>NC_133896.1:180889436-183289436 GCF_964199755.1 Larus michahellis | reverse complement strand
AGAAGCTATAATCCATAAGGTTATTACACCAAACCTTCTGTTGCTGCTGAGTCCATGAAGTACATGAAAGAGAGTCATGTTCTCTTATACTACATAAGAGCACAGGAAAAGTGCTGGCAATAATGATTGAGTCTTATGTTATTTGAAGACATTTTAACATTATCCAAATTGCAGTGACAAGACTATATCGTTAAAATAAGAAGACCGTCCTATTTGATAACTTACTAATGTTCTTCTATGGCTTTAGGTGCTTCGAAGCTATTTGGTCCTTTTTGACCTGGATGCACCACCTCGAAGAATTCAGAAAGTTTAGCTAAATATTTTTACAGGATAAATGTAAAACCAGTCAGCAACACAGAGAGTCCACATTCACACTGGATCTCTTCTTCCCATAGGCTTTTGGGGTTTAAGTGGGGTTTTGTTTGTGTTTTTTTTTTTTAATTTGTTGTTTGCTTTTTTTTCTTTAATGAAGGTTTCTTTAGCTTGTTTCTCTGTTATAGCAAACTTGCACTTTAGAGTATAAACCTGAGATAGCAGTAATGTTGGTCAAAACACACAGAAATTGATTTGGTATTATTTCTCTGATGATTTGGAATCTGCATCTTTCTTTAGGTATACAACACAATAAAAATATTGATTTTCAGTATATCAAGATTCTTAAATATTTTTCTCGGAATTCATTTGTGCATACTTTATTATTTTCTGGTTTAATATTTTGAAAGTGCACCATAGTTTTTTTATTTTTCTAAGATACAAGTGTCTTCATCATCTTAGCTGTTTTAGCTGGAACATTTCTCTTTCTCTTTTCTTTTCCTTCATTTTTCTTTTGTTTGTGATGACTATAGTGCAAAAAAAAAAAAAAAATCTGGCTTGTTTTCTTCCTGAGGCTTCAACACTATCACGTCAGGAAAAAATGACCGAGTGAAAAAATAACTGAGGCAGGTATTTGTCAGCTTTTTCCATTTTAAAACCAAGGAAAATTTCTGTTATCCAGTGCTCCTAGAACACATTTCAGGACAAAAAAACAATCCTTACTAATACTGCCTTTTTTTACTTTCTAAATATATTTTTATAGACATTTCCTTCAGATTTTTTTTTTTTAATTTTTTTTTTTTTACATTTTAAAATGCTATTTTAAATTACTTACTTGTACAATTCCCAGTATTTAAAATATAATCTTGAAAACAATGCACATTAACTTAATTGATTTCAGTCACAACAGAGCGCTGGGTAAACATGATCATTTTTAGATAAGATGCTCACTTCTTTCCTACCTACTTGTGTCCTTAACACAGTATCTTTGCCTATCAAAGCTGCAATAGATTTGGACTTCTGGGGTACAAAAACAAGTCTCAGTCATTTCTTGATTCCATGTTAGAATAAGACTTGAGTTCAACAGACACTCTCAGTTCCCTGATTTGCAGGGAAAGGAAACAGGCATGCATGTTGGAGGTTGTCATGTGCATGCAGTGCTCCAACATACACTTTTTGTAGACATAGAGGGGACCGGGAGCCCAGAGTATACTGCAGTCACTGCCATCTACTAAGTGCCATGTAAGAATCCAAAACCTAGTCATAGGGGAATTCTTCTAAAAGCAAATTTGTAGAAGTAATGCACAGGTAAAAAGGAAGAACCCACCTCCAAATAGAAACCCCTCTAACTCTTAAAAATAAGTTTCTGTATTTAGTTAACACTGTAAAACAAACAAAAAGTCTACAAACAAAAGAAATTAAGAATATGCATTTTCTGCTCCTGTTGAGGACAGTAATTTTATTTGTACTCACTTCACTTATCTGACAGGTGGGAATTATGAGTTAACTATTCTATATCTGACTGAGAAGCAGGAACAATGAGAAGGCCTAAGTTTGTATTTATTCAGTTCATAACTATACTCATATTTTCACCATATTTAGAAATCTAATTGCCTATATTAAAGGTCTGAATCTGCAAACGCTTAAGCATATGAAAAATTCTGCTTCAGTTAACACCTTGAGCAGGATTGCTTCCATATTTACACCTGTCATGACCTTTCTATCTGATCTTCATCTGCTTTTGTTTTGTTTTGTCTAAAAGTTACCACTTCAGTAGATTTCTGCAAGCTTGTAAAGTTTTTCTTGGTATAAGGCACAATACCTCACATGTTATTTTATATCATCAAGAACAGAAAAAAGACATCTTATACCACATTACACCATATTAAACATATCCCACCAGCAATTACTGTGAGAGATAGCATTAACCTGCCAGGAAACTTTCTTAACTGTTTCACCTTTTGCTGCGTTGAAAAAGAACCATACCCCCTGAAATCCTTCTTTTATCTCAACATTTTTTTTTTCCTAATCAACTACTAATACTGCCTCTCACCCTACAGTCATTAACAGTTTCCAACGAAAGCACTTGCTAAGGACTTCTTGAAAGTCTAAATACAATATATTTGCTATTTTTCTCCTAATCCACATTTATGTGGATTCTTCACAGAGACTTCAAGTGGACCAGAAACGTAGTTTGCCTTTTTCATTTGTTTCCTATCCTCATTCTACTGTTTTACCTATATCTTTTATTATTGCTTCAACCAGCTTCCTAAATACTGAGTCAGGGTTCATTGTTTTGTAATTCCCTAAATCATCCCAAATATCTTGGTATTAAAATAGCTACATTGTTTGAACCTACAGTTTCTTTCTGTGCTGTCGTAGCTGTGACTGATTGCACATCTTTGTTAGTAACTAAGCTATTTCATTTTAAGTCCTCCTGAAGAACTCTCGGGTGAGAACCATCTGCTTCTATGAATGTTTGCTCTTTAATATATCACTTTGGGCTCCATCTGACTTCTCATTATCTAGCAACAACTCATCTTCATTACCTGAAGAGAGCAGTTCCAAAGCACATATCTTCTCAGCTTCCCAATGCTGGAAGTTGACACAAATCAATCATTTAACATCTTTGCAAGACGTTTCTCCTTAATTTCCCCTTTAATCTTTGTTAATCCAAGGGAATCAGAGATTTTTTTACCCAAACTGGTACAGACAAATTAACTTTAATTTGATTTTTTTTATAATAGTATTTGGCTTCTTTTTGTGTTCTCTTCATTCCTACTTTATATTCCAAACTTCAAAGGCATTTGCATTTTTTTTTGTTAATATCAATTTCAAGTCAGTATGCATGACCAATCACTCAGACTGAACTCCAAACATAAGAGAAATATCTACTCTCTGATGGCTATATTTTACTTCCTACAAAAATCCCACTGAAGAGCTTTGGTAGAGTATCTCTCCAAAGCAATTACAAATCTTTATGTGCTGCATATAATATGGTGACAGATCTCTATTAATAAACAGAAAAGGGAATAATTTTACTTCTTTGTCCTTTGGGCTCCAGGAACAACACCATAAACAACAAAACTGAGCTAACATGCGGTAAAGGTTTCTTTTAACATCCATAACTACATAGTGGAAAATCAAGCTTGCCACACATCTGTTATTTCTCACTTAATACAAATATTCTTTTTGTTAATACATATCTAACAAAATTTACAACTTTGTCTGAAGCGCCTGCTCCATTATACATTTTCATTATATGAGGCACCAATAACACAATGTCAACCTTTCAGCTGAAGAAAAAAATGTTCCATATAACAAATTCCATCATTTTGGATCTCAAAATCACAGAACCTTTAGTATGCTGAACTATTTTACCAGTCCTGAGCATAAATATAACAAGAACATATGCTAGGAATTTGTTGGGTTTAAATTGTTTGCATTTGGCAGAAAGAACAGGATGGTGGAAATAATACTCTGAAAAGAAACATTCTTTATAAATGCAGAGTTCTTTTTAATTAGATTTGTGTCTTCACAGATTCATTTAAATGATTTGAGAAATTTCAGCTGATTCTTATGGTTTATGTATTTGTATGTTTATGCTGGACTTTCCACTCTACATTATGTCTTCTAATTTATTTGAGCTACCTATTTGTATTTCTTAGTTTTTCTCTCTTTCCTGTTCAAGTTTTTATTTGCTGACATGAGGACTGTTTTGTTTGGTTGGTTTGTTCCCTTCTCTCCCCCTGCAAAAATCATCTGTTTAGTTGTCAATTCAGGGTGATATTCAAAAGTTTTCTAGTCTCTAGGACTAGTGAACCTGTCTTTCAGGTTGTCTGTAACCTCTAGAGAGGACATTTTGGATAAAAATGCACAGAAGTCAATGCAAGACATTTTTCCAATAAAAGCTGCCAACTTTTATAAACAGTCTTCTCTGCATTACTACTATGAGACACTTGGGATACAGAAACTGTTTAAATATACACTGTGGATTTGCACAGCTATTTGAAAGTGAAAATGAGTAGCATGGGGCTTGCAAGATGTAAAGGCAATTAGTGAATGACTAAGTCACAGAAGAGAGTTGTAAGAGAGCAAAGAGTGTAAATTATGTCTGTGGAGGCTTGAAGAAGTCTTCCTCACCACTCCAGAGTGACTCAGGTAAGTGTGTTCTGTATTCTGAATCTTAATACTAACTCTTAACTGTGATACACAATGAACTATTAGAATACTAGGATCGCTTGCTTATCCAAATTAGATTTTGATCACTCGGATTTGCTGAGTTTTGAAAAACCTGATCTAAGGCAGCCCTGATTTGAGTGTGAAAGAACTTGTATCAGTTCACTTTCCAGGTTTTTTCCAAACTCGGTTGCTTCATGACTCTTTTCCCAGCCTTTTCAAGTCCAATACAAAATCTGAAAATATTTATAATATCTAAAAATATCCACTTTTCTGAAATTTTTCGTTACTAATAACCTCCAGTGTTTTTCACTAAGTTTTTTTGTGATCAGCTCAAAAATCAGTACTTCGTGTCTCTTCAGATGAAAATGACAGAAAGATGGAACTATGTTGGGGATAAATATATATTTTTGTGTTAAAGAAGACTATACACAGAGTCCATGTGTTGTTTGGGATTCAGATGCACTGAAGGTGGCCAGTACCATCCAGGATGCCTGAGGAAAGAGAAGAGCACCCAAGTTTGTTTGAGAAATCCACCCAGAGCTGAGGGAAATTACAAAAGTCTTACATGATACTTATCTTTTCGGAGGCCAAAAAAAGATTCCTTAAAACATCTCAGATGACAGCAGACACCTATGTTTAGGCAACTGTATCTTATCCATGTTTTCTAACAAATGTTCATGACCAAGTTTTTACCCATTTTTTAAGAAATTAGGCTGAAAATACACACATATCTGTCTAAGAAAGCCAGAGAGTGACTTACCTAGTTAGGCCACAGTCTATTTCCTGCAACAGATATCTACTTCTGGCAGCAATCAACTAATAGGTACATGAGAATTCAATAAAATAGTAAATGAAGTTGCATAGATGCAAGATATCGCAGTCTTGAAGAACCTCATAGTTTAATTTCACATTACCCCATTTGAAAATACATTACATTTATACTCATTCAAAGCTTAAATACCTCTATTTGATGTTGAATCAACTGTATTGCTCTTAATAGCTGGTGAACTTTGCATCAGTTAGTAACAAAGCCTGGATCACAAACAAGGGTATTTTAAACAGTATTTGTTAAAAACAAATAAATAAACATAAGCAGAAATGCTATGATATAGTATTGCCAGGTACCATCATGAAAACATTAGAAAGACACATTTGATAAGTGCTTCAAGTCCATTCATGAGCATGGGATGAATACACCACTTTTCAGTAATTGCCACAGTTTTATGGCTTGTCATGCCTTATAGAATCATAGAATCATAGAATGGTTCGGGTTGGAAGGGACCTTAAAGATCATCTAGTTCCAACTTCCCTTGCCATGGGCAGGGACACCTCCCACTAGACCAGGCTGCTCAAAGCCCCATCCAACCTGGCCTTGAACACTTCCAGGGATGGGGCATCCACAATTTCCCTGGGCAACCTGTTCCAGTGCCTCACCACCCTCACAGTAAAGAATTTCTTCCTAATATCTAATCTAAATCTACCCTCTTTCAGTTTAAAACCATTACCCTTCGTCCTATCACTACACTCCCTCATAAAGAGTCCCTCTCCATCTCTCCTGTAGGCCCCCTTCAGGTACTGGAAGGCTGCTATAAGGTCTCCACAGAACCTTCTCTTCTCCAGGCAGAACAACTCCAACTCTCAACCTTAAACCAGGTTGACTTCATGTAATCAAAGTAGTTAATTTTGCAGTGTGATACTCTTCCTGTCAGCTGTGCTTTTGGTTAAGTTGATATATAGGCCAGGCCAGATTGTTTTTTATTCTTCAGTTTATCATATATATGTGTGTGTGTGTGTGTATAAATATATATGGAATAGGACAGTCCAACTCAACATAGTAATTAGATGCCTAACTTCTTTTGAAATAGGCTAATAGAAGAGATTTAAATTGATGGAACTCTTTCCTTCTTTCACACTTAAACATAATAGATTTACTCAGTAAAAGGTGTAAATCTGATCTAATGCATTCTGTAGAGGATTATTACTCTTGGGAGGGGAATAATTAACATACCATCTATTGTTCTCATTCAATAGCTTATGTATATAAGAAAACAGGGTAAACCAGTTCTTATGAAAACTACTGTGAACATCTGTCTGGTTTTATGTCTTCTAGATTCCTATGCAGATAGATCATTTTCTTCCCTTCTTCCATTCCTCACTGTGCTGTAATATCTGAGAGCTTTCCAGTAACTACGGTTCGTACACCCTGCAGTGATTGTAAAAGCAGTTCTAGTAGTACCCTTCAGCACTTACACCACTTCAACTGTTCTGCTCTGGGGTATTATGAACCTTGTTTTGCAGCACTTACTCAGGCAAACTTCTCAATGCCTTTGTTGTTTTTTAACCACATGACCCAAAATCAATGCATTCTTTTCACACTTATGGTGTCCTGACATTAGATATGGTTGCTTTCATTCTAACAATATTGCTCCAATGAGTTTCAGCATACTTATAGTTCATTCTTTTCTGAATTTCTAAACAAAAAGAATTAAGTACTGTCCCAAGGCTACTAAAGATAACATATTTTCAGTAAAAAAAATGCAGTGATTGCATAAAATCAGATTTTCACACGATGATACGATATCCTGCAGTCAAAGCCAAACAGGACTAACTGCTAAACAAGGCTGAACAGTAGGGAAGAGAATGCATTTTTCTTTATGTGAAACTAATGTTCCAATTATACTCATGTATTTCCTTTCTGATTTCTCTATTGTCCTAGAGAACTCCACAAAGGAAGTTTCACATGCAGAATTCAAAAAGATGTAGAAAATTCTTTGTGACTGATAATTAAATAAATTTAATATTCTGGATACTAGTCAACAGATATTGCACAAGAATTTAGATGTAAGCACGTTGGAAGTTCTCATTCAGGGCAGTAATTTTTCCTAATAACATATTTCTATTGCTATTATAAAATTGCAGTTCCAGAGAACACACTAAGAAACAACAAATACTACACAGGCTTTTTTTCTTTCTTTTTCTACTTTTTTTTTGTTTTAATTTTTTTCCTTCTCTTTTTCAATGCAGAATATCAGGCAAATATGATATCCATGTGGCTTGTCTCTTACCTCCTAGACAAGGTATACTTCATAACTCTCTCTCTCTCTCATCCAAATCTCTTTCTTTCTCCTTATCATCTTTGAAATCTTCTATTGCACTCAAATGCAATTTTTTTCTGAATGAGGACAACAGGACAGAACCAGTAATGGCATGAGTACCCAGAAGCAATCAAGTATATAGCTTACTAACTGAGTCATGCCAACATGTCAAGTCTACTTTATCTCTTTCTAACACAAAATGCTCCTCAATTAACGTGCTTGTTACAGACTTTCGGAATTGGATATTACTATTCTTTGATATGAACCAGGAGACAGTCAAATCTCATCCACACACTTGAGGGATATTTAGTAAAACATCTAGCTACCATGAGCATTTTTCTTTCAAAATTTTAATTTGAAGCAATGGCTAAAATCAGAAAAGAACATAGGTAGTACTTCTGTCTGGGGCTAGTTCTAAGACATAGGCTTGCTCAGATCCTAAAAATTCAACTTCAATTGCTGCTTAAACCTGCAAATATCTAAATTCATGAGAGCTTCTGTTTCCCTTTTTGTTTTGTGTTGTTTTTTTTTTTTTTTCCCCTCTAGTCATCCATATTTCTGCTCCTGGACTAATGATCAGCTGATCAGCTTCCAAAATGCAGCAGGACTTAGAATCTCACTTTTCTTATTCTGAATCTGTCTGTAATGCCTGCCCAACATAAATTTTCAATATCTAACTCTCATAAAGGACAAAGACAAGATAGCATTCTTCTTATCTTAATAGTTTAGCAAGTAGAGGGTGAGATCGAGTATAGAAAAACCAAATTGGGATTCACCTGTTCCAGCTATTTGCATCCAGTACTTACTAGTAGCTAGTCACTGGTAGATAATCTCCTTTTATAGCTAGTAGAGTTGTCTTCATTTTTAGAAAGCAATCTGATTCAATTTAGATGATCACCTTTGAATTAATGCAAATTATTCCTTTGGAAGTATGGCCTTTTTTCACCATGATTTCTAAAGAGACATGTAGGGGTCTAGTTTGTGTTTAGAAATCCAAATGCATAACAAGGGGCAATGTATTTCACCTCTACATTGTCCTTCTTCTCTGTCTTATTTAGAACAACGGAGAGAGGACATCTATCCCATGTGACAGATGATTGGTTCAGCAGTAGTTCTTAAAGTACTATGAGGTAAATGTCTTCTAATGAAGCTTTGGAACTTTTCTTTAAAGAAAGGAATATAAGGCTGAGGTACTTAATGCCGTCTTTGCCTCAGTCTTCAGCAGTAGGACCAGTTGTTCCCTGAGTATCCAGACCCCTGAGCTAGAAGACAGGGATGGGGAGCAGAATGAAGCCCCTCTAATCCAAAGGGAAATGGTGAGGGACCTGCTTCAGCACCTGGAGGTGCACAAATCTATGGGGCCGGATGGGATCCACCCAAGGGTATTGAAAGAGCTGGCGGAAGTGCTCGCCAGGCCACTTTGCATCATTTATGAGCAGTCCTGGACAACCGGGGAGGTCCCAGCTGACTGGAGGTTAGCAAATGTGACACCCATCCACAAGAAGGGCCGGAAGGAGGATCCGGGGAACTACAGGCCAGTCAGTCTGACCTCGGTGCCTGGGAAGGTCATGAAACAGATCCTCCTCAGTGCCATTACACGGCACATGCAGGAGAACAGGGTGATCAGGCCCAGTCAGCATGGGTTTGTGAAGGGCAGGTCATGCCTATCAAACCTAATATCCTTCTATGATAAGGTGACCCACTTAGTGGATGAGGGAAAGGCTGTGGATGGATTTTTGCATCCACTTAGTGGATGGAAAGGCTACCTGGATTTTTGTAAAGCTTTTGACACTGTTTCCCACAGCATTCTCCTGGAGAAACTGGCTGCTCATGGCCTGGACAGGTGTACTCTTCGCTGGGTAAAATGGCTGGATGGCCGTGCCCAGAGAGTGGTGGTAAATGGAGTTAAATCCAGTTGGTGTCCGGTCACAAGTGGTGTCCCCCAGGGCTCAGTGCTGGGGCCGGTTCTCTTTAGTATCTTTATCAATGATCTGGATGAAGGGATCGAATGCACCCTCAGTAAGTTCGCAGATGACACTAAGCTGGGCGGGCGTGTTGATCTGCTTGGGGGTAGGTTGGCTCTGCAGAGGGATCTGGACAGGCTGGACCAATGGGCTGAGACCAATGGTACGAGGTTCAACAAGGCCAAATGCCAGGTCCTGCACTTGGGTCACAACAACCCCATGCAGCGCTACAGGATTGGGGCAGAGTGGCTCGAAAGCTGCCCAGCAGAAAAGGACTTGGGGGTGTTGGTGGACAGCTGTCTGAATATGAGCCAGCAGTGTGCCCAGGTGGCCAAAAAGGCCAACAGCATCCTAGCCTGTATCAGGAATAGTGTGGTGAGCCGGACTAGGGAAGTGATCATCCCCCTGCACCCGGCACTGGTGAGGCCCCACCTCGAGTACTGCGTTCAGTTTTGGGCCCCTCGCTACAAGAGGGACATTGAGGTGTTGGAGCGTGTCCAGAGAAGGGCTACAAAGCTGGTGAGGGGTCTGGAGGACAAACCTTATGAGGAACGACTGAGGGAGCTGGGGTTGTTTAGCCTGGAGAAGAGGAGGCTGAGGGAAGACCTTATCACCCTCTATAACTACCTGAAAGGAGGTTGTAGAGAGATGGGGGCTGACCTCTTCTCCCTGGTGATAAGTGATAGAACAAAAGGAAACGGGTTCAAGTTATGTCAAGGGAGGTTTAGATTGGATATTAGGAAACATTTTTTCACTGAAAGGGTTATTAAACATTGGAATAGGCTGCCCAGGGAGGTGGTGGATTCACCATCCCTGGAGGTGTTTTAAAAAAGGGTAGATGTGGTACTTAGGGACATGGTTTATAAGCGGTTTTTGTCAGGGTAGGTTAATGGTTGGACTTGATGATCTTAAAGGTCCCTTCCAACCTCAGCAGTTCCATGATTCTATGATTCTATAAACTGGGTAAAGTTGGAGTGGTCTTACTGGGGCAAGTATGAGTGATCCTACAGTCTGATAGTTTACATAGTGACCAGATCAAGATCTGGACCCCTTTCCTGGTTTTACTGTTATCCATATATTCCAGTGGACCAGCTTCAAGAAAAGCAATAGTTTAAAAAAATGTTTTGTTGACATCTCTGTTCTGAAGATGTCAATAGAAATATATCCTCCTATTTCTGCTATTCCACATGACTAGTGGTTGCTCTCACCAATAGGTTATTATGTGTAAGGAAGGCCTCAATATTATTTTTTCAGGACTCTAGGAAAGGAGTCTGATCCAAGAATACAGACAGATGAATCCTCTCTCCTGCCCACAATTAGGAAACTACTGCTGTAAGGAGGTATAGAATAAGTCCTTCCCTTCCCCTTGACAATTTATTGCCTCCAACGTCCCATTGCTTAACTTAATCATTCCTGTGAAATAGACACAAAAGTTTCCTAGGGTATGAGTTGGTATTGTGAAGAAGTATTGAGAAGTACCCCAATAGAGTAGTGCATTAAGTCCTGAAGAGACGTAGAACTTGTTCAAGTTTTATCACTACACCAAGTTGCCAGTGTACACGGGAACTGTTAGGAGCTTAACTTCTCCTTGTACAGATAAGCATTGATCCACATCAACCTACTACTTCAGCAACATATGACTTGGACAGCAGATTTCATAAAGTGAAAATATGCCCAAGAATTAGGCACTGACATGTCTAAAACCTTTTGTGGAATTAACCTAAGTCATTTGAAACTGCTTTGATAAGTTGTGTCTATGAGGAGAAACACCTTGCAGTTTAATGAGGTACCAAGGGAGGGAGGAAGATTAATTTATTTTTTTCAAAAAAGTCCAAAGTGCAATTGAGAAAAGGGTGGGAGGTCTTTCAATCATATTTTATCTATGGCTTTCATCAAAAAACAACTCTATATATCAAAGGGTCATGCCTCAAAGCACAAGTAAAAATTTCATTAACAGGGCTTACTGTAATGTCTATTAAGATCTGCATCATGCAGAAGAGAAGGAAATAGAAAAGGTTCAAACTGAGGCTAAAGAAAAACAGATTTTACTCTGATTAGGACTACACAAAGATACTACTTTAAATTACCTTTTTGGGACTTGATTTGATAAATTTGTTTTAAGAAAATACATCCATAAAGTCTGAACAGTTTATTTTATGACTACTCAAATAAAACATTCTAATATACCAGCCTCTCCTTGCAAGTTTCAAGGTTACCTACAACAGATTAGAGCTGTCAAGCCTCATGGTGCTTTTTATATAGTGCTCCTGTTAAGGTTTCTATGAAACCATTAGCCTTTTCCTTTGACATTTCCTGTTCTGCATGGCTGAATGTGTTTATAAACCACATATTGCTTTGAAGGTAGTGTAAGTAGTGTTCAGGTTAAATTAGTTGCTAACAAGTTACACTTATTGAATTGCCTTTGTTTACACCACAAAAGAATATTGTTATCCTTGGTGGTTTCAACAGTTTCTTTTCAAGTAGCTCATGTATAAGCATATTAATTATTTTCTTCTTAATAGGAACATTGAAAAATTGTGTTCTGGATGCTAATAATGCAGTTAATTAGTTCTTACATGTTAGTGAAGTAAGTCATAAAATTATTTTAAATATTTTTTTTTAATTGAGTAGGGAAACAATACAATAATTTCAGGGCATATTTTGCCTAACCATTCTGTAAGAAGATATCTATAGGGATAGTAATAAATTTCTACTCAGTATTTTGCAAAGAAAGGAATAAAGTAAACAATTAGAAAAAGAAATGTGGAAAAAATACCTAGGAAAAAAAACAATAAGACCATTAATACATACTACACTCTCATAGAATTATATCCACTACTATTTTTAAGCTCATATTTACAGTTGTCTCATTTTTACTGTTTTCTTGGCCAAATGTTTTTATGCCCTTTCCCTCTTACAACCTTTAAAGCCAGTTGAATTGTGTAATTGCTATATTAATGTTTTGAAAAATAAAAATAAGCCTAAGGATTTTCCACAGATAGAATACCATAACTGTAACACTTAAATTCAATAGCTATGTAAATTCCATCAACAGAATTTATGCTCCTAAGGCAGACAGAATATCCCAGTGCAGATTGTCAGCTGCTGTAAACTGAATTTCACCATTTGATAGCCTGATGGTAATTTACTTGAACCAGACATCAGACCTCCCCTTGGTTAAGTTCCCTGAGACAGAAACATGTGATCTGGCTTGCAGTATAATGAAAATATGGAGATAATTCTGTTAAGCATTTAAATGACTAGTTCTCAATGGCAACTGTATACTAAATGGGTTGTTAATATAGTACATGAAAAACAGTGTATTTGTTGCTTTCATAAAGCTTTATGCTATGTGCAATACTTTTGGATAACTTTTATAACCCACCACATCTTTGCAAGAGGCCAGTTGGCTGATGTTAAAAGAATACATAAATTTTCTACATTGCTTCCCCTAGAGTATATGGCAAGAGTTCAATACTTGCAGCTGAGTCTATTTAGTAGACAATAATTCAGTGTGGAAAATTACACAATACATACAGGTTGACACAGTTTAACATAATTGACGGTTTACTGAGGGACATCCCAACTGAATTAGCTTGCACAGGGAATAGCTGTCTATCTCAAGGTTAGACTAAGGGCGCCTATGAAACCTTGATATGCAAAGGTAGGGCAACTTTGTAGAGAGATTACCTCTCTCTTGACCTCATCGCAATAAATACGAAGCCTCATATATTCACCCTCTGGGCACTTAAGTAGCATAAAAATACAAACAACAAAATGTAAATGCTCCTTTTATTACGATATAAAGCTATCCTGTGAGATATTAAAGCACTCATAACACATTTGTAATGTTTCTAAAATGCTAAAGTATTATTTAGAATTTGACAGCTAGTTAGTGCAGCAACAGCAAGAACTGAAAAACACATAGCACCTCTTGTTCTACATTTATCTTAATAATATATGTACACTGTTCATATGTGAACCTTACTGCAGTAATATTTTTAAGTCTTTTGGCAGTGCATAAAAATGGTGGAAAGAAACATAAAATCTGAGAAACATAGGAAGTGTTATAATTTTGAAATATTTTGCTGTATTTTATCTATTGCTAAGGAGGGAAGGAGGATAGAGAGGAACCTTGGTCCAAGGTTTAACAGCAGTCTACATAGAAACCAGCTGTTATAGGGAATATGTCAGGAATTATTTAATTTGACCTTTTTTTTACAGAAATATTTAACCCGAGATGTGTGATAACTACCTAAATAGTAGGTGTGGATTAATGGAAAGTTTTAATTTTTCTGTTTTTAACTTGTTTGTTTGTTTTAATTTTTTAAATAATATTCCCAATTTCAGAATGTTCAGAATGGAATTTCAAATATTTATCAAAAAAAAAAAAAGGAAGGATTTTACTTGAAAATTTCAGCTATGAGATAAATCGAGGCCCTTATGAGAAGTCTATTTCAAGGGAAAAATATATATTAGAGTCTGTCTTCTCTGAACAGTAGTTTAAGAAGGATAAAAGATGTTATTGAAAAAGATTTAATTTAGTATTGCTTGCTCATTTTGAAATTCAAAGTTATCTGGAATGTTTGAACATATCTGGTCTAAATATAGACAATTTTAACAATTACCTTGAGAATGACAAAGGAAGTGAAAAAAAAATTCAGGTGAACTTAGGTGACTGCCCATGAACTTTGGATAACTAAATACTTAAGTAGTTTAAAAAAAAGTATTTGACTGAATTATAATTTAGGATCTATTTTTTCATTACTAGTTTATATGTCACATAATGGCAGAAACACGGTGCTTATAAGGAAAAGGGACATTCCCAAAAGAGATAATACACCCAAAAAGAAACATTATGAAGCCAAGTCTATGCCTTCTTTATGAGTCCAACTCAAATCACACAAAATTAAATGTTCAGCCTGCTGAATTGAATTGCACAACTTCCATAGATACCAATAAGACCAGAACTTCAGTGCTGCACTACAGTGAATAGCCAGTCTGGCATTTGTACTTAAAGCTTTGATGCAGTTACCAGAATGCGTCCGTGTAATTGGATGACTTGAAGAAAAAAAAAAAAAGTAAATAAAATCACAAGCCATCTACTCAGATGATGGCTTGTATTTTGAACCAACAATGTCCTTGCATTTTTATTATAACATAGCGTTTAAATCAATTCTCGTAATCCTTTTCGAGATGCATTTTCACAAAGTAGCAACAAAGGTTTCATTACCAGACTAATGAAAACTTACTTAATAACTCTAAATCTACCTGCCTGGAAAACCTATTCTCTAATGGATAAAAAGCATATGTGTAACCACTGCCACCAGAAAACCTTTCAAAACTCAAAAATAGTTCTGAATAAAAAACATTTATATGTACATGTCAGACTTGTGGTTTTGTGCCTAAGAGAGAAATAATACGTTTTAAATATGTGAAAACATGTAGTAAGTTTTACTTAAACAAACTTAAACTGTTGAATTTCAGAGACATAAATTTTCAATACATGTCATGGGATTAGCAAATCATTTAGGTAATGCTTTTGTGAATTTCTGTGTGTGTACAGGGCAAATTAAAGAGATCTGGTTTCCAAAGTCTTTTGGTCAAAAAAACCTATAGAGAATTGAGCATTACACATCCTCCAAAGATCCCTTCTAACCTAAATTATTTTCAAATCTATGACTCTATGAAAATAATGCAGTCTTAAGTAAAATAAACATTTATTAACTCCTGTACTACTCAGTTTCATGGAGTCTTAATGGTTGTTGTTGGAGAGTACGACCTTAAATACAGTCAGGCCTCTAGAAAGTGTCGTTCATGTGAGTCATTCCTTCTTAGTTATCAGTGATCACGCCAATAGTTATCCTGGAGTGAGACCCTTGTGAACTGTTAGGACAAAATCAATAGCTGAGGAATACATTTTCTGCATTGCAAGATTACTCAAAGATGTCTTAAGAGATCCAGGGACTAATTCATTCACCCTCTGCTGTGGGAATATAATCAGTTACTCATAATTGCAGCTCTTATGAAATTTTCCCTCCCATACTGAATTCCTGACTCAGCTGTACTATTTATTCAACAGAAGGATAAGGAGTAAGTTAATCAGCTCTCTCCAGAAATCTCTAAAGCAATTACATAATTTTTTTACATATTTGGTATCTCATATACAAAGAGAGGTGCTCAGTTCTAGACAATCCAAACAACCTTTGAGCTGTCTGCAGGTTATAGGTGCATTCACCACATATAAAGATATTTCCAATTGAAGGCATGAAGAACATAATCAGGAATGCCTGTAGGAAGAATTAAGAAAAATCCAGACCAATCAAATACAGCTGAATAACTGTAATGGCATCTGCTAAAGCACTATTTTTTGTTAGATATTGTTTACTTCTCAATTTTTCTGCCTCTCCATTTCTACATTAATTGTACTAATATCAGCCTTAGAGATTCTGCAAAGAAAATGCAGCCTCCACCTACAGCTGTTACCATTTCTCATAGAATTCCATCTGGACATCTTACAAAAAAAAAAAGAAAACAAACACTTTTTTGTGGAAATACCCTTTACTTGACAAAACAGCTGAAAAAACTTCATAACAGTTAAGCAGGAGGAAAATAAATGTTGATAAAGAATGAAACCATGGGCAGTAAAAGAGCAAACATGACTTTTGCCTGTAGTGTGAAGTTAATTGGAGATTCTGATGCTAGAGTGTGAGCCAGAGAAGAGCATTCCCAGCACCAAGGTACTTCAGAAGAAAGTCAGAATTTATTCTGGGAAGAGATTTTCAAAGAGATTTTTCAAGTGTCCTTTAAGGCTGTATGCCTGACTTCTTTTTGTGCTTTCAAAATCTTTTCTCAAGTTACTAAAATGTTCAGATAAAACTCCGAATATACTCACAGGGAATCAGAACAGTGAAAGTATCATTTTACAAAATGAGTTTTCAGAGATTAATTTCTCTTTAAGGAAATTTCTGTTCCTGAGCACTAAGCAGGAAACCTCTAAATCACCTCCTTAGTCTTTCAGCTTTTCCCTGGTGTTTTCTGTCCACTCTTCAAATTTTAAGATCAAGAAGTCCTCTCTTTTTTACTGTCTTGAACAAAAGGTTAAGAATTTCTTTACTTTTGCTGCAATCTTTTCTAAATTATCTGTTGCACTTTTTCAGGAAAACAATACAAAATATAGGTGTAATATGCTAAATAAATGAAATAGTAAGCATCATCAAAATGGACTGAGTGAATCTTTAGCATAAGACATATTTCATTTCTGTAATCAAATCTCTTTCCAACATGATCAACATGATAACTATTCCTGACCATATACAGCAAAATCTTTCCTGATCTTGACAGATCTTTTTTATGAAATCCTACCTAATAACTTTCACCATATTCTTGAGGATATGTCAACATGACCACCAAAAGTATTCCTTTACTGTGTCAAGAGCAAAGTCATAATCCTTGTCCATGTCCTCACAGTAGGATCCATTATTTGTTTTATTAACTTGGAGCAGACTTTTCTACCTTTAAATCTATGTTTTTTAGAAGTAATTTAATTTTGACTCCCTGTACAGTCTTTTCCATACAAAAGTCAACTTCTGGATTCTGAGAACGGCAATATCATATCAATACACTTTTTCCATATATATATATATATATCTCCCTCCAAAACATCACAGAGGTGGTTTTGATTTATCAGTTACACTTTTCAATGAAGTGAAAAATATTGAGAAACCTAAGGCCTTCTATCATAGGCAGCAATTCTATTTATTTGCATTCCAGCAGCTTTAGAGACATTTGAGAGAAACATGTTAGCAAGTCAGTAAGTAGAATCTGAAAAAGAAGTCATTGAAAAAAACCACACTTGGGAGTGGGGAAATTGTCCTTTAGGAACAGTAGTGTCTCCTCCTGCAGCAGGATGCTTTCTCCAGGACCAATAACAGATCTCTGTTGGAGACGCTTCCCACGATCAGTTTAATCAAGTAATTTTGAAGTTCTCATGCATCCTGTTTGGACTAGGCAACTAGTTTTTACAGGCAAGATGAATTTTTGATTCACAATCTGGCACCTTAATTCTAGTTTTCATATTAACTGGCGATGTACATATATATATATATGCATATGCGTGTATGCAAGCACACACATATAGATATATAGGTATATGTGTTACAAAATGTGCTACAATTGGTTTTACTTAATGAAAAAAATAAAAGCATTTACAAATCCTAAACTTCTTCAGAGATTAATCTGTCTCAGTGTACAGGCATAAAAAATCAAACGCTGAAACCACATTAAAAGCGTCTAGTTCTTTCTTTGAGAATATCAAGATACTTGAAATGCAATTACAAGCTATAGTGTACTGCTTCCCAGGATCCAAAAGGTGAGTAACTGTTTAAACACATGGTGACATCTCCAGAGGGATATGGCATAAAATGCTATTCTTCCTATAAGTGAGCAGCTCCACAGTTTTTATTCCTATCTCTTATTTTCAACTGTAACTAGTTTCTCTAATCTTATGTGCTTACAGGTTTGCTTTGATGGGAATTACATACACTAGATGCAAAAAATCCTGATGCCTCTGCAGGAAATGTCTCTTTCTTGTTATCTTGGCAGTAGTTTGTTTCCAGTGCACTAGTGAGGAAGAAAGAGAGGAATAGAACTGAGAGTGAGTCTTTACCTGTGCTGGTTAGCTGTGTGATTTTTCTTTCTGAGGTTTGCTGACAGCTCTGAAGCTGGGGTATTATTTTTGTGGGTATTCTTGTCACTAACGGTGCTCTATTAACTCTGGAAAGAGCAACATTACAGCTGGTGAGTATGCTTGCACTACCACACTTCAGAACTCAAGGGGTTCTGGTTTAAAGAAGCAATCAACTTAATTTTATGCCATTTTACTGCTTTTATATTTACACATTTGAGAGGAAGCTTTTCATTTTTTTTCACAGAGTTACTTGCCGGTGGCAGTAAGCTTGGAAAACATAGCTGTATCAAACAGCAAAATAGCTGCAGACCACAGGGGATTTCAAAGTCAGCTACATAAGCCATATCCAAGAACATGCTCTGCTTTTAAATACCTGTCTCCTAACTGAATCTATCATTTACCTCGTTAGCTGCAGCTATGTTCCTGTGCCTACATTATTCCCATTTTAATGTATTTTAGGTGTCCAGACTCATGATGACAAATTAAAACAGCTTTTATTTCAGCTTTTTTTAAATTCTGCATTTATTTTGTTCCATTTTTTGGTTTAGTGTCTCTCATATACAAGATTTTCCTTTTATCATAAGGTACAAGACTTGTAATTACTAATGTATTCATTTTATGTTTTTTTTAAATAGATATATTTATTTATAAATGGATATATAAATATATTACATTGTATATAAAAGTAAAATTAATAATTATTATACAAGAAGGAATTCAAATAAATCTTAGAAACAACATGTTTTGGCCAAAAGACCACTGAATTACAACCTTGATTAATTCAGTAACTGGAGTGTATCTTCTACAAAAGTTCTTCTCATCTTCTGAATAAAATCTTGACACATTGGTCATCTCTAGACCTTTTTCTCAATATACTCCTGAATGCTGCTTCACAGATTGCATCACAGTCTGAAGAATCCCATTTGCTTTCCACTGCAAATCCTTATGGTATCTCCAGGATATCGGTATTACGCACAGTGGCACCAAAAATCAGCCAGCGTGCTTGACAACTCAGAAGCCCTTGCTGCTTGTCAACCAACAAGTTATTACTATACCTGTACCATATGAGCCTGATATGCATCATGAGCACGTTGCAATCCACTAAGCTGTCCTGTATAAATCCATCCTAATATCTTAAAATTAGTATTTGTGCAAGATAGGTAAAGCAAGAGTCTTGAGAGATTAAGCAAGTAGGCAGATACATGCCATGTTTATAACAATGGCATGACAATGTTGACCTCTTGGCCATCTAATATCTTCAATTTCATGCCATTTTAAACTGTGTCAGCTCCAGAATCACACCAGTCAATCACTATTCACTGGACCAATAAGATAATAGTTTGTGTTAGGACCACACCCATGTGATGGATCATATTCACTATAGATAGCAATTTTTGTCTCCATCAACATTTCTTTAGAGGATTATGTTGTCACTTAGACACAGGATGATCAGTAGTGGGACAATTTCTCTAGGCTTTATCTTCATCCCCAGAGACCTCTTCAATGCTCTGCCAATTGTCTTGTACAGAACTAAGAGAACAGAGGTATCACAGGTATGTAAATCTGAATTTCCATCAATTTTATTTGCATATGATTCATCTCTCCTTAAAACTCCAAAAAAAAAAAAAAAGAGTCAGAACCCATTGTCCAACTCTGTATACTCCTTCACCACCATAACCCTCCATGTCTTCTCAAGGGGGCTATAGAATTGCCTTTCATTCACTAACGCTTGCTTTTTGGTTTAGTGGAAATATTTGAACTGAAGGCTGTAGGACTTACAGTCAATATGCTCTTGTCTGCAAAAATAATATTTGACAATTATGGACCCAAAATATATGAAAGAGATGTAGCACTGAATGAAACAGGAGCGCTGCCTCTAACTTCAACTTTAGGTCTGTTGTGTGTGAAGTCTATTAGGGCATTACAGTTATACAAGAGCCAGGAAAAAAATAAAAATCTTTTAATATTCACTGAAGTGGACTGAGGACACAGCCATGTAATGGATGAGTTTATGGATTATTAACTGAATAGAAGGTGAAAATAAATTGGAAGTCCAGCACCTGTGCACTTTGGATTTTTTATTAGAGTAATGCACGTGCTATAGTAAAAATGGAAGCTTAAACTTTACAGTGGTGGTTTTATTTGTTTCTAGGTTGGTATTTTTTTACACTTTGGTTCAATTAATGATAGATTATTACTCCTGACAACTAATATGACTGGAATGTCTTTCAAATGTAAGTATAGGTTGAAGTCAAAGTGAAAAACATATGAGACAGATCATACATAGTAATATAATAACACAGCTGATGTTGATACTGACATCTCTTCACGATTTACTTATAAAGTAGCTGAACATGAAGAGAAAAAAAGACTTGATATATAATTATCAGTTAAATACTTTGGAATTTTTACTTTCTGCCTTAATGTATTTTTCAATTGTAAATTCAATTTTCTTCTGAAGTGAAACTTTCTGTATTTAAATAAAAACTGGATGAATAATTGATCATATGACACCTGATAAATGTCATCTTCTTTCCAATTTTTCTTTGACAAGAAATTTCTCCAGTGTATTTGTATTTCGAAATGCTCACTAGATCATGTATAAAACTATTGTAATGTCTTGATAAAATTAACTCATCTTTTGTTAGAATCCCTTTTTTGAAATGTAGGCTGATTTGACTGATGATAAACCATACTTACTATATTCTAAGGCAAGGTGATGGCTCTTTAAGGAATAAGATTTCAGATTAAAATTTATTTTTCTGCAAACTCCCTTGTTGTGGGAAAAAGGGAACAAATGAGTGGATACAAGAATTTATTATTAGTCAAGTTATCTATTTTTTAACAATTTAATCAAAATACAACAAGAGTTTGTTTATCCAGGTGCAATGATACTAGCATTATAGCACGGATGATCTATTTTTTATAGAAAAGATTTATCAAAAATACATCAAAAAATGTTCTACATAAATGTCCTAGCATCTACACCTTTTCTCTGCTATTATGCTCGTCCTTCCAGTGCACCCTGAGTTCTAAGACTGACAGAGCTTGTTTTCATCAAGAATGGGGACTGGGAGTTTCCAGCGCCTAGTCAGTGTACCGAGTTCTCTGTTGGTAGGAGTATGGCCTTGATGGAGGGAGTTTCTTCCTCATCTGGCATTATTTTTGTGTGTTTTCTCACACAGTCTGCTTATGCAGTCTTTCTTCACTCACTTCTAAGTTAAAATATTCCTATACCTTAACTATTAGCTAGTCACTTAATAGGGTAGCCTGAACCACAGTTAACACACAGGGTCAATATTTATTACTTAAATGCTACATATACTTCTTAGACCTTTCCATACGTAGTATTTACAGAGCTAAGCTAAAACAGATTAGGCAGTAGACACCTGACCATTTGACAGCTTCTATAACAACTGAAACAAGCTAAAATCAGCTCAGGCTAAGCCAGGTCCAGACAACCCTGAGGCCCTGCGTTTTTAGAACAATACACAACCTGGAAAATTTCACTAGTAATGAAAATATTGTTTTTATTGGACAGCAGTGTGTATGCAACAAAATACTGCTCAAAGGATAATAGAATATGCAAATGGTCTCAATCTTACTTGTTACTCCTCTCTTTATAACTTTAATTGCTACGTTCATGATTTGTGTACCTGCTTTACAGTCAATTGCCCATGGTGAACCTTATATTCTTTTCTGAATGAGCACTTTCCAGAACACGGTGCTGCAGTCCACCTATAAAATCTAGATACCTCATTTTCCCAAGTCCACTTTTGTAGTTTACCAAAATGAAAATGAAGATCATTGAAACATACTATTCCTGTTCTGTACAAGATTCTGATATTTCAAAAAAGGCATAATCCTGAGTTATTATGTCATATTTCATGAAGGACATTATTCCACAAAAAGAAAACAAACAGTGTCAAAAAACCCCCAGGTCCTTACTTGTTTCCATTTCACTGGTTTCAAAATAAAATAGTCTTTGTGACCAGCTGTGGTAGAAAATGCCAGACAAACACAGGTTTATTTACCATTCTGGCAAGTTTGTATCATTCTCAAATTTTATCAGCTGCAAGTCACTCTCCAGACTTTTGCTAGAAATATTGAGTAACACCAAGTCTAGTGCCGATCATGCTATATCCTTCCAGGAATTCAATGTTTTAGCATTTTCTGAGGTTTTTTCATTAACCAGCTCTTAATTCATGTAACATGTTATGTGACTGTGTAATGACTGACATTGCAATACAAGAAAATCCAGTAAAAAAAAAAAAAAGGAAAGCAAATGAAACATGAAAAGAACTCTTACACAAAAATAACTTAATGTTTATTTTCTTACTTCAGATCCTCTTTTTTAATCAGTACAAGCTAATGAGCACTAAAAAGTTTGAGAAGGACACTTAGGCACCTCAGTAGGTCTGACATTTCAGACTCCCATATTTGAAGACAGCATCTTATCCAATAAATTACCACTCAGAGCTTTCAAAAGCACACATGGATTGAATATATATGTATATGTTTACATGTCCTGAAATTTTTTTACCTCATGAGAAAAAATGGAACTTCGTACTTTTGCTGGGGAAAGGGTGACCAGCAGTGGGAAGTAGGGAATTTTCTCTTGCGTGTGTCTTTTATTTGAAACATATGAGAGGTAAACAGTACATTTTATAGTCAGGAACAGACTCTGCAGAAAGAATCAATTCAGCTTATGATATGATTCCTGACAAAGAAGGTAGCTAGGCAGTAAGATACCTTACTAGAAGGAGGTAAGTTTGTGTCTTCATGATCATGTAAGCCTAAACCAGGTATCATTCTTCCCTGGAGAAAAATCCTGTTCCCAGAGGAAATTTAACTCTTGGCTTCAGACTTAAGCAGATACTATCAAATTAATTCCAGGATCCTTTGCCCAATTTTTGAACTACCTCTACTGAAGAAGTTTAGATTTTTGGTTCTGAGTAACTAAAAATGCAAGGTAGAGTAGGAAAGTGCAAAAACACCGGGTGACTGGATTTCCAACAGAAGCTGAAACTTTTTAGGACAGAGATAGCACCAGATTTTGTACAGAATGTCTGAGAACTTGTCAAAGAATAGTATTTGAAGGAGAAAAAACTCTCCAAGACAGGCCACCAAGTTAGTCCATAAAGAATATAGAATTCACTGTACATCTGCATTAACAGTGCACATCTGGAGTTTGACTACAAGTCTGCACCTTCTCATATGATAATAATATTCATTGCCTATAGTCTTTTGCTGGTATTTCTCTTCACTCACTGAACACTCAAGTGCAGGAAGGACTTTTTATATTTGTATTCAACTTGCTGTTAGTTAGGGGTCTAAACCGTGCAGACTTTCATGATAGTTAATAGACACTCAACTGTAGGACCAGAAAGAAAGAAGAACCAGAAATGAAGAACCAGAAAATTCAAAAAATCCAAAAATAAATCTAGATAGAGAGAGATTTTTTAACAATATCCTCTCCTGGAGTTTCATATTCTTATCAGCTGTCTGAGGATTCTCTCATTTTGTTTTGGTTTGTAGTTGTTTGGTTTTGTGGTGGATTTTTTTTGTTGTTGTTTGGGGTTTTTTTTGTTTACCTCTGCAACCCATTATGAATTTGTCTCTTTGATGTGAAACCTGGTGGAATTTTTCTGTAGTGATGTAAAAAAATTTGCATAACAGGTGTCCATTATATTGTAGGACACAATAAGAGTCTTGTTCAGTCTAAAGATTTGCAATCTTACATGCTATTTTATATACTACTTTACGTGGTTGACTGAGTCTGAGAATGGTTATTGATAACTGGTAAATGGGCAGTGTCCGGTGATTAATTTTTTACAAAGAACTTTCCTATTCTCATGCCAGAATATCTTAGCTAGGAATTGCACTCATGTTGGTGCAGGTGCTACATCAAAAGGTGATGCTCATTTTGTTATCTTCAGTGGAAGAAAAGGTATGCAACATGCATACATTGTGAGCAGTCACCATGACTGGTTGAATGACTATTATACAATCTAAATTCTTCAGTTCAGACGCATTAGTGTTCATTCTAAACTGTTAAATAATTTCACGGCATCCATGCAAACAAATTTGAAACTCACCTTAAGAATCATGACCTATATGTCACTACATTTACATATTTGTATATCGTAATGAATAACACCATTAATTAACAGCACTATAAAGTTCAGAATTTTCAGTCTGGGGAGACTTTTATTAACTTTGTGTTTTAAATAGGTTGCATATTGTATATACCATCTTCAATGTCATTTTACAGAATTAAATATTTATATTCATTGCAGTGAAGTTACTGCTGACTCATAAATTAATGGATAAAAAGTCCTCACAGTAAAATAACATGAACATAATTAAACTATAGAGCTTCTCCCAATTTTGGGTGACATTTTGATAAATTAAAATTGTAATTACTTCAACTTTTTGAATAGGGCTGACACTGGGCAGAAGCCTCGGCTTTTTCCGTACAGAGATTGCCTCTTAGTAGAAGGTGATTAGCCCAGTAGAAGGTTATTTAACTTTTATTACCTGGAAGATTACAAATGTCCCTACATTTAACTACTTCTTTTGATCAGGTAAAATCTCATTTCCACTACCCAGAATTGAAGTGATATTGGTATCTAACATAAGCAATAAATATTTCACTGTAGGCGAAAGAAATTATATTTCTGTTCTTGGCCAAATTTTACTGAAAATACAATATTTGTTGGGGCAGCACATAGTAGAGTTTATCAATGTTATGGACACTTTCTTTTTTCTTTCTAGTTATAATTCCATATAGCTTATCGCATAATACAGACTATTTAAGGAGAAAGTGATAAGGTTATGATCATCTGCCAAAATGTGAAGTAATGAAGATACTTCACAATAAAAATGACATAAATAATAATAAAAATGTTTTTTTCTCCCTATTCTGCACCTTATTGTTCTTAATCTTTTTTTGTTTATTTGTTTGCCTTGTAAATCAAGATTGTTATGCAGAGATCAAAAACTGAGCATTTCATCTCAAAAAAATTAGTTTCATGAAAAATAATTTTTAAGTGCAAGAAAACAGGGGATGTTGAATAAAAATTTTTGGCAGCCTGGTTTTAGTACTTATCCACAATGCTCTCTGAAGTTCTATTTACTCATATTCTTATGCTGTGCATTTAAAAAAAAAAAAGTCACTATGAAACAGAATTATATAGTATATAGACCTGGAGTTTGGAAAAGTCTCCAGCAAATTGTCATATAGCAATGTGCAAGACCTCCTGACCTAATCTGTTTGGGCTCTGCTCCCTAAGGGAACTGGGCCATGGCCAAGTAGGAAATTTCAGGGCATTTTTGGACAGGTCTTGGCCCACAGTACTGTCGCGTTAAAAAGGGTTTAGTTTTGTTCCTGTCTCAGGGCCCTTCACTGAGGCAGTTCAACATTTGCCCATTTCATCGCCCTCCAAAGGACTTTCACTGAGACAGTGCGGCAAAGTTGAAAAGATAGAATGATTTATTGAAGTGACAGGTATAACAGATTCAGAATTGCCATTGATAAATGCACTATCTGCAATAGGGCTAATATACTACAATAATGCTAGCAAAATAAATGAATAAATGAATAAATGCTATCATCCTGGGAGTTCTTCACCAAGAGGTGAAGGTGCAATGCTTACCAAGAAGATGTCCCTGTCTTGGTGGAAGAACAGCAGCACAGCTGATCAACTGTCCCTTCTAGGTCTCAAGTCTCTTCTGCATTGGAGAGAACTCTCTCCCCAGTAGTCTCCGCAACATCCCTTATATCCTAACCTTATCTGATCCCCTCCCTGGGGTGACATTTTTAGCATGATTTGGGTGGAGAGTCAGGTGCTATAGTCATATATGTTTAGCATGTTCTTCTTTTAGCTCATTATCATACTTAGGGGTGTCAAATTTAATATTCATTTTGTGGATAATTAAGCAAAAAGTCTCACTCCAGGCACCGTGGCCTTCAAGATTCTGTGCTGAAGCTGTTTATCTGCCTATTCCTGCATTCCTTCTCTGTGAAGCATGCAAAACCACAGGAGAATCTCACTGAAGTCTCCTGCTGGATCCATGCTTAATTCTTCCCAAAACTCTAAACAAACAGTTATGATGCTGCATTCTTAATGTTTTTTCATGCTGCCTTGCTCATAACAAACCTCTCTTTATGGACTTTATTCTACGGCTACTTGGCCCAAAATGCCAGTGAAGGAGCATCAGCTCCTGGTATAAATTTAATCAACTGCATATTCATTTACTTTGGAAATCCAATCCTGCATACCCAGTGTGCAGTTTGCAATGCAGTCACCCTTACTTGAATGAGTTAGAGTGGCATATCTAAAGTACAATTACTGTACTAAATATTGCAGAGGACACCGCTACCTGATACAAGAAATAAGATCTGAAGGTCTGCAGGCTGCTCTTTACAATCTAATATTCTGTGCTAGATGCATTGCCCTTCCCTTATTAGGTGGAAATTTCATTAGCAGCAAGGCAGATGCACTGAACAATGTCTCAAATGGAAGCACGGCTAACTCTATTTGCATTCACTACTTGGTCAAAATTCTGTGATCAAAATTCTCTGGTCAGAATGAAGCTAAGGTCTTCTTTTGCCCTCCATATCTCACTGCTAATGTGTGTCCTCTTACACATCAACATATCTTTTAAGAAATGCTGTTCCGGGCTCTTCCTAGTCAGTGAAGAGAAGATCTGCTGTTAAGAAGCTCTTTTTTGGACCAACAACCTGTTTTGAAGTACAGTATCCTTTGGGGTGAATCTCCAGAGTCCCACAGTTATTTTTACCATTTACATAGAACCATGTAAACACAGTTAGTTTACAAGGAAATGCAATATTTTGAACTTAATAGATCTTCAGTTTGCTGCAGTTTGCAACTTGTAGGAAGTATAAAAAAGAAAGTGAAAGTGTAAGCCCTCAATTGTTTCTTGTGGCTTAGATGACTACACTGGCAGTTTCCTGGGAGAAATATATTAAAAATCTTTGTAGACATCCAGTATCTTTAGTACTCTTTAGTTGCCTTTGAGATAGAATGGCAAAAGGATTCAGAATCAAACGCAATATGAATAAAACTGAAGAAGTTATTCTATCAACTCTGAATTAATGGCTACATAAGAGAACTTTCTTTTATACTGAAATACAAACACCTGTTATGCAAGAGGTGGGTGGAGAGAGAGCATATTGCACCTCTTGCTAGTGTTGAGCATGTCCTGATTCATTGATTCTGAAAGTGGGATTTCTATACTTCATCTGCCGTATATTAAGTTGTTGGTAAGTCCAACAATAGAAATCTCAATTTAATTTGCCAGGAAATCATCCTGCAGGTAAAGAGAGAAATCCATAGCAGAGAATTTTATCTGCTTATTCTCTGCAATGAGTTTCTTCAAGATCTTAATGCAAAAAATGTTTATAGTTTGAGGAAAAAGAGAAGAAGCCTAGCTCTTGGTGGACAGCGAGAATATACCCAGGCTGAATGGTACTTGAAAATGGCTTATACTTTGCTGCAGGAGACCTGTTAATTCCTTAGCTGAAATCAAGTTCAGCAATGACTTTCCTGATCGATGGATTTCTGAACTGAAGAGAACAACGTGGCTATAGCTTTGTTTGTCTTCTGCCTGCACCCTTATGCTCAGTCCTAAAAATATCTTCGTAGGATTGGAAATAAAGCAGTGTAGAATATTTTATTTCATCCACTTTTATGAAACATTTCATGAAAACAACATGAGGCTAAGCTAAGGATGGAAAGACAGCTTCAGCTTGGAAATGGTTTATTTTTTTTAAGGATAAATTAAACTATTTAAATTTTAATATAGGCTTATTATTTAATTATGTAAAACCTTTATACAGTTTGTTGTTTTCATATGTGTTTCAGGAAAAGCATATCATCTTTATTTTGTATTGTTTATAGTCAAACCTTCATGAAAATGCTCACCATACAGATTTGAATACTTTTTTCTTAAATTGGTAATTGATTTTCTGCTTTTGTATCAAGTATCATCAGATATCTTCCACCAGTAAAACGTCTTTTGGAAGTTAATGGAATAAGACAGTGTATAAACTGAAGTGCATAGGAGAACTCATCTTCATATTATAGTATAATATTCCACAATGTTCAATAGTGTAGTTGAAAGTAGATTAGTTAAAATTGTACCTTTGATAGAGCTTGAAAAAATGACTTTGATATTACTATCATTAGCATAGATAATTATTTTAATCTCAGTTTATTTACCCTGTCTGCTCTCTTCACAGTGTTTTTTGGAGAAAATAATTCTTCTACTACTACACTCCATTGCAGGGGGGAGGGAAGGAAGCCCACAGTCTATCTATTGTCATTACAGAAAAAAATCGAATTGGTCTATGCATTCTTGATGAGATACTTTTGATGCTTAATGACTAGACTTCTAAAGAAGGAAAAAGTGTACTTTGGGTAAGGTTCATGGTTTATGGTTGGACCTCCTTCCCAAATCTTAAGCTTGGGAGAACCAAACCAAAACTAAACTTTGTTATTGGACTGATCTTGCAAAATGAACATTGAATGATTTATTGTAGATAAGAGAATTCCTATGTACCATTTATGAACATGTCTGTGTATCAGTTACTGGAATGCAGAGAGAGAAGCAAAGGCTACAGGATAAAGCTGAAAAAAAAAATCTGGTAAAGATATGGTTTCTTAGTTATCCAATTTCTGCATTTATTTGTTAAAAGATTCCAGATTGTGGAAATGTATTTAGCCAACCAGTTATTGCTCAAATGCAATAACAAGTAAACTAAGTGAAATTGCCCTTTTGAATGAGTGAGTTTCTAATGTGATTCCTGGTGAACTACATTACCGGTATAAGGAAGGTTTAGAACTATTAGCGTGGATGTATTTCTTTCTTCTCTCTTTCCTTTTGTCAGTACCCAACTGCATTATGAATATAAAAAGGAGTACATGCTCTTTCAAACATTCACATTTCTCTATCTTTGTCATTATAATCTCAATATATCTCATACAATTTTAGAATGTCTTTTAAAAAATCAGTGGAAATATACAGAAATATTGTTTAGTGTGATTAAAATTTAAAAGCATAGTAAAAAATCATTTCAGTAGAAAATTTTGTCACAAAAAAAAGGTAGTCCAAAGCAGAACTTTTTATATGATATCTGTTTCTGCTTTTCTGGCTGTTACAGAAAGATATATTTTTAATCTCCAAATTTGATGATTACTTCTTGTTCCATGTACAAATGCTTTGAGAAGTAGAATACAAATTGTGATTAATATAATCTAATTTCAACAGTGAGTTCCAGACTTTGGATTCTAAAAGAGGAAGGAAAATCTTTTGCAACTCCAAGTTCCAAAAAAGACCAAGAACTCACTTAGTCCCTGTAACTAGCATTTTTAGGTTTTCAGCTTTCTAATCAGAGCTTTAGTCAGAATATTTGGAGTGTTCTCTGAATCAGCTTAACTGGTTTTATCTACCTTAGCAACATCCTCATTGTTGAGCAGTGGAATATGGAAGACATTCAGATCACTGGGCACAGAAACATTGAGTCACGGTTTCTTATATGGACCTCAATCTTTCTTTGGTTCTCAACTTCTTTGGTTCTCACCTAAATCATTTCTGGATTTAAGCTGTTAAACACACATCCTCACACACCCCCACACACCCCCAAACAAACAAAATTAATGGGGGAAGAGGATACCAACAGGACTGCAGTAGGTAAGCCAAGGGTTGGCATGGCATCACCTGAGGGTGGCAATGCTAGTGGGAACATTTAGACTGCTCCTGGGAACACGGTGGGCTCAGGAGCGTATCTGAAATGCTTGTACACCGACACAAAGTACGAGAAACAAACAGGATGAACTGGAAGCATTGATATCATTGGTATTAGTGAGACTTGGTGGAGTGACTAGCATGCTTGGAGTGCTGAGATGGAGGGCTACAGGCTGTTCATGAGGGACAGGCAGGGCAGGTGAGGTGAAGTTGTCACACTATACATAAGGGAGAGGTTTGGTTGTACAGCCTTTACAGTTAGTGATGATGTGGTTGAGAGCCTCTGGGTGAGGATTAGAGGGACAGAAAACAAACGGGATGTTGTAGTAGGTGTCTACTACAGATCACCCAGCCAGGAGGTAAGCATGGATAAGTTATTCTATAGGCAATTAGGAGAAATCTCTAGATCAGTAGCCCTTGTCCTTATGGCAGATTTCAACTTCCCAGACATCAACTGGGAATATCATACTGTTGTGATGAGCTGGTCTTAGAAATTCTTGATGTTTGTAGGAGATAACTTCTTGTCACATGTACTCTGTGAGCCAACTAGGAAAGATGCCCTCGTAGACTTGCTATTTGTGAACACAGAATGACTCGTGGAAGACGTAATGGCTGTCTTTCCACAGTGACCATGAAATAGTTGAGTTTAAAAATTTCAATGTAAAGAGAAAGAAGGACAGCAGAGTGCCTACCCTGGGGTTCAGGAGAGCAAACTTTAAGCTATTCAGGGAGCTGTTTAGCAGAGTACCCCATAAATCTGGTTTTGAGGGCTTAGGAGTCAGTGTGTGCAGGTTACTCTTTAAGAACCACCTTTTAGAAGCACAGGAGCAGGCAATTCCACTGTGTTGTAAGTCAAGCAAGTGGGGCAGAGGATCAGCTTGGCTGAACAGGGAACTCCTCATGGACCTCAAGAGGAAAAAGAAATTCTATGATCTCTTGAAGAGAGGTCAGGCTTCGCAGGCAGATAACAGAGCTATTGTGCATATATGGAGGGAGAAGACACGCAAGGTCAAAGCTCAACCAGAGTTGAAAGTGGCTGGTGTTGCGCCAGACAACAAGAAAGGCTTTTTTAAGTATGTTAATCATAAAAGGTCTAAAGAAAACATTGGACTGATACTTGTTGAAGGTAGTCATCTGACTAATAAGGATGAAGAAAAAGCAGAAGCATTCAATCCTTGTTTTGCCTCAGTCTTTAATACTACTGACACACCTTGGGCTGCTTGGTTCCCTGAGTCAGAGGACCATGAGTATGGGAACAGTGGCTTTCCATTTGTGGACACTGAAATTGTAAGGGAGCAGTTGTATCAGCTGAATGTTCAAAAGTCCATGGGGCCTGATGGTATGCATCCCAGAGTACTGAAGAAGCAAGCAGATGTTATGGCAAGACCCCTTTTGATAATCTACCAAAGGTCTTAGGAGTCTGGGGAGGTCCTTGCTGACTGGAAGCTAGCCGATGTTATTCCGATTTATAAAAGGGGCATGACGGAAGACCCAGGGAACTACAGACCTGCTAGTCTAACCTCAGTTACTGGAAAAATTATGGAGAAAATTATATTGAATATTATTAAAAGACATTTCAAGGTCAATGCAATCATCAGGCACAGTCAACGCAGGTTCACAAAAAGAAAGTCCTGTCTAACTAATTTGATATCCTTCAATGATAAGGTCACCTGCCTAGTGGATGAAGGGAAGGTGGTGGATGTAGTTTTTCTTGATTTTATTAAGGCTTTTGATACTGTTCCTCTTAGCATTTAAATACTGTAAAGAGCATGTATTACCTACAGTGGTTAAAGTTATTATTTCACAACGAAATTCAGAAATACTATCGCTGAGAAATAAAACTGCCCCATGATATTTCAAATGAGCTTTCAAGATTACAATGAGAGTACGTTATGTTGAAAGTCAATAATGTGAACTACTTCACTGTTGAATGAAAGTTTAAAAAAGCTTGGGAAGGGTCACCCTGTAAGTGACATAAATAAGCTCTGTTTTGTGAGTGGATCCTTGGGAAGAAATGAAGTCAGAGTTTGAGTTTTGTTTTTCTACACATTGAAATTCAACTCAAATATTTCAGTAAATTGATAGTTTTGTTTTGTTTTTTCTCTGCAGCTAGGCTATAGGGACATTACAAATGTATTTTGTTTGTTAGTGTACATGGCTTGCATGTTACTTTAAAAATTTATCCGTTCTCCTTGTAATTGCAGCATACAGCTTATTTTAACCGAAGTTACACTATGAAGTCTTCAACAGAAATAAATTGCTTGTAACTATTTCCACACAGTAATTAATAATGAAATCAACAGTCACTGTTTTATCTGTGACTCTTCTCTCCTTCCAGAACAGATGTGGATAGCATTTGAGTCTGAAACAAATGACATTACTGAAAAAATTAAGATGGAGGAGAATTGCTATATCAAACTAATTGCATCTTGAGTGTCTCAGCATTGCGATAGAAGTTAGGGCTTACAGAACTAACTGTGGAAGTTTTTCCCGTGAGATGTTACAATGCCAAAAATGACTACAAGAATGCCTCCTAAAAGAGGAACATTTTTTTTCCAAACTGACGGATATGAAACTGGTGTCCCTTAATTTTCCAAAAAACACTGGTTACCAATTCTAAGTAAGCTGGTGAAAAATTTCAATTAAGAAGACACCTCTAAAAACATAATATGCAGTATAAGTAGCTGTTTCATTCAAACCAAATGTCTTACATGCATATTACAAAGACCTAATGCTGTCAGAAAAGGAACCATGCAATGTCTTGACATTGCCACAGTGCCTTTCTAGAGTGCAGTGTAAAATTTCAGAGCAGGGTCTTGACTTTTGTTTTAAGTCCAGTACCAAACACCTAGGAACAACTATGCAAGTGAGACTCTTACAGGGTTGGTTTTTTGGGTTTGTGGTTTTTTTTGTATTATATATTGTATCATCAATGTTACACACAATCATAGAAATACAGAGTCATCTAGGTTGGAAGGTGCTTCCTGAAATGGTCTAGCCCAATCCCCCTGCTCAAGCAGGAACAGCTAGAACAGGTTGCCCAGGACCATGTCAAAAACCTGTTCCAGTGTTTGACCACCTGCAGATTAAAAAAGTACCCTCTTGTTTTCAGATGGAATAACATGTGTTTTAATTTTTGCCTGTTGCCTCTTGTACTGTCAGCAGGCTCTACTGAGAAGAATATGGCTCCCTCTTCTTCATTCCATCACATCAGATGCTTACACGCATTGCAAGATGCCTCTGAGCCTTCTCTTCTCCAGGCCAAACAGTCCTTCATCTCTCAGTGTCTCCTCATATGAAAAAGGCGCCAGTCCCTTAATCATCTTTGTGTCCTTTTGCTGGACTCACTCCAGTAAGTCCGTATCTTACCCAGCACTATAGATGTGGTATTACTAGTGCTGAGCAGAGAAGAATCACCTCCCTTGACCTGCTGCCAACTCTCTCAATGCAGCCCAGAATACCATTGACCTGTTTTGCCTTGAGGGTGGATACAAGAAAATATGTCTTGCTGTGTAGATCTGTTTACTGATTCTTAGGAATCTGTCAGGCACATGTGTAATATCTAATGTAAAAATAAATGTTGTGCTCAACTGGAGGGGGATGCAATGGGAGATCATTTGAAACAACTTGCTACAGGCTCAAGAGACTAAATGTTGCTCTTTGTTAGAGGAAAATATATTATGCTGGATCCAACAGCCTGAGATAGGCTGCCACTCCATGCCCGCAGGTCCAACCAGGACAAGGCTGGAGTTGTTCTCAGCACATGCATGCACATAGAGAAGAAATACAAACCTCATATATACAGGAGCAGCCTGTCACAGGCAGACATTCAGAGCACCCACACCAAAATAGACAGCACCAATAATCTCATCCTGCTCCTCTGCTTGGCTGACCAGGATGGAGGTCCAATAGTGAGAATATATATACATATGTACAAGATGGATCCTTCCAGTAGCTGGGCTCAGACAATCAGTCCACCCAGAACCTGGCTGCTGGATCCCAGTCTCCCCAGTTGTTGGTGCCTGGACATATAAGACCCTGGAGCTGCAACCCTACTCCAGTTGCTGCTACAGACTGTCACAGACACACACCCACACCCACGAGTCAGATGGGACTTCCCTGGTCCCACAGCTGACCACCTATACTCTCACCTGTAGGGACACACAGGCACTCTCACACCCAAAGCTGGCCCTCAAACAGTCATCCCCTGGCTCACACATTACTTCACCTATTCGCCACCTCGTCCAGCTTTATCTTCATTAGTGATCACACACTCCCTTGCACGCCAGCACTCACCATGGACACGTGGGCCCTCCAGTCCATAGTGTGACTCCAGTTGCTGCACTCCCTCCTCCTTATATGCACAGATGCACACAGAAGAGAGTTCCTCACTCAGTAAAGAGTTAGAAGGGAAGTTAGTAAGAAGATAGGACGGACTGTGCACCCAGCAAACTGTCTACGTGTGATCAGCTCTTTTTTACGCCCCTACCTGTCTATTTTCTTACACTAGTCCCTCCCCAAATCACATAACCTCTGCCCTCTTCCCATTTGGGGTTCCTCCCTTAAACTTCCTAAAACAAATCCTGTGCAATCGTGAATGGCTCTTCCCCTATGCAGCAACCTCCTTAGTCTGAAAGGTGGGCCGAAGAGATGCTTTTGATATCTCATCTTGATGGGTTTCACACGTGAACAATGGGGCTGGTGGCTTTACTGGACCAGTCCTGGAAGGCAACTAGACAAGGTGTTTGTTCCTCTGGAGTCCTTAATGTGGTATCCTGCCTACCATTGTGCACCTCTGTGCTCCTCTGGGCTTGTGGAGATAGGTATTTGATGGATCAACCACTCTCCTGTGATGATGGGTGCGCATGGAGTCCAGTGAGGGCATTATTGAGAAGAGAAAAAGAGAAGAGAAGAGAAGAGAAGAGAAGAGAAGAGAAGAGAAGAGAAGAGAAGAGAAGAGAAGAGAAGAGAAGAGAAGAGAAGAGAAGAGAAGAGGAGAGACACTATTTCATTTGGAAGGGACCTACAACAATAATCTAGTTCATCTGCCTGACCAAGTCAGGGCTGACCAAGTTAAAGCATGTTGTTAAGGGCATTGTCCAAATGCCTCTTAAACACTAACAAGCATGGGGCATTGACCACCTCTCCAGGAAGCCTGTTCCAGTGTTTGACCATCCTCTTGGTAAAGAAATGTTTCCTAATGTCCAATCTGAATCTCGCCTGGCTCAGCTTTGAACTATTCCCACACATCCTGTCACTGGATACCAGGGACAAGAGATCAGCACCTCTCTCTCCACTTCCCCTCCTTAGAAGCTGTGGAGACCAATGAGGTCACCCCTCAGCCTCCTTTTCAATTTGGTTTCCCCTCCTGCCTTGTCCCTTTGAACACCCTTGTGGGTGCGCAGATGGGCTTTTATCATATAACCTGACACTCCTGACTCATGAAAAAGTTTTCTGTAGATGTCAATAACTACAATTTTAGTTAGAAATCAAGAATTATACTAGTCACAATGTTCCTTTATTGTCTTATTAAATTTAGCAAATTTGTTTCATTTTTTCCCCTGCTTCAAGGAGGACTCCTGAAATGTCTTCTCTTCACCCTTTCTGCTGATATGAGTGCTTATGAATTCCATGGTTTCGAGGAAATGGGCAGCGTCTTTTCCACAAATTTTAGGACCTCCAATGGCTAGCTACTGAAATGTATCTATATCATCAAGTAATACTTGAGTCATACGTGTCCTATTTGTTTTCCACAGCCTGAACACCAAATCTGTTCTATGTTTATAAAGGGAAGTAACAAAATTTGTCAAAATCCTATAATAATGAGAAGCCATTATTCAAATAGAAAGTTTATTCTATTTTATAGGTGTTGTAGCCTTAGAAAGGAATGGTATATCTTATACTAAAGATTTATAAGATTTTATTGACATTAATACATGGAAATCACTTTAAGTTAATTTGGACGACTTTGTTTTTAAACATTTTAATGAGGCTAAAACTACATTATACATTTTATATAATTACTTGGATAGATTAGTTTAAGCCCTATTATATAGATGAACCATGCAAATACATTTCTTGTTGTAACATTACAGGATTTATTAAGAACAGAAGTATAATTGTTTATCTGCCTGATTAAATTCTTTATTACACTGGGTGGTTTGACACATCCACCCACACTAAATGCATATACACACATAAGCGCATGTATACACTTAACACGTACATTTGGTTATTTCCATAAACATGGCTATGTTAATATGTGTCAGTAATCTAGAAAAGATATCACAAAGAACAATTGTCTTTACCTTATAAAAATTTTGCTGTCATTAAGAGGTATCCTGAAGAAATACTCTGAAACTAATTTACCCAAGAAGAACCTTCTTCAACAAGATTAAGTAACGAATTGTAGATTGAACACAAGCTCATTGGTATACACTAAAACAATTGGAAGTAATATTTGAAAGATCACATTTGGAAAGTTTTTAGTTTGTGAAGTATTTTCACTACTGTTATTTTCATTTCATTGCCAGACATGGTTCATGAATCAGATCCTTTCACAGACATGGGTTGTGCACAGGTTATAAAATAGATGCGTAATATGAAACCTCTATATACCCAAGCATGTGAGCATATCTTTATCTTTATTTCTTTTTTTTTTTTTTAAATGAACTCTTTTTTTTGCCACCTGGGAGTTCCTTTGGGATAAGGTGTAAGGAATCTCTTTGAAATCTTTAAATCTCTAGCCTAATTTATGTATTCTTCGCTAAAAATGTGTCACTACTATGATGGTTCCTCCCTTAAACTGCAGACACTTGTAAATTCACAAAGATAAAAGTTCAAACCAAAAAAATTAATCTGTTTAATCTTCCAGTTCTTACAATATTCAACTTTCAGTCAGAGTATAATGACTAATTGCAGACTTTTTCTAAAAAACAACACTATTTTATACTATTACTATTAACTTAATTAAGCTCTAATGACATGAACAACTGCACTTAGAGCTCTTTTCTGTATACCTACTTTATCATAGCTGGATGTTTTTTTCCCTAGTTTTTTATCTTTTTGCTCTCAAATATTAATACAAAATCTGTTATACTAAATCTGTTTTACAAAATCTGTTAATATTTTACAGATTTAGCTTCTAATGGTGGGAGGCTCATTCATGGTGGCACTGATGAAAAAATTTATATTGTTACTCGTACACCTCTAACACACTATCCCTTAATGACTTCTGTATCATGAACTTTATAAAATACTAGGACAATGGTTTATGAAATAAGAATGTTTTCAATTTAGAAATTTTACTACGTGCCTAAAAACTTAATGATGCATCACATACTTTCAGTGGTAAGCATATGCTTAAGAGGTCAAAAAATGAAGAAACGCCTACCTATTCTTGCACAATAAACTTGTCCAAATAAAACTATTTATTATTATTTAGGTCCTGGAGATAGGATTGGTTTGAGTAAACTTTAGCTTCTCAAAATTTAGGTCTGTACACTACAGCTGGTTTGTGGATTTATTTTTTTTTTTTTAATTCTTTCTCTAGTCAACATAAATACGTCTCTCTAGAGACTTATTTACCTTAGTCGCTTATTTTAAAACAGGGTAAGTATATTAACTTAGACTGAAAGTCTATATTCTAGAGATTTCATTGTAGTAATAAGGTGGAAAAGCAGATACTATCATCTTATTGATCTTGAATATTCGACTGTGTTTTTGTAATCATACAATACTTATTACTAACATGTATTAGGAACCTGTGTAAAAAAGTCTTCAATCAACTTTTCCATCTTTATAAAAAAAATCCAATTTTAAAGGGTTATGAGCATTATTTAGAGAATAATTTGACTTTTTATACTACCATTGTGATCCATATACTACATAGGAATGAAAACAAGGTTATAGTATAGCAGCGTGTGCTTTGTCTGTGCTAGTAAGCGGTGCTCTGCAGTAGGACAGGTTCTGTAGAGTGAAATAGGTGTTGCTGAGGAACTCCTTTCCACATCATAGACATTTAAGTGACTATAATTTGGTCTAGCTCTAGACTGCTCCGACATCATTAAATGAGGTGCTTAACAAAAGTCCTTCGTCCACCCTTACTGTTTTGAAAAAATACATCAATCATTCAAGATTCTGTTTCCAGGATTACTGTTATTAGATAGTACAATGAAACAAGATAATTTCAAAAGTTATTCAAAAAGGAAAAAATAAGGATTAATCAGTATCATTTAACTCATAAAACGGGAAATAATAATTAGAAAATGATTACCAGTTACCAGTTCAGCCGTATCCGATAATACCCATTTTCATGTGCTTAATGTGCTCCTTGAGTCCTGTATTTTATTATGCGAACAAAGAAAACTTGAAAATGTCACTTGAAAATACTTGCAAGCGTTGTCTAGAAGATTTTTCATAATACATTTACAGAAAAAAGCTTGATTTACTAGCAGCATTACATATATCTTTTTTACTGTTAAGACTAAGAAGTAGTCCATCTTTACCCTTTGATTTTTAGACACGACTTATTAAAATCCATCCACTGTAAACATTTTAAAAAAGGTTTCAGTTATGTTCTGTCATTTTCCTTTTCATTTATAAAATTATTATATTTGCCTAAAACGTGTACCCTATTGTTTGTTATTCTGCATCAAAGAAGATACAATTGGCATAACCATCAGGAGTGTCTCTTTACCTGGAAAACAGAAATGTTATATCTACTTTCCAGCATATAGTAGCCAAAATATACTTTTATGTCTTTTTTCTTATTTTCATAAAGTGATTAAAAATGCAGCAAGTCACCCAAACATTACTGCAACATTTTTGTGTATTACATTATATAAAAAGTCTGTGTCAGTACATAGAAAAACCTATGCAATCATAAAGTATGGACAAACAAAAAATTGTATCAGTCAAACTTTATTCTTGTTGCAGCAAACTAGGAACTAATATGTTAATATGTACAGGCAGGTGTTTCTTTGAGATATTACTTATTTTCGGTTTATTTTGCTGCAACTATAACCAAGGGCAAACATATTCAAAAATATTATTAAAGTCACTGACTATGAAAATGGTTTATTCAGATATGGAACCACTGATTTTCAGGGACAAATAAATGCCATTTTTTTTCTATTGCAAAAAAAGATGGACAAGGAAATAGTTATAGTTATTACAGGTCATGGAAAAAATAGAGTAGGAGATATTGTTAAAGACAGGGGGCTGCTGATGAATGACCTGTGTAGCTGCTACCTACATTTTGCAGAGTAGCCTACTGATTAGAATGCTGTAACATGCAAAAGGCAGTATGTATATGTTATTGCCTTGCAAAACAGCGTTCAATCCAGCAGGCTTTAGAACAGTTAAAGGTAAGGGTGGGGTACAATTAGAGGAAAGAATTGTCTCCACTCTTATGGAAAACAGAAAGTTGGGAAACTAGTTTCAGGTGTAGGGGGAGAGGATGCAAAAAAAATACTTGACAGATCTTGTGCTAAGAACACTGATACTCTATATGCCTTTTACACTAAGATTTTATTGGTTATAATGCACACATTAATTTTGCACAACACGTCAGTCTCTCTTACTAGATACCAAAGGACATAGATTAGATTTTGCTCATATCTTGTCCATTCATTTTTTACTGTGATTAGAGAACTAATCATTTATCTTCTGGTGACTTTCAGTGAAAAAGAATTGCCTGTCCTGTTTTTTGGGTAGTTTTTAAAATGTCTCTTGTACCTCATTTTAGGCTTTACATTCATACATTCAAGAAAACATATGGAGGTACTAATGCATAAAGAAAACTCATTAAGTGTCTTCCTAGATGTTCTATGGAACTCAAAGTGATTTAAACCATTGCCTAAAATAATTAACATCAGAAATATGTTGAAATTTTTGTCGCTGTAAGAATCCTTTCATCCCACTTCATGCATAGCTTTAATATTGTTGAAATGTTATTTGAATTCATTCTTTCCTTTCTCTCCCTTCTCCTTTGTCGTGGTTTAACCGCAGGCAGCAACTAAGCGCCACACAACCGCTCACTCACTCACTCCCAGCAGGATGGGGCAGAGAATCAGAAGAATAAAAGTGAGAAAACTCACGGGCAGAGATCAAAACAGTTTAATAATTGAAATAAAACAAAATAAAATGAAAATAATAAATTGTAATGAAAAGGGAAATAAGACAGACAGAGAAATAAAGCCCAAGAGAGACAAGTGATGCAAATGAAAACAATTTCTCACCACCAACCGATCAGTGCCCAGCCAGTCACAGAGCAGTGCACCCCCTGCCAACCTTCTCCCTAAGTTTTATTGCTGAGCACACCATCGTATGGCATGGGACGTCCCTTTGGGTCAGTTAGGGTCAGCTATCCCAGCTGTGCTCCCCCCCGAAGCTACTTGTGCACCCCCAGCCTACTTGCTGGTGGGTGGGGTGGGATGAGAAGCAGAAAAGGCCTTGACTCTGTGTAAGCACTGCTCAGCAAAAGCAAAAACATACCTATATTATCAACACTGTTTTCAGCACAAATACCAAACATAGCCACATACTAGCTATGAAGAAAATTAGCTCTATCCCAGACAAAACCATCACATTTTTCCCTTTCCATTTCTCTTATGACCTCTTAGGCTGTAAGGAAAATTTTCACTCACCTAGCATCAACTAGGAAATGAGATGAACAAAGTGATTGGCTTCTGAAACATTTCTTCAAAAACATGCAGTTCAAATACATGAAAATTGCTCACTTGCCAAATATGCTGATTTGATGATGTGGAAGTTTGCTTATGTATGCAAGCAGGACTTATCATTCTGCCCTTGCCAACACCTTCTTGGTGCTTGTTCACTGCAGAGTTGCTTGCTTTTATGTAGAAGCAAATTGAAATAAGAAAGCCTCACAATATTTTTGCAAAATGCCAATCCTGATTTGACTATGCAGAATGTAATCTTTGTTTTGGTTGGAAAATAGTATTTGTACAGACATTTTTAAATCATGCAAATCTCCAAAGAGAAACTCTCTTTCAGAGAATATAGATATCCTTGTGTGAACAACTGTATTTATTCTGGAAATGTCCACCCTGTTGTCCTGGTTAAATAGATGTGTGACATTTAGGAGGCAGGCAGAAAACAGAAGAATATTTTAAATTCACGGACTTTCTTGGATATGAAGAAATACACAATCATTTCAGCAGAATTGGAAGAGCAAAAAGGAGAAATAATAGGAACACTCAAAGAACAAAACAAGTCTTCTGTCAAGATCCAACTTTTGGTATTTAAATTGTGTCCCACTACATGGTGTGTGGAAAGGCAATGTCTGGATAAATACGCTTTACATTTCAGGTTGCCCTAAACAATGCAGTGCAGTTTTACAAATAGCTATGTCCAAAGTACTGCAAGAAATGAATTTAAATTTAAAGGAGCTCACTGTAACCTTCAAAATTAGGACAATACAAATGAATTCATTCCCCCCCCCTTTTTTTTTTCTTTTGTGCTGTTCCTTTTTTTTTTTTTTTGGTCTTTTTAACATCACAAGGAAGCAAATGTGTTTACTTATTTACTTCTCCCTTCGTCAAGCTGCCCATTTATCAGCATGAAATGCTTCATAGACCTCATTCCAGAGACAGTAGAACATGGAGTCAGCTGCTCTCTGGGATTTACACTACGTTATGTTCACTGTAGCTTCCAGAGGAAGGAACTGAGGGCACAGCCAGGGCCAATGATGAACTAAAACATTCTTGTTCCCAAGAGTTATAAAACATAGAGTTTCTTTTTACTTTGGACTTTATTTTTAGTATTCTCCACTTTTATTCTGATAATTTTTGTGCCCTATAAGCAGTATATGTCATATAGCTATGGAAAACCAGTACATAATTTAGGCTTGCACAGATTGAAGGACTGTGTGTTGGACTCAATCACATGGCTGATGTCATGGTCTCCCACTGAAACAAAGAATTTTATACGTTTATGTTAAAGATGCATAGATTGTCTCCTACTTTGTCAACTCTTTCTACCCACAACTTCGAATCTCCCGTAGCCAGGATGAGTGTGCCACCTTACTGGGCTCCCTGCTCAAAGAATAGTTACTAAAAGCTCTGCTTACACAAGGTTCTTCAAATAATGGACCAGAACTGAAACCTGGAATGCCTGCTAACTAGTAAACTAGTAATATGAAGAATATGAAATAGTAGTGAAATAAAGAAGAAATTACATTGTTATTTCATCCAGTGGGGGAATAACTTCTGAACTTTTGAGAATACCCTTGTACCCAGGAAGACAACGTGCCAACTCCATCTATCCCTTAAAGAATCAGAATCATAGGCAGATGTAAGGGGTGTGGTGGTTTCCTTACCAAGTCTAGGACAGCTGGCCATTACACAGTCTCAAGTCTCAAAATGCTGTGCAACACCTGAGCTACGCAGGAACTGACACAATTACCTCCTTGTAGTACTCTTAATCCTGAAACTACTTTTAGAATCAGGTAGATAACCTATATAGTAATCCCAGATAGAAGATATTAGAGTAACATCTTTCTCAATTCCTTGCACTTGGGAGACAAAACCTAATTTCAATTTCCTTTTTACCTGAGAGAATTAAAACATGCACCTCCTACTCCTGTTAAGCTGTAAATTATAGGTTAGGCTTTAAATCCTTTTTGAGAAAAGCTGCACCACTTTAATATTAATTAAATATTCACTGGGATAGAAAAAGAAGAATTTTGATCTGTACAGCCTTGATTTAAAAAGGGGGAGACACATTTTTCATTTTACCTACTAATGAAAATTTAAGTATTATGAATTAAATATTCACTAGAACAGCACTTGGGAGGCAGATTTCCCCCATGACAGGTAACAGCCCTGACCATTTGGTTAGAATTTCACGATGTGTCTTACTCCGTCTTTCTCTGGAACATTGTATATTTAATTATTACATGCAAAACCTAATAGTTTGAAGGAGGGAGCTGAAAATTCCCACTCCTATATGTGATAACCAGCTGGTTAGTTTATTCATCTGGAAGAGCAGTTTGACAGAATTGAAACCACTCCAGCAAAAAGGAAAGTGGGTTTAGGGCTCTGAATTTCTGAGTAAAACACTGGGACACCATCATCTTATCTTGCTTTGACTTTTTGACTTAGGAATGCTGAGAACTCCTATCAGTTTAGGTGCCACAATCAATGCAAAATTGTGTTGCTTGGATTGTGTGTGTGTAGCATCTTTGTGTTTGTGTATCAATTTGCCTGTTTAATCCTAGGTATTGCTAGAAGTAGGCATTTAGTCCTTATTTATCTTGGAGTCACAGAAGCAAAGTAAGTGACCATCCATTTAGCTTTGTGGTGCCATTACTAGATTATTAACAATACCATAACTAAACAGTCTAAAGCTCAATGAGCTACAATGTACAATGTAATCGTTGTCGTAAGGGTATGGAAACATCCATTAAGGCATGAATAACTTAACATGAGGAAGGTCAGATGCTGATGTCCTCAGAATAACCTTACAGTTAGTGAATAGTTGAAGATTGAATCTACATTTTGGTATTAATTTTGATATTTGGTCACTGTATCCTTAGGGAATACTCTTAAAAAATATCTTCCTGCATTTTGGGGGATACTGGTCTGGTACAAATCCAGTCAACTCAGTAATTGCCTGCAGAACCACACCAACAGTAATGCCACCATGTGTCTTACCTTGTATTGCTGAACCACCTATTTCCTTATTTTCCTCCTCATCAGCTCAGCAGACAGGAAAGCAGAGGTCTAGCCATATAGGCAAAGGCTACTTTTTCCTCTGCTGCGCTCCTCAGATGCGTCAGAACTCTGGAGCTAACCTTGCACTTGTGAATTAAATGATCTTGGGATCGTTTCCAGTGACTAAGGACAACTAATCCATGCCTGTATTATTAAATTCTACAGTCCTACCATGCTAGTTCTCAAATTGTGCCCACGCACTCTTTGAGAGAATACTAGCTGGCATAGACCCTAAATCTGAAACGAATCTTTCTACCAATGTAGATGACGTAAGATCCAGGGCCTAGAGAAGTTTTGTGGAACTGACTAATTTACCTGTAGTCATGTAGCCATATATATTCCATAGTCCTGGCAAGGCACTTGTCATATATAATGCCTTCAAAATTTGTACAAATAGTATGGAATAATTTATTAGTACTTTTTAACCCTGTCAAAAATTCTTTATGATACTTAGATACTTAGTCACCTGTGAGTATCAATTTATCCAGAAATTATAATTTCACTAGTAATGCATTAAAAAAAAATAGAAAATAAACTGACTTTGATCAGAATTTATCGTTAATTTATACATTTTTCTAGAGATCACTCCAGATCCATATCGCTGTAATTATTACACAACTTCAGTTAAGCCCCAATATATGTTAAAAAGTCAGCTTTGCTTGCTTTGTCTTGATTAATTGTAAAAAGTAAGGGTAAAATAATTCAATAAATCAAAGATCTTGTAGAATATCTTGTGAAACGGTAGGAATAAAATAATTTAAAAAAATGTATTAAAGTACACATGATGATCGACAGACATCTGGGAGGGATGCTAAAATCACTATGGTATATTTAATATTAACTTTTATGGATTACACTCTCTTCCCTGAATTTCCTCTTTAAAAAATAATATTAAGTCCATTTTACCTTTTCTTATATCTTCAGGAGAACTTATTCTATTCTGTTAATTATAAAACTGTCCAGGGTTCTGCTTATTCAGGTATTTATAGCTTCTATCATGGTGTTTCCCAACTTGTAATAATTTATTCTTACAGCACCCTTTGGAGTAGGTATTAGTAACTTTTCATTCTGATGAAGCACTGAAGACCTTAGATAGCATAAAATTAAATACTGGAAGTCTGAAGAGAAACAGGTTGATGACTTCTGCCTTACGTAAACACATACAATGTGTTCAGTTGTTACTTTAAAAAAAATAAACAAAACCACAAACCAAACCACAAACCAAAAAACAAACCCTGACTTTCTTGTTGTTATGGATTAATAATGTTTTTCTTCCTGAAACTTCCTCCACCCTTTGTATCATGATTAACTCTTCCAGTCCTCACAAATTTACATTGTGTATGATAGACTGTTATTGGAAAATACAAAAATTCCATGAGGTAAGAAAATTGAAAAATTATCATCTCACTTACAAGTGTTGGGTTTGGGTTTGGTTTTTTTTTGTTATTGCTGTAGCTATTTTTGATAAGGATAGCCAGAATATGAATCAATTACTGTTATAATTTGTCACTGTTCATACAAACAGAGATCGTGTCAACCAGTATACTTATGCAAAGGTTCCTGTGCTTGTTCTTACTGATATATTGGATGCATTCAACAGTTAATAACCACACAAGGAATCTACTATAAAACTAATGATTTTACCGTTACTATTTCATAATCCCCACTCCTTCCTTGGCTCTGATTTCCCTGTAGTGCCAACATCTACCCAGCCCTAGACACCCCCACCACCCCCACCACCACAGCCTGCTGCCCAGTTTCTGGAGACCATCAGGGGTGGCTGGGACCCTTCACCCCCCAAAACAGCAGGATACCATGCTCCCATACCCCAAGTCTTCCATGCCATGTCCCTTTCCCAGGCAGCTGTACAACTGTACTTGACCTGCCTGTGTCGTCTCAGAAAGCCCTCCGACAGCCCACAGCAATTACATGCCTCCACAGCAGATCCCTTATGAGACCAGATGTCTGTAAGTTTTGAGGACACACTTCACTGTGAGACAATGCCTGGAGGACAGTAACAGGTGTTACTGTCCCTGTCATGAGCCCTATTTGTGGCTCCCCTCACCCTCTCCATGGCCAAGGACCCCATTGCAGCCCCTTGGGACCATCATCTCCTACCCCAGTGATGCCTCAGCAGGGTCATTCTCCACTTCTCCACAGCCCTGCCCAGCACAGCATGGGCAGGTACCTTTCTAGTCTAGTTCTTTTTCTAAAAATTATATTGGTATTTTATAGTGTGGAGCAAAAGGACAATACACACAGATAGCCTTTAGTGAAGGTAAAAGAACCTTCACCCTAGTTGAAAGCCTATGGGATTAAAAAGGAGGCACCAATAGCCTTTTCCTAATTATTTAAGAGAAATAACTTCTTTCATTATATTTCTCTCAAAACACCAGTCTGATAGATGTACTGTGAGAATGACCCATCATTCGCAGTGAGAAAAGCAAGTGAACATGTGAGTTCTGTTCATCACATAAGTAAATTGAGTAAGATGTCCAGCTACTCACCTTTGTCAAATTAAAGATGATTCCATCCATGTACAGAAACAAAGTTTCTAAATATTTGAGTAATTCAAAAGAAAGCAATTCTTCTTAAGATGGCTACAGAAAGTATGTATTTCCAGTTAGTAGAGGACACAAGTCTTTAAATCCTGTGTTTTGTACTTAAATTCCTATTTTTTGTTTAAATTTCATATTAGGTGGCTGACTCCTGTTGTGAACTTTACTCAAGCTTTAAACTTAGGGTTTACCGATACTTAGGGTTTAGTACAAACCTTTCTGCCACCAGCTAGTATATCCTAGCATACTGTAGATGGAATACTGAAGAAGACTTACATACTAAAAACAGGATTAGGCGTACAAAACTGACACTAGTCACTTAAAAGAACTAAGTCTTGATCACTCTTTATACAAATTTATTTTAATAAAGTATTATAATAAAGTATTCTAAATGATTTTACAACTTTTACTTATTCAGATAATCTTGGTAGTTTATTTTACAACAATAATAAATTTTAGTATATTTCTGAAGATACCTTCTTTTTTCTACTGATGTGTTTTCCTCCCTTTCTGAACTGTGCTTTGAAGTTGCATGGTGGTCCTTTATTTACAAGTTACTGGTGTCTTCATATACAGCTTTATTTTTTCTTGCTATTATGATAGGCCTTTATTCTGATTCACTGCTTCTTTCATGTTAATAGTGCATCAGCAGTTTCTGTGACTGCAAGAACACTGCTTTACATGTTATCAAATGGTTTTGTGATGCTACTGCAGATGGTCTTTACAAAAGTTTATCAGCTTAATATTCATCCTATTTTCTGTTCACTGTGGCTTTGTTAATTTACTACAAAGTGCTGGAATTTTACAGGCTGTTTAAAGGAACATAACCGTAATAGTTACGTCTTTCTCTTCTTCATAGTTTATCAAATGTCCTCATTGCTGATTTAATAACTTCTTGAATTTAGCCAATGGTGACTTCATAATATGAACATATCCCTACTGCTCAATGCTAACTTCCCATTTCCATTTTCTTCGTGCACATCTGTGAAACACACAGTACAAAACAGAAACTAGGTTTGAACCTTCATCATCAAGGAATTGAGGGCAGTAACAGGCCTCAATGGCCCTGACCCATGGGAACCAGTGACGCCACAGCAGGGCTGGTCTCCAGCTCCTCACATCCCTCCCTGCCTGGACATGGTCCTACTGCCTTGCACCTACCTGTGGGCCCACGTCCTGGCCGAGCCTAAGCCTGTCCCCTTCCCCATGGAGGTGCTCGATCCGTGGGTCTGGGGCTGCCCCAGTGGTCCCAGGCTGCCCTGGTCCTGGCTGGGTTGGTGGGATGGTCCCTGGCCTCTGTTCTTTAAGGATCTGCCACTTTCCATGGCACCCTGACACTAAGTTCCCTCTTGTTCAAATCTTGAAACCCTAAATTTGAAATTTGAATTTGAAACCCACCGGCCCTTCAGCAGTCAGCATGTAGAAGTAGCTGTGTGTTGGATCTACAGACAGTGTAAATGCATTTGCGTGGACTAGCTTGAGGATTACTGTTCCAAATACTGGTACAGTCTCTTGAATATTCTTTGAATTCTTGATGTCACTCCCTCTACCCAGGGGGGGAAAAATTCTTGTTATCTCTAGAAAGAAGCTTTAATTTCATAAGTTTTTAAGGGTGTGCTTCCTTAGAGAAGAAGAAAAAGAAGAAAAAAAACTGACAAAATGCTGCTAATACAAAGTTAAAATCATTTATTGCTAGCAAGTAGCTGAAGCTGAGCCTCACTGTGATTATGCAAAACACAGGGAGAATTAGCACCTTATTGATTAGTTGAAAAGAGAAAGCTGGCAAAACTAAACACAAAATTGCTTGCAATCATTTAAAAAGTAATTCAAAGTAATTCTCAAATTTCCATTCCTTCCCTTTGGGGACTTTCACAGAGTTTTCTAGTTACCTATCCACTCATGTCGACTATACATTTTCTGCCTTACTTAGTCAGGAGTCTGTCAAAGTTCCTAAAGCACCAGGTGTGCAAATGTGTCATCTTTTCTCCCCTAACTTTATGCTTCTATATACTGAACTAGCAATCCTAGTCTCCCCCTATGATCAATAGAATAAAAAAATACTTCTGGGGAGAAATTAGTGTACCCTATTTCAGGCAGCTACTTTAAGATGAAATGAATCCCTCTCTGAATATATCCATATCTATCCCTTGACAGTAATGGTTAACTGACTATAATGATAGCCTGCAGTGCCTAACTCAGATGTACGTGTGCATTCCAAGTATCTAGCGTTAAGAAGTGAATCCCATCTAAATTCCTAGAGAGTCTGCTGAGCCAGAGCTAGATCTATGAAATGAAAAAACCCAACATCTATCATGGTTGTTCATTCAATTTGCAAATGAAGTCGCCTCATATTGATTAGTATCTGTACAGCAGTTCAACTGCTTTTGAGCCAGTGACTTAGCCTAGAATTTGATGTGCATTTCTTCAGCCATAATGCTCGTTCAAGCAGTCCTTCTGCCTCTGTGGACTACTGTTTGTAGCTGCTAGGGCAGTAGAATGAATTGTCTGTGAAACAAATGGAAAAAAAAGGGCAAAAATTATAGCCTAATTAGGTGCTCAAAGCAACTCAGAGACCTAATGATGTTCAGATAGAACTCTGAAGTACTATGAAATGGTAGAGATTTGGTCTTTGCAACTTGTCTTCCATATAAGATTGGATATGAATTTCAGGAATGTAGTCAGGCATCTCTATGAACGTAGAAGTGAAGTTTAAAACTACTCCCTGATCTTCTGCTAGTCCCAGGATTATTTATTTAACTTTTCTCACTATAAAATTATTTATTTAAGCGTATGGTCTACAAGAAATCAAATTAAATTCACCTTAGAAGTGCTGAGTGTTGTATCCCCAGTATTTTTGTATGCTTGTGCTTTGGTAAGTATGATAAAAATACTCAGACTTATAGATGGAAACAATGCAGATGTCTATGCTTCGACAAGTCTTTTATATTCATGACTATTTTTCACTAATGCATGAATTTTTTTGAACTTTGTCCTTGGAAATATTAACTATGGGCCTTTCCAGATGATATGCAGATCAAGATATAGAAGATTGTTAAACAAACATTATCCCCAAATCCGTAGTCTTTATATAACTACAGTCTATAAATTCGAAGTGCAAAATCACACTTGACTTCATGGAGGAAGTTGGGAGAATGTATGTTTCTTCTTCCCTCTTTTTTTGTCCTCAAAAAAAAAAAAAAAAAGGAAAAAAGAAAAAAGAAAGTCATATGACATACGTGGAAAGTCTATACTGAGGATATCTATAGTAATGATATTATGATATACAATCTATACACCTCCATTTTCTCTAGAAACAGTATGTGTTACCAAATTTCCTGCAAGTAACTACCAGATTCTCTGAAAGAAGCTTATGACTGAGCAGCAGTGTAGCTTGAATTTATTTATAGCAACAGAGTGCAATTTTTCACCAAGCCCTCTTCCTTAGTATTTCCTTTGTACCTACTTTGCTGTAGTATGCTTCCTTTCTTTCTTAGTATCTCTGCTAATTCTGATTCTCCTATTTTCTTTTCTTTTGGAAAGCGCTATTAAGGGTATAGTTCATCTGAAAAGAGATGTGTGGGTCATTGGAAGTGCAGATAAAAGCTGGGCTATATACCTGAAAGTACAGCAATTTATTTTCTTTTTTTTTTCTTTTTTTTTTAAATTTTTTCTGAAGCTTATAGCACTCTGGCACAAACTAAATGAACAGAAACAAACTTTTACAGAACATATTCAAGTCACATAACTTTCATCACAGTTTAATTTCACTGTAAGCAATTATTAAAATTAAGCCATACATCAGAATCTTATGTGCTCAAGTTCAAGTGCATTTTCAACTATATTAAAAGGATAATGCTCTGGATATATTTGAATGGGTCTAGATGTTTTTCCTCATTAAAATACATTTTAAAATAAATTCATTGTTATCTTCAGACATCTAAGAGTGAGTATAAATTGTACAACAATATTTGGTTTTATTTCATAGACTTTAGTCTATGCCATTTAAGTATAAACAAACAAATTAATATTATAGTTTATTTTTTCCTTCGCTTACTTTCTCTTTACACATTTTATAATTGTCTTGCAATTGTTTCTCATAAAAACAAAATAAAACTGCATACAAATTAACTTCACTAACATTAAAAATTAACTTTAATTTTGTCAGAATCCCTAAGGACTGTGTTTTTATAGCATGTTAAAACACGAAATTAAGCTCTGTACTAGCTCACAGATCTCTTATGAGTGCACAATCTTTATTGTATGACAAAAAAAAATGTGGACAAGTATTAACTTTAAATACTGCTGTTATCAAAAACAGTACTATGCACGATGTTAAGTGCATGCTATTAATGTTGCATATAGTTGCTTTAGTTGAACAGTAAAAGTCACGCTTCAAAATGGCCAAGGAGTCTAGCATTTCAGCAAGACAGAAAATTCCAACCGTATTGCAAGTCTGTATAACATACTAAAAATGGAGGCATGATTTGACCTATCTGATATAATGTACTTTGTTTTGTAATTGCAATAGCTATCCTATCTGAAGCAAACCATTCTTCATTTCTCCAGTCTTTTCCAGAATCATGTATGCACAATGTAACTCTAGAAATTCTATAGATGGATGAAAATCACAGTAGACTGCAGGATTATAAAGGTCAAAAATGAAATAGATTTTGGTGGCCTTGTTTCAGCTTTTGTGAATGGTCTCATGTGGCACAAGAAAATAATGAGCAGAAATATTTTGCTAGTATGAGCAGTTTAGCTGTTGATACAAATTAATGGGCTTTTAAAAAGAAGTCGCTTCTTGGTCAAGGCAAAATAGCATTCTATGTAATCTGTCCTTGGTATTAAGTTCAGAAGTGGAAAACATGAACCGGAACATAAAGGTAGACACTAAAAGTACAGCTGTCAATACTATCAGAGACTTTACTACCATCTAGTCTCTGAAAATAAAAGTTTTTGCCTTCCTGCAGGAGACATAGTTGCTCATGATTTACGTTTTCATGTTTATCACAAGTCAAGGGTCTGAAGTACATTTTCTTACACCTTTTCTCAATTTATAGAGGAGTCAAGCCAGTGTCATGCTACAATGCAATGAGACAGGTTATGAACCATGGGGGCCTTCAGCCTGCTGGGATTTTAGAAACACCTACTAATTTCTTATCATATTTTTTACTTCGGTTCCTTCTCTCATTGTCTTTAATCTCAAGAGAGAGAGAGAGAGATGAGGTGAGGGCTAGAGAATGGGAAAAGTAAGAACTTTAAAATTTGCCTGCTTAATTATATACCTTGAGCTAAGGCTCTAGTTACAGTTTTTTTCTCTCTCTCTCATTTTTTACTCCCTGACAGCTTGCTGTGGCACTGGGCTTTGCAAATATGTGAAGTAGGAGAAGAATGACACCTTTGATAGGTGCTTTTACTACAATTTATGCTGCAATTAACTCAATATCACATGAAATCCTTATTTCTTCTGATATTTCTTTCTCCACAACCTGAGCATAATGATTTCTAACAATATCAAAATTTACTTTAATTAGATGAAGGAAAATGATTCTGTATCACCATCACAAACAAAACAACCAAAAAACTCCAGTTCTCCCCACCCCACGCCCCACCACCAATTCTCACTTTAATCCAGTTTATCCTTTAAATAGAATGGTAGAATGATACTCAGTGGTATGCTTGTTGGACATGAATGGATTTTATGTTCTATCTTTTTCTGTACAAGAAAACAAACCACAACTGTGAAGGCTGTTCACAGTGAGAGCCAGAGACCTTGACAGCTATGATCTGCACCCAAACAGTACCCAAGAATTTTTCTGCTCTTTCTGACAACACTTCTTCTCCCTTTCCTCCTTTCAGTCTTTTCCACTACTGTAGACCTGCAAAATACCTCTCCAGATAATGCTAGAAGTTGATAGGTTTTGACCAAGATCATCTCCTTTTGGCACGTGTCTTTGCTTTCTCACCCGTTGATAGAAGAAGGAAGAAGAGTATAACAATATGTGGAAGGAGAGTGTCTGCTCCTTTAAGAGTATCTGGTATTTTTCACAATTTCGGGGGGAAAGAAAAAAAAAAGATAACAAGAAAAGGAGGAAGCCATAAACCTGACCGACAAATGATAGGGGCAGCTGTAATGAGAACCAAGCCCGTTCAGTCACAGTGATTGTGGGAGTGTGAAAGTATTTATTCCAGTGAGCTTATCTCATTGGGAACTTGTCAATGGGGAAACTAAGGGAAAAGGGGGAAACCAGAAAAAAAATACACAGACATAGACCTGACAAAACTTACATGGAAACAAACTTTGCCATTCACACTCATTGATGGGCTATCCAGAAACTACAGGTGTCACTTCCAGGAAGCTCAACCTGGTCTTTGCAACTGATGATACTGTAAACCAGTGGGACTCTGGACTGTGAAGGGTGCAGGAATTGATAGAGCTGTACAGACCCATGGGGGACATTCAGGAGATGGGAGAGCAGAGAGGAGAGAAAGGGGGTGTCGTGGTTTAGCCTCAGATGGCAACAAAAAACCACGTGCCGCTCGCACGTGCCGCTCGCACGTGCCTTCCTAATACAGGAAGGATCGTAAGAAAAGGCAAGACTCTTGGGTTGGGACAAAGGCAGTTTAACAGAACAGCAAAGGGAACAGGCAAACAACAACAACAACAACAACAACAACAACAACAACAACAACAACAACAACACGGACAGGGGAATATACAAACGCGATTACGGAACCGCCGCTCCCCGCAGCTCGCCGACCGGCCGGACCCGGGACGCCCCAGCCCGCTTTTAAGCAGCAACTTCCTGCCCCCTCCCCCGGCAGCTCAGGGTGGGCGTGGCTCACATGGCATGGAATACCAGGGAAAGTTAACCCGATCCCCACCGGAACCAGGACAGGGGGTTAGACAGAATATGGTATAAAAGGGGCCTGTGACATGTTTTTAGCTTTTGGAGTATATCTATGATGCCATAAAAATACTGCTTGCTCTTTATTTTCTCTTGTAAACAACGCTATCAGAAAGACCGTCTCTAACTAGATTCATATCGGTCCAAATAATGATACCAAATAAATAGGAATGATAATTTTTTTTCAGAATACTTAGACCGTACTATACTAACAAACACATATACACCACACTGTACTAGTACTCTAAAAGGGAAAAGACATAGACTTAGACACTGAAGCACTGATGTGATTGTCTATACTATTAAACTGCTGCACACACTGTTTTGTTGCAAAAAAATTCTTTCCCAGGCAACACACAGATGAAACTGTTAGTTTGGATGTACTTATACTTATTCTCGGATGTTAGTGTGCATGGGCTGATACTGTGATAGGCTTTAGCAAACTTAACCAGTCATTTGAGTATGGTTTACTATTTATGTGCTGGGTCATCATTGTATTTTACAGAAATAAATCTGAAACTGCAACTTTGTTTTAACAAAAGCACATATGAAGTTGCATGAAATAGTATAAAGGAATTAGCTCAACCTAGTAGTTTAAAAATTTCAACATATATATAACATATATACGATCAGTCTTGAGGTGGAGATAGCATAGCTAAAGCAAAAGTGATAAAGCTAGCAGTGTGGCACATACTGTATTCCAGAAATTAGGCAAGTTTCCATCTGAAAGACTTTGACACAACTAAACTATTAGTAATGATCAAGTTTCTTGAATCACTAAGTATTTTTCTTAATACCAAAAAAATAATCAGTTAAAAAGGGAGTTCTTACATTCACAACCTTAATGACAAAACCAACCTTTCTTAAACGGAGGTGAATTGTGGGGTTGAGATCTGTTTAACTGGTGGACATTTAATTCCATGAATACACCACATTTCTCTGTTTGTTGCCAGTGAATGCAAATCAGCATTTCTATAACTTTGTTTTAGTTTGGAATGGAGGAAACACATTAACCGCCAGATAATGAAAATGTCACCTCAAATTCTTCACATGTGTTCAAGCTAATTTCTCTCCAATGCCAGTGAATTGTAGTGAGATGTATTTCATCAGATTCATTATCAGTTTATTTCTGGGATCAAAATTAGGATTATTCAAGTGCAGTGTCTGAAAATGTTTGATTTGAAATTCTAATTTTTGTCTAATCTTAAGAATCATACAGAATCTATGGAAAGGCTGTAGTAGTAATATGTCAGTCATTATAAGGTATAATTCAGTTGGGAAAATGGATTATTCCTCAGGCAATGCAGCGATCCACAAATTTCTATGAACTGATTAAATATTCCCCAAGGGAAGCTCCAGAGGTATGAAAAATAGTATTTCTGAGTTAGCAGAATCAAGGGCAGGCATCTTCCTCACAATCTTTACTACGGAGCTATGTCATTGTACTTATTTTGGAAGACAAGAGAATGCTAAGCAAAATAACTGGTATCTAACTAATGTCTTAAAATGGTTATTCTTCTACAGCAATAACCTGTTGCAGGTTATAAAAGAGCAATACTAGATTTAGAGCTTGAGTTTTTTAAAAAAAACATAGTACTTTTATTATGCTTTTAGACAATTTTAAAAATTGTTTCTTCTGATTTTCAAAGTAATTAATATTTTCTTTTTTACTTATTTGACTATTAACTGACTGCACTGATGCAAAAGAAAATCAAGAATATGATAGCTGAACAAAACATTAAAGAGTTACTCAAAAAAGGAAAACATAAATTGCACGTAAATTGTAACATAAATCCAGATCTGTTAATGCTTTACTTCTAGTCCAGCACTACACATTAGATGTTTCTGATAAAGGGGGATTTCTGATACAAGGGATTGCTTGTATCAGAAATAGTGTGGCCAGCAGGACTAGGGAAGTGATTATACCTCTGTACTCAGCCCTGGTTAGGCCGCAGCTTGAATACTGTGTTCAGTTTTGGGCCCCTCACTACAAAAAAGACATTGAGATGCTGAAGCATGTCCAGAGAAGAGCAACAAAGCTGGTGAAGGGTCTAGAGAACAAGTCTTAGGAGGAGTGGCTGAGGGACTGGGGTTGTTTAGCCTGAAGAAAAGGAGACTGAGGGGAGACCTTAATCACCCTGTGCAACTACCTGAAAGGAGGTTGTAGCTAGGTGGGTATCAGTCTCTTTTCCCAGGAAATAAGTGATAGGACAAGAGGAAATGGCCTCAAATTGTGCCAGGTGAGGTTTAGATTGGATATCAGGAAATTTTTTTCACCAAAAGGGTTATCAAGCATTGGAACAGGCCATCCAGTGAAATGGTTGAGTCACCATCCCTGGACATATTTAAAAGATATGTGGATGTGGAACTTCGGGACATGGCTTAGTGGTGGACTTAGCAGTGTTAGGTTAATGGTTGGACTCCAAGATCTTAAGGGTCTTTTCCAACCAAAATGATTCTACAATTCTATTCTATGATTTAGGTGGTGTGGATGCAAGAACAGAACCACATCAATCAGTGACATATAGTCTAAAATTTATTTAATAAGCAGGACGTGCATAGTGGGTGGATAGCAATTGCAACTCCCAGATTTCTATTCTACAACACATGCACATTTCACCATACCAGTCAGGGTTGTGGTCCCTCCAAATCCAGTTTGGACCATCAGCATGGACCCAAGCAATCACGATGCTCATTGACTAGGCAACATGTCAGTTCCTGGTAATGGAGTGATCCATCAGAGTGGTTCTGCCTTAGGCTTACCCCCCTGCATGGCATTGGGCAACTGTGGATGCACTAGAATGTCACGTCCCACCCTCGGGAAAGAAGGGGGTAAGTGACTTCAGATTCATAAATCCCCAACAGCGCAGACTAAGGTGAGATAAATCTCAAGGTCCATATACAAACATTTATAGTTCCCAAAATGGTTAGTATGGGTCTTAACAAGTCCATGATAATTGGTTAGGTATATAACAAATTATGGCAAGTGGTGAGGTATGCATTGTGTTACTTAACAACAGGTATAGGACAATTTATGGCAAGTGGTACTTAAGGTCGTACTTAAGGTTGTTACTTAACAACTCTGTTACTTAGCAATTCTAAGAGAAAAGAGAAACCAAGGGATAGAGAAAGGAAAAGACAGAGAAAAAGACAGAGATGAAGAGATCACCGGGCCTGGGTCCAGTGTCTTTTTCAGGGAATCTTCCCAGGCATAATTTCTTCTTTCTTGGAAAAATCTTCCCAGGTACGGTCTTCTTTCTTGGGAAGAATCTTCCCAGGCACTATCTTCTATTGTTTTGTCTTTGTTCCCTCTCTAGGGGCACTTATTTTCCCCTTTTATGTTTGCTGAATTAGCACCATCCACCCCCCTTGTTGAGGACAGCCTTGTCTCAGGTTTCTCCCTTCTCCCAGGTGACGTGTAGCATGATTTGGGTGGAGAGATGAGTGCCACAGTCATACATGTTTAGCATGATCTCTATAATCTTCATTAGCATATGCAGGGTGTGTGCTTTCATATGCAATTTGCGGATAATGAAGCAAAGGTCACTCATCGGACACAATGGCCTTGAGAACTGAGAACTAGCAAGCTCACCACAGGAGTGGCAGAACTATTCTGTCTTCACAAGACAGTTCACCCACACTTTCAGGCACCAGAAGTGTTAGCCTTATCAGTTCTTTGAAAGCCAGGCCTGCATTATTTATTTCCTTTCGAGTGTTTGAGGCATTCCATTGAAGGCTTGGAGGGCCTTCTGCCCCTCCTCAGGGAATTTACAGTCAGTCCCTTACAATGCCCTCCATTCCCAAGGTGCTATTGTTTTAACTGTTTACTTCCATGTGCCAAATTGTCAACAAAAGCCACCAAAAGCCTCTCTCACACAACTCCAGGCCGACATCTTTGATTTTTTCCATGTGTTAACAGCAATTAGTTATTGTCACAAAGTTCTATCATCTGGTGTCATGTTCCAATTATGTTATAAAAAGTGTTTATTTAGCAACACCTGCATAACAGAGTTAATTTCTTGTTTCTTTGTTTTTCCATAAATTACAAGATATATGCAGAAAAATTGATCTACGCAGATATAGTCAAAGTCTCACCTATCTGAACATGTCCATTTGGCTAGGCTTCACCTGTGACAAAGCCCCAAAATTTTTGTCTGGAAAATTTTGAAGTGAGCCTTGGTGGGAAAAGTTTACACAGAAGTTCAATAACTTCATGTTTCCTTTACACACTGAGACATTTATTTGTATTACTTATTTATTTATGGAATGATAACAGTGAATTTAATATTTACAATATATTTATCATTTAAAGTTTATATATATTTATCTGTTAAAGAAAAGTGTGGCTAAATAGCATTTAGTTAAGATTTTATTTTGGTCCCCTGGAACCTCTGAGTTTTAAAATCCTTAAAAAGAAGGAACTTCAATTTTATTCATTAGTTCACTGACTAAAATCAGGTAATAGACACACTGAGTTTTGTCCTCTGTTTCAAGAAATATATAACCTTCTGTCATGTCTAGCACAGTGACCGAATTATTTCCCTTTAGATACATCACAGTGTGTATTTATGCATGTTTGTGTAGAGAGGAAAATAGGAAAAGGAATCTTAAGTGCAATTGGTTCTAATTAACACCAGAGTGATTCACAGCATTTACATTCTATCTTTCAAGGTACATCAGGACTACATTGGGTCCTTAAACATTTGAGGATTTGAAATATCATAGCAACTAAAAAATAAACTATTTTTTCTCCAAATATTAAACCTTGGGAAATTAAAAAAAAGGCAGGGCCTTTTTATTTCAATGCAGGGTATGAGAGTTCACAAAAAAAAAAAAAAAAAGGAAATATGAAAGATAAGGGAAATCACTTTTATTTCCAAAAAAGATACTGAGGGGTATGTTTTTTCCTTAGAAGTGTAATGATTTGCTCACTGAATTTGCTCACTTGATCTTTTCAAGGATCCTTGTTTAAAATGATAATCTGATTAAAAAGGATCTCTCAAATTAAACTCATACACAGTAAAGCTGAAACATCACCTTCCATTACAATGTGACTAATAGGTAGCTACTGAATAAAAAAAAATGTGTCTTGTGTTTCAACAAATTTCTGGTTTATTTCCATTTCAATTTGTTTTCCTTCCTTTCTTTTCTCTCCTTCCTTTTAATCACTAGACTATAAATTTTATTTTAAGTTGGAAAATAACTTACAAACTATGTGGTAAGTAATGACACTGAGACAAAGTAGTTTAGGATCCCAGTTCCTTTATTTGAGTATGCTATATGGTTGGATAAGACTCTACTGGATGCATCTTCAAATGCTTAGTTTTTGGTTATGTGAGTTGCTATGATCTTTAAATTATGAAGAAAATAATGAATGAAGGTAGAAAGAGCCAAGTCCACCCAGAAGAAAAAAAGAAGTGTGATTATATATTGTATAGAAGAAAACCAGTGAAAACATTAATAAGCGATGAAGTGATTTAATTTTGACCTGCACAAATGCCCTCACAGATCTTCTGTGCCTACTTAATTCATGTACTGTGTTGATGTCTTGGTCGTTTTATAGCTATTATATTATTGATGCACTGATGGCTTTTAGAAAATTGATCATGTTCTCACTCCTCACTACACACACAGGTAACCCGAATAACCATTCCTGAAAAGTAATAAACCTAAAATGTGAAATTCTAACAATAAATGCAAAAATTATAACTATTTATAAACACCTCATATGTAATGAGACAGATTCTGTTTGGTAAATGCCCAGTAAGCTCAATAGCGTAAATTGAATTATTTATGTCTGTAGTTGTCTTGATATCATAATATCAAAGTACCTGGCTTTTGAATATATACTTACTGTGTTCCTAAAAAGCAAGCTGAAGCATGATTTGTATTATCAAACCATTTTACTGTTTTATGTACATATAGTACATACTATACTATACTATACATAATGAGGTTCTGAAGAATTCAGAAAACTCTAAGATTTTTTTTTTTTCTGGGAAGTAGTGGAAGGAAGTAGTGAGATCATCCTGAACTCTCCAGACAGCAGAAACATCAAAGCAATAAAAACAAAATTTTGGATAGTCATGCTTCTGATTTTAGTGGTGTATGTATTTCAGTCAGAACTTAAAGCACTGTGGGTCAGATTGCCAATACCCTACAGGTTGTCTTCTGTAGCTGAAATTGTAAACATCATTATCTTTTCAAAGGAGTTCAAATATGACAGTCATTAACTTTGTGCATCCAGCACTGCGTGTTAATTTGAGAGGATCAATATATGTTGCAGCAATTTTGCAGTGATTTTACTTCTTATTTTAAGGAAAAACTCTCATAAATATATTAACTCTTCCAGAGTGTGTAATAAATAAATATAATTAAAGCTAACAACAAGTATTTTACAGTCATACATAAACATAATGAACTTTATAGTCATAATGCAATAATCAGAGCTAGAGTTAGTGGACGTGAAAATAAAGAGATCAATTTAAGAGTTTTAATAGAGACAGGGTAATTCAGGTATTACATATAATGACATGGTAAAATTCTCCAAAATTTAAATTCTCAAGTCCTTGCATGGTGTACAGTTGTTTTCCAGCAGAATCCCCACACAGGTTCCATGCTAGTACAGGTGAGTTTACAAGTTATGCAGAGACTTCAAATATTCCTCAAGGACTTCAGTATGCCTTATAATCTTTTATTCATGCATATAAAGGAAGGAGGCAAAAAATATGTCTGAGATGTACATGTAAGCAGTTTGAATATTTTTTTTATTGTTGAAAGTGAATCTATTTCTAAAAAAATAGGTTTTGGTAGATTATTATTCAATTTCCATTAATTGTACTAAAAATCTACATCTGCATCACATTGATTCTGACATCTTTATCAAAATTTCAGTAATAAAAATGATGGTTTTTAACTGAAAACAGGGACTTTGTAAGAAAACTAAAAGCAATGTTGCAGTAAATTAGTACAAAAAATGTTGTGAGAAATAAATCCAATCCAAACTAAGTGGAAAAGAAAACAATGCTGAATATTGCAAGATGATTTCTCTATTCCTAACAGCTTCGTATCTTTGTATTTCCATTCTTGAATAGCTTGATGTTCAGTTTCATTAGAGATGAATTAGTCCTCTTCTGCTTTGTTTTTCGCCCATCACTATTTATCCCAAGATCAATAAATTCCATTTACTGAGAATCTGAGTATTAGAATACCAAGGTTATAAAAAGACGTATTTTGCAACTGCAACTCATACTTCTTTTCATCCAACCTTATTCACATATATAGTGCTAATAACCGATCCATTATTAACCTTGAGAAAAAAAAAAATGATTTATGCTTGTAAAAATTGTTCTCCTAAACAAACAGTGCAAATTAGACAAAGATGTATACTTTGAGGATCACTTTTTTTTTTCAGGTAAAAACATGGGTAAAATTACATAGGAAGGAAATTGATTCTTACTATTTTCTAGACACCTGACTGCCAGAGTAACATCAACAGATGTTAACATAAACAATAACTAAGGCACAAATAGAGGCCATCGTTATGTAATAGCAACGATTAATTACATGAAGCAACATGCACTCTTTCAAAAAGATTCAGAACTACTTTGACATATCATTTTGAGCTCTTAGACTCAGTTGAAGGCCAGAATTGTAGCTTCAGTGACAGGTTGCTGACATTTATCTTACTCGCATACAAATACTTAGAGAAAACAAAACAAACAACAATAAAACACTAGAAAATGAAAATTAATTTATTTTCTTTGACACTGTAGAATCCTGTGTCATACAAAGAATCATACAATTGTTGGTAGTGTCATGTCCCACCCTCAGGAAAGAGGGGGGTAAGTGACTTCAGATTCATAAATCCCCAACGGCGTGGACTAAGGTGAGATAAATCTCAAGGTCCATATACAAACATTTATTAGTTTCCCAAAATGATTAGTATAGGTCTTAACAAGTCCATGATAATCGATTAGGTATATGACAAATTATGGCAAGTGATGACGTAAGTGTTGTGTTATTTAACAACAGGTATGGAACAACTTATGGCAAGAGATACTTAAGGTTGTTACTTAACAGCTCTAACCGTTACTTAACTCTTAAGAGAAAAGAGAAACCAAGGGATAGAGAAAGGAAAAGACTGAGAAAAAGGCAGAGATAAAGAGATCACTGGTCCTGGTTCCAGCGTCTTTTTCAGGGAGTCTTCCAAGGCATAATCTTCTTTCTTGGGAAAAATCTTCCCAGACACTATCTTCTATTGTTTTGTCTTTGTTCCCTCTCTAGGGGCACTTATTTTCCCCTTTTATGTTTGCTGAATTAGCACCGTCCACCCCCCTTGTTGAGGACCACCCTGTCTCAGATTTCTCCCTTCTCTCAGGTGACGTGTAGCAAGATTTGGGTGGAGAGACGAGTGTATAATCATATATGTTTAGCATGATCTCTATAATCTTCATTAGCATATGCAGGGGTGTGCGATTTCACATGCATTTCAGAGATAATGAAGCAAAGGTCACTTTTCACAATGGCCTCAAGAGCAAGCTCACCACATGAATGGCAGAACTATCGTGTCTTCACAAAACAGTCCTCCCACACTTTCATGCACCTGAGCCTTATCAGTTCTTTGAACATCAGGCCTGCATTATTTATTTCCTTCTGAATGTTTGAGGCATTCCATTGAAGGCTTGGATGGCCTTCTGCCCCGTCTCCTACAGGTGGTTTGAGGGGAAATCTGGAGATCCGTATCACAGATTCATAGAATCATAGAATGGTTTGGGTTGGAAGGGACCTTTAAAGGCCATCTAGTCCAACCCCCCTGCAATGAGCAGCAACATCTACAACTAGATCAGCTTGCTCAGAAGTCCATCCAAACTGACCTCAAATGTTTCCAGGGATGGGACATCTAGGCAACCTGTTCCAGTGTTTCAACACATTTATTGTAAAAAAATTCTTCCTTATATCTAGTCTAAATCTACCTTTTTTAGTTTAAAACCATTACATTGTCCTATTGCAACAGGCCCTGGTAAAAAGTTTGTCCCTGTTTTCCTTATAAGCCCCCTTTTAAGTACTGAAAAGCTGCAATAAGGTCTCCCCACAGCCTTCTCTTCTCCATGCTGAACAACACTAACTCAGCCTGTCTTCATAGGAGAGGTGTTTCATTCCTCTGATCATTTTTGTGGCCCTCCTCTGGACCCGCTCCACCAGGTCCAGATCTTTCCTGCACTGAGGGCTCCAGAGGTGTAAGCAGTACTGCAGGGAGGTCTCACCTCTCCTGACCTGCTGGCCATGCTTTTGATGCAGTCCAGGATACAGTTGGCTTTCTGGGTTGTGAGTGCACATTGTCAGCTCATGTCCAGCTTTTCATTCACCGGTACCCCCAAGTCCTTCTCCTCAGGGCTGCTCTCAATCCCTTCAACTCCCAGCCTCTATTGATACTGGGGGTTGCCCTGGCCCATGTGCAGGACCCTGCACTTGGCCTTGTTAAATCTCATGAGGGTCACATGGCTCTACTTCTCAAACTTGTCCAGGTCCCTCTGAATGGCATGCCATCCCTCAGGCGTGTCAACCACACCACTCAGCTTAGTGTCATGTGCCAGTTTACTGAGGGTGCACTATGTTGTTGATGAAGATATTAAACAGTGCTGGTCCCAATGCGGCCCCCTGAGGGACACTACTACCAATCTCAACCTGGAAATTGAGCCATTGACCACTACCCTCTGGATGAGACCATCAAACCAATTCCTTACCCACCAAATAGTCCACCCATCAGATCCTTACCTCTCCAATGTAGAGATATGGATGTTGTGGGGGACCATGTCAAAGGCCTTACAGAAGTACAGACAGATGACATCTGTAGCTCTTCCCATGTCTACCGATGTAGCCACTCTATCATAGAAGGCCACTAAGTTGGTGAGGTAATACTTGCACTATGTTCTAGCACTAAAATAGGGATCTCTCTAGTACATCTGCTGAGGCACTATCCATGTAGCTATGTCTTGAAAATCTGTAGTGTTTGTTGGCTTTTGTTATATCATCTACTGTGAAGATTTTTGACTTTATCATTTTCATAACTGCCTTTCAAATGGTGCAGGCAGCTGTTATACCTCGCTGTAGCCTCTAAACAAGCTCAGCTCCTCCAATAACTCCTTGTAAGTTCTCTATATCAATGTAATGTAAATTTATCTGTCTCACAAACTGGGTATTATTAAAATTACAGTTATACCACACTGAGGTAACTTTTAAATTTGTGACCTGCTTTTATGTGTGTGTGAGCTCACAAGCAATCTTCCAAATAGTAGAAGCTCTGTGTTTGTTAGAATTGCATGTACCAGGTAGCTGAAATCATACAATATTTGTCAGGCCAGGACTCCTCACACTTATACACCTAGATAGAGCCTAGTCACTTCTCTACATAATTAACAGGTCTCCAATGAGCATTTTAGGCATTTGGGTGACGTGAATCCAAACTCTTTTTCTCTTAATGACTCTTCAAAGAGGCTAAGATAATGAAGTTCCCCATGTAGAATGCACCTTAAGTGCCTAAAATTAAATAGAAGGCAGACTTAAGTCCTTATTGAAATGTCTTAATACTGAGTAACACACAGTATTTTAATGCACAGTAATACACAAAAAGGCATTGATAAGGAAAGAGATGGATAATTTCAGACATTTATTTCTAATTACAATAAAAAATTGGCAAGATATCTCACTGCTTGGGGTATTAACCACTTTTTTATTTCTTCTTAAGTTGAAGATGGTATAGTAGAAAAGAAGACAAAAAGTATTCATGCTGCTTTGGGCTCAGATAGTTATGTGCAGAACTAGGTTTTAGGTATTTTATATTAAAAAGTCATTAGATTTAATACAAAAATTAATAACATGGCAATCAGAAGCCACACATTTTTAAAAAGTGCCTATATATAGTTTTCATTTTTAGTCCATTTTTATAGACCTACTCTTGTAATTGCCCTTTTCCAGAGGGATTTTATTTTATTTTTTTTGATCAAAGATTTAACTTGTCTGTACAAAGTAGCTTGTAGGATGATGTCAAGTTAACCTTCCTAAAGGTAGAAGGGTTTTCTCTGTGTGGCTGGTGGTTTTGTTTTGTTTTTTAATTACATGCAGTAAAAAGTTGATCTTTCATACTGCACAACCTGGAATCATGAGGAATGTATATTAAAGATGGATAGCATCATTTATGTCTTAAGAAATAAAAAAAAAGTGCTATCTTTGTAGGGAGCACAATCTTTAACAGGATGTAACATAATTAGGTACAAACTGAAAATATGTGATGCAGCTCCTCAAAGCATATAAGAAGCTTCTCAGCTGCAGTGAGGTTCATTTTGATCCAAGTTTTATCATTTATCTTTAGTATCTAGTCTAAGTTCATTTTCTCTCTACAGTTTGTGAAGAAAAGTCAGAACCTGCAAAGAAGGTTCATCCTGATTATGTCTGACATCTTACTTAGGAAAGGACAAATCACAATTGACAACTATCTTAAATTAGATACTATCTGTTGGATGACCAATGTTAAATGAGATTCATCTCTCCTTCAGTCTGTGGATGGTTCAGCAAGGAATAGGCAAGAGAAAAGCACCAATTTGTTGCTTCAAATTAAACAACACATTTCTCTATATGAAACAGACTGGACCGCCCACTTGTCTAAGAACAATAAGATTTTTTAAAAAAACGAACCAAAAAAACCCCAATTCTATGCCACCTATTGAAATAGCAGCTGCATGGGTTTTTCAGGATCAAAATTTAAGTGTCTAAACTCCTTTTTCTGTCTGGTTCTGATAATGAGTTTATTAATCCCTTACTAAACTCCACCTGGTCCCTTAAAACATTTTATCAGATGAAGCTATTGTTAATTAGTTTCAAACTAACTTAAGACCTCCTATTATCATTTTGTTACTTATCATCAGTTTCTGCTTAGAGTTCAGAAGAGAGTTTTATAACATAGCAATGGCTAAGTGCTTCCAATTTACTTTTATGTCTTAATGCATTTCAAAAATTTCCGGTGTTAACATAACTAAGAGAAAGTTGAACACAGAATGACAGAAAGGGAAAAAAAGAAAATTGTCAAACAACAGGCAGAATCTTTTATGCTGAAAAGTTCAAGTATATTTACAAAAGTGATTTTACCTCTGTGTCCATTTCTTCCCTACTGTCAGGCTTGCAATTTAGCTTCAGATGTGCCATTGTCATTTTTCAGCACAGAAAGTCTAACAGAGGCAGGACAATAAAAAGGGGAAAGAAAAAGAGAGGTCAAGAAAATTCAAGGAAACTAGTTTCTTTTATACCTTCAACAAGTCAGAAACATGCTTTTTATACTAGGTGATAGGCAGAGGCCTATTTTCTTCAAATGGCCATGTCCTTTTAATAGCAGAAACTCAATGAACAAAATGCACATCTCACTTTTATTCTACTGTGATATTTTCAGCTAAGTAACAAATAATTTATGTTCTTTCATAAAGGGAACACATCATGGCAATGAAAATCTTCAGAGAGTCTTTCACAGATACTGCACATACATTTTACATGTCCTTATTGAGCTTCCTATAAAATTGGCACCTTTCATTGATATAATGGTCGTTCTTAAGCACGGAATAAAAAATTCTAGGCTACTTTCATGTAACTTACTTTCATGTAAATATAGGAAAACACAGTGAAGGTATGTTGGCTTTTTTAGACTTTGCACAAGTATACCAGGAGTTCTGCATTTGATGGTTGTTACTTACTCATGATACTTCCTTTCTTAATTCCATTTGCTATCCAAAGGTATCTATTAGCAGCTGAGGCACTTATGGTATCCAAGACATCTGTAATTGACAGATATGACATGTGACCTAAATGAGATCTGTGCTTTTATGGAGCACTGATTGTAAAGCAGGTGAGATAACCTAAGGTATCTTACCTAGCATTAGGCAACTAAATTTAGGCAAACAAATCAAATCCTTATTTTCAGCTTCATATATTTACATGTTGGGAGGTGGACACCTCAGTGGTTTTAATTAAAGAAATTATCTTCTTTTAGGTGTGAATAAAAGACTGAAGATCTTTCAAGGATTTGTCGTGGTTTTAGTTGGGATAAAGTTAACTCTTTTGGTAGCAGCTGGTACAGTGCAGTTTGGAATTTCCAGTTTGGAATGAGAAATACTTTTGATAGCACACTGGTGTTTTAAGTTGTTGCTAGGCAGTCAAGGCCTTTGCTGCTCCTTATATCGCCCCGTCAACGAGTACACTGGGGGTGCACAAGAAGTTGGGAGGAGATACATCTGGGACAGCTGACTCCAACTGACCAAAGAAATATTCCATGTCACATGACACGATGACATATTAAAGCTGGGGGAAGAAGGAGGAAGGGGGGACATTCAAAGTTATGGCATTCGTCTTCCCAAGCAGCTGTTATGCGTGATGGAACCCTGATTTCCTGGAGATGGCTGAAGACCTGCCTGGTGATGGGAAGCAGTGAATGAATTTCTTGGTTTGCTTTGCTTGCGTGCATGGGTTTTACTCTACCTATTAAACTGTCTATATCTCAACTGACGATTTTTTTCTCACTTTTACTCTTCTGATTCTCTCCCCCATCCAAACTGGGGGGAGTGAGCGAGCAGCTGCATGGTCCTGTCTGCTGACTGGGGTTAAACCATGACAGACTGTTAAACTCACATTTTTTACTTCCAGTGTAGGCAAGAAGCAAATAAAAAAGACACATCAATCTTAGTACTTAAATTCAGGCAGAACACTGAGAACCAAGGGGAAGAACATGGCAAATGTTAACAAAGACTTGTAAGTCTTGGGAACATGATTAAGTTTCTAATTAAACTTACCTATCACAAAATATAATAAATAAGCCAAACAAGTCATAAAAGTAAACCCAAGTGACTTATGTCATTGTATTTATATTTCTCAACCCCAGTATGCTTCTTGTTGAATATTTAGGACAACAGATCCACCTCAGATTGGCTGGTCATCGAGAAGTCTCTTTGAAAATAGTAGTTCCTCAGAGGTACAGTTTTGAACACACATTTTGTTATATCCTGTTAAAAAAATGTAATTAAATTCTGCCTTGTTCTCAAAATGCTACTCATTATATAAAAGAGCATTAAGGATTGAGAACAGACCATCTCACATATAGAAAAACCTGTTTCTGATCTTCACCAATTTCATATCATTATAAGGCATTTTAGCCTCTTCCAGCTATGTGAAGTGTATCAAATTGCAGATTTTTCTTTTCTGCTAAATAAGAAATCTGTTAATACCTTAAACTTACTTGAAAAGCAAATGAATAAACATTGAAGGAAAATGTCCACTGACAAAGCAACACAACTTGATATGTAATGAAGACAATCCAATAACCATATCTCAGTGATGTGAACCTAGTTTTGAGGTGTTTTAGTCTTAAAAGGACTTTTTTCAGAAAAAATATTTTATTTTATTAATGCTATGGAAGCATATGTCATATTCATTAAGAATGTAAAGAACAGTAGAAAAAGAACAGATTTTTGAACTCTGTTTGAAGTGCCAGCAGCATAGAACTGCTCTGTAATTCACTTATAATTAAAACTAATACTGAGAATAAATAAACCAAGCATCTCTCACCATTCTCTCTCTGAAAACTTGAGTAAGAATCATTCTTGTATCTGACAAATGGGCTCCACAAAAAACAACACCAGTCAAAGAACAACTCCATATTTCTTTTTATTCGGCAGCTGCATAGATGGGACTGTCTCAGAGTAGATCCTTGTGTATTGAATACTGAGTGTATAGAGGAGACTGATGGGTACTACTGAATGTTACTCAAGACCCTAGTCAGGGATATCCTCCGTGTTTTGAGGTATTTTCTCTTGATCAACATAAAGTGGTTTCCCTGTAAGTGAACTACAATGATTTCTAGCTTCTTCAAAAATTAGTGGAGAAAAAAATAACTAAAAACTCTCAATCATTCTACCAAGCAGGAACTTGTTATTATTGTTAGGCAAAGGTGAGTGCAACCATATATATCTTGTCATCTTTTGTGAGGAAATAGTCCATTGTAAAGGGAAACAATAAGTGTGTGCTGCAACTATGAAAATTTTAACAGATGATTCCTTCTTCTAATAGATTACAATTTATTTGTAAATTAAGAGGCACAAGATGTCTAAAAGTGAACATGAAAAAAACAGTGAAATAACACCTATTGATATGGTAAATTTCTTGTATACTAACAGTTGTATATTTAATATTTTTTATTAAAAATATTAAAAGTTAAAAAGTTTTTTATTAATTTTTTAGTGAAACTCAGAAGTTTTGCTTTAATCTGTAGTAATTGTTGGCCTTTGCATTAAAATGAAATGTACTTGAAAGACAATGTATTTATGGTGGCTAATGGATTATGTGAGCAAAACTTCTCTTACAGTCAAGTATGTTTTATCTGAAATAAGAATAGTCATGAATATAACAAAAAGAATACAAAAAGTAAAGGAAAGATTAAATACTTTAAATCATTAGAGAAACACTTTGTCTACCAACAATTCTGTAAAACAAGCCTGTATGTTCGGCCACTTGTCTTGTACTGAAAATCACTGAATGAAGCACAGGAATCATTTAGTCCCTATGAAGCTCAAATCAAAGCCAATCGAAAGACTCATCTTGAACTTGACAAATTTACCACATCTAATCTAAAAAGATATAATAAGGAAAAATATTAAAATACAATTTTATATTTATGCATTAGAATATTTATTTATCTTAAAGCAAGTATTTCCATTGTTAAAATTAAGAGTTTTGAGGTTAATAAGTCTTCCTAGAACTCTGGCCAATAACAGAATTTAAATAACATAAAGGGACCTAAATCTCTTGTGCAGCTTTGCAAGCCTTTACCATTTCATTCAAAAGGAATTTTCAAGCAAAGTATGACCTTGAATCACTTCCAGGAATGATCTGAAAGGGAAAGTGTAGCTCAACATACTGATAAGTGAGACGGGATTCAGAAATAAAAAAAAAGAAAAGAAAAAAAGAGAAATAATGAAAATGAGTGAATCTTACCTCTTTAACTCATGTCAGTAAGAAAGAGGTGAAATGTGAATTTAATGAGTATTGTATTAGATTTGGCTTGAGTCGAGAAGATGAAGAAACAAGGAAACCTTTGGCTATCGGGAAAGGGAACTGACAATTAAGAAAATCAACATAGCTATGAAAAGAAACTAAAGGCAACTGAAGAAAACAGTACAATAACAAGGAATTAATTTAAAAGTATTTTGAGCAATACAATGATATAGATTAAATATATAAAGCTGTACTGCAAAGTATATTGCAAAGATGTAGACAAGAATTATAAAATCTTAAGTGTTAGGATAGCTTATTTTGATATTTTTGTGTTGCTAATAAAACTTCAATGGTGTGAAAAGAATAAAAAGCTATGAATAGTGATTAGCAATAAAGCTGAAACTTTGCTGTAAGCCTACCTTCACAGGAAAAATAAAGTCTTTTCGACAAATGAGTACTAATCTAATTGAATCACACTACCATCTATTTATTGCTTCCAAAGATCAAGGCTTGTTTTAAAAATCTACACAGTATTTGAACTGGAGGGCTATAGGTGACCAATGACACTTTAATTAGTTCAGGCTCTGGATCAATCAATTCTTTGCTGGTGCCTGACAGCTCAGATGCATTCGACATTACTGATCTTTGTCCATTCATTCATCTTCTCTCACTCTAAGTTGTTTGGATTCCTTAATTCTTTGTATTTTCACTGTCATCTTTCTAATCACATGCAAGCAAGTTGCTGCAATAGATCTTCATCTGCTTCATTTGTTCGTTTCTGTGACATTCAGTAGAAGTCTCTTATTAAAGTGTTATTTTAAAGATTATTCACATGTGACATTGAGGTTTTTTGTTGATCAGAGGTAAAATCTGTTTTCCAACATTGTCTGTGATGGCTACATTTCTGAAGGGAACAATTGTTGCTGAAATATAGTATTGAATGATACCCTAAGTTTAGGAAAGGATCGCTTTCTAAATGATCACTAGATCCTCAGTTTGAAATACAACTCAAAATTAAAATTTCTTCAGCAAACCCTGATTCTTGCTATGTTCTGAATTTTAATAGGATGACCAAAAACCTGTTACCTGTCCTACGTCAGTGTTTGACTATCTCTAGTCCCTCGTTAGAGAACATCCAGTGCACATTAGCACTGTTCAGAGGGAAGTTTCATATGGAAATAAAATATGTGGAAACAATTTGTTGAATATTATTTGTAAGAAGACCAGAAAATACTTACTGCCAAAGTCAGAATATCTATTATCTATGCTCTAGAAGAAGTACAAAATCCAATACTTTAAATCCAATATTTTAAAAGCTAGTCTTCATAAAATGATGTTAAAAACCCCTATATTGCAATCCTATAAAAACACAGACTTACACTGTATATAATGCTCTGACATGATAATAGCACTTTCTGTTTCTTTTTAAGAAGTAGGAAAATTATTAGTATTGATGATAGACAAGGAGTATCATCTATGACAGCAGTTTTTGTGTTCTGATACAGCACAGTATTGCTTTAATGTTGCCTTAGTATTGTTCTGAGTCACACTATTTTTTTTCTGCTGCTTATACTTTTCCCATCTTTTCCTTCTGTTCTAAGTGATTACATGCTCAACATACAAGAATAACACTTCAAAGATGGGAAAAACTTTCATTGATATCAGAACCAGATAGTTCTGTTAATAATAAGCCTCATTAGGCTACATGCAAGCTTTCCCCAGCTACAAAGCATTACAATATATGTCACTGAAAAAGCAAAGAAAATAATTAGGACCTTATCAGTTTCTTACAGCATGACTCTCAACTCTCAAGTTATTTTTAGAACAGACGCAAATAAAGTCATGACATTTAAAATAAATATCAAAGAAAATTTAAAAGAAATTAATAAACCATAGCGTAGTTGGGAGAGCGGGGGAAAGACAAACAAAACCACAGTACAGATATCCACTTGTAGTTTTAATGTCAAGGAATTTTCAGGCAAAATCACTAGTGATTACACTTGTTTCTCATCTTCATTTTGTCTGTGTATGTATACATATACACACACAATTATGTATAATGTTGCTATAACCACTGATGCCTTACCCTGTTAACCTTTAGAGCTGGGCAAAACAAATCAGATGTTTTTTGACTCTTTTTACAAGTGCTACCTCAGTCCCACTAATGGCATTGAGTTTCTAATGTTCCAGTAAAAAAATTGAATAATTATTATTAGTTCTTTGTCACGTTTGCTACTTGCCTTTATTAATAACAAAGAGAAAGAAAGAGAAATATCAAACACACACGTGTTACATAGGATTTTTTTATAATCCTTTCTTTATCAGAAAAATTTAGTGGTATAAATTTAGGAATCAGCTTCCCTGCTTGACTCTGCCTGCAGCCCATACATTTACAGAACAAAAAGGCAACATGCTGTAATAAAGTTTTGATTTTGTTTCAGTATTGAATTCTTTTCCTGTCACAGGTAAAAAAAAATTAATTTGCTGAGTTATCCATTAGACTGAAGTGAATCAAATTTCACGTATGTTGGACGGCAGTGGAAATCTCAAAGAAAACTAGATATAACTACTGACAGTGTACACTGTCCTAGTGGGCCAGGGCAATATATACTATCTTTTCTTTGAAGCAAAAATCTTGGAAGTCTTCTAACCATCTTCCATTTTAAAGAAAAGAAGTATCTCTAAAGCTGAACAGAATCTCTTAGTCAAGGGGAATATTTTCTCAACATAGAACAAATATGGATGCTTTTTTTACTTTAAATAATATGCAGTTAAAAAAAAAACTTTTTGGAAATACGTATTAGTGTGTCAGGAAGAAAAATTTAGTCCTCCATGTTGATAAAGGCATGAATAACTAGAATAGTACCTAACCCCTGTGAATAAATGCACAGACAGACATGAAGTTAAGCAGATAGGTAGATCTGCTTCCTACTCACCATTTTGAAATTTACCTTGGAGTCTCCTAGAAGACTGTGCAGGATTGTAATCTATTAAAGCAGTAAATAACATGACAAAAATGTTATGACAGGAAAAAGTGTTCTAGTGCTGTGAGGTAATATAAATAATCAAATTGGTTTAAGTGTTTCTGCTGCAAGTCATATAAATGTATTTAATTTTCTTCTTTTATTAAAATTCACCTCCTTTTGAGGACTTTGGAACTACAATGATGTCTGCTCATAAATATTAATGAGTGTAACACTGAATTACTGTAAACCTACTTGCAGCATTGCAGCTAAAGCAATCTTAAGATGTGGAAAATAATTAATCAAATTAAATTTCCTTTTACAGAGGTGCCATATTACTCATTTCTATCTTGCAAAAGAGAACTCCAGTCTGATAGACTAATACGGAAATTATCTATTTTGGACTAAGAAGTGGATTTGGGCTGTACACCAAAGAACACAATAATGCTCATAGAAGAACTACAGCTATCTTCTTAGATTGTATTCTCAACTTTGTAATTACGAGTGTTTGCTTTCATTTCCATCCTTTAGTAATCTATTCCCAAACTATTACAGGAATGAATAAAAATAAATAACATAACATAACGTAAAATAACATAACATAACGTAACATAGTCTTTCCTGCATCATTGTGCTAACAACATCCTGTTAAAATTTAGCATTATGAGACATAGGACGGTCAACGAATAGAGAAAAAACGATCTGTTTTAAATCTAACACTAACAATCTGTACAGGAGGCCTAGAAGAACAAATCCAAGAGGGATATATAGTAATGTAACTGGCCAGACTTAACAATACTAATAAAACTTATCAATGGGTTTGGACAAGAAAGCGCTAGGTTAAAGAAGTTAATCTGTTTGGGGTTTGGGGGATTTGTTTGTTGGTTTGTTTGTTTTTCTCCAGATCAGAAGATCATAAAAATAGATCTACTCCATTTCAAACCAAAGTATTTTAAAACAAATTAATATAGGTATGATTAGTTATTAAAAAAGCTCAGGACTAAGAGATCAATAAGTCATGGATTTTGCATTTTTTATGTTTTTACACGCTTTTCATTCCTAGAAGGTTCATTAACCAAATAGCTCCTTAAATGACTAGTTACGGGAGGAGTTTCTCACTAGTAATTTGTGTCTTATTGTTACAATACGATGATACTGTTATTACATGACACACACAATATTTTAAAATTTAATGCTCATTGAGCCTTCATGCTTTCCTATGGTCAATAAACAAAACCTTAATCAACAGAGCAAACTTTACACTGGATGTCCTAAATCTATACATTTTTAAAGACTTTTGATTCTACCATTTCACACAGCAGGATTATATAAATACACTAGAAAGAGACAGAGAATTATATTTTAAAAATTAATTAAAATGTGACAGCTATTCCTGGGGTGCTTTAGACTTCATCAATAAGAACTTCATACATAGTGAAGTGTACTTTAGTGCTGCTCAGATACAAACAGGCAAATAAATTTATATATAGTCTGAGAAACAGATGAAAAAAAATTGCTCAGTTTATCTCAAAAGGAAAGTCACAATCTTTTCCCTCAGCATTGCCTTTTCTTTGGTTTTTCTATCCCTCCCGTGTCCATTCTGTCTAGTTTCATTTGCTTTCTCACTTAGCCTGCCTATCCCTCGTTCACTGCTCCTTTATCTCTACAACCATTGGCCTGTCGTTTAGAGAAAAGAAGTGCCTTGGTAACATGAATTTGGAAACAAGAGTTTACAGCCGCCAAAACTATCATCATTCCTATTCAATGTTCCTTTTCTGAGTGATAGGTCTCCACATATTTAAAAAAAAAAACAAACATAAATGCAGATTTTTAAGATTGTCATTACTTTTTATGCCACGGTTTCATAGCTAACCTAAAGATGTTTTGTAGGAGAATCAGAGAACAAATGGAGATTGTGCAACAATGGAGACTGCACATAGGTGCTGGTCTGAAGTTAACTGGTATGACTGTACACTGATGGATTACATACAACGATGACAAAAAGTGTTATTTGTCTTAAAATGCTTCATGAACTTTTCCTCATACTCCTGAGTGGAAGCTCTTGACAACTCAAATATTAATTAACACTCCCCATATATTTACATACTGAAAAGAAACCATTCTTTCAGTATGTAACTGAAAATCAAGTACTATGTTTTATCAGTTTTATAATGTACAACAGGCAGCAATTTTATAATGTCCTCATACATGGATCAACAAATTTGATAAGCTTCTAAAGAAGAACTATGAAATTAATTTTCCGCCGACAAGAAAAAATGATACAGTGGGAAATGCATTATTATATAGCAGTTTTAGTGCAAAGCACACTGCTTCACATTCATGGACAGCTGACAGAAGAAAGCAATTCTGCATGTATTCCACACAAAACCTTATGCGGCTGTTTACATTTCTTGTTCTGCAAGTAGGGAAGGGCTTGTGGTACTAAGAATATGAGCAAAACAACTGTATTACAGTGCAAGTGTCACAGGGCAAGCTTTTTCATGACAATCAAAAATAAAAATATGCTTTGGATCTTGTTCTTAATAACAATAGGAAAGAGAATCTAGTTTCTTGTGCCCCAGGATCTGGGAAATAGAGGAATATCAGAACTAACCATTATCCCCAGGTAGCTAGAACTATTCAAAATATTTGTATTCAGTTACTTCTAAATAAGTATTTTTGTCTCTGAATTATAAATGTTTATAAAAAACTTTTTTTTCTATTTTAAAATGCATTGTAAACACCTGTAATTCTAAATTAATTTTTGAAAATATGGAATGAACCTCTGTATCAGAAAGGCTAAGGACCTTCCCTCCATTTCCATGTTTTTCTTCACTTTGCAGTGCAGTCACAAACTCTCTGGTTTTGAATGCTCAGCAAGGGCTGGACTCTGAAAATTTGTCAGGTGAGACCTGAAGACCCTCCTGTTCAGGCTGAGACTTGCAAATCTCACTATTTGACAGAAAGATGGGTTGTGGTGAACTCCATCTGGTCTCACAGTCTAGTCTGCTTGGGAACCAGGGATGCAAAGGCCGCTTGAGAATTCACCTCCTCTGCAATGTGGACACACAGCTCTCAGGAAGCAGCCTAACTGCTTCTTCAATTAGCATAGTTTCAGAATAATTAAAATGCAATATCTGCATAGAATTATTTCACATTAAACCCAAGTAAGAAATTATTTTATTTATTAAATACATTATTTCACTGCAAAGAGAGAGAAGGAACTGTTACTTTTTCACCTATTCACCAGTCATTTGCTACATCACTTAATTTGGACTTGATGGCAAAGTGATAGTATATTAATAATAATAATAATAATTAAAATATAAAGCCTATGCACAAATGGCCACACTTAGAGTGAGGGTACTTCAGAATAATTTCTCCATAGTAATATCCCATTAGCTGCAAGGGAGTTCCTTGTATGTGACCTCAGTACACTTGTTCTCAAGAAAATTAACACACAGAGAAAAACAAAACCTTTGGTTTCAGTTTTGTATTTTCTTTCACAAGTAGGTATTTTATAATTCACCTAATGGAATAAAAGAACACGTCAGTTGCTTACAGCGACACTGCTCATGCATATTATAATGAATCTTAATTATGCTTATTTGTTTATTCCATTTATGAACTATGAAGTACAGAAAAAAAATGAACTGTTGTTTAGATATGTGCTTAAGCACAAGCACATATTCTACATTCTCAGAGACTAATTATGAATCAAGATGGATTTTGATAGAAGTACAAAGTCAAAGATTAGTGTCAAACCAGATAATCTTCGTTAGGAATTAACAAACTAGAATCCTGTATTTTATGATTCTCATCAGCTTCTGGCAGGTTTATAAATGACTGTGAAACTGTCAGTGAAAAAAGCATTGTATGAGAAACAAATAACAGGAAAATTCAGACCATTTGAAGTTTGTGTACTCCACGATCAAAAAAAAAACAAACCCACAAAAGCAAACCCAGAACCACGGGGAAGTTTTTTCAAATAATAATGGAGCAAAGCAGTGGTTAACCTAAAAGATCAGAGGTCAGTCCCTTGAATAGGAGTAGTACTTAAGTGTGTTTATTAAAAACAATATTTCCAATTGAATTCAGCAAGATGAGTGTATAAAAGCTATCTCACACAATTCAGAAATAGCAGGAGAAGAAAGAGATGTTACTCTGCGATGCAGCATTTCCTCCATTAAAGAGAGTGCACTTCCATGCGGTTATCGCTGAAATGCACAAATTTTCAGTCTGAAACACAGACTGAAATTGCAAGAACAAAAAGTATCATGGATCTCTTATTAAAAGTTACTTGGTTTTCATTTTATTCTTCATTTTTTAAAAGAAAAAAATTATGATGAATAGCTCAAATTTACTTTTGATGCAAAAGCAATGTATCCATGATTTCTTAGGCGTTAAAACATCATTAACTTCTACCATAGGAAGATAGTTAATAACTCATTAATTTTTTCAAGGTTTGAAATAAGTCAGAAGGCAGAAAAAAATATTCCTTATTTAAAAAAAAAAATGCTAATTTAGTTCCTGATTTTCCACTCAAGAAAATGATGCATTTTCTAGAATCATGTCAGATGTAGTATTTTTTCTTCCATGCTCCTATTTCAGAGAGTAGATAGATGATTCAGCCTTGATTTATAGATCTATTTCCTCTTTTTTCTTCTTCTTTTTTTTAATTTTTTTAATTATAATGTCTGAGAAATAATAAATTTGGACCCAGAGTACCTTATTCCTCTTGGTCCTCACAATTTTAGTACTGTTTTATATTAATAGAAATAAATTTTTTTTCATAAATCTATTGATTGTGATAATCATAGAATCATAGAATCATAGAATGGTTTGGGTTGGAAGGGACCTTAAATATCATCTAGTTTCAAGCCCCCTGCCCTGGGCAGGGACACCTCCCACTAGACTGGATTGCTCAAAGCCCCATCCAGCCTGGTTTTGGACATTTTCAGGGAAGGGGCACCCACAGCTTCTCTGGGCGAACTGTTCCAGTGCCTCGCCACACTCAGTGAAAAATTTCTTCCCGATATCTAATCTAAATCTACTCTCTTCCAGTTTGAAGCCATTACCCCTCGTCCTATCCCTTCATGCCCTCATAAAAAGCCCTTCTCCAGCTTTCTTGTAGGCCCACTTCAGATACTGGAAGGCCCTTATAAGGTCTCCCTGGAGCCTTCACTTCTCCAGGCTGAACAACCCCAACTCTCTCAGCCTGTCCTCATAGGAGAGGTCCTCCAGCTCTCTGCTTATCTTCGTGGCCCTCCTCTGGACTCACTCCAACAAGTCCATCGCCTTCCTACACTGAGGACTCCAAAGCTAGATGCAGTACTCCACGTGGGGTCTCACCAGAGTGGAGTAGAGGGGCAGAATCACTTCCCTCAACCTGCTGGCCACGCTTCTTTTAAGGCAGCCCAGGGTGCAATCGGCTTTCAGGGCCGTGAGTGCACATTGCTGGCTCATGTTGAGCTTCTTGTTAACCGACACCCCCAAGTCCTTCTCCTCAGGGCTGTTCTCAATTCATTCTCTGCCCAGCCTGTATTTGCGCTATTTCATATATGAGAACTTTGGAGGTTTTAAGTTTACAATTAACAGTTTATTTATTTAAAAACTTTATTTATTTAAATACAAAAAATGCATTATTCTGATAAAGCGAATAATCCACTTAATTTCAAAAAAGTTATTCTACTGCAATTTTTGACCGGCTGCAATTTTTTGTTTTGCATTTCAGAAATATATCCTTGTTGTTCTTATTTTGCTATTTTTCAAGAGTAACTTGTAGTTTTGTATAGCCATGTTTTCCTGTTGAGTTTCTTTAAAATACATTTAGGTAAAATAGGAAAGTGAAGAAAGGTAACTAATAAAATTGCCAATATCTGTCATATCTGATCACACAAAGGGCGATCTCCTGTTCTGAGATTCTGAATACATTCATAGAATCTTAGAATAATTCTGGTTGGAAAGGACCTCTAGAAGTCATCTGTTCATACCTGCTTAAAAGAGCGAAAATTGAAGCTGGAACCAGCTTCAAAGTTTGATGAAGTTCTCAGGGTCATAGCAATGAGTCTTGAATATCCTGAAGGATGACAATTCCATTACCTTACAAACCATCCTGTTCCAACAGTTGGCCTCTCTCACTATGAAAAAAGAAGTTTCTATCTAATTCAGGCCAAGAGTAGGAAACAGACCATGCTTCTAAATGGTAAATTAACATTGAATCAGTAGGGTGCATTATGCATCACAGAAGAAAAAATCCAATCCTTTCCTGGTTCAACACAGTCTTTGCCTTAATTCTTCTCAAAGACTCCAAGATTTAAATGTACAAGTACTGAAGTACAGCTACAAACATTGTTCTGCCACATATAATATCATAGTCACTAACAAACAAAAGTTTAAGAATTTAAGACTTATTTAAACAAATAATCCATGGTACACATGAAAATTTTAGGTTTTTTAGATAATTTTTTTTTCTTCTGGATGTTAGAAATATCAGCAACAATTACAGAAAGAGAATACAAATTAACTAGTGGTTTAGAAGAATGTGGGACATAAAATGCACACATTAAATGAGAGTTAAAATTTTATATTTTCTGAAAACATGAACCCACTCTTGGAAAAGCACAGTGTCAAGAGAAAAACTGAAGATAAAAGCATCAAAACTTTAGACGAAGAGACAGAACATACTTGTAGCCTTAAAAAACTAGTAACATGGCTTTCACAATAATTTGTTCTGACATCTGTGTCAAGGCAATCATTTGGGCTACTCAAGTATTTAAAGTTTCAGTGCTTAATGTTTTTCTACTGGTAAGAGTGGGCTTTAACAGTCCATTTGCTAGTAGGATTGCACCACTGAGGTCAGTTTTTTGTAACTATGAAAATGTTTCAATATTTTTAAGAGTTTAAGGTCAATATACTCAGAGATTCTTCATCAGAATGTCACCATGTCTAATCCACTTGTGGATATTTTTTAGTTCCAATGTCATATGGTGAATTGTTGGGCAAAGTAGAAATAAAACCCAGGAGACATGACCCCATATCTCTGCTTTATCAGCTGATCAGTCAATGCAGTTTGACAGAGTACAAGATGAACTACTGAAGTTTACTAAACAGAACTTCACCATTCTCATAATGTTCTGATCAAGATCCAGAAAGTGATTCAATTTCTTTCAAACTCATTCAAAGCAAAATAAAGTGCATTATTTTAAACTATTTGTTCTCTTCACAGAAGCATTTATGCCAACATGCCAAATTTCCAGAATAAGTTTTGCATTTCAGTATGCATATATTCACAGTAAACAACCCTCCTTTACACTGCCACTTCTTTTTACCTTGTCTCCTGACTTTTTTTGTCCATTTAGAAGATAGGTAGTCAGTATCATGTATTTATTTAATATATGTGTGTGTGCGTGCACAGACAACAGAACTAAATAATATAGAATTTGCTTGACTGGTTAATCCCACAGACAAAAGCAAACTCTTTGCACACATATATCAGTAATGCCAAGAAACTGCAAAAGAAATCTGCTATAATATTACATTGACCTGCATCATGAGACCGGCTGCATCATTCCAGTGCAGCTGACAACCATTTGACAAGTGGAACAAAACGCTAATGACTAAGCATATTGTAGGTGACAAATATTACTCTGGGGTTCCTGATCAAATTTCATCCATCTGGCCAGCTATTGATCTGATATCAGATGTAGAACTAGTGAAGAACATTGAATATTTTTATTTTGTTCAATGAAATATTTCAATACTAAATTACTATCTGAAAAATTACTTACATATGAACATTTCTTACTCACATATGAACATTTCCAAATTTGTCATAATTGATACACTTGATCTGATACTTTTGGATCATTTTTACTATTACATGCATTTAAAGCAGACATCATCCAAAGCTAACGATAATGTTCATATTTATATACACACACACATATATTGTTTTACTGTGTTGACAAAAACATGACATCGGAGATGCTGAAAATGAATGGAAGAGAAGTTATATGATATCTTCTACAGGTATGTAGCTTTAGACTGATTTGATTATACAAGCAATAAAACTTTAGCTAGCTGCTGGTTACAGCCTTACAATTACGAAAAGGAAAAATTGAATATCTAAGGGATTGACTATGGAAGATAAAGTGGTGTAAATCACTGTAATTCATGAGTGTTAAAGGTGGTTGGTGTCTGAAAGATCTGTCTTTAGTGTATTTCATGAATTTGATGATACTCCCTGATGAGGCTTCTGTAGCCATAATCTAGTGCCTGTTGGAATAAATGAAAAAAACAAACAAACAAAAAGAAAACATTCTGTCTGAAACATGAAATGTAAAAATATCCTAATTTTCGAAATGCACATGGTTTGGCCCTTAAACAGCTGTAATTAGACTTCATGTAAATTTGTGGTCAAAGGATATAGCTGAAAAAAATGTGGACTCATGTTAAGTACGCCTTAAAAATTATTTGTGTAAGTGAAAGTATGTTCTTTAATTGTACTTATTTTGATATTTAATAGGTATATTTCTGTTGTAGAAGTTTCTGCATATTTAAACACAAAGAAAATCATAGCATTTGAGTAGTAGGTTGCCTAACCGGATGTTTTAAATACCTGAAAGAAGAGAATTTTTCATGGTCAGTGCAAAAGTAATGTAATTACACTGAGGATTTTTTCTTCGAACTCATGACAATAGAAAAATATATTAAAAAGGCCAAATTTGAAGTCTGGTCTAACCTCAGCCTATACTGTCATATGAGGTTATTCTGTTATTCTGGTACAGACACAGAACTTTGAACTTTGACGATCTCCTGTTTATCTTTCCTGATCTTTTGTTGCCTGCCCCTCCTCTCACTGGTCCTTCACTTGATGGCTTAGTGCCTCCCTACAGGGTACCTCCCACGGGTGAGGCCACCAGTGTCCACAGCCTAAGAGAGAGGCATCAAGCATTTCTTGCAGCCTGAAATCTGGATGGTTGTGTTCTCCCTTAGGTCCATCTGGGTCATGGACTCCAATGTGCTGGAGTCATGCCCTGTAGCACACCACCACATTGTGCAGAACTGTATTGCCTCGAGCACCACCTCTGGGCCTCCTCCCACACCACCTTGTGTGTTAACTGCTAACTTGCTGTTTGCCAGTGCTGTTGACATATTCCTGTGGTCACTACTGCTCTGAAGCAGCAGCTGTGGAAGCGCTCCCCATCAAACAGGAACCTGTCATTCCCACATCAAGGAAGCCAGCTGAGGTTGAAGGTGGGCTCACTCCCAGGCAGGAAGCAGCAATCAGGAGCAGAAGCCCAGCTCTGCGAACGGCAACCAACCCTTTGACTACTGCCAGATCCTGTGCAGAGTGTACCTTGAGTTACTGGGGGATGTGGGAGGATAACATTCCCCTCCTCAATTGAGAGGCTGAGAATAAGGACTCATAAGGACGCAAAATCAGATAGTTTACATTTTTAAAAATATTTAAGAGAAAGCAGCATGTTCTAATGAATTTGAAATATTATTGTGTTGCTTATAGCACATAAAATGCCTCTACAAATTCACTTTGTCCTTGTCTGTGCTTTCCCTCATGTAAACTTGAAAATTTATTTTCCTTTATGAAGAATACATTTTTTAATTATTTTATTTTTAGCTGACAGAGTTGCAGCAGGGGAATGAATGACCTTCAAAGCTTTCACTCTGTATCCATGATACAGTTTTCATTCCCACTAAATGCAAAAGGGACCTGTGGAAGATGAGAGCCCAAATGAGTAAGTGTGAAACTGTTAAAGACTGGCAGAGCTGGCAGAAGAGGTGAAAGATGTGAGTTCTGTTGTTTCTAGACAAAACCCAGAAACTTTTTTCTCATCTCTAACTAGAACATAAACCATTGTCAACGAAAGTAGAAATGGTTGGCAGCAGCATACAAAAGCATTTCCCAAAGCTACTACTAGCAATTTCAATACATTAACCGGAGACAATAATAGACAGCATCTTCAATTTGAATAGACATTTTCTGGGCATTCAAAGAACTCTGAACAAAGATGTAAATACTACTGAAGAGCTGTGAGGTATAGCAATAAAAAAATAAATACTAATGGAGATTATTTTTGTCCTTAATTTTCCATGGAATGTATGAAGTCGACTTCTTTCTGTTAGAAAAGGTTAATGTTACACTTCCTCTTACAATTACAGGAAGCAATAAAAAATATTATTTTTTATAAAAGCCACACTATTTCTTATATAGTTCACATTTTAAATTTTATTTGTAAACAATAACTTGATACAACTAAGTTCAGAGTAAATTTAAGTCAGAATCAAAGGAGAGTTTAGTTAAACATTCTTTTGAAGAATTTTCCATGAAACTCATTCTCCTTCATTCTCCTTGAAGACCACAGGAGGCAGTAGGAACTTTCCAACTAACTGATGGGTTTTAGAGCAAGCTGGTATTGTGCCTATTCAAGTTGCTGGTGCTTAGCAATAGAAACAGATTTATAATTAAGTTCTTCAATTAGTATATTATGACTAAGCTACAAGAAGAATAGCTGTTTAATCTGACTGTTACTAAATGCTGTCACAAAATTGTGGTTTTTTTCACTTGTGGATATTCACAGTAGTCTCTTAGAGTGTTTTTTTTTCAAAGACATAAAATTGTGTATCTATTTCAGTGTCATTGTTCCTTTAGCTCTAACTATTTCTTTATATAGCTATAATTTGCCACAATTATTTCTTTTTCTTTAAGAGTCTGGATTTCTTTTCACTGTAGTATATATAATATCCTTTTCCAGAATAACTAGGTTATTTTATAAAGCTAAATATACATTAAAAAGGAAATACCAAACACCATCAACCTACATAAAATTGATACAAACAAACATATACCTCAGTGTCCTTAAGTATAAATAAATGGTAATAGAACTAGGTCCAAAAAAATTAAGAGGTGAAGTTTTCCCATGTTTTCTAGTTTAAATATACTTTATTTTCCAGGAGCAAAAAATAAATAGATGCAGCATTCATGATCATGGAGATATGTTTCACTCTGCTATATGAGGCAGAGTGATGGCAGGAGAAGAAATGCATGTAAATGGAGGACTGAGACAAACTGGGCTTCTGCAGAAAATTTGAATCAAGCTAACATTTAAAAGCAGATAGCACATGAGTAGAAAATATAAGGTGTTTGTCTGGTCAAGGTGGTGACGCAGACCTACTGATGGCTGAGCAACACATGTATTTACAATTTTGTAGCCCACTGCATCAGAAACAAACAGAAGGAACTGGAAGTCAGTGTGCAGTTGCGAAGCTGTAACACCATTGGGATTACAGAGACATCTTGAGATAGCTCGCATGGCTGGAATGTTGTGATGGATGGATAGAGACTCTTCAGAAAAGACAACCTAGGAAAGTAAGAAGGGCAGTGTGTGATGTAAAGGGATTGCTGGAATGCAAGGAACTATCCCTTGGGACAGGTCATGAGACAGTCAGGAGTTTATAAGTAAGAGTCAGAGGACAGACGAACAGAAGTGATGCCAAGATGTGTATCTGATATGCCTAATTAAGAAGAGGAAGTAGATGAAGCCTTCTTTAGACAACAGGAAGAAACCCCACAATTGCAGGATTTGGTACTCATGGGGGACTTCAGCCACCTGGACAGCTGCAGAATGAGTAATATGACTGTGTATAAACAATCCAAGAAATTTCTGGGGTGCGTTAATGACAATTTCTGGACGTAGGTGCTACATGATCTGACCAGAGGGGATTTTGTCCAGGCCCTGTTGATGCAGAAAAAAAGGAAAGAACTAGCTGAATACATAAAGGTTTACAGCAGCCACGGTCAACAAAGATTGTGGACAGAAATGAGCAAGACATATTACAGTCACAACCATGGAATTTTGAAGAGCAGTTTCTGGTTTGTTGAAAGAGCTACTTGAGAGGATATCATAGGAAACTGCCCTGGAGGGTCAAGGGGCCCAGAAGATCTGGCTAGTCTTCATGGATGACATCTTCAGAATACATGAATACATGCACAGAAAGTAAGGCAGGCCAGCTTGGATGAAGAGGGAATTCTTAATTCAGCTCAAATTTGAAAAGGAATTATCAAAAAGGGAGAAACAAGGATAGGCTACTGAACAGAGTCAGAAATGCCAAAGCTCAGCTGAGCTGAAAACTGAAAAGGATGTGAAGGTCAACAGGATAGGTTTCTGTAAGTACCTGAGCTGCAAAAGGAAAGTTAAGAAAATGTGAGCTTGGTCCCCAGGTGGACTTGCGACACAGTGACAAAAGGCATGGAAAAATCCAAGGAGGTCAAACACTGGAACAGGTTGCCTAGAAAGTTTACGGGGTTTCTATCCATGGAGATATCCAAAACTCAGCTAGGCACAGCTCTAAGCAACCTGCTCTAAGTGGACCTGGTATGAGCAAAATGTTGGACCAGATGGCCTCCACAGGTCTCTTCCAATGTACATGATTCTATGAAAATAATTTTTAACATTCTAAGGAATTCTTTAGTTCATAAACATATAAACCTATAACAATTGGCAGTTACTTCTGTTCACAGATAATCTGAATGTATCATTACCAAAATTGCTTAAGAGTAATGAAGAGGAGGTGATAAACTCTTTAATGAAGTTACACATAAAAGAAATGGTACTTTTTTTTATTATTATTATTAATGTGCTTTACCAAATGCTGCTGAGAGTGTATATTTGAGGGGCATTCTAAGAGAATTTTAAGCACATCTATGTATAAATTCTGGTTTCTGTTCTTAATCATCACATTTGCTTCTTTCCAGATCTGAAAGGAAATGTCTATTTTTATTGCTTATTAAGAAATTTGGAATGCTACTTTAAATATTCAGTATTTGTATGGAAATTTCCTAATAAAGTACAGATTTTCTGTTTACATGTGTATGCAGAAACCTATATATGAAAGCTATGATTGTTTTTTTTCAGACTAGGAAATGGACATGTACAGTTAAAGCAATTATTCCGTAAGTAACAGAATAATTATAGAATTTAATTTGCTGCTTACCTTGTCACTTCTTCCTTCCAAAAAGGAAAAGAGAACATTTCTATTTTGTTTCAAGATCTTGTGTAAAAACAAGGAAAAAGAACAGCTGAACTTCAGTGGAAGTTATTTTCTATTTTTATTCCTTTTTAGATTAATTTTCTGGCTTATGTATAGAATTACTTGAATTAAATTTCTGAAATTAATAACAATCTTTTACAATAATGCAATTATATTGAACTTCCTGATACAGAAATTTCCAGGATTTTTAACCCTTTAATATTTTGTTTTAAATAGTATCCATCATGTTGGCTTTGGTTCTGATATTTATTTACAGTAATAATAAAAAAGGTAATTATTTGATGACATGACCATGTCAGGACACTTGAATTACTAAAAAAATTTTGAAAATATGGAGAAAATACAACAATAGAAGGTTCAAAACTGATGATCATGTAGGAATTTGTCCTTTGAAACCTACTTATAGGTATCAAATTATGTAAAGATATTAAAACCACTTTGCAATATTAGCACACAGAGGAAAACAAGGTCTTAAAATGAAAGAATCTGCAACTATGACACAATGATGAGAAAACAAAAAATAATTACGGACAATTGCAAAGGGCATCAACTATATCAGTAATAGAAGCATTGGTTCATAAGAAAATGTTCAAACTGCAATGCAAGCAGTGAGGGAGGGTTTGACATTTTCTTTTTAAACATCACCATAGGTATGAAGTTCCTCTTTATCCTTGTCTATAAGCAAACCTACCAGGATCTGAACTTTCCTGTGAAGGTGGTGAACTCATAAAACTACATTTAAAATGGAGTATGTTTAGTTATGATACAATTCACTATTTTCCATAATACCTTTTCAAGTATCTGATCCTAAGAAATCCCAGACTGTGCAGCTCCAGCTAGCAGAGATGCTCATGGGTGCTCTTTTATATGCTTTCCTGAGTCACAGTCAGATTTCTGTTATATATTTTCTGGAGACCAAAATGGATTTTAGCCTGAATTCTCCCTCACATCCTCTTCCCCCTACAAATATCTCTGATATCATCCCACTAAAAAGTTAAGGAAAAAACTTATCGAACTTTAGTGATAAGTAATCTAGAACTACTGTATCAGAGTTAGGACATTAAGAAGCATAACACTTTTCCAAATTAGTGCTGCAGTGAAAAGTTAGTATGCTGGGATCTCATAAAAATCAAAAGTTCCTTGAATTCCAGTAAATTAAAGCTCTGGTCTAAGACCAAAACCATGCATTTTGATTCTTGGTCGTAGAACAAAGGACACTTTGATTCTCAAATTATTTAGACATAAAATTGCCAGATCCAGAGCCCATAAAATTACTGAGAATTTTTTTCACGTGCTTTGAATCAAACATTTAAGCATATCATGCCTTTTTTTTCTTTTACTTCATAGTTTGTCCTTGCTTTCTTTGTCCTTTTCTAGTCACATATTGTGAAGGGGGCTCCAATCTAAGTCACACTATATTACAAAAATAAATCATAAGGCTACTGTGAAGCTTTATGCAATGTATTCTCGCGCCTATTCATCCAATTTCCTATTAGTGGGGAAAGAAACAGTAGGAAAAAAGGCAGAAGCCTCTTAGCAGATGGTAAACATTTATATATCTAACACATCAATTGGTCAGATTGTAGAAAAAAACACTCTGTGCAGGTTTGCTAGTCAGAAATAGTCAAGGCTACTTTGCTAGTCAAAATAAATCTTCCAACTGGATCTGCTTATGTTAAGATTACTATGCAGTGGTAGTAAATAGATCTTAGCTCGGAAGGCTTTACACCCATGTCTTCTCACCTGCCAGGAGAATGCCTCATGTACCAGGACAGTTTTGTAACCACAAGAACACTCAGATGGCTTGTCTCTCTCCTTATCCATTTCTGTATCCTAAGAAATATAAAATCCTGGGAGAAATCCTGTATTGGAAGGACAGGAAACAGTTCCAGCTTCTGAGTCATGGTTCCAAAGAGATATCTGATCTTATCTTATGCAACAAACAGCAATATTATTATTTAACCTGTCGTTTAGCGCTCTAGCTGTTGTGTATCCCAAACTGAGAACTTAACTGTCTCCACGCAACTTGCATGCCTAATTGGCTTTTGATGATTTTTTTTTTTTTTTTGAGAGAAACAAATGTTTTAGGCCAAGTTCAGCTCTGAGAGCAAAAAGATATCTGGTGGTCCCGTCTTCAAATTTTTTCTATATAGAAATCAGCCATATTTCTGAGGGAAAAAAGTTGAAGTTTTTTTATCAAAAGAAGGAGCAGAGGAGAAATATATTTCAAACTTTAAAATCTCCTTATAAATAAGGACAAAGTAATGCTCCAGAGAACAAGAATTCATTCTTCTTAACTTTTTCTATGTCTTTGTCCATCTCTCCTTTGAATTTCAAATGGTAATGACATTTTCATGAAAGCAAATTTTTTTTTCTATTTAACAGTTCTCAATGATGGTACATCAACTGAAGTAATAACCTGTACTGTGACATCAAAGCCATTTACTCGTCAGCCAGCTGTAATATTACAAACAGATGATTATGACTAGCTGGGGTTATAATAGTGCAAGCGAGAAAGCTCTTTAGAAATGAAACCTATGTTTATTCAAATATCTTTAATATTAAAAGATGATGATGGAAAGAAATAGTCAAAATTGATTCTAAATATAATTCTTATCAAAGTTGTTTGTCAAGCTGTAGCTGGTGTCTAGCAAGACTGTATACCACGCTTTCTGCATAGCTCTCCATTTGGATCCTTTTTGAACTTACAGTTTGAAAAAAATAAACATACTTTTTGCATTGGCAATCAGTAGGAAGCTATTGTTTTTACTTTCAAGACAAAAAACCCAAACAAAAAAGTTTCTTCCCCTGAAAAATAGAGGTCAAACAACCTCCTTCATATAAATATAAAAACAATGTGAACACCAGTAATTCATGTATTCAAAATTACTACATCGTGTCAAAACACGTACTTGTTTCCAGAAACATTTCTATGACAATTAGAATGAAATAGTAGGGATTATTTTTATTCAGAGTACTTTTTTACAGTGTAACATGCAAACAAATTGCTTATTGGTATTTTTCTGTGTTTACGGTAGTTTCCTTAATTTCCTTTTCATTCAGTTATTCTATCTATCATGCCAAGAAATTGTAAAATTTAACTGAACATGGTATTTTAGTTCCCTGTAGAAATGGTATGCAGATTACAAATGGTTGATGGTGATGATGATGAGTGATTTATCTGAATGATATGCTGGAAATCCTGAATCACAGTGATATAGAAAGAACCATGTTATTTTTCAGTGTTTCCGCAATGTATATCTCCATACACAGAAATATGTCAAGGAATGAAAATGGGGATAATGTTCAGGTAGGAAAATATCTTACCCACCCTAAACTATATCCCAGAAAAGTGTGTAGGTCTTTGTGAAAACAAAACAAAACAAAATAAAACAAACAATAACACCACCACCACCCTCCCCCTGCCACGCCCCCCCCAATAAACAAATCACTGTATAACATTTGTTTCTGTATTTGATTTGAAATATGGAAAAAAACTTTCCAATATACACAGAACTTTACTTTCTGTACTTTCTTGTTAGGTATTTGCACATTTATCCTGCCAGACTGCATATAGACCAATAGCCATGGGCTAATCCACAGCATCACACATTTAGGTAGCTATATAATCATCAATTTTATATACTGGTGGGAAAAAAAAACAAGAAAAAAACCCCACCTCAATCTCATGTTAATTAATTTCATTTTTTCAATCTATCTTTAAAAATACATCTTTTCAAAAACCTTTCTAGAGGTATGGTATTACATGTCAGTAACTATCCAGGCAACCTACAGAAGAAATAAATTTTGAGTGAGTACAGAATTGCTAAATTTGCAGTCAGAACCAAATTGTGTTAATTACCTTAATAATACACTTGTAATTTCTTTTCTCTCCACTCCTTATTTTCATTTCTATTTTTATATTAGTGAAAATTCATTGGATTGTTCCTTTTTAAATGGGACATGTAAACAACAGGGTTTTATTTTATTTTCCTCACTATTGAAAAAGATATATGAAAATGGCTACAGAAAATACATTAATTGACATTTTCAGTCAGAATAACTGAATTTATCAAGACTTATACCCTGAATTTAAAGTTGAAGTAGTTTGGTATAAATCTGCACTTGAAAAAAACAGATAATTTTGACAAACTCTAAATATTGATTTTTTAAGATTAAATTCCTCTTAATTCACAATAAAAAGAACCCATCCTATTGTCAATTACATTAGTGAAATGTAGAGAAACTAATGGCTTCAAGGACACTTAAAGCACATACAACATTGTTTAAAAAGAACTGCCTCATTGCCTTATCCAAAAAGTAGGGAAAAAACAACCCTACCAATTTTAAATTAAGAAGAGATATTATAATTTGTTCCCATTGGAAGTCCTGATGTGTGTGAAAATTTTTAGTGATTGCAAAAAATTATCTGCCTGACCAGCAAGGTACAGTCTTAGCTCAAGACCAGATATTTTAATTTTGGTATAAAGACAGAATTATACTATGTAATGTAGTGTATAATAAGAAGCAAGCAGAACTACCTTATGCTAGGTTCAGTCTTGTCATCCACAGTTGGAGGGTGACTGGGTATTTTGTGATCAGGGTTCTAAAGAGTAACTGTGTTTGGCAAATATTTTGAGATACTTCTCATGTATATCACTTGGTATCTCTTTTTTTTGGGTCTGAATCTCCTCTGTATCCTCAGTGTCATACCATCTGTCTCATTTTAAGAGGCAGTGAAAACATAACTCAGAAACTAACTGGAATTTGGGTAATGCATCAAGTATTTACTGAACAAGTCTATAATTTTTTGTGTTCTAATGAAAAGCACCACTATGACTGTTTCATTTTTATCTGCTTTTAGCAAGTAATATTCACTCAAGTAATATTACAAGCAATGGATAAAGAACATTGCTATTAGTAGCTGTACATGCAGTTCCCAGAAGAAACATTCTGGCATTAAGCATAAAGGTTCTTGGAAAAAGACACATATAAGTCAATAGGATTTCTGTATTTAAAGCAGACAGTATGAAAAATAGTACTTCTTAAAAAAAATGCTAGTCACTTTTTTCATTGTTTTCATGTTTGCTTATGTTTTATTAGATATCTGAAAGGAAAATTCAGATCTAGAGTTGAATGAGAATCCAAGTTTTCAAAATTTTAGTGCTCATATAATACTCAAAGGTACTACTGGATCATTTATTACGAAAGCAGCCAAAAGTAAGGTATCTCTCTTCGTTTTCATTTCCCCAAAATCAGAAGAGTTCCTGAAACAGTGCCTGGTTAAAAATAGTTTCCTACTCTAATTAATGTGGCCAACGTTGGCACTGAGTGCTGAGTTTTTAACCAATAGATCAACTTCCTTCTGTGCCATTTAAACTTGCCATAGACCATAATAAGATAAGAAGCTTGGGTTTTTTTTTTTTTTTCTTTCTCTGAACAGAGACTCCTAACTATTTTGGGACACTGTTTGTCTTTAAGACTTTGAGAAATACAGTAACAGAGAGTTCGCAGAGTAACTGAGAGTCTGAATATTAATACATATGTGCTTTATGTAAATTGAAAATTCCCTAGAAAGGGATTATGTAATATGGCCAAAAAGACAACACACTTTCCATGTGGTGAAATCAGATCAAATCAGTTAAAAGATGGGCTCCTTAATTCTGACACTGAAACTCCAGCACTAGGAACAAAAGATGCTGTCCCACACTCTTCATATTCTCATCTGCCTTAGATCATTTTCAAATATTAGCCCAAAGAAATCCAAGTTTTATTTCGTAATGATTCTGATGGGATGTCAGCACTTCGAACTGACGATATCTAACACAAGTGTTATGTTTATGTTTTATTTTCATTATTAAAGAGAAATGGCATCAATATGAAAAAGATACAAGTACAAACTTATCTCAAATTGAACAAACAGTTGCTACATTCCCTGTTTTTATGGAATTTATGTTCACCTTCAGGAACAATAGAACAATTTAATGGAGTCATATTTTTTCTTAAGGGACACATCAACTGCAGCAGCTTTGATCTGGTGTCAACACTTGGAGACATAATGAAGACTAATGTTGACTAAATGTCAAACAGAAAACATTTAGAAAAATGGAAGTGATCAAAAAAAGGTCTTCCATTGCTCTGTGAGATACTTCTGAGTTTTACAGGTTCTCTTGTGGATCTTTAGTTTTATCAGCATGCTGAACAGATTGCTCATATCGTATATGCCAAGTTCTGCTCTGAGATGCACACATGGATGTCTCAAATACCCTAGAATATCTCAAATAGTAACAAACAGCTATGGTTAGGAAGCTGAATTGAATAGCTATCAGATATACTTTCAGAGCTCAAGCATTTGATTTACATGAGGATACCTGCATTTGGACGCCCACATTTTGCTGTCTGCACTTTGGGTTTGAGTCTGCCCTATAAGACTATCTCAGATATATTTCTGTTCTTATCATTATTCTATTTTTAATTATTTCTAGCTACTCTGTAAAATATAACTTTTGTCATTTTTTACTGACCAGTCTAAGCATTTTACTAGTGTAGGGATTTCCTTCTTAGAATAAACTTTTAATCTCTCTTTTCTATCTTATTTTAGGGTCTCCAAGACAAGATTTAAAATACAATATACAAATACAAAATACAATACAAAATAAATCCAGCATTTAAAAAATAATCTTGTAGATAGAAGGGAAGTTTATATAATTATATAATAGTAAAATATAATGATACAATGGTTTGGGTTGGAAGGGACCTTTAAAAATCATCTTGTTCCAGTCCCCCTGCCATGGTCAGGGACACCCTCCTCTAGACTAGGTTGCTCAAAGCCACATCCAACCTGACTTTGACCACTTCCAATGACGGGGCATCCACAACTTGTCTGGGAAACCTGTCCCAGTGACTCACCATCCTCATTGAAAAAAATGTCTTCCTTGTGTCCAGCCTAAACCTGCCCTCTTTCAGTTTAAAACTGTTGCCCATTATACTGTCAGTACAGGCTTTTTTAAAAGATCTCTCTCCATCTTTCTTATAAGCACCTTTTTAAGTACTGAAAGGCCACAATAAGGTCTCCCTGGAGCCTTCTCTTCTCTAGGCTGAACAACCCCAACTCTTTCAGCCTGTCCTCATAGGAGAGGTGTTCCATCCCTCTGGTCATTTTTGTGGCCCTCCTCTGGACTCACTCCAACAAGTCCATCACCTTCCTACTCTGAGAACTCCAAAGTTGGATGCAGTACTCCAGGTGGGGTCTCATCAGAGTGGAGAAAATCACCTCCCTCAACCTGCTAGTCATGCTTCTTTTGATGCAGCCTGGGATATGATTGGATTTCTGGGCTGTGGGCACACATTGGCGGCCCATGTCCAGCTTTTCATCAACCAACATCCCCAAGTCCTTGTCCTCAGGGCTGCTCTCAATCCCTTAATTCCCCAGCCTGTATTGATACTGGGGATTCCCCCTGCTCAGGTGCAGGACCCTGCACTTGGACTTGTTGAACTTCACGAGGTTCACTTGGCCCTCATGAGGTTCACACCAGTCCATTGACTATGGCCTGAAACTAAAGAATCTGCGTAAAAGTCCCTTTTCACAGATCTGTGAAATCATCAAGTATATTTAAATGAATTTTGCCATGCCTACAAGACATGATATATCAAAAAATATTTCTGAATGGAATTAGAAACTTTGTACACTTTCAAAATGAAGCTCTGCTTAATTCTCAGAAATTGAATACTAAACTGTTTCAAGCATTGAGTTAATATATTCGGAAAAGCTTAAAATACGTTTTGACATACAGGTACAACTCTACCACCAGGTTTAAACCACTGGGAATTTTGCAGTGTGGTTTTGATACCAGATTAATTTTTGCCTAGTGATACTCTCAGTTCTATTTCATACTTCACATAAGAGTTCCTTGTACAAATTTTAACCTTCATGTTCTTCTATAAAGTGGAAAGTGGCTATTTAACCATATACTTGTGTAAATAAGTTTCACTCTCCCAGATATTCTAATATATACAGAGTAGAAGTATGTTAGTAAAATAACGCAACTGATTGTAAAGAAGTTTAATGAAGATATTGCTTTGCTTTTATTGCAAGCAGACTCTTGTAACCTTATAGCAGTATCCCAGTTTAACTCTATCTTACACCAGCTATTTGGCTATGTATTGGCTATGATGCTTATCTCTATGTACCTTTAAAAATACAAAAGTCTCCAAATTCCACACTAGTCTAACTTTATATTAAATTGACGGACTTCTAAGAATAATTAATGTACAATAAACCCCTATTAATTATGTTATTGTTTTCTTGCTAAAGTAGTTTGTGACAGACAATTATATTTATATACAGATATATTCATGTATTTATATGCTATATATATTTATATATAAATATATTTATATATTTATAGAAAATTATGTTATATTTGAAACCCTTTTTAGAATTATAAAGATTTGAGTGTTATTTTCCCATTGACTTTATTGGGAATTCATTTCATGGGTAAACAGTAAAATACCTGAAAATATGGTATGAAAGAAATACGCAGTAGAGCTCAGAGATGTAAATTACCATCTTATTAAAATTAATTATGCAGAATTGATTCTTATAGTGCAATTATTTCTTTAATTGGGGTCTCATTATTTTTATTTCTGAGAAGTCTGAACATAATCAGTAACTTCTTTTTTCTATAATGTAAACATGTATGGTAAAAAGATATATTCTGAATAAAATATATTTTAGAATAATATTTTTACATTGTATGTATAACCTATGACTGAAAATTTTATGCATTTTATGAATTTTTCCCTTGAAAAAGAAAATAAGGAAGTCAAAGAGACAGCAAGGGAAGGCACTCACAACCATAGCTAACATGAAATATAAGAACAGCCAAATTGTTGCTGCAACACTGTTTTTTATGTGTGGTATCAAAAAATATTTGTCAGATGCAATGTTAAGCAGCAAAAGTCTGTTGAGTATTAGAGTGCCATTAGATTAATTTTCATTACCATTAAATCTAAACAAGTATTTATTTTTAAACTGTGAATAAAATACCTTGTATGTAAAAAACTCTCTACATCATTCACAGGATCTTCTAAATATTGTCATTAGTAGTCATCTCTTTTCATACAGAAACAAGGTGAAAAATAACATAATGTGAAAACAAAACAGTGCTAAGCCAATAGGATTCATCCAGAGCAATGCCTTTGCACTTAAATTGGCACCTGAGTAAAAAATGTGTTCTTAGATATTCCTCCAGTTGTCCTGGACTTTGGCTCCTAACACAATGCAGTTGTGAGTGTTTTTAACTTTAAAATTTACTGGTTGCCTAGAGTTACATTTCTATATTTGTTTCAAAGAGCTTCACCACTGATACGGTTAAGTACTTCAGAAGTCTTTTTCTGCCTGGACACTAATGGGATGTACAAACCAGAGGTTACTCTCATGAAACCTTTCCAGATTTTCAGTCCACTAATAAATTTAGACACCTTTTCAGTAAGGACATTTCTGGTCTTCGGACTAATGAGAACGAATAAAAGCACAGCTGTGGGCAGGAAAGGTGTTCAAGAAGAGTTACTACTGCTCGGTGACCATTACCTCCAAGTGACATTGCCTCAAAGTATAAGTGTATGTTCCCACCATCATAACCTCTCCTGGTCAGTGAATTCTGAGTTCGGACTAGATAATCTTCTGAAGGCAGACACCAATGATTTTAAGATGGCTGACTTTCAAACATCACTATTTCAAGCACTTTCTGTGAGCTCTTAGAAGTTACATAAAGAACATATTGTCTCTAGGTGTCTTTCTGTTCTGTATGCCTGCAGATTTTGCCATTATTATATGTCCTTTCCTCTCTTAGCCCTATGAGGAATGCCTTGGTTAGGATCAGGTAACTCTAAGGTGTCCATTTTCTTTACTAAATCTAGCAATTTATTCAGCTTAACAGCTAAAACTTGAGCTCTAAATTGCTTAGTTTTGTTGTATGTTTGGTCTGTACTTCATTCTATGTCCCTATAGTTCCCTAGTGGTGTTATTTTATTTAAAATGCAATCTTCTGCCTGTAGATACAATACTACTATTGTCCCCAGAGATAGTCTGTCCTTTTCTCATTCTTATAGTTTTCCTGGATCTCAGGACAAATCCTCTCCAGTGGCCTGACTTCAGAAAGAATAGGATTTCTTCTTTTCCTTTTTCTATTCAGGTGAAATTATTTTTAGATCTACAAGGTCAATTCTACTGCTTTGAACTTACAGTTAATGTAATACATGAGAAATATCAGAGGAAAGATTGGCTCCATGGATCAAGATGTAGCATCTTTCCATCAGCTAAAACAGATGAAGAAACATGTTATTAGCACCCACCATCTGATGTGCCAGGGATGGTAGATATACGTGTCATATTTGTGTTGATTTTCTCAAATCATTATGAGATATATAAAGGAACTGAAAGATGTTTTTATCAAGTCCAACTGTACAAATCAGGTTTAAAAAAACACAACTATAATTTCCTCAAAAACTGAAACAGAGAGAAAAATCTAAATAGCAAAACTACAGAGGTTAAAAAATTATCATTAGTGCAATAGAGGTATATATGGCATATCTATTCATCTCAAAGGAAAACCGAGGGGCAATTCCATGATTTAACTTTCCAGTACTCTAATCAGTCATCAAACATGCATGTTTTTTCAGCATGAAATAAAGAAAACAAAACAAAAAAAACCCATACCCAGTCACAGCAACAAGCAAACATTCATAGCTTTAACAGCTGACCTAATCACAAGAGGCTACTTTTCTTTCAGTATGTCTAACATCCACCTGAGGCATTGCAGTAACAGTTCCCAGCTCCCTGTCATCCATCTCAGCTTTTGTGTTACTTCTGTGCTGTAGGCAAGTTTAATAAAACAAGAATTTAGGGATTTGAATTAATTATATTTTAAATAGTTAAATATTTGGTTACAGATTAGGCCCATTCAGTATTCCCTACTGTTCTATTAATAGTGTTCTACTCTCTTCCTTTTAAAAAAAGGAATAAAGGAAAAAAAGAGAACCAAACCCCAGCTTTCTTTTTGACTTATCACAAAGTCTCAAAACAATTCCACATGGATTAGAGGACGGTCTTAGCTAAGAAAAAATTGCATAGGTTTTTTGCCAATGTCACCTCAATTATAGTCATCAGTGTTTTCACAGTAGGACAAGAAAGCTGGTGATAGGTTTATTTTCCCCAGGGTTCATTTTTCAACTATAGGGTTGACATGGATACATCTAAAGTGATTGGACTAAGATGCCAGTTTTCTATTGGGAAGTGAATAAGAAATTTGCTACTACCAAGTATGACCTCAGTCATCTCTTCCTAGTAGTAAAAAAGATTAATCTTATGAAGTACAGAGAATCATATTTTTTTTTAAGTTCATACTTTCATTATCATGTGCATTTAAAAAATATTCCAACTGAAAGTTCCACTCCACCATGAAATCTGTAGTGTAGATTGTTGGAACCATATATTTCCAAATGTACCTGAAATTAACAGTAGTCACAATGGGGGTGGGGTGGGGGTGGGGTGTCAGGGGAGGGGGGGGTGGGGAGTTAGAAGAAAAAAAAGCAATATAAGTAGTATTTCATCTCTTCCAAGTCTCAACAGAAACCTGAATTCCTCCTTGTCCTCTGAATCGAATGTAGACACTGTGCAGGATATACTGGGTCTTCTGGGAAAGAAGGGGAAAGAATAATTCTCTACCATAGCCAACAGTCCAATCTGTGTAAAGCCCTAAAATGCTTTTTTGTATTTCTAAGACTGTCTGTAGCATCAGGTTTGAAAACACCATAGAAAATAGCTCAGATCCTTCAGGTTACAAACACCGTAACTTTTAGAAGATTTCAGCATGAATACTTAGCAGGCAGGCAGGAAGGACTAAATTCTGTTATTTAAAGAAAGACAACTTTATGTGTAATCCTCTTTGTGATACAGTAAGATATGCAAAATATTGATTTTGTCCTGACAAATATAATACCAAAGCCATATCTGATCTGTATCATTTGGACCAGACACTGGAGGCTAATCAGAATGAATAAATCATAGAATCATAGAATGGTTTGGGTTAGAAAGGACCTTAAAGATCACCTAGTTTCAACCCTCCTGCCAGGGGAGGGGACCAGGTTACCACTAGACAAGGTTACTCAAAGCTCTATCCAACCTGACCTTGAACAAATCCAGGGATGGGGCATCCACAACTTCTCTGGGCAACTCACCACCCTCCTAGTAAAGGATTTCTTCCTAAAATCTAATCTAAATGTGACTTCTCAATTTAAAACCGTTACTCCTTGTCCTATCACTACAGAAAGTCTGTTCCCGTCTTTCCTGTAGGCCCCCTTTAGGTACTGAAAGGCTGCTATAATGTCTCCCCAGAGCCTTCTCTTCTCTTCTCCAGGCTGAACAACCCCAACTCTCTCAGCTTCTCTTCATAGAAGAGGTGCTCCAGCCCTCTGATCATCTTCATGGCCTTCCTCTGGGCTCACTCCAAGAGGCCAATGTCTTTTTTATGTTGGGCGCTGCAGAGCTGGATGTAATACCCCAGGTGGGGTTTTACCAGAGTGGAGTAGATGCAGAGAATCACCTCCCTTGACCTGCTGGGCACGATTCTTTTGATGCAGCCCAGGATATGGTTTACTTTCTGGGCTGCAAGTGCACACTGCCAGCTCGTGTTGAGCTTCTCATCAACCAAAATCTGCAAGTCCGTCTCCTCAGGACTGCTCTCAATACATTTTCCAGCAAACCCGTATTTGTGCTTGGGTTTGCCCTGACACACGTGCAGGACCTTGCATTTGACCTTACTGAACTTCATAAGGTTTGCACTGGCCCACTTCTCAAGCCTGTCAAGTTCTGTCTGGGTGGCATTCCTTCCCTCCAGCGTGTTGACCACACCACAGAGCTTGATGTCATTGGCAAACTTGCTGAGGGTGCACTCAATCCCTCTGTCCATGTGTCCTGGTTTGGGGTGAAGCATAGCCAACTTTCTGCTCAGTGAGAGAGGCTCTTGCCTTGCTTGCACTTTTTGTTGTGGCAGCCAAGGTCAGTTGCTTTGGTTGTTTACCCTGTGGAGGAGTTGTAGCTGTGGGGAAGAGTGGACAGGTCAGGTGACCCAAAACTGACCAAGAGGGTACTCGATCCCATCTGCCATGCTCAGTATAAAAGCTGAGGGATCAAATGGTGGTTCTTCTTCAACAGCTTGGCTTTTTCAATAGCTCTCTTTCTACAGTGACTGACATCTGAGGAGGACCCTGTCAATTCATCTACCTTTGATCCCAATCCATGAGTTCCTGAATCAAGATCTGGAATCCAGTTCCCATTCATCAGAGTCCAGTCTGGAACAGCCCAGGATATGATTGGCTTTCTGGCCTGCAAGTGCACATTGCTGGCTCATGTCCAATTTTTCATCCACCAGTATTCCTAAATCCTTCTCCACAGGGAGGCTCTCAATCCATTCATCCCCCAGTCTGTACTGATTCTGGGGATTGTACTGACCCTGGTACAGGTGCCTGCTCTTGCCTTGTTGAACTTCAAGAGGTTCACATGGATTCACCCCTCAAGTCTGTCAAGGTCCCTCTGGATGGCATCCCTTCCCTCTAGTCTATCAACTTCAGTATCTGAAGGAGGACTACAAGAAATCTGGAGAGGGACTTTTTACAAGGCTATGTAGTAATAGGACGAGGGGTAATTGTCTCAAACTGTAAGAGAGTAAATTTAGATTAGATATCAGGAAGACATTTTTCACTGTGAGGGTGGTGAGGCACTGGAACAGGTTTCCCAGAGAAGTTGTGGATGCCCCATCCCTGGAAGTGTTCAAGACCAGGCTGAATGGGGCTTTGAGCAACCTGGCCTAGTGGGAGGTGTCCCTTCCCATGGCAGGGGAGCTGGAACTAGATGATCTTTAAGGTCCCTTCCAAACTAAACCATTCTATGGTTCTATGATTGTATGATAACTACACCACTCAGCTTGGCGTCATCTGCAAACTTGCTGAGGATGCACTCAATCCCACCTTCTGTTGTCATTGATGAAGATATTAAATAGTATTGGACCCCGTAAGAACCCTTGAGGTGACACTATTTGTTAAAGGTTTCTGCCTAGGCATTGAGCCATTGACTAGAATTCTTTGGACACAGCCATCCAGTCAATTCCTTATCAATCTTACAGTCCATCCTTCAAATCCATATCTCTCCAGTTAAGTGTCAAGAATGTTGTGTGGGAACGCGTCAAAGACATTACAGCAGTCCAGGTAGATGACATCCATAGCTTTTCCCTTGACCACTGATACAGTACTCCTTCATAAGAAGGCTACTAGATTAGCCAGGTACAGTTTGCCCTTGCTGAAGTCATGTTGGCTGTCTCTAATCACCTCTCTATCATCCATATGCTTTGACGTGTCTGTTCCATGATCTTACTGGACATGGAGGTGAGGCTGACTGGAAAGTTGTTTCCATTTCAAATGCCATGAGAGTTTGCTAGGTTTTAGGTAACTAACTCAAACTCATAGGCTGGATGATTATTTAATTAGTCTCGATTAATTTCCAAGTATTTTGAAAAATTATTTCACTGTTCTACCAAATGTTTGGCTTGCCACTGAAGTAACAAGAAAAAAGATAGTGGACTCTTAATTGATTTTTGAACTTAAACACTATAAAGTGGGTAAGCTGAAATTAGTAAAAAAGTTTTGGCAGAACTGGCAAATTAAGCAAGCAGCCAAAGAACTTACATGGCTTTTTTTTTTTTTCTTGTCTGCATGTACTTTTACACAGTAAGGATATGCTAAAGCCTCAGATTTTATCTTTTTTCTCTCATTTCCACTATCCTCATCGGCTTTTATAGTCTTTCTAGTGTGAAGCTTCCTTTATTCTTCTTCATTTAATAACTACTAAGAAAAGTTGTAATGAGATTTTTTTTTTTTTCCCTGAAGAATTGGAAGTATAAGTGTTAAAAAATGAAGAGGAACAAAGTCTCTAAAAACTCCTGCAACAAGCTTCAGCTTCCTTTTTTGTAAAAAAATAAATTATTTAATTTATTTATTCCATTTATTTTTTTGTTCAGCTATATCATTGGAGGCCCCACAGGACTACATTCAACCATTCATGATCTATTTCATTACAGCTTTATTCCACAATTTTCAAGTAACTTTGATTTATTTCTCTTTGAAACAAAAAGGGCTACAAACCAGTAACATACGATAAATTACTGTGTATTATCTTTCTATCACTGTTCATCTTCACATTGCTCTAACCTTGAGTTTTAGAAGCCAAAGAGATGAACTAAAAATGACTTGGGGCAGTGGGGGAAAAAAAAAAAGAAAGGACAAATTGTTAGAAAATAGATAACTTGCTAAGCTATCCATTTCAGTTCATCTTCCAAATGTGTTCAATGTCACATTGCTTGACCTGTTAAAAAATCAGAAACATAATAACCACACATACTTTACAGAGAGGAAAAGAACCAAGAATGTTCTACTACTTTTGGAAAAATTCATAAGTAAGCAAAACATAAATTTGGACAATAATTATAACTGCAAAAATCCAACCTCATACAAGATCAAGAGATGACAAGTGATCCCTCTTTAGGCAGGCAGACAACATATAGGACATCTGAGACTATGTGCTAAATACCTAACCTGTTCAAATATAAGCAATAATTGTGATAGTGCAAACAGTCCAAATACAGAAGAGCACAGATTTCAGTTAAAAGTGAAGACAGCTACTAAAGCTAAAGACCTGCACCTTTTAAAAATTTATGAAGGAATTATATATTCACAAACTGAGTAAAACAGATTGTCTACTCCTTCGATCTCATCTAAGCAAACTACACTGGCTTTCCAGCCTTACCTCTCTGATTAAACATATCTGTTTTCTCTCTAACAATGATTAAAGGAAAATTTTACTAGTGTGTTACTCATTTTCCCTCAAAGATCCATCCAGTGAAGGAACAGATTATTATTAAATAAATAATTTCCCAAAGATGCAAAACAACTACAGGTGGTTATGCAGAGGGTAAAAGTGTTTTATGGCTCCAGCCTTTAGAAATATACCACCTCAGGTTAATATGGAATACCTATGTAGCAGCTCTTCCTTTAGTCTTCACAGTGGACTTTACCTGTTCTTCCAGCAAAGGATTCTCCGTGTCTGTAGAGGAGATCAGGTGCAGTCTTTGATGCTTAAAATGCTCTAGAATGATTTATTTTAGTTGTTTATGCAAGCTTAGAAGGTTGCAGAACTGGCTGGGGGACTCTGATGCATTTGTATACTACAATGCACTAAATGCTATGTAGCACAAAAAGTCCCCCTCCTCCTCTAACTCCATCATTTCAGAAGGGGAAAAAAACCCAACAAACAAAGCAAAACAAATAGATAAATAAAAATCTGAAGCATGGAATCAGCTTGTTAAAAAAATAGTTATGAATATTTTTTTCTAAATCTTCTCTTACTCCTCATCCATTTTCTCTACGTGGCTTTTATTGTAGTGACCTTGTCCTACTACTTTTTCCTATTTTGTTGGTTTTGAATTACTTCCACATGATTAATGGCATCCCTACTTATAGGAGTAAATAAAAATAAAAAAGATCCCTTAAAGATTTGGTAAAATAAGCCACAAGTTAGTACAGTCACATTCAAGGCAGTAACTAAATTCTGAACACTTGAAGTTAAGGATTGAATTCCTGGAAATTACATGAAAGTTATGATTCTTTTATAAAAAATGGTGGTACCTGATAAAAAAGTTGCTTACTGCCCGATGCCAGTCATAGCCAGTTCCAGACAGAACACCAAAGGACACACCACAAGGCACAGCCCTTCAGCCAAGATGGTTGTGCCCTGGGGAAAGTATATTTAAGAATGGAAAGAACATTGGAAAAACAGTGAGGAGTGAGGAAAAAAGTGTGAGAAAAGAATCAGCCCTGCAGGCACCAAGGTCAAAGAAGAACAATGGGGAGGTGGTGCTCCAGGTGCTGGTGCAGAGATTCCCCTTTAGCCTGTGGGGGAGATCATGGTGAACTGCAGCCTGTGGAAAAGTCCTATGCTGGAACAGGGAAAAATGTGAGGTGGAAGGAGCAGCATAGGAGAAATGATCTTGATATTATAGTATCATTTTCCACAATGTTCAATATGTTCCACAATGTTGGCTGATGTATTTGCTAAGCTGGGCTCCATCATATTTAAAAAGTGATGGCAGCCACAGGAAGTCCCCAGTGACCGGAAAAGGGAAACATCACACTTATTTTTAAAAAGTGTAAAAAGGACGTCCCCCAGTTGTGTCTGTTTTGCCTGTGATGGTAATAGTAAGTGATCTTGCATTTATCTTCACCCATGAGCTTTTCCATCTCATTTTCCCCGCCCCATCTTGTTGAGGAGGGGGAGTGAGAGAGCAGCTGGGTGTGCGTTTGGTGCTTTGCCAAGGCAAACATACCACAATTAGAGAGACTTGGTGCTCTTGGTGGGTTATTTTATTCTTTTCTAGCAAGATACAACTTTGAACCATTTTGTGGCAAAACATTAATTTCTCCCTTATTTCATCTTAAAGCCACCGAACAAAAAAGAAAAGCGGGAAGCGTATATGAATGATAAATACATCCCTGACACTCATGGTTATTCCTACTACTTTTCAGGTGGGAGAAGGAAATGCTACAAAACTTTAATGCATTAAAAATGCATCCATAACATCTCAAATATATTTCTTAAAGAAACGGTTTCTAAATTAGACAATAAATGAGCATGAGTGAGAAAAAGGAGAAAAATCTTTATTGTTAAGGTTGAATTAAATGAGTATGTAGCAATCAAGAAGATAAAAACATTTTATACACAGTAATTTACATCTGGACTTGATGATCTTAAAGGTCTTTTCCAACCTAAATGATTCTATTCTATGATTCTATTCCAAAAGGAAAAATAAATGGAAAAACTAGGGAGATACAAAGTTGAATCATACAGGAGTAATTTATCCTGATTTGGTCTTAATGCTAGTTCCAGTGAAATTGGCATTAAAATACAAAACAAAAATCCTGTGATTTACATACAGTCAGAATAATACAGCTTCCTGTATGAGCTGAGATAATGGCATTCTCATCTTGCCCTATGGAATCTGAATGTCATGAATTCCTGGTTTGAAACATAATTTAATAAAGGTCACTTACCAAGGTAGAAAACGGGAGATAAGGAAAAACCCTGCATAGCACATCTGCTTATGATGAACTGATCTGACACAGTTATTAATTATCACGGATGCCTTAGGGTTGGAATAAAGCTGTCAACTCAAGAGCAAAATGCTTTCCTAAAGTTAGAGTCTTAAAAAAAATGCAATAAACCCAGAAATGTTCAATCAATTCTGCCAAATATCTTTTCAGACTCTGTGACAATATTAATGTAAAAGACTTAAATGTGTTAGCAAAGTCTTAACCAAACGGGAAAAAAGATTTTTATCTGAGATAAACTGTGTTTGATTCAGATGAAATAACTTTGTATTAGATTTATGAAGGCAATGACCTAAAATATTAGCTAACATTTTAGCATTCATTAAAGAAATCTATTCATATAGGACTTGGGACTTCGGTAGCTTTAGCATACACAATGATTCAGCTAAGCTGTATCTATAGTATTTGCTCAAATATATCACTCCTGTTTTCAAACAGCATGGGCTGTTGTGGATAAAAGCAGATTGTGGAACAATGTAGGGATGTGGAACTTATAAATCATATCTGCACAATTATTCGTACAGTCCTGTGTAATTAATGTAGTTTAGTCTTGACATTTTAGCCTGGAAATTTTCATCAACTTGGTTTAGATGGTATCTGTAACATTATATTATTTTATAACATTATATTATGCTATAACATTATATTATGTTATAACATTATATTGCCCAAAATATCTATGATATCATATAGGAAATGAATATGACTGTGCTAATGGTACTTACCCTTTGAGTAATACTCAACCTTGGCACATAGCCAGACAGGAAAACACTTGGGAAGGCAGGTAGGTTGGTAGGCAGATAGGGGTCATGACATCAAGGTAAAAGGTTTGACAGGAATAGGCCATACTGCTCAGTGAGTTATAAGGCTTAGTTTACTGTTATTATCAGTACTGACCATATAGATCAAGAAAATAAGGAAGGGAAGAAATGTGTTTGTATAGTTGCTTTTACTTAGTAATAAAATGCATTTAACATTTGGGCATATTGGTGATTCTTAATGAGAAAGGTATATTTTAAAAACAAACTTTCCTTTACATATTCTTTGCCTGGATGTCTGGGAGCTTTCCCCAGAATTGCACTTAGACTAGCCTAATTGGCTATGTCTGTATTCAGCTGGGGACATTCTTGGACCCTAAGATGAAACTTTAAAGCCTAGATGACGCTTAGATACATAAACTCTGTTTACACCTAAAACAGGCAGGTCACACCAAACTCTTGGGAGTGTGGTATGACCTGCCTGTATTATATATATTTTATACATATATATGTATATAAAAAAAATAAATATATATATATTATATATATTACCCTCCACACACATTATCTGCGATATATAGTGCCAGTTAGTCTGAGCAAAACCACATGTGGGATCAGGCTAACTGTTAATAGATATGACAGTTTACGAGCCAGTGCTTGAGTGCATGATCTGACACTGGTAGGTGTGTGAGTGTGTCTTTTATTTGTTTTTAAATGGTATAAGTGTGTGATATCTAAGACTTACTGTATGCTATTTGAACCTTTCTGCTCAGATCAGGCAGCTTTTAAAAGTTATCGTGCCACAGTTAAGTACTCTTTTGGCAGCCTCTCTAGATCTTATCTTTTAAGATTTCTTTATGAAAGCTTGAGCTCTATAGATTCATAACAGCTGAGAGATGGAAAACTGTTTTGATCGCAGAATCACAGAATAACAGGGGTTGAATGGGACCTCTGGAGATAATCTAGTCCAACCCCCCTGCCAGAGCAGGGTCACCTAGAGCAGGTTGCACAGGAACGCCTCCAGGCGGGTTCTGAATGCCTTCAGAGACGGAGACTCCACCACCTCTCTGGGCAGCCTGTGACAGTGCTCTGCCACCCTCAAAGGAAAGAAGTTCCTCCTCATGTTCAGGTGGAACTTCCTATGCTCAAGTCTGTGCCCATTACCTCTTGTCCTGCCCCCGGGCACCGCTGAAAAGAGCCTGGCCCCATCCTCCTGACATCCACCCTTTAAGTATTTATAAGTTTTGATAAGGTCCCCCCTCAGCCATCTTTTTTCCAGACTAAAAAGACCCAAATCCCTCAGCCTTTCTTCATAAGAGAGATGTTCTAGTACCCTAATCAGCTTCGTAGCCATTTGCTGTACCCTCTTCAACAGTTCCCTGTCCTTCTCAAACTGGGGAGCCTGGAACTGGTACTCCAGCTGCGGCCTCACCAGGACAGAGTAGAGGGGGAGGATGACCTCCCTTGACCTGCTGGCCACTCTCTTCTTGATGCACCCCAGGATGCCATTGGCCTTTTTGGCCACAAGGGCACATTGCTGGCTCATGGTCATCCTGTTGTCCACCAGGACTCCCAGGTCTTTTTCCACTGAGCTGTTCTCCAGCAGGTCAGCCCCCAACCTGTACTGGTGCATGGGGTCATTCCTCCCCAGGTGCAGCACCCTACACTTGCCCTTGTTGAATTTCATAAGGTTTCTGTCCACCCAACTCTCCAGCCTGCCCAGGTCTCGCTGTATGGTGTCACAGCCTTCTGGTGTGTCAGCCACCCCTCCCACTAGAAGGATGTACTGCTTCACACAACATCTTGTCAAGAAGATGCTGTTGATAACAAAGCTGTTGGAGACTCAAAAAGGAACTAGGTAAATTCATGGAAAAAAAAAAAAATCACAAAAGATTGTACCATTTATTGTGTGAAAAGTGACTAAACTACAACTTGATGGGAACTTTGCTATGTACTTCCCTGTTCTCATACCCTATGCCACTGATCAATGCTGAACAAAAGTCACCAGGCCAACAAGTATTTTGTTGACCTCCCATTACCATGCTAGTATTAATAGTCATCTTGCGATTTTTATAACTATGCATATCAAATCTTCACAAATGGTTTAAATTGACTTACTTCAGATCCTACGATATTCTGCTGGTGAAAACTTAACGCTGTGACTGTCTTGTTTTGTGTGATTATCCTTGCATTTGTGTTAAGAGCTTAGACAAAGCAACATTTTTCATTAACATAATTATAAATGATGAAATAAAATGTGACAAACTTTGCAAAGCTAAAATGCAAAAAAATATATACTGTGGAAAATAATTGCTGAGCTATTTCATCATAACAATTAAATTCACAGGACAAAAACATTTTCCAGACTGCCAAGCAAATAAATGCCTATAAGGACATGCATCAATATAGGAACTGCTGGGTTGGTGGTTTTTGGTTTGTCTTTGTTTGGTTTTGTTTGGTTGTTTTTTGGGTTTTTTTTTGTTTTCTTCCTGAAGTGGGACTTTAATACATTTGGTTACTGAGGACCTAAAGCTACTCTAAAATGGAGAGTGTGGTCACCATATATGATAGGATGTATTTGTAAAACTAACGTAATCATCTGGTCAGCATTTTGGGGGGCAGCTCTCTTTTCATCAAGACCAACTCACTAGCTCAAACACATCATTATTTTATCGATGTGATTTTACAAGTGGTGTTACAAGTAACCTAATTAAAAACTGAGTGCATTTATCACCTAGGCAGGCTGAGGTGTGATAGTCTTCTTGTTGTCTCTTGTGAACAAATTAGAAGTGATAATTCAAAGCATTTTTAGTAATACTGACAGGGTGGGGATTTTTTGCCTACTTCTAGCCATATTAAAACCACCAACAAAAAAACCCACACTACATAAATATGTATGTTTATATCATGTGTGAATATTGAGAGTTCCTGCCTTTTCATTTTGGTTTGGTTTCTCCATTAAATGTAAAAGGAATGAAACTGTATGAAAGGACAGAGTAAAGGCAGAAGATGAAAAATGCCTATTCTGAAGTTCATTTATGACATTAAAAAAATAAGATTATAATATCATCTTGCAGAATTGGCTTATTACCAGGAGAAAATATTTCTCACTCTTCAGTTTTTCATTTTTCTTTTTTTTTTTTTTTTTTTAATTATTGTTTGTCTCCAGATTCTATCTCTGTTTTCACTATTATAACATTTATAAAGTAGTGGTTCCTATGGAACAAGTACATTGAACTTCTATTAGGTGAGATTTTTTTTTTTGCATTTATACCATAATTTGTGATACATGTGTTGACTTTATATCTGTTAGAGTCTCCAGCAAAATCAGAGGCAGGACATCTCTGAAAGATTGGATGCAGTATAGTCTCAATGGAAGTGGAAGGAACATCCCATGCAGACATTGCATTATAAGCAGAAGAGAAAAACAGTTTACGTGGTTCTTCTTTAGTGCATTGAGAAAACTCAGCTTAGAGTTTATGTGTTGACAACACATTTTCCATAAAATTCTTTTGTCGATCACAGTTAGAGTCAAAATTCCAGGCTAAGGACACCTTTGATTTGACCCATAGCATAGCAGTCATGTATAAGACAGAAGCATGTTGTCACAATTTGAGCATTTGAACAAGATAAGAGCAGTTCTAAACTCTTGTACTCTTAACCAATATTACCCACAGTCCAGCTGCTAAACCACAAACCTTAACTCGTTCAATACTATGCCCCCATCCACTGAGAAAGTACAAGTCTGTGGAGGGGCAACAGTGAGATTTAAGTTATTTTGATTCAACAAGCATCAGGCATAAAGTGAAATATTACTGAAGTGGCTCCAGCTGCGATGGTGGTGCTTTCAAAGCTTTTTCCATTCACTCCTGGGGCACATTGCCAATTCTTTTCTCCTTTTCATAAGCTGTCAGAAAGTCATGCAAGTGTACAGTGTTTTATATTTACTACAAGGTAACAGTTAGGCAGCTGAAACCCTTTGAACAACAAGTTCCATAGTATTTATCACAATTAATTAAAGGGAAAGAACAGAGTGGAAACACGTGTAACCTTCATCAGGTTCAAAGAGAGTAGGTTGATTTTTAAAGATTTTCTTACTGTTCCGAAAACCAGATCATAGGTAGTTCAGAGAGAATTAAGGCTCTTTTAATAACAAATGAGAGATTTTGAAGCTGTATTTCAGCTACCCATCAAACCCCAGTTCCCCTCCCCAACTTTTTCCTTATAATGCTTAGCACTTACACAGCACTTTTCATCTTCAAAGTGCTTCACAACACATTAGCTAATTAATCCTTTGAGCACCCCTAAGAGATTAGTAGAAAATGATGTGATCTCTGGCAGCTGTGTGAGAGCCTTGAGCAAGGCAATGAATCCTGCATCCAATAGGGATTATAGTCAAGGTCTCCTGAAGTCCGCAGCACCCTGGACTTATATTCTGTTGAAAACTTAAAGAAAATGTAAAACTATTTAAAAAGTAAAAAGCCACATTCAAAAGGGATAGGTGGAACTGAAGGACATAGTTCAAATTTACAATCTGGAATAAACTTACTATTACTCCCTAAGGAGTATCTCTTATTCATCCTATAAAATCTATATACTCATATAATAGGATCTTTATGTACCTATAACTATCCTGCTTGAGAAATTAAGAGTCCTAGCTTTTGTCTAAGCCCTGCTGCTTACATTTACAATAGTAAAGTAAGCAGGACAAGGGTACAGGATTCAGCACTGGCATGTACTTCTCCATAATGCTAAAATCTCTGTTCAATACCTGCTGGCCCTTTTTTCTAATGCCAATTTATACTCTTATAAAATAATGAAGCTTTGTTGTCAGCGACACAGTTTGAATGCAACCATTGTATTCTGAGAGGTAAGAGAATTAATTTTATAGGAATAAGTATTTCCAAACCCCAAGACTAGAGAATGAACCCTGATCCAATTCTGTTATTAAGTTGGATGACATCCATTGCAATAGTCATCCATTGCAAAAGCATAACAATACCATAACAATGGCAAAGGTCCTGAATGCCTGACCTGATGCTGAGAATATTCTCGGTGTACTTCAAGAGGGTTGCTTCATGAGAGGTTGTCATAGCTGGAGGAGTGGCAATCCACCTTATAATAGCCTGACCACTTGGTTTTGTAGTCATGCTTATATCTATAAGATCTTCTCTTATTTTACAGAAACATCAAGAGAAGGAAAGGAGGTAAGTGATTTCCCAGAATACTCAATAAAGTGGTGGTTACAGAGCACTTGTAAAATATCTGGGTTTTAAATAAATCTAGGTTTACAACTCCCAGTTCTGGCATGAGTGTTCTGCATTAAAAATATCATCCTTTTCTTTCTTGGAATAGTGTTGGAAATACTGAGTCTTGAACAAGTCTTGCAGAGCAAATTAGTAGAATTCTGTCCTGCAAGGTTTTTTTCTCAACAGTGAATTTTGAACAAAAGGAAATTTTTCTTGAAGACTCATTTTTTGGGTTGTAGTCCCCAGAGAATGGCAGGAACTTGGATTTCCCTTGGTGCTCAGTATTTCCTACTGGCTATCTCTAGAAAGCTCTCATACAATCAGTTTGCCCCTCTGAAATGCCTAGCTCCTCTCATATACTCTCCAGGGAGATTTAGATACCTACTTTCAGGTTTTGAGTTCAGTGCTGAGGGAGAAGCACCTAAAATGTAAATACGTGCTGCCTGATGACTGCTGCTCAGTCATCACATAACCTCCTGCAGCTCCAACTAATGCCAGTGTTCATTGTGCTTCAGTTTGTTCAAGGGACTAAACACAAATTCAGAATGCATTATACTCAGCTCTGTGAGTTTGTGTTTAGACATGTACTTTTCTCACATTCTTTTCTCCTTTCTTTCTCTCAAGGTATTGTATTTATTTATTGGATATAAAATACAATTTGCTGGATGGTTTTACATGAACATAATTGTCTTCATTCCTACCAAAAAGCATACCATCATATCACACCACACCATATTGTAAAAAACGTCTTTACATAAGAGTGGTCAGACACTGGAACAGGTTGTCTGGAGAGGTTGTGGAATCTCCATCCTTGGGGGATATTCAAAACATGACTGAACACCATTCTGAGTAACCTCCTCTAGCTGACCTGCTTTCCAGAGATGACTTCCAATCTCAGCTATTCTGTGATTCTGCTTACAGTTTAGAATTTAAACTGGGCATTTCATGAAGAAAAGGAGAGCAAAAGACTGCAGCTTATTCTGTCACAGAGCTTAGTTCTAAATTTGGTGTTTTGGTTTTTTTTAATTATTTATTTGTTTATGATCAAGTATGTCTGCGTTCTAATAAGATTAACTCTATTGACTGCAAATGTAGTTTTTCACTGAGTGTAATGAAAATTGAGACAAACAGCACACACATAGAAAAATAAATTGTAGACAGAAAACTTGTTTTGGCTACTGCTGAGCAGTGCTTACACAGCATCAAGGCTGTCTCTCCAACATATCTCCCCCTCACCAGCAGGCTGGGGGTGAGAAAGATCTTGGGAGGGGACATAGCTGGGACAGCTGATCCAAACTGACCAAAGGGATATTCCATGCCATATGATGGCTGCTCAGCAACAAAAGCCAAGAGAAAGGAGGAAGAAGGGGACACATTTGTTATTTACGATGTTTGCTTCCAGAGCAACCGCTATGTGTACTGAATGCCTACTTCCCGGGGAAACATCTGGACATCGCCTGCTCATGGGAAGTAGAGAATAAAATCTTTCATTTTCCTTTGCTTCTGCAGGCAGCCTCTGCTTTTGCTTTATTAAACTGTCTTTATCTTGACCCATGACTTTTTTTCCCTCTTATTTTCTCCCTCTCCATCCTGGTGAGGCATGGAATAATAGAGCAGCTTGGTGGGCACCTGGTGCCCAGACAGGGTCAATCCACCACAATGCTTAAATCTAGAGTTGAGTTTCATATCAAGTGTTGAATTAATCTTCCTTTCTGGAACGAGAACGACTACTGTCACTGCATAAGACTATAAACATCACTTTTAGGGCCAACAGGTTTTATTTTATTTATTTTTACTGTGCATCCCAGATTAATGAAGCATACTCTGTACCTCACTAATCGGTAGGAGTAAGAAACCAAACTTACTTCACAGTAAAAAGTACAGAACACTGACCTACTTAAAGAATAAAATTGATTTAATTAAGTGTAAGCTATATTTTAAAATTCGGCTGCTATGAGTTTTCAATGTTAGTCTACTCTTTTACAGCAAGAAAAAAAAAGCTTAAAGGTTAAACAGGTTAACAATGATTTTTACTGAAGATTTCTCAAAATGCAAAAAAAATAAAATACAACACAAATACAAAACACACAGCTCTATGGTAGACTGCTTAAATTATATGAGACTATAAGACAAAGCTTTATATGGCGAGAAACAGATGTAACATGCATAAACAAATTTTCAGATAAGGTTATCTGATAAATTCTACTTTTTTCCCTCCTGCCTAGCCAGGTTTCTTAAAATTTATGGTCTTACACATTGTAAAGCGTAGCAACAGCATTACCAGGTAGTATTCTTATCCTGATTAAACAACATGTTTTTATGTGTTTAAATAAGGCTCTTTAGCTTTTTTTTCCTCATTTTTCTCCTAAGAAAGCAAGCTAGTGAAATATCTATCAGGTCAGTTTTGTTTATTTTTTTTTTTTAATATATTTCACTGTATTATGCTATTGATTACTGTAAGAAACCTCTTCCATTTTAAAATAACTCAGATAATATTTTAGGGGTTTTAATGAAGCAATTGTCCATCTCAGTCTCCAAAAGGATCCTACTGAAATTGACCAAACCCAATAGTATAATTGCAACTAAACTGTAGTGCAATTTTTAGCAGAAGTATTTTATCTTTTGTTAAAAATAGATTCAGGACAACATCAAATATAAAAGAGGTCCACATGTGAGTTTTGGAATCCAGAAGTTTAAATTTTGGTTAGGTAATTTTGTTCACATTTATTCACTTCTTGGACTTCCATTTTTTTTCTCCAGCATACATACGCTTTATTTACATATAAAGAATGGATCTTACTGGAACATGAAAATAAAACAGATAAACCAAAAAAAAAAAAAAACAAAACCACCAAAACCAACAAGAAAAAACTTTTTTTTTTAATCTAAAGGCAGAATATTCTCTCTTTCTACATGTAAACCATATGTCTGTATAGTTGTTCAGCTCTCCATAATGAAATACTATCTTTCTCTTTCTCACAAAATCCTGTTTCTTCCCTGTTTATTTCTTTTTGGATCAGCTGGTGTTTTGAAACACTGCATGGGGATATAAATTTAATAGACAGATGTCCATTGGTTTAAACACTGAGTTAGAATCCAAGGTATTCAGTTGCTGAGAAATAAGATTAAAAAAAAGATAAAAGCTTCTAAATACCTCTGAAATTCCCTTTCATCCTCTGGATACAAATCTAATGGTTTTGGTTCTGACATGAAGGATGATATTTCTAATGTTTATCGCAAATTAATTCACTAGAGGAATGTGAGTGACAGTGTACTGCCAGCGGTCATGACTTCCTACTCAGGGCTGCCACTTAACATCTTGTTTTATTTCTTAATAAATAGAAAACTTTTTCTCAGTTTGTGATTATGTTCCCTCCAGGGAAACATACTTAGCCTTTCTGTCTGTTTAATAAAGAAAAAAACAAAATGATGATTAACTATTCACAATTCCCTTCTATCAACTAAATAAAAATAATTTCCATGCAATTGTTTACTCCTAGTCTGCATTTATTGACTGTAGTACTCTTCCTTTTTCATGGTCATTGTGTGCATGTCTGGATATACACATGGGTGTGTATACACAACTTATGTATACCTATACCCTCTGTTCTCCCAATATGTTTTTAAGGACGCACAGATTTTTGACTCCTAATGCAACAGAAATTATGCGTAGTACAATTTGAGTGCACAGTACAGGTAATCATATTCTGAGAAACTAATCCGAAATGAACACTGATAATTTGTAAATGGAAAATTATTGGCCTTCTATCTTTCTATTCCTCCTTAAATGTGTATCTGTTCTTGTTCTCTATTTACGCTTTAAGGACTAAAATGACTTATGAAAGACCAAATAACACCTTGCCAGATAAGTATGCAATCAAAAAAAAGTGGCAATGTGGTGAGGCACTGAAATATGAATTCAAATTCTCCTTGGTGTTGGAAATAGAGTGCCTCTATTTTTTAGCATTGGGTACTTTTAATAAAGCAGATGCCTTGTCCGGAAACATACATGCCTCACTGCTCTCCCCTGCTGCTATCTATAACATCAAAAGAGGGGGAATTTTTTAAGAAAGCAAAAGAAGGAAAATAGAAGAATAAATGGCATGCCTCTGTCTTCTGTAATCAACTAATTTTGAAACCCTTCACTGTGAAGTGAATGAGAATCTATTACTGCTATCAATTACTCTATGAACTTAAACACTGGAGGTCTGCATTTTGGTGATATAGGAATATAATATGATAAATACTTCAGAAAAAGAAGTCCCTAAGCACTTACTCTGGTCACCTAGTGTAGGTACATAGATTTAAAATTAAAATAAAAAAATGATATTGGTAGTATCTGATTCTATGTAATGCCTTGCATTAATAATATTGGCTCATCAGGAATAAAACTTGATCTCAAGATTCACCACAGTCTCTAAGACTAAACCTACAACTTCTGTTAGAAGAGCCTGCGATGGGTATCTCATGTCTTCAAAGAAAGTACTACAGAGAGGAAGCAATGAGGGTCAGTCACTGAGCACTTTCTCCAGTGCTGGAAGTCTGTAGAACACCTATTGTCCAGTGAGGTTTGCTACTTTTCTGTAGTGGGTCTATAAAGTTACAGGTATTGCCAAGGCTCACCCAGTTTTCTGAATATTATTCTTGCTGCTCATCTGTGTAGGCACAAATGATACTGATAGGATCTGCTTGAGAAAATCAAAGGTCAACATATAACTCTGTGGACAAAAAGGAGGGAGTAAAGGTCCCAAGTAACCACCTCATCAGTCCTTTCAGTCAAGGGGAAGCACACAGGTAGGAGCAGACAACAATCAGCAGACGAACACTTGTCTGTATAGAGGTTGTCACTGGCATGATCAGAAGCACTAAGACTTGGTAGAATGGCAAGACTGCAGAATGGTCTTGGATAGGTGTAAGCTATTTAGGAAAGTCAGGCATAAAAGGAAAAATTTTAGTCCTTGACCCTGTTGAACTTCTGAGCTCCATAGTCCCGAGACTATGAACCAAAAATGTGTTTGTTGAGAGCCTCTGGTCAAGGTGAGAGAAGGGAGTTACACTGGTGATGTGATAAGATTTGTTCACTTCACCTGATCAAGAGGAAATAGTAGATAGGGTGCTTTACAAACAAATAGTAAAAGTCTCCTGATACCAGGCCCTCATCCTCATGGGAGATCTCAATCGTCCAGATATCTGCTGGGAATTAACAAAGCACTGTGCAATTTAGGAAATTCCTGGAGTGAGTCAGTGATGGTTTCCTTTTGAAAATTCTAGAGGGGACAAAAAGGGGTAATATTCTACTTGACTTGCAACTCAGAAGTAGAGAAGAAACAGGTGAATGTGGTCAGAGATAGCAGCTTGGGTGGCAGTGACTGCGAGATGGTAGAATTCAAGATCTGGAGGGATGCTGGTGTGATAAACAGCCTTGGTAAGTCTTTGGATTTTAGGAAAGTACACTTTTGCATATTTAAGGAATTTCTAGGCAAAATCTCCTAGGAAGCTTCCATGATAGGGAGAGTGGACTGACTTTTAAAGGAAACTTTCTGAAACCTCAGGGATAAACCATCCTGTTGTGGAGGAAGATGGAAATTGACAGAAAACGCACTTGTCTAATCAGGAAGAAGTGAAACACAAAATGTAAGCACGCTGATGTGAAAGCATGTACAGGAAACAAAGGAGGAGAATAAAAATATTGCTTTGGTATTTAGGGACAACATCAGGAATAACAAAGCTTCATTGGAGCTAAAACTAACTGAAAACAGAGACAACAGGAAGGAATGCTACAAGTGTGTTAGTCACAAGAAGAAATTCAGAGGAAATGTGGGTGTGTTGGTGAAAAGTTGGTACAAGTTACTGATGGGCAACACGGGAAAAAGCTGAAAAGATCAACACCTTTTTTTCTTCAGTCTTCATTCATACTCAAATCCAGATCCAAGACTTCTGGGGATATCAATATGGTTTGGGAAGGAGAGGGATAATCAACAGTGACAGACAGTATTTGGGAAAGATGAGTTTATTCCCATCCATAAGCCCAGACAGGATATATTTGAGGATGCTGAAAGAACTTATGGTTTGTGAAATATTCTGTTGATTAGAGGAGGACTCTGACAACTACAAAAGGCTTCTTCAGAAAGAGCAAAAAAGAGGAACCAGGAAGCTGCAGACCAGTCAGCCTTAGCTCAGTTCCTGGAAAGATAATGGGTATTTTCCTCTTAGAATCCATTTACAGGCACCTGAAGGAAATCAACACAGGAAAATCAATCCAGTCTTAGGGATAGTCCTTGTTCAGTCAGAAGGTAAGACTAGATGATCTCACACAGACAAAATTTCTGTGACTGTATGACTTCAGGTTTACTTCTCTTCCACTCATAAATAGGTTCATTAGCTAAAGCAGGCTGAGATAACTCATCCTAAAACACAGAACACAAGGCGATTACTGCATTGGGGTAGCAGTCTTGAGTTCAGTCTTCATTATCTATAGCAATTATGCATTTATAAATACATTTATTTTACATTTTCATTCTCAGAACTTCTACCAAAACTAGCAATCCTGCTCCTGCAAAAAAATACGTAACCATCTTTTCCAGGTAAATATATTCAAAAAGAGATGATATACTCACTTTCCATTTGTTTGATTATTTTCTTTTTCCACAAAAAAATCTTCTTTCATTGTCTCTTCTAATGTTCTTTGTTTTGCTTTTGAACAGTCACTAAGATACCGGATAACTTGTAGTGTATTAGGGGTCTTATTTTCCTATGGCTGTATGAGCATGCACCATGGAGATAGTATTCAGATGATTTGAAGAGCACAGTTTGAGCTGTGCCTTTAGAAAGGCAAGTATAGCAACACTCAGCTATTCAGTATGCACGATGACATTTTAGACAGAATGCTTGACTTGTAGTTTTTCAAGTGCTGCAGATTTAACGTTCCTTAACTAATACCTTTGCTGGGACATAATGTCTTTTGTTGTCTAGAAAGACTATAATTTTTTAGGTGCATTTTCTTTTACTTCACTGCAATATCAGAAACAATAAGCACAATGTTTTGAGATTTTAAAGACCACTGGTTCAGGGCAGTGGGATTTGAGGATGATCCAAATCAGATGTCTGAGGCTGTGAATGCTAATCCCACATTGCTATTCAGGTGGTCTCTAGAGTGTCCAATTTTTCTTAGCAGTCACTAGTATAGATAACTCCTATGTAGTGTGTTAGCTACTGTAAATTCTGTGAGAGATGCAGAAATCAGATTTACTTCTCACTTCAGCCACTTCAAATCTGGTTTATTGCATAATTGAACATATTTTTTTTTTTATTAAACAAAAAATAATAAAATTAGTTATACCACTTTCTATCTAGAAAGCTGAGAAACGGTCTGAATAAAGTATTTAAATCTTGGGTGTTTAAAATTCTAAAATTGATTTATCTTTGAAATATTCTAAAGCCAGTGCTTTTGAAAGCATCCTGTGCGATTTAAACTCAGCAGGTATAAACTAGTCATCTAAGGTAGTTACTAAGAATTATACCAGCTAAGAATTTTTCTCTATTTTTTCAAATACACGTACAAAGAAACTAAACACACACCTGCTAGAAAAGTAAGCTGTAATATCCCTGTACTCAAACACACACTGAGGTTGAAGCACTGAGTGCGAGACTCATACAGCTGATTCCTGCCTTTCACTTCCCCGTATATCCAGCTCATGCAGACTAACAGAGGGATCTTTTCTGCTCTGCGTATTTTTGTATGAGACAGCCTGTCACAGAGTTTGTATATGGAATAGACAAAAAAAAGGAAAGAAATACAGGAGCTGTAGCACTCTACTTTGGCAAGGGTGACCTGATCAGAGAAGAAAACAGAACCGCCCCCTCCATGGTTTTGTTCTCAAGTGACCCCATTCAATCCCACTCTATCTCATGACCAATATCATTAGATGTGTTTGCCACCACTGTGTCAATATGTCACTCAGAAAGTAGACACTTGAGAAGGCTCGTTAAGACATATAAAAAAAATAACACCTACATCTGAAAAAATCCCCACATTTTGCCTCTGCCTTAAGTGCTTACCCCTCAGGATCAAAGTATGAGTTTCACCTCTGCCATTGATCCCTTTTCATACATGATGCCCAGGGTTTAGTGTACTGAACATTTTTGAAACCCCAGAGTAGTTAGAGAAAAATCTTTTCAAATGTAAGCCTGAGGGTGCTGCTCAAGGATATACAATAACTAGTACCCTGGAGATTATAAATTCACATATCGAATGCTTGGACATAACTCACTCCAATTATCTATAATGTTCGTTTGTTAAGTTAAACAACTATGACAATCAGCAAATTTCACAAATTTGCAAAGTTGTTTCAGTTTGGCAAAAGAGAGGATGTCTAAGGGGGGCAACCATAACAAGCATATCTGCCTGCAAAGTGCATTGATGTCACAGGCTGAGCCTTTCCTTTACTATTGTATCTCTAAAATAGAAAAATCCATTGCAGAAGAAAAGGGCAGACACTGACTCTAGAGGAAGAAAAGCCATTGGGATAATGACAGTCATTATAGTTCTGGCCTATGGATCTGTACCTTGAACTATCTGCTCCAACTGTTTTTCTGTTTTGTTTTGTTGTGGTTTGGGATTTTTTTTTTTTTTTGTCACAGCAAGAAGAAAACACAAAGAAGAAAATGTAGCTGCAGAGACCAAACTTGGTAGTGACAATTCTAATCTCCATCTGTACTTATCTTCAGATGTTCTAAATAATTTTCAAACGCTTTTTCAAAACTGGGAAAAGGCTAAGTAGACAGTGGAAACATTTTATTTCCTCACATTCTACCAGTCACATCTTCCTTACAAACCACAGAATTTTAAATCAATTATTAAGTCATGTAAAAATAATTCCCGATGACCTATTCATACTGTGCGCAAACCAAAGTCTTCCTTCAGGGGAAACTAGACTATTTTGAATGGTCCTTGGACAAGCAATAACACAACGTGTGGCCCACTTCTGCAACCCTTACTTGAACATGACTTCCATCAGGTTAATGGCAAAACCCACTCAGCTTCAAAGAAACAGGAACACCCCTAAAGATCTAGCCTCTTCAGCTAAATAGCTCATCTAAAATCCCATCACGTTATTAAAGCTTTGACTGTATTCCTACTCAGCTATGCAATTTTTCACTTCAGTGATGTTTTTACTTTTTCTTCTTGCAACTTTTTAAAGTTGCAAAGCATCAACACTTCATCTGCTCTTACACTGTATTTATTACCTATGTCCACTTCTTTAATTAACTAATAAATCTAAAAATCAGTTATTACTGATTTTTGGTACTTCATTAGATTACCAAGCTTCTACTGTCAGTGGCTATCAGTGTAATTAAAGTACAAGAAACTCTACAAAAATGCTATTTTACCCATATTAAATAAAATACATATCATACTTTTAATGGCCATATATTTCAGTTGGTCCTGTAGTTAAAAAGTACAATGCCATAATGTTTAATTTTTAAGGTTTTTAAATACCTTGTCAGATATGTTGTTATAAGTTCAGTCATGATTTTAGAGGAAAGCAGTTAACATTTAAGAAGATGCACAGTGTAATACATCCTAGGAATTACATCTCAGTTTGAGTGAAAATCTTTTTCTAAAACTATAAAGTTAACATTTTTAGCATTTTTCTTTTAGCATCTCCATTTTGTCTAATAAACCATTTCACAATTTAACTCCTTTTAATAATGAATTATACCATCAAAAGCCTAGACACCCAAGAAGAAGGCTCTTGTGGCTAAGGTTAGTACGTTGATAAAATGAGACACTATTATCCTAATAAAACTACAAATGTGTTTCTGGGTATTCTCACCTGTTTTGTAGACAGACTTTCCAACAGGTATTTCACTGTGGCTGAAATGTTAATTGTTATTAAGGAATATAAACATGAAACTATAAGCTTCCAGATTCACAGAATGAAAAATCAATAAACAAATTATCATATAAAGAGAATCTTTTAGGGTCATTAATTTTACATATTTGGTAATGCACACCTAGGGTCAAAAGGCACTGGAGAGGATTAGTGAAATAGAAAAGACAGAGACAGATATTCTCTCAACATTGACCACCTGGATGTGGCCAGTTGTGTTTGGAAACAATAAGGGATATTTTGTGAAAAAAAAAAAAGGATTACTTCTTTGAGTCCATTATGCAGTCTCTGACAGCATCAAAAATAGTTCATAATCCAGCTGTTAGAAAGCTCCCTTGATATCTTTGGTGCTTGTAAGGAATTCCCTATTCTGCTTGATTATCTCAGGGACTTAAATCCATTCTTACCATACCATAAATCAACGCCTTGGGGTAGGTGTCCTTTGAAGCTGTTCCAGTTTGCTAAAACAATTAAAATTTAATAAGATATAAAATATCAGCAGGTTTTAATAACATGAATTATAGGGAAACCTTGATTAAAGATGCTAATAGACTTACCTTCAGTAAGCCATAGCGTGCTTTGTTCCCATGCTTGTGGTAGACTTTTTACCCCTATGGGAGTTGAAACATTCGAGCTTGAAACCAGTTCAGCCCATAGAGGCTCCAGGTTAGGGTTTGACTCAGTTGCCTTAACTGTCTAGCAACATTAGAATCAGACACACAGACCTAGCAGAAACCACAGAGGAGCTACAAAAAGCCCTTACAGAGACACAGCTGATTGTCAGTGAAATCCTTTAATCATTTGAAACAGTACATCTGTTTCAGATAAGTGGCACAGTTTAAGGCAATTGAATTGAACCCTTTCTTCATGAGCAAATACATAAATTAGACACTTCCAAATTTAAGCTTTTAGAATGCTGAGGTGAATCTTAGACTTTATGTTCATGCTGCACAGAAAATGATATCTTCTATTGCATGGAATACAAAATATTTAATATAAAGGGAGATTTGCATTCCATATATAATTGATTATAGTTGTGGGTTTTTTAGTTACTCTTATTTTCTCAAGTATGAACAAGAAGTACACACTAGAAGGCAGGTTTTAACACGAAGATGTAGCCCAAATGAAAATTAACTGTGGAAGCACAGGAAAAGTGAACTATTCCAGTTCCTTTTGAATAGTCAGCAGAGGTACAAAAATACAAAGTAGCTTATGCAGGAAAAGAAATAATTACAGATAGTTGGAAGTAAAACTCAGCAATTAACTCAGAAGCAACTTCTAATTTACTAAAAAAGTGTCTTTCATGTTTTTCAAAAAAGATAAGAAGTGTTCCTAAGAATCAGTTTCAGAAAACAGTATCAATTTAAATACTCAGGAATATGGGGAAAGAACCTGGTGACTGACTCAGGAAGCTTATACTAATTTATATAAGCATTCAAGAAGTCACAATGCAAAAAGAGATAATGCAAATAGAAAAAAACCTGCTAAATAAGGTATATGATATAGAACAGTCTCTTGAGATTCCAGTATTTTGCACTCATGGATACCCTATTAATTTCTTGAGAATGGAATTTTTTCATAAAACTATTTTTGATCAACTGAAAATTAAGAATTAGAGATGCAATGGATGGGAGAAGCCAACATAGTTGGCATTGGTCAACACAGACAATTCTTTCCAATTTTCTACTCAAGTTTGGGACCACCAGTCTTCCTGGATTAATATCCCATAGATAAAGACATTTTAAGAAAAAAACAAGTGTCATACCTTTCTCCCAAACTAGTGCTTTTAACAGACAATGCACTACAGAATATTCAAATCAGGAAATTCTTCCATAATAGATGCTGGAGAATCACAGTCCAACTCTAAAATTATGGTAGTTATTAAATAAACAGTCCAATGACAGATTAAGAAAATTATAGTTCTTTTTTACTCTTTAATAAAATGCATTTTAGCTCTTATGAAAGCAAAAAGTGTTGTTTCCCGTTGCAGTAGGTTTGTGTTATACATGGACAAAGGAATAGTCAAAAAAAAGCACTGCTATCATAAGAATGCAGCTAAGTCCAGTAATGTTAAGCAATCAGAAATTTTTTTCAAACATTGTATCTCTGTTGTTTTTGTGTGTGGAAGATCAATACCAACAATTATTTAAAACAATCCAGCGAGTTTCAGATTAACAGTAATGCTCTACCATATGCTTGTCTGAGAAAATTGTTTTCTGTATCTGACTCGCCTTCTGTTTTAAGATACTAAAAGTCTTTATTCACCAAGTGTACTGAGCTAACAGAAGTTTGCATTGAGAATGGAAGCATACAAAATGTTTAGCAATATATACTTTCCTCTGTCAATTATTTGGAGATTTCTTGGTCACCTTTTTTTTTTTTTTCTTTTTCTGTAATCCAATACATCAATTTCCCAATGAATTTTGGAGTTCAATATTATTATGGCTAAATTATTGCTTGCTGTTGCTTGTATAGTGCCAACAATACTTTTTTTCTTCATTGTAGCAAACGTTTTCTACATGTAATTGGTATAACATCACACTGTGATGGGTAATTTCACTATTCATTCCTTACCTTTGGAACACAGTAAAGGAAAACGCTGTCTGTTTTTGCTGAGACTATGTTCCAGATCTCCAAGGCAGTAAACAAAAGCACTTTTCTGCATTCACTTTACCATATTTCTAAAATAATTAGGTTGGGAATCCCATTTTAACTACAGTTACATAAAGAATACAGAATGCCCTAAATGGCCATACTTCCCTGGCATAACTTAAATGCCTGGTGGAGTAAAACTATGTGGCAATTGCATAGAATCCCCTCATTCATTATGTAGAAGTGTATCAAGGACACTGTGATATCATCCATACTTGCAAGTGTACCTGTCATCAGTTGGTGTAACAGCCAGTTGAGATGTGATGACAGTGGCACTTTATTAGAGCAATCCATCAATTGCTCTGGTAGACCCTTCTTTCTTCTAGCCTGGAACTAAGGAAATTGAAGGAAAAAAGATTACTACGTTTTGTTTTCATAAACAACCCAAAAACATAACATTCCTTCATTTTGTTGTCCATAATAAAACTTAAAGCTTCCTTATATGATATTTTAACACTGATGTTCAATACTTCAAAAAGCAAACAGGACTCAAGATATGCTGAAAACAATTTTTAGTTTGTTTCTTTGCAATTTCCAGCAATATCTTCTCCTGGATGATATTGGTGTTAGACGCTGGAAAACTGCAATTTCATCAGGTTCTGTTATCCTATCAGTACTAGCAATGCTTGATAAGGCTGTGTGAGAATCATTACATTCTCAAGGCTCCTGTGGTTTCATGGAACTAAGACAGTGGCAATGGGATTGATGGGAGCCTTCTAGTCATGATGGAATGTTTCTTTGCATTATTTAAATTTTGATTTACTCCTACATAATTATGTATTTCACAGTCAAGATGAATCAATCCATTGAACAGATAAATGTCAGGCTGTAACTGGCAAATAAGTTTCATAGCAAAATAGAGACAGGCTCTTAATTTTAAATTACACTGAGTATTCCACAATAACCATCTTCAACATTAGAATCCTGCACAATACTACATTTATATTCCATTAATGTGCACATATAATAGACCAAAAAATACCCCCAAATACTTTCCATCCATAATGTACACTGCATGAGGGACAGAATTTGGAATTTATAAACCTATAGCAATAGGTCACACACATTTCCCCTATAGGAAGGTTCATACATAATCCAACACAAATCGTTTAGAGTCGTGAGAATGACAGGTACATCTGTGGTTTTGTTGTTTGGTACAATAGGAAAAAAATATGAAAAAAAAACAATTAGCATCAAATAGCATTGAACTATTGGGAAATATTTTCCTTTTTTGTCCACCGTTGGAAAAATTTAAGGAAGACCTTCCTTTCAGGGTGTGCACACAGACAGGTATTGCATCCTTTCCGGATGTATAAATAGAAAATGAATCTTTAAGAAAGGAGTTACATTCATGATGAAACTGGAGCTCATGATGCAACCTTTATAGATAAAGATTAGATCTTTTCCAAATGCTTATTTCTTTCAAACTATGTTCTTTGTCTAGAATCCCACTCATCACAGTTTTAAATTCTGTTGACATAAGCACATGCTTAAAGTTAATTACCTGAATTCAGGACCATTGTCTCCCCTTGCTATGTAGTAGGAGGAGTACTGGAATTTGGCTTCTGCAGCTTTCCTTACTTCTTGCTATGCCGTCTCCACAGATTTTGCCTAATCTCTTCATTATTAAAAAACTGGGTTTATGTTGAACTAACAGACTGGCTCCCAGCTTCAGAAGCTAATGGAATGAAGGAGTTCTAGCTTCCCTTTACTGCTGATAATCTGCCTCAAAAACTGAAAAAGTAATGCTCTGGATATTCTTTTTCTCTATTGCACATGTTTTTCTAAAATGAAAGAAAGAGAGAGAGAAAAAAACAAACAAAAAGGGTTTAGGAAAACAGGAAAGTGACATTGTTCTGTTTATGGGGGTCTGTTCTTGCACTCCAAAAAATTCTGGATGGGTTTTTTATTCAATGTTTTTGATACTATTTTCAAGTTTGAGATACAGAATTTTAATTGTTTGATGTTGATTACGTTTTTACTACATGACTGGCAGCAGCTACTATAGGTACAACTAAGTTTTACTTTTCTGTGTTAAGGATCTATTAGCAGGTCTTCCATGAATGGAAATATTGTCTTCAATGTTTACAGTATGAGCTAGTCACTTAAATAGCATTCTATGACAAAGTCATGACTGACTTTCTTACCTCCCTCTCCCTGGAGTGTTATATTTTTCAGACTTCATTATAACTTAAACAGGAAATTCTATGCAATATTGTACTTCCTCCTCTATCTTTGATATTAGGCAAAATGTGAGGTAACCTAAAAAGTCAGAACATAATTTTTTTTGCAGAAAGAATTTGGATGAATCCAGGTTATACAGGAAAATACAGTTCTGTTGCAATTATTGCCCCTAAGAGAAAAAAAAAATAAAAAGGTTTCATTAGAACTGTGGCCATTTCCAAGAAAGACACAAGGCAGGTGGTGACAATATTGATTAAGTCAGTCTTTGTTGTAGCCTTCTGGTGACTTGTAGGGAGAAAAAAAGATCTAGGGAATTATTTTGTTGCCTTAACAAAATGTCTAGAACCATTTCAAAGGCCATGGGCTATCTGAGTCATCTGCCCAGGTGTGAGATGTATGTGTATTTACAAACGAAGTTTTTGGATCAACTCTAGCTGCATAATAAGTCAATATTTCAGTTAATATTCCAGCCTCTGATAGGAATCAATTCTCCCAATCTGATAGAAAATCATACAAGTTAAACGTCCTTCACTTGCTGGTCCATTAGTACTCACATTTTCTAATGGGTAGTAAAATATGACTTAGGACATTTTTTGGAACACTTTTTTAATAAGCAAAAATCCCTCAATGGTTGTTTACATTCCAATGTTTGAGAGGCAGTACGTCTGCTTCAAATTCTATGCTTATTTGCAAGAGAGAAAGAGAAAGAAAAACCCTTTTTCCCTGGATATAAAACATTATTGTAAAGAAAACACATAATTTCTTAATTTTACACAGAAAATATATAAACCTTGAAATCTATCTTTGGAATACCTTTTTGAAATTATAAAAGTCACTTATAGCATCGTTTCACACTTGAAATACAATCACAGCGACCCATACTTAATAAGATGTTTCTACTACAGCACACAGTCAGTTTAACGGGTGGTAATTTCAAGTAACTTTGATAAGGTTAGGTCATAGTTTGAGTGAGTTAATCTGAGTTCAATGACAAATGAACATGCTGTGTTAACTGGTAGAAGCATGGGAAAATCAGAGCTAATAGACATTATTTTAACAAATTGCCATTTTAAATCACCTTCCTGAGGGTCTTTAAGCAGGATTTCATCAATTACATGCTTACAGCTCACATTAGTGATACACATTAAAAAATTTCCCACATGAATAATTTAGAAAAAAAATTGACTATCAAACCCCTGTGTGAGTTAGCTCTTGTCTATTTAAGCAAAGTTTTACTTAAATGATGCATGACATGCAATATTTCATAAACGTTCCCTCTGAGATCACAAAGACAAGAGAAAAATATGTCCTTGTAATGGTTCTATATTCTTTCATGTGCCTTTTAGTTTTTCTGTTGTTTCACACCTTGGCATCTTTGCTGATTTTGTTGTTTACTTCTCAGGACTGACTCACTTTAAAAACCTTACTTTCCAGTAGCACTTCCTTTCTTTGACATTTTCTGTGAAGTGAACGGAGGCACAATGTTTCTAATAAATCAATAGCATAAGAATGGAAAGTGGTAAGAATTTTTTGTCAAACAATTTTCAATAGAAAAATGTCATTTTTAAAAAAAAAAAACATAACACTTGTTTTTCCTTTAATAACAGCAAATTTCAAAAGCTACCTGAAAGAGAGTGTGGAATAAGTTTACACGATGTGAAGATAGCTTTTTTCCATTTTTCTTAAGAACAAAATTGGGTTGTTTCACAACTTTTCAGGGGGCGGTGCAGGGCTGGAGGCGGGCAGTCAAGACCCAGAACACATAACAAAGAACTAAACTGAAAGATTTTACCAATTTCTTAGTTCAGATTACATTTAGGAAAGTTGAGTTAAGCTTCCTAGTGTTACTGATCCAGGAAGGAAACCTGGACCTGTCATATCCATCAGTTTCTCATTTCCCTAGGCTAGTCATTATATCCTGACATGGTTCCCTATTTGAAATAGTAACCTATTAGAGCTCCTTTCAGGAGTCTCTTTCATAAAGAAACTGAGTCTATAACCCTGGATTTTAGGGATTTATAGCATTGCGGAAGGATGCTGACCATGGGGAGTGTTTGTTTTAGATACGTTGGGGGTGGGGAGACACCAAGCTAAGGAGAATATTCAATCTTTTCACATTGAAGCTCAGCACTCAGACATAGTGACATCTAACCTTGCAGGCCCTCCATAGCTTCCAGGATGATATCCAAAATAGCAAAGGCACTTAGTCCCAGATTAATTTGTAATCAAGGCACAAGGGTTAGGAGTTTAGGGAAAGAAGCACCACTGCCACAAGGGAAGAATCATTGCCAGATGCCATCATGCAGTGATTTATGTTGGAGGTGGGATAAATGATCTTCTGGAGGGCTTCCCTCTATTTACTCCAGATAAAAGGAGCTTTTCACAAGTGTAATTCTGACTCCTCTGCTGTACCAAATTCCTAAAGTTAGATTAATTTCACCGAAAATGATTTGTAGAAGTACACTTGATTGGGAAATGAGAATCTTGGACCTAGAGGAACAATGAGTGAGAAGAAACCTAGATCTAGTTTACTGGTTATACAATTTAATTTGAAATGGAGATTCCTAAGTTTCTAATATCTACTTTTTTGATAGTTCAAATCTTCTTGTATATTGAAGTGAATTATATATGTGAACCCCTCTGGATTATTAAAATTCAAATTATTTTACGTATTCCTCTCAGTAGATGCAGTAGATTATTTTCTTTTTTGATATTATTATCTTTTCTTTTTATTATTTTATTATTAATATATTTCATTAAAGTAGTTTAGTTTCTTTTAAACTCATAAGGTTCTTTTTCTCTCATCCTTCTCTCCCTGAAGGGAGATGCTTTCCCTTCTCTGTAGGGAAGAGAAGTAGAAGAGAGCATCTGTCATTCGTTTTAGTGTCCAGCCCAGCCCAAACCATGACAGATTTATTGACACCCAACATGGGGCACAACCGGGGCTCAACCAGGGCTCTGACAGACTGCCTGAATAGTTCGAATTCTGGCTTGCTCAGTTGAGAGAGTATCAGGTTTTTTTCTATGAGAGTCTTAAGGGGTGGAAGTTAGACAGCTCACATCTTGTCATTCTTAAGTGAAATGTTATATCACATCTTCAGAGAGCTTTGCTTAAAGTTAATTGATGCAACGCTGCTTAACCTGCTGAATGTGTTGTATGGTTTATTTGCTCTTTGTGTTTGTATGTGGTGGTTTAAACGTACTATTCTGCTGTGATTTTTGATGCAAATCTATAATATGATAAATTGGATAATGGCTTTACCTGCATATCTCAGGCATCGTGTAATGGATTCTATTGCTAATTGAACTTTCTATTTTACCTTGGGAAAGTTTACTTCGTCCTTTAATGCTTATGACAAATTGACACCACCAGAGTCAGGGCGTGGAAACCTTTCGGATTTCAGAAATGATTGTTACTTTCTTAAAATCATTATTATATTGTTGATTATCCTGAATGTATTGAAGGGGTGGTTTGATATTAAATCTTGGTGTAGGAGTAGGTGTTATACTCCATACAATGCTGCTACTCGAATCCCATGAGCCACTCCGCAGCCTGTACTAGCACAAGCCTCTCCACTGCCCACACCAGCACAAACCACTTCACTAGCTGTACCAGCACAGGCCACTCCACCACGTGTACTGGCACAAGCCACTCGACATGACATCACCTATACTGCATTCTCTATTAAGTCTTCATCAACACTCACTCAAATGTGGATATTTTTGAGATTCATTATAATTTAATTAGGACAATTCATTGAATATTTTATTCATATTTTCAGTATTAAACAGTAACTGCTTTCAGTGAATTTAGCAATAATAAAACAGTTTTAACTACCATGGGCTAATGAGTAATGTTTTATGCAGTAATACATATTTGAAAAGTGAAAGATAAAATAAGTTTTGGCAATGATATCTGCTTATGCATGTCTATTACTAATGTAAAATAATGAGATAAAACTATTTCAAAAGATTTATATATATATATATAAAAAATAAAGTATTAAAATGAAATGTCCATTTCATATAGAATTCTACAGAAACCTGTTTTCCATTGTCAAATGAAACATGTTGTGTAGTGCCATTTTTTGCCATGAAATGGAAACCATTTAAATTTTGATCAGCATTTTTGTGGGTTATATGCCAGGGACTGGAGTGTATTTTATTTTGCTTTTTAAGTCTTTTTACATAGATTTTGCTTGCAATGATTGCTAAGATTCAACCAGCAGATAAGGGAAAAAGTTTTAACAGAGGAAGAAAATATTGCTTCAGACAAGAAATTCTTTGTCAGTACACATAGAAATGTAGATTCATTAGAGTGGTCATCTGCTGTTTCCTGTAGAATTCCTTCTCACAAATGAGGAAAACCTGCTTTGTAGTATCTCGGTTAGTGATAACCTTGCCTGCGGTGATCACAGTATTGTGGAGCCTGGGATACTGCTAAGCATGCCGAAGGTTAGTACTAAAACACAGGGTTTAGATTTTAGAAAAGCAAACTTCAGTTGCTCAGAGCTCAGTTGCAAGGGATTCCATGGGAAGCTTCCATACAGGATAAAGGAGCTAGCAAGTGCTAGGAGTTTTTCAAGAAAGCTCTCCTGGAAGCACAAAAACAGTTCATCCCCTTTAAAGATAAGGGAACTAGGCGGAGCAAGAGACCCCCTTGGCTTAACTGTGAACTTCTGAGTCTGCTCAAAACAAAAAAAGAGGCATGCCAGAGATAGAAATCGGATGGATACCTGTTGAGAACTACAAGGGCATTGCCAGGGTGTAGAGAGATGCAGTTAGAAAAGCAAAAACGCAGCTCGAATTGATATTGGCCAGAGATCTTAAAAACTACAAGAAAGGGTTCTTCAGGTACATAAACAAGAAGCAAAAACAGAAGGAAAATATTGTCCTGCTGTTAAACAGGAGAGGTGAATTAGTCACCAGCAATGCTGAAAAGGCAGAGGTTCTCAACACTTTCTTCACCCCCATCTTCACTAGCACTGTTGGGCCCCAGACCTTGGGAACAACAATCCAAGTTGATGCAAATACAGATCCACCATCAGTGAAGAAACAGTTGGTATTTGAATGATTACAGGAGTTTGATCCATACAAATTGATGGGCCCTGACAATATCCACCCAAGGGTGTTAAGGGAACCGGCTGACATCATTGTGAGGCTGCTCTTCATCATCTTTGAGAAGTCGTGGAGATCGGGGGACATCCCAGAAGACTGGAAGAGGTCTAATGTCACCCCCATCCACAACAAGGGCTTAAAGGAGGATCTAGGAGGTTATAGGTTCATCAGTCTTACTTTAGTCCCTGGGAAAGTTATGGAATGAATCCTCCTGGGGGCTATCACAAGTCAAATGAAGCAGGCAACTGGGAAAAAACAGCACAGATTCACCAAGGACAAATTGTCCTTGACAAACCTGATTGCCTTCTATGACAAGGTAACCTGCTTAGTTGATGTGGGGCAAGCAGTGGACATTGTCTACCTGGATTTCTCCAAGGCTTTCGACACAGTTCCCCACAGTCTCCTCCTAGAGAAACTGACGTGTTACAGTCTAGACTAGTGGTCTGTGTGGTGGGTGGGGAACTGGTCGACAGGCCACACCCAGAGGGTGGTGGTAAATAGCTCTTTTTCAAACTGGGAACCTGTCACAAATGGGGTTCCCAGGGATCAATACTGGGCCCAACACTGTTTAATATCTTCATACGTGATCTGGATGATGGGATCAAGCATACCCTGAAGAAGTTCACTGATGATACCACACTTATTGGGGAGGTGGACACTTTGGAAGGGAGATACACCCTGCAGGAAGACCTGGATAAGCTGGAAGAGTGGGCTAACAGGAACCTTATGGAGTTCAACAAGGACAGGTATCAGGTCTTGCACCTGGGAAAACATAATCCAGCAGTGCAGCACAGGCTGGGATCTATCTGGCTCAGGAGAGAATCTGTGGAAAGGGTGGGGGGGTCCTGGTGGACAACAATCTCAATATGAATGAACAGCATGCTGCAGCGACAAAGAAAGCCAACAGGATGCTGGGTTGCATTTACAAGGGCAACACCAGCAGAGGTAAAGAAGTCATTATCCCACTCTACTCAGGGCTTATCAGGCCACACCTGGAATACTGTGTTCAGTTTTGGTCCCCATATGTTGGTATACAGAAAAGATGTGGACAGGCTGGAGAGGGTCTAGAGAAGGGCCACGAAGATGATCAAAGGACTGGGAAGCCTGCCCTATGAGGAAAGGCTGAGAGAACTGAGTTTGTTTGGCCTTGAGAAAAGAAAGCTTAGGGGTCACCTTATCACCACATTTCAGTATTTAAAGGGTGGCAACAAAGAAGATGAGGACCACTTTTTACAAGGAGTCACGTGGAAAAGACGAGGGGTAATGGGTACAAGACAATGCTGGGGAGATTCCAATTGGACACAAGAGGAAAATTTTTCACAGTGAGAACAATCAGCCATTGGAATAATCTCCCCGGGGAAGCGGTGGATTCCCCAACATTGGACACTTTTCAGATTCGTCTGGACAGGGTGCTGGGCCACCTTGTCTAGACTGTACTTTTGCCAAGAAAGGCTGGACTAGATGATCCTTGAGGTCCCTTCCAATCCGGTATTCTATGATTCTATGATTCTATGTTAAGGAAAAACTGTGAGAGGACCTCAAGTTGGCCACATAATTGTAATATACCTGCTGTCACTTTTCATTAAATAAAAATCATAGAATCAGAATATCCTGGGTTGGAAGGGACCCACAAGGATCACCAAGTCCAACTCTTGACTTAACACCAGGCAATCTAAAAGCTAAACCATATATCTAAGAGTATTGTCCACTTTTTGAACACTAACAGTGTGTTTTATATCTCTAGTGAAAAAAAAAATCTCTTTCTGTGCATTAATTTAGAGTGTTGGCTACATATTTGTTCCTATTTTCTAATCTCCATATCTTGCTACTCTTTGTGGAGGCCCTATTGTCTGATTTTCTCTTTTGCTTATCTCCTCTCACATTGAAATCCAGAAGCTTGTCACATCCATGCATGTTCAGCTGGTGTCAGGGAAAGCATACTCACTTCCCTTTCAGAGAGTTTCATCTGACCAAGAATACAAAAGCTAAGAAGCTGCAAGTAGCTGCTTTCTGTTTTGCTGCCCATATATACCTTTTTGCAAAAATATAACATAGTCAATTCAGAACAAACAAGTCAAAACGAATACCATCAATCTGATGAGTTAATCATGTAAATCCAAATACATAATTTTTTAGACTTAGCCGAGTAGTATTTCTGAGAAACATGTATCAGCAATCTTCTCATCTGTATACATAGAATAACAAGTACCTCACAAAATACATACTGAAGCAAGCATCCATCAATTTCTTAAAGTCACTGTACCAGAACGAGCATTAGAATAATGTTGGTCCTAAATTTATTCCCATTTACATTTTTGTCCCAGAAGAAACCTTCATTGACTGAGAAATGTTCATATTAACTTCTTTTTTTTTCTTTTCTTTTTTTTTTTCCCCCCTTGTTCTGGAAGTCAACATAAAGAGCTGCTGTTATCAGCGATATGTCTGACCTCTTCACTTGATAATGATATATGGGCAGGTCAATATTTGCTAAGCACTATTCATTAAAATTGTATCTTCAGGTAATGAACTTTATGGCCCATTAACAGTTTAAATAATATTAAAAATATGCAGTTTAAATCCCACATTAAAAAAATAATTAGAAATGACAAATGTAGACAGCTAGGATACTGTTGATTTAAAATTTTCCCCTTAGGAGTCTTTAAGTGGAACACAGTGTTGGGAGGTGAAATGCAGGGGTTTTTTAAAGAAATTTATTTTAATTTATGTTCAATCATTTTATGCTACTGATAGTGTCACTGGCCATTTCTATAAGAAGTTGCTTATCTCAAATTATAATGTAGCTTCATAACTGATGTATTTTAATTTCTTCTTCATTGTTTGGAGAATATTGTATCTTATGGTAAAAATGTTTCACTTTCTTCATCTTTATCTGCCCTTGCCTTTTAAGAACTTCAGTATTTTCTTCAAAATATTATTTAAATGGAGATATATATATATATATATGTTCTGTTATCCCTATTCTACAGAATTATTTTCTCATGATCTGTGTATGGGTACTGCTATGAGTTTAATTCCTTGCTCTGTTATGCCATTTATATAGTATCCCATATAGGGATGCAATGCAGCTCTTTTGGACATACTATGTTTTCTGTGCCTTTCCGTCTTGCCTCCAGGCTGAACTGCAAGGAATTCACAAGACAAGAACACATTTTTCAAAACAATACATTCAAAGGAATGATGGAGGAAAAGACTGCAGTGTCTTACTGGGTTTGGAGACTAACTGATGAACAGAAAGAAGTTAATGTCAAAGATGATAGACGATTTCTCTTATAAGCTCTCTAGCTCTTTTCATATATGCACTGAATGGTATGAGAGAAGTATTCAAGCCTAACTTCAGGCACCTTTTTGAGCAACCCAAGTCAGAAGCATAGCTGCCTTAGGTTTGGTCTATAATCAATAGCACCTTTAAAAAGCAATTTATATCTTGAATTTCAAACACTCTGATAGCCATATTAAAGATTATGCCTAAGCTACATAACTCGTCATTTCATTTCTTAATTTGGTCTGGCAGCAATCCTGGAAAACAAGGAAAGTTCAGCATGAAGAGGTATTTGCTCCATCAGGCCCTAAAGACTGAGAGTACAATTTCTGGTTTGAGGCTGGCATTTTTCCATCTCTGCCTCCAGTTCCATCACATAGCCTGTGTATGTTAGCATAACTAACAATGAATTAACTTAATTCTAGGTGTGACTCATGAAAATGCGGCACATACCATAATACAGAGTTGTGATGCATCTTTTCAAGGATACCTTGATATAGTGCATCCTACTACATTCAATCAATTCATATCATGATGCATTTATGATGAATTAATAGAATACAGCCAGCTTTGTGTCTGAGGTATCATGAAAATTCAGAAAGACATAAAATACCAAAGTGCTGAAGTGTTTAAACTGATTTGAATTTGCGATCAACCTCACTCATCAAATGCGTAAATTACTATGACAAAGATGTAAGTGAATAATTCTAGAGAGTAACCAACAATCATGCCAACAATAATGGAATAGTTTACTGCCTCACCAGCTGATAGATTTAAATGCATTAAAAATGGGTGAATTTTGAAGGGACCAAGATCCACCTTAATGAAAAATTATCAATTATGTGAACAATTACCTTAAGTGAGGCTTTGAAAAAAGATGTCAGTGGGTCAGTGGCTAAATGAAGTTCACCAGATTATATCTGCTCTGGATTTCAATGGGTTCACCAGAAAGGCAAAAATAGTATCACCTGAACTACAAGAAAGGGATGATTCTGACCATAAAAGGCACTCTGGAAGAGTAACAGAATGAGAGAATACAAACTTCCATGCAATACAGGTACAATCTACAGCAAACTCAAAGATCTTATTTCAGCGTGTTTTATTTTAAGCACTTACTTACTCCTGTAATGTGAATCATGCCTTTGGTTAGGTTACATGATAAAAAGGTTATCTTCACACACAAAAAGAAACACAGGGGAATAATGGAAAGTGGGGTAACCTGAATGATACCCTCATATGGCTATTACCAGGCCCACCATAGGAGTAGTCTAGCCCAGACATGTGATCAACCCATAAAAGGCACATCTCCACACACACAAAAGGCACACAGAGGCACAGTGGTAAGCAGGCTAACCTCAGCATCCCCATTTAGAAAGAAAGCCCTGCCCAGTCCCTCCTAGGGCTGTCCACAGAGAATCTCAGTCTCATGGTTCAGGTAAGAAACCCACCCTATATGTCACTGGCAGCAGCTCTCCAGAGCACCTTTTGGACTGAGGAGGTTCACTGTCTAAAGATACGGAACTCCTTACAGGATGCAGAGGAAGAACATCTGGGGATTTTACAGGGTCTATTATGCGATATTAGGGGAGGAACTGAAGGCAGGGGAAAGGGATAGATAAAAGACCTTCTACTATGGAATAACTGCATCAGTGGACAAGGGAAGAGCTACAGATGTCATCTACCTGGACTTCTGTAAGGCCTTTTATACAGTATCCCACAACATTCTTGTCACTAAATTGGAGAGATGTGGGTTTTAATGATGGACTGTTAGATGGAAAAGGAAGTGTCTGGATGGCCACATCCAAAGAGTCCAAGGAGTTGGCTCAATGTCCAAGTGGAAACCAATAACGAGTGGTGTCCCTCAAGGGTCCATGAAGGATCCAATACTGTTTAATATCTTCATCAATGACATCGAAGGTGTGATTGAGTGCGCTTTCAGCAATTTTGGGGATGACACAAAGCTGAGTGGTACAGGTGATACACTAGAGGGAAGGGATGACATCTAGAGAGAACTTGACAGGCTAGAGGAATTCATCTGTGCAAATTTAATGAGTTCAACAAGGCCAAGTGCAGGGTCCTGCACCTGGGTTGAGATAATCACCAGTATCAGTACAGACAGGGGGATGAATGGATTGAAAGCATCCCTGGGTACTTGGGGGTACTGGTGGACAATGAGCCAGCAATGTGCATTTGCAGCCCGGAAAGCCAATTGTATCGTGCACTGCATCAAAAGTAGTGTGGCCAGCAGGACAAGGGAGGTGATTATCCCCCTGTGCTCTGCTCTCATGAGAACCCAGACCTTTTATCAGGGCCTGTAGTGGCAGGACAATAGGAACGGGGTTTAAACTGAAAGAAGCTGGATTTAGATTGGATATAAGGAAGAATTTTTTATGATGAGGGTACGGAGACAATGGAACAGAGAAGACATGGATGTCCCATCTCTGGAAGTGTTCAATGTCAGGTTGAACAGGGCTTTGAGCTCAGGAGGGTGTTCCTGCCTATTGCAGGGATGTTCGACTAGGTGATCTTTAAAGTTCCCTTCCAGCCCAAACCATTCTATGATTCTATGATCTCAGCAATTTGTGGAGGAACAAGCATGGGAAAACAAAGGATAAAAGGGCCTGTTTCTTGTAGAGTTGTCTGGTCAGTACACTTGTCTGTCCATGCCTTGTGCCTGATCAGCACAGTGCATCTTGTCTTCTGATTAAACTCCATTTCTAACTGTTTTCTTGAGTGAGGGACTGTCTCTTAGGGGTGTGTGTGTATGAGGGTCAAAATACCAGCATATGGAGTCAGATCAGGGGTCCGTATGTTGGTGGTGTCAGCACCTGCAGTGAGTGTGGGTCTGCGAGTGAGTGTGGGTCTGCGAGTGAGTTTGTGAGTACTAATGAAGGGCAAGCTGGATTAGCTGCCAAGGAGGTTAAGTTGCCAGGGGGAGTGGTTGGGTCTCTAAGAGTAAGGCCATGGGAGGAACTGGTTATTGGAAGGGAGGCTTAGCCAGCTGCTGGAGAAACTGTGAGGTCTGGGACTCTAAGGGTGAGATAAGTGTGAGTGAGAGAGTCAATGCCAGCAACTGAAGTGAGGCTGAAACCTCAGGGGCTCCTATGTCCAGGTGCTAGAAAGTGGGGATACTGTGATCCAGGTGCAGCTACTGGTCAGACTGAGAATCTGAGCCCAGCTGCTGGAGGGATCCACACTTCACTTGTGCACATGCGTATGCGTATGTATATGTATATGTGTGTATGTATATATAAATATTTCCCAGTAATGCATCTTCATTCTGCTCAGACAGGGAGGGGAGCAGGATGAGGCTACTGGTGCTATTTGTGTTTGTGGAAGTGCTGAGTCTGTGTACCTGTGCTGATCTGTGTGACTAGCCATGTATACGTACAAATAAATACACGTGTGTTTGTGTGCCTGCTGGGAACATTTGCTCAGCCCCGCTACTGGTTGGAGCTGGGGGCATGGGGCTGCAGCAACCTCACCTGCCTTGTGCTTCTGGATTTTGTAACTCCCTAACACTTTTCTTTCTAATTGTACAAGACAGGACCCTTGAACTGCTCCTAACCTAGACACCTTCTTTCATCACCTAAACTTGTATTTGATGAATGTTAGCCTAAAACTCATATGGCAATATGAAATATGTAAAACCAAAGTCAGATCTATTGCCTCTGACAACAAGAGAAGACATTTAAAGTAACAGGGATTGTATATTCCCTGCCACTGAGAAACAAAATTCTTGGACCTGTTCTAATATTTATATATATATTTCATTAGTTGCGTTATTGCCATTTCAGCTCCCTTAATGTTTTTTTATTCATCAAACTAAGAAAGTGATACTTATTCTCTTTCTTGGATGTTGTGAGGTATAATTAATTCTTCCATAGCAACCAAATTACTAGTACAACAGGTTATATTAGTGGCAACCATGCCTATTAAATTAAAAGTATTAACTTTTAATTTACTTGTCCTTGCTTTTCTATGTCTAAGCCGAATCTGAAACATTCTGGAGTTCAGTATTTTATGTATTACATTAAAAGTGTTCAGATCTCATTCTCTCAAGTTCTAGAAATTATCCAACGTATGTGTTTTTAGCAGATAGCTGATGCTCTGGAGGAAATGGGTATTACACCTTGGTTACAGTGTGTCACCTTTCTGCTTCAGTGCATTGCATAGCTTTAAATCTCTTAGATCGCATCATCTTGTGTATTGTCAACTCACATTGACTTTTCTGCATGACACAATAAAACATGATGGGTGGTGACACAGAAAATATAATGCAGTATGACACATCAGGAATGCAAAGGGTGCTGCAATTGGATAGTTGGTGTCAATTTAGATAGGACGCTTCAAATCCAAAATGAATCTGGCAGACACTAATGGAGTGAATGTTACAGTAACTACTGTATGTGTGAAACTGTGAATTCTGCAGTTCATCATAGTGCATTGAACAGCCGCAGAAATAAGGTCTGAAATATTAGGAAGAATGAGTATTTGTAGTTGACCTACATGCACAGGTTTAAAGTATACTCAAAGGTTATGTATTGCAAAATGTCCCTCTCCCTGTTTTTTAATCTTTTCTGTAATCATTACTTATTTATTTTTATTCCTTTTCTAAACTGTGGGCTACCAAAAAATAAATAATATTAAAAATTACATGTCACTGTTGTGTTAGATTTTGCCAAATGTAATTTGCATCAGATAGTCAAATGCAAAAGGTATGGATAGAAAAGTAGTGTCCAGTTATCCCAGAGAACACTTTTAAATACCAAACTCCTTTCTGCTTAATTGTTTGGACATTCCAATAAATTTTCTACCAGATAAATCTGCTGCAGAAGTACGAAGTCCTAATAATTCTGTCACAAGACATTCTGTGCCTTTCAGACTGTGGTCTGGTTTTACATAAACGATGCAGTGTAATACCACCATATTAGGTTTGGTTATTTTTTAGGATAAAAAAGAATAGAAAGTACAAAGAAGAAAAGGCAAGTAGACACAAGTGTACAAAATATCTTGTTCTACATCAAATGGCTGTGAAGTGGTATCAGAAGTTTCTAAAGTTTTTGTTCATTTTGTTCTTTTGTCAAATAATCTGTAGGGTGAGACACATTGTCTTTTCCCCCTTGGCAAGTCTTCTTTTTTGTTTTTTTTTTCTTTTTTTAATTTTCTTCTGGCAATACTTTTTCTGCCATGTGTTAACTATTGCTATGGTTCAGCTGTTTTACAGGGCAGGGACTCAATAGTTTTCCCAAAAGATTAAAAGTATTCTCAACTATTATAGAACTCTGAAATTTTCTTATAATCTGTGCTCCAGAAGAGGAGAGAATTTATAAATGTGTATTGGCACTGATTTTCATCACTGAAAGAAACATTAAATCATCTGTGATCAGGCTCTAGAAAAAGACTGGATGGGCTAAGCAGTGCTTTCATCTTTGGAGTGTGGGAGAGGAAAGGTCGGCGTGTAGGACAGGTGTTTTTTAGGGCCATACTTAATATTTCAAATGAAATAAACAAACGTAACCTTAGAAAGTCTCTTGTGCAGACCAGCAACTCAGGGGGTATTGCAAAATCTACTTTCCTGCTTGGAAAATGAAAAAAAAAGAAAAAGAAAAAGAAAAAGAAAAAGAACTCAGTGTGCTACAGAATAGAGCTGAAAAGTAGGGTGCAACAGACAAGGGTGATGCACTGTAGCTGATAAGGCACGAAGAGAGGTTTAATTCCTTTTTTGCACCGTGTAGTTTTAGCCCTTCAGCAAAAGATCTTTTTAGTGATAACTGCTACCCACCTCCAATCATTCTTTCTTTTGTGACACTTACAATTTTTTTGCTGTTTTTTCCCACTAATGTAATAGGACAACTTTAACAGTTAGGGGGTAAAAAATAACAAAAAATCCCCTTGAAGTGTTTTTACCAATATTTCAAAGGCAAACACAACTGCTTCACTGTTTCTGAGGAACAAGAAAATCAGCTTTACTGCCAGTTTCACCATCAGTGATTTATTCCCCTGCTCAGTTTTTGCAGTTGCCATTGTTTCCCATGACATTAGAGTACCATGTAATTTTTGCAAAATCACATGCAATGTTTCCTGGTGAATGCTATTTGCCATCATCGTTTTGACAGGATCAATACCATGATGTGTTATAGATAAGACCAGACAAAACACTAAAGATAAATTGTAAGGCACAGTCTTGCTGAGCAGCAGACCATCCAGAGATTAGCATCACTCACCCCAAGAAGGGTATTGACAAGCTCATGCTTCCCTGCAGGTCCCCTTTCTGGCATGCCATCATCTTGTTGCCTGAGGCCCTATACTGAATATTTCTGGATCATAACTGCATTAGCAGCCCACTGCAATCTTTTGAAAAGAAGTGACTCAGCAAACACAACCTCCCTATTTGTAGAATCAAGATTGAAGAGGGAGGGTGGTAGTGTGATTCCATGCCCCTGTGAAGTAGTATCTTATCCTAAAGATATTGATTAGCTTGGACATGACCCATATTCATCTATTAAAGTACTTGTGAAGTAGCAAGTAACTGTCTATCCCTGACTGTAGATAGGGTAAGAAGATGACTCAGTATTTTTTTAGTTGTTTCTACATATCGATTGTTACACTATTTGTTCATATATTCTTTTCACTTAGGTCTCAGTGTTTATTCGTGTGTGGCATAAATTTGCTTTTTCAGCTATACTAAAGTTCTTTGCAACAATTTATGCATGAAATTAAACATAATATTTTGCAGACTGTGGCCATGTTTTCTTATGTTGTTGAGGAAAATTGTTTCTTCTTGTGGATATTATCTAATCCTGTGGTTTCTGGCTGTGAATCTTAGTGTTGGCCTGTCTTTCATGTCCAGTTAGTATGTCTAGTATCTCTTTCAAATAGCATTTCTAAGTAGGAAACTGGTTTAGCAGAGTAAAGCAAAAGACAAGATGCCTTTGTTGGTGTTCTAGCCAAGTTTCACTCCTTTGAAGTTCAAATAGCTTTTGTTACAAGTGGGACTGATTTGAACAGATCGGGCTCTTAGTAAAAAGGAATTAAAATTTATTTTAGGAAACAAGTAAAAAATATCATCCACAACTCATGTTTTCTTATGTTCGTATTTCATTGTGCCTATTGTTCAATATCCATAGATCCCTCCAAGCTGTGTTAGTCAGTCTCAGTAGGTGACCTGGCACTCCAGGAGCCATAGCATTTGTGAGTTTTCATGTCTGCCCAGACTTAACTTTGCTGGTTTTTCTTCCTATTTATTTTATTCACTTCAAGTCATGATTAAAGAATGAAGTTTTTCTCATTGTTTCTTTACACATGATATGATTTCTCTTGTTCTTTTTTTGGTTAACTTTAAGCATGAAATGCACTTGGACTGTTACACACAGAGATACACACACTGTGTATGATTTTGTTTGTCTAAATGGTGCCAAGTCTCTTGCCTTAGGAGGAGATCAACTTAAAGGAAAACTGTTCCAGGGAGGGCAGCACTATTGTAGCACTGGATGTACTTCCTCTTTCCCAGAGCTAATTACAAAAATTATTTTTTTTTTTTCTGACAGAATCCCACCTATATTCCTTTCAGAATAGTGTTTAGCAGAAAATTACCCACTTCCTCTTTCTTTGAATTAAATTGGGCTACCACCAAATAGCACTTTTGTTGTCTGCACAGAATGCAATTATAACATTACCTTTAATCTTGCATTTATCCTCATGGGATTTTCACTCTTTATGTAGTAAAGTATACAGTGGGTATACTTTACTACAGTGCCTATGAATGTTATTACATAGAAATAAATTGACTCACTAGATTGATTACAATTTATTACAAATTAGTAGTTCTTTCACATTTTGATTTCTTATTCATCTGTGATGGCTGGATTTATTTTACTTACCTTTAGGAGTAGGATCCAAGTCCAGAGAGTAAAGTATTAAATATGAACACCTGAAAATATATGCTTTTGTGAAAGAGAGGTGTCTAAAAGTAGTGTAGCTAGTGCTGATGTGGGACTTGATTCAGTTGCTCAAATGTGGTCCATGACTACTATTCAAGATGTCCTACGGTATCCGTCTTGTCACCCAGCAGTCACTCCAGGGAGGCTTAGCTTTCTCATACGTCTCTTGTCACAGCTGCCAATCCAATGCAGGTCTTGCTGATAAATGCAATGTCAGGTCAAAAAAGGGAAATGCAAAGTTCAGCACCTGAGAAGAAATAATACCAGGCACCAGTATATGCTGGGAGACAACCAGCCAGAAAGCAGCTTGGCAGAAAAGGATCTGGGGGTCCTTGTGGACACCAAGTTGTACATAAGTCAGCAATGTGTCTTTGTGGCAAAGAAGTCTAAGGGTATCCTGTGCTGCATTTGGTAGAGAATTGCCAGCAGGTCAAGGAAGGTGGTCCTTCCCCTCTACTCAGCACTGATGAGGACACCTGGAGTGATGGGTCCAGTTCTGGGCTCCTCAGTACAAGAGATACATGTACATACTGTAAAGAATACATAAAAGGGCCACCGAGATGACTAAGGGACTGGAGCATCTCTCCTATGAGAAAAGGCTGAGACAGCTGGGACTTCAGCCTGGAGAAGAGAAGGCTCATGAGGGATCTTCTCAATGTATATATATAAATACCTACAAGGAGGGTGCAAAGAGGATGGAGTCAGGCTCTTTTCAGTGTTGCTCAGAGACAGGACAAGAGGCAATGGGCACAAACTGAAACACAAAGTGAACATCAGGAAACATTTTTTTTACTGTGAGGGTGACAGCATTGGCACAGGTTGCTCAGGGGAGTTGAGGAATCTCCCTCAGAAATATTCAAAAGTTGTCTGGATGTGGTCTTGGGCAACCAGCTCCAGGTAACCCTGGCTGAGCAGGGGTTTTGGACCAAATGACTTCCAGAGGTCCTTTCCAACCTCAATCATTCTGTGATTCTGTGCTATCCAGTGATATGAAATAACCCTAAGCACTTATGTTTGGAGATCTGAACTGAGTTCTAGTTAACACTGGTGCCTAGGGAGGCATTATCCCATCCTGAAGTAAAAATCTAACACTCCTTTCAGTCCTGCAGTTTATATAACTACATGGGATTTAGCCCCTCTAGGCTCCCTTCATACTCAGTGTAAAGAAACAGGCACCTTCTTAATGTAGATTAATTTGTGCTTTGATAGACATGTAATTTTACGGCATAATTCACCTTACCCTAAAATGCTAGTCTTTCCATTGACTATAAAGGGAGCTTACCAAGAGAGACTTGAATGTAGGCATCTGCTGATCAAATCATATTTGTTCAGATAAATGTACCCCTAAGTTACTATAACTGTGCAGAACACCATTTAATTTTAGTGATTTGTGGATGAAAATATTCTCACACTGTAACGGTGAAAGAAAATGGGCTGTATGAAAGCAAAAAGCTCATTTTCATGCTTGCATACATTCAAAATACAAACCAATTAAGGTAACTTTCAAAGTAATAGTCATGACACTCATGGCATTTATATAGTAAAGACTGTGTGCAACAGCTTGGCAGACAGGATTTTTTATGTTGTTTTTTTTTAGGTTGTTTTTTTTTTTTTTGAGAGACTGATCCAAGCTGATCAGTCACAAGCCAGATATGAACTGAAAGCTGTGTAGCCATGGCAGTATGGCTACATACTAGAGTAGCCATTGAGTTAGCGCAACTCTAGTCTTCCTTGCTCTGAGAATGACATTCTAACATATCATTGAACTAAGACAATTCAGACTTGGGTTCCTGACCGAAGACAGAAGGAAAAATAAGTCTGAAACTAAGAGGAAAGTTGGCCTCCTGTTGGTTGAACAAAGTTCTTGACATCCTGAAATAAGCTTGGCTGTGGAACCTCAGGAGTGTGCTGTGAAATTTTTATATGAAGAAAAAATTAGATATTATTCATTAAAAACAAAATAAAGTTTTGTGCATGTGATAGAGTTCAGAATAACATGTGTTTATTCGTTATAAGGCATTATCTGTATCCCTTGAAATAATTCAAAGGCATCCTTTTGTTCCTTTCATTGACTGCCATCGACAGAGATCTTCTACAAATATATAATTTTATATGTTCACTGAAAATAGTTAAGATTATGCTGCCCATATGTACTTAGTGTCCACAGCAAGGTGCTGACAACTGGGGGCTGAAGGGCTGGCCTCTGTGAGGAGAGGCCAGGACTATCCTGTGCTGGACACAGCTGGTTGCAGCTGACTCCAAGGCACTAAGCATACGGCACAGCTGAGACCCTCAGCGAAAATGGTGGTGCCTCGGGAAAAGCATATTTAAGACAGAGCAAAACACTGCACAGACAATGAGGAGTGGGGGAAAAAAGTGTGGGAAACAACCCTGAGACGCCAAGGTAAGAGAAGAACAAAGGGGAGGAGGTGCTTCAGACACCAGAGCAGAGATTCCCCTGAAACCTGTGGAGAAGACCATGGTGAAGCAGATTGTCCCCCTGATGCCCATGGAGGACCATGGTGGGGCAAATAAATGCAATGCAGCCCATGAAGGACCCCTTGCCGAAGCAGGTGGATATGCCCTGAAGAAAGCTGCAGCCTGTGGAGGACCCATGCTGAAAAAGGTTTATCTTGAAGGACTGCAGCCCACGGGAAAGACCCATGCTGGAGTAGGGAAAAGCCTGAGGAGTAAGGAGAGGCAGAGAGGAGCTGTTGTGAACTGACCACAGACCCCTTTTCCCCACCCTTCTATGATGCTTAGGGGATGGGAAAGGAAGAGGAGTTGGGAATGAAGGAGTGAGGTTAATCTTGGGAATGGGGTGTGGGTGTGCAGAAGGAGTGTTAGTTTTTGGTTTGGTTTCTCAGTATCCCAAACTATTTTAATTGACAATAAATTAAATTCAGTTTCCTCAAGTCAAATCTGTTTTGCTTGTGACAATAATTCATAAGTGATTCGTAAGTGATCTCTCTGTCTTTGTCTTGATCTATGGGCTTTTTCATCCTAATTTCTCTCCCTGACCTTTTGAGAATGGGGAGTGAGAGAGAAGATGAGTGGGAATCAGGCAGCCAGTCAAAGTAAACCCACCATATCATATCACCTCTATGATGACATGAGTGATTGCTACATTGGACTTTCTAGAAATGTCCAGAATTTTCATAAGATGATAATGTACCACTTTTAAAATACAAACAACTAAACGGGTTTACGTTATTTTTATTTTCTAATGTTCTGGTCCATGTGTGTGTTTTATAAGACTGAAAGCACTTGCAATTACTTTCACTAATCATCATTACAGGTTTACACCAGGAAATTACTCACTGTGAGACGTTACTGTACTAATATCAGGCTACATATTTCTCCTAGTTATACCTTTGTTGGCTATGGATTATCATTAGGTTACAAGAGAAACAACTGAAATCAGATGCTGATCTTTATCTCTTGATGTGTATAAACAAGAATTAGGCTTATAGCAACACTAGCCAATTGAAAATATATTTAAAAGAAATTGTGTTTTGTTCATAGTATTCTCACTCAGCTGTGAATCTGCTGATGAGTATTCCACATGTAACGACCAAAGAAAATTCACATAATCACGGTCAAGATCCCCCAAAAGAGTTTTTGTGAGAAACCATGTTTTTAAAGAAACAACTGAGTCAACTGAACTACTTAATAAACTTGTGGAGATTTTTAAGGCTGTTAAATATTAAAAAAATAAGCAGATCCAAATCATGAAAAACACTAAACTAATACCAAAACAATCTGCTGTAACAAAGCAGAAGTGACCTGCTTGGTAGATGAGGGAAAGGCTGTGGATGTTGTTTACCTGAACTTTAGTAAGGCCTTTTATACAGTTTCCCACAGCATCCTCCTGGAGAAACTGGCTGCCCATGGCTTGGACAGGAGTACTCTTTGCTGGGATAAAAACTGGCTGGAGGGCTGGGCCCAGAGAGTGGTGGTGAATGGAGTTAAATTCAGTTGGCGGCCAGTCACAAGTGGTGTTCTCCAGGGTTTGGTATTGAGGCCAGTTCTCTTTAATATCTTTATCAATGATCTGGATGAGGGGATCGAGTGCCCCCTCAGTAAGTTTGCAGATGACATCAACTTAGGTGGGAGTGTTGACCTGCTTGAAGGTCAAGGTTAGGTGGGTCTGTCGACTCTACAGAGGGATCTGGACAGGCTGCATCAATGGGCCAAGGCCAGTGCTATGAGGTTCAACAAGGCCGGGTGCCAGGTCTTGCACTTGGGTCATAACAACCGTATGCAGCGTTACAAGCTTGGGGAAGAGTGGCTGGAGAGCTGCCTGGCAGAAAAGGATCTGGGGATGTTGGTTGACCGCTGGCTGAATATGAGCCAGCAGTGCGCCCAGGTGGAACAAGAAAGCCAACAGCACCCTGGCCTGTATCAGGAGCAGTGTGGTAGGTAGGACTAGGGAAGTGATCGTCCCCCTGTACTCGGCACTGGTGAGCCCCACCTGTCCAGTTTTGTGCCCCTCACCACAAAAAAGACATTGAGGTCGTGGAGCGTGTCCAGAGAAGGGCGATGAAGCTGGTGAGGGGTCTGGGGAACAAGCCTTATGAGGAGCGTCTGAGGGAGCTGGAATTCTTTAGCCTAGAGAAAAGGAGGCTGAGGGGAATCCTTATCTCTCTATCACTCTCTACAGTTACGTGAAAGGAGGTTGTAGAGAGGTGGAGGTTAGTCTCTTTTCCCAAGTAACAGATGATAAGACAAGAGGAAGTAGCCTCAAGTTGTGCCAGGGGAGGTTTAGATTGGATATTAGGGGAAAAAAAAATCACTGAAAGGCTTATCAAGTATTGGAACAGGCTGCCCAGGGAAGTGGTTGAGTCACCACCCCTGGAGGTATTTAAAAGATGGGTAGACATAGTGCTTAGAGATATAGTTTAGATCAGTGATGGTTTTTGTCAGAGTTAGGTTGATGGTTGGACTAGATCATCTGAAAGGTCCCTTCCAACCTAGGCAATTCTATGATTCTATGATTCTGTGATTGTTATATGAAGCAGATCCCTGCAAAGGTATTTGAGAGTCAGCAATAAATGCAAAATCCTTCCCTTCTTTAATAGTGAAAAAAAGTATGTTGAATTGAATGGTGAAAGATGCTTTTTCTTGTAATAGCATCCAGACTTCTTTCAGCCCAGAGATATCTGCAGTCCTTGTTCTAAGGAAAATAAATGCAGATGTTGCAGTCTCCAACAGTTAGTGCACATTTTGGGGATGTTGGAGATGATTACTGTCTGACAGTGCTTTGCCAAACACACTACTCATCCAAGGTTTCATAAAAATAATAATCTTTGCACCATGATAGTGTTGCAAAGCTGAAAATTGTTTAATATATCAGGATGGTATGCAGAAGATGTATAGAATCATAGAACATTTTGGATTGGAAGGGACCTTTAAAGGTCATCCACCAGTACCTCCATTAATGTAAATTAAGAATGTTTTGGTTTAAAGCCTTCCAGAACAGAAAGACCTTATTTTTATTTTCACAATCAAATGCTTAAAATTTTTGCTATTATGCATCTCAGCCTCATTTCTATATATTTTTGATGTACTAAATCTTGATATTCCATATTCTCTTCTGCATAAAGTTGACTTTTGTTCTTATTTAATTTTTCTGGTTTTCTTTTGCCACCCTCATGCCATTGTTCTGTCTCAAGCATTTGTTACTGAACATGAACAGAACAATTTAGATAAAATAAGAACTTACCTAGTGCATGGATACCTAAATGTAAATAACAAGCAAAATCTTGTATCTCAGATCCTTGGCTAATTGCTATGGCAAATATGAGACAGACTGCCACTTGTGTTCTTAACATCATTAATGAATTTTGAATGACTCCAAAATTGTAGATTATAGGTGTGATATTTTAGATTCATAAAAAAGAATAAAACAATAAAGCTATTTTCCCACTTGTGATTTGTTATATTTTAGAATTTGAAACTGTAATAGTGCTAACAGGCATGAAAAAAAAACAACAAAACAAAGCAAAGCAAAACAAAGCAAAATGCACTTGCCATACTTTCTTTTACCCATCAGTGCTATTAGCAAGCTCTTTTTATTTCACAGGCAAATGTTTCTTTACAAAAAAAAAATGAAACACAAATAAATACACAATTATATACTCAGAACACAATAAAAATAGAAATAATCCTCAGTGTATACCTGAAAAGCCTGTGCAGGGACAAATTCCATTGTCGTGGTACCCTATATAAACTGTGTCTAGCAGTCTGAGTCTCTGGCAACATGCACGATGCTTGTGTAAGTACTTCTCAGCTAAAAATACTTTCATTGTTTGTTGCAGTGCATTAGAAAATCAGTTTCTTAAAGGAATGTTGCTGTACATTCTCTCTTATTTCTGTTATCAACATCTTTCAATAATATTGACAATTCATGCTGCCACCGCTCAGCGCTACACACAAGGAGGTTGCTCCTGCTGAGAAAGACCTTCCGGTATCAGAGAGATGCTTAGTTCAAGATGGAAGCACTGGTATTTTAGATAAGCACAACTGATTGGACAAATAATTTTAGTGACCAGAGAGTCAAAGAAAGGTCACAGAATGCTCTGACTGTTTAATGATGACTATTAATTTATTGAGTACAGACAAGAAAGACAGTTGTGATAGAAATAGTTGCTATATCATAGAAGATTACTAAATCATTATGCTATTTGGGGAAAAAAAAAAAAAACAAAACAAAAAAGAAAGGAGATAATAGTGTCTAAAACTGTGAAATATATTTGGAGGGGAAGAACAAGATGGTAAAGTAGCAAGTTAATTGAACATAACAGCACACAGACATTCGTTGAGGCTATGCAGTCTCAGCATATACGCTCAAGAACACTAACAATGTTAGTTCAGGTGATAAGGTAAGATAGGTAAAACATGTTTTAATACTTGAGATCAGGAAACACAACATCGCTCATGTTATTGAAAATAAGATCAGGGAAATTTAGGAGCTATTAGACATACACAAATTACAGACAGGGTCCTTTTGAGTAAAAGTTACAATCCCACATTCATTCCTTAGTACCTTTTGTGCTTGATAATAAAATGGAAAAATCCCACATCTTGAAAACAAACTATTATTTTCTTAAGATGAAAGAAAATTATCTTGGAACTAGCATTAAAAAATTGTGAGTTGTTGCCTTTAGAAATTCTTTGCTACTGCAACAGAAATTCCTTTCTGTAAGGTGCAAGGAGCTTGCAACAGTTATTGCTGCTTGATTGCCCAGGCTTTGTGATTAAGACTTTTGGCTTGTTAGCTGCTCCCACCCAGCATTTATCTCTTCAAAGCACTTTATTCTTTTCAGACTCTAATCCACCCATTCTTCATCCTTGCACAAACATCACTCAAATACCCCATTAACTGTGAGACTACTACATCTCTCCACCTCTGAAAGAGAGCTGACTGGAGATTTAGGTTACTGGCATACTTTTGATATTGTGGTCCATAATACCCACCAAATATTTCCTAAGAATTCTATAGCCTAAGCTTTTCTACTCCAAATTACCATGAAATAGAGGTGAAAAAAGAGAACCTACCAGTTTATTTACATGTAACTATTACTTCTAGCAGCTCACACATACAAGATTTATCAATAGTTAATTTTTTGTAATGAATAGGCTCATTGCAGGAAAAAAGGGAAAACTAGGTTGGATTGTATTAATCCTGTAGCAAATGCAGTAAAATGACTACATTTTCTTTTAAGGGATTCTTCTATATTAAGGGATTATTTTTTTCAGCACAGTTTCCCTTGGAACCAAAATAATACAGAGATAAATTGAAATCACAGTTACCACTTTAAAGGTATTGATTCAGAAATCTTCACATGGATCCATGTACAGAAATGACCATTGATGAACAAATCTCCGTGTCTTGTATGTGGGGCTGAGAAACAATCAAGTACTGTGAGTCTCACTTTCAAACTTTCAATGGACATTTTCCAAGGGCATGAACCTGTTGAATAGCTTGGCAAGAGTCAGCTGTCACTTGGCACAGAATCACAGAATACTTTGGGTTGGAAGGGACCTTTAAAGGTCATTGTACAACCATCCCCTGCAAAGAGCAGGGACATCTTCAATTAGATAGGTTGCTCAGAGCCCCATCCAACCTAAATGTGAATCTTTCCAGGGATGGGGCATCTACCACCTCTCTGGGCAACCCGTTCCAGTTGCTCTCACCACCTTCATTGTAAAAAAAATTCTTCCTTCTATCTAGTCTAAATCTACCCTCTTTTAGTTTAAAGCCATTACTCCTTGTCCTATTGTAACAGGCCCTGCTAAAAAGTTTGTCCCCATCTTTCCTGTAGGCCCCCTTTAAATAATGAAAGAACACAATACAGTCTCCCCAGAGCCTTCTCTTCTCCAGGCTGAACAACCCCAAAGCTCTCAGATTGTCCTATGAGGAGCGGTGTTCTATTCTACTAATCATTTTTATGGCCCTCCTCTGGACCTTATCCAACAGGCCCATGTCTTTCCTGTGCTGAGGGCTCCAAAGCTGGATGCAGTACTCCAGGTGGGGTCTCACCGGAGCAGAGTAGAGGAGCAGAATCACCTCCCTTGACCCGCTGGCCACGCTTCTTTTGATGCAGCCCAGGATACAGTTGGCTTTCTGTGTTGTAAGCACACATTGTCAGCTCATGTCCAGCTTTTCATCCACCAGTACACCCAAGTCCTTCTCCTCAGGGCTGCTCTCAATCCCTTCATCCCCCATCCTGTATTCATACCAGGGGTTGCCCCGACCCAGGTTCAGGATCCTGCACTTGGCCTTGTTGAACCTCATGAAGCTCACATGGGCCCACTTTTCGAGCCTGCCCAGGTCCCTCTGGATGGCATGCCATCCCTCAGGTGTGTCAACCATACCACTCAGCTTTGTGTCATCTGCAAACTTGCTGAGGGTGCACTAGATCCCACTATGGGATTGATAAAAATATTGAACAGTAGTGGTCCAAATACCTGGTGTCCCTGAGGGACACCACTTGTCATTGATCTCCATCTGGTCATTGAGCTATTGAGCACTACCCTCTGGATATGACCATCCAATGAATTAATCATCTACCAAATAGTCCACCCATCAATTCCATTCCTCTTAAATTTAGAGAGAAAGATGTTGTTGGGGACCATGTCAAAGGCCTTACAGAAGTTCAAATAGATGTCATCTGTAGTTCTTTCCTCATCCACTGAGGTAGTCACTCCATCACAGAAGGCCACTAGGTTGGTCAAGAAGGACCTGCCCTTGGTGGACCCATGCTGGCTGTCTCGAATCACCTCCATGTCCTCCATGTGCCTTAGCATAGCTTCTAGGAGGATCTGTTCCATGATCTTCCCAGACACAGAGGTGAGGCTGACAGGGCGGTCGTTCCCAGGGTCCTCCTTTCTACCCTTTTTACAAAGGCGTGCAATGTTTCCCTTTTTCCAGTCACCAGGGACTACACCTGACTGCCATGACTTTTCAAATATCATGGAGAGTGTCTTGGCAACTACATCAGCCAACTCCCTCAGGACCTTGGGGTGCATCTTGTCAGGCCCCATAGACTTCTGTATGCTCAGGTTCCTCAGGCGGTCATGAACCTGATCTTCTCTTATAGTGGAAGGAACTTTGTTCCCCTAGCCCTTGCCTTGCAGTCCATCCACTTGAGAGGTGTGGGGAGAGAGGTTGCCAGTGAAGACTGAGGCAAATAAGTTGTTGAGTACCTCAGCCTTCTCCTCGTTCGTTGTTACCACTTTGCCAGTCTTGCTCATCTGGGGGGTGTACCCTTTCTTTGACCTTCCTTTTCTGGCTGACGTACCTGTAGAAGGCCTTTTTATTATTCTTTGCATCCCTTGCCAAGTTCAGCTGCAGCTGTGCCTTGGCCTTCCTGACCGCATCCCTATACAGCTAGGCAGCATCCCTATACTCTTCACAGGATACCTGTCCCTGCTTCCACTACCTGTGCATGTCTTTTTTGACCTTTAGTTTGATCAGGGGTGGTTTAAGTCCCCCAGCAGGATGAGATCGTGCAAGTGCAATGTCTCCTGTAGCTGGAGTAAGAAGGCTTCATCAATAGGCTCCCCAATAGGTCAGCCCATATTACCAACCACGAGGTTCCCTTTGTTGCCTTGGTCTCTTATTCTTACCCATAGGCTTTCAACCTACTCATCGCTATTCTTCAGAGACAGCTCTTCACACTCTATCCATTTCTTGATGTAGAGGGCAATGCTCTACCCCTTCTTCCTCACCTGTCCCTTCTGAACAGCCTCTAGCCATTGATAGATGCATACCAGGTTTCAGTAATGTTAACTAGGTTGTACAATTGACATAAGAACAAATCTGTTTGCATTTTCTTACAATGATTCTCAGATCAGATAATTATGACACCTGAGTCCAAGGATGAAAAAAGCTTATATTTAGTTCTTTAACAAAGTCTCTGTCACAGGGACAGGCACTGTTCTATTTCGAATGAGGACTGAATAACTGTAATGTGACCAAGACCATGTGTACCACTTTAAAAATGAAAGCTACTTTTGGGTCAGGAAGAGGGACAATTAATCTCTTAGGTCTTCCCTCCACCACTAAATTTATGGAGGATCCTAGGAAGGATGTTTTCTTTAGTAAAATAAAACTTATATTTTGCTAAAAGCAATCATACTGAAAAATAATACAAAATTCTTGCTTGATTCAACTGTAAATATTTAACATATGCTGCCATCTGCATGAAAAAATCAGCTTTCTTATGAAATAGAGAAAAGGTCATAGAAGGCCATTTTAATTAAATTGTAGTTCTTGGCAAATTAGAGTTTTCTTTCACTCATATATTTTCAGGTAGACAGAAACCTCAAAACCAAAAGTAGTTTTAAAGTATTATTTTTGGAAATTATGTGGATGCAATGGTATGCAAATGAATGGTCTGGTTGATTTATCTTCTCTTTCTAAATCTTCTTTTGAGATCCATGCCTTCCAATCTAAAAACTCAATCTGCTGTGTATGAGATGATTGAGGACAGTAATGTTACCTACATAGGCAAAGACTATCCTGAATATTCTCTATTTAATTCCCATAAAATTATCACTGCACAACCTGCATAGAAGAGAAAATTACTTTTTTTCTCCTTTCCCTGGAATTTGGTTTGGACATAGCCTCAGGTTTGGCATAGTCACTGGAGATATCATATATCCTAATTTATAATAGGTAACAAATTCAGATATGGTTCTCCTACTCTCAGTGGAATTTCATGTTGAGAATATAATTTAATTCTTCCCTTACAACCTTAGAAAAGGCAAAAATGCTGTTCCACTAAAAAGTTTCAGCTCTATAGCTTTGTTCTGTTTCAGTGAAGGTAGCAACATTGTTGCTATCATACATTTGAAATGAAAAAAAAAATTAAAAAACTAAAATGCATTAGAGCACACTGAAAATCAGTTTTCCTCCAAGAATATGATTTAGTTCCCAGTAGTTAAAATATAATTATCAAATAAAGCTGGGATTGTTGCTGCATTTGGGAATATTTGATATACTTTTATTATCTCTGTGATTTTCAAAATGTTAATGTATGCCTACATTTGCAGATCAAGTTTATTATGTTTAAGTTAATTATGTTTCCATTTCAGATATTTTACTTTTTGTTGGATTTTACTGTGATAGTTAATTATTCAATCAGTAGACGTGACCTTGTTCCTTAACACAGAGGGGGATACATATTTATTCACAGAAACAGGATTTTACATCCTAAATTAGACAATAAAAGTCTTGTTGCATTCTGGCAGTATACCCTACTACATTTTATCTTAGAAATGTGGCATTATCTCAGTAATATCATGCAAATGCCAAAGAAAAGAGATGTGGGGTTTTTTAAAGCAGAAGAAAGAAGGAAAAACCAGCAGGATAATGTGATAGAATTTCAGACCCCATATTCTTCTGCAACTGTTTGATAAATTAGTTTGATACCAATGTAATAGCTGGCAGTACAGAACAACGTTAATTTTACTATCTTCAACATTAACTTTTTTTAACTGTTTTCATTCAGGTATCCACAAAAAGCTTGTGGTGTGCTAAATTGCATGTTGCATAATTTCTTTCAGTAACAATGATTAGTGAGGAAATTCTGACTTCGGAATTTTTTCATTATATTTGACTAATGGAACTGTGAGAATGTAAGTTGAAACTTTATACAGCTACACTTAATGTTAATTTTAAAATAAATTAATAGTATTGCAAATGAAAAAGATTCTATGAATCATTATTTTTAAATGCATTACTGAGCCATAATTAGTACATGAATGGGACACACATTACTTCAATTTTATGTGATGGCATAATTGTTACACAAAATCCATGATCACAAGATCAATGACAGTACGGAGGCCTAATTTAAATAAATAAATAAAATGGACATCACTCAGTTTTTACAAACCACATACAGACAACTGTATCCTGGGCTTCATCCTCTGTTCGCTCCTGCAAATCTATGTTTTTTGGATAATGTAACAATGGAAAACTGTTCCATATCAGGTAAGAGAAAGTAAAGGCACTGGGGAGATGGCAGAAACACAAAGGCTTTTGGAAGAAACCCACTAGAGTCCTACACAATCTAATAACTTACTTCCCTGTCAGTTCACAAGTTCTGCTGCCTAACTTTCATGTTTAGTTCATTTGCAAATATTATTCTGGAATAAACCATCCAGTTGGCTTTGAGACAAAACACAGATGAAGTACTAAAGATTGCTTGCCCCAGATACCCCTAACTTTCAGCAGAAAGGAGGAGGGTGTACCAGTTTTCTCTTTCTCTGTGATGAATCTACATGATTCTCTGTAAAACCTCAGCAAGACTTGCTTCTCAAATGTCTGTCTAAGAGTGTATGTTGTCATCCACACCCCAAGAAACATAAATTTTCAGTGTCTCCTGCAAAATATGTCTCTGGGAGTTGAGAGATAGTTCTTCTCCCATTTTATTAGCAACTGTGAAGTTTAAAAACACGTAATGGTGTACCATAATGAGCTAATGTGACTCCATGTTCGACTCTTGGTTTGATGTGTGCAAACTCATATAGAAGAGTTGTGGATGCCCCAGTCCCTGGAAGTGTTCAAGGTCAGGTCGGATGGGGCTTTGAGCAAACTAGTTTAGTGGAAAGTGTCCCTGCCTATGGCAGGGGGGTTGAACTAGATGATCTTTAAGGTCCCTTCCAACTCTAACTGTTCTATGATTCTATGATTCTATATCTGACCTATCCCTGACTGCATTTTACAGTAAGAACTCAATGGAACTGACAGAAACTGTTTTAGAAGTGATGCGGAGGTGCTGCAACTCATAGCTAATGATAGATACACCTCTGTAAGATGACTGGGACAAACTCAGTCACATCACTGTGGGAGGGTAACACCTAACTATCCATCAAGAGGACCCTCTGAAATAAACAGAGGTGTTTGTATGTGTAATAAACTAGTGTGCGCCGTTTATCAAGTCCTTTCATCTGAAATATTTTTGCTTGAGATCAGTTGCTGTAGTCCTTCACACAGAAAAGGAAATAAGTATTTGGTGAAAGTAACACAAGTGACAGTGCAAAATTCATACTTTTTACTCCTGAAAGACTGCACTTGCTTTCTCAAGCACTGCTTAATTTACATATCAAAAAGTGTTTTTGAAAGATAAGAAATATTCCAGGAAAAAAATGTAACTAATGTGAGATTGTGAAAATAATATGTCAGTTATTATGATGTTAAGTGTCAGTTAAAAAACCCCTTAATCACAACCAGAGAGAGACTGTCAGCTCATTCCCATGAATGAACTTATTTCACATTCATTTTTTAATGATTATTCAAACAAAATGTAGTATTAAATAACACAGATTTAGCGTCCATCTGTCTATTAAATTCTATTGAACATAAAATGTGAGTTTTTCATATTACGTAATTTTCAAAATGAGCACTATGACATCTATACCTGAGGTCACAGGGTCTATTTTCGACGTATGTTTCACCATAAAATGAATTGTACCTAGCAATTGTCTGTTTCTCACAATAGATTATAAAGACAGTTTGAATTACCTATTCATGAGTAAATATACTTATTTTAGGGTGAAGGAATCTTACACAGCACGTCTGGACTGACCTTCTAATAAACTATGTCTTAGTTACAGGAAAGAAAGGGAAAGAAAAGAAAGGGAAAGAAAGGAGCAAGAGGGGAGGGGAGGGGAGGGGAGGGGAGGGGAGGGGAGGGGAGGGGAGGGAAGGGAAGGGAAGGGAAGGGAAGGGAAGGGAAGGGAAGGGAAGGGAAGGGAAGGGAAGGGAAGGGAAGGGAAGGGAAGGGAAGGGAAGGGAAGGGAAGGGAAGGGAAGGGAAGGGGAAGGGAAGGGAAGGGAAGGGAAGGGAAGGGAAGGGAAGGGAAGGGAAGGGAAGGGAAGGGAAGGGAAGGGAAGGGAAGGGAAGGGAAGGGAAGGGAAGGGAAGGGAAGGGGAAAAAAAGCTGTGAAGTGAACTTTCTTATGGCCCTCTTGCAGTTTTAAAATGGCACATAAAAAAATAAAGAGTATTGATGGTTCCAACTAGGATATTATCTCATGCTCAGAAACATCAACGTATTTTTTTTCAATCATTAGAATAATATAAACCAAAGTTCATTCACAGTTTCATCATAAATACTTACTACACAATAATTGCTAGATGTAATAATATTTTTACATTATCATAAAATGACTTCCAAACATATTAAGACCCATTAATGGATAGTAATACGTAACACTGATAAAGCAACATGCACATTTTCTTAAAACAGTGTATGTGCCTGCTATACTTAATGTATGACTTTAAGTTATGAAGTGTACTATAGAGTGCCATATAGTTGATAAATATAAAGAATTATGTACACAAAAGTGCACATACAGTATAAGTAATTTCCCTGGGGAGACTGGTGACATAATAATAAACCTCCAGAACTCAGCTCAAATGATTTGTTAATGTCACAAGTAGCCCCAAATGGAATTACAGTTTCTTATGTACACTACAAGTGTATGTAATTTTTATAAAATAAAAGAAATCATTCTTTCTGATCAACACTACTAGTTTAAAAATAAATGTAAGCAATATTTTCTCCTTGCCATTCCCTCAAATTGCTCTCCTTTCACCTCTTCTTCTCCAGTCGACTTTTGTCACTTTCTTATTCCACTGTTTCTTCTGCTTCTTTTCCCCCAATTCTCTATCTATACTTCTCAATCCTCTCCAGCAAATAATATTTTCAATCAAATCCACTTATTGCCATGAATTTCCCTAGAGGAGAACATGAATCAATAGCAGATTAATGTTATTCAGAACCTTCAGTGAGCTACTAATAAAAGTATTGAATACTCACAAAGAGAGATATTTCTTTGCAGAAGAAAACACATTTAAGAATATTTTCCAGGGACCTACCTGGGATAATCCCCACCCAAGAAAAAAAGAATTGAGTCATTCTCTGTTGTATTGCTTCCCTTTCCATCAATTATTTCTTATATAAGGCCTTAAAAATAAAAACAGGTTTCCCTTCTTCTCTCTACTTCCCAGAACCTACAGTTTAATATGTTTCTTTCCCTAACAGAAAACCAGCCACTACTTTAGAGTTTTAAGGGAATAAGCTCAGAATTTACTCTAAACAGGTTATTTTCCCGTCTCACAATCCATAATGCCAAGAAACACTACACCTGAAATAAGTATTCAATATTTGATTATTTGCTCTAAGTTAGGGAGCAAATATACTGCGCTGTGTTTGAAATGAAATGCTATTTGTTACTGAAATGCTTTTACTGCCTACGATATTTTATTATTTAAATTTCAACCATCTGTTCAAATGAGAATGCAGTGTAGAACACCACCTGTGGCATATATACGGTATAGTAATCTTCTAAGAGAGTAAAATTGAAACATGATAAATTTCTTATGCACAAAACCTAAGCTTTTACTGATCTAATCATATAATAAACCTGTATGATGGATAGGTTCTCCTTACAGTCCTTTTTCCTTATATCTCATAAAACTTAATGAATCTTAGGTAAAATGTTCTGCTTTTTCAAAGACAAAACCCAGACTTTATGCTTCAAACAAATACATCCTGAGTACCATATGCAGTTGTTCAGGTTTCAACCAGGATGTAGTAGAGCGAGACATGGTAGAAAAAAAAACACCTGAAAAGATCAATTTGATGGAGTTTTTGACTTAAGAAATGATACTAAAATATCTAGGACTCATCAGTTTGGAAAGAAGACTGTGGGGAGGCAGGATTGAAGTTTACAGAATCATGAACGCAGAGGTTAAGATGAGTATAAAGCTACTATTCACCAAACCTTGCAGTGCTAGACCTCTGAGGACATTTGATGAAAGGAGGACAAAATAAATTTAAAACACATAGAAGAAATTTCTTCTCTTGTAGAGCAGATAGTAGTGAACTTCTGGAACTTTCTTTGCCACAGGAATTTTTGGTGTTGGACAACAACATCAGGTTCAGAAAGGCATTAAACAAACTTATGAAAAACAGGTTCCTAAACAGAAACACAGAGATCTGCCCTCGAATATCCATACTACAACAGCTGTGAATGCTCAGGGGAAGAACAAGAGGAAGAAGAGCAGAAAGTGGCCAGATTCATATGCTCTACCTAAGCAGTGCCACCTACTCCAACCATCAGAGACAAAAAGTTGGAGTGGATGGTTTCTTTGATCAAAGCATAGATAAGAAGGACATGTTTTCTGTTTCTGTGTAGTGTCTTGAAGAAATTTTTCTCATTTTCTCTTTTTCTCATTTCTCATTTTATCAAAATACATGCCAACTTCAAAAGCAGAATATAGTACAACTTTACCATTCAGTCTCAAGAAAATCTAGGAGGGAAAAAAAAAAGTGATGACCACTATGGAAGAATTCTTTTTGTGTTTTGTTTTGTTTTATTTCCTTTCATTTTAGACAAAGAAGATTGACCAGAACAATACCAAACAGTGGCAGGCAAAGTCCAAGTTAGCTGAAGTAGTCCTATACTGGAGGCTGTCTGTTCCAGACAGAGTATCACAAAACCATATAGTTAAAAGCTTTAACTGAGCTCTGAATGAGAATTTTTATTAGGTTCAATCACAAAACTTAACCTGTCTGGGAATGCTACATATTTTTAGTTGTTAGTAAGGTGGTTCATCTTGGACAAAATGATTTCTTTCTTTATTTTATTTTCAGAGATCTCTGAACTATTACTGTTTTTTTCAAGACAGTTTAAAATACATCCCTGGAATGAAAAAAATGAAGTTGCAATTATTATTGGCCAAAATAAGTTTTAAGGTATGGAAAATGGGATTCTATCATGGTAAATCACAAAATCACAGAATGACAGAATGGTAGGGGTTGAAAGGGACCTTCGGAGATCATCTAGTCCAACCTGCCTGCCAAAGCAGGTTCACCTACAGCAGGCTGCACAGGAACGCATCCATGCAGGTTTTGAATGTCTCCAGAGACGGAGACTCCACCACCTCTCTGGGCAGCCTGTTCTAGTGCCCTGTCACCCTCAAAGTAAAGAAATTTTTCCTTATGTTGGGATGGAACATCCTGTGTTCCAGCTTGTGTCTGTTGCCCCTCGTCCTGTCACCAGGCACCACTGAAAAGAGTTTGATCCCATCCTCTTGACACCTGCCCTTTAGATATTTATAAGCATTGGTAAGATCCTCTCACAGTCTTCTCTTCTCCAGGCTAAACAGACTCAGGTCTCTCAGCCTTTCCTCATAAAAGAGGTGCTCCTTTTCCTTGATCATCTTCATTGCCCTCCGCTGGACTCTCTCCAGCAGTTCCCTGTCCTTCTTGAACCAGGGGCCCAGAACTGGATACAGTACTCCAGATGTGTCTTCACCAGGGCAGAGTAGAGGGGGAGGATGACCTCCCTTGACTTTCTGGCCACACTCCTTTTTAATGCATCCCAGGACGCATTGGCCTTCTTGGCCATAAGGGCACGTTGCTGGCTCATGGTCAACTTGTTGTCCACCAGGACTCCCAGATAGCTCTCTGCAGAGCTGCTTTCCAGCAGGTCAACCCCTAACCTGTACCAGTGTATGGGGTTATTCCTCCCTAGGTGCAGGACCCTACACTTGCACTTGTTGAACTTCATTAGTTAGGTTCCTCTCTGCCCATCTCTCTAGCCTGTCCAGGTCTCTCTGAATGGAAGCACAGCCTTCTGGTGTGTCAGCCACTCCTCCCAGCTTTGTGTCATCAGCACTGTCCCCTCATCCAGGTCACTGATGAATATATTGAACAAGACTGGACCCAGTACTGACCCCTAGGGAACACCGCTAGCTACAGGCCTCCAACTGGACTCTGTGCCACTGATCACAACCCTCTGAGCTCTGCCGTTCAGCTATCGATTCTCAGTCCACCTCACTGTCCACTCATCTAACCCACACTTCCTAAGCTTACCTATGAGGATGTTACAGTGTAAAAAGTCTTGCTGAAGTCAAGGTATACGACGTCCATTGCTCCCCCCTCATCCACCCAGCCAGTCCTTCCATTGTAGAAAGCTATCAGATTGGTTAAGCATAATTTCCCCTTGGTAAATCCATGCTGACCACACTGGATGACCTTCTTTTTTTCTACATGCTTAGAGATGACATCCAGAATGAGCTGTTCCATCACCTCTCCAGGGATGGAGGTGAGGCTGACCAGCCTGTAGTTTCCCAGGTCCTCTTTCTTGCCCTTTTTGAAGACTGGCTTTCCTCCAGTCCTCAGTCATCTCTCCTGTTCTCCATGACCTTTCAAAGATGATGGAGAGTGGCTTCATAATAATCTCTGCCAGCTCCCTCAGCACTCGCAGGTGCATCCCATCAGGGCCCATGGATTTGTGGGTGTCAAGTTTGCCCAAATGATCTCTAACCTGATCCTCCTTGATCGAGAGATAGTCTTCCTTACTCCAGGCTCTTTCTCCTACCTCCAGGCTCTGGGGCTCCTGAGGGCTGGCCTTAACAGTAAAGACTGAAGGAAGGAAGGCATTCAGTAACTCCACCTTCTCTGCATCCTCTGTCACCAGGACACCTACCTCATTCAGCAACAGGGCCACACTTTCCTTAGTCTTCCTTTTACTGCTGATGTTCTTGAAGAAGCCCTTCTTATTGTCCTTGACATCCCTTGCCAGGTTTAATTTCAAGTGGGCCTTAGCCTTCCTTGTTGCATCCCTGCATGCTCTGACAGCGCTCCTATACTTCTCCCAAGGGGCCAGTCCCTTTTTCCAAATTCTATAAACTCCCTTCTTCCATCTGAGTTTTTCCAGAAGTTCCCTGCTCATCCATGCAGGTTTCCTGCCTCCTTTGCCTGATTTCTTGCTCCTAGGGACGCAATGGTCTTGAGCTTGGTGGAAGTGGCACTTAAATATTAATCAGCTCTCTTGCACCCCTGCTTTCTTCTAGAGCCTTAGCCCATGGGATTCCTCAAAATAGGTCTTTGAAGAGGTCAAAGTCAGGTCTCCTGAAGTTCAGGTTGTAATTCTACATTTTGGCCTGCTTCTTCCACGCAGGATCCTGAACTCCACCATCTCATGATCACTGCAGACAAGGCTACCCCCGACCTCCCCATCCCCTACCAGACCTTCTTTGTTTGTCAGCTCAAGGTCCAGCAGAGCACATCTTCTCATTGGTTCCTCCACCATCTGTGTCAAGAAGTTATCATTAATGCTCTTCAGAAATCTCAGGGGCTGTGCATGCTAGGCTGTGCTGTCTTTCCAGCACATGTCTGGGTAATTGAATTCCCCCAAGAGAACCAGGGCCTGTGATCGTGAGGCTATTTCCATCTGTCTGTAGAAGGCCTCATCAACTTCCTCTTCCTGATCCAGTGGTCTGTAGTAAACACCCACAACAGTGTCTTCCATATTAGCCTGCCCGTTAATTCTTACCCATAAGCTCTCAACACTCTCTTCATGCTAACCAGACATTTGTTCATGCAACACCAGACCCTTTAAAAGATTTGTGGATACTACAAGCCTTCCTAAAGATCCAGCAGGTTTTATAGGCATTTCAACATAATCAAAACTCTATCTAACAAAAAGCAAAAGAATAAGATTGTCTTTTGTCTCACACTGAATTAAAAAAAATATAATAAAGCAGTCTTGAATGAATACCAGAAAGACAAAATAAAATGCATATACAGATAATTGAAGCATTTAAAAATAAAGTAATATAAAATGTTCAAGAAAAAATGAAAAATCACACTGAAAATGTTGTCATCTAAGACTGTAAATGCAGATCTAAGCTGAATCCTCTTAAAAGAATAATTTCCAAGAAATCCATCTTAGTCTACACCACAACATTGAAGAAGAATGGTGCAACAAATGAGACAGCAAGTGCAATAATTACTTAGTTATTCTAGGTAATCAAAATCCAAATTGTTCTAAAAACTGATTATACCTACTTTTCTAGTTATAGAAGTTATAGAAAATTTAGATTTTATATAACCTACATGGTGTACTAAAATACATATTCAAAAATGTAATAAATTGTAACAAATTGTGCTTGCAAATCTCCACACAGAAACAATCTTGTACCACATTTCCAAAACAAGACATTTATTTGGAAAATAAAGTATTTAACAGGGGATTATTTTTATTCCTTTAGTATTAGGTATTAGTCTACTATATTTTTGTCAGAAAACTAACTACATAGACAACATGCTTTTCTTTAATTGGTTTTCAGTCCATTTCTTAAAAATAATACAGTCCTAAAATTGCAAGTTTTTTCAGTAACTGTGCAAAACCAAACATCAAAAGATGAATCATTTCTATGATATAAAAGCAAAGTGTTTCCCATCCAATCTATTATTTATTTTTGAGCAAATTATTGCAAGTGGTCTGCATGATATATTTATTGATAATAGTGTCATTTTTGAGGCCTGTTATTTAAGAAAGCCGTGAACTGGATTGAAATAAAATGTTGAGTACAGCAAAATAACTCTAAAGCTAACACATCTGACAAAATATTGTATGCTATGTTTTGTAGAAGAGATAATAAAATGCTGTCAACTTAAATACTACTTTTTTATAGTTTATTCAGCTTTTTTTTTTCAAATCATTCTAAAACATAGCAAGAAAGCATGGATATTTTAATTTTTTTCCTTTCTGTTTTGTACTAATGTAATTTACTTGAATGAGCATTCAGAAATTTATTTTTTTTAAAGTTTATAGCAAAACAAGCTCCCTGAAATTAATTTACTAATAATCAGAATCACATTCATTTATGCTTATTTGTTATATTTTTATAGATTAAGGTGGTGCAAACTCCAGGAACCATGTACATTTTTTGTGAGAAAATAGTGTCTTTTTAACTTTGAAACCCATGTAGTTCTTCCACGTAGCTTAACGGCCCAGTGCAGTCTCATAAAAATAATGTTTTTCTATTGTTTACCTATTCTGTTCTTCTGGAAACCTTTTTCATGAATTGTTGGCACTTAGAAATTCTTACTGGAGCTATGATTAGAAGCACAGTGCAGCTAAATGCTTTTTTTTGTTTCTTCTCATTCAGTTGTTTAGAATATGAAAAGGCATTTTCCGTCTTCCGTTTTATTCATGCAGCTCATATGTGTGGGTCCAAATGTATGCTGTTAAATTGAAGGGACTCATTTAATATCACATAAATGTCTATGTGACTATTCTGACTTGGCTAAATGACAGCATTTGTCATTATGTGATTTGTAGGTACAAACTAATGAGACACCAGGACACGAAAAGCAAGAAAGATTTTTTGAAAGATGAAACATTTTAAAACTTCTCCTTTTAGAGACTGAAATTTTGAAAAAGCAACAATGAAAACATATTTTCATATTTGTTTTTTCTTGCTAGATTTCTTCAAACTGGGTGTGGGTGGAAAGCATGAGTATTCTCTTCCCTTTTTTTTTTTTTTTTCTTTTTTTGTGTGTTATAAAATCCACCAGAGAGTATCTTCTTCAAAATTCAATTCATCTTCTTGAGTGCTAGTACTTGCTTTGGGAGCTCTACATTATTGGATTGTATGGTATATGTTTGTAGCTATATATCTCCCCATCTCCCCAGCGTATTCAAATCTGAAGAGTCCGTGCATGAACCTAAAGGCACATATAACATTCACCTCAACTGGTCTTTTAAGTGAATGTCAGAGTAGAGGAATCTGATTCAGGGATGCACAGACCTAAGAACACTTCTTTTTTTTTTTTAACCTGTTAGCTTTTTTGACGTAGCTAAATGAGATCATCTTGAAAAAGAAAAAATGAAATCGTCAGAATGTAAAAGCCGGGGTTTTTTTTTAAGTCAGTACTTGAATAATAGCCTGAACAAGGAGAAAGAAGGTTGTATGTAAAGAACTTAGCTAAATCAAGCTACAGTTTTATTAATTTAACTCATTTGGGAAGGATTTTGAATTATTTTGTGAAATGCAAGTCATTATTTCATGTAAAATCATTCTACCTCAGAAAGTGCTGACACCAGTTTCCTTTCCTCCGCAGCTGGTCTCTGGCCTAAGACTCATATCTACCCATTCTCCCATTAAACCAGCAAATAAGAAGGGGAGAGATTGTTTTTCTCCCCTTATCCCCCAGTTTTTGATATATAGACTTAATAATCTCTAGAATCAATGTCCTACCACATTCCACTCTTCAGTGGAACTTCAAATTATTAGAGTTTTACTGCATCTGAGTCATTTTGTGTAACTTGCAGAGCAACTCACAGGGCTGCTAAAATGATAAATCTAGGCAGTCCAATCTACTGATGCATAAATTTCATTTTCTATGATAAATATTTTCATATATAAATTTATATGCACAAATGTTTAGAAACATACATAACTATGTAAAATTAAGCAGTAATATGTAGTCCTCACTGACAAGCTACTACTATTCTATTGACTAGGTATCCTTGAAATATCAGGAGGGTGGGGCTCATATACTCCAAATCTGAGGATGCAAATCTTTTAAATTCAAGCTATTTTTTTTCAATTTGTTCTCAATTTCCTTGAATGGTGACCTTATAAGGTTTCCTGTTCCTTGCACAAACCTGGTAATGTCTGTTATCTCTCTTGAATGTCTTGGTGTGAAATTTAGCAGTATGTTGGTGCAGTGTTTTTTGTTGGTTTGTTTGTTGGTTTTTATTTTTCTTTTTAATTGAAAAAGAACATGTTTATTTGGATGAAATGAGACATGATATGGTAATAAAAATATCATGAAAGTTAATACTACTATTGTCATAAAATTAGGTAGCATCAAAGGAAGAGTAGTATTTCAGTTAATTTTTACTTTTTGGTATTGTACTCTTCTGAAAATTTTGTTATATAATTTGATTATAATTAGTTGCCTTAAAAAGCAGTCAAATTTCCTTTAAATGCTGTTTTATATATTATTTCTATGGTATTATTCTTCCTGCAAGAATATGTAAGCATGCGTGCAATTCCCAATTTTTAAAAACTGATAAGTAATTTCCAAAACTTTTTGATTTGTACATATGTGCTTATACATTAGAAGCCAACAGAAGATAATCCATGCAATACATTACATTGTGTCAACTTAGAAACTCCTGACATACTCATCACAGATAGGTAAAGTGAAGGAAATCTCTATGCCTAAAGCACTTTGAGAAATGAATCAATCTTCTCAAATACCCAAGTAGACTAGCACAGTGACTATTTCTAACCAGAAAATTGATCCTATGCAAAGATGAAATGAGTGTCTGATTGACAGGAAAGGGTTTATACAACTTCTCAAATGTCCTTAAGAAACAAAGGCTAATGTGCAGATTTTTTTCAACGCTGCCTTTTCCAAATGCTAGCAAGGGAAAGGAAATCCATAAAAGCACCAACACCCTCACTGCAATTCTAAACAGAGTCATGACTTCTTCCGTTGTAGATGCCTCAATGCCAGATAATATTTCATTATGGAGGAACACTAGCTATTATGTAGAGTGTAACTGAATTTGAAAAACCTGCTTTAAATGCCTGCCTACTGCTGACTTTTGTAAGACATGTCACAGAATTAGAATCATAGAATTGTCTAGGTTGGAAGGGACCTTTCAGATCATCTAGTCCAACCATCAACCTAACACTGACAAAACCACTACTAAACCATACCTCTAAGCACTATGTCTACCCATCTTTTAAATACCTCCAGGGATGGTGACTCAACCACTTCCCAGGGCAGCCTGTCCCAATGCTTGATAACCCTATCAGTGAATTTTTTTTCCTAATATCCAATCTAAACTTCCCCTGGCATAACTTGAGGCCATTTCCTCCTGTCCTATTGCCTGTTACTTGGGAGAAGAGATCAATCCCCACCTCTCTACAACCTCCTTTCACGTAGCTGTAGAGAGTGAGAAGGTCTCCCCTTTGCCTCCTTTACTCTAGGCTAAACAACTCCAGCCCCTCAGACACTCCTCGTAAAACTTACTCTCTAGACCCCTCGCTAGCTTTGTTACCCTTCTCTGGATACATTCCAGAATCCCAACATCTTTGTAGTAGTGAGGGGCTCAAAACTGGACACAGTAGTCAAGGTGGGGCCTCACCAGTGCCAAGTACAGGGTGACAATCACTTCCCTCGTCCTACTTACCACACTATTTCTGATACAAGACAAGATGCTATTGGCCTTCTTGTTCCACCTGGGCACACTGCTGGCTCCTATTCATCTGGCTGTTGACCATTATCCCCAGGTTCTTTTCTGCTGGGCAGCTTTCCAGCCACTCCTCCCCAAGCTTGTAGCGCTGCATGGAGTTGTTGTGACCCAAGTGCAGGACCTGGCACTTGGCCTCGTTGAATATCATACCATTGGCCTCAGTTCATAAAGTGTAATAGTGAGAGAGGCAAATGTTAGCATCACAAATTTTGTGGATAAATATGATCCAGTTTTATAACTGCCCACTTTTCAAATTTTGGATATGAAAAATTAATATGTAAATATAATTTGTGGTTAGCAATAACAGTAATTTGAACATTCAAAGAGAATACCAGAAATTTATAAATAAATATGCATTTTTAATGGGAACGTCCAGTTTCAATGTGGTTATTTAATGTTTCTTGGATCAAGAATAGAATGTCTGAGTTATTTTTGTGACTGTCTTTTCTCAGTGTTTAGGCCTTGGACACCACCATCAAAAATAATTATTTTAGTCTCTGGGCTGCAAAGTACTTTCAGGTAAATGAGTGCGCCTGTCTGTATCTGGTGTTCTGTGCAAAGTATATATTATATTTTCCTATGACTAAAGCAAACTTCAACCTATGTAGTATGGAACAATTTAGTACACTGTTTGGCATTACAAACAATGTAGCCAAGAAAACTGGCATACTTTCTAGCACCAATTAAGAGGTTTAAACTGCATCTTACTTCAGTAGTGACAGATGCTTTGTGCATATTGAGCTGTAGTAATCCCATGGTATTTTAATAATTAATGTATTGAACTATGTGTTTCATTGCAGCAGAAATAACAATGGGGCCCATAACAAGGAATACTATGAAGATTTTCCTCTTGCTAACTTAAAATTTTAAAACTTAAAAATCACATTAATATAGATGTTGTTATGTTAGATTAGTATTACATTATTAAGAGCCACAGAAACTAAACGTGTTCTTCAAGTTGTTTAATGAGTGAGGATAGAATTTAAGCATGGTGTCCTAGCCTGGAGTCACTTTTGTCTATAATGGACTGGAAGATGACAAGCTGTTCCACTGAGAATGGCTGAAATGCACTTCAAAATTTTTTATAGAAGCTTAAATTAATTTCTCTATCTGGATAAATTTAACATGGTTATTGATTATGATTCTTTTGCATACAGTACTTGTAGTGGTGAGATCCAAGGATATTGGCCAGACCTTGTCTGTAGGTAAAAGCAGTATCTTATATATAAGGCCTAATAGTATGGCTAGAAAGAAGTAGCTAAGACGTTAGGAATGCAAGATCTTCTTCAGGGCTATGTAAATAAATTACCTCCCTAAGGCCTACAAAAAGATATTATCCTTTATGTATATTTCTTCTAAATTCTCTATCAGGCTGCAGTTTTAAAATTCATTGTCAGCCTTGCAGATTCCAGTAGCACCCACTCTGCCTCTTGAACCATGTAATGTCCCATAGACACGGTGCTTTCACTTATTTCTAATAATGCAATGTATTCTACACAATCTTGTTACTACTGGTTGCTGTTTCATATTAGCTAGGGTTCTTCACTGTATATACCAAGTATCACTCTATTTCATGATAAGGAATAAAACCTTCTGGTTCTTTGTTTTGTTTGGTTTTTAATTTGTTAAGAATTGTGATAAAGGTCCAGAATCTCATCTGATCCACCATTTAAAAATTAAATGCTGTGGATTTCTGTCGTTCAAATAAGAATTTATAATGGAAACATATGGTTCTAAACTTTTGCATTTTAAGAAGTTAAACTACTATTTAGCTATTTTTAAATTAATTGTAAACATAGCACTACTGGAGGCTTGTGGTTTTTTTTTCTTTTGGTTGTTTATTTTACTTTGTTGAGTTTTTTTGTATTTTTTATTCCTTTTTCTTCTCTGTATGTTTTGACTGCTTTGGAATTCTCAGCACAAAATTATACAGACGCATTTGAGCTCAGTGGCCATTTCTGAAACTCCTACAGACAAATCCAGATTTGAATGCAACTCTCTGGGCACCGGATGCATAATTTAGCAATCAGATTTTGTATTTGCTGCAGCATGACCTTGACATCTGTGTGCATAAAATTTGTTATATTTTGAACACATTTTAATACCTAGCAGTAGACACTTATATGAATTTAACATTGAAATCTATGTAATCATGTCTGTTTTTTACTCTTATGCATGTTAATGACCATTCACTGCAAGTATTTTTGTTATGGTCAATAATCAAAATAATAGATATTTGTCTAATGTACATTAGATATCCACCCCCCCCAATAGAATTTTTTTCAGTGTTTATTGTCAGCCTAGGATCATCCAGAGTTGTCCTCACCCAATGTGGGTACATTTTCATTAAGGTTTTCTTTCCAAGTAGAGTCAATATGTGCAGTTTAAACATCTGTGTGTGGATTGTTTTTGTTTTATTTTCCTTCTTTCACCTGAAGAAATCTCCACAAGATGCACTTGACTTTAGGATGCCAAAGTGCAAGTTGTAGTAGATCTTCCTTAAATTAAACTTAAACCCGAGATTCACAAGAAGTAACTGAGGAGAGAACAGAGACAAAAGTCTTAATCTACAAAGCAGAAATCTAACTCACTTGACATGCAGTATCCTACTTGGATGTCAACAGATGGTTTCAAACTGTAGCAAAGGTTGAATTTCTTTGACATTTGAAGCACAGTGGTCTTTAACATCTGCTGTCCCCTGATGTGTGCTTGACAGCTCATTTCAGCAAGGGATACACAACATCGTATAGGCTTTATTTTATTCCATTTTGTACATCTGGGAATAACCTGGCCCACAAAGTATCAAAAGTATTTGGATACACCATCATATATTTGAGATTTTTTTCAGTTGTTTCAGCAACTTCTAACATTTACAATTAGAGATCTAATCTCTTGTAGAAATAAAAAAAAAATTGTTTACACAATAGCATGTTCTTTTCCATTGCTCCAAAATAGTTGAACTAAATACTGATTTTCTAGTATAAATGTCAATCATGTACAAGCAAATTGCTTCAGCAGTAACACTGATGGAAGTAAATAATTCTGACAGAGAGTATTGTTAATATATCATTTATTGAACCATGTTTTTATTGTATCTTAGTGTTGCAGTTAATTTATCTTTTTTTCTTCTTTTCATAAAATAAAAGTGAGAATCCAAGTAAAACAGGATACATAGAAGCTTTTGATATCTTGTCAACATAGCAAATGAATTTTGTTAAAATGTATATTTTAACTGTGAACACTTATTGGATTTTAGGTGTAAGCAACAACCAGTGCAATTACTGAAGATAACCTTAATAAGATGGGAAAACATTGAATTCATTACTTTCCTGCCTATTTCCTTTTCCTTGCCAAAATAAAGACTTTCATCCCCCAAGGGGAGTTAGATCAGTGAGTTGAGATAAATGTATGTATTCATGAATTTCTGCAAGAAGCATATCCCAACTGTGAGATCTCCAATTTCTTTGTTAAATGATGAGAGACTTCCCCCGCATAGGGTGTTAGTTTGTGGTTGCCTTACACTGATCTTAGACTGCTCTGCCATTTCCTGTCATCTCCACTTACTGACCCAACTGAAAACTCGCCATGGTGGATGGGAAGTGGTGGTTTTTATTTTTTCCAGCCAATTAAGAATAAAAGAAATAGGAAAAATGAAAGTTCGCAGATGTTACTTTCCACTACTACCCTGATCTGCAGTATCATCAAATTCCTTTCATCAGCTTCCCTGTTCTGAAGAATAATTGTTATTCAGTTTGGCTAAATTAACTGATTTTTATGATTACTATTATTTATATTTTTCAGTGATCTTTCTCTAAAATGACAGGTGACTTTTTTACAGAATAAGCTGAACAAACAGCTGACACAGGAACCCTACCAAGAACCCAGACAAACTTCTGGGTTTTTCAGATATAAAGTTCTTACAAATCATCAAGTCTTTAAGAATAATTCCAGAGACTCTTTGTTCAACTCTAGAATTAACACCTAGCACACTAAAATTATTTATTTCAAGACAAATTCATTTTCGTAAGAAACGCCATGGTAATGAAGCCATGTCCCCAATAGGTCTTTTGTCATATCTTTCAGTCCTGTGTCGTTTGTCTTAGTCACCCTGGATCATTTCAGATGGCACTAAACATCAGTGTGAGGGTAACTGAATTAAGCCAAAAGCACAACCAATGGAGGCTAAAAGTCGATGAATTTTACTGACAAGTGATTAAATTCAACAGACACCTATTAAATTCAAGGGATGCCTAGTAACACAAGATGCATGAGCAATCTTCCACCCTGAATCATTGTCTGATTTTTGAGAACACAGTGATAACTGCTGTATTTAGATCATGTTGTGCCCTGAAATGTATGGTCTTACAGCTTTCTGAATTCTGATGTTGGTAAAATTCTTTTGGTAAAGTCTTTTTGAGATATTAGCAGAGACATAGCCCAAAGAGCCTATATGTTCAATCAGTCTGTAGAATTTTGTGGCACTAACTGTGTGCAGAGTAACTCCACACCATACGTGCAGTAGATGAAACCTGTTCAGTATCTATTGCCTGATGATGGTAGACACTAATTCAATGCCAAGAGTTGGGGCTTTGGCAGTGCACAGCCATGCATTAAGAAAAAACTGCTACTCATGCTGACTGACATGCATGATCATTTTGTTAGTGCATGATTTTTACCAAAAAATGCAATCTCTGCAACCAGTCTTTTTCATAATACATAATATAAACATTTCCTTTTGTCTGAATGGGAGAAAAAAATGTCATTCAAACACTGTCAGCTTTAATCCGTGACTTTCTACTGTCTGCCATTGAACACACTGAATAGATATCTAGTTCCTATGTAGATACCTTAGCAAATGTAAAATCTCAGGTCTTACATTTCCCCAGAGAGATTTTTACAAATAAATACAATACTTTTACTTTGTCATATCAGGCTTGCTTAGCTTTATTATTATCACATATAATCTTCAGGCATGCAATAAATCAGTTGTGCTGTCTTTGAGCTCATTGTATCCATGTCAGAGTTTCTATCCTCAGGCTTTCAATCCTAGCTTGTGCAGTTTTTTACATGGATGAATAAAGTTCATGAACTGATGCACTGTGTATTCCTCAATTTCCAAATCATTCTTTTCCTATAAACTATGTGTTTAATGTTCAGGGTTTTAAAATGTGAATATTGCAAAAATGTAAGTAAAATTTTGAGTCCATTATAATTTTTATTCCTTATTTTTCCAGGACAATTCTCCTGAAAATTGTAGCAAAATTATCTTTAGATGGTAAATAGCCTTAAAAATAGAAAACAGCTTCCCTGTTAATTAGATATTTAAATATCAATGAGTCAGGACTATTTATTTTGCATTATCTATTTGAACATTTTTGATAATGAACTATAAATCAACAGATCATTAACTACAAGATTAACTTAAAGCATGTAATCCATTCTATTCTATTCTATTCTATTCTATTCTATTCTATTCTATTCTATTCTATTCTATTCTATTCTATTCTATTCTAAAAAAACCCCACTTGATATTAAAGGACTTAGACCATTAAATGGCAAACAAAACCAGTATAGTTGGAAACTGATAGCTCTTGCTTGTGTGCTGTTCTGTTTCTGCAACACAGAACATACATACATACACAGGTGAAATATCCATATGGGGATCTACTGTTCATGTGTCACTTATCTCCCATGTTAAATTGCCTCAGTATTCAGGGAATAAATGTTTCCTCTGCAAACTTCTCACATACGTCTAATCTCTCTTTATTAAAGAAGTCCTTCACTGCACACATTTATTCTAACCTTCTGGAAGTCTATGGGGATGGATTTTCTCCCTAATGTATTCCTTTCCATACCAATCTCAGAATGATAGAATACTCCTATATTTTAATAAGAATGTGGTCAATTCATAGTAAATGTCACCACATCAAAATAACACGTTGTCTGACTCATGTAATTTATTGAAGAGACAGGAACTTTTAGTATTTCTAAATGTGAATAAAAAATGCCATCGCCATTGGCAGCAGGGATATAATACAATGAATTGCATTACACATCTGGCAGATACATTCAGAGTTGTTTGAAATTGCCAAATGGTTTTGATCATGGATATAATAGTGGTCTCCTATGACAAGACTTAGACAATTTAAGCTTGTATTTCTTGCCATTATCTCTTAGTACCTAACTCTTGAATTTGAGAAGTGAAATGAAGGAAATTCTTCTAGTGTACATTTCTAATATGACAGGATGTGCCTTCTCTGACATATTAATCTCTTTATCTGAGTAGATTTCTCAAAAATGGTGACTAGGTTTAATCCATTAAACTATTTGTTAAGTATTTGATGATTAAAAACAAGTTTCTAGTTTGCTCTTGTCCTTTTTAACAGTAAAAGTAGGTTTTTTTGTTTGTCTGTTTAAACTGTATTACACTTGATTTTCAGTAAACATTGTAAGTTTTCCTGAGATTTTGTGAATAAAAAAATAAAAATATTATCTTCTTCCTTCAAAGATTGAGGATCATGTGGAAGTGATATCACATCTCTATGAACATAGAATTACTTCATATCTTAAGAGTATGAACAGGGCAATTACCCAGAAGACTCTTTTTTTCTGTAAAAGAAAGGGGAAAAATTATAGTCCACTAAACCAGCCTATAGTATACTGGCTGGAGTCAAAACTACCCTCTATCTTTAATAAGTAAATGATTGAGAAAACAGATGAGCTCAAAGGTATGCATGGAACTAGTAAAATCAATAGAGAAATTATTCTTCTTGTAGGTTAGATGTTCAGAAAGTGCTTACCTATGTTGCATGTAGAGTAGATGACCAACACAGGTCTACTGGCCTATGTGGTCTAAGATTAGATAAAGTTTAACTTATCTGAAGTTAGCTGATATGATCTTGTCTTACACATATAAATGTACAGACTGCTAACTGTAGTTAGCTCATGAGGTTAGTTATGAGGGAAGAAACAGAATGTCTGAAAAAACTAATGCTCAGCTCTGTACAACGCACAATGTTAAATCAAAAAGCAACAACCTGAATGTTGGCACTGAAGTGCCACTACTAAAGAAAGAAAACATCAGAGACAAACCAAGTATACCACTGACAGGCCGTGGCCAATGACACATTCTGCATATAATAAATCGCCCTTATCCAGTTTTATTATTTATAAAATTGAGGGAATAAACCAGACAAGACAGAATAAAACTTGAGAATCCAAAATAATAAAATTGACTGGAACTCCTATTTGAAAAATATGCTGCTGCCATCCTCCATCATTGAAATATCTTTCTGTTTCTTATTCACTTCTCATGCCCTGAACAGCAGTCACTGAAATTAAGTTGAAAAATTAATGATGCTACAGCTGTAGTTGTAGCAGTATCTCTCAGTGCTTCCACTGGATTTTGAACTGCTCTTTAGACACAGCTTGACTGCAGGAGTGGAAGAGAAGAGAGTTTTAGAAACAAGTTACATTAGTACTGCCAAAACGGAGCATGTAGTCTAGTCTGTGGATGACACATTTGGTCAGCCACCAGCCTATTCATTACCTCCACGTAAGGGAGAGCGGTGTTTAGAACTATCATGTCAGAAAACTAGCACATCAGTATTATCAAAAAATTCCAGAATGTCTAAGTAGAACAATTACAAATCACAATAGTCACAGGAATTAGTTAAAAAAATACAAATATAATTAAATAAGTAATATTTATAATATCTAAAATATGTTTTAGTACTATTGTCCTGTAGTCTAATTTAAGTAGCTCTAATCTATTCCGTTCTCTCCATGATGATTTTTTATGTAAAAATAAATCTTTCTAAACTCTTTTCTTTCTTTCCAAATCCATGAAAAAAAAAGAAGGAAATGAATGTGAATGGGAGAGAAAACACTGAGTGAATGAAATGAAGGTTTGTTGCCTCAAATTTATACAAACATACCACAACAAAAATTACATTAGTTGGATCTATAATTTGTCTACAGAATGAATTCCATGTAAGCTTTAAGGTACACTTTTGACAAAGTTGCAACATGAATTAATTTGCAAGAGTTTAAGTTTGCCTGTCAAAACTCATTCTACTTCAGTCTCTGTTACCTTTTTCTTACTGGGGAATTTTGAAAAAGCGGTACAAGCGCAACAAGTGAAAATGCCAGGCATATAACATGATTTAATATTGACTGGATGAAGCTCCTCCATTCAAAAATATAAAACGAGAATGCATTTGGTAATGCTTGTGGATGCAAGAGAAGGCTATTACAACACTTTTTTTCCCTGAAATGTAATTTTCAGACTACTTCTATTTTTTCATCTTTTAAAAAGACTCATTTTTGTGCTTATGCCATGCTAACCTAGAAGTGAATCTATGAAAAACTTGAACATTTTGAATTCAGGAAACAAAAAAAGTCTCATCCTGAAAGCCCTCATCTTTAAATCTTACTAATATATTCATATTACTTATATTATGTAAATCCAAATAAAAGAGCTGTGGCTCCATTAAGTATGGCCAAGGAGACTACTAAAAGCCTTTACACAAAAGAGTGTTTGTGTTTCAGAAGCCTGTAGTGGTGGTGCAAGCATTTCCTCCCTGAGTCCCCGACTTCCTCTGCTGAAACAACCTTGCAGGGAGAGTGAGAGTTTGAGGAAATTACCCCATAGCAATTTTGATCATGCAAAGAAAAACTTCCAAGAGAGGATAGTCCAGGGAGATAATACCTCTGGTTAGAATTGTTGTGTTTAGTTGTTCTTCATGGAAATTTTTTCCAAACATCTCCAGCAAGGCATGACATCTAGCCATCTCAGCAGGACATCATTTCAGCAATGAAAAAATATACTGCAGGACTTTTTTTTACATGGCTTAGATATTTCTTAAAGTAATACAGCGAGCTGCTGGATAAAAAAATGTGCACAATGGGGAGGATATATTCCCTTAATTTTATTTTACTATTCTGCTGATGTGCCCTTCAGCACAGATACTGGTTTCATAATTCACCTTTCACATCTATTTCATGTAGTTTTCACCTCAGCTTGGAGGATTTTCATTCAAGTGTTGATCTGACCTGACCCTTTTGAACTTGTATGATCTGACTATCACAGCATAAGACAAAAAAAATTTGAAACTGTAATAAAGAACTCAGTTTCATTTATGCCCTATAGATTTTTGTTTAGCTTCTGTTTCCTTTTCTCTTCCTTGCTTGAATGCCATATAATGACAAAAATGCAGTCATAAGTCAAAAACAGACCATAAACTCCTAGAACATTAGAAGATTATGTATTATGAAAACTTTATGCTGTTTATTTCAGCAGATAAAGACTAAAGGAAGCAGGACTGTATAATAATTCATACATATTGTAGGCTCCATCTGTCAGTTATTTTGTATTGTTTAATTGATGAATCTAAGGGGTTAACTCAAGCAGAAGCTGACAGCATATATAGAAGAAGGGAGACAATGAGTTGACAGCAGCTGTTCCAGCAAATACCTGAGACAATGCAGAAAACTAAATGCTTTGAAGTCTACCCCTGCCCTCCTGCTGAGCTGTCAAACTGGTTTGATCAAGCTCCAGTCACAGGTGCAAACAGAAAGATTTTCATTAACTCTATAAAGCGACACACTTCCTAAAGCTGGACTCAAAGCTTAGCTGAAACCCAGCTTCCGCACCTGAGATCTTCAAATAAGTTTGGGCTGCGTAAGTGTTCAGGTAAGACAGATACGCAATGAATCTTTTCTTGTACTGGAACTTCTTTTTTAGGTGTTATTCCTATTTTACATTCAAACAATATTTTATTTGGAAAAGGCTGATTCAGATCACTGTGTTAACCAATTCATTACAGCTGTGAGAATGCTTACAGGCCTTAAATCTATTTAGACCTATTCATTAATCACATAAAGTTCAGTAAAAGGATTAGGTCAAAGATAACATGCAGTTCCACTGTCCTGCAGGTCTTGACTCAGGTAGAGGTAAAAAATACAACCAGGTCTGATAGCATGACAAGAATGACCTACATGTGAATACATAATGCAACAGGGAATTATGTCAATAAATAGAAGAATATTGTTCTAGCTAGTGTGTAAAGTGAGAACAGACATACTGACATATCCATTACAGATTCAATGAAAGAAAATTTGAAGCACTAGGAAAGCACTATTATTAAAACTTTACAGCACATAAAAATGTGGTTAATATGTGATACGCAGCTTTATTCTAGAAAATAAAAATCTCTACTACTTAAGAGTTCTTAAAATATACCTGTAGTTCTCAGATGGTTGCTTGCTCAGCAGTTTTTACTGTTCAGTAGTATAACACTGAGCTTGTGAACATATCATTTAGTGTCTTTCTCTGCTCGCATTCAACCTTGAGAAAGCTACAAGGGCAGAATCTATTTGGTGACAGTGGGATTCATTTAATCAAAACCAGACATCTAAAGTAGAAATACTTATGTCTGAAATAATCATTCCAGGCTCCCTTCATAGTTAATAGTGGAAAAAAAAACACTTATAGGGTATGATTTATACTTGTAGGGTATGATTTATTTTATTCTAACATAGTCATGTAAAGTAGGACAGAAGAATTCAATGTTATTGCCCAAGACAGCTTCCAGTTACCGTGGAGTTTAATGAAACTTAGAAAGAAATTAGCATGTTGAAGTCAGAAGGGCTACAGCGTGCTAAAATCTGTGTAAAAGTCTTAAAAAGCAACTTAAGGTCCTGAGAGGCTCTGTATGTGAGTGGAAGTTATAAAGCCATCATGTGCCAGTTTGGCACACCCTGAGACCCGGGGTCTCTGTCCCAAGTCAACGGACATGGCTGCTGTTTTCCTGGTTGGAGGTTTGTCTATGAAGGAGCCTGAGCAGGTACTGCAGAAAGGCACACACGCACACACAGAGGACACTAACGCAGCTGGCCACACCTAGTGCCACAGGGTGCTGCCTTTAACAACACCCACACAAACACTACCAAGGCTCATGTAAAACCTAATAAGATCAGGCAAAGTCCCGATCCTTCTCTCTGCCTGATACGGATTGGGTTTCACTAGTGAAAGCACACACCTGAGCCCTCCAGATTCACAGGCACACCCACACTTGTGGATCCCTCAAATACCAGCATGCGCTTGCAGCCTGTCCAATAGCCCTGCTCAGATCCTGAGGCCTCATACCCAGTATACAGGTTTCCACCCACTCACTGGCTAGTCCAGCATGATATTCGCTGGCAGACAGGTGCGCTCCCTCACACACTTGACTCACAAGCATCCCAATGCTTGCAGATCTCTTAAACATCATTATGGGCTGTCAGCCTACTTAATATCCATGCCTGGACCATGAGCACCCTTACCTACACAGACTTTGAGTCTTAGCAGAAACAGGCTTTCCGCCGACTTGTCCGCTAGTCCAACTTGACATTTGCTACTGAATGACACACATACATTGGGTTAAAATTACTAAGAGAAAATATACGCTCTGGTCCCTCCAGTTGCTGGAGCATAAGCTTTGCAGCACTCACATATGTGATAAATTACACAGGAAGGCAGAATCATAGAATCATAGAATGTGTTGGGTTCGAAGGGACCTTTAAAGGTCATCTAGTCCAACCCCCCTGCAGTAAGCAGGGACATCTTCAACTAGATCCCATATTTAAGAAAGGATTTAATGAGATGACAGCATAGATCACAGTGACCAGGTGCAAGGTTCAGTCATACAAGCACACAGACCAGTGCTTGTTTGCATGTGACCGTCCGCTTATATCTTTCCTCTTCCCTATTTTCCCACAGTTGTCCTTCCCTGATCTGCCCCGATTCCCCCTTTTCCCGGTCTCTGGCCCTGGCCTTAAATAGCCCAGTAATAGGTTTTTCACAGTTCCACAAGCATCTGCTGGTAGCCCATGGTAAGTGTCACAAAGTCCCACAGGGACCCGTCCAGTATCCCTTAATATTCATGCTACTCTTCTTCCCCCTTTCTCATCAGTTAAACAGTTCAGGTCAACCCCCTTCAAGGCTATGCCTGAGTGTTTTCTTAATGGCCCATCAATCAGCCTGTGAAGAGTTCTGGTCTGTGTTATTGTCTCTGTTATCACCTGCTCCTCAGGTTTGTGTAGCTGTGTGTTTAATTTATCACTTTCTTTGTTATTTGTTATTTCTTTTATACCAAATAGTCCTTAACCAGATAACTTAATGAACCAGATGCTCTCACATGCTCTCCCATTCCACGTTCCCTTACCTGCCCAGACCCTTTTTCTAGTGCCAGCTGATGCTTATTCTAGTTCTCTTATCTTTATTGGACATATAAGGGAGCGTGCTCTGGCTCCCATTTGAGGCATAAGTCCATGGAGTTTTGGGGGCTTTTTTTGTTGTTGTTTTTCAAATGGAAACCACAGATGGCCAAGAAATAAACTCTGCCATAATCTTCTGCATGCTCATCTCTTTCAGACCACATAATCTGATTTTGGTTCATTCTTAGATGTCGTGACTACATGTCGTTTAGAATTGGCTGGAAGGTTCACACAATCAGTAGGCAACAGATGGGTCAGAAAAGCAGTCCATTGCTGACAGGGTGCCCAAAGGAGATCACTGTAAGAGAGGTCTCACCAACAAGAAAACAAGTGTAACAGTGAATGAAAGGAAATAAGTGTTTTTAAAAGAAAGATCTTTTGCTATTACTGTTGAAGTTACTGCACACACTTCTTGGATTTTGCACTCATTATTTTTCAGTAATCCTAGACAAATAATCTCTCGGAAATTCTTTATTTTTGCTTGGACTCTTAATTGTTTAATTTGAGCACTGTATTTAGATCATCCTATGTAGTTATGTTTGAGTTCATAACAAAGCAATGAGTTTGCTAGAAGGTAACTGGAAGGAATCTGTATGCTGTAATTTTGAAAGTGCTGTTCTTACATTATCTCATTTACAGTAGCCTGTCTGGACATTAGCGTTTAGTTCTGCCTTTTTTTTCTGGTTGCTCTTCATTCAACTTACTAGTAATGCTGTGTTTTTCAGGCAAAATTTGATTCATTACTAAAGGCCTACTTGATGAGAACTTTGCTTTTGGACTACGGCAATATAAACATTAGATTGAATTACAGTTATACTGTCATAGAAAAATGTAGGTTGGAAGGAAGCTGTCGATGCCACAAAAAGGGTGGGAGAAGTGAAGGGAAACAGTTTATGAGGAAAAGCCACGGAAAGTTTCTGGAGAGTTTGTCTTGTTATTCTGACTATTGCTGGGAAACTAAATTTCTCCCATTCTTACAGTAATATTTATCCAAACCACTTCTTTGATGACAATAGCAGAAGCAACCAATCTAGGTTTCCAGGAATCTGTCATACGTTTTTTTTTTGCAGGAAACAACAGGCTCTGCTGTTGCCTCAAGCAACTCCTACTTAATATTAACACATAACATTAGTTCTTGTCCTTTACTTCCACCTACTTTTCCACAACATTGAGCTCCACAATGCATTCCTGCACCCATGGACTGTATGCTCAAATCAGAATTACAGTACTTGCAGAATTAAGTTTCTCTCCTTGTTGTACTAGTATATCATTCATCTCAGTAATTGTATTTGTAATCTGAAAATTCACAGTACATGTTCCAGTTCACCCTAAAAATATTTTGGAAATTTAGGATTGGAGGAGAAAGCCTTGATTGTTGAGTAACTAGAACCAAATTCTTTAATAATTAGCTAGTTTACTAAGATTGAGGTTAATGTCAGGTAAGACTAATGATGACAAGATAATTATTGGAAGGTTTTTCAGGACCCATGCTAATATAGGTCAGAAACCAGTCAAATTACAGGCCGAAACTTCTTCATAGCTAATTTGTGCTCACTCCTTCTGGATGAATATTATCTTTAAATAAGTCTTTATCCCTCACTTCCTTCTTTTTCCCCCTTACATTAATATATGGAGAAAATTAATATTCCCTCTTTTTTTTGTTTTGTTTTTTTAGGTCAGTATAGGCCTTTTTAATATGTTATTCATTCCATTTCTTAAAATATCCCTTCCCTCTATTATTCTCAAAGTTTTTCTCTGTACCTGTTACCCTCTTAGCCTCTTGCATCTATATAATGTTTACTTTTCATATGCAAATTTCAGATTAGTTCCTTACACAATGACATTAATACTCCCTTATCTGTATTAGGAATACATTACTATAGAAACACATTTTCTTTTTTTAAAAAAATAATGTATTTCTTTCTTTATTTAAATAGCTGTATCTTATTTATGGTTCATATACATTCATAAACATATGCATTGATATGCATAACCCATTTTTCTGTTCTTGTCACAACTGACGAGTGCCCATTTTATGTCTTGTCTTTCTCTACATTTATTTTGATCCAAGGAACCTATAACGTATAATAACTAGTAGCTCTACAGGTCATTATCTTGCCTGCTTCTGCTGCTATACAATTGCAAATCCAGTAAGATGTGAAGAATAAGGATGGAAGACAAGGCTTTATACATCTTTCCTTGGTTAAAAAGGCCAAAGACTGATGTGAATTCTCTGAATTTGTTCACCTATTGGAGTCAGGATTTCCCAGCTACCTGACACTTTGCCTGCCAATACCTTGGGGAAAGAAAGGAAAGAAAACAATACATTTTAAAAGAGAAATTGGCTTTTTTTCTGTAACAAATGAGTGACACATCACACTGAAGGCTCAAAGGGCTGCTTTGTGTATTAAGCGAGTTTTGTTCACATAATACTGTACATTCAGCCTTTGAATCAGGGCACCTTTAAACAGAAGAATTCAATCCAGCTTGGCTGTTTCATATTCAAAATCCCTTTTTGTACAAAAACTCTTGGGGAAAATATCACTGTCCAATAAACTTAGTGTCATCCCCCTTCACAAAACATATATTGGCAATTTTGCATATAAAATATTTTACATAGCTTCAGTTGCAAGCCAGATATGTTAGTTTTTTTCATCACTTGAGTTTAACAACTTCTGTTACAGAACTTGAACAAATTCAATAAGAACGATCTTCTTATGCTTGGTCAGGATCAGAGTGTTTATTTTTTATTTTTCAGATATGCAGTATGTACCTGCAGATAAAGAAGACATTCAATGCCTGTTTTTTAGATTTCAATGAAATGGATTTGTATCTGTGTGAGATTCAAATATGGTCATTTTAGAACAAAAAAGAATAAGTGAAAAGAAAGACATCTTGGACCACAAGATCTGGACAGGCATGAAGTTATGAAAGAGTCAATAAAGGGATAAGAAATAAAATTTAGAAGTTGCCATTTAATGTAGGAAAAATAGATTTGAGTGACTGTAAGTGACTGTAAGTCACTCAAAGGGTAAACTTCAAGGGGGAACTTAAGGGAAAACTTCAATAATTTAATTGAAAATGAGGATGTCATTTTCAATTCAATGAATTGAAAGTCTAATTCAATGCATATTTCACACATTTGGAAGTGAAAGCATGGTGAAGTGAAAATATGAAGTGTGAAATCAGACATTTTGTTGCTAAAGGGTACAAAAATAATATGGGTGATGCTAGTAAAACTTACTCTGTATTTGTATATGATAATGATATCCTGATTGGTTTGATGTAGTATTATTCCGAAAAAGTATTGTTCATCAGGATTAAGTAACATACAAGGGGGCTGGCATACAAACAGATAAACTGAGATTGTTACATTAGCAGCATCATACTCTATATATTAATGAGATATTAATGAGATATTCCTTCATTATCCTTTTGTAAATCTAAGCAGGTGGTAGTCAACCAAGAAAAGTTCTGAATAATGAAGGTTGTTCACTAGTTTACAGAGTATTTTATAATAAGCAGGGAGAGAACCGCTTAGCAAACCAGAAAGTTTTTTACTTTTGTTTCAAAAGGTTATATACTTAACACTGGCAATAAAAGTAAGACTTAGCACACAACACTTAAGCTTTAAAACTAAGTTGGATGAATGAAAAGCTTAACAAAGAAATCTAAATGTACTTAGTTTTACAGAAATAGTGTCTTTTGATTTAGCCTCATTCACTCTAAAGTCTAAAATAAATATACAGAAAAATCTGTATTATTCTCCATCTTTAAAATGAATTGGATAAACAGTAATTTGGAAATATACAAATCGTCTTGTACTGAACAAATATAGAAAAAAAATTAAAGTCAGCGCTTGTTGGTGGGAGGTCCATGGATGTTAATTTGAATAAAGGTTGATTGGGGTCTGATAAAGCAGTTCCAACAAGATTTCCATGGCTTTGGATATCTTTTCAAATGAGAAAATAACTTTTTCTGGAGAATTTTCACTACTAAATCAAATATAATTCATACCATTTATAGTCCATATAATAAAATATAGTGGGTAACTAATTTTGTAAGCAGAAATGTCTAATATATGGTCAGAAACTAATTAGGAATACAGTATTTCTTCCAGTAGAAGCTCTCTACTGTAGTGATTCAGCTTCCTTTTTAATCAGTGTGCTAAATTAAGAAGACCTTAAAATATTTCATACTGAGGTGCCACTATGTAGTTTATGTTAATGTAAAAATAAAAATGATTTGTAAAGGAAAAGGTTTCAAAAGTTTAATAACCTATATTTAAAACGACAGTCATTTTTATCACTTGCATCAATTTCAGAGTTAAGGCACCTACTGCAATTATTTAAATGGTGCACATCAGTGATAGTTCAAATACTGTCACGCAGGTCTCTAAGATGTTAAAAAATATTTTTTAGTGCGTTCAGTATCAGGAGTTTTATAATCCTACTACTTTAAGCTAAAAGGATCAAAAAAATCCCCTACTGATATTTCCTACAAATAGGAAATGGCCATGTGGTGAATAATTTCCTTAGGAAGCTGCGCTGACAAAAAAACCCCAAAAAACAACCACTTTATGTGTCAGTCTTTTTAACTGTTTTGATGCAAACTAGTAACGTCTTAGCTATCCTTGAAAACTTTGAAAACAGCCTAGGTAACTATCCTTCATATTATTTACATTGCTGCATTGATCTATTTTTAATTACTGAAATTACATTTATGTAATTGAAAGCAAAGTGCTTATTTTGCATTTTACCTTTGCTAACTCCTCCAGATCCAAAATAATAAAAAAAAAAAAAAATCGGAAAAAAAAGTGTCTATCATTGTAACAAAATTTAATAAAGTCACAAAGAGAAATATGTCTATTGTGTTTTGTAATAATTATCAAAGTTCTGAGGACACCAACAGCCCTGCCTGTCCCTGCCCCGTCTCCATGGGACTCTCCCCACCTTGCCCATGGCCCAGGACCCCATTTCAGCCCCTGGGGCCACCAACCCCTGCCTGGTGACATGGGAGTGACATGGCAGCTTGGTTGGTCTCCAGCTTCCCACAGCCCTGCCCTGCCCAGCCATGGGCCCCACCAAGCTGGGTCAACCCATGAGCCCACATCCCAGCCTGGCCTCGGCCTCTCCCCATCCCCATGGAGGTACCCAGTGCCTGGGGCTGGGGCTGCCCCGGTGTCTTCCAGCTGCCCTGCTCCTGTCTGGGGTGGTAGGATGGGCCCTGGCTGCCAGGCCTTGCCCTGACAGACCATGGGATTCCCTCTTGGGTCCCTGGCCTTCACTGTGCCCTTAGATAAATGCAAGCCTTAGCATATTCGATAATACCAACAAGAGATCTAGAAGTGTGTCAAGGTAACAAAAATCACCCGTCTATCATACACTTACTTACATCCATACATTTGTCTTTTAGGAGTTCCTCCCTGGACGGACAGTTTTAAACTGTCCGTGTTCTTTTTGATATCTAAGGATAGAGTATGCACTTAGTTAGGAAGTAGGACTGGACCTAGAACCCTTCTGGTGCATCAGGGTGTTGTTAAAATTTGTCATAGAATTTGGAATCCAGTTATCAATCACTAAAGCATCTGCATGATTGTACATCTATGTATATACTATGTCCTTACGACTTCATGGAACTGCTCATGTTTAGCCTGAAAGCTGTGAAGGCATCTCCTGAGTTTATGCTGAAGGTTTCTTCAGTAAACTGGCTGACTAGTTAAAAAATTGCAGAAAAGCACTAAATGCTGACTTTGCTGCCTCCATCTCATATAAACTGCCTATGCTGCATTTTCTGAAAATGTCTGCATCCGTGTCCTTAAAAAGTTTTAGAAAGGGAATGAAATGTGCTTTTTCCCCTACCAAAAGGCAATATGTAGTGCATGGTTACCTCATACGAGAACCTTTTTTGACTCATGATCAATTTTAGCACACTGCCAATTGAGTCTTCAGTCATCATGGGTTAATTTCACAAGCAAAACACAGATATTATAATCCCCAACTAAGCATCAGTAGTTCTTCAGTGTCTCTATTTAAATTTAGCAACAGAAAGTAGATACTAAGTTGAAGTATATATAAAGACTTCCGACTCAGTGTTTCTACCTTGGAAAAGGCTGTTTCTTGCCTAATGGGATTTAGCATGATTTGAAGAACAAGTCTTCCCTTAGAAATATTAATTTCTTCCCTAGGTCTCAATTTTTTTTTTTAAATTAAGTGCTTGCTTTCTAATTAGAATTCTCACCCCCCAAAAAATAAATTAAAAATGAACAAACAAACAAACAAAAACAAATAAATGAAAAAAAACAAAAACAACCAAAAACCCCACCCCAAAACCAACTGAACAAAACAAAGGGAAATATCCAGCCATTTGGGCCTTAGGATACCTCTTTGGGAAGCAGAATATGACAGTTCAAAACCTCCTAAGAACAAATTTGAATGTAGAGGCATACAATAGGCTATAATATTTTTAAAGTGTCCATGCTTCTTTGTGTAGGTATAAAAGGGATATCTTTGAAATTACTGAAAATGATAAAAAATCTTATTCCCTGTGTCTTACAGTTGTCTCATCATGGCATGTTCTTCTCTTAACGGGTTTTTACCTTTCAGAATGGCTTTAAAAGTAAATATATGATAGATATCTTTGTCAAAAAAAGCAGCTTGATTCCATGTTGCAGTTACTATAGGTCAGCATCTATGGTCCCTGGATGCCTGGGACCATAAGGGCTCTCTCAGCAGTCCCTGGGAACAGATTGGCTATATAAACAGCACCAAACCAGCACACGCAGAAAAAGAGAAACCCTGCTGCTTCATTATTTTTCGTGCAGCTGTATGGGCTGTCTTGTGCCTCGCTTATAGTTTTATAGGGAGTAATCATATTGAGAACACCTGGGGTGACATGTAATTACAGCATGATTGTGTGGAAAAATGTGGGTCTATTCAAATTTCTCAGGGGCTATAGACAGCTGGTTCCTTTTAATTCTTACAACAGCATGTGTTCTGTAACAGCTGGAGATGTGTTTTCCTATTCAGCCTCATTTGATGGATTGATCATGAGGCAGGTGATCAGCAATTTCTAAACTGTAATCCAAACTCTGCCACTAACTTGCTGTTAGCCTTGGGCAAGCCACTTAGGGTCAGATCCAGCTGAAGTATTTAAACACCTAAAGAATGATGTAGGTAGAATATAGACATTTGTGTCCGGAACTGCAGTTTTGAAATCCAAGTTAATCCTGTCTAGCTGCAGAAACATCACAGTACAGATACTATAGGCGATCGCTGTTTTGTTATAATTCTGTCTTAAAGTTCTAGAGATAACTATTCATAGTTTGTCTGCAATCTTTGATTCTTTCCTCATATTTAAAGATGATCAGCAGACGAAAAAAAAAAAACAAACACTGGACTTGCTGAGATATGAATCCCATTGAATTCTTAAATTCTAAAACTCCAACAGAAAAAAAATAATTGCTTGAATAATGATACTATTGGTTTCATTTGAAATGTGACTACTAGAGAAACCTTTTTTAAACCATTTTTATCCATAATCAGTTCTCTTTTCTACCTGAGGGAATGGAGTCCTTTCCTTTTGCTTCCATCCCCCCTCCTAAAAACCAAAGGCATGCCCTATCCATCAGATCATAGGCTTACTGAAAATAATTCAAGATTTTCCAATCCACAGAGCAAGAAAAAATGAATATGATTAGACCGTAATAGTTTTTCTTTTTAATGAGAACCCCAGACTCTCTTCTTTGACATCAAAAATTGCATATTTATCTTATTCAATGACTACTTAATATCAAAAGCCTGAATATAGTCATCAAAACCTAATAGCTCTTCTTCCCAGTGCATGCTTGAATCACTGTAGCTACTAAATCACATTATCTCAGGTCTAGTAAGTATTGATTTTTTTCTAATTTTTATACTGTGAACAGATTTTACAGAAAGGGAAGATATTGTCTTCCTGTTCTTCCGCCATCATGGGAAATGAGAGCTTGAACCTCTGTTGGATAAAGACAACAAACTAGACATTTTTCACCACGTATTGTAAAGGAAGTCTCGGAGCTGAGCAACACAACACGTAGCTGCAGATTTATAACCCTAGCAATACAACTCAAGAGGCCTGTTTCACAGGAATGAGGTTGTATGTTGCGTTGTTTATCTTCTAGAGAGCAAAGTCATTTAGGGAGAAGTCCAAAAATACCATATAAGAATGCAAAGTGCCATTTAGTTTACATTTATATGCACAGAGCAAACAAAAATAGTTCACAAAACAGAATCGTACAAACACAGAATTATAGAATGGTTCAGGTTGGAAGGGACCTTAAAGATCATCTTGTTCCAACCCCCCTGCCATGGGAAGGGACACCTCCCACAGACCAGGTTACTCAAAGCACCACCCAGCCTGGTCTTGAACACTTCCAGGGATGGGACATCCAGAACTTCTCTGGGAAACCTGTTCCAGTGTCTTGCCACCCTCACATTTCTTCCTAATATCTAATCTAAATCTACCCTCTCTCAGTTTAAAACTGTTACCCCTCATCCTATCCCTACCCTCCTTGATAAAAAGTCCCTCCCCATCTCTCCTGTAGGCCCCTTTAGGTACTGAAAGGCCACTATAAGATCTCCCCAGTGCCTTCTCTCCAGGCTGAATAACCCCAACTCTCTCAGCCTCTCTTCATAGGAGAGGTGTTCCAGCCCTCTGATTATCTTCCTGGCCCTCCTCTGGACTCACTACAACAGGTCCATGTCCTTCTTACATCGGGGGCTCCAGAACTGAATGCAGTACTCCAGGTGGGGTCTCACAAGAGCAGCATAATGGGGCAGAATCACCTCCCTTGACCTGCTGGCCATGATTCTTTTGATGCAGCCCAGGATGCAGTTGGCTTTCTGGGCTGTGAGCACGCATTGCCAGCTCATGTTGAGCTTCTCATCCACCAACACCCTGAAGTCCCTCTCCTCTGGGCTGCTCTCAATCCACTCCGCCCAGCCTGTATTTGTGCTTGTGATTGCCCTGACCCTTGTGCAGGACCTTGCACTTGGCTTTGGTGAACTTCATGAGGTTTGCATGGGCCCACCTGTCTAGCCTGTCCAGGTCCCTCTGGATGTCATCCCTTCCCTCCAGCGTGTTGACCATGCCACACAGCTTTGTGTTATTGGCAAACTTGCTGAGGGTGCACTCAATCCCACTGTCCATGTTGCCAACAAAGATGTTAAACAGTGCCAGTCCCAATACTGACCCCTGGGGAATGCCACTCATCACTGGTTTCCATTTGCACATTGAGCTGTTGACCACAACTCTTTAAGTGTGGCCATCCAGCCAATTCCTTGTCCACCAAGTGGTCAATCCATTAAATCCACGTCTCTGCAATTTAGAGACAAGGATGTCATGCCAGACAGTGTCAAATGCTTTGCATAAGTCCAGGTAGATGTCATCAGTTGCTCTTCCCTTACCCACCAACGCTGTAAGGCTGTCGTAGAGGGGCACCAAATTTTTCAGGCATGATTTAATCACTTTCACTCAAAATCATGGGGAGTCTTGAACAATATTTCCATAATGTTGCTTTGATAAATATTTATCCCATAGTTAGTTTTAATTAAAAAAAAATAATACATGTTGCAGGTATTGCAGGCAAGACAGAATAGTTGACAACCTCTAGTAAATTTGGATAATGGGGTATATTTAAGAACCAATAAGATTAGAGCTTTGATCCCACTTATTTGCCTTGCACACTCACTAACAAGCCTACAGTACTGTGTTTGCTAGGTCTCATTTTCCCTTTCCTTCAGGGAGATTGCTGTTGTGCAGGTATCTGCAGTGCTACTGGTCACACCGGCCATGGTCCTTGCACATCCCCTGAACTTCATCTCCATGCAGCTATCTGATTTCTGGGATCTTTCCTCTAAGCCTACTTCTTGATTTTGGGAATCCTTTTTTGGCCGCAAATTCCAGGTTTCTCTAGTCTAAATAGTCAATTTATGTACAGAAGCATAATGTGTCATCACCTTCGTAACTGGTGGTTCAGGACATACCATTTTTGTTTAATACAACTGGTACCAACATCACAGCCAGGCTGTACTCATTTCAGCTAGCAGGTATGAGGTTTCTGCTTGAGAATTCAGAAATCCAGTTTTGGACTTACACTTACCCACACATATACATAATTATCTGCCACCTGTTAGTATTCATAATTTAAGTTACTTCTTTGCCTACAACAGGGTAGAATGAGAACTGTCATATTCTTTCAATATTTAATCAGAGCATTGAATGGAACACTCCTGAAGCAAAGTTTTGGATCTCCTTCTTATATGACATTTGAATTTCACTCTTACTAATATTCCAGATAATACATACTGTTCACTTTTTCACATCACAATACTAGTTAAAAACTTTTCTTAATGGAGAGCTCCACGTCACTTCTGAATGCAGAAACTGGGCCTCTGTAAAGTTTTATTTGCATCAAATTTAGTGTTTTGGGGCTTTTGTTTGGGGTTTTTTTAGATGAAACAGAAAGTGTCATTCACACTCTACTCTACTGTCAAGTGTTGCCAAAGAAACAGTGGGGAGCCCTATTACTGCCAAGGCAAAAAAGAGAAGATATTCAAAATTTTGAACAAATATCTGATTTTTCAATTTTTATTCAAAGCAAATAGATTCACTGAACCTCTTCAGATTGCACATAGCTACTAAAAATTGTTTTGTGCATGAATAATTCTGATATATTTCTTTAGCTACTTATTAGTTCACCTGATATACTATCATTTTCTAGTCCTGGACATAAATTAGATTATTTCTCTGGCTTGAAGTCTTGGAATAATATAATTCAAGTTTGAGAGGGACGTCAGGATGTCCTCAGTGCAACTTTCTGCTTAAAGAAGGATCAGTTATGACATCAGACCAGGTTGCTCAGGGCTGTATCCAGTCAGGTCTTGAAAACTTACAAGTTGGGGTACTGCAGAACTTCTTTGAGCTCCACTACTTGACTATCCTCATAGCTAAGATTTTCTTTTTGTATTTACCTCTTTTGTTTCAATTTATGCCTGTCATCACTCATCCTCTCGCCAATCACTGCTGTGAAGAGCACGACTCTTGTCTTCTTGAGAACGTCCCTGTGAATAGTGGACACTGCTGCAGGGTCCCCTGCAGGTCTCTCTTCTCCAGGTTGGACCTGTACCATAACCTCTGCTCACAAAGCAAGTGCTCCGGCCCCTACCATGTTGGTGGCTTCTGCTGAACTCACTGAGGTTTGTAGATGTCCATCTTGTATTGGGCAGCCCGAAACATGGTACAGAATCTAGAATGGATCTGACAAGTGCTGAGTAGAAAGGTGGATGATCACTTCTCTTGATCTACTGGCCATGCTTCTATTCATACAGTCTGGGAGGTTATTGACCTTTCCTGCTACCAGGGAGCACTGCTGGCTCACATTGAGCCACTGTCCTCCAGGGCCTTTTCCACAGGGCTGCTCACTAGCCAGGCAATCTCCTGCCTGCTTTGCTGCAAGGAGGTCTTCCTTCCCCAGGGCAGGACTTTGCATTTGTCCCTGTTAAAGTTTACAAGCTTCCTGTCAGTCCAAATGAGATCTAACCTAAGGGTATTGGTGTCTAATTTTCCTTAAATCCACATATGCATAAAGATTCTTTCTTTTATCTATCTTGGATTAAGGAGTACGGAAATAATATCTTAAAACCTTTCTAATGATTTTGTGCTAATTATCGTTTACTCAGTAAATGATCTGATTGAGTAAATGTAGGCTACCTTGTAGTATAATCCCTTTTAACATTTATGTAATTTCATTCAATGAATCTCAAGCTTTTGGAAATATCTGTATAATCTACCAATATATTGTTTCTAACACCAGGAAGGCAAAAACCTTTATTTTATATCAAATATTTATTTTTATCATCAAACTCTCTGCCTCGGACAGTATCATAATATTTTCTCTTCCTGTAGGTGTTTGCATATATTTGGATATAATCTAACACTCAATGAGCTACTTATCAGTTTTCAGTATTTCCATAGACAAGATGCTAAATTCATCAACAGAACAGAATTAATTTTCATGGGCCTGAAGCTTTGTATACAAATAGTCACAAGAACATACCCAAGTGATTTTGTCCTTCAAATTCAGTGCAAGTTGTATTGCTATTGTCTGATATATGATCTCAATTCAGTTTCAAGTGTTCACAAGCGTTCAAGAAAATATTTAAATAGTGTTCTTGAAAACATGCAAGTGGAACATAATGTAACTGTGCTTAAACTTAAATACGTACTTAGGTAAAATTGAAGTAATGGTAATTCTTACATGACCAACTGCAGATAAAACAGTCTCAGTGACTCAGAATAAGAAATGCAAAGACTGAGATAGATACCAGTATAGTTCCACAAACAACTTTATTATGAATATTTTAATATAAACTATGGTAAGATAACAGTTCTATTTAAAAAAAAAAATAAATAAATCTACACTTATAAGATTTCAATCAACATAATTTTAATCAGTTTGATGGAGTTTCCCAGTTTTAGAATGATTTTAATTTCTTTATTCCCAGATGGACATATTTCATAAAGGTAAGTAAATATATTTTTATGCTAATATTGAAATTATTATTACTGGTGGTATGCTTACCACCAAATCTGAAAAAAACCCCAAAACATACCAACTATTTAAATTGATCTTTAAAATTTTCCACTTCTTATGGATGTTTCAATGATTATAAATTTTAATAATTAATATATGATTTTAGCTTTTCTTATTAAAAACACTTTTGTATCATTTCAAATGCTCCAATTGAAGCTCTTTGTATGAATTTTTCAGTGTTTTATAGATAGTTATGTTTCAATGTTCATGAATAAAAGGCCATAAAACAGAAACTGAAGCTGAAGAATAGAAACGCAATTATAATATATTCAGATGAAAAAAAAAGGGGGTAAAGGTAAAGAAGCATATTCTTTGAAAGTAAATTGACTAAAATAATGACACTGCTCTAGTATTGGATTGTTTATCAGATTATCAATTGTGTTGCAGCAGTAATTTCATTGCAGGTAAGACTGAGATGGATCTCTAGATAAAGGTAAGGGTAAAGATTATTTTTGGCAAAAAAACCCATTAATATGGTTTTTTTGTTTGTTTGTTTTTTTATTTTAGCAGAAAACTTTGATGCTAAAAGTTGTTCTCATTTAGTCTCTGTCCCATAAAGTCCTGATCATGGATTTTTTTTAAATACCTTATGGGAAATATGGTGATAGCTGATAGGGAAATTTGCGAATCTTCTGAAGGTGCATTTCTTTATTTATAATGTTAATTCTACTGAGATAATTATTTCTTGGTTGCTTTGGGTCCTTAGTTTGAAACTGGGGAATCTGACTCTAGGTAACTGAAGATTCTCAGAAAAAAAAACAGTACAAACAAAGGAACATCAATTTTTCTATTGCATCTATTAATGACACATATTTTTTTATTATTGTAAGGCCAAGAGAAACAAAACTCTTGCTGCCTTCAGACTGGATTGTTGTCATTTACTACTAACACATTATTTGAAGGACTTTTTTTTTTGTACATCAGTTCTATTCATATAATTGTCTTTTTGTTATTTCTGATTATTGACTTTGACTTTTCAAGTTAGCATTGGAACAGAGTCATGGTGAAACTGTATCAGTGACTATGATTAGAATTTTTTTTTTCGATCAATATATCCAAGGGAGGTCAAATCAAATGCAGATGAAACTTAGCCAGCTGTGACTCATTTTCCAGAGATACACAAAGCACCTTATAATTTTCAAGCACTCAGTGAGAGAAACCCAAATTTAGAGATCTTAAATGTAAAAACCCGAATATGAAACCTATTTGCTATATGGTCTATTTTGTTTACATGCAAAATGAATGTTTACTACTGTGTTTTAAGTGATATATGCAAAAAATAGATCTATTTCAAAGACCAGTACAGTAACCAGTAGACCCCTATATGTCCAACACATGTTCACGATGATACAGCCATTAAGAAAATAATAGAGAAAATTTAACTAAAATATAACAATCCTTAATTGCAGACAGAAGACTGTAAAAGCTAAAGTCGAATAAAAAATCACAATGTATCACTTAAAATTGTCTGAAAAGTGGTTAGATAATGAGGATTTATTTAATAATTCAGTAATTTATGAAATCATATGTGTGGTAGAATTACATTTAGAATTGTTTCACTGAGTGACTGTCATCATGGAGTTAACAAGTTAAAGTGCTTATAGCTCATGGGTCACTGTTGCTTAGTAGGCAATGTAAACCTTTAAACACTAAAATGTACTGCTGTTTTCTTCAGAGAGAAAACTAATCACAGAAGTGCTTTGTGCAAAGTTGTAGAGGAATTTGACATGGTTTCAAATCAAGGTAAAAGTCAAGCTCGAATGAAGAATGAATCTCATACAACATGAAATATTTACAGCCCCAGAGATCATTATTCTGATTTTAACCTCATTTTATCAGTAATGTTCTTCTAATCAGAAACAGACACACATTTGTCACAGCAAGACTCATAATTACATCTAGCAGTTCAAAAACTCAGTTTGAAAGGTAGAAACTAAAATGAGAGAAGACAGAAAAGAAGTAATGCCCTGTACATAGTGTTGGTAGGAATCTGACTTCGCATTGTAATCTGGAATGTCCAGTGTATTTCAGATGAATGTTGAGATGAACTTCATTCACCTTGGGAAAGCAGACCAACACAGCAATCTCTGATGTCCTGAACAGCAGTTTCATCTAGACTAACTTTTATTTTATTGTATTTTGAAAAGTGAAGAACTGTCTCCAGTTTCACTGATATTTAGCTTTGTAGTTTTCCGCTCTCTAAATGTGCTTCTGATATTGAGGGATATTTTTACCTGTGCTTATTTTTAGAGCAACGTTTCTACTGCTGAAGTGTGACTGGCAAAATTGTTTCTTACTCTGAATAAAATGGAATAAAAAATAATAAATAATTATTTCATCATAAGAAACAATATATTATTCTGGAAATTTTACATGCCGTCCTACTGTTCCTGATCATGAGACTGCAAAACCATTGAGGAATCTGTAATTCACATAACAGTGCCTGAGTAGGGCCAATTCTGGGCTGGGCTGGGCTGGACATACAGCCTGGCCTTCAGGCCTGTCTTGCGTTGCAAAAATCCTTTGGCCACAGTTGATAGTTACAGAGATATCCGCAGGCAGCTCCCACTTGGTAGCTACCAGCTACCGCCGACAGCGCTATCTGCATGTCCTTGCCTTTATCTAAAAGAAGTGATTATCCTTCTTGTTTGGCAGAATAGATAATGAATAAAGTTGTTTTAAGAAAATTGTATAATGACTCAAATGACCAAAATGGGCCAACATGTCCATGGACAGGATCTGCATGGCATGCTGTGCCCAGACTGGAAGCCCATTTGATGTTGCACAGCTCAGGGTTTCCAGCATCTTAAGGGTCGTAAGATTGTCTGTGCTATCCTCTCCTTCTTTATAGTGTTACCTCTAATATATAGCATTTTAAATGGTACTGTACAGAGTCGGAGTGCCTTTCTTACTGGGATCTTAGCAAAACAGCATCTCTTGTTACAGAATAGCAATGCATATAATGTCTAATAAATTTTCATCAAAGCTAATAGGCCGTCAATGGTTTCAGAGTGAGACAGTTCATAGCAAGGGTAACCATCTATATTCCTATCCCTACCACAAACAGATGCTTTCATCTTGATTTACATGCCATAGTAAACATAAAATAATGTAACTTCTTTGCTTATTTCTGTTCCTGCCAAGTACCATTTTTTTTAAGGTTTACAATTATGCACATAACTTTACAATTATTACGAACTCAAACTTGAAGTTATAAACATTATAACTGTGCAAATTAAGCTTGTGGAAGTTGCATTTACATCTTAATAATGTTGTAAATGTAGTATTAGTAAAGGGATGATCTCCAAAGTGAAACAATGAAAACATTCACTGAAAATTGTCAAAATTTATCTAACATTTATTTTAAATACTTTCCCAGTAACATTTGGAACAATTGCATTGTAGGACAGTCTCACTGTTAGGTCTCTAATGCTAGTTAACCAATGGCAGTTATGCATGTACATCACATCTTCAGAGGATCGCTCTGAAAATTAGAGTTTTCTCCAGCTGAAACTTCTTATTATGAAACTGGATGTCAAGTACACATGGCCAGTTTCCAATGTCTTCATGCCTAATTTCTCCCATTTGCAGATTCTGAGGCTACTAACCCACTTATTCTATGGGAATCTCTACCTGTGAGGACCTGCATGTAATTTAACCTTTTTCCATTATGGGCCAATGTGTCATGGATCAGATACAAGTGTTTTTTGGCTGGTAATACTCAACATAATCTACATGAGAAGCAGATCATGAGTGGTCAAGAAACTCTTTTAATTTCACAGAATGGTTCAGGTTGGAAGGAACCTTAAAGATCACCTAGTTCCAACCCCCCTGCCATGGGCAGGGACACCTCCCACGAGACCAGGCTACTCAAAGCCCCATCCAGCCTGGCCTTGAACACTTCCACAGATGGGACATTGACAACTTTCCTGGGCAACCTGTTCCAGGGCCTCACCACCCTCACAGTAAAGAATGTCTTAATGGCTATCACAACAATCCCTAGTAATGTGATTGAATGTGTCTACAAAATTGAATGCAGACCTGAAATTATACCTTCTAACGCTAATGTTATTTTCAAATGATGCCACCATTCTCTGATAGGATACCTTCTTAGACTCCAAATCAGGGTACCCACACGCAAACAGTTTATTAACACTAATCCCTGGAAGTTGCTAACTGTCAAGCCACAGGTTGTGATCGTCTGAGACAGGACTAGTTAGCACAGACGAAAAGTATTTTCTAAGAGTTGAACACCATACAGGATCGTGTTCCAGTGCTCAGAAACTTTCTGTGGTGCTGTTGTTTTTAGTATAGGCATACCCTAAACAGCCGGGTGCGGATTAGCTTTGACTCAAAAGTCAAGTAAGTGCATTCTAGTGGGACACTGTATTTCAAGATTAGTATCTGCAGTCATCCAAGAATTTCAGGAGCTGCTTGGTGAGCTGTGGCAATTCTTTCTATTTCAAGCCTGTCACGTTGTTTTTTCCTTCTCAGCACATTTTTATTTATTTATTTATTGCATAAACATGACCTTATAGAGGCCATCCTTCTCTTAATGTATTCCTACAACATGTAAAAGATCTCCGAGATCTAGCTTTTATATCAATGACTTTCTGTTGCAGAGAGATTACATTTGTTTATATTTCTTGCCACACATGCACAGCTGCTAACACACTTTTCTCTGCATCTCTGATTTTAAACTCAGTTTTCCCAACATGCTCTTGCATTTTACCTAGTTTAGAATTAACTACTGTTTTTTCAACTTGACATCTTTAACATGTACTATTAATGAGTATTCTGGCATTTTAATGTATTTTGGTATATCCTACAAGGCTGAATCAATACCCATAGCTTTACTCCTAGGAAGCTGGAAGCAGAGAGTGACACAGAGGAGCCCACTCATTTATTCATGAGCAGTATTTCCTTGTGATTAACTAAAGATTCTTCTGTCCTTTGCAGCAAAATTTACTAATGTGTTGTGCTCTAGCAGAGACAACAGTGAGAAGGAAAGACATCACTGCTGTAACAATTTTAAAAAAGAAGAGCAAAGCACACTACAGATACAGACAGCTGCTCCAACAGAACAAAACCACGCTGTGGTTTCCAAAGTATTTAGACATTCAAAGGACTCCATCCTTTTGTAAAACACTTTAAAATCTACTCATAAGGACTGCTGTATGTTTGATATTGCTGTAAATTCTTCTCCTGTTGCTACCACTACTTTTGCCATGTGAAAGTAGGGAAAACTATCTTTTCTGATCTGTCTATACCATAGGGTATAAATGCAATAGACAAGACGCTTTGGTAGTCAAAATTAACAGGAAAAACAGCGGGCTAACTTTTCTTTTTTTTAAATGTTGAGCAACTTCATAGCTTTTACTAACCTCAGTGGGAGCTGAACTTTTTGGAAACCAGAGCACATATTTAGGCACTTTAAATTGAGGCCTTTCTTCTTCAACCCCTCAGGATAGTCTGTCTTTGCATTTCTATCTACAGTACTTATTTTTTTTGCAATTTCCATCACTGTGACTTAGAAAAATGAAGCTGTCCTTTTTTTTTTTCCTCTTTTCTTTTTTTTCATTTTTTTTCCCCTGCTTTTCTCCCTTGCTTCTGATGTGTGTGATTGCATTGTAGGCGGTTTGGCTGCCTAAACTTATTTTTACCCTACGGGTGACCTTCTACAAGTATTTCAGCCACAACACAATTATTTCTTTTCAAATCTGTATTGCACTGATAGAAATGGAAATGGTTTCAACTCAATTCTACTGTAGAGTAAGAAGCCAGGATAGAAGAACTGTATTACTCAGCAAATCTCAGTTCCATGAAAAGGCTTATTGAACAGCTAGTGAAGCAGAGACTAGGTTAAATAAGTCACTGTCAGGTACCAGCTGTCATAAAAGATTAGACATAGTCATTGAGCACATAGAACTGTTAATTTGATTCAGCATTTGTATTCCTTTCCGGTATAAGATTCAAATGTTTCCACTTCAGCTGGCACTGAATGGACAGATTTCTCTTTATGGACTACTCTATAATCATTAGAAGGAACAGGGTAATATAGACTATTACCTTATACCATAGAAAAAAAACCCAAACAACCAACCTCCAAAAGGCTTCTTGCTGATTGAAGGTATTAGTTATTTTGTTTGTTATGATAATATTTGCTACATTATTGTACAAAAACCCGTGTCACATCCAGGTAAAAATATGCCAAAAGCCTCTATTTTTTTTTCTATTTCTAACAGAAAGAATTTTAGTGTAGGTATTAACGGACCATAACTCATAAGGTGATAACAGACTCTTAAATCCTGAAGTCACACATCTTTTATGCTAAGGAAATATTTTTCTTTGCATTCAAGCTTTCTTTTAAAATATGTATGTTAGCAGTTCAAAGCACCTATTAAAATCAAATGAAAGAATGGGCAAAAAAAGAGCTTCTTGTGCATACTTTGATTTCAGACGTCAGTGAGAATTATTTGTCCTACATTCAGTGGAATTGCTCAATACATTCAGTTATTTAATGACCATTGATTGATTCACTAAGTCATAGGTCCTACATGACAGAGGTGAATTTCAGGTATTTTCAACTCTGTGGGGATATACTTATGAAAATGTGAGCAAGATGTGTATTTGAATCTTCCCTGTGTAATGAAGCATCTCACAGAGGACAGATGACCTCCAGCATCTCTAGTCATGGTTTTATATATGGAATTGTTTGTTTATTTATTAGAAATAAGTATTAAAATAAATATTGACTTACTGCTTATGAAATAATCCTCAAAAAAAGAACCAGTGAAACACCTTTGACCTGGTCCCTCTTATCTGACTAGGTGTCTACATAGTAATAAAACTCCTAGTTCTCAGAACTTGTCAAACTTTACTCCAGTTGTTTGAGAAGCTGACAACCAAAAGTGCAGTATTACTGCACTTAAAAAGCTTTCAGTAGAAATTACTGAACTACTGTTCAATAGAATTAAAAGGATTTTGTCTAGTGCAGAAAAGCTTAAATTACAATTAAAAACTGTGTAAATCTGAGGAACTGAGATCTAATTTATTTGTCCAGTGAACAGGTATGTGATAAGTTTACTGACCTTTTCCATAATTAGGCAAATTGATATGCTAATAGAAGACACCCCAAACAAATGAAATGTGCATCAACATGTTTTTCTTCAAGATGTTAGTTCAGTAATCTTATAACCTCAATTGGAATTGACCCTGCTGTGTAAGAATGGGAATGCTAACATGAATAACCCTGTGTGAACCTAGCAGCCTAGGAAAGGGAAGGTAGTAAAAGAAATACAAAGGAGGAAATAAAATTCAGACAAAGATACCCTAGAGGCATCAGTGAGTCACACTGTTGTCATATCAATAGGCAGTCTTCCGTAATAGAGTTTCTATAGAAATTGTCACAAAATATCATAGCTGATTATAAGCACTGCAGTGTGAGTTGGAGCTTCTTTTTTCCTGTAGAGATCAGCTGAAAGTACTGAATATTTCATCATTAAACAACTCAAAGATGTCAGTTTGCATGCCTTCTCCAGTTCTCTTTTTGACCTACCTCTTCAGAAAACCAAATGTTTTATGCATCAGCATGAGATGTTAAATAAAAATAATTTTAAAGTCTTTGCCACATTAAAGAAAGGATATCTCCTGCATTCTTTGAAATTTAAAGTAAAGAAATTAAGAAAAATCATTCTTCATATTTAGAGTAACTGAAATCTATCTAAAGATTTCTATTACTGTACAGGATAACTCAAGTACTGGCTACTCACATGCCATCATGTGATTATTTTGATCCTATCTTATCTTTTTCTTTACTGAAATTCCATAAATGTTTAGTTAGCTTTATGTAATTTATTTCATTATTCATTTACATCTGACTGTCTTGAGAGCTCTTCTATGTCTTTCCATTACATTGTAAATAACCACATAAAGCTAGCTTTGCTTGTATATAAGGTGTGTTTCTAAAAACTTTATTTTCTTTTGCTTTTTCCTTTCCTTTTCCCAAGTCCATATTCTTCCAATAAACACTGGAAAAAGTTCTTTTCACAAATAGTTATTGCTTCCCCCCCCCCCCGTTTATTGTTTAAAGTCATGGACTGAGGAGGGGTAAGGTTAGATTAATAACATCCCCTAACTGTAGCATAGTTCAAACATATCCCTTTCTAATTAAGCTAAAAAGCTCAGAATTGAAGAAACAGTATGTTCTTGAAGTAGAAAAATTACAGTATAAAAGGACAGAGTAAAAAAATAGAGCAAAACCTTTTACTACTTTGAAATTGGACGTTTTATTTTTCTTTCAGAAGTGCCACATATTACTAAAATTGGAATCACCACTAAGGATTAAGTTACATTATACAACTCAAACAGTCTCTTCTGACAAAAACATTTCTTGATTTTTTTTAATAAAACAAATGAGCATATTGTCCTGAATTACATATGTAATATGTTTGAAGCTTTGCAACTGAAACAAAGTAGTGTCAAGTCATCTCCTTTTGTATTAATGTTCTTTCCTCCTCTTTGAAATAGAAGGTGAAACCTCTCTCCCTTATTTCTCATTATATACACATAGAAACTTACTCAACTTCTTTAGTCTTCAGCGTAGGAAAGTTACATCTCAAGTTTGTTCCTGTCATTCTTGCTTTAACTTTTGATTTATTGTCATGTTTATCTTTCCAGAAACCATTTTCTGTGGGTGTACAAAAAAATTCTTTTAGAGTTCTACCATAGTAGTTCATTCCATCTGCAGAAACAGCAGAATAGCTTAGTTTGTGAAAATCTTGATACTTGAAAGTAAGTGATCAAATGGAGATTTTTTAACTGCTACCAATATAATAAACTGTAAACATGTTAAAGCCAGAATTTTAGAATTAACTTCATAATTAGCAATTACCTAACATCATGGAAAACGAAAATCTCCAAGTCACAAGAAAAAGATGAGTAAATCCAACTACCTCTGAATAATTCTACAGGGAATAGTGTTCTTTTCTTTCCTGAGTAATCTACCAATCTTGATAATTGTTATTGGCCATGGATCGAATGTGATCATTCCACTTATAAGAAGATTGGGCCCCTTAGAAATATCACCAAGTTCAGTAAAGCAATCAGTAAAATCCTCTTTACCATGAATAAAGGGGCCAAAAAACCTTATTTTGGAGTATTCCTTTAGAAGAATTGGTGGCTGATATGGAGAGAGAGATAGATACAAATTCAGAAACAATAGTCCTATATTCTTCAAGATTTCAAATCTCAGACTGTGATTCCAGCAGATTCTGTATTTATTCATACAGTCTAGAAACTCCTAACATTATCTTTCCTAGTTCACAAGGAGAGTAAGAGTAAAGGGGCACACCAGGTGGCATAACTGACCATTGTATTAGTCCATTCTCATGTTTCTTTCATATTTTTTTTTTTTTCAGGAAGAATTCAGATTTCAGAAATATGTAGCAATTATCAGTCTGATCCAGCAGACATTAAACTGAATTATAATCATTTAACTGACCTCGCTGGATCCTGGATCAGGAATTTAAACCATTTTGACTCTTTCTAATGGTATAATGGATATTTCACCTGGGTAATATATCCGGAAGTGACTGTTTTAGATCTGAGTTTCAGTGTAACCTCAGCACAAGGTAACCTCAGCTTCAACAGAACCTGAATCATCCAGAATGAACCCACTGAATGTCTAACTACTTCAGCCCATTTTATTACTTAAAATATTAACTTAACCACCTGGAAATAGCCTCATGAATCAAGGCAGGAGCTCCAACGCGAGGGTTGTCTCTTGTCTCTCACCTCTGTGTTTTCCTAAGTATTTGCTTCTGCTTGAGAGCCCCAAAGAATAAGGTGGCAGACAAAAGCTCATAAGAAATATTTCTCAGTTATTCCTTCAAACAGAAAGACTAATAGAATTAGTAAGTGAAATATAGATGATTACATACTCCAGTATGCATAAATTATACTTTTAATACGAGCACAGCATACACAACATCAGCTTATGAAATTATACAAGCATATTACTGCACTGTAAGGAAGGATTTCCTCATCATTTTTCATTCATTATCTTAATTATGACACACCTGTTAATAACACTTATGTGACTAGAAAAAAAAAATTACATAGGAGTTATACTGTGCCAGAAAGCATGTGACAAATAAGCAAGTAATTCTTTTCAGAAACACATTTGGTGAACTGCTTTGGTGAATTAAGTGCGGTATTTTTCTTTGAGGCTACAGCTGATATTCGGTTATCTCTAACATTTACTCTATTTAGTATTGTTTTAATTTATGGCAATCTCAATTAAATGACCCAAGATAAGATAAATATTGCATTCGAAATGAATTCAGCCTATGAAAATCCTATTTGCAACATTTCAAATTGTCTTCATTCAAATGTAGTTACTGTCTTGTGATATATTATTTCAGCTAGCACCATGATTTGGAAACTTTTCTTAAAATAATATTTGATCAATTTAATTAATGGAGCAAAGTCAGGGTTTGAGACAAAGATTTTCAATGTAGAGATGCTTTCTGTTTATCTGCTAAATCTACAAGGAAGAGTCATTGAAAAGAACAAATTCTCAAATGTGTCTCATTCAATGCAAAATTTACTATTAGTTACTTTGAAAAGAAAGATTAAGAGCAGTTGGGCCTTCTTATAAGAGGAAAAATTACATGTCTTGACATATATTTGTCATACTAAACCTATAGATGGGCAAGTAGAAGCAGTAAAAAGAAAAGGAATACGATTATTCAACATCTATACTAAAACAACACAAAATGAGCATTCTGTTTTAAATAGAACAAAAATAAAAAACAAGAAAAAAATATTGCATTTAATTTATAAAAGCCAAACAGTCTCGAAACACTAGATATATAATTAAGGCAATGTTGCCCTGAGTAGAGAGCCAGCCTAATCTTTACAGATTTAAATAATCAATATAATAAAGAAATTATCAAATGTGACCAGAGTGTATCTCCTTTCACCTGACTTCTTCAGTTGTTCTTTGTCTGCCCCTCTTTGACGTTTTAAGTTACCTTTATCTCTATATAGAATATTCACTATTTTTAAATGATGGAATTCACATACTATACAAAAATACACTTTATTGCCTGTCAGTTTTCTTTTTCATAAGAAATAATTGCATATCCGATAACACTTCTACAAAATTGTCTCTCCCTTTCACTTTCTTACTTTCTTCTGTAGTGTAACTTCTTTAGGAAGTGACTCTGTGAAAGGAAGAAAAGGAAAGAAATTCACTGGGAATATATGTTTATTTTCTATGAAGGGGTTTTTTATGCCATATTCTCCCATTTAAATAAACATTTGGATATTCTTCTCAGCCCTGCATACTCAGCCTGCAATTTGAGAATCAAGCTGGCTTCTTTCCATCTCATCTATTATCACCAATAATACAGGTTTTGCAGGCCAAATTAGTCCCTTGTTTGCACCTGTGCCCCCTAATGCCATCACTGAGTTTACACAGCTGTAATTGCTTCAAATATAGTAAACAACTCAGATGATGCACAAGGTGGAATTGGATCCACATGTGAATCTCTTTTAGCTGTGTGGACTGTAAGGTCAACTAGAATAAAAAGCAGCAAAACTTCCCCTTATGACTGGAGTTGGTAGGTATAATTTTTTCAGGAACAGCTCTCTGCTCTGATTGCTGGGAGCAGAAATGCATTTTGTTACACTGTTGGGATGGACAGAAAACAAACGGAATACGATTTACATTTTCTGCAGAAGACAGAATTTGAATTTACTGAGTAATACTTTGTAGTTCAAACATAAAAACAGGTCTGTATTCAGTTTTTCTCGATGTGGGGATTTCAGGCACGTAGGAAAGAAAAAGCTATCAATGATTAGTCTAAGATTTCAAGATAGTCCCCAACTTAAAATACTTACAGTAAGAAGTAAAGTTTTACTCTTTAATCAATGGGATTAAAAATAGTTTTAAACTCTTTAATCCACCAGATTTAACTTCTTACTGTTATCTATAACTTTCTTTTTTCTTTTTCTCCCCCCCGCCTCCCCCCCCCCCCCCCCCCCCCCCAAGCCAAAGAGAAAACCTCCCACTAAATCTAGCAACAGAAGGCCTGGGTGAAATATTTTAAAATTTCTGACTATTTATTAAGTGTAATCATGTCCGGGTATTCTCTACAGTGATAATGAACACAGCATGCAGTACATAATATTCTTCTTTTCTGTATGTCAGAGAACATAAACACAGAAGGCCAAAAGCCCTTAATCTCTCAGGCAAACCTGTCCGGGTTGCAGATAAGGGCCTCTCAAATAGTTCTCTGGTCCCAAAGCACAATTCTCTTCAATCCAGCAAACTAGTATCTAAATCAGCTTTTATAATTGCATCACCTGCTGCAACCAGAAAAGTAGAGCCTGATCCCAGCCTTCTATGTCAAACAGAAACATTCTCATATTTAGCAGAAATATGTTCAGAAGCTTAGAGAATTGATAATATTTGAACACCAGTACATAAAGCTATATTTGAACAGTCTAATGTTTACATTCTCTCTGGGCATAAAAATTACACTTTTTATAACAGACTTTTATTCCTTTGAACCGGTTTTCCCTTGATACCAGGTTGCAAAGTGCTATCCACCAAGGCATCTCTCCAATCATTAAAGAAAGACCTTTTGTGATATTTTTAATTAGTTTCACCCTTCTTCACATCTTCAAGCATGGTTATGGACACTCATTGATTTTAATTACCATACTGATAGCTTACTGCTTTGCACTCCTTATTAAAATGACCCTCTAGCATTTCTTTTGAAAGAGTCTTCCACATAGTTTTTTTTTTTTTTTACTTTTAAAACATTGATTTGAATTTGTTTGGATTTTCTGTGTTAAAAAGTTGAGCGTTGTAAGAAAACTTCATGTTTATCAATCTGCATATACGTAAGAGTTTTGAGGACAGACAAGAACTTCATAAAATGTTTTATCCTGAGTACTTATTTTGAAGTTTTTTTTGGGGGAAGGAGGGTGTTTGCATGTTTGTCACACAAATGTGAAGCTTGTAAATTCATTATGTCCGTGAAAAGAAGCAGAAATCTGTTACCAACAGCAGTGTCCAATATTAATTCTCATTTGCTCAGCTTCTAGCTAATCTCACTAGGATGTTTATCACCTAGAAACCAAATTTGTATACAGTAATACCCCTTATAAAGCACTTCTCATTAAAGTTGTATGCACCTTCTGTTCCAAAGAGAAGGAATTTTCCAGTTGACTGCCAGAACTAAATCATATATTTTCCCAGTTTTTCAAATACCCACATTTCAGTTCTGTAAACCCTCAGTCTTTTATTTTAGTTTTCTACACAGTCATATGCAGTACTCAGGCAGAATAATGCATTCTAATACCAGTGTGGTATTCTTGCTGCTTTTCCTCTTTTTCTTGTCTAAGTAAGTCACACAAACCCTGTAAATTCCCTAATTTATTACTGATAAAACATGTTGAAGCAAGGTCTTACCCTGTCCTGGGTGAGAGAAAAATTTGGAGACGCACCATAGAAATATTTCCCTATTTGGGAATCGGATGCATCAAAATCTTTGCACTCCCTCAAGATTATGAAACAATAGCACAGTTAGAGGTTAAAGTCTTTCCAAAGGGAACCGAAACATTATAAGGTTTTAGTCCTCCTTTTTTGTTCATCAGTCAACAATTCTGAATCAAACATAGAGGAAATTTGACACTTTTTTCTTCCCCCCTCCGCCCTCCCCCGAAGTAGCGCTACACTGGTTCTCCCATCTGAAGTGTGCCCTGTATTTGTTGACACAATGCCTTCCTACTGAGATACCATTCTTCGTGTCCTTATAGTTCAAATACTAATGCAGACTGGGGAGTACCTGGCTTCCAATTCAAAACAGTTGGTTATTTACACAATCTAACAAGCTTCAGTTGCTCTCTAGCTAACAAGCTACGGACATGCTTCTTTTACTTTGCCTTTCAATATTTAGTTTATTTGGGAACCCTTTGACTTTTAGGCCTAGGTCCATTCTAGGGACCTATGTTCTTATTTGTTTTTGACATTTTTTCTTTACTGGTAAACAACCACTTAACTTTTCTTGCTGGTTTTATGTTTTCATTGATCCTTGTCTCATATCCCATTCAAAAGAAAAAATACAGGTATGTATTTGCAAAGGCAAAGCAAGTCTGTCTAGAATATAAAATTAAAGGTGGAAGAACAGTTTCTAAAGACAATAGCTAATAAGGTAACAAACTCAGTGGTATCCTCCAATGTCAGAATGTGATAACTGTCATTACTAAAACCATCTAGAGCTTCCAAGTTCTAGTGAAGGAAAGATTCTTTACTAATTAGGTTCCATTAATAGCAGTAAATATTTGTTTGTTTGGTTTTTTACAACTATGTCATGGTTTGGCCTCAGACAGCACCAAAGAACCACGTGCCGCTCGCTCGGGCTTTCCCAATACAGGAAGAATCAGAAGAAAAAAGGCAAGACTCTTGCTTTGAGACAAAGGCAGGTTGTTCCCAGCAAAGGGAACAAGCAAACAACAACACAGACAGAGGAATATACAAACACGGTTACGGAACCACCGCTCCCTGACCGGACCCGGGACACCCCAGCCCGCTCCAAGCGGCGACTTCCTGCCCCCTCCCCCGGCAGCTCAGGGTGGGCATGGCTCACATGGCATGGAATACCTGTCCTGGGGAGAATGAACCCTATCCCCACTGGAACCAGGACAAACTACTGTTCAATAGAAAGTTGGATGGAACTGTGCATTATAAAGAACATTCTTATTACTGGCTTTGATTAGTTTGCATAAAGTCATTGCTGCAAGGTGGCTGTGAAGTAATTCTTAAGCCAGATTTTCCAGACGTACACTTCTTGTCATGGTTTGGGCCAGATTGGCCAATCAAAGGACAACAGATACTCTCCCCCACCTCTCACTCCAAGGAGAAGACAGATAACTAGAGTTATGAGTTCAGAAAAAAGCTAAACTAATGAAAAATTACTAATAAAATAAAAAAGGATATAACAAAACAGACACAATATAAATAAATATGTACAAAACTGGATCAAGTTCCTAGAAAGATGTCACTGGCAGGCACTATGAAAGTTCCACACTGGACTCAGGGACAAATGGGAACTGGAAAACACTGACCAGGATCAAAAGGCAGATGAGTTGACAGGGTCCTCAGATGTCAGTCACTGAAGAAAGAGAGTCATTGAAGAAGCCATCCACTGAAGAAGAACCTACCGGGGAAGATCTGAAGAAGAAGAGCCCTTACAAAACCATCCTTGGAGAGAAGACAACCTGATCCCTTTCATCCCGCAGCTTTTATACTGAGCATGGCAGATGGGATGGAATAATCTACTGGTCAGTTTGGGTCACCTGATCTGTCCAGAGGTGTAACCATTCCACGGGGTAAACAACCAAACCAGCTGACTCTGGTTGCCACAGCGACAAGTAGAAGCAAGAGCATCTCACTTAACAGAACATTGGCTCTGCTTCAACGCAAAGCAGAATACTTGTTCAGTAAAAACTTTTCATAGGAGGAAGAATTTTGAAGACTTGGTAATGATAGAGGCATACAGACTGCTAAATTGGTTTAATTTCCATAATCCTTGGTAAGGGAGTTTTGGCCATAGCTCAGGCCTAGCTTGGGGGGGTATCAAGACAGATAAGAATTACCTTGGTTTCAGTCTTTTTCACTGTACCACATTTTCATCACCTAACACCACAGGTTTCGTTAATCTCCAAAAAAAAATGACACATACACAAAGAAAAATTTCCTCCTCCTGCAGGCTTTTATTTCCGTGATCCCTTTATAAAACCATATTCACCACCAGCATTTGCTGTGACTCAAAAGGATATTTGTGCTAATTGAAAAAGTGATTCCTGAAATACCTTTCATTGCAATGAAATAAACAAAGCCCTTTAAAGTTCATACCAGAATTCAAACTAACATATAGAAGCAAATCTCTTTTATGCAAAAGCAACTTTCATTAAAACATGAAGCTCTGCAGAAAGCTGAACTGCTGGCTCTGCACTATGGGGCATTAAAAAAAAAATAATAAAAAAATGAAAGGAATAATTGCACCCAGAGGTTATTATTATTGTAGAATGAAGCATATGCAGTATGTATCCTAAACTACAGTGATGCAGATCGTTCATTAGATGCCTGGATCTCAATCTACCAAGCATTTGAGCTACTTTTCTAAGCCATTTCCCTCACTGAAAAGTAGATTAAAGATTGTGACTCCTCTCAAAATGACTCTATGCAGTAAAGTGATGACATCAAGTATTTTTTTAGAGCTAATTTTCTAAGTGTTTATTTCATGATATCTGTATCTGTCTGTCATGTGCTAATCTGTTTTTTTATGTAAAATGTAAATGAGAATCCAAAGTTTCAACATTTGGTAAAGCCACAATGTTTTATGCTTTCTGATCTCCCTAACTGATTTTGGAATTACCCATTCTTTTGTGTGAATATGTCCAGATATATGCCAACTGCACCAGGCATAAATGAAGTGCAGATCATGTGCATTTTAGATTAAAAGATCTCATAAATAAATCATCTGCACACTGTGGTATCTCTGCACTTCCCTAACAGAAGAACTCTGGCAAACAGATATAACTGATCATAGCTTTGTGTGATAACTTTCTAGCTTATTCTCTTGGTCCAACTGTCCAATATTAGAGAGCTCAAGGAGCTCAAGGCCAGAACAGACAAAAAAAGTATTCAATTTTACTTCCTATATACTCGGTCAATTAGATTTCATAAAAGAGACTTTTATCTGGTCTAAAACATTTTGATAGCCAAGAGACCATTCTCTGTGCCTCAGTTGAGAAGAGACCAGTATATCATGATGCCCAACAGTCCTGCAGTGGCAGAGAACTGATTAGGTGAGGTCCACCAGAATGGTTGTAGGTAGCAAATGGCATCCCATGTAGAAAAAAAATAGTATTTCTGCAATCCCAGAACAGTCATAGAATCATAGAATCATAGAATAGTGTCTCAGGGGAATTCCCTCCAGTGTAAACTTCAGTGGACACACCAAGCTTCAGTAAAGGATGACACTCATCCCATCTTCTCCAGTTTAGAATCATTATAAAATACTTGTGCTTCGAAATCAAACAAGTGAACAGACTGTTTAATGAGTAGGTTATGAACACTCTCCTGAGTGAATACAAACTAGAATTAACCCAGCAACGGTAAGACCCAGTAAAAAATTATTCAAGTGTCAAAAACTTGGTACAGACCAGGGGTGTTTGAAGCCTCTAAAGTTTAGAAGTAGATGTGAAAATAATGCCAAAGGTAGACCATTACCATTTGCTATTCTGTAGCCTTCACCAAGATTTCTTTTTCTTTCTGTGTCTGAGCTGTGGTAAACAGGCTCAGGAACATTTAATTATGTTTCAGTTAGAGAAACGTGAGTTATTTAAGAATTTGGGACTATTCCCAAATTTTTCCCCTACCTCATCTAAATTTACTTTATCTGAGACTATTTTAAGGCAAAGAACAATGTTTTTCAGCCAGTGAAGATCTAAGTAATACTGTATGTAGCTTAAATGATTTAAAAGTAACTGACCCCTAAACGTAGTGTATAATAAGCATTTAATCTTCCTGTTCCTCAGAAAATAATTTATTGCACCAAACAATAAAAATAAATTATTTGTTTTGCATATAAAAGTTATTTGCAATAATTTTCTCTATAGACACAATAACTACCTCCATAGATTTCACTTGCCTTTTTTATCACATGCTGAATTTGTCATTATACCTTTTTAGAATATAGTTAATAGGTATAACACTAATTATCAAAAGGCAACACCAAGGTAGTAGTTTAAGATATCAAAACACAAATATATTTCTGCTTTACAAACAAGTCTACAATTCAGAACATTCCCTGTGGTATTTGTTGGCATAGGATGGACCTTTTGCAATTATAATTACCACTACACTGCATCTACCATGAACAAAAATCAGTCAGTTCACAGATTAGCAAATCTTACTGAATGCTTCATTCCCTCAGTACTTCTCACCGTGTTCTGCTGCTCTATAACAAATCTACATGAAATGTCTCAAATCTACATGAAAACTATAATAAAATCAAAGGGAAAGTAATACTTTCTTGCTGCTAGCGTAGCAAATCCTACCATAAAAAATGTGAAATCTATGACCATAAGCAATTCCTCAAGCAAACAGGAACTGGTCTTTTTTCTTAAAAGAAGTGATCTTGGAATAAAATGGGTTAAGGACTGATGCTAAATAAAAAGCAATGTCATAAAGTTTAAAGCATACCTATGAACAAATGTTTATAGTTGAGCACTACTGTACAGTAAATGAACCTCAATTTAAATGTTTAAACATTTAAATGTTTAAAACATCACAACTAGAAATACCAATCTTAATTAAAATATATATACATAATTTCAGCTAAATAAATGTGAGATGCTGTGATGTAATTCTACTGTTTATGTACATGAAGAAAAATATCATATTTTTAATGTCAAAGCTTATCTGTAAAAGTTAAATACATCAAATAACCACACTATCCAAAATGCAGAATCTTTGGTACATAAAATGTAAGCCAGGTTCCTTGCTGCTGGTAGCTACTGCACTGGATTCTGTAGTTGCATTGATCTAAAACTGTGAAGAATGTGGTCAACAGTTAACATTTCTTGGAGAAACTTACTTACATTAGCTCACAATTTGGTGATGGACAAAGATGTTCAAAATTAGGGTTCACTAATGGAAAAAAAAATAATGTTTCATTGCAAGAGTTCAAAGAAAAGTCATCAAACATGAGAAATTGTGAAACTACTTAAGCTTTAGGTTGTGGAGCACTGTAAAAAGACTGGATCCATTTTTGAAAAGTACCAAATAGTTGTCTTTTCTTGTTCAAGTATGAAATATTTATGTGGAGTAGAAATTTTCTCATCTTCAGTGCCTTGATTTGTTTTAATTAAAATTTCTACAGTATAACTAGCACTAGATGCTTAGGAACAGTGAGAAAGTTTTATTAAAACCGCACAATGGTATGATTCAAAAAGTTCAACTTGCTGCATAGATGTTTATTCATGAAACAGCCATTACCATTATGACAAAACTTATAATTGCTAGGTGGAAGAAACTATAATTTCTTTATTATACCCAACAAAATACATTTTTCATTGTAGTACTAGTTAATTAGTTGCTTTAAGTATATTTCATTTATTATAGCCTGAATATACAGATACAATTCAAATAACTATCCAAAATTTTTCTTACATAACTTCATTGCTGAATGTAGTAACTAAATTATAATTTTATAGCAACAGGCTTTTGTGTAGCATGTCACCTTCTTTAGAAAATAAACATCATACTCTTGGAGTAATCCTATCTTTCTTTTTGCCCCAGTCAAAGTCCTTAAGTGAAAAAGTGTAAAATTTGTGTCAGTATCTATGGTAAAATAAAATAAAAAAAAAAACACACAAAAAAATATTTTTTAAAAATTAACATTTAACTTGAGGAAAGGATTGTTTTCTGTCCACTAAAAGCTGTTCACCAAGGCCTGATTTTTATTTGTCTAATGTGATGTCAAGAATTTAGAAGTGGATGCAATAATATAGTTACCATAAGTATATATTAGTATGCTATATTATGATTTTATGATTTGAAAAGATCTTTAACAGTTAAAGAAAAAAAATCCCAGACTAATTTCAGATCGGACTATAATAGTTTCTCTAGAAGTCAATGTAAATATTTTCTGTGGAACTGTCACACTTCCCTGAAGTGTAACATCATTCAGAATTGCATTGCTAACATTAAGTCATCTATGCATATCAATTTTTTGTACCCTTTATAATATCATAGTGCAATAACAAATGTTTCTGAAATTCATCATGAAAAAAAATGTTACAGAAATATTCATCTAATCAACTTAAATCAAGATACAATAATTGGATGAATGACAGGTAGCCATTCTGACAGAGACACAGGTGTTACAGAATGACAGATGTTGGCACAGACTGTCTGATTATACAGTCAGTGTCTGATTTTGTATGGAAGAAGAAACTTGGCTGAATTGTGACAAAAATACTGAAATAATAGTTAAAATATAAAAGGAGTTAAAATAATGAAGGTGGGTTTTTGTGGTTTGTTTTTTTGTGTGTGTGTGTTTGTTTTTTTTTTTCTTCCCACCTCCAATACCTTAATTTAATTTAGGTTTTTCCTGGAAAAAAAAGATGTGAAAGTGTTACGAAATTTTTTTTGTTTAGAATAAAAAATTATCACATCTTAAAATATTAAATGCCAAATACAATATAGAATCATAGAATCATAGAATCTTCATGGTTGGAAAGGACCTTTGAGATCATCCAGTCCAACCATACACACACCAAAAAAAAAACCCCAAAACAAAAAAACCCACCACAAACAACCTACAATCTCTGCCACTAGAGCATGCCCTGAAGTGCCGCATCTAGACATTTCTTAAACACCTCTAGGGATGGTGACTCAGCCACCTCCCTGGGCAGGCTGTTCCAATGCCTGACCACTCTTTCAGTAAAGTAATTCTTCCTGATATCTAATCTAAACCTCCCCTGCTGCAACTTCAGACCATTTCCTCTGGTCCTGTCATTATTCACCTGGGAGAAGAGGCCAACACCCACCTCTCTCCAACCTCCTTTCAGGTAGTTGTAGAGGGCAATGAGGTCTCCCCTCAGCCTCCTCTTCTCCAAGCTAAACATGCTCAGTGTAATTGCATGGTTATTGACAGAACCCATGTTTCAAAGCTTTATTTTATTTCTTTTGTGCATTTTAGCCACAATAAGTGCTTTATTTAAATGTATTTTCATCAAACATTTTCAGTATAAGATACTGTCAACTAGTAAGGTTGTGCATGTGCTACATTAAGATTAAAAACTGCAAAACTGTTATTAAGGAATCAAATTTAAATAATTTTGATTCAGGGGTTGGTATTTTTTACATCTGGAAGAATTTAATAAAATGTGTTTTGTGTACAAATGAAAATTCACTTAAGATGATAGAAGTGATTTAACTGGTACATCATACTAAGTACCAGCCTTACAGACAAAACATTTTCAACAATTACAGTACTCAAAATTTCTTCATTCGCTTTAATGAATATTAAGAAAAGCAAAACGAACTTACCGAAATACTATGATATTTAACTAGTTTATGTTTGATTATTTAAGAAGTCATTTGATCAATGGCCATATACAAAGACTCAGCCTTCTAGCACACAAGAAGGTTATAGAATCATAGAATCATTTAGGTAGGAAAAGACTCTTAATATCATCAAGTCCAGCTGTTAACCTAATACTACTAAGTCCACCACTAAACCATGTCCCTAAGCACAATATCTACTTGTCTTTTAAACACCTCCAAGGATGCTGATTCAACCACTTCCCTGGGCAGCCTGTTCCAATTCTTGACAACCCTTTGGATGAAGAAATGTTTCCTAATATCCAATCTAAACCTTCCCTGGTGCAACTTGGTTTCCTCTGGTTCTATCACTTCTTATTTTGGAAAAGCGACTGACAGCCACCTTGCTTCAACCTCCTTTCAGGTAGCTGTAGAAAGTGAAAAGGTCTCCCCTGAGCCTCCTTTCCTCCAGGCTAAACAACCCCGATTCTCACAGCCACTCCTCATAAGACTTATTCTCTAGACCCTTTACCAGCTTCATTGCTCTTCTTTGGATGCACTCCAGCACATATTTTAAAGCAGTACTTAAAATGGAAAATGGATTTTTGATGACACAACTAGTTGGTTTTACACTTCTTGGAATTTCATGACTGCATCCACAGAAGTGTTGAGCATCCACTATGGCATCGGCACCTTTTTCCCATGGATCAAGTCCTAATTTGACAAATCATATTATTTCAAAATAAAAGTGATTCATAAGTTGTCGGAAACCCCAAAAAATAGGAAAAGAAAGAAGAAGTAACAGAAGTGATTAGATACAACTTTTTTCTTAAGATATTACAGGTAGGAGTAGTAAATGCCCTTGTAAACATTTGGAAATGTTCTCTTTAAATGTCTGATCCCAGGGCATTGACAAGCATGCTATTTGTCTTCAGAGGCTACTTATAAATTTATTTCACTATTGATTGAAATGTTATTATTATAATTAAGCAGAGAATACTTTTTCATAGTAAAATTTAGTTATGAATGAACGGCTTAGGTTACATCAGAATGTCCATTATAATTCCATTTTCATTCAGCTATGGTTACTTAGCTGCTTATGTTGGAAAGAAAATAATCTGTTAGTCAACTGTGATTGCTTCCTTTCCCTTTATCCAGATAGTTGCTCAGATTTCTTTTTTTAAAGGACATCTCTACCCTGTAGTAGTACAGAGAAAATAGAGCTGCACAGCAGACTACAGGGAAACCAATACAAGATTTGAAGAAGTTAGATCAGTTACTGGATATAGTCCAGTTAAGTGGCCTGGAGCTCTGGCTAGGGTAATTTATTTTATCAGGAATTTATCTTATTAAGAGCCCATGTGGGCTAATTTACCTTACGTGAAACTCTGTGCTGCAGTAGCTGCAGTGATCTGGGTACCTAACACAGTCTGGACACGTTTATTCTGTTCTGCAGTGTGTGATGCTGAAGAGACTGTGTTAGTTCTTGGTACAGCCGAGCAAAGAAGGCAAGGGTGCAGACTAATGTGAATGTCCGGCAGGTCAAGAACTCCCCAAATTATTTTAACTGTCAGTAAAAAGCATGGGATTCAGAAGGGGGGAAAATGAGTAAGATCAAGTTTTAGATTCATAACGACATCTATACAACATTGTCATACCCGATTTTTCAGTATTTATCTGAATCCTCAGTATTAAATGGGGAAAATAGCTTTTTCTTTTTCCCTCCACAAAAATCTTAGCCTTTTTGTGAATAAGAATGGCTACAGAAAGATGACTCAGACAAATGTGGGACTAGCAAATCTGAGTTTCTATTGAGGATCTCTACTGATATTCTTTTGAGTTTATCCTCTGATTCTAGTGCTCCTCCTCACACTTTTCCCCTGCTCCAGTGTGGATCCTTCCCACAGACTGCAGTCCTTTAGGAACTGCTCCAGCATGGTTCCACTCCAAAAGACAACAGCTCCTGGCAAGTAAAAGACTGCTCCAGAGTGTGGTCCCCACTGTCTGCAGATCCTTCAGGGCATATTTATCTGCTCCAGCATGGGGTCTTCCATGGGCTGTAGTGCGGATATGTACTTCACTGTGGTATACTTAAAGAGCAATTCAGTTATCTGAACACAGGTATCTAATGCCATTTTAGCTGCTGCGGGCATCCAACTGTCATCTGAGAAGGTGCAAGTCTCTTTTAGTTCCTGTGTTATGTCTGGCAACATTATGGAGACACCTCGGATACCATGACATGTCTAAAATGGCATTAGACCCCTGTGTTTAAGAAACTGAGTTGTTTCTTCACAGTTCTTTTAATAAATGCTAACTCTTTTTCAGAGAAGATCATGGTTAAATGAATATGTATTTTTTTCCAAGTGTCTGACATAACTAACATATCAGTTTCATCAGTTTACCTGAAATGACCACATTCATTTCCATCACTGCCTGCTTGAACACAGAGAGAAGTGAATTCAATCAGAAGTAGGCTCCTGAAATAAAATGCTGGATCACAGATTTGTGGGTTAGCATTTGGGTGTTGGATTTTCATTAGTATTTTAGATTTTTAATTCTGTGAACAATGCTAGATGTACTTTAAAATATTGGGTGAAAAATGAAAAAATAAAAAAAAAAAAATTAATTTCCTGATAAATTTACAGAGGAAGGTGGATTGCAGATGTCTTAATTTGATGGGAATCTTGAGCTGCTCTAGAGAAAGCATTCCTGAGGAGGAGGGAGATGGTTCTGAAAGAAGGCACACAAGGCACCATGCTGATCTTGCCTGTATGAATTATCTGTATCAGAATACATGAGGCACAAAGTCAGAAAGTTATCAAGGAAGATCTTGCAGGTCTCTACAAGAAATTTAATTTCTTTGACAGAAAATTCCTGGCTCTAATCCCAAGTACTTAAATGCAGAAAGTAACCTAGAATGGGATACATATATAACCCTAGATCAAAAAATCATAATATAAAGGTGTTTATTTTTATACATTCACTTTCCTTTCCTCAGCAGAAAATACACCTGAAAGGCAGCAACAAAGGAAAAAAAGTAGTCCAATTTAAATGCATATATGTTACCTTTCCTATTGGGACACAGTATCCACTACACAGAGCTTGTGTCTTGTGCAGTATGGTCTCAAGAACTGAACGGACTCTTCTATGTATAGTCCCTTCACATTACCTTCAACCATGATAGAGATGTTTGTGCAGGAGAAAAAGCCTGTGACAACTCTCTTCACAACAGTGCTGGTACCCTCTTCTTTGCTTCTACCCAGCAAAACCAGTCCTGTTCCCCAGATGTCCCCAGGGTCCTCAGACACCCAGTCCTCCAGTAGCCACCCAGCACAGCAGAAGCTGAAGCTGCAAAAGTACAAAATGAAAAATTCCTGCACTTGCACTGGAATTGCTTGGCGCAGCAGATATCTCAGGCCTAAACCTTCAATTTGGGGCATTATAGCCTGGTTCAGAGCCTGTTCTTATGGAGTCCAAATGAATGTCCACAATAAACCAGTCTCAAAGCACCAACACTGCTAGTGAATCCTCACCCCCAATTTTGTCTGATCAAACACAGGACTCTGGTTACCAGAGCAGCACAATACAGACAACAATATTTACCTCATAGAACAGCACTCAGAGACCACTGTACGAACAGAGACCACCTAGATGATGTAATATCTGAATTCATCTCCTCCTCACCCTGGAAAGACCTGACGCAGGCTGAGAATGGTTTCAGCTCTGTACAATCCATGCCAACCCAATCCACAGAGGGATTTGAAGGTGCAAGAGGCCCCACAGTGAAATTTTATTTTCCCTCTGCTTCCAGTACCACACCTCTCAGCGACGGAGTATCAGTATCATCCCTGCTGGCACCAGCCAGCCAACACTGAACAGCTCTAAGCAGCCTGAACCACCATGAGGAACTCCCCAGTAGGACCACCACACAGCTCAGCAGTGCATTACCCACCCAGATGAATGGTCTGTCCTCATGTACGTCCTCTGGGTGAACATCAACTTTAACCCTTCTGTATACAAGTGTGAAGAGTAAAGCAAGCCTCCGTGATAGCCATGGAAATGGTGTAATGTAATAACAAGATTACATTTTAGGAATAGTTTTGTAGTGTTCCCTCTGAATTTTGGCCGCTGTTAATGTTTTTGAAAATTATGGGTAAGTCTGAGTGATGTCATGCCCATTACAGATTACGATACTACTTTGAACATTATTTCCAGACAAGATCCAAAAATACCTCTGTGTCATAGTCATTTAAAAGGTATGAAGGCACTCTGTGTCAGCTGCTTAGCAAATATCAGAAGAAATATGAAGAAAATTCCATGCTTATTTTAAATTATATTATTTCTTTGATAGCCACCACTTTATGCAAGGTGGATGAGTCTCCTACAATATCTCCTATCAAAAATACAGCAGTGTCAAAATTATGAAAAACATCAAAAACTTACAAAAAATAGAGGAGCTTGGTTATTTTGGTAAATCTACTCTGCAGCTCAAGTATACTTTGACGACCAAAAGAAAACACTGCCTGCACAAGAGTCTTTTCTTCTGCAGCTGCATTGTGTAGCAATTGTTTTTCCTCTTTCTGATAAATTTTGAAGCTGAAACTAGTAAAACCAATTGTAAAAGAAGTCTTTCACAAGCAAAGTTTAGAATCACTCCCAAAGATTTCTGTCATTTTGGTCTGGCTGCTCAAGTCAGTTAATCTCCCTTCCTGTGTTGTGGCACTATTCTGACATGGTGTTTAGAATCCAAATAAGGATTTCTATGGATAATATTAAAGAATGATTATTTAAAAAATAACTTGTTATAGTATCAGAATTATTTTCTACTATAGTTACGAGATTCCAGCTGGCACCTGAACTGCAGCAGTACAAGAAATGTCTATAAAGACAAATATTTAATGGCAGTCTTTGCTGTATAAAAAGCATTTTCAATTGCTACCATGCATTGTAGTACTGTTTCATGTGCATATATAGATACAGATAGGAAATCAGTGGGAGAAAATCAGGTAGGTTTATAATTTAAATAAATGAACATCTAAGCAGGCAAGGTATCCCTGGTTTCAAGCTAGGGAGCTGAACAAGCAAGTGTTGTTCATGGAGAATATTATTCGCACCAGGTAAATATAATCAGATCCCTAAAAAGAATTTCTTTGCAGTGAACTCTAAATGCAGCAAAGAAATAACCACACCAAATAAATCTAATACTGTTAAAATTCACAGCAGTATACTTACATATAACTCATCATAAAAGCAGTAACCTTGAAAGCTACTTAAACATAGCAGACTTCACAAATCCAGAAAAATATATGAAGAACCGTGCCTCAATTTATTTTCCTCACACTTCCAACATTCAATTTGTCTGGGCACAGAGAGAGCACAAGAGTACTGTTGATGTGATTTGATTGCTACCATGTATAACTAACGGGGCTAGATGTCTTCTGTTATTAAACAGGAACTCAGAAATGGTTTGTTCAAGGGCTGTCATTTGTTTTGAAGGCATTTCCTTTTGAGGTTTTTGTTCTTGCTTTATTATACATGGAGTTTTCTAAAATGTGTACACTTTGTACTGAATTCAACGTTGCTTAATGTCTAGATTTATGTTTATTTCTTCAAAATCTGCGGTTAGGAAAAATGCATGCAAGAGTTATGAAATTTTGTAGGAAAATATTTAACATATATCTTGTAAATAAGAGCTGGATGATTTCATACATTTCCATATGTAAAAACATGAACTGGCATATTTTAAACAATGAGGAATGAAAAAGTCAATGTTTACTATCATCTTCACCCCCTTTTCCGTTAGTTTCAAATTATGCCTTTAAGTTGCAGAAAACCTAGGTTCTCAGGTCTGCAGAGGAAGACAGGAACCAAATGCTAACATTAAAGTCTTCTCTTGATAGCTTTTCTCATATTGTATCTAAATGTGAAGCTATATGAAGTTTTTTACAGCAGGCTCTCAATGTCTGCAGCTTAGAAGACATAGAACAGCCTGCATTCTGATAATGCTATGAGCTAAGGTGATTAATTTGGAGTTAAATCCTAGCAGGATTTACAATCTGTAGTATTTCTCATCCCAGCTGCCAAGAGAAAACACCACATTCCCTGCAAACATAGTCCGAGATGGCGATAATGCTTCTGTCAAGCCCTTTTTTCATTACCTTCACCCACTTTTATCCAATGAACTAATACTTGTAGAACTTTTTTGGTAGAAATTCTGTATCTGTTTTTTTTCTAAGTTGTTTGTCTTTTCATACAATATTTATTAAGCCAGAGAGACAGGAGGTGAAAATGATTCCTCGAGTTAGTGATCAGGGCATTTATTAGTAAGAAGGAATAGACACAGTGAATCACATTTTTATCCCAATGAATGTATGCTGAAACCCTTCAGATCCTGCACATCTATCTGCAGGGAAAAAATGTTGTGACTTCAGCTTCCTTTCTGTGGTATGCAGGGTTGTACTGTAGTCTTAATTGCAATAAAACATTGGAGATATTCACAACCACACACTACTAAAGTAGTTTAGTTTGTACTTTCCCTGTGCAAGAATACACAAACAGCATGTCATACCATATTACCTCATGGTAGTCTCCTTTTGCCCCAGAGTGATATCACTATATAATGAGAATTTACTGAAGTGTTTTGCAGAGACCACACTTTGAGAAACTTTGATTAGAAATTCAACACAGCTTTGTATACAGCAAGTAGTAAATGGCAGATAGGTGTTCATTTGGTTCCTAGATCTTACTCTGAAGAAGGCAACAGATATTTTCCACTTGCCCCGTAATATAGCATTACCTCTTCAGTGAGCTGATCAGATTACTTAAATTCTGTATGTAAACCCAGAAAACTACCAATATAATGTGGACTCAGTTGAAAAATAGTGAAATAATGAACAACATTTTGGTACAGAACCCTTTAAGTACATCCCTTTCTTTTCTCAAATTGTCCTGATCACAAATGCCTTAACACTCAGTGGAGCCAAAATGGACATTAGACAGGTTAAGAAAAAAACATTTCAGTAACAAGTTATCTTTGAAGCCATATTTGGGCTTCCAGTATTTTCCTTTCTTGTTGTTTCTCTATCTAAACTAGGGGAACATTGTTCTCCCCCAAACCCAATGAAAGGTCATTTTCCTGATTTTCGTAACCCAATTAAAAACAAAACAAAAAAAATCCTAATTCATCTTTTCTTTAAATACTTCACTTCAGGATAACTTCTGTTTTTTAAGTGTTTTTATCAAGCATGTATTTTAACTTATTTCATGATAGCTTCTGTCAAGCAATAAAAGTTTAAATTTAATAGGTCAGTAAAATATAAAATTAATTTCCAAATGTGTCACTTAAATTCTAATTTCTTTGAACCAGTTCCTCACTTGAAGTAAATCAGCATAGTTCCTTGTATGAGTTCTTTGCAAATCAGCCTTTCCAAAAAAACCCCAAACTAAAACCCCTTTGATACTGATAGAAAAAACGGTATGCAAAGTCTTAAGAAGATTGGTTTCTTTCTGGGATGACTAAATGTTTCTGTATCTATGAAAATATCAAGCTTATAGGTATGATGTGACATGAAAAAGGTTATTCAAGAATGACTTGCACTAAACTGACAGATTTTAACATTTAAATTATTTTCAGAAGAGATTCAAAATAATCTGCAAAACAGCAGTTGATAATAGTTGTCAAATTAGATCTTTAATTAATGATTGAAATTAGAAGGATTGGCAGATATTTGCCTTAATGTTCAGCAAAGTTGTATTAATGGTATTTGCTATGGACTTTTTGAGTCTCTTACATTTATCTTTGGGGAAAAACAATGAGGCATATAAGTGCTGTTAATTTAATCCATGTACCATCATTGTATTTGTTACAAGTCCTGTGTCTACCCAAGTTACCAGACAATAATAAAGATAAATAAGCATCTGACTGAGCTCTGCAGATACTATTCTAAATGACTGAGTCAGACTGAAATTTGTGATATTGCTAATGTTTAACAATGGAAGTAATTCAAGGACAGTTACAAGCTGCAAAGATTCTTCATCATTTCAATAGCTTAAAGCCACAAGGATAGCTTTTAATTGTTTATGTGATATATTGATCGTCTCCTTCACTCTGTACCAAAAAAGAACACAGTAAATTAATAATAAGCTCAGGCACAGCTGCAAAGTAACTGCTACAGGATAAGATTGATTTATATCTAAGGTGATGACGCCTGGACTCCAGATAACTAAATAGAGAATATAAATTTCCTGCAATATCTCAGATCACCATCACAGGTTTGGTATTCCAAATTTCTGTTGATACAACAGACTTTGATATATGGCACTATGGTATACACTTGTGTGAATTAACTTTGAAAGTATAAGAGTAGATAGGAGGTGAATGACTTCCCAGGATATATTCTTTAGCTCTTTCACGCATTTATATGAAACAGCAGGTACTGAGTTTCTACACGAAAGTAATAATGAAAAGTAATGCAGGCAGAAATAGCTTGCCTCTAGCAAGACTAATGGCAAGGTCAGATGGCATCAATTAAATGAAAAAGCCTCCAAGATAAAGTTCATTCCACACATTATGAGCTTTTTCACTCCTTCCAAACAAGTGCCTGGTTTTACAAATATAAGGTTGCTTAACTGTAAATTCATAGGTCTACAACATGAAGTGACTGTGAAAAAAGGCTCCTAAAATAGTCAACAAGAATATTAGACAATTTTTTTTTAAAAAAAACCCAAAACCTGCAACTGATAAAATACAGAAAGTATCTTCTTTTAAATGTTCATAAACACAGCACAACTGCTGTCAATATGTTCTTAACTGCTAAATACTTTTAAAATTTCAGCATTATCATTCCTTTTACATTTTGTGGAAGATTCTGAATAATGTTTAGAAACAATGTTTAATAATTAAAAAACCAACATAAAACCATCAAGCAGATCGACATTTTCTCTTTTGAAGTATGACTACTTTACAGTCATCTGTGAGAAAACTGTCTTCTTGCTAAACTTTGGTTCTCAAAGCTGATTATAGATATCTTAACATTACACATCCCTCCCAGGCAAGACCTTGCATTTGAAGTCTTCGCTTGTTCAATTTAAGTTCTAATCTTAGTTTTAGCCCTTCTTAGGTCTAAAATTAGAGGTAAACGAACTACTGTCTCACTAAACTCTAATATGAAACTTGGACAAAAGCCAGCTTCAACTGATCCTGCATGCAGCCTCATAAGAAGTGTGGTGCAAGGTAAACTTGCACCATTATTTTTTCTCCCTTTAAGTCACTGACTGGTCAAATTAAAGGTCAAGAAGGAAACGCACAGGTAGTGGAAGCAGGGACAGGTATCCTGTGAAGAGTACAGGGATGCTGCCTAGCTGTATAGGGATGCGGTCAGGAAGGCCAAGGCGCAGCTGCAGCTGAACTTGGCAAGGGATGCAAAGAATAATAAAAAGGCCTTCTACAGGTACGTCAGCCAGAAAAGGAAGGTCAAAGAAAGGGTACACCCCCCAGATGAGCAAGACTGGCAAAGTGGTAACAACGAACGAGGAGAAGGCTGAGGTACTCAACAACTTATTTGCCTCAGTCTTCACTGGCAACCTCTCTCCCCACACCTCTCAAGTGGATGGACTGCAAGGCAAGGGCTAGGGGAACAAAGTTCCTTCCACTATAAGAGAAGATCAGGTTCATGACCGCCTGAGGAACCTGAGCATACAGAAGTCTATGGGGCCTGACAAGATGCACCCCAAAGTCCTGAGGGAGTTGGCTGATGTAGTTGCCAAGACACTCTCCATGATATTTGAAAAGTCATGGCAGTCAGGTGTAGTCCCTGGTGACTGGAAAAAGGGAAACATTGCACGCCTTTGTAAAAAGGGTAGAAAGGAGGACCCTGGGAACGACCGCCCTGTCAGCCTCACCTCTGTGTCTGGGAAGATCATGGAACAGATCCTCCTAGAAGCTATGCTAAGGCACATGGAGGACAGACATGGAGGTGATTCGAGACAGCCAGCATGGCTTCACCAAGGGCAAGTCCTTCTTGACCAACCTAGTGGCCTTCTATGATGGAGTGGACAAGGGAAGAGCTACAGATGTCATCTATCTGGACTTCTGTAAGGCCTTTGACATGGTCCTCCACAATATCCTTCTCTCTAAATTGGAGAGGTACGTATTTGCTTGATGGACTGTTTGGTAGATGAGGAATTGGTAGGATGGTCATATCCAGAGGGTAGTGGTCAATGGCTCAATGACCAGATGGAGATCAATGACAAGTGGCGTCCTTCAAGGGTCTGTATTGGGACCAGTACTGCTTAATATCTTCATCAATGCCATAGACAGTGGGATCAAGTGCAGGCTCAGCAAGTTTGCAGATGACACAAAGCTGAGTGGTGCGGTTGCCATGCTGGAGGAAAGGGGTGCCATCCAGAGGGACCTGGATAGGCTTGAGAAGTGGGCCTATGTGAACCTCATGAAGTTCAACAAGGCCAAGTGCAGAGTCCTGCACCCGGGTTGGGGCAACCCCCGGTATGAACAGAGTCTGGAGAATGAAGGGATTGAGAGCAGCCCCGAGGGGAAGGACTTGGGGCTAATGGTGGATGAAAAGCTGGACATGAGCTGACAATGTGTGCTTGCAGCCCAGAATGCCAACCATAACTTGGGCTGCACCAAAAGAAGCATGGCCTGCATGTCAAGGGAGGTGATTCTGTCCCCTACTCTGCTCTGCTGAGATCCTCCTGCAGTACTGCGTCCAGATCTAGAGCCATCAGCACAGGAAAGACATGGAGCTGTTGGAGCAGATCTAGAGGAGGGCCACAAAAATGATCAGAGAGATGGATCGGTGTAAGTATTTGCATGCAGGTTTTCTGGTGCTGAAGAAGAATATATACATATGTGCTTTTTACATGTGTACATATGTGTGTGTGTACTACAGATACGTACACAATCCTGGTAAGTGGATTGTGGAGCCAGTATGTCTTGAACCAATGAACATCTATTATAGCTTGAAGAGGAGAAGCTGAATGAAAATTTTCAAAACAGGTAACAAGTAGTCATATTTATTAGCTGTGATCAGATTCAGATCAATTAGGTCAAAACGGTGAATTTAGACCTTTCACCTTCCTTGAAAGTAGGAAGTTGGCTATTTCAAGAATCCCTCTCTCCCCCCTCTCTCAGTCTTTATTCTTTTTCTTTGTTTAGAACCTCGAATGAAGAAACAATTGAATAATTGATCTGCATAATTGAAATCTCAAAAAGCTTTCTGGGACAGTAAAATAATTTCTGATGCAGTTCTACTTTTTCCCTGTGATAAAAATAAGTAAGTGGAACTGAAGGACTTGTCTGCTTTTCAAAATAGAATGTAAATGATATTAATAGTTTTTAATCCAAGCTACTAAGCTTGTCAAACACAATGGAAATACTGCCTGTGTAAAAAGAACCATAATTATTCCACCACTCAGTCATAAATATTTAATTGTTTGTTTTATATAAAGCTTTAGAGAGAAAAAAGAGTTTCCTCATGTATTCAATATGATTACACTCCAGGTCAAGTTATAAAAGAAAATAAAAATCTTTGTACTATTCAATTTAAGTGTTGCTTTGTCACATAATCGTGATGATACATTTATAATTTAAGCAAAAAATATCTGAAATTCTGACAGGCAAAAGGATATTTAGGGTACCTTGAATGTTCAGAACGGAAGAGATAAGAGTGATGAATTAGCAGTGATAACTAGTAAAGTCTATCAAGGTACAATTTTCTTCAAAATCTCATTATTGTTATTGTATACATTGTATTAATGAATCTTCTGTAACATGTTGACTATATTCATTGTTTTCAGGAACTATTAAATGAATTCAGAACAGAATAAATTCTAGGCTTACAATCAATTTCCTTATTGTCCTTGATGCACAGCAGTCAGGCATTAATTCTGTGATAGCCAGTGCATAACTCAGAAAGGAATCTGAATTGGAGTATCTAATTTGAATAGAAATTAGAGTTCTTTTAAAGGGACTCAGAAAGCACAAAACTCTTAGGAAAAAACAAAACAAAGTACCATAAAGCAAAATCCTTGTAAGTGCTTTTGAATTATTGATCAAGTTGCTGCAGAATCATTCTTAAAATGAAATTAAATGATAAGGGCTTATTTGTACTTCTGGGATGAAGGAGTGTTCTGTTTCTTGCTTCCTGTTTTCTGAAGTCACACTTTCTAGGGAGGATATTTTGAGGGGACCATTTATTTGTCCCATTTATGAAAAAAAACCAAACCAACAAACCCCACACCACTAATCAACCAACCAATAATTTTTCTAGTAAGTATTAAGCAAAGTGATTACTGAAACTTATTCAAGGACACTGTTTAAGACTTTCTATTTTGGAATGGTTTTGTTCAACATCTGTTCATATTTCCAGTTACAAATTCCTGTGGAATTACATAAGCATTATTTTTTATTAAGGCTGTTTGATTTTCAGTTTCTGATTCTTATGGTTCTACCAATCTCATAATTTCATCTCTAGGTTTTATAGGAATTTTTTAAACATTTCTAATCCAGATTGGGTTACCCTATAATATATCTAAGTATATCAATTGAGATTTACTCTCCTTGAAGATAGCTACATTAATTTTTAGGGTTTTGTCTTTTAGGATGTCAAAATGATCATGTAAATAAAAAGCTTTTTTACACACTAAAGCCCAGGTTTTACCACTGCACCCATATGTATAGCTGTGGATGTATATAATATTTGTAGATGTATTTGTTAGGATCCATTGTTTGTAGGGATTAATTGTAAGGATCCAGATTATCTGTAAGGATCTTTCTTCATCATCTTTCATTGGGGAAATTCAGAATGAAGACGTCTCTGTTGTCTTAAAGATAGACAAACTTATCTTTTGGGATAAATCCTCACTCTGTGAATTACTCTACTGAAATACCAGGACAATCAATGGTATAAGATACATCTACATTTGAATTATAGAGATAAAAATTAGCCTGTGGTGCATAAGAAAAAGGAGTGTGTCTCTCTCTGTGTGTGTATATGCATTGACTTTTTAATAACATTCTCAAGAACAAATCCTAAACTCCTTTCTTGAAAATATGTTGTTATCTTTGACATCTCTGAAATGTTTATTGCTTTTGCAAAGTCGCATGAGTGTAATAGGGATCAGAACTGAAAAGGCCATCTTGCTTGGCCTGTAATGATCAGCTTAAGACTGGAATAGGCCACCTTGTTTTTACTCCAAGTTCTTTCTATTTGTATTCGGCTTATTTGACAAGATTTTGGTAGCAGAGGAGCTGCAAGGCTGGCTTCTGTGAAAAGACACAAGAAGTACCAGTTCCAGCCAGATGGAATGGCTACTAGCCAAAACTGAGCCAGTCAGTGACACTGGGGGGACCTCTGTGATAACATAATAAAGAAAGAGTAAAAAACACTGTGCAGCAGCAGCTGGGAGAGAGGAATGAGAATATGTGAGAAGAAGAAGAGGAAGGAGGTGCTCCAGGCACTGGAGAAGAGACTCCTCTGCAGCCTGTGAAGAAAACTGCGCTGAAGCTGGTTGTCCCCTTGCATCCCATGGAGGTCCACAGTAGAACAGATATCCACCCTGCAGGCTATGGAGGACCCCACGTTGAAGCAGGTGGATATGTCCTTGTATTGGGTTTGTGTGGCAATGTTTTGGTTGCAGGGGGGCTACAGGGTTGGCAGGAGAAGCTGCTAGAAACTTCCCCTATGTCTGATAGAGCCGATGCCGGCTGGCTCCAAGACCAACCTGTTACTGGCCCAAGGCTGAGCCAATCAGTGTCTGTGGTAGCACCTCTATGATAGCATAATTAAGAAGTGGAAAAAACCTGCTGCACAACAGCATATGAAGAGAGGAGTGAGAATATGTGAGAGAAACAACTTTGCAGACACCAAGGTCAGTGAAGAAAGAATGGGTGGAGGTGCTTCTGTAGGGAGGAAGTAGAGAGTCGTGAGTGAAGCTGAGCCTGGGAAGAAGGGAGGAATTGAGGAGTTGGTTTTGTTTCTCACTATCTTACTCTATTTTTAATTAGCAATAAATTAATCTTTCCCAGGTCGAGTCTGTTTTGCCTGTGACAGTAGCTGGCAAGGGATCTCCCTGTCTTTATCTCAATGTAAGGGCTTCTTCATTGTATTTTTTCCCCCTGGCCTGATGAGGAGGGAGAGTGAGAGCGCGACTTGGTAGACACCTGGCAGCCAGCCAACGTTAACCCACCGCACCATGTTACAGTGAAGGCAGAAAATACCAACAGTTCTCTTCAGCATAATACAAGAGAAAAGTCCTCCAGATCTCTTATCTAGAAGTTTGTTAATATTCTGAAGAATAAACACTGAAAACTTTGTATCTGTGTACAGTTTCTATTATTCTCACTTGATTACAAAATGTTTTTAATTGTTTACGAAGACAACATGTGAATTTTAATTCAAACATCTCTCTATTACACCTTCAACACCAGCCTTATCTCACTCAAGTCTGGGATTTAAGTCACAACTGAATGGCTTTTCCAAGAACGTTGTTTTCCATTCTGAAGTTTTTCCTCAGACTCATTTTGCACTGCTGAATAAGTCCTTCCTAGCCTCAGTGATTTATTGGCTTTGAGTTGCCCCAGCCAATTTATCACTTGTGCCTTGCTGACCCTGAAGTAATCCAAGATAGCAAGTACATGGCCAATAATAGATGCCATCGGTTAATGTCTTTTGTGTTGTGCACTAAGCATTCCCCTTATACTTCAGTCTTTTGAATGCATCCCTCAACATTTTAATTGAGCCTAAAATTTTCTTTTGTTGGTCTTCAAACTTCTGGTTTTCATTTATTAAATTCCAGGTGTATTTAATATGTTATTTGCTATTTACTCAGTGTACATGCCTCTGTTCATGTACTGACAATGTATAGAATGTTGTAGCATGGTATGAAGATTTTATTGACATGTGTTTATAGCTACAATACTGACAAGTGGTGAAACTATAATTGATTTTTTTTTATGTTAGCAAAAAAGTTGTCAAAAAACTTGTATCAATTCTTAATATTATTTCCTCTTACTTACTAGATAACTCACAAGGGGAAAACAGCAACCACCTCTTTAAAAAATCACCAACCTAAAAGCCAAATTCAGTGTTTCAGAGAACTTTGTAAAAAAAAAAAATTACATTTTTATGCATCATAGAATCATAGAATCATAGAATCATAGGGTTGGAAGGGACCTCTGGAGATCATCTAGTCCAACCCCCCTGCCAGAGGAGGGTCACCTAGAGCAGGTTACACAGGAACATGTCCAGGTGGGTTTTGAATGTCTCCAGAGATGGAGACTCCACCACCTCTCTGGGCAGCCTGTTGCAGTGCTCTGCCACCCTCAAAGTAAAGAAGTTCCTCCTCATGTTTAGGTGGAACTTCCTATGTTCAAGTTTGTGCCCATTGCCTCTTGTCCTGTCCCCGGGCACCACTGAAAAGAGCCTGGTCCCATCCTCCTGACACCCACCCTTTAAGTATTTATAAGTGTTGATAAGGTCACCCCTCAGACGTCTTTTTTCCAGACTGAAGAGACCCAAATCCCTCAGCCTTTCTTCATAAGAGAGGTGTTCCAGTCCCCTAATCATCTTTGTAGCCCTCTGCTGCACCCTTTCCAGCAGTTCCCTGTCCTTCTTGAACCGGGGAGCCCAGAACTGGACACAGTACTCCTGGTGCGGCCTCACCAAGGCAGAGTAGAGGGGGAGGATGACCTCCCTCGACCTGCTGGCCACACTCTTCTTGATGCACCCCAGGATGCCATTGGCCTTCTTGGCCACAAGGGCACATTGCTGGCTCATGGTCATCCTGTTGTCCACCAGGACTCCCAGGTCTCTTTCCACAGAGCTGCTCTCCAGCAGGTCAGCCCCCAACCTGTACTGGTGCATGGGGTTGTTCCTCCCCAGGTGCAGCACCCTACACTTGCCCTTGTTGAACTTCATAAGGTTTCTCTCTGCCATATCTTTATAACACCTTAATGCGTAACTATTATAGTCTGACTGTGACCTGAAAGAGGTTTTCCATATTAAAAATATCATAATTGTAAACGGTTCTCTAATGTTACTGGGACCTTGACAGGCTGGTGAAATGGGCTGACAGGAACCTCATGTAGTTCAGCAAAAGGAAATGCAAAGTCCTGCATCTCACATATGAGGAAAGGCTGACAGAGCTGGGACTGTTTAGCCTGGAGAAGGCTCAGGGGGATCTCATCAATACCTGAGAGTGTAAAGAAGATGGAGAGAGGCCCTTTTCAGTGTTCCCGAGTGACAGGACAGGAACTAATGGGTACAAACTGAAACACGGAAGGCTCTGTGTGAACTTATGTTCATTTATATCACTGTGAGAGTGACTGAAGGGGTTGTGGAGTCTCCATCCTTGGAGATACTCTAAAGCTGTCTGGAGATGGCCTGTGGCAACCAGCTTTTGGTGACACTGCTTGAGCCAGGGGGTTGGACCAGATGACCTCCACAGTTCCCTCCTAACCTCAGTGATTCTGTGATTATATTCTGGGCTGTGAAACAAGTGCCATCTTTCCATATGGAACATAAAGAAATATTTTGCTTGGTATGAAGATTCCAGATACTAAATCCACCATTACAGGACTCTATATTATACATCCTGAGTTTATTTTCTTTTGTGTGTAGAAAAAAGGGCAGGTGAAGGATCACATCTCTTCCAAGATGCTTAAAACAAATAAGATCAAGGTGAAGAACTTTAAAGCTATTAGATGCTGGAAGAAGTCCATGACATGAAATAAAGTGTAAAATATGTATTTTGATAACGTTGTATTTGCTTTGAATTAGAAAGTATATATACATATAACTTATATATACACATAAGTTATGGTTTGTTTGGTTTTGTTTTTTTTTTTTAATATTAGTGCAAGCACCTGAATTTAGATTCTTAAATCTAGATATTTAAAGCCTGACGTTAGACTTTTAAATTCACTACTTGTGTGTGTATAAGTACTGTCTTCAAACACATGCTCTTGAAATGTTAATAAACAGTGGAAATTGTTGTAGTGAATGAGCAGATAAGATATCAACAGTATTTGTAGACAACTTTTTTTTTTTTCTGTTTTACACTCTGAATACTGAATTTAGTCTCTGAATATGATAAACATATCCATTTCAGGAAAACTGAATTTATTTTAATTGTCATAATTTTTGAGCACATAATTGAGTACTAATCCTCCATTGATTATAACTGTAGTTTATATATCTCAAGCTCAATTCAGTTACTAACAACAAAGTCTCCAGCACCCTTTGGAGTGATTTAAAGCTTCTGAAACATTGCCTTGGGGGTTGATAAATATGACTTATTACTGGTACCTAGTGCCATTTCAAGTTGCAGAACTTCCCACCTGGGCTTCAGCTACCACCACAAAAAAAGTGGTTCTCTAATAGTCACATCTGCACCTCTGATGGGTCAGATGACATTGTGCAGCCATGTATAGGCATTTGCATGTTAGGTCAGATAAATTACTGTTGGTTTGGTCAGTATTACTTCTACGTATTGAACATATGTCTAAACAGTGCATGTACTTATGTATAACATAGGGTGATTTTGTAGTTTATGAAGTATTAAATATGTCTTGTTGCCATTTCATAGGACAAAATGAATTCTGGAATGTATGCTTGAGACCTTTACTGCATTACCATAATAAGAGATAGCTGGATGAACTTTTTTGCTTGTGGGAACTCTAATTAAAATGAATGAAAGAAGACATTTGCAATTACCATTGGAGAATAAAAGGATCAGTGTCAGATCTAACAACTTGGTGCTTACTTTTCCCCAGCTGAGTCTTCCTATTGATAATAATTGGATGCTGGTTCCTTGAAGAGCAAAGGTATAAATTACCAAATGTGTTGCAAAATCACAGAACAGAAGAATTAATTTTAATGTGAATGGAAACTAAGAGATTCTCTTATAACCTGAAAAAAAGGACCACAAAGAAACTCTGAACTTGTTAATATCCAGCAAAAAATATGTACATGAAATGCAATAATTCTATTTATAAAGTTCATTAATTTCAATGATATAAATTAGTGATTTTCCTCCCAAGAAATTTCAAAACCACTGTTTTAAATAAACTGAGATTCCTAGAATTCTCAACAGTTATCATGTAGATTGGTCTTAAAACAACTCTCAAGAACCATTCCCTTTCAGCTGAGATTTTGCTTTTATGAACAGACTGGATGTCATTCATCAAGAAAAATATTCTCTCAGAGGCACAACAGTGCTTGAGAGTGCCAGCATAAATTGAATGAGAAGGATGAAATTCAAATAAGGAGTCTTATGTGTTAAAAAATTATGGAAAATCTTTACCAACTGTCATAGACTGATACCTTTTTCTTTCAAGGCTCTCATTGACAGAAAAGGAGTGTGTAGATAAACACAAGAGTATTCTTCAAGCATCATTTAGTTGGCAGTTCATTTTCCTTACATTCTATAATATCAAAAACTCCATATTGATTTAAGCTTCACAGCTTCAATTGCTGACAACAGTTAAATTCAAAGACACATTAGACTTGAGGATAGAAAGCCTTTATCTTACAGTCAGAGCCCTTCCTACAACAGTTTGAGACACCAAGTATCTGCAATAGTTCCAGTGATAAAATTGGTTGATCTACTGGATTGACAAGAAACATTTTCTTCATAAACCTTGTCCCATTTTTTTGAGAACTTGTGCAAACTTACTGTTAGTTAAAATTACTTGGTGATTTTTTAATTATTTTGTTTCATAAACACACCATTTTCCCTGTATTTAAATGCCTTTGAGACCTATTCAGTGTATTTACAAAATTGGTCTGGAAAAATGCATGACATAATTTCTGTTAGCTGTTACAAAACCTAAGCAGTAAATCTCCGGGCAATAGAAATAACTTGTCAGTGAGAAGTACTTGATGAGAAGACTTACTAGGAGAGAAGCAGTCCTAAAGATTTTCTGTATTAATCTAGAGATTTTTATTCACCATTTCATCATACTACCTAAAGAACTTTTCTGACATCAGGATGATTCATTTTTTCTCAGGACATTTTAAATAAAATAAGGGAGAGGGAGAGCTGTTTTCTGCATTTTGCAAATAGAGACTTTAAGTACAAGGTCACCAAATCTTAGTGCCAAGAGGTCTGGACACTGAAATGTGTGTTAATTTTACCTAGACCACAATTTCAAACCTGAAATCAAATGCTTAGTTGTTACGGAATCTTGGAAACATTAAAAATATGTAGAGTGGAGTAGAATAGAATAGAATAGAATAGAATAGAATAGAATAGAATAGAATAGAATAGAATAGAATAGAATAGAATAGAATAGAATAGAATAGAATAATTTGGAGCTGACCAAAAGTTAAAGCATGTAATTAAGGGAATTGTCCAAATGCCTCTCAAACATTGACAGGTTTGGGACATCGACCACCACTCTAGGAAGTTTGTTCCAGTGTTTGGCCACCCTTTCAGTAAAGAAATGCTTCCCGATGTCCAGTCTCAACCTCCGCTGGCACAGCTTTGAACCATTCGCACGTGTCCTGTCACTGAATACCAGAGAGAAGAGATCAGCACCTCCCTCTCCACTTCCTCTCCCCAGGAAGCTCTAGAGAGCAATGAGGTTGCCCCTCAGCCTCTTTTTCTCCAAACTAGACAAGCCCAAAGTCATTAGCCACTCCTCATAGTACATGCTTTTCAGAAGGTGGATCACCTTTATGAAATAAAGTAGATTTATAATCTTTTATTTCATGCAGCTACACCATGTCTAAGCTGCTAAGCTTGGGAGTCCTTTAGTTGTTTTAGATAAGAGGACCGATTTTTTTTTAGATATTTCTGGAGAAAATGTAGCCATGTTGCCCTGTAATACAGTATTACCATTGCTAGTAGCAGGCCACAGGTTTTGCATTGAGTTTGCAAATCATGAGGACTGAGGCTTGACAGCCCTGCTCTGTTTGGGCTTTTTTTGGACCTGCCTACAGATTAGTTCTACTTGGCTTATCTGTAACAGTGGGTTTTCTAATTGACCAGATAGCTATGATTAACTTGTTTTACTTTTGTTAATCTTTTTATTCTAGCAACATATTTTGCAACTTTACTCAGGGAAGGACTCCAAAAGTTACTGACTTACCATAACATTCAACTAGCATCACTAGAATGAAACTACTGACCTCAGGACCACTGAAGCAGAGGAAGGGAGACTATAACATCAGGAAAAGGGGTAGAAACTAAGTGTTGTTCCTGATCACAGTGTCCTCTCTTCCAGGGTAATTGCTGACCAGAGACTGGCTGGGCATTAGTCTGCTTGTGAGAGGTGGTGAGCTACTGCCTTTGGATCTTGCTTCTTTTCCTCTTTCATAGATTCATATAATTGTTTGCGTTGGAAAGGACCTTTAATTATCATCTACTCCGGCCCCATCCTGCTATGGGCAGGGACATTTCCACTAGCTCATGTTGCTCACGGACCTGTCCAACTGGACCTTGAACACTTCCCATGATGGGCTGTCCACAACTTCCCTTGTACTGTCATTACCAGCCTGGTAAAAAGTCTTTCTCCATCTTTCTTACAAGCCCCCTTTAAGTATTGAAAGGCTGCAGTAAGATCTGTTCTTCAGGCTGAAAAGCCCCAGGCCTCTCAGCCTTTCATCACAGGACAGGTGTTTCATCCCTCTGGTCATTTTTGTGGCCCTCCTCTGCACATGCCCTAAGAGGTCCATTTGCATAATATGTCATGCATAATGATCAGAAAATCAAAGTATTAGATACAGTGGATTGGAAGCATGTGCCTCCTCCGAGTAGAAGATGACTTTTTCTTTTTTTTTTTTTAAGATGTAAGGATATAAAGAAAAATGATAGAAAACAGGCAAAATAAAAGAAAATGTGCTTCAAGTAAAACGCAGTATAACAGGAAAGCAAACTTCTATTTTGAATAAAATGAATGCCACTTTCTGCTGCATTTTTTTATTCTGGCCCCAACCTGTGCCCAACCATTAATAAAATTACCCAGTTGAATTACCCAGTTTTCTACATTCTGAATACATACACATGTGGTAACCATATGTAGAGGGGAAAAAAAACAAAACAAAAACACACAAAAAAAGCCCAAACCAAAACCCACCACCTGTTCCTGGAGGCAAAATTGGTTGCATGAATTTCCACAGTAAAATGAGGGAAATTATACATTAATGATTGATTTGAAGTATGAATGAACTATCAAAATTATTTTCAAATATGTTTTCCTTTTATTAGCTATGCTGTTGCATTTCTCTGTTTTCAATAGGTCAGATGCTTGAGGAGTACTTTTTTCATAAGGATATACACTATGATTACATTCATAAAATAGGACTTTTTTTAATTCTTCTAATTTTAAAGGCACTTAACTTTTTTGTAGTCAAGAAAAGAGAAACCTCAACAAACATATCTCTAAGGAAATTGCAAAAGTTTATGAGAAAATTAATTTCTTAGAACTTAATCCAGTTACTCAAAATGTCCCTGTGTCAATCCAGTAATAGCTAAATGTGAATTAATTGATTTAAAATAAGTTTATTATGTATTATTGGATTTTATCATAATTAAATAATATATTTTTAGATTCTTGTCAACTTAGCACTGTGTTTATTATAAACACCCTGAACTGATTTCCTTTCCATGACCCCATGAAGTTGTGCAGCAACCTTAAAAATGGTCACAAAGTTCTTCACATGGAAATGTTCACTATGCTAACTGGTTACCAAAGTGAAATTAATTTTACTTTAAAAGCAGCAGTAATTAATTGATTTTTATGTTTGTATTTTTTGTGTTTTTTTCTTAACTGTGCCTCAGTACAGCAATACAAAGCTATTGTCCTTAAAAGACTAAATAGTGAAAACTCCCCATCCATTTTGTCTTTATTTGACTGCTTTTCCTATATTGTTTAAAGATGAGTCAAAGTTAAATATACAAATTTTGGATGTTAGAACTTTAAAAACCCTTGTTTATAAATTCCTGTTTCCCATAACCTATTGATATATGCTGTATATTGCTATCCGCTATTGCATATTCATGTAATTCATATAGCCAATCAAAACTCAGGAATTGTAACTATGCACTTGAGTTAAATATTCACAGTTCACATTTAAGGCTTTGTCGATTAAATCATGCAGACAGCAGACTAAATCAAAAAGTTAAATTATGCAAAATACGTATTTGCTATTAACTATACTGCAGTTGTCACAATGCACAGTACAATCTCAAGTACAAAATCATTGACTGACTTGGGCGTCAAATAAGCATAATTAGAGAGAACAGTTACTTAACAGTCAAGAATCTAGCTAGGTTGACAGGATAACTCCATAAAGACCTTCAGAAGCATGTTTATTTTCCTTGCTTACATAGAGACTAAAGATGTTTATTTTAATGGCTAGGTGATTCATATTCATGCCTGGTTTAGACATCTTATGTCGTTGCAGTGAGTAAAGGTGTCATATAAGTCATGAGTTAAACCAGGTCATCCAAGACTTCCCACCTAGTTCCAGCAATTAATAGTCATCCACCTTTGCAGTGTAGGAACCGATAATTACAGCACAAGTCTATATGAGTATTTTGGTTTGGCTCAGGAGTGCACTTCTGAGTCAAATCTTACAGTCATTCCCACTAGTCATGCTTTTATACACCTTGTGGGGTGGTCTTCAGTGTTTGAACTGGATTGCTTCCTAAAGTAAAAAGTAGCGCCAACTACTAATGAGCGCTCAGCTCAGGAGGCCATTCTGGAGCCAGTTAGAATTAACTCACTTGAAATACATACACTGTGCATGTCAGGTCCTCAGCGCTAGCTGTTTCATCTTAGCAGTCTTTATTTGGCTGAATTATTTGCTAATATAGATATAACCACACTAGTGCAGTTCATAATTGATCCAAGGTTAGATAAATTGTGCCTGTAGAAGTTACTGTGTTTCTGATACTAATTTAGTTGCCTAAAAATTTCAAGACAAATAAAATTTCCATTCTCTGTGATTCCTATTATGGCTTTCCAGATAATGGCTTTGAACAATGTGTGAGTACAGAATGACTGTGTTGGAACTTGAGCCATTGTAAATTTTTATGACTACCTCACACAAGTTGAGGGGGATATAGAGGACCTTTTTCATTGTGCAAGAGAAAAGAGCGCAGGCTCAGTGGTGTGGAGATGGAAGTATGTGAGTAAAGCAAAGGCCTGGAATAGCAGGAAATAAGGGAGTAAATTCCTGACTGAAGCAGTCCATCTACAGTTGAAATTGTATCTGCATATCAGGCAATCTCTCCGTCTTTCCTAAAGTAAGTCTGGCAAGAAGGTATTTTCCACCAACTGTTGCAACCACTTTACAGAAAGAAAATTAAGTAAATTGAGCACAAAATGAAACAAATGTATGCCTAAACTAAGATTATGTGCCGGTAGTCCTAAAATTGTAAACCAAGTTGATGCGCTGCTGTCTTCTCTAACTCCTGGAAGACAGTTCTTCTCCAGTTTTCATGTGATTTAATAGAATTGTATAGATACAAGTTTCTTCCATATTGGCACTAATGCATGAATTGTGTTTTCATGTGCTTTCTGCTTTGTTTCAACTAAACTTTTTTTCCTCTTCTCCAACTATTATTCTCAGTAGGCATTTTGTACATAATATACCAGTACTAAGCAAAGCATCATAATAATCTAGTACTGTTATTAACCTTGAGGCACTGTAGGCCAATGAAAACATTTTAAATGCTATTACTGGACCCCTTTAACTGGAACCTGATAATAGACAAAATAAGATCTGAAAAAGGAACTGAACTTTTTACACAGCAGCTGTCAAATCAGTACCAGCTGTGTGGCTACAAGTCTGAGGTAGCTTGTATGCAACGTCAATAAAATCTCAAAATCCTTTCTATGTTTACCCTATCACAAGGTGAATGTGAAAACCATTGTGCTTAATTCTTGCTGACAAATACTTTCACTTGTATTGGCAAACAGTCAGCTACAGTTGAATAGAACAAAGCAGCTGCTTGCAAAGCTCAGCCAAGAGCCAATAACTGTTAGTCTTCTTTCTCCTCTGCAGCTCACTAAGGGATTGTGTCAAAAAGTCAGACACATATTTCAGGTGCCCAAAAGAGACATTCTTGCATTACAATTCTTTTGTCTGTACATGCTCATGGAAGAACATCAGTTATTCCCCAGGCTCAGACTGATTACGTGATCTGTTCACTGAAGAGTCTGGGAAGTCCTGGTGGGATCCTACTCTGAAACTGTTATACTCTGCATGATGATAATAAACTTGTTTTGGGGCCATTGACTTTGTTCCTGCCAGTCAAAGATTGTCCTTTCTTCACCCTGAATGTCTCTTACGCCAAAAAAATCTCAGCAGAGCTGTAACATATTAAATACAATAAAAATGCATCCCTTGTATAGGCTGCCTATCATTTCTCCGACCAAAATCCAAGATGAATGTGTACTCATCCTAAGAACAAGTTTTAGAATTGGTCCTTAATGATTTTGTGAAAGATAGCAAAATAACAGAAACCATGCTTGAACCTTCACAAAACTATGAGAAACAGTCTTCCTAAAATTGTAAGCCAAGTCGATGCACTGCTTAAGCTCTGAGACTAGATTTGGTATGTTTATTGCTTTCTAGACACAGAATTCTAGGACAATTCTCTGCTGTAAGGGGTTAAAAATAAATCATATAGAATTTAGCTTAATGTTTGAAAATTACAGTGATTACTAAGTCTTCTTTAAAGAGACTAGGCATTGACTTTGTATTCTGTCTTCAAAGAAAAAGGAAACTAATCATTGGCATAGATTCAGGACTATTAAAGAAATGGAATTGGATTTTTGAAAAGTATCATGAAACTGCTTGTGGTACAAGACCATTCTCATTAACTAATGGCTCTTGGTTATGCTATTTAGGATGTATCTTCTTGTAACTTTGATGGGAAATATAGCTAGTGGATTATAACCGAGAAATCCTAGTTATGTTCTTTTACTTCAGGCAATGTTAGCTATTTGGGTGATGGTTAGTTGCCTCATCTGTACAGCTGGGCTTGTTGCCTTCCTAGAAATTCTTAAAGATGTATGTCAAAATTGCTACATGAAAACAAAGACCCCGAATCTCAAACATGAACAAGTGTAACTAGAGCTCTTTTTCATAGAGAGAAGATATCAAATTCTGTAACTTTTTTGTTTGTTTGTTTTCTACTGTTAAGAAGTTAAATAAATGAAATAATTCAAATACCTGGAGGTTCTAGTAACAGGTCAACAAAATCATGGCTGTGAACTATGTAATTCAGAATGAGTCCTTCAAAATGGTCTTAGTTTTGAAATTATTGTCATTTGTATTAAGACAAATAAAACACTTTATCAGCAGTCTCAGTGTTTTCTAAAAAGCAAGTATCAAAAGAAAGGACCAAAATCTTGAGTCTTGGCTTTCTTGCAAAACATTTATCAACCTTTTCCTGCTTTCAGAAATTTGTCCTGACACATTGTTTCCTATCTTTTTTTTCCAAAAGGCTTCAAGTTGTATTCAGCTGATATTTCTGAAATTCAGTAATGTATCTTCATTCAAGTGCTATCTTATCTCTCCATAGTCAGCTGTGCTCTGTTTACCAACAAACAATAGCCATTGTAGTGGCAGGTAAGTTCAAACTATTCTGTAGATATAAGTGCAATAGCAAGTTACTCATGCAGGACTTGATTTCAGTAAAATGCACACACACACAGAGTTTATTTTGTGACTAGAGGAAAAGTGAATCAATATCCACTTCCACTTGGCTGCTTTTTTAAAGTTTGGTAGTTAATAGTTTTAGATTTCAGGACTTTAAAAAGTCTGTGAAGAAAGAGGAGAGGAGAAGAGAGGAGAGGAAAGGAGAGGAGAGAGAAAAGTCCTTCTAAGGATAAGGAAGAATGCAAAAAAACCTCACAAAAGTCAAACAAAGTTTTCTTGAGAATTATAACAACACTGGTTTCATAACAATTATTTTAATGTTTCCCAATTTCCTTATCTCATTTCTTTAATTCCCCCCCCCCCCCCCCCCATTGTGTTGCCCTTGCAGTAATAGCTTAAGACTCAGTGGTCCATTTCAACCCTTTTCTTCTGTAGAACATTTATTCCTGAAAGGTATATAACTCTTCAAATGGGGTAAATTTTGAAAGTTTATAGAAAGTTAGCAAAAACTAGTGGGGTTGTCACTTTCTCCTTCATTTCTTTTTTCAAGGTCAGTAGTGGGCTTTACTCAAACTTTCCTCTAACTGAAGAAAGTGACTTAAGATTCCTCATACCCTTAAATGAGATCTGCAGGATCAGTTAATTAAAACCACCTGTCTCCTTCTGTAGTTTTGCTGAGCATTAAAGCTGGAGCAGCAGGCAGAATTCAGGGGAATGTTTATGGCTGTTGGTGAATAAAGAAAAGATTGTAACTTTTTGATTTCTAATTTTTTTGTTAGAATTGAAGCAATAGCTTTTGTTAATGGATTTGATAGGCTGAAAAGCAGGACCAAGAAGAATGGCGTAAGAAGAATAGAATTTCTTTGCTTCTGCATTTAGGTGGTAGGTATACAACTATGCACCACTCAGTTTAGAACACTGTAAATTGCTTTTGCAAAGCATTTTGGATAGTCATTGTCTAAAGACATAAGTTTAGTTGAGTGGAGTTGCCTACTTTGCCTTTGTGATCAATCTACTTTTATTTCACCTGTTTGTTACTAAATGCATCAATATGGGATCCGATATCTACCTTTTCTTTCTGTGTAAACTCCAAAAACAAATACTGAACATTTCCCAAAGTTTGTGTCATTCTGCATGGATTGCACAAAGGGTGCAGAGTTTGCAGTGATGGAGCGTGTGTTTGCTGGCCTCTTGTGCAGGGAGTCCTGGTGCAGCCGGCAGGGGTCATTATGAGACCGCGCTGGCAGATGACTTGTCCGGGCGAAATGTGCCTTGATTTCAGATGGCCTTTTTCTACTGCACAAAGCACACACTGCTCACCCTGTTGTAAAACCCTGGAAGTGAATTTATGTTTTGATTCAGCTTTTTTTTGGATGGTTTTTATTTATTTTTTTGTTGCTATACTAAAGCACAAAAATGCATCACCTAGAAAGAATAATAAAATTTTACTTGAAAAAACAACCCTGCAGTAAAGTTTTTCTAATTCAGGCCAGTAAATCCATCAACGTTGCTAAGCTTATTTCCAATTGCCAAGTAAGTTCACCTTTCTTCACAAGCTTTAAAGGGACTCATGGATCATAGCAGTAGCCTAAACACTTTACATAAACTGTCACAATTAAGCCAGTGGAATATTAAAACACAATAACCAAGGGAATCAGCAAATACATTGAACACTCAAGTTACAGAGAAAGGAAAGCTATTAGCTCAAACCCATTTTCACTACATTAAAAAGGCAGGAAAAAAAAAGAAAAAAGGCTTTTTATTACTTTTTACAAAATAGTTCTAAAATGAGCACTGTAAAGAAGTGCCTAATCGAGACAAGGCTGTAATCAGACCAGTAAATTCTTCAAGGAGAGATTGCGGTAGGAAATGTAATGATAAAGTCCAAATAGAATGCTTTAAAAGTAATTGCTCTCTCCTCACCTATACATAGAAAGATCAAGGGTAACTAGACTCTCAGAGCAGGTTGGGTTTCCCATATCCTATATTATCTAAATAAGCAGATCTGCCGATGACACTAAGGAAAGGGCTTTAAATCTCAGTGCTAACACCTACCAGGCAGATTTGAATGGCGAATGCGTTTCTCTGGAAGAAATGAATCAAAGACAGAATTAAGTCCACCCCCCATTTGAAACGTGCTGCTGTGTTTCTCCTGTATTCTGAAATTTACTTGAAGGAAAAAGTTAAAAAGCAAATGAATGTTCTTTTCTTTGCAACAAACATAAACAAACCCAAGGTTTACCTATGAGTAGAAAAAAAAAGGAAAAAGATCAATTTGACCAAAAGACTGTCACTGATGACAAGAACAAATATTTAATGTTGGTGTTTTGACTCATTAAACTTTCTGAGCCTTGTAACTTGTATGCATTCATGGAGTTAAACCCTGGAGGTACAGGATTTATGTACCACAGGTACATAAATGCCACAGAATGACATCCTTGAAGCACCTACTAACCCACCACTTTTTGTGTATCAAGCCTTATAATTAGCTGATTACTTTTCCATGGATTTTTCTAACGTAATTTCCATGTCCTGTACTTTTAATTTTATAGTGATTTTTCTTTGTTTAGACCTTTAGGGATCCATTTAGATTGTTGAAAGAAGAGGAGAGAATAGGAGGAAGTAGGAGGAGAAAGTATTTTTTTTTTTAAGTTATATTGTATTGAATAAATTTTTACGGTCTAAGAACATACAGGAATACTTTTGAATGAAAAGAACACTCTTTCCCCTTTGAAATGTTATAGATTTATGGGAAGACAATCTCTAGACATTTTTTTGAGAGTTTTCTGCTTTTGTTTGTGTTTTCAATACTATAAAATATAATAAACAATTCTACCTACGTTCTAACTGCATAGGATGAGAAAATGAGTTACAGAAAAATAATTCACCTTCCATTATTGAGTATCTTTTAATTGAAATTATTACAGAAAATTATTTTATTTCCAAGAGTCTGTAAGTGCTTCAGGATCACTTACCAGGTCAAAACAAACAAAAAATCCAAAGAAACAAATAAATAAATGTAAAAGTATTTTGAAGTCTTTCAGTAAAAGGCAATTACAGGTAAAGATTAGCAACTTCCTTTTGATAAAATCACAAAAGTGACTTATAAATTTTGTGTGCATGGCAACATTATTTTTCTCATAGTGATGATAAAGAATGACAGACGTACTTTATGACAGACCGAAGTGTGTTAAAGTGCAAGAGTATATACATATGACTCAAGAGAGAGATATTTATAATGCTACTTAATCATTTTAATTTTGAGAGAGTTTCAACATGCTGCCAGACCAGATGTGAGAGGGAGTTTGGATGGTTGCAGATTGCTTCTGTTGTTGTTTTGTTTCTCCTTCTTATAGGCTGATGCCAACATGGAAGCTCTAAATTAGGAAACTGTATTAGGAATGTATATGACACTACTTTGGTTAGCCAATCATACCAGTAAGCATGATAAGTAGGAGAGAGTAGGATTATGTCACAGCTGGTGATATAATTACTGTATAAATTACTTCTTAATAGTTTCTGTGCTATGTATCAAGGAACATGTTTCTCAGTTTTACCAATTAACCTACTGAAAAAACTACCCAGTAAATTCAGCGGTGTAACTGAAGAAACAAAGTATTACCCCTGTTATTTTTACATTGTTCTATCTGAACATATATTTTTTTCATTAATTAAGTTCTATACGTTTCCAGTGGCACAAAAAAAAAATAATCTTACATGACTATATAATTTTCTGACACACAAAATGAGAACATATTGCATTCCCTTGGCCTTCTACCTTTCAAAAATTCTCAGCATGAAAAGAAATGTGCTTCTACCGAAAAATGACATTCTCCTGGCTAACAGCTGTAGAGTCACCTTACTCAATGTTTAGATCATATTCTGTAAGCATTAGTATCTCAAAAGGGTTGGCCTGCATTTCAAGTCAGATGAAACCAAATGTTAGTCCTAGCAAAGTACTAAATGGATCACATCTATTTTTTTGGATTTGACAAAGAAATTAAATGGTGTCCTTTTGTCCTTTCCTGTTCGTTTGGGTTTTTTTATGTTTTTTTTTTTTTTTGGTGTGTGTTTTTTTTCCCCTGCCTTTGATGAAATCCTGGTTTTAGTTTCTGTTCAAGGCTTAATCCTGTAAGCCATTCAGTCTATTCATGATACAGTAAATGTCTTCAAGCAACTGTTTAACTTAATTTAAATCATTATGAGCTTAAAAATGAAATACTTGTCTACATGTTTTCTTGGTCTAATGCTTAGCACTTCAAAGGATCAATGAGATTTCAGTGCCACTAAGCATTTCTTAGTCAGGGGTGGTACTTAATTTAAAGAAGACATTTAAAATAGATCATGTGAACTTTGCTGAGAACCTGAGTATTTCCTCCACTGGCTATAAAGCTGAGACTGAGATGACTACCTTGCACATCTCAAGCCTCAAGTCAAATACCCACATGCAGATGTCTAATGCAATTTGGGATGCCATTAGGTACTCTATCTGACCTCCAGCTGCTACTCCAGAACCAAGTGGGTTTTTCATAGGTCCTCAAATATGTACATGTCACCTCTGAGATGTGCTTGGTCATTTTTAAAGGCCTGTTTGTGAACAATTGAAGTGTGCTCCAGCTTCTCATATGAGGAAGGTTCTCTGCCTGTGTTGCACAGAAGGCTTTTAGGTTAAGGAGGAAGACAACTAGCAAGTTTTAGATGCCTGAAAAAATGATCAATGCTTGACTACAGCTTCTTGGATTACGTTTTGAATTAGGTTTAGATATCTGAAGTGGGAAGATTTTGATGTAAACGCACCATTTTTGCCATTGTTTATAAAAGAATGGATGGCTTCTGATGTAAACAGTTACCTTATAGGCATCTATTTTGGTATTGAGATGTTTACACATGGATATCTAGTGTTATCTCACATGATCTGGAGTATTCCAGTTGGCCTCTACCTATCTCTCCAGAGGCATAGTCACCCATAGATCCTAAGTCATACGTCCCTCATAGACATCTCAGATTCTCAACCAGGGAATCTGAAATGACAATGAGCACCTATATTTCAGTAACTGCATGCCACTCCAAAAGCTAGGTGAGCAGGAGCTTACCACAGTGCCAAAAATCAAGGATGTCACAGTTTTTTGAATGTGTTTTGCTTGTTTGTTCCCCCAGAGTAATTTGGAATAAAGTCTGGTGTATCTGGGATCAAAGGTGTACAGGAAATATAAATATGTATTCCAGTTAAAAAATAATAATAAAGAAGAACCAAAAATAACAAAGCATTACAGAACCTCACAGACCACTACAGGAAAATCTCTGCAGTTAAGTGAGAAAAATGAAAGAGCATCAACCTACCAATTTGTCTTACTTTCTGTATACATGGATCAGTACTAGATTATACGCTCAGAAAAGTTGTATTGGGATTTTTTTAAATGTAGTTATGTAAGTAACTAGATCTTGTTCTTTCCAGGAATCAATGGGCTGGATGGATTCTCTGATGTAGAAGGAATTGCAAGCTAGGAGCCAGATCACTGAAGAAATAACTATGGAAAAATACCAAAGGCTGAGGAGAAAGCTCAAGTTTAATTTATGCTTTATTGCTGTTATTAGAGCACCTACTGCAGTCCCTGGGAGAATAAGTTTTAAGAATCATGTGCAGACCCAAATCAGACCGTATGCAGTCTTCAGCTAGTTACTATCTACTAGAATAAGAATAATGAAAAGAAACCATTGGGAGTTTAACATTTGCAGCCTTCCACTGAAGTTTGTCTCTCCTGTAATGTCAATAATCCCAGTTAATGACCATAGTGCATGAATCTTTAAAATTCTTGTCTTTGTCAAAAAAAAGTTGTTCAAAGAGTTCTAGAATTGATTTTAGAAGATTTCCAAAGCTGTCCTGAAACAGGTAAAACTTTAATAAATATAATCTAGTTTGTTAAATAATGTAACAAGTATCAAAATTAAATTATCAGCATATCCATTTTTGCATCAACTCAAAATCAATAAGCTGAAACAAAGCAGATATTAAATACCTTCTATTTGGGGGGGGAAAAGAGTAAAACTTTTTCTTTCCTTCTAATCCCACTGTTTTGTTTAGAGTGGATGTCTGGAATAGTAATTATCACTATTGTTATTCATAGGGTTTTTTGGGGAAACACAGACTGCTTTTAAAGCGTACTAGGAATGGATGGAATGCTGTAACCTTTTTATCAAATATTTGAAGCTGTTTTCTGGAATGATAAAATCCAGCCATTGATTGATACCAAAAGTAGACTGTAACCTTACTAGTCAATGGTAATGATCATTGTAATATAGAGTTCTACCCATATATACAGATAAGGGTGTTATGCTTTCTTCTTTTCTTTCCTTTTTCAGTAGCGTACTGAATGTCCTGTCAAAAAAGACATATCTTTACTGATAAAATGTCAATATTTCTATATTTTTTGATGAAAACATTAGATTAATTACAGGGATGTCCAGTGGTATATCAGAACAAGTAATATTTTCTAAACTTTGTTAATAATTTTTTTATATTTTATATTTAATATATTTTTTTATATTATATATCTTGAAGAGCTAGAAAGACTGATGAAATTAAACATGGTTATAATATTGTCACTGCTATTAGTATTAGTCTTACATTTTAAGACTTCTGCTTAGAAATACTAAATACTTTCAAAAGCATAGTGTGATATTTCCAGATCTGGGATCTGGATGTGGAGGGTTATTTTGTTGGTGGTTTTTTTCGTTTGGTTGGTTGTTTGTGCTTGCTTTTTTTTTTTTTTTTCCTCCCCAGTGCTTGAAATTGAATGAAAAAAATTGCTGATTTGTGGGGGAAAAAAACTCCAACCTTGCTTTGTGAAATGTAATTTACAACAAAGTTTCAAACTTTCTGAAATGTTTGGTTTATTCCTTGAAGAAAATTTCCCTTTGTTAAAGGTTTACATTACGGAAGGAAATTCCTTGGTGTAATTTCTGTGCAATAATTCCATGATACATAGATAGACAGATAGATAGGCAGATACAGATAAAATATCTAGATATATATTTGTAGACATACGTATGCATAATACATTTATACATATATCTATACAAATAGATGATTTCCACTTCTAAGGATGCTTATATAAAAACACACAGCATCTCTTATGCTAGTATATGCCGTTAGTGGACTTCAAAGATGTAAACAAGACAACAAAAAACCTTTAGTGTAATAAATGAGATTAATGAAATTAACATTATTCGTTCAGTTATGTCATGAAGAATTACACTTTAAATAAAATAGCTCCACTGTTTATGTAGTACCTGTGAAGATCAATTTGGCTTAATACCAGACCATCTTGTTTCAATACACCTATCTGGGTCCTTTCTGCTGTCAGAGAATTCTTTCTTACAGAAAAGATGAACATTATGATCAGCTTAGGTTTTGTCCTGGTTCCGGTGGGGATAGGGTTAACTTTTCCTGGCATTCCATGCCATGTGAGCCACGCCCACCCTGAGCTGCCGGGGGAGGGGGCAGGAAGTTGCTGCTTAAAAGCGGGCTGGGGCGTCCCGGGTCCGGCCAGTCGTCGAGTGGCGGGGAGCGGCGGTTCCGTAATTGCGTTTGTATATTCCCCTATCCGTGTTGTTGTTGTTTGCCTGTTCCCTTTGCTGTTCTGTTAAACTGCCTTTGTCCCAACCCAAGAGTCTTGCCTTTTCTTACGATCCTTCCTGTATTAGGAAGGCACGTGCAAGCGGCACGTGGTTCTTTGTTGCCATCTGAGGCTAAACCACGACAGTCCTTTTTGGCGCCCAACGTGGGGCTTGAAGGGTTGACATAACGACAGAATCCAACTAGAACGTGGAAAAAACGGTTTTGGTTTTTTTTTTTTGTATGCATTTATTTTATTAGGTAAGTAGTCACTGGTCATCATGTTGCTTGGTTTGTTCTCATGGCTGTGTTACATAAATTCCTATATGGCTTATGTACTCCCTGCGATGCTGTTTACCATGTCTGGAAGAGGGATGAGGGTTATCATTCTGCTGTCCTGTGCGATACCTGTTTATGATATGATAACATCACTGTTCAGACGGTTATTTTGGGGTGTTTATGTGGTTTTGTTGTCCTGTCCGTACATTGGACACCGTCTCTCAGAATTTGTTAATAGTTTCCCCAGCCCTTTTGCCTCCCTTTTCTCCTTCGGGTCAGGTATGACAGCTTTTGAGAATCTTGAATATCCTTGGGATACTCAAACTAGTGTGTTCCTAGTGCTATGTCTCCTGAATACATTCCAGGTCTTGTTTAGGGTTAAGCGACTATTTAAGACTACCACCCGGAGATCTGCTCCGAGGCTGGATAGTCAGGGGTGGCATGGCATGTGGGAGAGCATGGGCAGGTACCTAGAGAACTACTCACCTCCAATGGTCTGGGACTTCACCCCTGAACAATTACAGGACCCTGATAAAGTGGTAGAATATTTGAAGGGAAAATGTTGTGGCTATTCTAGAGAGGCACAACTCACCGCGCTGTGCTGGGCCCTGGCCAGTATCTACCAGGCACTGCTCAGAATTATGCAGCACCCTCAAGGGGAAGAGATGGAAACCAGACCGGCGGCCCCTGCGGCTGCTGCAGCCCCTGCGGCGGCCCCTGCGGCTGCTGCAGACACTGCGGCAGACACTGCGGCTACTGCAACCCCCGTGGTAGCCACTGCCACTGAACCAGAGAACCAACCCGTGCCGGTATCAGTTGCCCCCATACAGAAGAAGAAGTACACAAAGAAATCAGTTCGCTTAGTAAGAGATGATGATGAACCAGGGCCATCACGAGAGCAGGAGGAAGAGGCAGAACCAGAGATAATTACTCGATCCCTATCCTTGAGTGAGCTGCGGGATATGCGAAAAGATTTCAGCCGACTTTCAGGCGAGCACATTGTCACCTGGCTGCTCCGGTGCTGGGATAATGGGGCCAGTAGCCTGGAATTAGAGGGTAGGGAGGCCAGGCAGCTGGGATCCCTGTCTAGGGAAGGCGGCATTGACAAGGCGATTGGGAAAAAGACCCAAGCCCTCAGCCTCTGGAAACGACTCCTGTTAGGCGTGAGGGAGAGGTACCCCTTCAGTGAGGATGTTGTATGTCAGCCAAACAAGTGGACTACCATGGAAAGAGGTATCCAGTACCTGAGAGAATTAGCCATGCGGGAGATGATTTATTATGACTTGGACAATGCCGACTTACCCACAGACCCTGATGAGGTGCGATGCACAAGGCCCATGTGGCGGAAGTTTGTACGGAGCGCACCATCGTCATATGCCAACTCCCTGGCAGTAATGGAATGGAAAGGTGAAGAGGGACCAATGGTGGATGAGGTAGCTGGCCGGCTCCGGCGATATGAAGAAAGTCTCTCTTCCCCCCTTGTCTCAGCTGTGGAGAAACTGTCGCGGAAGGTCCAGCAACTTGAAGAGAATATGTTCTACTCCCCACCTGCACGGGCCAGCATCTCAGCTATTAGAAGCAGGCATTTCCCCACTCAAGAGAGAGAGTACAGAGGGTACACACCACGAGGCACCCTGTGGTTCTACCTGCGGGACCACGGAGAGGACATGAGGAAGTGGGATGGACGACCTACTTCGATCCTGCAGACACGGGTACAGGAGTTGCAAGGAAGGACAACCACAAAAGGGGATCCCTCCAGGAAAAGTGCCGCCCCAGTTTCCAGTGGGCCGTTCCCCAGACAAAGCAGAAGGCCTGATCTTGCTTCTGATCCTCTTGAAGGAACTTCCAAGTCATTTATGCAAGAAGTGAGTAATGGATACTATGACGAGTATTAGGGGGGCCCTGCCTCCGGCCAGGTGGAGGAAAGGGACAACCGGGTTTATTGGACGGTGTGGATTCGATGGCCTGGCACATCAGACCCACAGGAGTATAAGGCTCTAGTGGACACGGGTGTGCAGTGTACTTTAATACCATCAAGCTATAGAGGGGCAGAACCCATTTGTATTTCTGGGGTGACAGGGGGATCCCAAGAGTTGACTGTACTGGAGGCAGAAGTGAGCCTAACTGGGAATGAGTGGCAAAAGCATCCCATTGTGACTGGCCCAGAGGCTCCATGCATCCTTGGTATAGATTACCTCAGGAGAGGGTATTTTAAGGACCCAAAAGGGTACCGCTGGGCCTTTGGCATAGCTGCTTTGGAGACAGAGGAAGTTAAACAGTTGTCTGCCTTGCCTGGTCTCTCGGAGGATTCTTCTGTTGTGGGGTTGTTGAGGGTCAAAGAACAACAGGTGCCGATTGCTACCACAACGGTGCATCGGCGGCAGTATCGCACTAACCGAGACTCTCTGATTCCCATCCATGAGCTGATTCGTCAACTAGAGGTTCAAGGAGTGATCAGCAAGACTCGCTCACCCTTTAACAGTCCCATATGGCCGGTGCGAAAATCTAATGGAGAGTGGAGGCTAACTGTAGACTATCGTGGTCTGAATGAAGTCACGCCACCGCTGAGTGCTGCCGTGCCGGACATGCTAGAACTCCAGTACGAACTGGAGTCCAAGGCAGCCAAGTGGTATGCCACGATTGATATAGCGAATGCATTCTTCTCAATCCCTTTGGCAGCAGAGTGCAGGCCACAGTTTGCTTTCACTTGGAGGGGCGTCCAATACACCTGGAATCGACTGCCCCAGGGGTGGAAACACAGCCCCACCATTTGCCATGGACTGATCCAGACTGCACTGGAACAGGGTGAAGCTCCAGAACATCTGCAGTACATTGATGACATCATTGTATGGGGAAACACAGCAGAAGAAGTTTTTGAGAAAGGGAGTAAAATAGTCCAAATCCTTCTGAACGCTGGTTTTGCTATAAAGCGAAGTAAGGTCAAGGGACCTGCGCAGGAGATCCAGTTTTTAGGAATAAAATGGCAAGATGGACGCCGTCAGATTCCAATGGATGTGATCAACAAAATAGCAGCTATGTCTCCACCAACTAGTAAAAAGGAAACACAGGCTTTCTTAGGTATTGTGGGTTTTTGGAGAATGCATATCCCAGATTACAGTCAAATTGTAAGCCCTCTGTATCAAGTAACCCGGAAGAAGAATGATTTTAAATGGGGTCCTGAGCAATGACAAGCTTTTGAACAAATCAAACAGGAAATAGTCCATGCAGTGGCCCTGGGGCCAGTCCGGGCAGGACAAGATGTTAAAAATGTGCTCTATACCGCAGCCGGGGAGAACGGCCCTACCTGGAGCCTCTGGCAGAAAGCACCAGGGGAGACTCGAGGTCGACCCCTAGGGTTTTGGAGTCGTGGATACAGAGGATCCGAAGCCCGCTACACTCCAACAGAAAAAGAGATATTGGCAGCATATGAAGGGGTTCGAGCTGCTTCGGAAGTAGTTGGTACAGAAGCACAGCTCCTCTTAGCACCTCGACTGCCGGTGCTGGGTTGGATGTTCAAAGAAAGGGTCCCCACCACACATCATGCAACCGATGCTACATGGAGTAAGTGGATTGCACTGATCACGCAGCGAACTCGAATGGGAAACCCCAGTCGCCCAGGAATTCTGGAAGTGATCATGGACTGGCCAGAAGGCAAGGATTTCGGAATGTCACCAGAGGAGGAGGTGACGCGTGCAGAAGAGGCCCCACCATATAATAAACTGCCAGAAAATGAGAAGAAATATGCCCTGTTCACTGATGGGTCCTGCCGTATTGTGGGAAAGCATTGAAAGTGGAAGGCTGCTGTGTGGAGTCCTACACGACGGGTTGCAGAAGCCAGTGAGGGACAGGGTGAATCGAGCCAGTTTGCAGAGGTGAAGGCTATTCAGCTGGCTTTGGACATTGCTGCGCGAGAAAAATGGCCAGTACTTTATCTCTACACTGACTCATGGATGGTGGCAAATGCTCTGTGGGGGTGGTTACAGCAGTGGAAGCAGGGCAACTGGCAGCGCAGAGGCAAACCCATCTGGGCTGCTGAACTGTGGAAAGATATTGCTGCCCGGATAGAGAATCTGGTTGTGAAAGTACGCCATGTAGATGCCCACGTACCGAAGAATCGGGCCACGGAGGAACATCAGAACAACCAGCAGGTGGATCGGGCCGCTAGGATTGAAGTGGCTCAAGTGGATCTGGACTGGCAACATAAGGGTGAACTATTCATAGCTCGGTGGGCCCATGACTCCTCAGGCCATCAAGGGAGAGATGCGACATATAGATGGGCTCGTGACCGAGGGGTGGACTTGACCATGGACAGTATTGCACAGGTCATCCATGAATGTGAGACATGCGCTGCGATCAAACAAGCCAAGCGTGTGAAGCCTCTTTGGTATGGAGGGCGATGGCTGAAATACCAATATGGGGAGGCCTGGCAGATTGATTATATCACACTGCCACAAACCCGTCAAGGCAAGCGCTATGTGCTCACAATGGTGGAAGCAACCACTGGATGGCTGGAAACATACCCTGTGCCCCATGCCACTGCCCGGAACACTATCCTGGGCCTTGAAAAGCAAGTCCTGTGGCGACATGGTACCCCAGAGAGAATTGAGTCGGACAACGGGACTCATTTCCGAAACAGCCTCATAGACACCTGGGCCAAAGAGCATGGTATCAAGTGGGTGTATCACATCCCCTATCACGCACCAGCCTCTGGGAAGATAGAACGATACAATAGACTGTTAAAAACTACACTGAGAGCAATGGGTGGTGGGACTTTAAAACACTGGGATACACATTTAGCAAAAGCTACCTGGCTAGTTAACACCAGGGGATCTAACAATCGGGCTGGCCCTGCCCAATCAAAACTTCCACGTACTGTAGAAGGGGATAAAGTCCCCGTAGCGCACATGAAGAATATGCTAGGGAAGACAGTCTGGGTTAGTCCTGCCTCAGGCAAAGGCAAACCCATCCGTGGGATTGCTTTTGCCCAAGGACCTGGGTGCACTTGGTGGGTGATGCAGCAGGATGGGGAAGTCCGATGTGTACCTCATGGGGATCTGATTTTGGGCGAGAATAGCCAATGAATCAGATTGTGTGTTGTTAATTGATAAGTAACACTGTCACTGTATGTCCTCATTGCTATAATTGATATCAGTTGTACTACAAGTAAGGCACAGGGATGATGGGATAAGAACTGATCTCAGCAGCTGGCGCCCAGCAGTTTCCTCAAGATCTACATCTTCAGCCCACGGACTGCATGCATGAGCCACACCAGGTGCACCAGTCACAAGCTCCAAAAAATACAGCATGCAACAGACCAGCACCACCCAGCATCTCACCTGCCCTGAGAGACTGTTCTAACAGATGGAGCCCAAAGCCATGGATTAGAAGAACTCAACGGACACTTTTGGAGGGATGACCCATAAACTAAGGGCATTATATGTGTGTATATATATATATATATAACAGGGCAAAGTGGTGGCAATTCATTGGAACCTGCTGGGCATGGCATAGATGGTATGGAATAAGGGGTGGATAATGTCCTGGTTCCGGTGGGGATAGGGTTAACTTTTCCTGGTATTCCATGCCATGTGAGCCACGCCCACCCTGAGCTGCCGGGGGAGGGGGCAGGAAGTTGCTGCTTAAAAGCAGGCTGGGGCGTCCCGGGTCCGGCCAGTCGTCGAGCGGTGGGGAGCGGCGGTTCCGTAATTGCGTTTGTATATTCCCCTATCCGTGTTGTTGTTGTTTGCCTGTTCCCTTTGCTGTTCTGTTAAACTGCCTTTGTCCCAACCCAAGAGTCTTGCCTTTTCTTACGATCCTTCCTGTATTAGGAAGGCACGTGCGAGCGGCACGTGGTTCTTTGTTGCCATCTGAGGCTAAACCACGACAGGTTTGTAGGATGAACTTTTTCCCTCCATCTCCTTGTAGTAACTCAACATCAAGCATCAAACAGAAGTAGCAAAGTCAGTTTGATGAACTGTTATAAAATTTTGTGGCTATGTCTTCTGCAATCATTCTTTCTCGCTATGAATGGTTTTACTCACAATCACAGTTAACACAAGTGTATTGTATAGTCACTTGATTCTTGCCTGTGACAAGAGTAGAAGTGTGAGACAGAATTACAGATGTCCCTGAAACAGCTAATTGTTATTAATGAAACAGATTAGGCTTAAAGAATTGACAAGACTGTCATTTATAACTACATTTCAACACTGAATATGTGTAAGGACTCAACTGTCACTGAAACTAAAACAAATACTGATTCTATTAAATAAATCGAAGTAATGGACATGATTATAGTAGCATATTTTAATCTGCATCCATTCACTCTCCAAAATAAACACAAAATACTATATAATAGCACCTTTTTTCCTTATAAAAGATAACTTTTCAAATATGATTACATTTTTCAACCTTTTTCATTCTTTTCATGATGGTTATCACAGGCTTATGAGGGTATTTCATTCTTTGCATGAGAATCAGTAGTATGGTAATGTAGAAAAATATGCTGGTTTTTATGTTATAATTAGGTTTCACATAATTGAAAATGGAACAGTCAGCAAATTTTGGCCTAGGTTTCTGCATGTCTAACTTCTTTATATTGACTTGAGCAAGTTTGAGTCAGCCTCCTGAAAATTTATTACAGGATTTTGCTTTGTTCAGTCACTCATGTAGTCATTTATTTATTTAAAATAAGCATTTCTTAACTCCTTGGCATATTCACACTATTTCATAGGTGACTAGGAAGTTCCTATAACTTACAAAGGTTTTCAGAAATGTTCAGATCTTATGTTTAGATCACATAAATAGATACACTAAAAACAAGTGGATGTCTAAAGAAGAGGGAAGATTTCATTACAAATGTTTTAAAATATTTTCAATTGTTGTTTTTTTGTTATTTTTTCCTCACAGAAAAGTGATCAAAATATTGATTTTTGGTTAAAATGTAACCAATCATAGAAATAGGTAACTTTATAGTAGAGTGAGCAAACTATAATAATAATAAATCAACTTCAGAAGATAACTATATGCCATTTCCTTCCAAATAACACAGGCAGAATTTGTCCAGCTCACAAAAGGAAAGGTCAGATCAGAAGTTTTCAGTCTTGTCTATGCAGAAGCTTAAACCACTTGGCTTGCTTTTGTCTTATGGGAAGGACAGAAAAATAGGATAATGTTTGCAGAATCACAACGATTGTTTCAATTACAAAATTCCTACATCATATAGGTGATTTTGATTTGTTTTTCCTTGAAGCAACAGTCACCAGCTTCAGAGTAATTTATATCTATTTGAGCGTCATTAATGTTTATAGAGCCCTTACTGTTCACTACCTGCCAGGAAATGTGAGCTCTAGTCCCTGAGTACACTGAAATCATTGTATCCCCTTCTGGCCCATCCTGGAAGTAAAAATGGATTTAGGTAGTAAATTATGTATTTGTATTTTGTAAGATAGCAGGTGGTGCTAATGTGAATAAGAAACAGGATCTTGGTTACTTTGTTGTTTGTTGAACTGCAGAATGCTTAAATGATTACACCAGATTTGTTGGTTTTGTTTTCCCCAAAGGCTTTCCTGTGACACAACCGTAACTTTGTCCTTGCCAAGAAAAGTCAAACGGAATATTAAAAAGGTAGCAGAGCATATACCTGAACAACTGCAAATGAGAGAGACAAAATGAAAGCTCACCTTGTAAGTGATATAGATTTAGCAGCCTTCTTAGGCTTAAAGAAAGCTATGAGGTAGGTAAAAGACAACACACACTTCCCCCCTCAGCCTCTTAAAGGAAAGAAATCAACCCAAACAACTCATCATGGTTAGTGCACTCCGAGATAAGTAACTACTAGAAAGGCAGTAATGTTTTTTAACATTCATCTGCGAAGTCTTTTGAAGTAAAGACATTTTTCAAGTCTTTATGTATCCCTCTCCTAAAACTTACAGAGGATGAGTTTTGCTCCAGCATAAAAGGTATTTCCATACATTTGTAAACAGAGATATAATTAAAGGAATTCAACATGTTTGTTTTTTTGCCTAAAGTAGATTTCCAAAACTAATTCATGTAGTCCAGACTAGTCCAGCAGAGGCCTACAAAGATGATCAAGCGAATGGAGCACCTGTCTTTTGAGGAAAGGCTGAGGTACCTGGGTCTGTTTAGCCTGGAGAAGAGAAGACTGAAAAGGGATGTCATCAATGCTTATAAATATCTAAAGGTTGTCTGTCAAGAAGACAGGGCCAGACTCTTTTTGGTGGTGCCCAGCAACAGGACAAGGGCCACGGACTCAAGCTAGATAGAACACAGGAAATTCCATCTCAACATGACTAAAAGCCTCTTTACTTTGAGAGTGACAGAGCACTGGAACAGGCTGCCCAGAGAGGTGGTGGAGTCTCCATCTCTGGAGATATTCAAAGCCCACTTGGATGTGTTCCTGCCCAGCCTGCTCTAGGTGAACCTGCTTTGGCAGGGACGTTGGACTAGATGATCTCCAAAGGTCCCTTCCCTATCCCCTATCATTCTGTCATTCTGTGATTCTGTCACTTTCTTTTGAAATTATGGAGGGGTTTGAGGATGATATAGTGAGATCAGTTTGAGTTGTGCTCCTGCATTCTTTAACAACTGCAATAATTACACAGTGTGCAAATATCTTTGCATTGATATGTGAAACAAGTCGTTGTTTCAGTCAGATATTTTTTTTTAACTTTATGCAAATTGATTATATGTAACATTTGTCTGAGATTTTCTCTTTACAGACTGCTGCAATCCAAAAAATGTTTTTCTTCCCAAAAAATGTAACTGTCACCTTCCACATGCCTGATCCAGCACTTGCTCTGTTCATTCGTCTGCTTTGTTCATTTTGTACTAATCTCTGATGTTTTTTATTTTTAATGATAATAATAATGAGTAGAAACAGGAGGCCAGATCTAGAAAATTATTTGAGTACTTAGTGGAAGCTAACTGCCAAAACAGAAGCTAGTGTCAGTGCTGTGTTCATAATATTTTAAGGATATCAGTGACAACTTTACAGATATGTAATTAGTTTCTAAAATCTTGGGCACACAAAAAGTTTGTAGGAACTCTTTTCATTTGAATACGTTTTTCCAGGAGTTAAAAATTATATACACGTATATAAAATACACTCAGGACAGGAAAAAATACTGTGTTTTATATTTGCCTGAAGTATTTAAAACACATTCAATTGTCTCAGGAGAGCTCAGCTGTTATGAAGATCAAAAAGGTCATAGAGTTCGTTCTGGTTGTTAGTGGCATGTGGGTTGCAAACGTGGTATCTATAGTGATAGACCACCTACAGTCTAAGGTACATTGAGAGAAAAATAAGGCTACCAGGTGGGGAAAGATAATACCATTTCCAAACACAAAAGCTTTGCCCAAAGTCACTTACATTTTATAAATTGTGTTATAAAGTCCAGAATGCTCTATTCCACCAATGCACAATTCAATAACGTCTTGGAATTGGAAACTGGAAATTATAACCGGAACAGAAGGCAAGCATCCTCCATCACGTATTTACAGTAAACGTGCAATTTATTGCATATAACCGGAAAGGTGAATATGATTAAATACAAAGACTATGTACATTATTCAAATATACATAATAGATTTAGTTTATGCATATATATCAGATTGTTTACGTATCGTTGATATGTATACAAATTTAAATAGTGACAAATAATTTTGAACTCACCACAATTTTCTGTCCAAGTGAGTGCATGCAAACAGTTTTCTACTTAATTTCTATCACTGGTAATTTTATAAATGCCTTTAAAAACTCTTTTAAAACAATATATTACCTTTGGGAAATGTTTAAGGCTTAACAACACAGTATTCAGCAAAATGCATGTTGTTATTTTAGGTCTCCTAATCCCCAACTTCTTTTTATAGTCTCACATTTCTTTGCATAGCATGTGTGCTTTCACCATTAAAACAGACGAATATGGAAAAGATCAGCTTAGCCTAGCATATTATTGACTTTACTCATGCAAATTGAGCATGATATTGCTCTATCATAGTAGAAATTTTGTGCAGTAATAGAAACAGAAAATAACAGAACACAGGATTCATTTTTAGATCCGAGGAGAATTCTGAGTTGCTCAGATTCCACATGTGTAAACAGATACAGTCCCACTAGTTGATAGTAATGACAATGTATGAATGTGATGCTGAACAGAAACCAATTTGATCATCTTAATCTGAGTCTTGCTCCATCTAATCATAATTTCTATTCAAACTGTTACTCTGATTTAAATTACTTGTTTTTAACTTTCAGGTAACAAATTTGTAAATCTTCTAATGAGAATCAGGGAGGATATTGAAAGTCTCACGATTGAAGCATTTCATGATTAGATTGAGGTAAAAAAGCATCATCTAGATTAACAAGCAAATAGGGCTAATTTACTTTTGTCTTTCTCCATGAGCACATTATACAAGCAAACTTCTTGTTTTCTAAGTGCCTCTTCAGTTTTATCTTTCAAGCACACCATTCCAGTGATTGGGGTTTTTTCAGTGCCCTACATACAGATAGCACATCATCTGCATTTGTCTCAATGTCAGCTCACATACTAAAAAATCAACTAATTCGCTTTTCCTCCCTTCCCGTAGTAACCTTCCTTATTATCCCAGCTAATCTTTTACTTGGTATTCTTCAGTGGACCTGTAGTAGCAGGCTGATCTTAAACCTTCAGAAACCAGTGGACAGTTGCCTTGAGCTGAAAAGCCACACACATTTTAACAGAAACTATGCAGTTTTCAGTGCATAATTAGGCTTTTAAATCCCACTGTAATTCTGGCAATGAGCCCTTCTTGGAACAGACTCTCCTGTTTTACAAATATTATTTAACTTTTTGGAAGCGTAAAATTAATTTATACAATTATTATGGTAATTTATTAATATAACCATCATATGACATATGGCAGAATGTTAGAATATTGGGTGATTATGGACATAATGTTTTTCACAGAAAATAAAATCTGATTAACTGCACCATCTAACAGTAAAAACAAAAGGCAAATGAACAAAACCTCTTACCTAAATTCATTGTTATTTCAAATCCAGTCCACTTTATACATGGTAATACTTGCGCTCATGTTCACTGGCAGACAAAGACTATGAATAACGTCAGTAAAACCATAAATAAGTCTGAAAAACTTACTGTGTGTATACCATATACCCACTGGCAAAATAAATATATGTGTTATTTCAGTAACAATGACATGAGCCTGTCTTTTTGGTATAATGAAATTAAAAAGACTCGGTCCTATTGAAAAAATACGGCATTTCTGTGACATTCAAATCCAGCAAATTCATAGATGCAAGATGTGTGGTGGACCAATCTGTCTTCTGGAAAGGTCAGCCTAATGCAAAAGACCAAAGCAAAATACGCAAGCTATGAACCAGGAAGCTGCTGAACTTATAGATAGGCAGTATCTGACAAAATCTACCTAGGCATTTAAGGCTAGGTATAACTCGCCACTAAAGTGATGATAACTTAAGATGAACATTTATTAAACAATGAAGAAATATATATATTTTATATATAACAATGTCTTCATTTGGACTTGCTTTTTTTGCATAAATTCTCTGGAATGTATGCACTCAGACTGGAAAATTTACCAAAAACAGAGAGAAAAAATATTGTATCTTCAGATGAGCTGTTGGTGAGGATCTGAACAATACCCTGCACATTTCTATGTTTAGGCTTGGCTGCTTTTGCTATACGAGCATATCTTAGCAACAGTTTATACTCAGCAGAATTTATAATTACTAAAAACTGAGGAAGGCAATGAAGCATGCATTTTAATTGTGGAGAAATGTAACCCTTGAGAAAAATCGTACATGAGAAAATGTAAGACTAATAGATTCATTTTAAAATGTGTATTTGCATGTTTTGGTCACACCCAGGAGACAATGAACTTGCAAAACAGAGAAATGAAAATTTTCATGAAGGCAAATTCAAAACGATTGGAGAATAGTAAGGATCAGTAAATATGTGTTTGAAAATACAAAATAAGGGAGTCTGAAAGTGAAATACAGCTTATATAAATTAGAAAATGTGAAGAAGGCAAACCACAGAAATGAGTTTTAATTCTGCCTGTTTGACATTATTTTTTTCATTAATTCGTTCATTCATTCATTTATTCATTCATTTCATCTGCCTTTCATCTCATTTTCAATATTTAAAAGTGAAGTCTAATAGTTTATTTGTTTATTTGACAGAGTGCTGTGATAATTAATAAGTTATCACCTTTAGAGCTCTATGGCATTTACAGCTTAGAAATATTGCACACTACGCTCACTGCTGGTTGTGGCATTTACAAAGATATCATAAGAGATTTTTGGAACTTCTGCTTAATATATATTGTGCATATACTTAGAAAGAGATAAGCTGTGCAAGAAACCTAACCATAATGGCTTTTTAGCTTTGCAGATCAAAGACAAGAAGTAGACTAGAGTGCAAAAATAAATGACTAATCTAATGCACATCTCTTTCTGCAATGGGAAATTCAAGTAAAATTTGGATTCTTAGGTTCATGTACAAAAGATCATGGATGTAATGTTGTTTACTTGCCTTGCAGAAGAGGGCATCTGCTTTAAGAATACATGCTTTTAATGCACAGTGAAGAATTTAATTTACAGGGGACTTAATTTGAGCAAACGCCCATCCACATGAACACACTATCCAATCAAATTTTGAAAATTGAAAACATTATCTGTTTATTCAGCCTGTAAGGCATGATAATGTGACTTAAATATTGAACAAAATTAAAAGTTCAGTGGCAGACAGCAGGAGAAAGAAACTCTGATGATGGTGACTACTCAGAGGAAAACACTACTTTTATTTTCCCACTGTACTATATTTAAAAAAAAAAATAGGAAAAAAAATTATGAGATGATTCTAAAGATAGAAGCAGACTACTGACTGAAATAAGGCAGTTAAGGTAAACAAACCACATAACATACTATACTTTATTTCTATAGAATAACTGTGAGTACTCAGTGTCCTCTCCTTTAATAATGTAATTAGCAGGTCAGCAGATTGTCTTCCTTCTCATGCAGGAGCATCTAGCTCCTGCTTTAGTATTATCTAACTTTTCTGGGTAACCAGGCCTTATTGGGAATACAGCTAATCTTGTGGCATGTGACCCAGGTAGCCACTGCTCTCCTTCATCCCACAATCCACGCTTCGTACTACTCAGTAAGTAAGTATTCCTCACTTTGCGAGCTACTCTTGCCAAACACTGCTACTTAACCAAGTTTCTGCTAACCCAGGTCTTCGCCAATGTGTTAGCAGTAGCACACATCCAGCACAGAGGAGACCTGGAGCCGTCTCTCAGCACACATCATGTTTCCAAACCTTTTCTTTCATCTCACAGTTTTGGAGCAACACAGTCTTTTTCTTCCTCCTCATCCTTGCTCTTTCTTTTAAATAGTAACTTTTGTCTTTTCCAGGACAGGAACCTATTGCTTTAAATAAGGTTAATCACACACTCATATTTAGGCACTGTTTATTAGTTCAGATTTTTATACTTCATTACAATTAGGAGGGTTTTTTCCATTTCATATTTGGCACCTTTTTGAACATATGAAATAAAAACATACAAAATAAAACAGCTTATTGGTCCATTTAATGTAACTACCCTTCTCTCCATCAGATGCTTGCAGAAGGCTCCTTCTCTGAGTTCCTCTGGAATCACCTCTGCATTTTTGTAGTGCAGGGGAAAGGATAGAGACATAAAGAGGTGCTGCTTTTTCTTAATGACAATCTCCCAACAGAAAGAAAATAGCAATGGATATGGGCCTAATCCAGCCACTTCCATGAAAAAAATTGAGAGGAAGAATATGGTTGTACTTTTGCCATAGGACAGGAGCTTTCACTGTCTCTAGAACAGCTAAGAGGAGGTTAAGCTATAGCACGCTCTATCTGCATTACAATTAACCTCTTTGTTGTAAAAGCAGAGCTTTAAAAAGCTTTTCTGATTCCTCTGACAATAAAATCTGTGAAACTGGTAAGTAAGGTTACCACCAGGGCTACGTTATTGGCATAATTTTGTTATTAGAAAACTCTAGAATAAAAAAACACCTAAGAAAAAAGAATTAAAAATGTCCATTCCTTCAGTATCAGAATTCAGTCAGAGAAGGAACATAAAGGCTGGTAGACTCTAACCTCTGACTCGTCCAGTCAAAAAAGGAAAATTCTGAGCAGGTTAACAAGTAGCCTTTTTGGTGCTCTTTGCAGCTAAAAGCAGATTTACCTCTTGCTTTGCTGAATGCAATATAACAGTGTTCTATTTGCACTTCAGGGCTAACTCCAGAAGCCCCAGAGGAAAAAGACAAAGAAGTTTTCTAGCAGTTTTCAAAAGCAACAGCAAGAATGGAGCTATATGTGAGGCTTGGGATATTGTTAAAAGGGGTGAAAAGGGAAAACGGAGAAGAGGTCAGTAATTGGAGAGCAGAAGGTTAGAAGCTACCTGCTCATTTGGGGGATTTGTACTGAGAAAGATACCAGGCTTGTTTAGCTGGTTGACTGATTTCATGTGGGAGATGTGATTTTCTGTGTGTACTGAGTAGAAGGAAAGGGAAAATCAGGAATAATTATTTTTGGCAGAGTTAGGTAATTCCCAGTCCCAGCCATCTTCATTTGGTCACCAGCTGTTACCGCTGAAAAGTATTTCGTGTTACACAGTATTAATTCTCCATTTGTGTTCCTCTTCCTGATTGTTATTGCTTTTTCTGTTGCTTTTATTCTAAATTTCCTGGCTTTTAGAAATCCTGCTTTGCGGACTACTGCTGCATTTCTAGAATATTTACAGCCCTTAATTTATTGATATTTTTGCTCACAGCTATAACTCCTTCTGAATGTTTTTTTTTGGTCTGCAAATGTATTGGTCTTTTTCAGTTCATGTAATTAATGTGCTGCATATTGGGCATATTGCCTGAAGTTCACCCTGCTGCTGAAAGCTAGTCTAAAAGACCTGTATAAGGAAAATCAGCAGTGAACTTAGGCTGAAAAGTTTATGGTGTCCTTAATAATGCGGTCACACATTATCTAGAATACTTGCAAGAAAACAGAACCATAAAATATACCAAATCTCCATCAAAACAAATTTGCACTCTACAAACCTTTTATGTCCCAAAGGATCTGATAGCTCAGTGACTAAGGTAGTCATACAGAAAAAGAGAAACTGAGTCTCAGAGTCCACCAGGCCAGGGCTAAATTATTCTCTTTATTCCAGTTTAAGCTCATACTCAGGTTTGGCCCTCAATTATCCATATTGCCTACATATTGGTTTGCTCTCTGACTGATCTTGGCACACACAAACTATTTCTCCAACTGGGAAATTGATTTGGAGGTGAGCAGTACAGAGCAACTGAGTCAGGCTTGCCAAAAGTTCGCTCAACTGTGTTTCTCCAAGGATTTCTCAGTAAAAGTCTCCTCGTGCACTCCAATTCAGTATTCTAGTGAGTTTATTAATGGAAGGATGCTTTGCATCTCTGCATCAAAATGCCTGACAGCAGATTGATACCTAATGGCCAGAGGGGGCACTCTGGTATCAGAAAAGCATATCGCTTAGCTCTGAGGAGGGAAAAAAACAAACACACAGCAATGCAGAACATCTTCTGGAATACCTATCAGACTATTACAGAACAGTTAACTAATTCAAGTTTAAAATAAAGGTATAGCAGAGTGTATCTGATTTGTGACATTACTAGTAAAGGAATCATCTTTGTTGACCTGGTAGGCCAGGGTCTTTGGTACTTGTCTGTTCTTGCTGTGGCCTAAGCTGCTTTCAGCTTGCAACAGTCTCTTAGAGATCAAGTGGCTATTGCCAATCTATTGTAGCTGAAGCCCTGAGAATACGACATGGAGTAAAGGTTTGACACCCCTTGGCTGCCCACAAACAATAACCCTAGCAAGCTATAGTCCTTTTTTTCAACTGAGGCTAGCAAATTGTACAATTTTCAAACTTTAACTGGCAGCCAATAAGAAGGAAACACTCTGATACAAAATGTACTAAAAGACCCTTAGGTGTATTTAAGACCAAGGACAAAAAAAATCCTACCATGAAAATTGTATCAATCTTAGTGAGGACCTTGGGATACAGCCAATTTATCATAAACATTCACTCCCTCCCCTGGTTCTTCCTGAAGAAACTGTCAGCTCCAAGGCAAAGCAAGGCAAGGAAAAGATTGTTTTCCAAAAGATGGTCAAAAACATATTTTTGCAGCTGATAGTGTTTAAAGTGAATGAGTGAATGTATCAGGCAGTGCTTCTTCAATTATATTTTTTTATTGTTCCTTTGCTCTGAACTGGTGGAGCATACCAGACATGTACCCTCCATTTCTTGTGAATGATGCCTAAGGTAGATCTTCCATCATCCAAGAGTGTAAGCTACAGAAGAATCCAACAGTGACACACCATCTTAATTCAGTTCCTCCTTTAATATTACCTCCTGTTCCATTAATTCCTTCACGAGGAAAATGGAAGATCATAAGGAATCAGAGTTAAAGGTTTGGCTTTGAGCATCTGAGGGATAAACATCCTTGGAAAATAGACTGTCTCTCTTTCACAATGGGATGGAGAAGTAGGACATACTTAGCCACTCTAAGCCATTATTCTATGGTTGGACTGAAACAAAAAGATCCCCGTGTAGGGTTTCATAGAAACATAGAATGGTTAGAGTTGGAAGAGACCTTAAAGATGGCAGGGACACCTTCCACTAGACCAGGCTACTCAAAACCCCATCCAAGCTGGCCTTGAACACTTACAGGGATTGGGCATCCACAACTTCCCATGGCAACTTGTTCCAGTGTCTCCTCGCCCTCAGATTATAAAATTTCTTCCTAATATCTAACTTAAATCCATCCTCTTTCAGTTTAAAACCATTACGCCTACATTCCCTGATAAATTTAAATATCAGGGAATGTAATTTAATGTAAATATCTTTAGTTGTGGAGGGTTTCATTTTAATATCTTTAATATATGGGCTCTGCCTCCCTTCACCCTCCTTCAAAAAAACTTACCTATTTCTGTTGTCCATGCAGAATATTGTCACCTGTATTGCAAGGCCTGTCTCTCTCAATATCTGCAATTCAGGTGCATACTAAGTGCTTATGTTGTCCTTCTAAATTACCTCTTTGTGTTCCTCCACATCCTGGACAAATTATCTGACCTTTGTACTTCAAATACTGCATAGTAAGAGACATACACTAAAATTTAAAAGGCAGTTAATTACAACATGATTGGGGTTTTCTGAGGTATAAATACAGGTAGGAAATGTAAAAAATGTGTATAATAGTAATTTTTTGAAACATAGTGCCTTATAAGCCAAAGCCAACAGGAATGGTCAGTCAGAGAACGTATTGCTAACAGCTCTCTGACATCTAGCTTTCTGGTTATTCATAAGACATTTATAAAAGAAATTTGTATTCCACATACTGTTCTATTATGTCAACTTTACACTCAATTTGGATGGACACTCTTCATCCCAAATAAATATGTTAGGCTATGTGATGAAAGCTTGTCTGCACACCCGCAAAGGAGTATAGAGAAACAACGGCAGGAGGAAGAGCCCAAATAATGCTCTGCTGAGCTACTCCCAGTTCTGTCACAGGCACCATCAGCTTATCAAAGGCACATCATCACAAGCCCTGAGAAGCACAGTGGCATAAAGGCAGGTGAGAACAAAAATTAAGGACTCAGAGGAAGGGACACCCAGTCCAGGACCCTCCCAGGACTGTCCCAGGAGATCCTCAGATCCATGGTCCAGGTGTGACACCCATCAACGTGAGTAAACACTAGAGCACCTTTCCAGCTGAGAGGCTCTTGCTACTTAGGTGTATGGGACATATTGTGGGATTGCACAACGCTTACTTTGGGATGTGTAGGGGAAGAATCAAAGGAAGGGAAGGTGATGGGGCTAGGTGATTTGGGGAGGAACAAGCATGGGGAAGTGGACGGATAAGGGTATAAACAAAGCCAGTTGCCTCTAAACAGTTGGCTAGTGGGTACACATGTCCTATGCCTTACACCTGATCAGCGCAGGCCATCCTATCCTCTTATTAAACTCCATTTCTAACTATTTTCCTGGATGAGGGACTCTATTTAGTGTGGATGTGTGTGTATGGAGGTCTAAGTGAGAGCAGCTGGAGTCAAACCAGGGGTCAGAGCCCTGTGTCAGTGGTGTCAGTGACTAGATCAAGACTGGATGTGAAAGTTGATGTGCGAGTGCTAGCAAATGGAAGCCAGACTAGCTGTGAAGTAGGTGAAGCAACCTGGGACCCGGCGTGGGATGTGGGTCTCTGAGGGTGAGACCATTGGAGGAAATGGTTATTGGAGGGATCAGGAAGTCCCAGCCAGCTGCTGGAGAGCTTGTAGGGTCTGTGAGTCTCAAGGGACACCACTTCCTGCTCTGCGCATGCAAATCAAAGGCAATTGCTATCTTAGGGAAACCATCTAAGTTAGAAAACAGTAAATAGTGAAAATAGCAACCCCTTTTGGGGGAAGAGCTGTACACAGAGGTCTAATGCTGTGAGGAAATAAAATTTGCAGTGGAACCATGACCTGTGGGTCCAGAGCATCAGCCGCAGCACAGCGGGGGCTCAAAAGTGGTATCCTGTTTGTGGTGCTGGAACCAGCTAGACTGGACCTTGGAAGAGACCACCACTGGTGTGAGAGTATCATGTACAGAATGTGCAAGTATGCCCTAAAACAGAAGCTCAAGAACAGAAATTGCTTACCCTTTCTTATACTCATCATGATTGAGAGATGCATTTTAAATGTTATCCCATGAGTTCTGTCCTTGAGGCTACCTCACCCTAAATTCCTCTACGACACAGAGGAAGCTAGATCAGCATATGAACAAAGAAATGTTTCTCTGCTCAAAGGGTATTAGTAAGGGTGTCTATGCTGCTAAAAATATTTTTAAGCAACTTCTGTCAAAAAATTCCCAACCTTTTTTCACATTTATCTCAGGAAGTTGGCATTTCACTTTGTCACCAGGAAAAAAAATAAAAGTTTCTGTTAAAGTCTCATTGCCATAGTTGTTTATGCAGAGTAATTTTAATTGCATTGCAACCACGTATTATTTGCCAAGCATTAACATACAGCCAAAACGTAGTAACCTCCAGCTAAAATCCTCTTATTCAATGGAGGTATTGCAATTGCTGCAGGTTTAATCCGTTAAAAGCCTTTTCCTTACACAGTAGGCTAAAGTTTAAAACACTGAAACACTACAGTGAAAACACATTATCACCTTTTCAAGAGAAACACCAAAACCAGATTATGATTTTGAAACCTGTCCCTGTCCCACATGCTTCGTAGAAAAGGAAAAGTGTTCCTCTGTGGGGAACATTTGTGTCTGGCCTTCTAGTTGTTTTGATTTTTTTAAGAGCATTACAAAGCCTATTGGCATTTGTTTATACATTTTATATAGAAATAGTACAGATTCTTTGATATTCATCTCCTAACACTGTATTATCAGTAAGCGCTTACCGTAAACTTGTCACCCAAATGCTTTCAAGAAACAGTGAGTGGAGAGAGGCCTGAGACAAGTTGTATTTATCAGCTGAGACAAGAAATTTCTTAGCAGTTATACCAGTTGTACTTTCCAGTTTCTAGTATGGATAGGATCATTCAATGCAAGTAGCATGGAAGTCTGTGTCCCTGAAGCTAAATTTGGAAGCTGGATACCACTGTGCCTATTGGGTCATGTGGACCAGATAAATCATGGACCAGATTTCTAAGTGTGTTGACATACAAATGAGCTGTTTCAACATAGTGTATTAGTCTAGCATGAAGAACAATCATCTAATCAGAGCATGTACCTATCAGTTTGGGTACATGACAAATTATTCAAACATTGCTGTTAACTGACAGGCAGTTTAATAATTTTAATTTGAAGTCTCCCTTGGTGGTGGATGAAATTAAGGATGAAATTAAAAAGTTATATTGAGTTGAATAATAAACCAGACTTTACTATCCATGAGCACCCACAATGGGAATTTTCTAAAGGGATTATTAGGGGAAGGTTAATTAGCATTTCATCTGGGAAATGGTAACAGATGAGCTAAGGCAAACCTACATAAAATATTGAAACAATTAGAGAAAATGCTCAACAAAAAAAAAAAAAAAAAACACCCAGAAAACAAAATCAAACAGAGAAAGACTGATTAGAGAGTAGATAACATGGATAAAAAGTAATTTATATTATTGTCTTATTCACTGAAAAGGAGGCTTTTGGTGACATACTCCAAGCAAATACAATTTCGAGTTAGGGAGTTCAGAGGAAAAATCTATTGATGTATATATTTCAACATTGAAATCATGGAATTAAGCTATTGTGAAGAATCCAAGAGGGAGGCCCCACAACCAATCCTCAGGGTTATAATTATAAAAAATGAGCCTCATTTTTCAGTAAGTCTTAATATGTAATTATCAGATCTTCATAAAACTAGACGCATTAGTCATCTGTTTAAAGTTAGAATTACCAGCCCAGACATTAAAATTTAAGTGTTGAAACTGTGAATTTAAAAAATATATATGATTACATAAGAAAATAAGTCCTGGTTTTCTTGTTATTTCATAAATAAAAATGTATTTTTAAACTCAAAATCTCATCCACTAAATAGGACCCAATCTACTTATAGCAGATTACTAAAATCACTACTCAAAAACAGTATGGCACAAATATCTTAATATAAGATTACTCAGAAGGATATCACAGATCAGATCATGGCAGAGCACCTAATGAGTAACCAAGCCAGCTAGAATGTTACCCAATTCACGACAGATGAAATATCCTTTTAAAATATTTAAAAATGGGTTACCGCAGCTCTTTTTATTTCCCTCTTCAGATCAAGTTATGGCACTCAGGCTCCAAACATCTTTTGCAAAGAAGTTTAAGGGCCAGACAAAGATACCTTATCCTGAACAGAAGTAATACTACCTGTTCACCACTGCAGACTCTTTTGAATCTTGTCTATAGGCTGACGAGCAGTAAATGGCCTCCACTATTACAGCACAGACACCAATCGACTGAAATTGCAAACTCCCCCAAATAAATACATATAGCAAGGTCTTCAAATAGGAACATCTGTTCCAAGGACTTCGGGAAAACAGCCAAGAGGCAAAGACATATCCAGGAGAATGAAGGCTGAAAATAGTTTGTCAATGTAAATTTTTTAAGAAGCAGAGGTGCCCCTTTCTTGCTGGTCTCTTCCTGAAGAACAGAATAAACATTATGATTTACATTTATTCCAAAATAAGCTTTAGGAAAAAAAAAAAAAGACAGGACATAAAAAGATACTGCAAAAAGAACAAGGACTTTCTAGGCTGTAAACTAGATCTAACGTTTTGCAGAACTTTGGTAAATAAAGTATTTTGTAGCTTTCCAAGTATAATTTAAAATTCCATTGTACTATTACTCCATTTTTTAAATGATCTTTCGAAGTAGGGCTGAAGGAAAAATGTCATATTTGAACCAAACTCAGAAGAAAAAATAAACTACCACATATCATTACTCCCCTGGCCTTTGTTGATTTTTTTTTTTTTTCTGTTTACATCCTCTTTATTATCAGGTATTTTGAAAATGTCTAAAGTAGTGATGAACCACGTTGTGGCCTACAGCTGATATTAAAAGCTAGCTAAGAAGAAGAAAGGCTTATCAACACAAAATCCAGTCTGGTTTACTTTAGGGTCCACTCGGAACACAACAAAATATAGGCCTTTCAGGAATTTATATGTATGATATCTCTTTATATACATGGTGTGGTTTTCCATGTGTGTACATAGATGTATATCAGAAAGAATTTTTATGAAAGCCACTAAACTATTGCTGTCCAACAGCAGCGTGGAATGTAAGTAAGAGAAAGAACACTAATGGGATGAGAAACCATAAATTTTTCCTCTCATTTCCTGTACAGATGAAGAGAGATTTTTACATTTGGAGATCTCAGACACTCTACTGTCAGGAGATAGGGAAAAGCTAATTGTTCATCCCTAAGTCATCCACTCCATCGCCAATAAATTGAGATTACATTAAGAGAGAACAGCCACGTGTGTGTTCCCCTTGTGTTTATGAATCCAGCTCCATTGGAGAGTCAATGGGAATGTGTATAGCTGCTTCTATGTTAAGTTATTAGAATGGATATTAAATCTTCTTCCTGCAGGTAATGTTTGAAATGAACACTGATTTGTTTCTAGAAGAGAGTTAATAGAGCATTTAGTTTAGAAAATATTATTCTATGTATCAGAATTCTGATTGTGATGCACTGAAAACAAAGGAAAAAAACAGAAAAAAATCCCTCTGTATGAAATATACAAAGCAATTAAAATTAGAATAATTGAAATTTACCTTTTTCATATTTGCAAGGCTTTTGTGGCTTCACCTATCATATCTGTTTGTACATCCATTCTCATTTTAAATGAACTCTTTGGTGTGCATACAGCTTTAAGGAACAGAGTTTATAAGTTCCAGTCTAGCTTCTAATTCATGAGGTGAGATAACTGTTCTAAGAAGTCTCAAAGCAGGTCCAGGAAGATAAAAAGGATACAATTCCTTCAGCTGCCCACGATGTCCAAAAACTTGGTCTGCCACAGTTAAGTTCAGATGAGCTAAAATAGTGACATGATCCAAGTGACAAATAATGATTTGACCTGCTCCTCCAGGAATAAGACTAGGGCAGCTTTCTTTTCTGTGTAGGTGGGAAGTTTGAACATTTATCAGTCTTGGGCTTCCATGTAGCTTCACAGCTTATTATGTTCATACCAAAGGGATGTTACAGGGGTGCTAATAGCTGACCAGGGATGTGTCTGCTCCTTGTGACCACCCTCTTAGCCTACCTGTTTGTAGAACCTGAAGGCTTAAGTTAATAGAAGAGATTGTCTTGGGATTTATGCAAGCTCCCCACTATCTTTTGTATGTCAAACAGCCTTCCTCATTAACAATGTTCACTAGGAGATCCTCCTTCTGTTGTCTGTGATGTACAGATCACCTCTTCACCAGGTTCACAGAGCTTTATAGGTGATTGCCGTGTTTACCTTATGAAAACTCTGTAGAACATAATGTGAGCTGAGGCAGGGTTTTCGGGCCTGTGTTTTATAGTCATATATGCCTGGGCAACTACCGTCCAGTTTATAGTTATTTTTAAAGCCATCACATCAAAAGAGAATACAAATAAAAGCAAATTACTCACATCACCTGCAATAGACAACACCATTGCACATATTTTTAAAAGAAATAGCTGAAGGAAGGAGACAAAAAATGCCCATAAATGTCCTATACCAAGACTAAATAAAAATACTTTCTTTTCATCAGTTCCTAATTCATCTGATTTGCTGTATTTCTCTGCTAAGTCACCTCTGAAAGGATAGTGCCTTAAGTGTTATCTCCACTAAGGATATGGATATGAGCTCTTTTGGATGAAGTCTATAACATTTATGCAATCTTTCCTGTAAAATCTTCCAGGGTGTTTGACAAGAGCTTTGTGTTTTTTTCCTCAGACTTATTTTTTTCCCTCCTTGTTTGAGCTGTACACAGTATGGCTAATCCTTCAATATTGTGTAGACATAAACGCATCGTATTTTGAGACCTGGTAACACTTCTTGTACTGGACTGGCTAACTAACAATCACGTTACCAAAGGGTAAACTTGAAACAAGCTAAGCAACAGCTCTGTTACTGGAAAGGAATGGCTTTATACTCACTTTCTGCATCTCCAGCTAATCTTTGCTTTTTGAAACCACACTCTTATCCACATAGTTCCTTACACCCAACCATATACTGGTCAAATTCAACTGGTTAAACTGGTGAAGAGTTGAGATTTGAAAGTAGAAGAACAATCAAAAGTGTTTTATTTTAAATTTGTACCGTAATACACAATATAGCATTGTTTATAGCTCATCAACACTAGGCCACTAAAGACCAACAACAAACCACTAAAGATAGCAACTTTCATGTCCACTATCACATCTTAAAAGCTAAAAATCCTAGATAAGATATTTGTTATATAAGATCAGGCCATCTTGTATATACAAACTCTCAATGTGCTTGTTTTTCTACTATATGATTAATCTTCTGAAGTATTCTACATAAATCTATACAGTAATATACATATGCCATTTTTTCAATCAAGCATATGTGGCTTATTGTAATTTTCTGACTGAGACTAAATTATGTAGTAGATACTATAATGGAGTTAAAATTAGCTGGGTGTGATAACTTTCCGGTTTCCAACATTATTTTTCTTAAACTTACTGCATCAGCTTGTTAACAGTAGACTACAGAGAAGTTTGAAACAACATTCACTATGAGAACTAGGCATTTTAGTTGCAGGGAGTGCCTCCCTTTGAAGTTCTGAACTTTGCAATGGGAGGGACTGAAAGCAGTCATTTTTAATGAAATTATAGTCTCCTCCCTTTCTCAAATAACTTAATGATCAGAGCACTCAGATAGAATATAGGAGTCCTTCTGCTACTTACGTTCACTGCCTAAAGGGAATTAAACTACAGATATAAGACAGACTAATTTTCAGTGTATTGTAAAAGGACTTGATTTATTCACTATAGATTTTCTTGAAAAGGACTGTGACGAGGCAGCAGAGGAGAACAGGGAACACCTGTCTGCCTTGCTCCGGCTGCTGCAGTCTGCTGGGACCTTCTGGAGAAGGGAAAACTGGTTCTTTTCGCAAACGCAGCTGAACATGGCCATCTGGGAAAAAAGTGTGGAGTAAAAGTATTCAGGGCAGGAAGGGAATGAGAACAGCTCCAAGTAGAGAGCTAGCAATGGAAATGAACAATGGAAGGCTCCTGAGAGAAAAAGACCATTTGCCTGAAACAGAGAGCTGAATCAAAGCTGAGCCGCTGAAATGCCAGCAAAGGGATCCACAGAGAGTTTGGTTTGGCTCAGGAAGGCATTTAAATCTCCTGAACTGTAAAGCAAGACTGAAAGAGTTTATTGCTACTTAACATTTCTACCACTGATATACTGGAAGCTGTTTTTAAGTGTTCTCAATGATGACTTTGGGCACTTTCAATATCTTTTTCTAATGTTTATAGTAAAGATCTCCTCTTTCCCCTTCAGAATCCACGTTTACCTGAGTTCTTAAACTTGCATGTGATGATTTACCATAGCTATACATATTTTAAAAGTTTTCCTGGTAAATATATTAATCTATAACTTCTACAGCTGTTTAGAGATGGCATGACTCTATTTCATTACTGAATTTGTGGTGCTAGATGTTAGGAGTAGCCATAATGCTCCCTAAAGAGGTTTATGTTCTGAATCAAACTGTAAGAGAACTGTACACCACTTTTGTTTTCCAGAACTAAGGTGTTGATTTTAATTTTTTTATTGTTTTTTTATAGCTCTTAAACAAAGTATTTGTAAAAGCACCTAGAAGATCTTAATAAAGTCCCTTCATTTAACTTTGACAATGTAGATAAACTATTTGCTTTGTAAAGAACTCCGACTCAGATATGAAAAAAAACAAACAACCACCTTCTGTTTTCTGTTCACATAGCCTGATTTTACACTACTCTTTAAGATCAAATAACTTCCTGATGAATCACTCTATACTATATAGTGACACTTAGTTTTGACCTACCACATGAGTTCAAACTTAATTTGGGTTTTTTTTCTTAATTTCTCTTTGAAAATGCTTAAGCTTTATTTATAAACATTGTTTTCTGTGTCAGCCTTTATAGCAATATCGAGAAAACAGAGGAAAAAATGGACCTTATTTTGCTCTCTTTGTAAAAGTACTAGCCTTGCATTAAGGTTGGAAGGGAACCATTACTGACGTTTTGTTTTTATTTCATTTTTCTCTTTGGCTCTTCACTTGTCTTTTTAAATTCTGAAAGAAAAGAATCAGTCACTTGGGAACAAATGATCTCTTCTTTTTTTTTTTTTTTTCCCCTCCTGAATAGTCCACACCAAAACGATCTCTGGAATCCCACCACCCACCTATAGTTATTTCTATTTTCAACCCATCTATTCCATCCATCCAACTATTTACCATGGTGCTGTGGAGAAGGGGAAGACAGTGGGTGTTGTGTTCCTAGGCTTTAGCATGGTCTTTGACATACTCTCCCATAGTCTTCTTTTCATCAAATTCGTGAGATGTGGGCTGGATATGTGGGTGATAAAATGGGTGGAAAATTGGCTGGACTGCCTGACTCAAAAGAGTTGCAGACTCTGGGGAAAAGTCCAGCTGGTGGCCAGTAACAAGTGACATTCATCAGGGATCAATGCTAGGACCAATATTGTGTAGTGTCTTTAATGGCCATGATGATGGGAAAAAAAGCACTTTCAGCAAGCTTACAGATGACACCACTTTTGAAGGAACAGTCAATATGATGGAAAGCAAAACTACTCTTTGGTGGAACCACAACATCCCAGAGAAATGGGCTAATGGTACCTTCATGAAGATTAACAAAAGCAAAAAAAAAAAACAAAAACAGTCCTGCACCAGGGCATGGATAAATCCAAGCAACAGTTCAGGTTGGGGCTGATTGTCTAGCAAGCAGCTTTGCATAAACAGACCTGGGCGTCCCATTGGACAACAAGCTGAGCAGGTCAGCAGTGTGCCCTGGCAGTGGAGAAGACCAACTGCATCCTGGGTTGTATTAGGAAGAATGCAGGCAGCAGATAATGAACCTTCTCCTTTATTTAGCATTGGTGAGAGCACATTTGGAGTACTGTGTCTAGTCCTGGGCTCCCCAGGATAAGAAAGATATTGAAGCACAATAGTCCAGCACAGGCCACCAAGCTGGACTGGAGATAGTGACTGGAGCACATGGCATATGAGGAAAACCTGAAAGGTCTGGGTTTGTTCAGTCTTGAGAACAGAAGCTCAGGGGAGACCTTATTGTTGTCAACAGTTACCTCATAAAGGATACAGAGAAGAGGAACCCAACCTCTTCTAGGAGGCATGCAATGACAGGACCAAGTTGGAACTTGGGAAATGTTGGAGGATTTTTAGTACAAAGGGGTCATCCTGTGAACACTCCAAGCACTGAAGAATTGCTAACAACTATGTAGGCTTTGCACCGAAGAATTGCTAACAACGATGTAGGCTTTGTTAGTTTGAAGGCTATGTGAAAACACTGTAGCGATGTTAGAAATGCTGAGACCAACAAGATATGAGAAAGTGTGCTGAATTCAGCATGCGAAATGTAGAACTTCACCCAGGATATAGGAGGGGTGATTGTCCGCGTGGACAGATGCTTTAAGCCAATTATAATATGTTGCTTACCGCATGCACAGCTCGTGCAACCAATCAGCAAATTGTTGGCGCGTGATGCAGAATCAGAACGTCTATAATAACTGCGCTATCTGTGCAATAAACTGGCATTAACCTGATCACATTGGTCGTTGTGTTATTGTCCGAGCCTTCTGCGTCGACAGGGAAATTCTGTTTAGATACAAGAAAACATTTCTTTACAGTGAGGGTGATCAAATACTGGAAGAGGTTGCCCAGAGAGGTTGTGAGAATTCCAGTCCTCAACTACTTCTTCATTCAACAGGGAGTTGGAACATGTGGTGTCCAGATGTTCCTTCCATCCAGAATTATGCTATGATTTTATGAGCCCTCTTGTCTTTTGCTGTTGCTGAATTTGTTAAAATTGTTCAGATCTTTCTTGCCAAAGGAGCAATTTAATCATGAAGCAGGCAGATATGATTCTTCTTTTGATTTACGTTATCATCTTCTCTTTGCAGTAAGTTAAACATGATTTCAATAGAACTTTAATATGCCTTTCCTGAGGCTGTCAATTTGGTGTATTATGAAGTCTGTTCAAATTTACTGTTGTCCACTGTTGTTCACAGCCTCAGATCTCTATTACACTTATCAGAGTTTCATAAAAACTATATTTTATTATGCAACAGCCTTTGTACTCTTTTAAGTGAAATTGCATAGGAGAATGTAGTATATAAATAACAAAATCTAAGCGAGCTGCTTCTGTTGCAATTTTAATTGGACACAATCAAAAAAAGTAATTTTGCATGATAAACTGAACAAATGATGGGCAAAAAAATTACAGTGATTACTGATCAAATACCTTCATTACTATCAACTACTTCACTTTGATAGTGTACTATGAATATGTAATTGACAGTTCTAAATTGTTTTAGAGTTTATTATTATTTTGTCTAGTGGACATTATTTTGTGCTAGTACTTTAGGTGTGGATCTATTTTATACACGCAAAGAAATACATTAGATTTGTCATTTATATAATTCATCTATAAAGCCCAAGCAGCTTATTAACTTTTATTTTTGTACTTTAGTATTCTAAAATGGCTGTGATTTTATATGCTCTTTTATTTTAATTAACTAGGTTCAGTAGTTAGAAGTTCAAATTGTCCTATTTTCAGACTTTAATTAGGTTTAGAATTTGATTACCAAAAGTTTTCCATTTGTCAACATAACAATTTCCACTCTTAGATATTATCCCTAGATATGTAGATAATCATAATGAAATATGTTGTCAAATTAGTTCAGAAATGAGCATTATCTTTCACTTATTAAAAGGTTATAATTTGTGACAAATCGTAATCATTTCATCTCCAAAATGAGAAGACTTTTGAATCAGCAAACTAGATCAAACCAGGAAGATACTTTTTCCTGGAATCTGCTACGTTGCAGCTGTGTTGGCAAGTGTATTCAGTTTACAAAACGTAATAGATTCCTGTTGGACAAATTCAAAACAGTTCAGAGATCTTAACAAATCTCTTTGAAATTAGCTTTGAGAGATGTAAAAGAGGGGAAAAAAAACCTGTCAAAACTGTCAAAACCTCAGAATTAGGACTTCTAAAGTCCTACCGTTATGTCTATTTCTTTCAAAAGTACGTGGTATAAGAACTTGGAACTCGTAGGTCTGACCACACATTTTGCCTTACTGTGTCATGTGTGATTTAATTTATTTAATTAATAGTGTAACAACATGGGGACAAAGAGGACTAACAAAAACAATAGCAATGATTGAAAAAAAGTATCCGAGATTTTAACAAAATTTAGCTCTGGGTTGATGGCCAGTATTAAAATACTTGTTTTAATGCAGAAAGCATTAAGTGGCATTGTGTTTGTATTCAGACCTTTTTATTGAACCTCTCTTGCCTAGCAGGTCTGAGTTTTCTTGGTTTAACTTGTAGTTTATATTGTCAAAGAAAATCCAACTGTAAAGATCAGGAGTATTTGGAAAATTTTTGACGTGCTTATAGAAGAAGTCAGTCCATCAAAGAGGGTTGTGTTGGGACATTTCTGAATGATCTGTTTAATCTATGCATTACCTGTCTCTTCTGTAAAGTCTAATTCCTATTCTCGGTGTAGGAAAAAAAATATCTGTTTCCAGGGAGTGCAATAAAGACCTCTGTGTTTTGAGAACTTTTATAAAAGCAGCTGCAATGGGTAAGTTATGAAAATAAAGAAAATAATTTTTTTTTGTTAAAGTCTTCAGTTTAAAAGTGGAATTCTATAATATTGCTTAAAGTTCAATAACAATAGGACTCTAAAGACAGTTCTTATGTATCCGGTATCACCTCATGAGTACTAGAAGTCTTAGAAGGGATCACTATTTCTTAATTAAATCTACAGGTCTACTCAGTTTTCTTCTTTCTATTACTGACAACAAATAAGTCAGAAAGTTTGACTCTCAATTAGAATCAAAGACTACTTTTTAGCCCTCCATGCATAAATCAATGAGAGTTCTAAAATAAAAATTTATACATATCAGATTTCTGCTAGTAGTCTGTAATTTACTAGATACTAACAAATGTGGAATAGTTTCTACACTGTGGCTGAAATGAGATACTTTTTATTGGAAGATACAGTGAAATACATATTTTGTATGGTTTCTATTTGTTAAATCACACTATTGTAGAAAATAATTTGTAAGGGTATTTCTTATCTACAGAGTTTCTTTGTGTTTTCCCATATTTCTTGTGTGTTGAATAGAATAGTAATTAGTGTATATTTTCTCTACCATCAGTGGAGAGTGAGGCATCTCTGGACAGTTATTCAGTTGATCTGAGTTCAAGAGATGGGAACAGAATCCCTTTGATGCCTGGTTGCAGGTGAATCAGCTTAAAGTATTTATCAAACCCACAGTCAAAGTGAAGTGCCCAAAGCTGGAATGAATCTGTGCATTGAGTCAGGAAATACTGTAGAATTCAGTACCAAGCAAATGATCATTATAGATTTAGTTAATGGAAGATCCTTATTTGTTGTAGGATATTGTATGCATACATATTGTATGTAGCAGGTAACTGCTAGTTGAATAATACATATTCTATTTGAAGGAGATTTAAAAGTTATCTGATTCTTAGTTTGTAGGTTTACAGCCAAATGGGACCATTAAATCTGCTAGTCTTGTTCTTTTTATAAAACAGGCCAACCAGTAAATATAAACTCTGAAATAAATTGTAATTTCTACTTCATCTAGAACATTTTGATAAATATATACTCTTACTCTAAATTCATAGCTACCGTATTCCCATCTAAGTTCTGGTAATTAATGTAAATTTTCAGACTTCATATGGCTTTTGTAACTCTTTTATGAATCATTTCCAGGTTTTAAGCCCTTTTTTTTTGTTGTAACCATCAGATCTGGATGCAGTATTTTATGAATGTACTGCTAATTTTGTAAATTCAACGAAAAATGTTTAAAGCGAATGCTGGCACCATTTTCCTGCTCCTACTTGATATGTCTTGTTATTTGAGAGTGTTATTTTTACAGAAGTTCTTTCTGTCACTGAACAATGACACATTCCGAGTTTGTCTATTGTAATATACCATAGGAAAACAATAATTTTTTTGTGCCCAGGAATTATATAACAAATAAAAACCCCACAGAATAGGTTCAGAGATGCAAACAGATAAGAGAATTCAAGGAAGCACCGAAATATCATTCAGTGATAAAGAAGATGTCAGTAGTGATTTGTTTCCAGAGGTGCCATTTTCCAAAGTGTATTTTCCGCTATCAGCCAAGTGCAAGTATATCAATATTTATTCATAATACCTCTTTGGATTTTCAGAGAACATTTTTACTGCTGTGCTGGAAAATATTTGTCAATATGTAAGAGTTAAAGCATAAGGCAGACTCAGCTAAAATATTTTATGATATAAAGATTGAAGATATTTGGTCTGTAATAAATGTATTTAATAAATGTTCAAATTGAAGAAGAAGAAATGCAGGTTTTATTAATTTTAGTGAAATTAATGATCTAATTCTGGTGAATATTTTCAAGTATTTTTGGTCACATTTTGATTCAGGTGAGGGGAGGTTAGGGAAAGAGGAGAAGGAAGGGAAATGACAGAGGCAAAAAGTGGGGTAGAGAAGAATGTGTCGGCTGAGGTAACATTATTAGATTTAACTACCTTTGGAAAAGAGACATACACTCACCAGGAGGTGAAATTCCTGGAGTCAGCTTCTTTCATTATCTGAAGATACTTGTAACTATACCTTTCATTTCATGCGGAATTGCTAGCAGGACAAATTTCCCAGTTCTGTTTCTGATGAAGATCCACTCTGCTTGAATAGACATTCACTGAAGAAAATACTGAGTTCAGCTCTTCCAGCTCCTGAATACGTTGCAGTTCTACATGTTTCATACCAGGAATTGGTATGAATTGAATTCTACATTCAATACCAGGAATGTATTTTATACCAACAGAAAGTTTCCTAAGAAAAAATAAGAAAGGCCCTTCTTACAGCACTGCTTCCTCAGGTGGTTTGGTATTTGCTCTTCTGAAGCAGCTGTAGAACAACTCTCAGTTATTGAAGGACATGGACAGGTGTATATTTCTAGTCTGAAATATCTTAGTTCCTGTTAGTATTTAAGTGGGATGCCCAAAACAAAAGTACAAAATTCCATATTCTATGAAGATTATCTTTCGTGACTGTATTAGCTCAGTTGCCTCTAAACTGAGAAATGGGACTAGGAACAAGTTGAGGTGAGATGTTAGTGTGTGTATGTTCTTTAAAAAGTGAATAGTACTGGATTGATCAGTTTTATTAGAATCATGGAATGGTTAGAGTTGGAAGGGATTTTAAAGATCACCTAGTCCCAACCCGCCACGGGGCAGGGACACCTTCCACTAGATCACGTTGCTCAAAGCCCCATCCAACTTGGCCTTGAACACTTGCAGGGATGAGGCATCCACAGCTTCCCTGGACAACCTGTTCCAGTGTCTCCCCACCCTCAGAGAACAGAATTTCTTCATAATATCTAATTTAAATCTATCCTTTTTCAGTTTAAATCTGTCACCCCTTGTACTATTGCTTAGTGGGTTAGATTTGTTGTCCTTTTTCTTACAGTCATCCTTTGGTTGGGTAAAACGAAATGACTTTGTGTGAGATTACACTCTAGATGGAGATACTTAGATGTATGGATCCCAAGTATATGCATCTAAATGGACAGCAGGTGATTAAACTCTGTTGTCAATGAAGCTTTTCAATTGATAGAATGTCGCTGTCTGCTACTGGATAAGACTAGCAGCCTCCTAGACCTCCCTGACAGGCTCAACTCCGGTACACAACAAAGGTCACACAAAGAGAGCCTTAAGCTGCAAGGGTCTTTCTTTAGCTGATAAATTAAAAGTTTGATTCCGCTTCCTACTAAAATGTTTATTTAGTTTTATTTATTTAACATATTTCTCAGGTTAGAAATATGCATATGACAGTTTCAGGGAGTAGACTCCCTCTTGAACTCTAAACTTTTCTCTTGGGTCAGAGAATGTTAGAAGACAGGATAGATAACATTTTTATGATAGTTAGGCCAGTTGTACAATGTACATGTACATGTACATGAAACATGAAAAATTACAGCAGTCACAGTGGAGAGCTTCTATTAACATATACAGACTGTAATACTATATGATTGTTTTTTTTAGAGATAGCTACTAAATTAAAAAAAAATAAAAAGCAAAGTAGAACTGTTTAGGTGTACAATATAGGACCAAATAGCTTCTAAATATTTCATGTGTGTCTGCAAATTTGCTTTTGACATAGCATAACATATTAGATTGCCACTCTGGTAAACTGAGATGAGTCACTGAAAGATACACGTGTTCTAAACAAAAATTAATTCAGGCATTTGTGTCTTCAGCATCCTCACTGCTTAGATGTCATCTTACTCTCTAGCTTTGGTCTGGATTGCTTCCAATAGCTTTCTCAATAAAACAAATCTGCCTTGTATAATGTTCCTGAGGTACAACTAACATCCAGGTGTGGTAGAGCAAGTCATAACCTTGACTCTGTTGCAAGCACTGTAGTCGGAAGTCAATTTACACACCTTGGTCTCAGGGACAAGGACTAGTCTCTGACTTTCTTTTATGTAGCAACACAGTCTTAACTTCCCTGATCTGATAAGCATAGAGAGCACACCTGACAGAGGAGATCAGGATGAAGTGATTCAGAAAATGAAAAGTTTCTTGTCTATTTTCTAATGTTCAGTAGTGGTAGAGCTTTCATCTTCTATACAGTAGGGTTTGTGTTCTACACTACTTATGTTTTTTTCATTAAATAATTAGTGGATGAATAAAAAAACAGAATGCTGATACTGAAGGACAGAAGCCAGAACTCTGCACTCCTACCCAAGTTCAATAAATTCTAAGAAGCTTGGTTTCTCTTTTTTTTCCCCTTTTTTCAGGTCAAAGCCCAATGAATATTGCATACCTTTCTGTCCACTACACTGGGACAGATTTAACAGGTGGACGTATAGTTTCTAATCAGAGAAGCCTGATGATGACCCTTGAAAACTATTTTGCTTCACTGTTCAAAATGTCACTGATGTCTCAGTTCTCTAAAAAAAGTATTACTTCAATAATTATTAATACTGAATCTTAGCATAATAGTAGCTGAAATACTATTAAGTCTGAAATGACATATAAAGGCACTGCTAGTATAATACCCCAGACATTTTACTGTCTTGACAGTCCTGGGTCTCACTTTACTTTTTCGGTCTTTCCTTGGACTGAGCTGGTTTGAGCTTGTAAAAAGTCCCTAGTGACCAATTGTCTACTGCTTTACTGTTGTAAATGAAGCTCTGGGAAAACTACATATGGCAAATGTCTGATGCCCTTAGGCCGTCACTTCATAACAAACAGTAGCCCTTTCTGTCAGCTAAGACTGGGGAGACTGTTGTGCAGCTTTCAGACTTTAGCAGGGAACAAAAAAGAAGTAAGCAGATTGGTAAAAGAGAATGTAAAGATGTGTGTTTGAAAATTGAACAGTGGGAAGCTGGCATAACCAGAAGCCTCCACTATGAGTATTATACTCCTAGCAGAAACCTCAGGATGCTGCTACTCATTGCAACATTGCACCCCCCAGTCATGCTCAAGGAAAAACAGGTGTGCTAACTGTGGGATTCAGAGGAATGTTATCTGGGTCAGCATAACACCATAGCAAAGGGGGAGATACTAGAATGTTTTATATAGCAACTGTAACCATATGTCGTGGTTTGGCCTCAAACGGCAACAAAGAACCGCGTGCTGCTCGCATGGGCTTTCCCAATACGGGAAGAATCAGAAGAAAAAAGCAAAACTCTTGGGTTGAGACAAAGGCAGTTTAACAGAACAGCAAAGGGAACAAGAAAAAACAACAACAGTAACACGGACAGAGGAATATACAAACACGATTATGGAACCGCCGCTCCCCGCCGCTCACCCCGCCGCTCACCCACCGGACCCGGGACGCCCCAGCCCGCTCCAAGTGGGGACATCCTGCCCCCTCCCCCGGCAGCTCAGGGTGGGCATGGCTCACATGGCATGGAATACCTGTCCTGGGGAGAATGAACCCTATCCCCGCTGGAACTAGGACACCATATTATTAGTGAAGCTTTTCCATATCAATTAGATAATGTTGACTATTGCACTGCTAAAATATTAATTGGATGAACGAGGAGTTCTAGTTTCCATGTGTCTGATAGGTTCCTTTTTGCCCATAACAAGAATTGGAATGAAACTTCATATCTACACCAGCTCCTTTGTGGACACAGCCCCCTTTTTTTTTTTTTTCTTCCCAGTTTCTAGATCACATTGTGGTTTAAATAGGACTTGGGCACCCCACTGTTTATATAGGTCAATTTTATCAGAAACAAAGCAGAAACACAGATGCCAAAGAACTTTATATTTTAATGATGGAAGAATCTTCTATCATTAGGTACCTCTGAAGGTAACACTCACAGTGTGGTCTTTTTTGTGCTGTAATTTCTGTCCAAGTCCTACTTTGGATTGAGCTTTAATTTCATTTTAAAATGGACACTATATAATTGATGGAGGAAACAGGAGTTTTCAGTGCTGAAACAATGGATGAATGATTGGATCTTACAGACTGGATAGTGTTAAAACTCAGTTTTGGGACTTGTCCCAAGCTACAAACGTTACTCAGGAGCGTTTAGGAAAGTGCTATCTTGCTCAGCCAGATACTGCCTTAGGGCCACCCTAAACAATTTGACTGCATAGACAAGTAGATACTTGGAATGCTCCTTCACACCCTCTAATTTGCCATTGTGGATGTAACCTCCACGTATTTGCATTTGGGAGTCACCAAGGAACAAGGGAGGAGTCTCAGAAGAAATCAGAGAGCACAGCTTTAGTATTTTTCTCTCCCAGGTGAATGCCATGTTCATTAGATGAAAGAAATGCTTTCATGTCTGTTCTCCTTCTGGTCAAATGAATATAAATGTTTGATTGTAAGATACCTCAGCTTCAGCAAAAGACATGCGATGTACACTTGTGTAGACTAACTTCAAACCTGTGCCCCATTAATTTTATTTAATTAGCATTCTTAGTCTACGATTATGCAAAAAGTTCCTCCTACATTGCTGTTTTTAACTGGACTCAGTAAAATCCGAGTGTGTTAGGACACTGTGTGCACACCTCTGGGAATTTAATTACAGAATGAGGAGGCTATAAGGGATCTCAAGAGGTCATCTAGTCCACCCCTCTGCCCTGAGGCAGGATTATTTATGCTTATGTCATGCCTGACAGATATGTGTCAAACTGGTTCTTGAGGAGTTTGAGTGACAGAAACTCCACAGGTTCTCCAGGCAATCTATTCCAGCTTTCCAATACTCTTTATTACTAAAAGCTGTGGGATTTCTGTGCGGTTTTGCTGTCGTTTTTCTAATACCTGACATAATTCTTTTTAACTGTAATTTAAGTCATTATTTCCAGGTTTATTTACCATTAATATGGAATACAAAAATACTGGGAGGTTTCCCTTCTAGGAATTGTGTAATCTCAGGTGCCTTGGTACTTCAGACAGCAAATACTACCTTGTGTCTTTTGGTCCTGGAGGAATTTTTGTTAAAAACTTAAGGAAGAATTAATGTGGTCTGTTGTAGATCTGCATGTAAGCTAAGTAGCTAAGTTTTTTTTTCACAGATTGGAAGACAGAAAACAGTTGTACCAGGTGCCTGTGCCCAGGCACTGGCAGCGGGGGCTGCAGGGGTGGCCTCTGTGAGGAGAGGCCGGGGCTGCCCCGAGCCGGACACAGCCGGTTTCAGCCGGCTCCAACCCACCCACCGCGGGGCACGGCTGGGCCCTGCAGCCAAGGTTGCAGCACCTTGGGGAAAATAAGCGTAAGAAAGGTCAAAACACTGCATGGCAGAGGGGGGAGTGAGAAAAAAAAAAAAAGTTTTCATCAAGCTAAATTAGACAGCATACAGCAGGTTAGTAGGAATAAACTCAGTGAGCGTCTATAGGTAGATGACTTGAAGTTCTTCATCCTCTGCTTGGGCCTTTGCTGTTGAACTCCAGGCATTGTCTGAAAGCTGAGATCCAGAACTGGGGAAGTAGTCAAGTCTACATAATTATACAGTAGCAAAACATTTCGACATTAGGGTGGATAATTCTTCTTACTAAAGAAAAGAATTGTTGCAGCTCCTCTGATGAATAATAAAGGCAACAAATAATTTTAGTTGTTACTGATTTACTTTTATATGAAATATCAGCTAGACTTCTTGTAGAAAATATTAGGAATGTGGTATTTAATTTTCAGAATTATGCAATTTAAACTGGCCACGTAAGATGTGTGTAGAAACAGGAAAAATAATTTTGATGCATAAAGTGCAGCTTTCAACACTTATTAGGCAGTTACATGCATAGACTGGTGATTATTTTACTTAAAATTATCTACCTATGCATTAGCCATTTATTTTATGTGTGAAGTTATCTGTAAACATTCACATTCCTTTCCAGGCATATTTTGTGGTCTGATTATGAAAACTCTGTCAGAAAAGATCAGTGAGAAAAGGCTATGAAGACAGCAGAAGATATTTTTGAGAAAAAAGAAGCAGAGAACAGTATTGATTGAATTTGAACAGAATTAAAGAGAGAACAGAAAGAGAGAGAGAGAAGACACAGGGGAAATGTAAAACGTTCAAAAGAAAATTAATATTATGCTGAGGCTTATATGTGTCCTCTTTCTATTAATATATTTTGAGCAAAAAATAAATGAGCAAACTAACAAACAGCATACTGTGTGAATATGGAAGGAAATGCCAGAAGTAATAAAGAGAAAGAAAGAGTCAGCTGCAATGCATTAAATGTCAGGAAAAGGGGAGAGTTAGAATGACTAGAGCAAAGTGCAAAAAAAGAATAGAATAGAATCATACAATAGAATAAAATATCATAAAAACAATAAAAGAAGATAAGATGAAACAAAACATGAATATGTGAAAAAAGATAGGAACTTTCACAGAGACTGAGAAAAAATAAAGAAGTTTCAAGTACAGGAGGAAAAGAGGTCACTGAAACTGCAGACTGTGTAAGAAGTAGGCAATTCATTTGCCTTGTATAACATCCTTGAGGTACAACTAATCTGCAGGTGAGCTAGGGCAAGACCCAATCATTTTCAGGCAAAATTTCCAAATAGTTAAAGGTATTGGCTGTCAAAGTATAATGCTGTTTTTCAGACATACTTCCACCCAAGATTCAGTACAGTAAATAACTCCCTTGAACATTGCTTGCTTATCTGTTTTTTTTTAAACACGAAATTGCTGGAAGATAGAAGGAATTGTTCCCTCTGATGTTCCTTTTGATATGTTTGGCTTTTTTTTTCTCCTCTGCTATTCTCTGCTACTGCTTAACATTAACCATGGACCCAACTCCAAATATTTTCTTTCTGAGTTTTATAGGAAAAATGAATGAAAAATAAACAAAGCTTTGGTAGAAAGATTATACCCAGATAGCAATTCTGGATTAAATGGAATAATTGTCTATTTTGGTTTTATGATGCTATTATTTTAATATTAGTTCATCAGTGCTAGAATTTATTGTTACATTTGAAAATGTAGATATAGAGATATTGAACAGGCTTTGCATCAGTTCTACATATTTCTAGGTAGCAGTTGTTACTTTATCAGTATATGTAGTTAAGTCATTTTGATCAGATCATCCTAAAATAGCCATATATTTATGAAAGCTAGCAGAGAAATACTCACTTATCCTACTTTAATACTTGGCCTTTGATTGCTCAATAATGGGAAATTCTCATTCCTATTTCCATCATTCACAAATATTCAAATTCATTTAAATCTTCTCCATAGCTTTTGCAAACCCTTCAGAAGTAACTGCACTATATTATTTAAGCCATAAAGTACACAAGATCAGAAAGAGAGCTTCCATTGGAAGTATTGCAATGGCTAAGATGATGGCAGCCCAAGACCTACAAAGAGAAATAAATTGCTTATTGAATTCTATATTTTTTTAATCCCAAAGTTTGCATAAATTATGTGCTAGAATGCTCAAATGATTGAGAATGAGCAAGGGGTTCAGAATTTCTAAATTTGATAGATTGGCTCAGAAAGAACAACTAGATGTTTAAAATCTGTTAAAAAACCCCAACCAAACAAAATTTCCCTTCCACAGGCGATTCATTTCTACAGATAGAACAATTAGATTTGGTTTACTATAACACAGTACTTTCTCATTGATAATCCAAGACATTACATATTTCAGTTTTCTAAATGTTCTTTGTTACAGACTTTATCTCAGAATGTTTTTGCACCACTTTAAGTGAGCCATTGGCTAGCTTTTAAAAAAGGAAGATCACGTTACTGATCGAGTTACATTTATTGACTTCATGTGTGTGTTTCCATGCATAGTATACTATCTCGGATCCATAAAAATTAATGGCAAAGATTATCTTGGCTTTGCTTGGGCTGGGATATTTTTAAAACCCCTATTATATTACCTTTGGAAGCAAAAATCCTGGTGTGGAAAAGTAGCTCATGGAGTGATCTGAATTAGGTTACCACCAAGCTCATGCACAAGAAAATCACCTGCACAGACATCTGCTAAATTTTGACTCCTGCAGTTTGTACTCCTGACAGTGTTTTGGGATTTGTTTGTGATTTTTTTTTTAGGTACAGAATGTTTATGTATACACATATACTTTTATAGATTTATCAAGCCAGTATTGTACTTCCTTTAATCGTGGCACTAAAAAGCATTTAATTTCTAAGTTTACACTTCATTGGTTATTTGTATACACCTAAATCTCTATTAATTCAGGTGACTTTCATATCCTGGAAACATTTTGTAGAGATAGAGTTGTGAAACATTTATACTTCTTGAAAAAGAAAAAACACATGAGAAGGGGTGTGGGGGGGAAAGAGCTATATAAAAGAGAAAAAAATAAAGCTTTGATAGATGTCAGGATGTAGCCGATAAATTTACAACTATGTCCTTACATAGTAAAGATTAAATAGTACAGTAACAGATACGATTAAGAAAAAAAAGTAAATATAACTTCTAATGTAAATGATATATTGAATTTGATTTTTCAAGAGTTCTTCAAAGCTCAATTAACTAACTAGATACAATAAAAACATTACTCTCCACCAAAGAAACCAAAAAAAATATTTACCTTCAAACAACAATTGGAAGAAGATGATTATCGTATATCTTGAGTGAAAGAATTAACAAATTTTGGTACAATCAGATTCCACAAAACCTGTTTATGACTTATTCCACTACCAGGAATTTCTGTTGTGGTTTCTGGATTGCACATAGACCTTGTTAAGTAGAATTTTAATGCCATTTTAGTCTAAGAGGGAAAAAAAATTGGAAAATAAAGAAACTGTTTAAAAAATTCAGCATTGACAGGGCATTATTCAGCTGTATGTCACTTTATATAAATATATTAATGAAATTTAAAAAATATATATTTATAATTAAGTCAATAATTTCTTGTTTGGATAATTTATAAAACACAATCTCCAAGTTCACCCTTTCTTTGTAAAGCAGATGTTCAAATATAAGCAATTGAATTATAATTATTAAAGTCCTGCAGTTGCTGTGTGTCTCTCAATCTGCGTGGTACTGTACCATAGCAGTGTCTTTATGCTACTGTTCAAGTGACAAATTAAGATAGATTGTGTTGGGGAGACAGGGTAATTTATAAGATGTTAAACTGGATTGCAGATATTAAGTTGCCAAGAAAAAACTTCTTTGAGAATGCTTTCCTACCTTTATTCTTAAAGTCAGTTTTGTCTCAGCTGTTGAAAGATATTTATAACACTGAATATAGACTCATCTGATGGTAAGGCCTATAAGTTACCATGCCTAGTATTTTTTACACTTGTAAAATGCTCCTTTTGTAATTCCAAAGAATTACACTAACTAGATGCAATAGCAGCAGCAAGGAAAGTAACAAGACAAGGAAAACATTCCACAAAGACCAACTGACCTCCTTTCATAGTGACATGAGGCAGACAGAGCAGTTTATTACATCAGTATTGAAAGGAAAGAAAAATCATAGAATGGTTCACGTTGAAAGAGACGATTTCTTTCAAAGATCTTCTAGTCTCAGCCCCCCTGCCATGGCTAGAAACACCTTCCACTAGATCAGGTTACTCAAAGCCCCATCCAACCTGGCCTTGAACACTTGCAGGGACAGGGTAGCCACAGCTTCCCTAGGCAACCTGTTCCAGTGTCTCATCACCTTCAGAGTAAAGAATTTCTTCCTAATATCTAATTTAAGTCTACCCTCTTTCAGTTTAAAACCATTACCTCTTGTCCTATCACTACACTCCCTGATAAAGAGTCCCTCCCCATCTTTCCTGTAGGCCCCCTTTAGGTACTGGAAGGCTGCTATAAGGTCTCCCTGGAGCCCTCTCTTCTCCATGCTGACAACCCCAACTCTCAGCCTGTCTTCAGAGGAGAGGTGCTCCAGCCCTCTGATCATCTTTGCAGCAGATATTTTACTATATCTAAATTAAATAATACAGTTCATATAAGTTTGATGAAAGATACAGGTATTATTATATACTGATATATTTATAATCAATAATTTCTTCTTACTAATATCTTTTCAATGCAATTTATGTTTCAGTTATCAGTAATTGTAGGAGAATAGATTTAAAAAAAAAAAGAAATAATACATGGTTTCTCATTTCTTGCCCATTTTAATTTTGAATGATGGACTCAATTTTTCTTCAGATATAACTAACATAAAAAAAGATTTATCAAAATTGTGTAAGAACTTTGGAATAATTAATCAGAAAGACCTTATTATTCAGAGTTATTACAGTGGTTAATAGTAATGGTCCTTGCAGTTCTGAAACTTTTTGAATGTGTAATCAATATTTATATATACACATTTGTAATTTTCTTTGTCTTTTCCTTCTGATATAGTAATTCCTGAAAGAAAAGTGAAGTTCTGGCATGAGGTGCCTGAAGTAATAGTCTGAAGTTTATTTTACAGTTTAAACAATCTACCACAATCTCATCTGATTATCTTTCCTTATTTCTGACAAACTCTGGTTTGTCTTTAGTTAAAGTCCAGTATTTACTGTAAGTCAAAATGAAAACACCAAATTCATTATCTGTGTGACCTGAGGCTATATTTGAACGTGCATCTCCAGAGGACACAACTCACTGATACAACGGAACTTAAACATTGATGTTATCTCTCTTGTGGACTTCTGTCATTATGCTGAAGGACTTTTATATGGAAAAAAGATTTCTTTCCCTCAGAACCCATGTCTACTTAGTATATTTTAATGCATAATGTGAATAGTGGTATTGGAAAACTACAGTATTTATTTCCTTCTGGTTTTCATATGAGTGTTTTTCAGTTAACTGAATTGAAAGATGTTATATTAATTGTACAAAGTTATTAGAATTTTTATCCTTAAGAGTCCTCTCGTAAGCAAAGCAAGAGATAATTTACCGAGCATCCGTCAAGGCTGATGAAATTATGAAAGCTGAGAAACAGAGTATTTCTTGATTCTGTCATCAGTTAAAGGTTTTAACTCCATCCCTTTGTCAAATGTGTCCAGCACCGGGAGAGATGGAAGGAGACAAAAAATGAAAAATGGTGAAGTATTATTATCACAATAACATGTTGTCATGCCTCTATTAATAAAGATGATATAAAATTCTTTATGTTATTTATAAAAGTTTTACAAATATTCTACATTGAAGTTTGTGGTAAACACATTCTTAGATTAAATCCCTTATAATAATTTATTATGAGGATATTGTTCATGAAGATTGAATATGTTGTTCAAGTTGAAGAGATACTTCAAGAAGGCCCCCTTCCTCTCCCGCCACCCTGCCCCATTTTCCTCTTCCTTCTCTTCACTATCCTTCCCTTCCCTGCCCTACCCTAAGCTGCCCTTCCCATTGTTCTTACTGTGAACTGTAAGTGAATACAGGTACCTGTACACGTGCGGTCCAGAATAGTCAGGTCTGTGTATATATCATGTGACTCTGGAGAACAGAACAGCTTTTGCTTTAAGTCTAATTTTGAGAACAGTAAGAATTAGCTGATTCTCTCTATTGTATAGACTGCCTTAGAATAAGAACAACAATTAAAGAAGATAATAAATTTTTATTAAAACTTACTTCAGGGTGAGTTTTAAAGTTCTGCAGAAAACACTGTCTACCCTGCAGTGAAAGCAAATAGATTAGAAATACAGAACTTACAATATGTTTATTATTATAATATCATAAATCATATAGCTTTGAAAAAAATTGTAAAAAACTGGTTTAATTTTTATTTTGCAACTACTTAAAACTCTACTGGTCACTCTTTTGCCTAGGAAAATTAAAAAAAAACAAAACAAAAAAACCCCACAGTTTATCAGGCAAGATAATTCACTGAAGTTTTAAATGTCTTGAAAAACTCTGTTAGACTTCCAGATTCTCTCTTGCAAAGCTTGATGAGCTTTAAATTTAATGGGTGGTAGGCTATTTGTCATTTGTAAAAGTTTTGTACACTAATACCTTAATGAAACCTACTAGTTCAGCTGTAATGAGAGAGAGAGAGAAAATTTATTGAACTTGCCTAACTTTTTTATGTAGTATGAACATATTTCAGTTGTTTCATTTTGGTGTGCAGGTCATTGCTGGTCAGAAAATGGCATCTATATTAATATTGTCAACAGTCCCATCCTTTCAGTCTTCTATATATTCAAAGAGAGCAATAATATCCAAAAGACAAATGGTTATTAAAACTTGGATGACAAAAATAAGCAGTCTGAAGTATACATGGGGGGTGTGTGTGTAATAGGTTTTATTTTAAGGATTTTTGATTATTGTTCTGTTTTGTTTTGTCTTGTCTTCTTTAAGTTAATTGGTGGTCATTTAAGTTAAATTTTGTGACGATTCTTCAGCACTACTCCTCATACAAAAGTAAAATATAAACACACAATTATGTTTATGATGAAAGATGAAATTGTTTTTCAGTAAATGGCCCATAAGTATGCTTCTATTCTGTAGTTCAATGTTGGTTTATTTTTGTAGAATGGTGACTAACACTGGTTTCGTTCACACAGGCTTATTTTCAGATCTCTTCATCTCAAAAGCCAGATCCTAAACATGTTGTCCTTACTTCTTCATACTAGTAAAGCAAAAAGGACTGGAAAAAAATTCAGTATCATTAGAATAGGGGGATGCCCTCTACCAACTCATAGGAGGATTCCTATCAAAGAAGGGAGTTACTTCATATATTTTTTTAAATGAGCCAGTATAATAATGGAATAGTTTTATATAGTAATTAGAATTTGCATGTGTATATTCATCTTGTTTCCATGAAAATGCCTACAATAGAATAACAGTATTTTCCAGCAATTCCTTACAGAACCTGCAAAGAAACACATGCTATATATTTTTCAGAACACTTGTTTTTTAAATGGTTACCAGTGCATATGTTCACATCAGAAATATGTTAAAAAATAGATTTACTTCACATTTCTTGCAGTAGTGGATTTATACATGATCCCTTGAAAGCAGTGATGTCCAGATGGATTTTATTCTGTTCTTTTATGAAAAGGGAGAATAACATTCTCAAGAGAAGTAAACTTCTGCTGGCAGGTTTAAGGAAACAGGTTTTGGTAGAATAAAGAGTATGAACACATTAACTACAGATTTAAATTGAACAGGAATTGTTTGTGCATGAAAAAGATGAAAGCAGCAGCCAAAATTCTTTAGCAGAAATAAACAGAAAAGAAGGTTAGTCTGACTCTTTGTGCTACTTATGGTTTACTAGAACAAAATTAAAATATAAATGCTTTGATTCTTTCAGATATTTGCCATCTTGCATATAATACATGTTTTTGCCTCTCAGGACTTAAATATCCTTCCTGAAAACTATCCTCTACTTGAAAACATAGGAAGAGTCACAGTGGTTGAGACCAGATTTCCTCCTAACTTTGTGTCTTATCTCTGAGAGTGACCATTAACATTCACTTAAGGAATGAGCTTAGGGAAAATGGAAAGAATGAAACACTCCTTTCCTTGTTACACTTTCCTGGTTTCTAGCAAGTAGTATGTACTTTTTTGTGAAGGTTAGAAACAGCTTAAGTCCTTGTAATATATACCTATCTGAATTGGAAGAGTTACTGGACTGAGCACATAACAGACTGAGGAAATGAGGGAAAGCATTACATCTAATAAATTGGGACACAAAGAGTGGAAGTTTATTCTTTATTAAGTCAGTTTAATATGCCATTATTTTCTTATGACCTGGACAGCAGCTCAAGACATTACATATTAAGCAATCTAATCCCAAAAAAGAATCTAAAACTAGGAGTTATTTTGTCGGAGGGTGGGAACTCTGCTCTGTCTTACTCCTATGCTGAAAAAGGCCTAAAACCCAGATGTCCCACTTTCTGTGCAAGCCCTCTGAAGAGTAGGCCATTCTTTAAAACGCACGCAGTGTTGGCAACACAAGTGACTTGGGAACTTCATATTTTGGTACCATGCATTGATGAAAGTACTTACTGAAATCCCTGTTCAGGCATATTCTTCTGCCTAGGTTTTTTATTAGGTGCCTCAAGTAAAGTGCTTATTCATTGTATGGTCAGCTGGGATCAGTAAGTGGTTCTGAGGTCTCCCAGAGAGTCTCACTCAATTAGGCAGATAGGATCTCCCCTTGAAAGCCTTAAGGCTTTTACCTGTCTTCATGGCTATATAAGGAACATAAGCGCTTAAATGCCCGTTGTGTTTTTTGGATCTGAGTGCAAAGAAATAGTGAAGTCCTCAATAAGTTTATGTAACTTCTTTATTTTTACCACCACGAAAACAACATCCAAACCGGGATTAACCATCTCCCTCACTGCTTCTACATGAGCGAAGCAAGAATAATATCATGTTGCCTAAGCTCTTTCTGAATCAGCAAAGAAAAGTATTTACATGTATAACTGTGCACACCACACAATATAGATTCATAGAATCATGGAATCATAGAATGGTATGGTTTGGTAGAGAACTTAAAGATCATCTTGTTCCAACCCCCCTGCCATGCCCAGGGACACTTTCCACTAGACCGGGTAGCTCAAAGCTCCACCAACCTGGACTTGAACACTTGCAGGCACGGGGCATCCAGAATTTCTCTGGGCAACCTGTTCCAGTGCCTCTCTACCCTCACAGTAAAGAATTTCTTCCTAAAATCTAATCTAAATTTCCCCTCTTTTAGTTTAAAACCATTGCCCGTCAACCTATCACTGCACTCCCTCATAAAGAGTCCCTCCCCATCTTTCCTGTAGGTCCCCTTCAGGTACTGGCTAGATGGCCGCACTCAAAGAGTTTTGGTACAGCTTAATGTCCAAGTGCTGACAAGCGACAACTGGCATCTTACTCTGGAAGAGGGTTTCTAGAGTTAGATCTAGCAATAAACACTAACAATATACCTGAATCCCTTTGGCCACGTGTGTCAGGTTTTTGGCTCAAAGAGATATTCTGATTTATAACGAAACCCTTACAGCCCCTACTTCCGGCATGCTATCTCAACTTGCAGAAAGTTTTTGGAGTGTGGATTTGTTTGGAGGAAAGCAAACTGGAATTTCTACTCTAGGCATGCAGAGAAGGTACACCAGCTGCTGATGGTAAAAGTAGTCACTGAAAAAGGAGAAATAATTAGGAAAACCCCTATGGGCAAAGATTCCAGGAGGATCTGCTCCATGATCTTGCTGGGCACAGAGGTAATACTGATTGGCCTTTAGTTCCCCAGGTCTTCCTTTTTTCCCTTTCTGAAAATAGGGGTTTTGTTTCCCCTTTTCCAGTCAGTGGGAACTTCACCAGACTGCCAGGACTTTTCAGATATAATGGAAAGTGGCTTAGCAACTTCATCCGCCAGCTCCCTCAGGACCTGTGGTTGGATTTCATTAGGTCCCATGGATTTATGTACCTTCAGGTTCCTTAGATAGTCTCAAACTTGATCTTCTGTAGTGAGTGGTTCTTCATTCTTATAGTCTCTGTTTTTGCAGTCTGCAACTTGGGCAGTGTGGTTAGAGCCGTTGCCGGTGAAGACCGAGGTGAAAAAGTTATTCAGTACCTCAGCCTTCTCCATATCCTGGCTGACCAGGTCTCCTGTTTCCTTTGGGAGAGGGCCCACATTTTTCCTAGTCTTCCCTGTATCCCTGATGTACTTATAAAAGTTTTTCTTGTTGTCCTTGATGTCCCTGGCCAGATTTAATTCTATCTGGGCTTTAGGTTGCCTAATCTGGTTCTTGGCTGCTCAGACATTTTTTCTGTATTCCTTCCAGAATATATTAAGTGAGCATTTATAACATATCAAGTTTTGGTTTCCCACCCTATACATATACAGAAGAACATCATTTTTCCATGTAAGTACTTGAAATATCTAGGAGAAGGCAGCCTCTTGAATAACTCAAAAAATGAAGACTTTTTTAACTGGGTTTGATCAGTGGACTCAAAGGGTTGAATATCAGTAAAATTCATCTAGATACTATTTTTGTTGATATGCACATGTAGAATCTCTTGACAGCTTCAGTGCTGTATTTTCTGCACTCATAGGTATATTGATATATTAATCAAAGGAATTTGTGTTTAAAGATTTGTGAGTGGGAGACAAGACCTTTTGTTTTGATGATATTGAAGTCCAAAGATAAAAGCTGAATTTATGTCTCCAATCAATGAAAAATAACAAGTATAGTATAATATAACCAGAAGTCTTTTTATTTGGTATATACTCTTGTTTTGATACTAGGTCTGCTGAATTCATAAACGCAATAACATTTCCTAGAGCTGGGTTTTTTTTTTATTCATATAGGCTAACTTTAAATGTTTCACTTTTTCAACTATTTATGAAACTTTAGAAATAGTTATAATGATTCCACACAATGGATTCTGTATTAGCCTTTTGTATTTTTAATGATATCACTTCAGGATGAACAGGCAGTTTGCCACCCCAAGGTGCTACAGCTCTTCTCAGCACCCATTTTTTTAAATTTATTTTATTTTTGGTGAAAGGCTTCTCTTTTTACATTCTCATGCATACTGAATGGTGTTATTGGAGGATAAACATCTGGATTCCTCCTGCGGGATTTATATCTGAGTCAAATAAATGTTAGTTTCCCTTTTTGCATGAACCAAAAAGAATAGAAACAACAGGAATAAACAGGAAAAATACACACATAATTGCAACATGTTAAATCACAAACAATTCAACAACCATCCCCGATATGACTTTGTCCTTCCGCCCTAAAGTTCTTTCAGCTGTGACAATACAAGCTTGGATATCCTTCAAACAAATAACTGCATCATACTGCATCACAATATGAAATACCTTCATGTTTGTTGGGGTGTGCTTAATTTAAAAAAAAGGCAGCATTTCCTACCCATATGGCTATATTGGCTCCTGGGGCTTAAGTTTCATCACTTTTCCAAAGATCTTCTGTTGCTTCACTGATGTTGGTACTTTTAGCGGTATTAAGAAAATATTGCTGTCCCTCAGAGTACATCTGAGGAGAGAAACTGCCTTTTAGAGTTTGGATGATCTGCCATTATTTTGAAATATTTTTAAGTAACCCTAAAATACATAAATTTTAATCCTTTAAATTATTAACTTTAAGCAATAATACTGTTTTGAAACTGCAAGAATTTGAAGTCTCTTAATCTGAATTATGATGAGATGTTGTAGATCTAATCAAAAATTCCATAAATGTAATGACCATCAATGCAATATTTTTTAAGAATCATGTATATTTTTCTGCGTATCCACACCATGCAAGTTTTCGTGCTGAAATCTGCATCTATTGTGAATAGAATATCATGAGTGTGTCAGTACAGGGATAGAAAAACTGAAATCTAAAAATAAAATGAGTAAACAGAAAACCAGTATGAGTTTGAGCAATCTCTGAAATACTTCTGCTATCTGTAAGTTTTAAGAAGTGGACTTCAGAGCATCAGAGCACTCAGATATGAGGATAAATATTTAGAAATCTTACCCATGTCTTTCTTCGAATAAATCTCTAGCCCAGGTCTTTGTTCAGCTTATATGAATTGTCCTTCATAATGGGAATAGTGCTTGTGCAGGCAGGTGTCACATGTGCAAAACGTTCAGATGCATTTATTTAGTCACAATAATGAGAAATACTGTATGAGAGACTCAATGAAAACTGTAGTGGTCCCACAGTGATATATGTATGTATGTACTCTACATATGGCCAAAGTTTGAGAGAATAGTATTACCCCAAATGAATAATGTATCCAAGGTCTCAATTCAGTGAAGATGAGTGGCATTAGAAATTTTTTAAGGAAAACTTATTTGGCCTCACCTCCCTTTGCAGATAGTCACAGGTTGCCCATAGGCAACGCACATATCTACGTGTGTATGTGTGTGTGTATGTCTACTTATGTGGATCCTCCAGAACCTTCACCGATGGCACCAGGCATTTTTCTGTATATATCCAAAATGAGCCCATTACTCTTTGATGCAAGAACAAAAACTTGACAGAAAAGGGTAATTGTCATGTTAAAATAAACTTTGTTCTTCTCTTTCAAAACAAAAAATATACACCCTTAGTTCAGAGAGTGGTGTATGTGGAAGGTGGAAATCTCACTGCTGATTTGGTGCTCTTATAGTACCAAATGTGTAGAATCAGGAGCTTTATGACATTTTCAAAAAAGTTACAACTAATGTTCCAACAGCCATCAGAGGGTTCATTCCAAATTTTCTCTTCAACTGGTTTTGTGAGAAAAATGCTACAATCATGACTAACAGCATTCAGAACAGCAGGAGGACAAAAACGAGGTCATAAAATATCAGTTCTGAGAAGTTCTGCAAAGATTAGAATTACCTAAGCTAAGAAAATCACATCAATGTGATTTCGCTTTCTTATTTTAAGGGCTTAAAAAAGCCTGGTTGTGTTTTGTCTGGTTATGGATGTGAAAATCAATCAAACAGCTTGTTTATTTAATTTTTGGGAGAAATGAAAACCATACCACAGAGAAAAAAAAAAAACAAAACAAAAAACAGAGAGCAAGGAGAAGGAACAGAGAAAAGTGATCATCAGAAAGTGGGCAAGGAGGCTATGAATTTATGCTATAACAGTAACATAAAGATGTAAAGGACTTATTCAAACAAAATCTTATTCTCAATGACCATTGCACAATATCCTTCAGAAGAACAGTAATTCTTTGATGTGACATTTGGGGAGGTGATAAGGTAAATAACCACAGCCACGTTCAGTAATATGGAACAGAAAGTCAGCACTGCAACAAAGATAAGAACTTCTATTTTTGTACGGTTTCATTATAAAATAAACAAAGTCACATACTTATTGGATAAATGCTGGTCATCTATTTATCTACCAGTCTCTACATTAATATATAGATGTATAAGTGATGTATAGATATACAGATATCTAGCTATAGAGACATATACACATTGATAATTTTTACTGTTCTATCCATATAAAAATCTGGGACATGATACTATGATCTTCTATCTTTGCTAGAGCTAAGCAGCTGTGAACTAGGATGGCTCCTTTATCTCCCACTAAATCATTTGATATTTCTCTTTCTCAGATTAGACAATCTAGAGTTTCAGTTCTGCGAAGTATAATCCCCAGAACAGCATAACTGAGCATGTTCAGCTGTGCCTCTGTTACTAGTGCACCTCTTCAAGCAGAATAATCATTCCCAAAAACTATGCTACTAATCTCTTCAATTTAACGGGGTGACTGCAACAAGGTGAGGTACACAGCCCTACTGGTCCCATGAACTGCAGTCAGATCCTTCCCCAGTTCCTTACAAGGAAAGAATTATGCATATGGTCATGCATAAGGTAATGTCCGGCTCTTCTTCCACATTGATTAATGGAGATAAATGGGGGACCTGCATCGTAATTATGCTTATATCAATCCTTAAACTCATGACTTTCATGACTTGCTATTGATAAAGCAATTCTATGGCCTGTTAAATCTTTTCTGTTGCTGATAGTGCTTAACAACTTATGATGATCAAATAAGCCTAACAGCCCACTGCATTGAAACCCAAGATGATACTCATCAACCATAGCGTGCCTCACCATACATCGCACTGCCGTTCCATTTTCTGCACTCCCAGCTTTGCTCACACAAAGCTTTTCTACCTTCCTTTTTTTTGAACAGTTAGCAGAAAATCACCATTTTTTCTGAGTGGTCAGTTAGCCTTGTCTAACAGCCAAATACCCACCCAGATGCTCACTCACTACTACTCTTCAGCAGGGCAAGGTGAGCCAATAGGATTGGAAAGCTTATGGGTCAAGAAATCACTTACCAATCACTGCCATGAGTAAAACAGACTTGACTTTGGGGAAAATTAATTTAATTTACTGGTAATTGAATAGATTTGGATAGCAAGAAACAAAAAGACAAACATTAAAACAATGTCTTTCCTTCTCCCTTTCTCAAGTTCAACCTTATTCTTTGACTCTCAACCCCTCCACACCCCCCTCCCAATCCTCTCCAAGTGACACAGGAGGGGTGGAGTTGTGGAGTTATGGTTGGTTGCTTCAGAAAATATCCAGTTGCTCTGGCAGGCTGCAGTGAGTAACTCCTCTGAGTACCTCCGCTTCTTCCTCCTCCTTCTCTGAATCTTGTGTTTGCCCTGCTGTTCCTCACTCTTTTTGTTTCTCCTTCTCTGTTGTGCAGTGTTTTTGACCTTTCTTATTTACTTTTTCCCAGAGATTCCGCCAGCTTGGCTTCTGGGCTCAGCTGTGTGCTACAGTGAGTCTGCTGGAGCTGGATGGAACCAACTGGTATAGGGCAGCCTCAGTCTTTCCTCACAGAGTCCACCCCTGCAACACCTGGACATCGGCACCTGGTACACACAAGCATTCAAGCTAGCCAAATCATTACCTTCGAACTCACAGCAACATGGAGGAAGAGGAATTTGATATTGCTGGGTACTGCCAGATCTAAATCATTCCCCAGCTGTTCCAGCCTGACCATTTCTCTCACAGCCCACTCCTTCTCCCTCACTTCTGTTTTTCCAATCTCAGATGCTACACTGAAAAACTACAGAGAAAGTTAGGTCCTATTCAACCAACTCAAAATGGTTCAGAATCTTATTGGTCTTGTGGCACATACTTAGTCTTAGGGAAGGCTGTGAGAGCCTATTCTTTATTCGTGCTCTGTATGAATTAAGTGTGGTAAAATATCATAACTATACTTATGTACTGCATTTTTATTATGAGAAATAGCGGTAAAAAAAAAAAAAAGTAACTCCAAAACAAATTTAAGTTCAGGTCTATTTTTTTTAATTTATATTCTTTTGTACATACTGCTAAACCATTTTTGATTACCACATGTGATAACGGCTTTTTGGGTTTATCCTAAATGCATGCACACATGCATATATATCCCCATGTGTGTTTCTATGTATATAAAAAATATTTCATAAAAAAAAAAACTTGCCCCCAAAATAGTTAAAATATTTTCATAATTTAAAGATAAATTTATGAGATAAATTTAAAGCATTTAACACTCAATCCTTAACATTAAAGACATATTTTTTTCTGTACTTCTGCTGTGGAAGAGGAGGTTTTTCACTTTGTCTGGAATCACAGTATCAGATTGATGACATGAGGTTTAGCTCAGAGATTGGAAATACTTATAGCTTTTTATTACATATACTTTTAAACTATTTTCTATATTCACAGATATATACAGCATGCTAAGAACCCTAGTTCATGCTTCTAATGGCAAAGAGCGAAAGTACTTCAAGCTAGCATTACTCAGAAGAGCCTCATGCATCTAACTGCCAGAGCACTGTAAAGTACTCACTTTATTTCAGGGTGAACATCAAAGCTCTTGCTAGACTCAGATAAGTTTGCATCCTTAACTGATTATTACCCAAAGCTCTTGAACATGGAAACAGTCCTGTAATCCCAAGGCAACAGGCTTACTAAGAAAGATATTTGTTTCTTAACTCTGGCCACGTTGGAAATTAGACCCTTCCACTACCCCACTGTCCTAGCATTTCTTTTATCTAACTCTAACAAAGAAATACGTGAAACTGGGAAAAGATCGTAATAGTACGGGAGAAGTATTTTCATCCTGGAAGCAAGCAAGAGAGGTGCAGCAGGAGGGTGAGCAACTGGTAGGAACAGTGATTGCAGTTCTTCTAACACATAAAATGTATGCAGCAGCTTCAAAACAAAGGCACTCCCCCTTCAGATTCACCCAAAGGTAGCACCGGAAGGTATTCTTGCATGGCATAACCGTGAGTATCTGCATAGTCATGCAAGTATAAAACTCACAAAGCCTTCCACTAACCCTGAACTGGGATACTGGGATTTTTCAAGACCTATTTGTGTTATCATAGTAACCGTATATACCACTGCAATTAAGAGTAAACTAAGTCACAGTTTTAGTCTATCAGCATAGGAACTGCCTGTTCAAAGTATTGCCAGGTTGAAAAACACTGTAGTTACCTTGAGATCCAAAGTATGTTGTCCAGAGAGTTAACCTTCTTGAATTGGTATCTTTGTGTTTTAAGACCTCTAAATCTAAGGTCAATCCAAGAAAGATCTGTATCTTTAAAAGTGTAAAACAAACTATATCTTATTTAAGGAAAATTAACTTTGGTTTAATACTGATGAAACTCGAAGCAATTGTCTGTGTTATCAAGTTCTCTTGTAGAATTATGTCATCCCTTACTTACCACTCTGTCTTCTTTTGTTCCTTATGTTTTTGAAACGACCTTGAACCACTCTTAAAAGTCTGCTGCAGAATGTTTTCATTCTTAAAAGCAGGTCATCGTGCAGGTAATATTCACCACCCTAGGTACCATACAACAGACAAAAAAGGTCTCCTAAGAAATTTGCGGTCAGCTAGTCAGGCCACTCACGTGGGGGATAAGATCGGCACCAGCATATGCTCATTGTCCCACACTTCTCCTGTGAGGAGCAGACAGATGGAAGCTTCCTGACAGTGATTGAATTATGTAAATGCGCATGTGCACAAGTCTAGGGTTAGGCACCTACAAGTAAACTCTAGGGCTATACTTATATTGTGGTCACAAGAGCAGGGAGTACTTACATTTTTCTATCAAACCCCCAGTTTAGGTTTCTAATAGTGTTTTGTAGATCTCATATCTCATTTTAATTCTTCTAACACAGACCTCAGTGTTGTATCTTGTCAATTAGTTACACAAACTATGCATAAGTTTTGGATTTTTTTTTTGTTTTTCAAATGAAAGAAAAATCAGAAGTCTTTTAAGAGTTAATAGTTTTAAACTAATAAAAAAATCAAGAATTAGAGAAACCATCCATACAACCGTCTTTTAAAGTAAAAGGTGTTAATGTTAAGGCCTGTGTCCAATTTGTAATACTGACTTTTATCTAAAGACCATTTTCTTAATTTTAAGTCAAAGAACTTCTGAATAATTATTTTTTTATGTTTTCTTTCAGAAAGTATTGTATATTAAGCTTATATTTATAGTAATACGGTGTGTGTAGAATTTTTTTTTCATTCTTTGTTTGACCTCATTTAGTCATAGCACTTCCAGATTTCAGTGTCACAAAATAATTTCCTTTTAAAAATTATAAGAACCTCTGCATCTCCAACAAACATCATCATCATTGTGCTTTATTTTGTAACTCCTCTACTATAGTACTTTTATTTTATCCAAATTAAATTAAAGCAACAACTTCTTTTTTGTAGTCTTTTAACAATGAACCAGATAATTATAGCTGGGAATTTCATAAGCCTCTAGAAGAAATCCTACTGCTATTGAAACTTGGTGAAGATGTGGGACCTAATTCTTTTAGGTGCTTGAAAAATAATTTCATTTTAAATTGCTTTATAGTAATTAAGTTGTATGCTTTTAGACATGTGATTTACTATGCCAAGAAACAAATATAATTTTTATAACTGTGGAAATTTACAGAACTGAATTACAAGATATATACCACTCCTATGACCCCTAATATGTAAAATTTAATGCTTGTTAAATACCACAAAATGCAAAAGGTTTTTAAACTTTCAGACTTAAGACTTTCATATATTTTAATATTTTATCTTCTATGCTCTAGAACTTTTTCTACCAACCAGCCTATAGTTTTGATGCTTAAGTGCTGCCCTATACTTTGGCATTTTCCAGGCAGCATGACTCCTGTGGGATTCATCAGGGAAAGCCATTAGTGCACTCACTAGCATAAAACTTGCATGATGCCATAAATCTTTCAGCAAGCGGATTTGGAAGATGTTTTTGTGAAGGTTATGTGTGTAAAGTAAGCTACATTACATGAGCCTTCAATGTGTGCCTTCAACATTACACTTTCTGACATTTAATAAAATAGTGATTGCAAAGAGCTGCATCCTCAGAGGCCTTGTTATGCCAGTACCAGTGTGAAGGGAACACCCTCAGACTGTCTTCCATGTTTTAGTTGTGAAAGAATCTGTTTTATTTTTCTAAGCTATGTAGTAAAACCTGTTTCTTTAAAATATTTTGCTTTTTATCCTTGCAGGTTTTAATAAAGTAGCATCTTACTGCATTAAATACAAACAAGTATTTAATGTAGAGAAGACTGCATATAAGTGCACAGACATTTCAAAACACATTAAATTACTCATAGCTAATTTATACTATAAAGACTTTATTGTTCTGCTCTTGTCAGTCTATACAATTTTCATACATTGGTTATGAAATTCTTATTTCCTTGATTTCATATGCCGAAATTGTCATCTCTGAAGATTAAAACAATGTGTGCGTATATCTACCGAATTCTTGCTCATTTTGTAAGTAAAACAAATGATGGCAAAGTGACACAATCTCAGTTCTTTTAATTAACATTTATGATTCATAAATCTGGAGATGAAACTGAAAGATGAAAACTTTCTACTATTGCTTGCTCAGGGAAACTGAAACTGAAGTTTAAATCTAAGGTCTGTACTGGAAGTTAGTGCATCTTGGTATCACTCCACAGTTTTCAGAGCTTCCCTGTCACATGAGATGATTGTTTTTAAGCTTTGCCTTTAATTCTATCTTTTCCCCCTCTGCAAAGCAGAACTAGAAAAGCAAGGTGATTCGCAGCTGAATTTATTAGGCACCTGCTGTCACTTCAAGGAGCCTAATACCTACGAAAAGACCAACAAGGCCATTTCTTTTTTGTTGTTTTTTTGTTGTTGTTTTGATCAGACAAAAAGCAGTAGATGAGAATGTTCTACAACTGATTACCTTCATCCAGTTTAAAACTGGAACTCTGAGAAAAAAGAGCTGTTCAGTGCTGTGATGCTGTGGAATTGCTTGTCCATGACACTAACCCACTTTCTGGGCTTATCTGCCTGAGTAAATACACATTTGTGTTCTATTTTGGATCAGGATGTACTGCTGAAGCAAGTGTCCCAGTCACCTGGGCTCTGATTGACTTCACTAAGTGGTTTCAGAGCAGTTGAAAGTCCTGCTGGCTAAAACTAGTGTGGAAACTGCACTCTCAAGACAAAGCTATGGTGGTCCATCTGCTGATGGGCATTGAGTCCACTAGCTCCACCTCAGGCTGTTCACTGGTAAGATCCCTGAAATACGTGTCCTGATGGAATCTTTTACTCAGCATCAACTGTTTACTCAGAAGACTCATTGCTATTCTGCTACCTTAGCTGCTAACACTGCCCTGGTCTCCTAGGACCAGGGGACATCACTCCTTTTAGGCTGCACTTCCACTGAGAGGAGACAGGAAATATCCCATAGCCCCACCTCTCTTAATTTTACTTGCTGTATAAGGAGGTGGCTAGTTGGTTTAGACTGTGCAGCTACTGGCGTGTAGAGCTACGTGAGATAGATCCAGACCAGAATATTAAACCAATTGTAACTTAATTACTATTTTACTATTCAATAAAATATATGCCCAAACCATGTTCTGAAATGGTGCTCTCCTTGAATCAATTTTCAAACATATCCAAAATAACATTTTATCACTGCAATCAGCGTCATGTGTGAAGAGGCCTGTGCATTGTTGTAACAAAGATTAAAATTAAGAGAGAAGGATGCTTCTTGTAAAATATTAATTAAGCTTTGGATCAACAACTCTACAAGTTTGATAATACCACCTATAAGGTTTGATTATATAAGTATTTCCTCAATCTCTTCACAGACTCACTTCTTGGAGGGCACCGATCTATTTAGACACCAAGAAACTGTAACAAATACTATATAGATATCATTTTGTAGATGAAGGTTGTTAGGTTTGTGGGTCATTGTAAATATTTAACTTCAAGCTTCCTTGCTAGTTGCAGGCTGCAATGAGACACAGCAGGATGAAAAAAAAAATTAAAACACCACATTAAAAGAACACCTTTGGGCAATTTCAGGATTTTAAATGAAGAAAAAATTCAGTAACATTTCTAAGGGCCAGGTGAAGAGATTATTTTTAACAGGATTAGCACTGTCAGCATATACAAATGAGCATTTTGAAGTTAGAATTTTGAAAGACTTAACTTTAGAGTTTGGGGAAAAAAAAACCAAACAACAACCAAATAAAACCAATGAAGAAAAATAGAGTGATTTAGAGAAATATTAACACGAGAAGTCTAAAGACCTCATCTTCATCATTATTATGACCATTAATGGGTTAATAACAAAGGCCTTCCAATCTCAAAAAATCCTGTGGTATCATGGTATCAGTAGAAGTCAACCTGGAAGGATATATTGGAATGTATTACTTTAAATTGCTCTCAAGTGTATTGCCCACTTCCATTTCTAAAAATATATTGTGAATAATAATTAAAAGAATGAGCATTATAGATTGGTCAGAAGAGAATGATTTTCAGTCTTGACCAAACAAACACTCTGATTTTAATATCTACCACTGGTCAAACTGACTACAGTTAAATATGAAATCAGACCTTTAGAAATATGTAAACTTTTCACAAATTTAGGGATGCTGTGATCAAGATATAGAAGAAGAAATGAAACAGTTCATTTAAAAGAAACATCTGGCTCCTGATCATCCTAGCAGAATGACTGCTGCTGGGGAATATTCCAAATAAGAAGATATAAAAACCAGACTGTTGAGCTGCAGCTCTCAGTTTAAAAAAAAAAAGCAGCTGTTTTATACAAGATTGATAGTAGTCAAAGAAATGCTGTTATGTTAACATTTCTATTTCAGGAATGAAGACACTGTAGCTTGATTTCTTGACCTGCTTTGATATTTGCTTTGAGATTCTCACTGAAAATTGCTAAATATTATACTGGCAGGTGTAGTTTCATTTTAATCACATTCATTTCACTGACTTATCAAGACTGTAATTAAAAATCTTTCCACGTTTGCTTTGTATAGGCACAAGAAAATGATGACATTTTCTAATTGTTTCTTTTATGCTTGTTTTAGCTGGGAAATGTGTTTTCCCTGTCTTCTCTGTTCAGACTGACATTTTATCTACTAACTAAATATTTGTTTTTAATACCTGCAAGATCACTTCTGCTCAAAAAAGAACTTTCTTTTGCCCTCCCTTATACAGCAATGTTATCTGAGAGCCTTTTGCTCACTTTTTCTACACCTTAAAAAAAGTAATAAAATCTTTGATGATTTTCACTGCCAGTACTGTGCTTGTGGTAACTACATCATGAAATTTCTTGACTTGAACGCAGTTGCTTGAAAATAATGTTCTGGTTTTGAACATATTTTGGAAGTTATTTTGTCATGCTTGCTAAATATATTAACCATCAGATAGTCAATGCTATTATTGATCTGCTTATTAATTCAGAACTGATCAACCAAACCAGTTATGGGAACAGAAATACAAACCTCTCATTCAGAGTTCTCAATTTTATTTCATTTTATTTAATTAATTTATTAACACATAATCTGAGTGTTAATAAACCTAATATTTATTACTGACAATACTTTTTTTTGTCTTAACTTCTGTAAAATGGAACATAGGTGACATAATCTCATCATATTTAGTGGTGGAAAATCAATGCCATGAAACTTACTTGTATTCCTTTCTAAAATTAAAAGCAAACTCTTTATTTGCTAACATGTTGCTGAATAATTAAACATCCACAACTGATTTTGTTGATTTAGCTTCCCAAACTTGATATGTTCCTTACATGACAGAAATGTCTAATGAAATCTGAGAAGTCATATACATAATGCAAAAAACTTGTCTCTTATTTTGGCGACTATTGGATAACTCACAGGAAGTAAAAAGAAAGCAAAACAAAAAGTAACCAAATCATTGGACGTGCAGTCTAAGCAAGTCACTTGTCAATGCAAGAAGAAAAAAATGCAGAACATTTGTATACAATTCATCAGTTACTGCATATGCTTATACTAAAAATAATTTGTTCTTACTAGTATTAGATATTTTTCCTTTCATCGCTACTGAAACCACCTCTTATAAGTGCATTATTTGATGTAAATAAGAGTTTCCAACATGATGACTTTATTTTATTTTTAATATAAATCTACAAAGGGACAAACCAAAACTGTCTAGGTTGTTATGGTATGGTGTAACATAGTATGGCAGCCTCCTATTCCCACATTAATCATTACTTTTATGTCCTATAAAATATCTAGGAGAAAGACCTTTTTCTTTATAGGGACATAATCTTCCCCCATATGATCAAATGTCGCCCTGCTTAGAACTTCTCCTTGGGATGTGATTACTTGGTTCAAATACCTCATCTAATCTGAGTTAAACTGAAGTTCAGAACACAGGACTCCTTTTTACCCAGGTGACTGGCATAGATTCTTATATTTAGGTGCGATTCTGTGTATTTCTGTATATACATATGTGTGACATAGCTGATAATCATGTATGTAGAGGGGGAGAGGGGGAGAGAGGAATGAAGGGATATAACATGCATTAATTGCTCCAAGAAAGTTCAACTCTGAGAACCTTGGCACATATCCTTGCATTTTTCTGTTTTAGGTGAAATGTATAAACACCTTTTCCTATGTTGTTCTTTATGCCAAACCATCTCTTCAACATATCTTTGATGGTTGCTTCAGGTTGCTTCATAATGGACACTTTGAACCCCATTCTGAGATATGTACCTCTCTCCATGTCCTGTTATGCATGCCTGAGGTATTGATTCCTCTAGCACTTCTGTAAAGCTGAAGTCATTTTGTAGGATACAGTTTAGGAGAGGGGGCAATTATTTGTGACAAAAAAACACCTTCAGAGTACTTTTTTTTTTGTTTGTTTGGTGTTGTAACTTTCCTCTATCATTCTGTATACTGCTTTATAATTTTTTAAGATGCTAAGTATAGACTTGTTATAGATTTACATTATATAAGCTCATTTTTCTTTCCTGACCTTCTTTGAAAAGTTATCCCTTGCAGTATATTTGTCAGTGTCTTCTCTGACTTACTTGTCTGGCAATCTGACCGTTGGCATCCTCATAACATCTGTCATGAATGTCTATCTGCACCATTCTCCAAGTCCTTCATTTGTTGCCTTGTCTGTTCACAGTAATTGCCACATTCATCATAGGTACTTCTTTTCAAGTAGAAACAATTTCATTCTCTGATGTTGTGTTTAATAACTTCTTTGTAGTTCTTTGTATTTTACTGTTTTTTGTATTGTGAGATCTGTACTCAGCAAACAAGTATATAAATAGTGCCAAAAAAATTTTTATAACTTACTTCACATGCTGAGATTCTCATCTTATTGTTACATAAGAAAAGATCTCACATCTCTATCACAATCTGTAGATCTACAAGAGGTGTTGCCTTGAACCTACTTCAAAATAATGTGAACTAGAAATTGAAGCTGCAATTAGCTAAAATGTTGCAGTGAAAAGTATAGCTTGGTACTGTACAGAAGCATAATAGCAAAAGGTGCATTCACTCCACAGTATAAATCATGATATTTCAGTCCTCTTTTCATCCAGAGCCTTATGGATTCCAGTGTCCTGGTCTGTAAGAGAACAATGGGTAATCTGAGGGAATGTGTTGGAATCCTATGATTTTTAATGGATATGTACCAAATATTCATCAGTAAACCCAACCTTTAGTAATATTTCTTACATAATAAAAGATATGTTTCTTAAATATGTGATCTTTGTTTACAGCACCCTCTTGGGCACACTTATCCGCCAAGCAGATAAGCCTGTGACACTGTTCTGCCTAGAGGTATGTTATTTCCTGTTTTAGTAACAGAATCAAGAATCAGGCAATAAATAAATTAATAAAAGAATGAGCTTACTCCTGTCTGATTCCTTCACAGCTTTTCTAACACATCTGACATTGCCAATTGTACAGTAGATGAGATTTGTAGGCACAGAAGGGGACTGGGAATATATTACTTTTTAAAAGCTGTCTAATTCTTTACTGTTAGCATAATGTCACATTAGACTATGATTATATGCTGATGTGACATCAATATATAATGTTATAGCATTATCTCTGATGATACTGTCATATGAATGGCCACATTACACTTAAGTAACACCATCGTTTGTTAAATACCCATTCTTCTTGTGAATTTTAAACTTATTTTGGAATATTTTTTGTGAACTCATATGAATTTCCTTTTTTTTTTTTCTATTTCATGTTGAATTTCTATGGATTGCAAAAATAAGCATAAAATATAGAGACCAATCTATAGGATTTTATTTTAATTTGGTTCTTCATAGTATGATTTACGGATTATTTTTTTTTACACAGATTTTCAAGAGTAATGATGTTTTCAATGTGAATAGTCCTACTGATACTCAAAATACTAATCTGAATTAGAGTTCACCAACATGTGCAAAGGCTTCCCAGTCTAACCCAAATTTAACAATGAGATTTCCTTCAGTGAAATACACACTTTAAATGTACTTCACAGTTATCACCCTTAGGATCGTATTCTATATTTTTTATAGGAACAAAATCTTTTCTTTTTATCCCAGATAACAAATTATGTAGCTCCCTACAAAATATATATATATTCCCAGTAATGTGTACAAGATCACTTACACATTATACGCATTTACTTTCTTTATAGAAACTTGAAATAGGACCACAGAAAATGGATCTGTGAGTGAATTATTCAAGCAGTAACTCATTCAACTCTTGTACCTAAGGAGCTAGAGATGGAAGGATGTTCACTGCAGACGAGATTGCGTGTTCTGTTTTCTTCTCAGTTTTTATTATTTTTCACATGTCCCCAAAGTGCTGTGGCATTCCACTGATAACGCTCCAGGACTTGTTTTGAGTTTTGACATTCTTGACCCTTAGGCCTCTTAGAATAAAACATATACATTTTTCTTATGTCTTCATCTAATTTAATTCTTCTCTAATGTACACGTGTCTATAGCCTATGGTAACTGGTTGATAGTTATGGACACAGAAAATCCCAGTTTTTTAAACACAGATTGCTGCAAACAAACCATATTGCCTCATTTGGCTTAATAAAGTTTTCATGTGGGTTTATACAGCTTAGCTGCAGAGACAACCTTTACAAGTCACAGTATAATTCAGTGGGTGATGTACTACTCTATGCACTATTTGCTTACTCTTTCAATAATAGAGTAAAGTAATACCAACTGCAGCACTAACTCTTTGAGTTGTGGACATTTGCCTGAGACCACCAATTCATTTCACAAAGTCTGCTGAACAGCAATCAGATAATAATGACTTTCTGGTATGTAGTTAATGATGCAGGGGTTTAGAGGACCCATACCTTATTAAGTGTGCAGGGTGGATGGTGTGCAGTTAATGTAATGTAAAGTAACGATAGAGTAAGTAGAATAAAAATAAATAGCTTAGCTGACACATTCTCTGCATCTTGAATGTGAAATGCAACTGGTATGTAGAGGCCTTATTTATAACAATTGTCAGATAAACCCTCATAATAGGGCTTATGTAGGATGAACTAGACCTTATATTAGCTTTCTGTACTGTGTTAGGATTCATCTGGGAAACTGATTTATTCAGACAAATTGTGCTACAATCTCACATAGATGAAATCAGCTGTCAGTATTTATACATAACACTAGGGTTGGGATTGTAAACAGACACCTGGCTGGTAACATTTTTCAATCTAAGAATTTCTAAATCTGTTTTTGTGATGATTTAATCTTGATTTATGCTATGCTTTGCATCTATTATCACTTTAGACTGCATGGGGGACAGAAAAGTTGACTATATGGCAGTGCTGATCAAAAGTCTTCCTTTTAAAATCAGAATCCTTACTTTTAATTCAAGAAGATCTTATCAGCACCAACTGACACCAAGTTATTTTCTATAACTAGTTCATTATAAATTCTTCAGTGCTTATCAATGCTAAGGTATAATGTAGCTAAGGTAGAATAGGTTGGTAAATCTGGCTGTTATATCCACGGATACCTAGTCTGAAGTATTACTAACAATATCTTTCCTCTGCTAAAGACTCACAGAACGATGAGCCATTGTATATTTATTACTCTGGAAGAGATCAGCTATTGTATATAAATATAATCCTAAGTGTACGTAGCAGACTGCCTACAATATTACATCTGAGGATTTCTTTTATTATTGTGTACCTAGTTATGCTTCCAGTTTTATCTTCATTTTTATCTTTTTAAAAGGGAATACCTGTTCTCCATTCCAGTTCCCAAAAAATATCTCATTCTTAAAACGTAATATTATGTAATTCTTAAAATGTATACATCAATAGTATTTTTTTCTGTGCCATTACCTAGGTTTCTGGGACTAGGTTAAACATGGACATTATTTCTACTCAAACAATTTATGTGGAAATTTGAAAGGGAAGTAGATAAGCCAAACAGTCTTGCTGGAGAAGTGGTTCTCCTTTGTTTTAAGGGGAACCAGTCTGCTTCTTACTGTCTGTCTCAAAATATAATGTAAGAAGTAAAGTACAGAGACGATACACGCAAAACTGATCTTGAGAGGACACAAACTTTTTACTAAAAGGAAAAAAAACCACACATATCCATAAATAAACAGTAATAAACAGTAAATAAACACAAAAGAAGCTCCTTTATTAAACAAAATGAAACATTTCATTTCATTTCAGTAACTGAGAAAAAGCAATGAGAAGAAAACACTAACTCCATTCTCAGAGGAGTTCAAACACTCAACATAAATTAAACCTGCCTAACTCTTAAGGGAATTACTGAGCTGTAAGCATTGTTGTTTTAACCTTTCTCTTTCTGATTGCTCTGATCTTGTGTGTAGTTAAACAATATTTGCTTTGAAGAAGCTGGTTTTAGTTACTGCGTCTTTCAAGTGACCAAAGATTCCAAAGGGAAGAAGCTCTGTAAGAGTACGCTCATGTGGCTGTGGCAGGGAGTGAGGTGGGGAACAAGAGACGCTGCAATCCCATTTAAAAAAAGACAGGGATTTCAGTCTGAGAAAAGTATAAACATATAGCATTTGAAAGAAGTACCCGAAAGAAGTACCCAAAAGAAGTCAGGATCCAGGTAATTTTTTTTTTTATTGAAAAACAATATTTAATATTACTTCATATTTAGCAACATCTATTAATTTGCTTATGCACTTCAAGCCTTTAAAAACCTCACACATATTCTAAGCCTTTCGATGGTCACAGGAAGAGATCACAAGCTGTTAATTATAGCTAGGTTCAGAAGCAGAATACTGGAAATTGTTGAATGTATCATCACAAAATTCTCCCACCCCAGGTCTTTTTTTTCTCTCTTTTTTTTTTTTTAATTATTAAAACTATTCAACTATTAAAGTATGCCAGAAAATATTACAACATGAAGTATATATTTTTTTTTAGAGAAATTATTTAAATTATGAACTGGTGATCACAAGAGGCCCTGTTTTAAAGGGACAGATTTTATAGATGCAGCCTAAGTAGTGAGTGTTTTCTTTAAAGCAGATGTGGTTTGGTTACTCGTTATTTAAAAAACAAACAAACAAAAAACCCAACCAGATAAATTAAGTAAGAAAATATAAATGCATAAACAAGTTTCTACAGTTTCAAAATGAACAAATAGAGACATGGGGATCTAGTTCTTTCCCTGTGTAGATGAGGGCCTTGTGTCTTCATATGGATCATTTAGCAAATCCATACTTTGTCCTATTAACCAGCACAATGGAATAAAGTTTAAATTATTCATGCTCTTGAAAGTATCAAAAAAATCTGACATCCAGAAAGATAAAGAAGCACAGCAGCATTTTAGCAAGCCTGCAGACAGATGAACAGATGTCACAGCAGCCAGCAGCAGAACCAATCAAGGAGTCAGAGAAGGGAACGTGCCAAGGGACCAGACCCAGGCCCAGATGCCGACACTAGAAGAATTCATCTCTTAACGTCTGGTTGTACCAAGCATTCCCCATATGTGGGTATATGTATTGGCTTTGGGCCTAGTACACACAGAAAAAAAAATAAAAATGAACTGGAATATCTTCAACACTGCCAGGAATAAGGAGAAAATCTGCCAAGTTTGTGCTGAAATTCTGTGAATCTGACAATTGATTTTCTATTTGTAAAAGCACAATGTGTCCCTGTGGTAGCTTTGCATGTGTATATGTTTTAGACTGTGAAATAGGTTCCAACCTGTTTAAATAAAATCTTACCTAAAACATCTTGCTGAAATTAACCCAGTCTGTCAATAGACCCTAACCCCTCCCCCCGCCCCCAAACAAACAAAAAGCCACGCAAAAAGGGGCTTACTGGATGTGTCACTCATTGGAATTGTGATTGACATTCCAATAAACTTGCACCTCCTCTTGCCATCCACTACAGGCAACATGAATTAACTCCTAAATAAATTTGAGAGAAATTAGACTAAGCAAAACAGGACAAGGACCTTGAAGTCGTCAAATATGACACTTCTAATTACTCGTTTACTTTCCAAGTTTTTATTTATTTTGTTACATAAGAATCTAAACCAAATAAAATCCCCACAAAAAACCAAAAGCCATACATATCTAACTGCAGCTTATGCAAACTTCTGCTTGGATACTGGCAAACCTACAAAACACCTAAAATCACAGCATTTGGGACATGTGAACTTCTGCCAATAGGTAGATGAAAAATTTAGCAGGTCTTGAAAAACTGCCAACTTAGAGTTCTCACTCAGACCTGGTTATCATGGTAGGGTTTAAAAAAAAAACCACAACAACATACTGACATTTTGTCCTAAATTACAGGTAGTCATTGTTGGCAGGAAGTCTGAGAACAGGCCACTGGAAGGGGCTTGCAAAAAAGACTGCAGGGAAAGTTTTAAAGACCGGTGTTCTGATTAGATGAGAAATAAACCACCACCTCTTGTGGAACAGATGATTTGTAGACCTTTGCTAGACAACGGTCAGCCAAGGAGCCTATTTTAATAGGAAACTTCCTTTTCAGTTGAATCCTCTTTGAGATGAAGTACAGAACGAGCTTGCTACCATGCAGCCTCACAACTGTTGACTGGAGATATTTTGGATATCACTTCAGTATAAAGAAAGATACAGCTGTCTTCAGTCTTATTCTGATGCCAAAGACATACCAAGGATCAGATTTTAACCATAAGTCTACAGTAACAGGGAACAGGGAATTTATGGGACAAAACAGTTAGTGCTGAGGCCCGGAAATCTGTTTCTCCTCAGGCATTGTTTCACTCAAAATCTTGCTGTGGTAAAAAGGGACCACACCCTGTATATGATAGCAGAAATGTATTGCTTGTCCAGTTAATGTTTTAACCATCTGATACTCCACATTATCGAATTAATAATAAAAAAAATCTCAATAATAATAATATGGTTCAAATTGTTATGCATAAATACCCTTCCTGTTATCTACCTCATTTCTGTGGTGTAGTGCTCACTCTTCTGATGTTCCCCTGTGTCCTAAGATTGATGGATGCAGTTTTCTTCAAGAATTGGAGGGAAGGTTTACATTGAATGGGTCACATTGTGACGTCATGGCTAGGATTGGAGTTCCTTACTTCACAGACCTGGGGGCAATTTGGGGCTATTTTTATATTTTTTTTAATCACTGTCTGCTTTCTTCTCACTGGGCTCCTGCTTAAAGTGGAAAATCGCACACAGCCTAATGTAAAGGGTGACTGCCTGTTACTCTGTGACAGCCAAGGAGTGTCAGAGCTTCACCACATGTGGTATTCCCAGGGCTTCAGCTGCAGCAGTGCAGGCACCAGCCATTTGAGCCCTACGACTGTTGCAATAAGAGGCAGCCAGCTCACGCGAAGGCAATCCTGGGTAGGTCCCTAGAGTCCTAAGTGGGTGAGTTTGTACTCTGGAATGTGAAGGACAGTGAAGGGCAGAGTGGGGTGGGAGGTGTTGCGGGATGGGGGGTGTTGGCAACTGGGAGATTTACTTCAAAGGGCACTCCTGATTTGAACTAAATGCTGATGCAGAGGCATTCTAAGTGGGTTAGGAGTCTGTGTTCTTCTAAGAGTGATTTTGGCACTTAGAGTTCAGGCATCTAAATGTTTAGGTCACTTCTGAAAAATACTGAAATATACCTTAGAATTCTTATCGTAAACCTCTATTTCCTTGCCTGCATGTCAGGCTACACCCCCTGTACAATTTTTAGAATGTCTTCCCAGAGGCAATACTTTGCGCCAGCAGACCCAAGATATTTGCAATTCTCAAGCTGCAAACCCTGGCTGAACTGCAAAATGCTATTGCTGATCTGAGCTTTTGTAATTTTTTAATAGCTTTTATGGCTGTAGGCAGATATCTGCTCTCAAGTGTTTCTCAGGCAGAGAAAGAGAGTCCAAAGGCCAGAAGCACACACATCACCTCTCCCCTTCCTCATAATGGGATGGGAAAAAGAAGATTGACTCTTCAGTTATCTATTGCATGTGTAGCACAAAAAGAAAAGCCATATGCCTGCTACAGTCACCCATCCCTGCAGGCACCTTTTACAGCACTATTCTAGCAGTCAACATAAAGTTATGTGGTTGACAGTAGAGAATGAAATAGTATACAGAGCTCAGATTAATGTCACATTTGCTATCGGTATAAATATGAGGTACTATGTTGATTATAGTGTTCATTACTGATCTTATTTAAAAATTAGTTTAGTGTGTGCCAAACACTGAAACCTGCGCCAAACTGATGTCATGCTCTCTAACAAAGAACTTGTGTAAAATGAACTGAAAATCACTCTAAAGAAGCAGACTATCATTGGTGCTTTCAGCAATTCATGGTAAATGACAAATCATTTCAAGTCTGAAATTTGAACTTCTCTCCAATTCTCCATATCGGTATTACTCATAATATTATATTTCTTTTAATATGTACCATTTTTATCATTGAAGAAAAAATGGAATGTGCATTCTTTCACCTTTCTCTTCATTTCAATAGCATCATTTTTTGTTTGGTTGGCTGGTTTGCCCTCAGACACAGCAATTCATGAGAAATATATGATTTCTAGAATTTCTACACTTGATGCCATCAGAATGGCAGATCATGTCAAGTTTTTCCACTTTTTGGTCCTCTTTTAATTAAAACTAATCACTTCAAATCACTTTCCAGTGCCAAAGTTGGAGTTGTCAAAAACATCACTATCATATATGCTTGTCAGGGTGCTGGAGACACTGCTATCTACCAAGACATACAACAAATCTAAAAGTTAAACTTTTACAGATAACACATTTAAATAAGTAATATTCAGTATCCAAAGCCATTCTAGAATATTAAATAAAGTTGATTTATTTTAGGGCTGCAGATATATTTACCTAGATAGACAAATAAAGACTTAGGACTCTAATTTCAGGACCAACAGTTTTAAAGGTAGTGCATTTCAGTAATCATCTCACTGAACTAAGCCTGAGGACCACCTTTTTTTTTGTCTTTATTTTGTCACTATATTCTGTGTGTAAGAGAGCAGAAGTTACTTTTCATTTTTTATCTTAAATGCAGTTTTTTTAACTTAGTCCATTAAGTTGAGAGCCCTTTAGGAAAGACACATTTTTATGTATGTTTAGAAAGCTGCAGGCACAGTCTGAAGTCCATGTTCTACTTTGTAGACAAATGTTCAAATTCTCTTAATTCTCTCAAATTCACATTATTTGGTGCCTGCTGTTCTTTTATAGTTATCTTCTGACTTTAGATCCACCATCTCTCTTCAGCCAAATGACTCCGAAAGTTATTGCGTTCCTGTCAGTCAAGTTTTCATGTATATCTGCTTAAAACATTCTTTGAACCTTATATCCCTTGTAAAAGTAGTTCTCTGCAGTTGTCAGTGTCTAACCCTAAGACTTCCATCAGGATCTTTCTTTATTATCTAACAGTCACTATTTTTGCTTATCTAAATGGACTACAAAGTTAAGGAATTATCTGTATTTCTTTTTAGATAATTTAAAATGTGTTTTGAGATACTTTGTAACAGAAAAAGAAATTCACTTTTATCTCTAATTGCAAAGAGAAAAAGGAATATCTTTTAACTCCATTTTTGTTCCCTTAGACAGTATTAATTCATAACCCATAGGACTCCCTCTTAGCCATGGCAGCAACATTTTAATCATATGTAATTCTGACACCCTAGACATGTAACATAAACTTATCAAAATTTCTGCTTTCACTGATAAGTCCCTTAAGTAACAATTTTCATTATCTACTTTAGCTCTATGAGATAAAAGTGCATTTAACTAACATACGAAAGTTGGACTTTTTAGGTTTTATTGGTTTCATTTAAGCTGCTGCTCAGACTAAGAAGTAATTTTCCTTATTATCACTAGCTTTCAAGGAACTGAAAAGTGTCAAAGCATAAAATTTAATCATAAAGCATCCAGGTCTCCTTCTCTTTAGAAATAGTTATTTTTCCTTCAAGTATTTCTATTATCTTCTCTTTCTTTACGTATCAAACATTCACTTTGCTAATGCTTTTCCCCAATGACACTTTAATAACATCAAATCTTAGACTAAGTAAAACTGAATCTTGACAGTGATTACATAGAAAGCATCAAAGAAGACATTTAGAGGCCCTGGAAGTATGTTAATGACTGATTGACTGTTTTTATTTCTGATATTAAAAAATTGCTTTGTAGGGTCATTTTCTGTCATGGGAATCTTACAAAATTGTAAAAGGAACCTGGGACTGAATAAACAAAACCAGTTCCTTGATATGAGACATGCCAAAAAAAGATTTTGAGAGGGAACTTCATAAGAATAAAATACTGCAAAATAAATTTGTTTTAATCGCAACAGAATCAAAAATCTCATAGAGAGTCCAAATAGCAACTAGATGATTCAGGACTATTTTTGAAAAAAAATTGTTTGGATCACTTTCACTATGGAAGAACTAAAAAGAAAGTTCACACATCAGAGGAACTGACTTACAGGAGAATATCAGCAGAAGATATTTCGAATACATAAGTCGATGAATAGTACTGATATTGTCTCTTTCAGCAGGTTTATTACCATTTGTAACCATTTGGTAGAAACATCTTATATGACTATGAATTCTAAAGGAACTTAACAAAGAAACTCTTCAATAGGAATGGGAAGTTACAAAAGGCAACAGCCAACTTAGAATAGAATCATAGAATCATAGAATAGTTTGGGTTTGAAGGGACCTTTAAAGGTCATCTACTCCAGCCCCCCTACAGTGAGCAGGGACACCTTCAACTAGATCAGGTTGCTCAGAGCCCTGTCCAACCTGACTGAATCTTTCCAGGGGCATCTACCACTTCTCTGGGCAACCTGTTCCAGTGTTTCACCACTCTCATTGTAAAAAATGTCTTCCTTCTATCTAGTCTAAAGCTACCCTCTTTTAGTTTAAAGCCATTGCCTCTTGTCCTATCACAACAGGCCCTGCTAAAAATTTTGTCCCTATGTAGGCCCCCTTTCAGTGTTGAAAGGCTGCAGTAAGGTCTCCCTGGAGCCTTCCTTTCTCCAGGCTGAACAACCCCAACTCTCTCAGCCTGCCCTATGAGGACAGGTGCTCCATCCCTCTGATCATTGTTGTGGCCCTCCTCTGGATGTACTCCAACAGGTCCGTGTCTTTCCTGTGCTGAGGACTCCAGATCTGGACACAGGACTCCAGGTGGGGTCGCACGAGAGTGAAGCAGAGGGTTAGAATGACCTCCCTCAACAAGCTGGTCATGCTTCTTTTGATGCATCCCAGGATATGGTTGGCTTTCTGGGCCGCAAGTGCACATTGCTGTCTCATACTCAGTTTTTCATCCACCAGTACCCCCAAGTTCTTCTCTGCAGGGCTGCTCTTAACACATTCATTGTCCAGCCTGTATCCATTTTTGGAATTGAATGTATTATCATACATTATCTTCAATGGATACATATCATTATCTAGACTTGACTGTCTGGCAATTATTATAAGATTTTTTTTAAAGTATTGCATTCTGTGAACATTTCCATTATCTTTTTTTTTTTCTTAAACTGGATTCCAGATACTAGATATGTAGGTATCTGTGTCTGATTAAGAATGTGCATTATGTAAAACTAGACACCAGAAGAGTGGGAATGGGAGTTTTTTTAAAATTTCCCCAGCAACTTTTGCCAGAGCCTCTTCTGGTCTGAGATTCTCGTGCACATTAATCGCTTCTGCTCCACTGCTGTTATTCTGGAATTTTAGGGTGCTTTTGTAACAATCTCTGGTTAAAATATATTTGTTTTTCTTATTAAAACGCCTGATAAGGTGTTATTTTGTTGTTGTTTTTTTGTGTTTTTTTTTTTTTCCCCTCAAAATGTTGCAGTTTCTCCACATCAATTTGGAATGTTATTTGTTCCAAGCACCTAAAATACTCTGGAAAATACTTGTGAGAAGGGAATGTTGAGTGGAATATAGTGTTAATATTTTAAATGAATTTATTTGTAACAACTGACAAATACTTGGGGGCAGGGCAGGATATACTATAAATCCACTTAGGTATTTGTCATATAAAAAATAGTCTTATGGCATTTACCTTTTTTTATTTCTAGTGGAACTTACTTGTTTAAGTTGTGCTGCTTTCTAGCAAGACAATGCAAAATACTCTTTGATGAAACAAACAAACAAAAAAAGTTCCTCTCTTTATCATCCTCACTGACTGACAGTGTATGCACTCGGTCATATAAATGGAGGGTTTTTTGAGGGGGAAAACTTCTAAGAGTCTGTTACCAGATATCTCAGCTGATACTTTGAACTAATCTCCGCTTACGTCTATGCAAAATACTGGTACAGATAAACAAAATAAGTTTGATGTTTTTTTCTTTCAAAGCAAATCATTCTTTTATCACTACCCCTTTTTGGAGAACATACATTTCCAAATCATTCTCTGCAATTTACATTCAAAGCCAAAATAAGTAAGCATAATTCTCCTTGGATTTTTGCTTTTATATTCCACTATGAGGAAGTAACAGATATATACTTATGTGACCATTTTTCCTGAAGTGTGTGTGACAGTTTGGAAGCTGATATAAAATATAGTATTCTTCAAAAGTTGCATGTGATCTAATCATATAATCATAAAACAGCTTGGTTTGGAAGAAAGGGACCTTAAAGATCATCTAGTTCATCCCTGCCACTGTGGACAGGAACAGCTTCCACTAGATCAGGTTGCTCAAAGCCCCATCTAACCTGGCCTTGAATACTTCCAGTGATGGGGCATCCACATCTTCTCTGGCCAGCCTCTCCTAGTGTCTTACCACCTACCTCATAAAAAAAAAGATGTATTCCTTATGTTCAATTTCAACCTACCTTCTTTCAGTTTAAAATCATTGCCCCTCATCCTGTCACTACAGGCCCTAGTGAAAATTCTCTCTCCATCTTTCTTATAAGCCCCCTTTGTATACTGATGATTCTGACATTCCTTCGATATCTTTTTTACCTCAGAACTCCTAGGAGAGGTTATCATGTTCTGGCATGGCTTCTTAGCATCACCCTTAATGTTGAATCTTTATTATTAAAAGCCTGGTAGCACAGTACAAGTTGGTTTCTATTAAATTTAAATATTGTCACTGATTTGTTGTTTACAGCCAGGAGTTTTTTGAGAGCTTTACACATATTCCTTCTCTCACCAGCACTTTTCAAAGGAACCTAAATTTCAGTGGTCAGAATGCTTACCCTATGATCCAAAGAAATGGACTGAAACGTGCTCCACAGAGAATGAAATTTGGTCCTATCTCCCATTTCCCAGGAATCACCATCTCTGTGCACAGTTGATGAGAAAGAGAATGCTGAATTTTTGTTTCATTCTATCCTAATGGAAATGATGGAAAACAAACATATGACTTCAACAAGGTAGAGTAGAGAATTGCATTCAATACATGGGTGATGCTAAACTGAACTGATTCTCAAATCTCTGAAACTTCTGAGTATGACCAGAAATAATTGGGTGCAAGAAATAAGTTTTGCAAGTTCATGTTTGAAAAATTAATTCCTCATAACAAAATTTTAATAGAATGAAATTATATTCGTCCACAGGAGACATGATAAAAAACAGAGACAAGAGAGTCTGAAGAATTAATTTTAATAGTTTAAAATTTTATTTTGGATACTTAATTTCATTACACTGATGTCCGGACATGCTTAGCCAACTTTGGAATTACTTTGCATTGCCGAGTAGAGAACTGATTGAAGTGAAGGAAGTATGTAATGAGTTCTCTTGAATACAGAAGTGCCGTCCAAACGCACACACCCTCACACACACACGTCACAGAATCATAGAATCATAGAATTGCTGAGGTTGGAAGGGACCTTTAAGATCATAGAGTCCAACCTTTAACCTACCCTGACAAGAGCCACTTCTAAACCATGTCCCTCAGTGCCCCATCTACCCTTTTTTTAAACACCTCCAGGGATGGTGAATCCACCACTTCCCTGGGCAGCCTATTCCAATGTTTAATAACCCTTTCAGTGAAAAAATGTTTCCTAATATCCAATCTAAACCTCCCCTGACGTAACTTGAACCCGTTTCCTCTTGTCCTATCACTTGTCACCAGGGAGAAGAGGTCAGCCCCCATCTCTCTACAACCTCCTTTCAGGTAGTTGTAGAGGGTGATAAGGTCTCCCCTCAGCCTCCTCTTCTCCAGGCTAAACAACCCCAGCTCCCTCAGTCGTTCTTCATAACGTTTGTCCTCCAGACCCCTCACCAGCTTTGTAGCCCTTCTCTGGACACGCTCCAACACCTCAATGTCCCTCTTGTAGTGAGGGGCCCAAAACTGAACGCAGTACTCGAGGTGGGGCCTCACCAGTGCCGGGTGCAGGGGGATGATCACTTCCCTAGTCCGGCTCACCACACTATTCCTGATACAGGCTAGGATGCTGTTGGCCTTCTTGGCCACCTGGGCACACTGCTGGCTCATATTCAGCCAGCTGTCCACCAACACCCCCAGGTCCTTCTCTGCCGGGCTGCTTTCGAGCCACTCTGCCCCAATCCTGTAGCGCTGCATGGGGTTGTTGTGACCCAAGTGCAGGACCCGGCATTTGGCCTTGTTGAACCTCATACCATTGGCCTCAGCCCATCGGTCCAGCCTGTCCAGATCCCTCTGCAGAGCCAACCTACCCCCAAGCAGATCAACACGCACGCCCAGCTTAGTGTCATCTGCGAACTTACTGAGGGTGCATTCGATCCCTTCATCCAGATCATTGATAAAGATATTAAAGAGAACCGGCCCCAGCACCGAGCCCTGGAGGACACCACTTGTGACCGGACACCAACTGGATTTAACTCCATTTACCACCACTCTCTGGGCACGGCCATCCAGCCAGTTTTTTACCCAGCGAAGAGTACACCTGTCCAGGCCATGAGCAGCCAGTTTCTCCAGGAGAATGCTGTGGGAAACAGTGTCAAAAGCTTTACAAAAATCCAGGTAGCCTTTCCATCCACTAAGTGGATGCAAAAATCCATCCACAGCCTTTCCCTCATCCACTAAGTGGGTCACCTTATCATAGAAGGATATTAGGTTTGATAGGCATGACCTGCCCTTCACAAACCCATGCTGACTGGGCCTGATCACCCTGTTCTCCTGCATGTGCCATGTAATGGCACTGAGGAGGATCTGTTCCATGACCTTCCCAGGCACCGAGGTCATGCACACACGTAAAGAATTTGGACACTACTCCTCAAATCCTTACCAGCTTTTGCAATTCCACTGTCATTAATTTTTATTCACTGCTAATAGCCATAAATTTAATGTAGATAGATGCTTACATTTGGATGCTGCATTCCGACTCCTGAAATAGGATTTTCCTCACTTAACTTATAATGTATACATCAAAATGGAATTAATTATGCCATAGGTAATCTAGACAGTTAGCTTTGATCCTTATTTTCTTGTCATTTATGTTATGATTATACCAGCTATAAATCTACTGAGGTAGAGACATTTTTTCCTTTTATCTTTGTACAACAGTAAACACATATAAGTCCTGGGGGTACAAACATAATCATAGTATGAATGACACCAAGAGTTTTTTTCTAGGAATCATTTTTAATATATACTTTTCAAGTAATTCCTTTTTTATGTAGATATGTAGGAGGGAGGGTGGCAGAGAAAGTTTGAGGAGCTTTTTGTCAGTCATATTAACTTCCAGTTCCATAATAAATAACTCCCAAGTTAATTGTTGTCAAGTATTTTATTAAAAGATGAGAACATAAGTATTTATATCATATGTAAGAGTATTTGGACTTAGATTTTGTTTTAAATAAATATTGTATCAATAATTATATTAATGGAAACATATGGAAGTTAACTGAAACGATATTCATGCAGGTCTAAGTAGTAATCAATTATTTAAATTCACCACTTCAAAGAGAATGTTAGAGTTTGAAGCTGGCACGTCATGCATTCGTTCAAGCTTGCTATTAACGGTTCCAAACATAAAATCACATGTACACTCCTTAGAAGGAAATTACAATATTTGCAAAATTAAGTGTGACGAATTAGGAAATGATACAACTGAGGTTAATCATGTATAAGGGTGTTTAGTAATGTGATCTTTAATTACATTTTCAACCCACAAGATACTTGGTTGCATATATAGTGAAAAAAAATGAATAGTGTCCATCACTGTTTTAGACATCTAATATTTGGGTATCGAATTTTATCCAGACTGCTAGGACCCTTTTCATAGTGAATGAAGAGGTACAGGCACTTCTAGAAGGTGTTTCATTTTACTGATTTTAGGAAGCATTGGATTATCCGCTGTCGTAGGCGAAAAAATCCCCTTGAATTGTGAATGTTAACAGGCTGCAATTATTGGGGGATAGGGCCAGAACTAAGCTGAACTCTCAAGCAGAAGACTCCTACTTGCTAGCTGCAATGGGTACAGGTTAGTTGTAAATTTTGCACCAATTGGATTAAACAATACTGGAACATTCTGTGTTTTTCATTTAGTAAAGAAAGACACATGGGATAGGAACACCCACTGGTAGCCTGATTATGTATTGGGGAAGCCAGGGGCCATGTCCTGGTTTAAAGTAAAACAGAACCAACTTTCTGCTCAGCAATTTTACTTCTTAGCACGGCCTCTTCTAATTCTCTGAAATTAACAGCATGTTGCGCTGAAAACAGTACATTCTCAGAGTGATAAGACCAATGTTTATAGTTTGTGCCAAAGAATGGTATGTAGAGAGGCTCTTGCTTATACTTATTGCTATAACAACCGAGGTCAGCTAATTTTGTTATTTGCCCCGTTGGAGCGTCAGAAACAGAAAAGGACCCATACCATACCCATTGGAGGGTCATAAGCAGAAAAGCGTAGAGGGGTCACACCTGCAGGGAGGAGCGGACAGGACAGGTGACCAAAAATTGACCAACAGGGTATTCCATCCCATCTACACCATGCTCAGTATAAAAGCTGAGGAATCAAAGGGTCAGCCCTCTTTCTTCAATGGCTGACATCCGCAGAGGACTCTGCCTGTTCATCTGCCTTTGATCCCGATCCATAGGTTCCTGACTCCAGTTCTGGAATCCAGTTCCCACCTGTTGCTGAGTCCAGTCTGGGACTTCCCCAGTGCCTGCCAGTGATGTCATCCTGGGAGCTTGATATAGTCTTGTATATATTGTATCTATTCCATTATTTTCTTTTTATTTTATTATTAATATTTCATTAAAATAAATCTCGTAAATCTCTTTATCTCTCCTCCTCCTCTCTGTGTGCGAGAGATGGGGGGAGAGCATCTGTTGCTGGTCATTGGCCAATTCGGCCAAAACCATGACAGACCACAACTCAGAAAGAAGAGCTGGTGACAAAACTAGGGTTCCCATAAAGAAGAAATGATCTTGGAGAAAAGAAGGGGGCCTGGAAGCAAAATGACAATCCTGGCTGTAGGAAAAATCTTTCTGTTGGGAAAAGTAGTGCTGTGGGCTAGTGAATGAGCAAGCATGAGAGGTAATTAAGCAGTCTAAATGCTCCAGTTTCATTGGTTATCACCTAGGTCCACCATCCGGTTCCACCATCCAGATACCCATTATCCAGATCAATTACTATTTGTCATTTACTCAGTTTCACCTATTAACGGTGCTTGCAGGGCTTTTACCCATTTCCCACACTCCGGCAATTAGCATCCACAGCAGAAAAGCACATAACATCTATGTTGTCTCCAGGAGCTTTGACTTCTATCCCTCAAAAACTTACCAGTTCTGTTACAAGCACAGCAAGCCCCTGCTGTTTAGACAGACCCCAGCCACCTGTTACACAACCATACATGTTGTCATTTATTGTATCTTTCCTGTGACATCCTCTCAAAGTGACTACCTTCTCCATTTGTCTCATGAAACTGTCCGCAACAGCTAAAGACCTGAGTAGTAACAGCTGATTTAGAGCATGCCACTGATCAGATACACTTAAGGTTATTTTTCTCCTTGCAATCATTACACTGCATTTATTAACATCTGTTAACATTCAGTTTTATCTATGATTTGATTAATGTCTTTTGCGTAGTCCATATGAAACTCTCTGCAGTCAGTTTTAGCTTTTATTGCTGGAATAGTCATGAATCATCAACAAACTTTGTCCATCATGTTCTCCAGATCATTGATTAGCACAGGTCACAATATCAGTCCCTACAGGAATCTCCTGTTATTTTTCCCTCACTATGAAAACTGATAATCTGTTCCTATCCATCTTCCCTATTTAATACGAGTGATTATCATTAATTTAGAAGATATTTTTGCTCTTACACTATGACAACCTTTCAGTACTTAAAGGGAGCCTACAGGAAAGATGGGGAGGTACTCTTTATCAGGGAGTATAGCGATAGGTTGAGGGGTAATGGTTTTAAACTGAGAGAAGGGAAAATTAGATTAGACATTAAGAAGAAATTCTTTACTGTGAGGGCGGTGAGACACTGGAACAGGTTTTCCAGAGAAGTTGTGGATCCCCCTTCCCTGCAAGTGTTCAAGGCCAGGTTGGATGTGGCTTTGAGGAACGTCTCCCTTCCCATGGCAGGGGCTTGGAACTAGGTGATTTTAAAGTCCCTTCCAACCCAAACCATTCTATGATTCTATATTTTATTTTTCTTGCTTTTGATTTCAAAAATTGCAGATTTGATCACCTATAGAGACTAGTGTAATTAGTGTATTTTTTGGCCGTAGGAATACATTTTGTCTTTTTTAAAGAAACTGAGTATTTATTGTTGTCATAAGCAAGATAAATGACTGCATGACCTAACGACCTGATTTATTAAGCTTGCCTCTATTTTTTCTAAAGTAATATCATTAGCATTCATATAGCATAATACTTAAATGGAAGCCAAACAAATACATTTTTGACTGGAAGAATAAATTTTATTGTAAATCAATTCCACAAGAAGTCTTCCTAAAACTGTTTTTACTACTTTAAACATTTTAATGTGATTGACACAGTTATTGAAATGATAAATTTTTGCAAACTGCTAATTTATTTCTTTGCCACATACTTTGTAATTTACCTTTGCTGCTGTTAAGATAAGATAAGATTGATCTGCCTTTTTCTTGTGAAGAACTTCACAGTCCTCATGCATTTTGAAGACATACAGTGTAATTCCCCTTGTTCCTTTAATATTCCAGTTATTTCTGAATTTGTCAGACTGACAGTCTGAAATATTAATGGTATGAACATTAGTGGAAAAAAAAATATCCTGCTTTTTGGGGAAATAAGTTACTTTGGAAATTATAATAAAAATGTAGGGAAAAAAAAGGAAGGCAGTCTTTTTGAAGTACATTCAGACAGGAGGACGCACTTGCACAGGCTATCTTCCATGGACACCAGTTATTTTTTTTCAGATAGGAAAGTTTTGCCATGCTTGTGTGTGGACAGTAAGAACACAAGGCAGAGTACTACAAGAAGAAACATTATTTATGGACTAGGTTCTTGAGAACAAGGAAAAAAATAATGAAAAGATAAAGATACAGAAAATACAGAAGTTGGAGGAGATCACTATTGTGATGAGGAGCAAAAGACACTTTCAGCTTTGAGAAGCAGGAGGAAAAGAAACAAAACCTGAAACTTCATGCTGTTAAGCTAATTGAAGTAAACTAAAATATTTCAGGTCTGCTCTAGGAGGACTGACTTCCCATCAAAGCCAGAAAACTGCTAAGAGATGCGAGAAATTTATAATTATACAGGAAGCTTACTGACCATCTCCCATCTCCCCAAAGACCAGTAGTTCTTATAGTTTTTCATTCATTTTGTTTTGATGCACAGCTGTCCCTCCAGGTCATTCCAGCAAACTGTCTAGAACGTCTGTTTTGAACACTGGTACAGCTAGATGCAGTTTGCACAATATAGAGAATATGACAATGATAGAGAAACTCCTAACATCAAGTATTGTATAGACATATATATATGTGTAAAAAATATGCTGTAAATGATGAACATCTCCAGCAAATATAGCAGCAATGGTGAGTCCCAGTAGTTACAATATAGAGATTAGTACTGGAGTCAGTACTGGGACCGGTGCTGTTTAACACCTTTGTCAGCAACATGGACAGTGGGACTGAGTGCACCCTCAGCAAGTTTGGCAGTGACACCAAGCTGTTTGGTGTGGTTTACATGCTGGAGGGAAGGGATGCCATCCAGAGGAACCTTGACAGGCTTGAGAGGTGGGCTTGTGCAAACCTCATGAAGTTCAACGAGGCCAAGTGCAAGGTCCTGCATCTGGGTCGGGGCAATTCCAAGCACAAATACAGGCTGGGCAGAGAATGGCTTGAGAGCGGCTCTGAGGAGTTGGACTTGGGGATGCTGGTGCATGAGAAGCTCAACATGAGCTGGCAATGTGCACTCACAGCCCAGAAAGCCAAGCATATCCTGGGCTGCATCAAAAGAAGTGTGGCCAGCAGGTCGAGGGGGCGATTCTAACCCTCTGCTCTGCTGTGGTCAGACCGTACCTGGAGTACTGCATCCAGCTCTGGAGTCCTCAGCACAAGAAGGACATGGACCTATTGTAGTGAGTCCAGAGGAGGGCCAGGAAGATGATCAGAGGGATGGAGCACCTCTCCTATGAAGACAGGCTGAGAGAGTTGGGGTTGTTCAGTCTGGACAGAAGGCTCTGGGCAGACCTTATAGCAGCCTTCCAGTGCCTAAAGTGGGGCTAACAGGAGAGATGGGGAGGGACTCTTTATCAGGGAGTGTAGTGATATGTTGAGGGGTAATGGTTTTAAACTGAAAGAGGGTAGACTTAAATTAGATATTAGGAAGAAATTCTTTACTGTGAGGGTGGTGAGACACTGGAACAGGTTTCCCAGGGAAGTTGTGGATGCACCTTCCCTGAAGGTGTTCAAAACCAGGCCAGATGGGGCTTTGAGCAACCTGGTCTAGTGGAAGATGTCCCTTCCCATGGCAGAGGGGTTGGAACAAGATGATCTTTAAGGTCCCTTCCAACCCAAACCATTCTATGATTCTATTATTATATGAGGGAATTAATATGACCAAATTTGATGAAGTGGCACAAAATCCTGTTAAAAGAAATGTTTTCTAAAAACAAGCGAACAATAGCTACACAACATTAAGTCACCATTAAATTTGGAAATAATTTGAAAAATCTATGATTATACATCATGATTATTCTGAACAGAAAGAAGCTGTGACATTCTTAATTAGGAATTTTGATGTATCAAGTTTCTTACAGTTAGGGTCTGGCTGGAAAGGAATTAACTTTCTTCATAGCACTCTATATAGTGCTGTGCTTTGCACGCGTGGCTAGAATGGCGTTGATAATGCACCAATGTTTTGGCTATTGCTTGGCTTTGCTTGCAAAGCATCAAGGCTGTCTATTCAATCTCCCTCCAAAGACTGCTAGGCTGGGGGTGGGCAAGAAGTTGGCAGGGGACACAGCTGGAACAACTGACCCAAACTGACCAAAGGTTTATTACATACCATATGATGTCATGCTCAGCAATAAAAGCTACAAGAGAAGGAGGATGAGCATTCATTATGACTTGCAAAGTAACTACTGTGTGCACTGAGGCCCTCCTTCCCAGGATGTGGTTGGACATTCCCTGCTGATGGGAAGGAGGGAATAAATCTCCTTTGTTTTTGCTTTGCTTCTGCATGTAGCCCTTGCTTTTTAAAAAAAAAAACACACAAAAACAAAAAACAAAAAAAAACAAAAAAAAAAAACAAAAAAACCAAACCAGAGGTTCTGAAGGTCAAACAACATGATGTAGGCAAAATCATTTGTAGGAGATTTGAGTGGAACCACAAATGCATGTGGCAGTGCTTCCTTGAGCTTGAGGCACTTTAGAGAGGATGGATGAGAACAGAGCTGATCTTCCCACTCTTGGGGTCTCATACTGAACAGCTTAAGATGATTTTTCTAAGTAGGGGAGCGGAGTGCTCTGTTCAGCCTCCTGTTTTGCTATCACAGTGTTATCAAGTTATATCAACTTTTAGAGGGTGTCCTGCATCTGATCATCCTTCACATTTTGCACATTTTTTGCTCCTGAAATCCTTTGCCCTTGAGACCATTATCATGGGTCAAATATCTGCTTGCTCTCTCCTCCCTAGTGGGATGGGGGAGAGAATCAGAAGTGTAAAAGTGAGAAAACTTGTGGATTGAGGTAAAGACAGTTAAATAGGCAAAGCAAAAGCTGCATATGCAAACAAAGCAAAGCAAGAAATTCATTCACTACTTCCCATTGGCAGGCAGGTGTTCAGCCATCTCCTGAAAAGCAGAGCTCCATCATGCTTAACAGTTATTTGGGAAGACAAACTCCAAACATCTCCCCCTTCCTCCTTCCCCCAGCTTTTATTGCTAAGGACAATGTCATATGGTATGGAATATCCCTTTGGTCAGTTGGGGTCAGCTCTGTCCCCTCACAACTCTCGTGCACCTTCAGCCTACTTGCTGGTTGGGCAGTGTGAGAAGCAGAAAGTCCTTGACTCTGTGTAAGAACGTGCTTAACAATAGCTAAAGCATCCTTGTAAACACTTTTTTCATCACAAATCCAAAACGTAACATACAAGCTACTATGAAGAAAATTAACTCTATCCCAGCCAAAACCAATACAACAGTGGATTATTATTTCTGAAAAGCTGAGAAGGTAGCATTGTTCAAGGAGCCAGCAGAAGTCACTGCTGCAGGACAGCTGGTCTTTAATCTTTGTTATAGACAGATGTAATTTCCAATAATAAATTCCTCTTTTATTTAAATGTAAAATACAGCTATGTAAAAAGTGGCTATTTAGTCATGAGGGTGCCATAGGATATTTATCAGTGTAAATTCAAAAGGGAATTTTCATGAAAACTTTTTGACATAATTGATGATTACAAAAAAGTTTATCAAAATGAAATTTGAAGAATCGGTGATTTCCTGTTCATTTTATGGACTACGTATTTACATATGATTCATAAATGAAGCTGAACTGTTCTACAATAGGATTGCCTATTCCCTGTCCTTCTTCCCTCTCTACCAAGCTTGTCTTGACATATTGAAAGTCACTAGGATAAGGTATTACTCATTGAAGTGACAGTATATCTTAAATTCTACTTTTCAGTAATAGCATACATGAGACCGAGAAATCTAATGGGGAAAAAAAAAAAAAAGCAAACCCACACATGCCAGTTTGACAGCAATAAATTTTACATGTAAAAAAGTCCTAAGCTTCTCAAGCTTGTGAGAAGACAAGGTAATGGGCACAAACTTGAGCATAGGAAGTTCCACCTAAACATGAGGAGCAACTTCTTTACTTTGAGGGTGGCAGAGCACTGGAACAGGCTGCTCAGAGAGGTGGTGGAGTCTCCGTCTCTGGAGACATTCAAAACCCGCCTGGATGCATTCCTGTGCAACCTGCTCTAGGTGACCCTGCTCTGGCAGGGGGGTTGGACTAGATGATCTTCAGAGGTCCCTTCCAACCCTATGATTCTATGATTCTAAGACTTTTTCACAAACTAGAGACTGGTTTAACCTGAAGCTGTTTTTTAGTAAACCTCATTAAAAAAAAAGGGAAACTAAAGGCTACTCTGTGTTTAAAGTCACTTAAGAAGAGATAATAAATATTTCAGAACTTTTCCAAACCCTTAAATGCAAATAACAAATAATGCAAGCTAAAGAAAATAAAATAGATTTTCAATACCAGGGACTTAAAACATCAGACATTAGGAACATGATCTTTCATGCATGGTCAATAAAAGTCTGCATAACAAACATAAGCTTTCTAAGGAAAAAAGACTATTTTTCCTGAGGAACCAATACACAACAAACTAGGTCTGAAGACGAAGATGTATTTTTAAGCCCAATTACACTGAGGGGAAACGTAAATAAACTCTGTAACTCTGTCAAACTCAAAAAAGTCTTTGAGGCTGGAGGCAACACAAACATGATGGGTATGAGGTCACAGTGCCAGTTGTTATATGACAAGAATTTAAAAGTAAGATCTTATCCTGAATGCTATTTTTCTTTTTTTTTCTCTTTGTTTTATTTTCAATTTTGCTGACTAGGTGAGCTCACAAAATTGAAATACTATAGAAGGATTCACTTGCACATTAGAGGGACAGTGAAGCTAAGAATTACTTAAATACCATAGGTAAATAACACATTAAATATACCAGTGAGCATGAATATTCATTCTATCATATGCATACTGCATTTACTTCAGCAGAATCTTTAAGAATGTCAGTCTAAAAATTTTATTACTCTCAAGTGAAGTGTTTGAAATCTTTTCTTCCAACACACAAATGCTTCCAATGCCATCCCATAAATTAAATCTAGGGGAGAAAAAATAATGAAAAAATGTAGCCAGATGAAATGTGAAAAAAGAGGTTTTTCACTTTCTCCAAAATTATTGCTGCTATACTTCTCTTCTTTAAACTGGGAGGAAAATAAACATAATGAAATATTAGATATGATTCACAGTATTTTTTTTTCCCCAATGTTTAGTACATTTATCTCAAGAAGAGAAAACTAAGAAACTAGGATGAAGGCATTATCCTACACATTATTAGAGCACTCTCCTCTAATATCAAACAAAAATACCTCCTTATAAATCTGCAGTCTTCTACTTTTGACAACAGAACCCACCTCATCACCAAAATACTGTAACCCTTGGTTTATAGAATCATAGAATCGTAGAATTATAGAATCGTAGAATCTTAGAATTGTCTCGGTTGGAAGGGACCTTTCCAATCATCGAGTCCAACCATCAGCGTAACTCTGACAAAACCCATCACTAAGCCATATCCCCAAGCGCTACATCTACCCATCTTTTAAATACCTGCAGGGATGACAATTCCACCACTTCCCTTGGCAGCCTGATAACCCTTTCAGTGAAATTTTTTTTCATAATATCTTATCTAAACTTCCCCGGCACAATGTGAGGCCATTTCCTCTTGTCCTATCGCCTGTTTCTTGTGAGAAGAGACCAACCCCCACCTCTCTACAACCTCTTTTCAGACAGTTGTAGAGACCGACAAGGTCTCCTTTTCCCTAAGCTAAATAACCCCAGCTCCCTCAGACACTTCTCATAAGACTTGTTCTCTGGACCTCTCACCAGCTTTGTTGCCCTTCTCTGGACACGCTCCAGCACCTCAATGTCTTTCTTGCAGTGAGGGGTCCAAAACTGGACATAGTACTCAAGGTGGGGCCTGACCGGTGCCGAGGGGGATGATCACTTCCCTAGTCCTACTCACCACACTGTTCCTTATACAGGCCAGGATGCTGTTGGCCTCGTTGGTCACCTGGGCACACTGCTGGCTCATATTCAGCTGGCAGTTGACCAATACCCACAAGTCCTTTTCTTCCAGGCAGCTCTCCAGCCACTCTTCCCCAAGCCCGTAGTGCTGCATGGAGTTGCAGGACCCAGCACGTGGCCTTGTTGAACCTTATACCATTGGCTTCAGCCCATTAATCCAGCCTGTCCAGATCCCTCTGCAAAACCTTTCTATCCTCAAGCAGGTCGACACTACCACCCAACTTGGTGTCATCTGCAAACTTACTGAGGGTGCACTCAATCCCCTTGTCCAGATCATTGATAAAGATATTAAAGAGAAATGGCGCCAATCCTGAGCCCTGGGGAACACCACTTGTGACTGGTCGCCAACTGGATTTAACTCTATTTACCACAATTCTTTGAGCCCAGCTCTCCAGCCAGCTTTTACCCAGCAAAGAGTACTTCCGTCCAAGCCATGAGTAGCCAGTTTCTCCAGATGCTGTGGGAAACCATATCAAAGACTTTACAAAAGTCCAAGTAAACAACATCCACAGCCTTTCCCTCATCCACCAAGTGGGTCACTTTTTGTCATAGAAGGAGATCAGGTTTGTCAAGCAGGACCCGCCTTTCATGAACCCATGTTGACCGGGCCTGATCACCTGTATGTCCTTCATGTGCCGCATAATGGCACTCAGGATGATGGAATAAAAATTTAAAACACCAATCAGTAGTTGCTTTTCATGCACTGTACCTCTTTGTAACATATCCAAAGCATTAAATCTAAACTGTATTTTTATGAATCAATTTTCTAAAAACACAGCCATAGGAATTATTTTCTCAGTTTTATATAATGACATGAATAATTGCAGTTTAGTAGTTTTGAATAGTTTGCTTCAAAACTGCACTTTTAATTGAATATATTATTTGTCAGGGAGAAAAGCAGCACACAAAGTTCTAATCGTAGTCACACATGCAAGGATGTTCAATTAGTGTTTAATTATTTACTGATGTTTAATGTGACTACCATCAGTGAATATTACCATTTTCTATGGGAAGATAGATGCTCCTTCAGCACGAGTCCTTTAGGGCAATCTATCCATACGCATGCACATGCATACTGAGAACTACTACAGAAACCTAAACCAAAGAAGCAATGGCATCAAGGGATCTTTTGGGAGCCTGAACTGATCCAATCTACCCCAATTTCATTTGTAAGGCAAAGTAAAACTAAGCACTTGAAACTTAGCTAGGCTTACCTGCCATCCAAATCTGATATGCTTTGGGGTCTGCAGCGTGACACATTTTAGTATGTTTGGGTTGGTCACCTCAGGTAATGTCTGTGTCACTTCACCTTTCTCTCATGTCTGAGGAAAATTATATTCTCAATTCAGGAATACTGAGTTTACAGAGCATTAAAGACGTCTGGCTTCAGAGCTGATTTTCCACAAAGTATCGAAGAAAACCCCAACAACATGTTAAGTTTTTGACTGTGATTATACAAGCATTCATATTGCAAATATTCTTCTCAGAAAAGACTCACCTCTTTCAGTCTCACATTGTAAATGCAAGCAAAATAATTCTGAAAACTATCAAGAGGCAAGATTTGGGGAAAAAAACAAAATCAAAACCAAAACCAAACAACACAAAAACCCGCCTGTGCAACTGATGTTACAGTTCTTACAGTAACTGTCTTGTTTGTAGTCTCATCTTCTACCTGTGTGAGTCTGTGGCAAACTCCCACCAACCTTTAATAAGAAAGGTCAAGGCTGAAAGTCCTGTCCACCATGTACCCTTCTTCAATAAAGAAAGAACAGAGAATTCAAATTAAAATTCCTACACTTAAAATGAAGAAGTGAGAAGATGTGGTCATTTTTCCCTTACTCCTTGAGTTCCACTGACTTCTGTCTGAATTGTCCATCCTCTACACATTTTCTACTTGAATTATAACTTTGGGCATTGGACACTGCCTATGTTTTTTATATTTAAAGAGAAATGAGCAATAGGTGATAAAGCATAGGTATTTTTGCTTAAAAATGTTTCCAGAATTACATTTTTATTAGGTTAGTAAAGATTTGCTGATAATCTTTAGATATTTAAGTTAGAAGATTTCCTTTGTATATTTTAATCATAAATACTGCCATCATCCTATAAACAAACTTTCGTTAAGTGCCCTTTCATCTATGATTTTCTAAGTATTTGACATAAAGCTTCAAATAGAATAAAATAGAAAAGCAAGAACAAAGATATAAAAACAATTTTGTAGTCAAAGGCTTTTAGCAAAAAAAATAATTTAGTGTTAATTCCAACAGGATTAGTGCTGAACCATTGAAAACAATCTGTGTTAGAAAAGTCTACATCTGAAAACTGAAGATAAATTTAAGGATACATTTTTCAAGAGAATTTGGATATAATCTACTTCTTCTCCCACATAAACCTGAGCTAAATATTTAAACAAAGACATTAAAAGGACAACTTATATAGTTTAAGTCATTTGGCCCCGAAGGTTTGGAACTCACAAATGTTTTCAGAATAAATTCAGTGAGATTTGTGACGGGTCAGTGAACCTTTCCAACATTACTTTTGCCACACCAAAGCAGAAAGGTCTGTTCTTGCAAAATAGAAGGTGAAAGGTAATGTTAAAGAAGAGATGTGAAAATTAAACCCTTAACTGAGTTCATATGTAGAGTGATATTTGTGTACAGGGGGAAATTAATACGGAAGATATGCCAAAAATACACAAAAACCCCTTTAAAATCCCTCTTAAGAATTACATTACCTGTTGTTTCTTGTTATATGCTTGTGAGTACCACCATTTTAACACACCCTATTAAAACATATTTTAGTATAGCAGTCTCGTGTCGCTAAGCAAATAGCATACTTGTCAATGTGTTCCTTATTATACTCCTCACATTTTCTCCTCACATTATTGTCATCGTTTATACCCAGCTCTAAGATTATTGGTTTGTTGTAATCCATAAATTACAAATTACTTTAATTACTTGTAGACATATTTGAATTATATTTAAATACAATGTATTTAATTCTTATATCTTATAGGACACCCTGTGAAGTGCTAATAAAAATGGTTTCACAATGTGATATCTCATACATAAATTTGGGCACGTGTGTGTAGTTTTGTTTTGTTTAGTTTTTTTGGTGGCTTTTTTTTTTTTTAAATACGACAGCTAATCTATGTATAATCCTTTCTTGAAATTAAATTCTGGCATTATGTGACAGGATCATGTTTGAATTAACATAAATCTTGGCATAGAAAAACCAAATAATTACTGCAGTCTTCTGATCCATCTTAATGTTCGCACTTATTAACAAAGATTTAGACATAAAGCAACCACTATCATTCATTTGGTGAGGATTAATTCACCAAAAATAATACAAAGCACAGTGATAGTGGATTGACATTACTAAGTTTTTAGGATACAGTTCAGTTAACTGTTTAAAGGTAGACTTTCTGATAAAGCTGCCATCTTGCAGATAAATTTAATGAAGATAAGAATAAATGTTTAAGAGATGAAATATATGTAAATGTTTTGAGTATCTTGATTCAGTTATCTGCAATGTTTAATAATAGGAAGTCTTTGAAGGTAGGTGATACTCTTTGTTGTATTTTGAAGCCTAGTTTATGAGGAAAAACGTAGTCTATACATTAATGGCTATGTTATTGGTGGCTTTATTCTTAATATATTAGAACTATCTTCTCAAAAAAATGAAAAAATGAGGTTTCTGGTATAGCACTTTCATAGAGTATGCTGACCTGTTCAAGTTGATTTCAGGACCTACAAAGTCTATTACCTGTTTCAGGAAGGAAAAGAAACATACATTTCCTAGAGGACACTTTGAAATAGTAGTTTATCAGCAATTTTGGTAAGTAGTTGTCTGGAATACAAAGTTCTGTTTTATCCTGACAGAGAACTTTGTAAGACTAAATCAAGACTTCTAAAGATGGGGTGGATCAGTAATTAGAATACTCTTCTCAGACCTCAGAAACATCATTTTAAGGACTGCTTTATTACAGTCTTCTTGTGATTAGAGATTACCTGAGATTACAGAATACAAAAATAAAAGTTTCTGATTCAGATAAAAATAAAAATTAAAAAATAAAAATCAGTATTTGGTTTCATTTTATTTAGATTTTTTTCTCCATTTGAAGGAAAAAAAAAATATAATTTAATAACTCATGGAGGTGTTCCGCAATATTAATGTAGAGGAAACTTTGCCATTTTCTCTCACAAAAATTAATAACTATTTCTGGTAGCTCGTGGACTATATTTAGATCAGTTCTTGGTAAATTAACTAGTTCACTGCAACATTTTTTTACCACTACTACACTTACTACAATCACACAGCATTTGTATTTATGAGTTTATGACATCATGTTGATGTTGAATAATAAATCTTTAGCCTTTTCAAGCAGGAAATTTGTTAAAGTTTCAAAATATTTAAATAAAATTTTTTCATTGCATCATATCACACTTCCCTGGTGCTGGACTTTGCATTTGTCCTTTCATAAGACTCCTGTCAATCAATTTTCCCAGCCATTTAAGGATCCTTTTGTTGGCAATTCTACCCTTCAGTGTATTGACTCAAAACTGACAGTTTGGTGTCATCTGCAAACTTGATGTGAGTGTGCTCCATTGCCTCCTCTAGGCTTTTGATAACAATTATTAAACAGGGCAGGTACCACGATGGAGCCCTATGGTACCCCACTTGATTTGAAGATCATTAGTATTTTATTTCCACCCCTACTCTGAGTTTAACATTTCAAGTAAATTACATCTGTTTTACTTTTAGCTTTTTGGCAAAATAAATTATTTCTTCAGGAAAAAATAAGTGGGAAAACACACAGATGCATAAATGCACAACAATAAACTTTTTTTTTTTTTTCCCCTTATTTAAATGTGTGAGCTTCCTTCTGTTGTGACATTTTAACCACAGAAAGAGACAGCTGAAAATGGTTATGGTAGGCAATGAGCTTCTGTAAATACAAAATAGATACTTAATGTATATGAATACTTCCCTTTCTGGATTCAAATTCATAATTGTCTTGGGGCCAGAAAAGAAAAAAAAACCAAACCAATGTTTTATCTTTCCTTGCAACTTCTTCCTATTTATGAAGTGTAATCTGCATTTCTAGGTGATATTTTCTGTGGTTCAAATAGCAGTTAAGTGTTGCTGTTAAGTGTACTTGTCCTTATTTATTAAGCATGCTTACCATTATTTTAATGTGAATTACAAAGAAATAAATTCTTTATATTATTCTGTTTTAAAAAATGCTGAACACTTCCAGTTAAATTTTTTTTGTATGTATATATATGTATATATATAAAAATATAAATGTATGTATGCATGTGTAAACACACTAAATATACACCACGTAATTTGGTTTGGAGATCATAATGAGGTGCAATACATTTTTATATTGACTTTCCCGATAATTGTGGTGCTGTAATTGTAGGCAATGAAATAAAATCTTGTTGTGATGCAGATGTTACGAGGTTGTATGGCTTTATTATATGCATATTAAATTGTACAACTCTGGATTTATCTAAAGCACAGACTTAGATTTCCTCTGTTTTACCTGCATTCATTGCACAGGGAATGCTTTGTATGCTCAATCACTCATGCTTGTACAGAAATTATCAGGAGGTAAATTTATACTTAGAATTTATGGTGAGACAGCATGCTTCTGAATCCCCAGGCCTCGATACCTAGCCTGGTGGGTAGCAACTGTGTATTCAGTCAGTTGTAAGCACACAGAAGAATCCTCCATCTCCACCCAAGTTTGCTGTGAAGTGCTACAAATTTGAAACAATAACTTTTGCTTAAGAGATAGAGGGAGTCTCTTCTTCATTTCAATTCATTTCAATGCTTTAAAGGGATTTTCAGTGCATATTCAGATGTCTGCTATGAAATATCACTATATAGTTTTTTTTAAAAAAAATGAAGGTAATATTTATAATTATTGTAATAGTCTTTGTGTTCCAGTCAGTCATATATTCAATCAGGTAAATATTTTCAATTGTAGAGATGTAAAAAGACATCTTGATGAAAAAATAACTTTGGTCAAATAGTCTTTTAGATGAATAGTTGTAATGTTCAGCAAGCACTCACTTCTGTTCTTGAGGTGTTTCAAATTGTGCTTGTGATCAGGAGAATAGTTGCAGCAAAATATTTGTGATGATAGAGTGACTAAAAATAGTTACTACAGTTTCAGTAGGAGAGAAGGTACACTCCATTTTCACTTGTACTGACTGCATAATGTAGTTGTCTGGATTAATCTACATGAAAGTACGAGGGACACTGTACCCTGAATGGCTGCAGTAACAAGCTTCAGTTCTCATGCTGTAAGGATATCCTCTCTTCAATATTTTTTTCTGCCCTATCTGTTCTACATATGCCAAGGAAGCCATAAGAAACTGAGTTTTTTAGACTAAAGAAGGCATTCAAATCATTATTACCTTAAAGTTATAATGTTTTACTGCTACTGAATTATAATATATTCTTGTTCATGATAAATTGTTGGTATTGAAGTATGTCATGTACAGAATGGAACCGTGGGTAGGAAAAGGTAATTTTTTTTCTCCTTTCAGATCTTAATTCTTGCTGCTTCAAAACATCATGCCTACATGAACTCCACAGCAAAGATATCTTATGTAGAAAATAATTTTGTTAGCTAAGGAAGAGTGAACAGACACAAATTGCTGTTGCACCTTAGGTTAGGAGAAGCCGTTACTAATCTAAGGACAACACCACAAAAAAAATCCCAGGTGCTTATCAGCAAATTCAGTTACGCTGACAAAAAATGGCTTATAAGTGCCTAAGAAGGAGTTTATGTCACTCAGGTGTTTTTTTTCATAGTTGCTTTTTCATGGATCTTTACCTGAATTTGATGAGATAGGAGTAAAAGGAAACATCAAGTATTCATAGGCAGACGACATATATTAAAAATAATGAAATTGCTCTGCATATAGTAGCTTACCCAGCAGATTGTCACAGCATGCACTCTCGTTAGGATGTCTGCTCGAAGCTTAGATTCCTGGCATAAGGTAAAAATGGCATATTCACGTGATGGAGGCAAGACACGGGTATTTATCATTATACTAAACTGTTTTTCAAAGAACTCTGAAATCTATAGATCTTTTGTAATATATGTGTACTGATAGTTATTTTACACTGTTTTCAGACACACTTTTTGAGTCTTCTTTAAACTAACCACTGATTTGCACTCTGTGTTAATAGAGACATGAGTTTTGGGGATAGCAGAGAAAATAGGGTAAGTTGAACATTTTGGGAATTGTTGTGATACCTATTTGTATGCATTTGAGTTAATTGCTAGCCTGCTGGGGCAACAATGTCTCTTTGTATCATTTACTTTTTCTTCCTGGGAAAGCTAATTTCTAAAACTATACCAGAACTATACAGTGTGTGGAAAAGAATAAACTTGTTAATCATATAAAGAATGAAACTGATAACTATGAGAGAGAGATATGGAGAGAAGGAGAGAAGAAGGGAGGAAGAGAGAGGAAAAGAGGGAGGGAGGGAGGGAAGAAGAAAGGAAGGAAGCAAGGGAGGGAGGGAGGGAGGAAGGAAGCAAGGGAGGGAGGGAGGGAGGGAGGGAGGGAGGGAGGAAGGAAGGAAGGAAGGAAGGAAGGAAGGAAGGAAGGAAGGAAGGAAGGAAGGAAGGAAGGAAGGAAGGAAGGAAGGAAGGAAGGAAGGAAGGAAGGAAGGAAGGAAGGACAGCAAAAGATTGAAAGGACAAATACAGGAGTCTGGCTTTCTCAGGCTGAAGGCTCAGACATAATAAATGGTGCCTTACCTGGAGCCCATTTCTTATAGCATGATGACACTTCTTATTTTAGATGCCTCCTACCATTACTGCCAAGAAACCTATCCCTGTATCCACTGAAAATGAATTTCTGCACACAGCCTGATCCTCACTGTGGCAGGTGACAGATATCCTGACAGCAACAGCAGCCTAGAGAACCCACTAAGAACACCATGTGAGAAAAAAGGTGAATTAGAAAAAAGAAAAAAAAAAAAAAAGGAAACTAGGTGGACTATGGAAAAAAACAAACAAGCAAAAAAAGCCAAAAGATTAATTTTTGCAGTGGAGTCAATGCAATATTTTTTCCAATAGAGTTTTTGCTTAAAAGCCCTGTCTGATAAACATTGCTCTGTCAAAAATATTACATGAACAGACTTTAATGAAGCATTTAACCTCTTGAAATTATGTGGTACATTTTCATTGAATCCTTGACAACTCAACCACACAACTCCCATGTAAAAAAATTTATTTTACTAAACCTCTTAGCTGCCGCTTGAGTACCTCACACTTACTGTATGTTTAATTTTTATTATTGCTTGGGGTTTTAGTTTGCTTTGTACAGTTCAATTACTGATTTCTTAATATGGTGAAGAAAAAAGTTCCAAGCAGTAACAAGAAGTAAACTATCCCTTGGAAATAAACATCTACCTGACTGCTGTGTTCTAAAGTCGATTTATATTCTTATTCCTCAGTTAAGCAAAGTAAACATAGATGAATCCTATTACAAAATAAACAAGCAAACAAACCAACCAACCCAACGTAACTTCTGCATGTCTTCATTCACTTTATAAATTCATTCCATGTGCCCAGTTTTGCCTTAAGCGTAATCAGGTGACATTTAGCATGTTGTAGATGAATGGGAAGTATGTCTGTGGGTAAGTGTGTTTAAAAAGTTGGTCTATCAACACATTTGTAATGGAAGCTGTTCATGTTTTAGACATGATAAACAGATTTATCTTGCTCTGGGAGTTTGTGATTTTGTTTTTTGCTTTGAATGGTATAATAGATAACATTTATTCTGATTGTTTGTTCACAATAATCATATATTCTGTTCTTTTTAAAGGATAAGGGCGGAAAGCAGAGAGAAAGGTTTTGTGTTTATCTTTTCCTGTTGCTTTCCAGGTCAGGTAGAAGTGCCTGCAAATAACATAACATTATGCTTTCACTAGAAGTAAAGAAGTATTTTCAGGGTAATACAGAGACAGAGAGCAGGAATTTATAGCAGTTTCACTACTGAGATGATCAGTGAGAAAATAGATGAGTCCCTTCCTGAAAAACACCTTGATTGTACTGTGCAAAGTATATTGAAAACCACAAAGCCAATAAAAGTTGTCTTAGAGCAGGACTGGAAGAAAACATTCAGTGTGACAGGACACAGTAAGCAGAGCAGATATTTGTTAAGAACTCTTTATTCCTTGTATTGTCTTATTACATGGGTCTGAATTTTCTCATTGTCCTAATATGTGCTTAAATAAAACCTGGCATTAGGAGGTCAAAGGTCTCTCTGATACTTTTGTAGTGCCTGTTTATTAGCTTTTTAGTTCAGATTGTAGATTGGCTTTTGAAGCAAATCTTCCAATATTTCCCCTTGCTATATTTGGTTCACATCATAAAACAGTCTTAGAGAACATAAAGAGGACTTCATTTTAATGAAACCTGAGCAAAAGATGCTCTTTTGTAGTGCTTTAATGTGCTGTATTGCTAATGGCCACCTAGTCTGTGGCATCCACCTGGAATTACTCTATTACTAAAAAAGTATTTAATGTGTGCACTGGGTCACCAGAATCAATTATTTTTCCTTACACATCTGCTCCTATTGGGACATGTGTTGGCTAATAACGCTTACTCTAAGAAAGGAGGTGCAAGGAGATCCACCTCACAAACCTGGCCAAGTTAGAATCCCATCTTATGCTAGTCCTCAGAAAATCAGGATCAAACAGAAAGCAGAAGAGAATGTCTGCCAAAACCTCAGCTGTTTCAGTTCAAAGTCCTATGTCTCAGTGGAAATCCACCTCCAAACACATTTTTAGATAAGGTTCTACATTTGTCCCTAAAGTGGTAGAAGTTTGGTTATGCGTTTTATGATGTTATACTCTCTGGTAATAGAATGGGTAAGTACAATATTAACATACTGCAGTGTGTTCAACCAAAGCATCAAATAATTGAATCTGGATATCAGGATCATTCTATAAAATAATTACACCCACTGTGAAATCATGAACTAATCTTTATGGTTATCATAGAATCATAGAATATCATGTTGTAAGGGACCTCAAGGATCATTTGGTCCAAACTTTCGTGACAAAAGCGCGATCTAGACAACATGACCCAGCACCATGTCTAGCTGAATCTTAAATGTCAACATTGCTAAATAGAAAAAGTTAGGGAATGATTTCTGGCCTCAGTTTCCAGTGGCTCTGGATGCTGAGAGCTAGCCCCTTCTAGGCTGGATAGCTTTGGAGAGATCTAGCTGGTGTCCTTTGAAAGTGAGCCATGGGATGAACTTACAGTTAAGCAGAATGGTTGCTTGGAACTATGTACTTATTATTCAAGCTCAGGATCACCAAAGTTCCTCTTTTATTTTACACTATAGACATGTAGTATGTCAGTGAAGAACCTGAGCTAATGATACAAAAGGTGATATAAATCCAAGTTGTTTCACTTTCTTTTTTCAGATGGATGGATATTTAAAGATTCTTCCAGTGAAGAATTAAAGATTGGTAACAATGCAAATAGGGCTGTATGACTCAAGAAGTTTAACAAAGGAAAATACAACATCCTGCACCTGGGGAATAACAGCACCGTGCAGCAGAACCAGCTGGGGCTGACTGACTGGGAAGCAGCTCTGTAGAGAGGGACATTGGAGTCCTGGAAGACAACAAACTGACAGTGAGCCAGCCATGTGCCCTTGTGGCAGGGAAGCTAATGGTATCCTGGTCTGCACTAGTCTACAGCATGGTCAGCTGGTAAAAGAAGGTGATCCTCCCCCTCTACACAGCACTGGTGAGGACACACCTGGAGTACTGTCTCAAGTTCTGGGCTCCTTAGAAAGAGAGAGACATGGACATACTGGAAAGAGTCCAGCAAGGGGCCACCAAAGATGATGAAGGGACTGGAGCATCTCTACTATGAGGAAAGGTTGAAAGAGCTGGGAGGGTTTAGCCTGGAAAAGAAAAGTCTTGGAAGGATCTTCTGTATATCTATATACACCTAAGGGGAGAGTGCAAAGACAGTGGAGTCAGGGTCTTTTGGATGCCCAGTGACAGGATGGGAAGCAATGGACACAAACTGAAACACAGGACATTCCATTTGAACATCAGGAAACACTTTTTTCACTGTGAGGGTGACTGAGCACTGGCATGAGTTTCCCCGAGAAGTTGCAGAGTCTCCTTCTGAGGAGATATTTAAAAGTTGTCTGGATGTGATCCTGGGCAACTGGCTACAGGCAGCCCTGCTTGAGTAAGGGGGTTGAATAAAATAATATCCAGAGGCACCTTCCAACCTCAAAAATTCTGTGAGTCTGTGACTGCTACAGTTGCATTTGACTACTGAAAAGAATCACAGTTAATAATCAGTTTTAAATATTTTTCAGCTGTGATGCCTATTGCTGTTTTATTTCATTTAGTAGAATTTGGTTATTAGAACCAGACTCTTGAAAGGTATGCAGGATGTGTGTGATTGTAAGTTAAAGAAATAAGATTGAAAAAAATTTGTAGACATATTGGTACACTGATTTTATTTTCACATGGATTTCATGTGGAAAATGCTTTAGTCCTGAAGATTTTTAGATTAAAAAACATGATGTTGTGTTGGTCTTCTACTGTTGTGGGTATCAGTAATGTAGTTAAAATATAACAGGAAAGCATTAAGAGTAAACTCAATTTCATCAGTTTTAAAAGTTGGATTGTATTGCACTTTGCTGCAATTAACTTGTTTGGGTCATAGTAAAGGAGCAGAGCCCTTTTAATGGTGCTGCTAGCACTCCTGTTAGTAGAACTATTTCTATTTCTATTCAAAGGAATTCTGAAAAGTTTTGTCTGAAGGTTGAATTGTTTAGTCTATTGAATTTTAAAAGATGTTTTGAGATAGACTCTTTTAAACTTCATATAAATTTCAGAACAATTCAGAAACAGTAAATGCTGAGGCACCTTAGGTCAAAATTGTCTCACCTAACTTTATACTGAGGTAAAATCTATCATAGAAGTAGGGAGTTTCAGATGTGTCCCTTTCTCTATTAAAAGCATTAGCTAACACTGGATCATATGCAGGTGGTTTCTAGAAAAAATTCTCAGGGAGATCAAAGAAGGAGACACTCCTTGCTTGCAGAAGAAAGAATAAACAGTCTTTGAAAGTACATTAAGAAAGAATATAGTAGAACACTTGATAATAAAAAGTAAAAAAAAAAAAAAAAGGAAATCAAGAGAAAGGTAAAATAAGCAGAAGTCATCTTTGTCTTGCTAGAAAATGATTAATAGAAAGTCGCAGTTGGGATTTATAACAAGGATGAAACTTTAAGTTACTAAAACAGATTAATACACTGTGGTGGGTTGACCCCAGCTGGATGCCAGATGCCCACCAAAGACACGCTATCACTCTCTCTCCACAGATGAACAGAGGAGAGAAAAATATCATGAAAGGCTCATGGGTCAAGATAAAGATAGGGAGAGATCACTCATCAATAGCTATCACTGGCAAAACAGAGACAACTTGGGGAAATTTAGTTTATCACCAACCAAATCAGAATAGGGTAATGGGAAATAAAACCAAATCTTAAAACATGCTTCCCCCACACCCCTCCCTTCTTCCCAAGCTCAATTTCACTCTCATTTCTCTCTGCCAATCTCCTCCCTCCCCCCAAGTAGCACAGGGGGACTAGCAATGGGGGTTGCAGTCAGTTCATCACACATTGTGTCTATTGCTCCTTCCTACTCAGGGGGAAGACTCCTCACACCCTTCCCCTGCTCCAGCATGGGGTCCCTCCCACAGGAGACAGTCCTCCTTCTCCAATGCGAGTCCTTCCCACAGACTGTAGTTCTTCATGAACTGCTTCAGTGTGGGCCCTTTCCACCGGGTACAGGCCTTCAGGAACAGACTGGTCCAGGGTGGGTCCCCCACGGGGTGACAAGTCCTGCCAGCAAACCTGCTCCAGCATGGGCTTCTCTGCCCATGGGTTCACAGGTCCTTCCAGAAGCATCCTCCAGCATGGGCTTCCCATAGGGTGACCCTTTGGTCACCCACCTGCTTCAGCGTGGAGTCCTCCATGGGCTGCAGGTGGCGATCTGTTCCACAGTTAACCTCCGTAGGCTGCAGAGGGACAGCCTGCTTCACCCTGGTCTTCACCACGGGCTGCAGGGGAATCTCAGCTTTGGTGCCTGGACCACGTCGTCCCCCTCCTTCTTCACTGACCTGGGTGTCTGCTGAGGTGTTTCTCTCACATATTCTCACTCCTCTCTCTGCTGTTGCGCAGCAGGTTTTTTCCCTTTCTTATATATGTTATCCCAGAGGCACTACCACCGTCATTGATTGGCTCAGCCTTGGGCCAGTGGCAGGTCTGTCTTGGAGCCAGCTGGCATTGGCTCAGACATAGGTGAAGCTTCTAGCAGCTTCTCACAGAAGCCACCCATGTAGTCTTCCCACTACCAAAACCTTCCCAAGCAAACCCAATACATACACTGAAGGAAACTAGTGAGGAACTGATGTTGGACTATAAGATCACTAACAATAATCAATGCTATCAACTTTTCTTCAGGAAAATATCATATGTACTGTTATCCTTAGTGATTTCTACATTTCAGATTGATTTATTTTAAAATGGAAGTATTTCTACATGTAGCATCAAAGTAAACACTGCTTTATCTTGAAGTATAAGCTGTTATTTTAAAGACAAACTTCTGGTAGTGCCATAAATTGTTTCTAATCAATTCAGAGATAGACTTTCGTTGTTTTAGACAGCTATATCGTAAGAATCTTCAAATTTAGAAGAGCCAGTTAACATTTTTTGAGTCTCCACCAATGGCACGATATGTTGAGAAGGCATTTTTCTCTAGGCTGAAGGATCCTTTGCACCTGTTTATAAGTGCAAGAAATGGTCAGGTTACTGTACTGGGGTAAAACAGCAATACAATTATCAGAGAGGAGCAGCGAGCTGAAGCGCGCCAAGGCAAGGAAGGGCAAGGCAAGGCAATTAGAATGGAAACTGAGAGCAGAGCAGAAATAGAAACAACAATAATGTTCAAAAAAGATGAAAACCCTTACTACTTTTCTTTTTCACTCTCACATTAGATATGTTTCATATGTCATTATTCAGCAGGCATTTTTCCCAGTGATAAAGCAGGGCCAAGCAGTTTGAGATTCTACACCACACTCGTCTATTTATTTATGCCCCAGCCATACCCCCTAACCTGTCTTATAAAAACAATTGCGGGGTTTCAGATTACGTTTGATGGGAATGATTTTCCTATGCACTTCTATTCATGGATACAGTTGCACGAGCAGTACAGGGTCAGGGACAAGTGGTGAGCTGAAGGGAAAAGATAGGTAGAAGCTAATTATACTTATTTTCTGTTGTGAGATATAGTAGTTGTTCAAAAATAGTGAATGTAAACAGCGAGCTATTAAAAACAAAGTATCTGGAATGCTTGTAAACTCAATTCTATAATTCTGACCAGACAGACATTTAAACAATATTTATTTTTTATTATTTTCTTTACTTTGAATTCTTTTTTTCTGCCAGAAAAATAACTTTCTTAACTTTAGCCCAGCATTTCTTCTGGAAGAAATACCTATACATTTCTGTTTAATGTTAACATGTATAATATCTGTGCTATGATTTAAATTGGTATTAATGCTTTTGCCTAGAGGATAGTTTCTGAAAAAGGTTGTCACATACACCTAATACACTCTGATAAAATACCATTAACATATCTAGTACCAGGGCTTGATGAAGTATATAAGGATTTTATACTAGACTGTGTAAACTAACTTGCTTTTTAGTCAATACCATTTCATACAAAAAGAAACAATCTTAAAGTAAGTAATAAAGCTGACCTGATTTTGTTGCAAGAAAATCTATCACAAGGATTTATAGTGCTGCTATGTTTCAATCAACTCAGGAGTTAGCAATTTATAATCTTTTGATCTACTGAAACCAGCCTGGCACACATCAAAACAGCTAAACAAGAACTGCAGGGTACAAAAGTATCCTTGTAGGAATTAATATAATAAAGAAGATACATCATAGAGCTTCATTAAATATTGTAATAAAATTTTTGGAAAGGTGAAAGACAATTCCCCTTGGGTAGCACAATCAGCTATAGTAGAAAACAAAACAAATATTGATTTATGTTTCAAGCTCAAAACTTTCGCATTTACAGAAAGGAAAAAATATATTAAGATCTAAAGTTTCATAAAGAGGTACCTCTAGGACTACATTTATACTATGATCTGTGCAGCTGTGAAAACTATTATTAATTCTTAAGCTATTCATAACATATAGTAAGGATCTATAGCTGCATTTCTGAGGGTATGTCTGTATTGTATCCAAATGGTGCGTCTACATTGCTCATAGCTTCTCTGGATCAGACTGGCTGCATGCTACTACTTGAGATACCCTATCTATTGTCCCTGATTTATATCATTAAAACAATTCTTATTTTTGTGGGATGGTTTAGACCCAAGCTCTGGAATGAGGGAAGGTCATTGGAAGCTTCATGGTGTTTTTGAAACAGGAAAATACGTTGTGTCATACAGGATATTTGAACACACCAATAATGTTTCAACATTGCTTGAGCACTGAGTAATCTGGGAGGTGCCAATTTGGTTGCAGTTGTATTCATACTGGCTAATGGGTGCTGTCACTGGAATGAACTGGTATCCAAAACACATGCAGGAAATAGTTGAGGGAACTGCTGGGAAGCAGGGTCTATATCCATCTTTGAAAGTTAAAATGTGTATAGAATGTTCTTGGAGAGAATGACATGTCTACACTACTAGTTTCTCTAAAGCAAGTGGCTACATACGATGTCTTTCCAATAAGCTCATTGAAAATTTCCTTAAGTCCATATATAGAAAGTTTATAGTGTATTTGGTTTTAATTGAATGTATATATTTATTCCAAGTAGATTTTTTTTTTCTTTGATAGGCAAAGTATCATCTTATTGCACAAGATCGATGGGAGTGTAATTGCTATTAATAGTTTTGGAGCATTCCTGTGTTAAGATGTTGTAATCTTATAAATTCCTCAGGACAAAAATAGATACATTTTGGATGTCATGCATTTCTATCTAAAACAGACTCTAATTGTACTCTGCTGATGACTGTTTCTGTCTGATAGTTACAAAAAGAATTTAAATATTTAACTGAATTCCAGAGGTAGATGTCCATCTATCATCTGTTTCCGAGGTGAAATTGTTCTTATTCCCTGCATTTTATTCTAAGCCTAAATAAATTTGGGGGATTGTAGGTATTTAAATGTGTTGCAAAAATTAGGCATCTTTTCATTTAGTGTTCTTTCTCCGTTAGAAAATAGAAAACAATAGAAACCTCTTAACATCTTTCCACTGAACACGGTGACAAGGTTCCTAATTTAGTTACTTATTTGAGTACTTAAAATTTTCTAGCATGAATTCAAGTGATACAAAGACTTAGTGGGGATTTCAGAAGATCTTATTTGCAACTCAGTCGCTTAAGTCCTTTAAAAATCAGAACAATAATTCTTTACTACCTACAAAGGTAGTCAAGTGACAAAGAAGACCCTCAAATAGCAATCTTTGTCATTGTAATGATAGGTATTTCACACAGGTTGTTCTTAAGAAGCTATCGCCTCAAACTGAATATTGTTCTTAATGAGGATTTTAAAACTCCCAAAATTCACCACATTTGCCATGGCCTATGACCAGATAACATTTCCTTTATTTAACCCAGTAATTAAGAGTTTTATTTTATGGTTCAGAATGATAAAAATTAAAAATTAAGTTATTCTGATATCAAGCTATCATAGCTACTAAAAAGGTATCATTAAGGAATAAATTTCCTCAACTTGATGCATAATCTTTATAACTATTTGTATACAGTATAATTTTCAGCATCAGTCCGTTGTCCCTGAAGGGAAAATGAGCTTGAGTCTTTTTAAAATATTGGTATTCACTGCATCAAGAACTTCTGCAATAATCTGACCATTCAAATAGTATTAATTAATTGCATAATTAATAATTAATTAATTAATTAATATTTAAGATGATAACATAAATCTCATTTGGGATTAAAAAATTGCTATAAAGCAGAAAGGAATAAATTATAGCCAAATTTGTCACAAAAGATTGTTGTAACTCATCCTGGGTACCAATTTAGAAAACTTTTTTTTTTTTTCCAGAGTAGTCTGATTTTAATAAGGCAAATAATATTTCACTACAGGTATCAACTCAGCAGTCTCTCCCAGATGTAAGTTAAAATATGCATATATTTCTGTTTGATTACAATTATATCACCATCTATACCAGAAACAATTTGCCTCTGGAAGTAAATACCACCTGCAGATACAGACCTTGTGCTAGAAGGTACAATAATATTGGGCATTTCGAAGCACAAACCCCCAGGTTTCCTGATGCTCTAGATTTTATTCAAGTTTACATTGTGTTCAGCGCTAATGAAAGATTTCATGATTTTAAGTGCCTAAAATGCAGTAATTTGTGTTTTCCTCCTAAAGTAAAGCTTTCTGTCTAAGCTATCTGATGCCTTAATGAACTTAGAACAGTCTGAAAGCAGGGATTCGTCCTGTTGTTTTGATATAGTAAAATAAAGACACCTGTCTTTTGTGCACGTGGCTTCAGATATCTCCTCCTTTTGACTGTGTTGGCTGCATTCACCACATCCACCCGCCTAGGACCTGAACATTTACCAACTGTTTCAGTTAGCCTGAATTAACACAGAATACTGACATTTTTAAAAGGACAGCATCAATGACAGCATGAGAGCAAAATATTTTTAGGTTATATAAGGAAAGGAAATTGAGTTTTTTCTGCCATCAGATAGTGTCTAGATTACTTTGACATGCTATTTAAGAGTCACAATACCATATTCATACAATGCAAGCCATTCATATAATTACATTTTGACTTCTTGTAGCAATTTGAAGTGAAATATCAAATTCTGGACATTATATACAAACACATCTCATACAAAAGCCGAGTGAGAGGATGTAGGGTCCAGCCTAAATGAAGAGAGAAATAGGATAAAGGAACTACTTAAGACAACACACCTTAAGGAGGATGGAGTTAGATGAAGGAGGTAGATTTCTCATCTTTCAAAGTAGATTTTAATACAGAATCTAAAGGATCACCTGTATTTTACTATGATTCTATAATCCAGTTTTCAGCTAGGTGGAGCTAACTATGGGTTATATTATTTCTGTGGATGTGATGATTATTCCGGCACTTTCTAGTGAACCTTTCTGCTAAAATATATTTCAAGGTCATTAGATTGGGAAAGTGTGTCCTGCAAACAGATGGACCAGATTGATACCTGATACAGACAGGTGATGCATTGGATGGAGGAGTTCCTTCTGGGTAATCAGCCTTCTTAAACTCATAGCTCTGGGAACCACAAGTTGTCACAGGTAGAAGTAAGTGCTTTCTTTTACATCTTGTTTCCTCGCTGTGTGCAAGAGTTTTTATTAACCCTGCAATGGGCTGTGGTCCTATCAGACCAGCAATTCATCAAAGGATAAGTAGCTCTCATACCTGGCACTTGGAGTAAAACCTTAATTCTATCACTGCACTGAGAAAACTGTGCTAAGTTCAGTTATTGGAGAAAAGAGTTTCTGAGCAGCTTATTATGAGACAATAAGGAAACACGGTGCATAAAGAATATGTGCAGGTTGTTGAGGACCTGTGGCAGGGGCAGAGTGAAACATTGGTGCACAGACGTACCATCAAACATTTGTGGAATTCAGAAACTCTTCGAAGTTTTTGAATTTTGATTGAGCTTCACCTATTCACTATTCTCCTTTGCCCTCCATTTCTGGTTCAGAGGAGATCTGTAAAGTGAACTTTAAGAGGTTTCTGAGAGTACATCATTCCAGGCACAGATTTTAGAGCTGGGTTGAATCCTAAACTAAGGACTTTACCATTTACTTTCTTTTAGACATACCTTGAAGAAAAAAACTTGCTGTATACAATATATTATTTCCATTTAGTAATATCACCAACTTACACATTGACTGCACAAAATTTTCACTTGTATCTCAGAAAGATTTCATTTTGTCTTATAGTTTAAAAAAAACCACTCTCTTTAAACCTATCTACCTAAACTGAATTATCTTTTAAAAGGATGATGATAGGAAAACAAAATCTTCTATAAGCACAGTACTCATACCATGACTATTAGATCACTAGTAGTCAATGAGTTGATTCATTTTTACCATGTGCATCTTGCGTTTCCTTCTTTTGTGAGCTTCACTCATTTTACTAAAGATTTTTGCTGCTCTTCTTAAAAGTACATAGGGAAGAAGGTACATCTCTTCATGATGTCTTGTTGACAATATCCAGGGTGAAGACCAAACGATCAAACACCTGAGGACAAATTTCAAGACAAATGAAAGGCATCTGAGAATGACCTGGGTTCATCACATCTAAGCAAATGATGAAAAGAAGGTAGAAGGCACTTCCAAATAGCAAATACAGTTTTCAGTCAATTATTCCTACCCCTATACAAATAATGCCTGATCCTTACTAGGCATTTTTTAAATTCTTATGAAATATTTTCTAACCACCAGTTATAGTTGCTGTTTTTCTCCTTTTCTGGAAAATGATAGCATTCATTTTCTAACAGTGGTGGAGTTCCCATTGTCTGCCTTGCTATATCTCATCAATGTCACAAATATCGAGTGTGCTCCTTTTTTTTTTTTTTCTTGGAAGACTTCTACAATACTTGTCTAGAACGATATGATATAGTGGTCCATTTCTAAATAGTTATGTTAGTCATGCCCAGTCTTATGTCCATCAAAGTGAATTTCTCTTAAACAAGTACTTTTCCTAATGTGCATAACCAGGTCAGGTAAATTCTACAGTGTAGGACTAGTTTCTTACTTAAATATTCTGGTATCGTTCCAGTTGATATAATTGAGAGTGGCATACACATGTCATTTGGCATGGCAGAAATTTCCTTACTTTTTAAATCTGCAGTTGGGAGAGGAAAAATTTTAATGTCTAGTGATATGTTCAGACAAGCACATTCAATACAAAATATTTGCCTTTTTTAAAAAAAAGGGCTGTCATTTTTATTTGGTGCTGTGGAATGATTATTTAACTTGATTCCCTGGTAGTTCGTTCTTCCTCACTCCTTTAGAGGCTAACTTCATACATCACAATTTATATAAATGTTACATTTTTGTAGCACAAGTACTAAATGATGCTTTTCAAATTACAGTAATATATTGTATCCACCAATGTGCTTTATTTCTTGTTAACAAAATGGAAATGAGAATAAAGAGAACTGCATGACTGATTTCTTTGCTTTCTGAACTCATTATATCGACTAATGTACATATGAAAACATCCCATTTAAGTTATTCTGAGAAATTTTTGTTATGCATCTAAAACAGATACAGTGTTTTGGATATCAGTAGATGCAAAGTATCAGCCATAAATCACAACTTAATTTATATTCAGGTCCCAAAAGGCGTGAAAGCAATTATTCGGCAGAGAACAGATTTACAGACTTATTCATTATTCAAAGTGCATACTCTTCTTCCATAGGTTAATATTAGCTGTGTAAGGAAAGACCAGTGGCTTTAATTTAAAACCTTATTTTCCTCAAACTCTAATGAAGACAGTCTTTCTGCTTTTGTTCTTTTCAATGTTTTCTGTACCAGTGCAATATTTTTTCCTAGGCCGTTACTTAAAAAGAATAAAAAAGCTTTAAGACACAGAAACTGGCATTAATGGACACTCTTAATCCATAGTACTTCTGAAAACAATTATTCTGAAAAAAATAGATTTAAAAAGTCCTCCTAGTGCAAAGAGATAAATTAATATCATAGCAAAAAATTACTGTGGACAAATACTGAAAAGCAATATGTTGTTAAGTGTTAAACCCCAGGAATCTGAGCAAGTGAGATGGTAGTTTGTCTCTCACTTTCTTCATAATGGTTCATTATACAAATGCCAATGTGAATATTTTTTACTCCTGTTTTAGATGCTATTTGTATAGCAATATTAGAGGAACACTAAAATGTCAAGAGGAGGGAGCAACTGGATAACTTTTGAGACACTGAATGAGTGAGAGAAAAGACATTATAGCTAGTTATGCTGGAACTTTTCCTTCCACTTGCTGACATGCTTACTTGGAGCAGGATAAAGGATGGTTCTGTGGCCTTGTGGAACACAAGGTTGATATTCAAGCTTGACAGTGTTGCCCTTTACACCCCTAATTGGTTTCAAACTGTTACAAGTGTCCATCAGTACTCCTCTGTAATTGTAATATTGCTGTTTGTCATTTTCAGGATGCTTATGTGTTTCAGAAAGACTCTTCTCAATTTAAAAAGGATCATATTTACCTTATGTACACCATTCTGGAGACCCAAGAAGTGCAGGGCTGTAATGTTAAGCAGTAATGCAGATATTTGTAGTTATTGCATTCATCTAATATAGATGGAAGATTGGAATGGTTAAGAACCAAAGGTAAAGAGGAATAAATGAGATGTGCATGGCATTAACATATAGTCAGGAGAGAAGTTCTAACAGTATTAAGAGAAGAAAATGTCTCGATTCTTTCTCATAAAGGGTAACTGATTGAATCTTTATAAGTTGTTAGTGAGAAATTTAGTCCAAAATGAGTTCTTCATATTTCATGAATACTTTTGATTATAGCTGTCTTGATGAACTCCACCTTTTTGCCGAGATCCCTGTTGGGTGGAGACTGACAAATTATCCTGTAAAAAAGTAGATAAATACTAACTCAACAGTCTGCTGTCAACAGGATGAGTTTATGCCAGGGAACATGGCATCTGAGAGAAGTGCTGGTGATGACAAACCAATGAGAGCCCATTGAAAATATTCATCTACAAAACAGTCAACTCCAAATAAGAACAATTAATTACCTGTGCAAAAGAGAAGTTAAGGAAAGAAGCAGATCCCCAGAACACACTTAGGGGAAAGGAGATTTGAAAGCTGGTCTCTTTTTGTAACGAGGAGAGCAGATGTTGGGACACAGAATGGACTTACATGAGATGGGCTGAGCTGACAGAGGGACTCTATGGTCTGAAAAAGGGATATCCTGCTCTTCCCCAAGGCTCCTACTCGGGTCTCCTCTGTCCTTCTCCTGGCTTGACCACACACTACATCATTTCAGTTTACTAGTTTGGCAGAAAGTTAATCCAACAAGTGAAATAGAAAATAATTTTTGGACAGGCTAGTGAGCTGAATCAGCTTGCTATGTGGTCAAGCAAATGTCAGCTCCAGCAAAAAAAGGAGGGGAAAAAGATACGCATGAATGCAGAAGGATAAGAAGAAACAGAGGCGTGGAACTCCTTCTTTTGCAGTAGCAGAGAACATCAGCTTGACCCAACCATCTTGATAAAAGCAACCTTAGGAGAGCAAGGGGAAGAAATATAAAAAGACTTCACTTCCCATTTTAATGTCCACACAAAAATGTTGAATATTCACAGTTAAAAATTAAGAAATGTGGCTACAGAATTCCCTCACCATATTTGTATCTCTTGCCTTCATAGGATGTTAAATTTCCTCAAGGACTTCAACTGAGCTGAGATGATTGAGAGGCTGGGGCATCTCACTTATGAGGAAAATCTGAGAGCTGCAACCGTTTAGCCTGGAGAAGAGAAGGCCTAGGAGGATGTCATCCAAGTGTATAGATATCTGATGGGAGGGTATAAAGAGGACAGAGACAGACTCTTTTCAGTGGTGCTCAGTGGCAGGACCAAAGGCAATGGGCACAAACTGAAACACAGGAGACTCTGCCTGAACATCAGGAAATACTTTTTCTAATTGTGAGTGTGACTGAGCAGGGGCACAAGTTACCCAGGAACATTGTGGAGTCTCCACTCTTGGAGATACTCAAAAGCTGTCTGGACATGGTCCTGGAAAACCAGTTCTAGGTGACCCTATCTGACCCGTGGTGTTGGATAAGATGACCTCCAGTGGTACCTTCCAACCTCAACCATTCTGTGATTCTGTTATTCTCATAATTATTGAAGAACATATATATATATATATTTATATAGCCAAGGTGCGGTGTCTAATTCATGTGTCTTGCAAAAGGAAAGATGCTGAAAGAAGTCGCTGATTCTATTAATGAGGGACATATATTACAGAGGGGACTATGAATGAAGGATAATGCTGTAACAGAACATGGAGGCAGTGGCATAAATGTTATAATTATTACGCTATGGTTAGAGACAAGACTAATCCCATTGCATCTTTTCAATATTTATTTTTTTTTTTAAATGTGACACTAGAAAATTAGTTTTGCATGGGAATTTGTTTGCTTTCTTATAACTGGAACATGTCTTGATTAACTGATCAAAAATACTTTAATAAAAAAAAAAAAAAAAGAATTTTCTGTTCTGTTCTATACCAAGGGAATTCGGACTGGTATAAAATAGATTACATTATGTAAATGAACTGCTGTGCAAATAATCCTGCCTAATTAAATTTGTAACTATAAACTATAATTGTTTAAACAAATACATCTACCCTACTTTTATTGAGTGTTGAATATAAAATAACACTGATAAAAATTCACATCTAACAGATATTTTAAAGTTTTATGACTTACTAGAGTTACTTTTATAACTGTAGCAGTTTTCTTTTTTTTCAGATAATTTTTTCATGGAGTAGAGATTTCTTCAATGGTCATAGGGTAAGGCCTTGCTGAAGTTTTATTTATGCTACATTCTTTGGGGGAAGGCAGCTGGTTAGATTTAAATAAGATAGGTAAATAAACAGTTAAAATATCAGTGAAAGCCTACTGATTTCTCTCTTACAGTGTCATCTAAAGCAAAGAAACCTTATTAAGCATATATTACAAAGTTATTCTATATACTGGAACAAAGCTAGAATTGGTGTATTCTGTATTGTTTGTAATAGGGAACTTATTCTGTAGTAAGCTGAAATTTCAATTTCTTCCAAAGTAAATAAGTAGACAAGCAAATAACACATTAATTAAGATATTTCTGGTTTTGACTTTTTACTGTTGCAGTCCTTTTGTAGGCTGCTTCTTCATTTATCTTCTGGGATGTTTTTTAGTTACATGGGATCCTGCAGGGCTGACTGCTGAGATTGTTTGGCTGTGCAGAAATACGCATCAAACTTAAAAAACCCCAACCATCTGAATTCCCCTTTTCTTGCAAAAAAGGGAAGCAGAAGATGAGAGTTTGTACCCAGATAGGTCCCAACGCAGCATGCTTGAACTCATAGCCATTCCAGTTACATTAGAGTAGACATAGTTATATTGAACATTAAATGAGTCTCTAAATTAAACACTGTTGCCTGTCCTTCTGGATAGGGGCTTTTAGAATTCTGGCTTGCAGGTGCTTCCAGGAAGTTCTATCAGATGTCAGGAGAAATTAACTTACTTTCTATTGATTCAGGTTCAAGAGTATCCCGATTTATGAAAGAATGCAATTCAACTAGTTATTAAAAAAGGTCTGCCTGCTACAATCTGTGGCAGGAGTTCCAATTGCTTTTAACACTGACTTGAATTTTTGGGGACATTTTTCCTAAGAAGTGAAACAAGGCCTTTGCATTGTAAGTACTACCCTGTTTATTAGAAATTATTCTGTACCACTGGTACTGGTGCCATGCGATTGAGTTCTGAACCCACTGTCAGTGGCCAAGAAATAGTAACAAATAACCATGTGACATATATAATCAATATTTACATCCATAGAAAAAAAAAAAAAAAATCAGGGTTTTTCTTTTTTGTATTACAAACAGTTTTAATTTGTCATGTTACTTTGTGATTATTTTTTTTATTTGGTAAAACTCAGTGTCAGTAGAACAGTTACTTTTTCAGCATTCCTTTTGTTTCACTTGCTGCTGGATGTATCAGAATATTCTTTATCTACACTAGTGTCTTAAGTCCATATCCCTTTGGAATACAGTTCATTTAGCCCTTGCAATGTATTATGCAGAGGTTTCAGTCCACTTTGCAGTAATATATTTCACTGTTTTATGTGGGGTATTTTGTTTGTTTTGTTGTTAATACCTCTTAGTATTTTAAAAGGTTACTGATAAGTTTACCTGTTTCTTTTTTGCATCATTGGCTTCACTTAATATCAAATGTGCATTTTAACAAACTCATTTTGTTGAATTTGAACAAAAAATTGGAGTAAAATGATTTGTCAACAGCTATTATGACAGAGAAGCAAAGTCATTTTAGAAGGTTTTATATATCTGTCTGAACATTAGGTAAAACTTTATGCAAGAAGGGAGGTAACAAGAGTGTAAAAAAATATTCTTCTCTACTGAGACCAGCTGTTTCTGTTAGCATAAATAGAAATGAAAAAATTGTACTGATTGGCTTATAGACATCATGCATTTTTGCAATACATTAGCTATTTGGCCAAATATTCTCTTTATCTAAAACGCTGTATTAGTTTTTGGTTTTGTTTTAAATTGAACTTTGCAGTACACCTATGAACTTTTAGTTTCACATGCAGGAAACACGGTGAACCAGCTAAAAATATAAGTTCAGAAAATTCTGAGTGTAAGTCTTGGTCCTGTTAGAATAAAAATAAATTTTATCCTTTTACTTTTGATTTTTAAATTTTAATTTTAATTCAACGTCATGATGTTCTGTGTTTTTGCCATTATGCTGATGTCATAGTACAATATATAATTAAGAAAATTATAAAAAATTCTCCAAAACCAACAATCCAAAACAAAAAAAAATACAAACCACTCAACATCCCCCCCCAAATAAATTGTTAAAGTATTTTTCATATGTATCAAGAAAAATAAACAAATCAAGCCCTAACATTTAATGTAGGCTTGGTTCCCCGAAGTGAATCAACACATCATCAGTTTTTCATTGCTTTGATTACTATTGAAATCAAGGATGGTGTAGAATTTACTTGTATATATATGATTACAGGCATTGATTTATTTAACTAATATTCATACTGACTGTTAGTAAAGATTCTAGGTATGCCATTGGATCTTTTTGACTTTTTTTGATATTATAGTCTTGCTTGCATAAAAATAACAAAAAATGCCCCAGTCCTCACCAGTAAGAAGTCCCACTTGATCTTCAGACCAATTTCTACATAAGGAATTATATTTTAACATTACACTGCCATTTACAATTTCTTTTCCCCATGAGACTGACTAGGCTCTGTCCTGTGAGGGTTATTTAGATATATTTCTTATTTTCCCTTTAAGATGCAAGTTTAAGAGAATAGTCTTCAGAGTAGGCAAAAGGTTTAAGAATTTGCTGTTCATTACTGAAAATAAAGACTAACTAACTTGATTATTTAAGGAAATTGATTACTTAATCAGTTAGATTAGAAATTGATTACTTAGCCAAAAGTATTGGAGTCAGATGCTTGCTATGCTTTCTATGGATTGAAAATAGGACAACTAAAACCTGTAGCTACTTTAATATAAAATTAAATTGGTTATTTGAGCTATTTTTAACTATTTTTAATAATAATAAAAAAAAGTTTATATCACTCACCTATGAAGCTTTATTTGTCAAAAAAGGCTTTAGCAAAATAATTAGGTAGCAGATTGGAGTTTATGGAATCTGTTTTCTGTTGTTATTTGATTCTGAGGTAAAATTCAGGTAAAAAGCATACATAGAACACTATTGTGATACAATAAATTACATATGACAGGTAAGTTAAGTGCTGAGTAAATTAACACAAATCTGAATTAAATATCTTCATTTCTTTCATGCTGTGGTACAGTTCAGAGCCACTGTTTTATATTCTTACTATGCCTAAAAAATCTTCAGTGAAAAAGTCCCCACGAAAGACCTTAAAATTCATCCTCCTGCATGTATTCAAATATCTCATTAGCATAATTCCCTGAATAATATATCCACTGCAACCCGGGAACCACTCATGGTGAGGATGATGATTACATTTGTCTTTTACAGTTTCAATAGACATTTGGAAACTAAGAGTGTCTTACATACTAAAAAACGTTATTTTTATAATGAAGTTTTTTTTCTACGTTACATTTAAGAACTAAACTCCATGAACATAAAATGCACAGGAGATCAAATTCTATTCCTGTTTCTACTGAAGTCGGAAGAACAGAGAATGGCTGTCAAGGTAAACAAAACAACATATTATTTGACAGTAATATCCAATCAAGGGTGATATTAAAGTGTCAGAGACCTAGAATTTCAAAATGTGTATGAGTTTTATTTCTAATTATGTGTCATCATTCTAATTGTATCAACAGTAGATCTAATTCCAGTTTAGCAGAGTCTGTTGGTTCATTTACCACACTTTGAGCTGTGCCCAAATTTCTATGACTAGGGTTTTTTTGCCATTAATTGGAGAGGTATCTTTATCATTGCTATTTAGACTTCACATAAAATTATGAGTTGCTCCTATAACCTCATTTTTTTTAATATCTCTTGTAAATGGATACTGAAGAATAGTGTCATAATTGTTTCTAATAGTCACTAAAGAACTGAATTCTTATGAAGAAAATGCAGTACCTAATTTATCTGGTTATTCTATTATTTTTTTTTATTATTAAAGAATATATTTTCAAAGTCATTCCTTTTGTTTTTATCGTTGTTACTACTATGTGTCTATGAGGATGGAAGCTAACAGACTCCAACCTCCTTTACTTATGTTTCTAACTAGCTAATTTGGACCATGATTGTGTCAGATGATGAGAAAGAAAGGTGTATTAGCTCAGACATCTCCTCATATCTTTATACCTCAGAAGCGTTGTCTCCTTTTTTCCTCTTTATTTCTTTGCAAGACAAGACAGAAAAGTTCTTCAGCTCTAGTATCTAGAAGACCTCCTGTATGAATAAAGGCTGAGAAAGTTGGGGTTGTTCAGCCTGGAGAAGAGAAGACTAAGGGGAGAACTTATAGCAGCCTTTCAATATTTAAAGGGAGCTTACAAGAGAGAGAATTTTTACCACACCTGCAGTGACAGGACAAGGGTAAACAGTTTTGAACTAAGAAAGAGTAGATTTAGATTGCACATAAGGAAGTAATTCTTTATAATGAGGGTGGTAAGACACTGGAACAGGTTGCCCAGGGAAGTTATGGATGTCCCGTCACTGGAAGTGTTCAAAGTCAGATTAGATGGAGCTTTGAGCAACCTGGTCTAGTGCTAGATGTCTCTGCCCACAGCATATGGGCTGCAGTAGATGATTTTTGAAGGTCCTTTGCAATCCAAATCATTCTGTGATTCTGTAGGAACTGGGGAAAAGTTGCTATAATGGAATAATTGAACAAAAAAACCCCAAACCCGAATATTTAATACTTAAGAAGTTATCTAAAACCACTGAATTAAACTTACAGTACAACAAAGACATTTTTATGCACATAAAATCAACAAGCAATAATTTGAAGAATACCAGATAACATTTGCACACATTGCTGGGTTATTTTGTGTTAGGAAAGGAAGCAACTTAAATGAAAACCAAACTATGTGAAGCAAATGTTGATGAAAAGAGACAATGTTTACTTCCTAATTAGCTATACATACACATATACTCACACACACATACATAAGCTAACTTAAGAAAATTATTATCCACTCAACAGGGCTGGATACAGGCTCACCTACAACATAACCAAGCCTAGCCTAGGAGCGAGAGTCTGAGGAGATTGAATGTTACCCCTGGGCCCAAGCACAGGGGTCCCAGGTGAGGATGGTCAAGGCAATCAAGGCCTGTTAGTGTACTAACTTACTTCATTACACCCACACGTCGCAGAGGGCAAACAAATAGGTTTTGTTAAATGTCATGACACCTCTATACAGCTAACTATAACAATTAAAACTAGAAGCAGTCAGAAATCACTGAGGGGGTGGACTTTATATCCAAGGTAATATTTGATGCCTCACAAAATAAGGCATGCTCAGCAGATTGTACAAAATTGCTTTGTAACTTTAATGATGCAGCTAGTAACACTAAACTTTGGTGCTGAATTGCTTTGTTCTGTTTTTAATGCTTTGTGTTTTTTCTTCCCGTTGCAAACAACCTCAAAGACTACTACTTTTTATATGCACTATTATGATGAACTAGAGAAAAATAAAATGAGAGGAATTTCAAAAAGTTGTAGTAAGAAGGGGGTTAGCAAATAAAAGTATCTCAATTTTGATTTTTCTAAAGTTTCTGATCCCTAACTACATTAACAGTTAATACTTCAGCAGTATAAAGAGTGTAGAAAGTTGTACTAAAAAGGTATCTGAAGATACCCAAATGTAAGGTCTTTCTCCAATTGTAAGGTTTTGTTTTGTTTTTTTTAATTAATTTTAAAATTCTTTATGACTCTATCATGAATACCTTTTGCTGCAGATGTATTTCGTAAAAAAAAAAGATGCATCCTACTATAGCACTGGAGGGAGAACATAGCCTTTATGGAGGATGCATCTTTAAGTAGTTCTTAAAATGATCTTTCTTTCCTTTAAGGTTTTAGATCAAGATGCAGCTCAGGTGGAGAAAGCTTTCATGCATAACAGTGACATGGATAAGAAAACTGCTTTAATTTAAGTGCATTCTTTTTTGGAAGTCGTCATAAGCAAAAGACAAGGTGGTACTGAGCTGCCTAGAGCAGTTGAGTGGACAGCAGTTGAGTGGACAGTGGCACGTGGAAGTACTTTACTTTCAGCAGGCTTGTGCAGTGACCAGTGGTAGCTGGACACGCTCTTTCAAATACACAAGGCCATAAGCATCTGAACGTTTTTGCTACTGAAGGACTTTGTAGCAATTGCCTGAATGCTCTTACAATGACTGCTTATATGCAGAAACATTTATTTGAAAAATAATCCTCCTTAAAAAAATAAAATAAAAAAAAAATCAAGTTATCAGTACTCCTTTAGAATTGGCAAATATGAATATTTAAAAATAATTACAGAATTCCACTGAAAGGTGACTGTGTGAGACAGGGCTGGCCTCTCAGATTGTTTCTGCAGCAATTACTCAGTGCTCAATAAAGAAGAGCAATTACTGATAAAACTCCCTCTTTCTAATAACATGCACACATATTGTTCTTGCTGAGTTCCAGAATCAAGGGCCTTTCAGAAGCCTCTTGACTAGCTGCCTTTAGCTGGTACGTGTATTTAAGTAGAGGTGATAATGAGAATGCAGCAAAGAAGGGTGCTAAGAATGCTTGTCATCACGTATTTCTTCCTATGCTACATGTATTCCTTAATCAGCGCCTATCATTCATGCTACCAATTAAAAGAAGGATGCTTTTAAAGGGTTCTCATGAAAATACAAATGCAAAGGTTTATTTTTGCCTGAGATTCTTATTAAGCTTTTCTGTTAAACATGTAGGAAAGATAATCTGATGCATGCTATCACTAAGTGCTGAAATTATTACATGTGACTTTCTCATGTGACTAAGACCCATCTGTACAGTCAGAGAGAGTGCAGAAATGAGGCTGATTTGTGGAAATTACTTCAAATGGTGCCTACACATTTGAGATCTCTAAGGTTGAGGGTGGCAAGCATGCAGGCTAAGATCTAAAGACATACACGTCATGATATTCATAAATTCAGAGTCTAATTTGACAGAAAATAAAATGCAGAAACATGATTGCAATCATACATATTTTTTTCATAGGGTTGCTTAAAAATGGTTTCTGGTAAAATAGGATTTATACTACAAAAAAAAGTCATACCTTTAGTCAGTCCTTTGTTAATGTAGCAACTCTCAATTTCATCAGATAGGAATGACATCCCTCGGGATTCTCCCCTAGAACTGGGAGATCATCCAATTACGATTTCATAGAATCATAGAATCGTTAGTGTTGGAAGGGACCTTAAAGATCGTCTAGTTCCAACTCCCTTGCCATTGGCAGGACACCTCCCACTAGACTAGATTACTCAAAACCTCATCCAGCCTGTCCTTGAACTCTTCCAGCATGGAAGTGTTCCCAGGTTCTCTGGGCAACCTGTTCTGGTGTCTCACCATGCTCAGAGACTGAGGGATTTAAAGAAACTTAAAGTAAAGATGACTGACTAAAGACAGAAGTCTCTTAGAGTATTAGGAGAAAAAAAAAATTTATGTGAGAGAGAGAAAGGGGAGCAATGGGCTGTCTCTTCTTTGTACGAATAAAGTAAGGATTACAGCTGCCCTTAAATTCTGTGGTGAGTGGAATTAAGGTCCCTGGTGCTGGGCTTGGATCTCCTTGCTTTCCATCCTTTCTTCTTTTCCTCTCCGTCTCCCCTCCTTTTTCCTATGTGCAAACTCCATGTTTGCATCATCTTACACTGATTTTTATGGACATTTGTCAGATTTACATGTGTTAATAAAAAGGGTCTCTTAAAAGATCTGTTTTGGTCAGTACCAGCAAAGAATAGAAAATCACTGTTAAACCTGGGCTGAGTATGGGGAATAGCATATGGTTGCTTCTGGGATACAAAACAAGGTTCCAGAAAGCCAGTACATTGGAATTCCTTCCCAGAGCAGGATTATCAAGAGCCATCAGCTCTTCCCATCTCCTTCTAGGTACTGGCAGTTGTCCACAAAAGGAGGCTATAGTATTATTCCTGGAAGGAGAATTGCATGATCATGGATTCCCATTCCAGGTCCATCACAGATATCACCACACCTGAGCTAGCACAGAGAGCAGCCACTTGATTCAGAAGCATTTGAGACTGACAGAAGATCAAGCCCATCTACTCTTTTTTATTGATAACAGCTGCTGCCCCAAGAGCCACTCTTACTGTTTAACCCTTGCAGCTTCCCCTCTGACCTTCTGCTTCAGCCAGCCAGCTTCAGATCTACTGACCTGTAAGTCAATAGATCACCGGGGTGCAAACTGAGAGTGCTGCTTACAAGATGGACTGATCAGCTTCATCTTTATCCTTCCTTTCATCTTGGTAAAAAAGTGTTCAGAGTTAAGAAAGGGTAATATGGAGTTAATGCATGAGTTATCAACAGCACTAAGGTTGTCGAAGATACTTTCTTTGTTCTCAGGCTTTGTCTTCAGTAACTTAACTCAATTGTATGCTTCTATGTGTGAGTAAAATTTTTTGCGGAAAACCTCTAACAGTCTCAGAAAATAGTATAATGCTATTAGAAAAGTAATAAAATAATCCTTGTATCTCTATTTACGTCTACTCCGTCCTGCAGCTCGTGAACTGTGGCTGTAGTAGTCTAGCAGTTACTTTATTTTTTTGAACCAGTACCTTATCACTTGCAACACTGACGTTTTAATTCTCAGAAATAAATAGACAGTAACATATATTTAACAGCAGCAAATAGAAGGAAACATTGTCACTTTCATGTTTTGCTGTGAAAGTAATTTTTTAGAGGTTTAGTAATTCTCAAGGGGAAAAAAGAGAAAAGAAACACTGATGATTACTAATGCATACCACAGGCCCCTCATTCTTCTTCTGTGCTATTTGTGAAACTCTGAGACTGCCTGACTTCATGGATTGATGGCATCACTTCTCATCTGTGTAGAAATGCCTCTAATCTTGCAGTAATATATATTGCACCAGCTACAATCAACAGTAGAGGTCAGGGGTTCCCCCCCCTCCTCTTTTATGATTATTATTTATTTATTTAATATGTAGCTTAATGGCCTGTGAGAAACAAACTATCTGGAAGTATTTCATGAAGCCAAACACTCAAAGAGATTTCTGAGCAGCATGGGCTCTACTAGAAACAAATAGTCAATGCTATTTACTGAGAGGTGCAATCCAAACCTTAGGGAAGGCCAATTGGGGTTGATAACTTGTTGAATACATTGCAGAATTTTTGTCATATTTGCTGAAGACTGTAGTTTCTAACCGCCTCAGCATTTTTATTTCTGGACATAATAAAAACTTCAAAGTGCACACGAACTAAAAAAGTATAGGAAAAAAAAAAAAGAGTTCACACAGCATATTCTAAAAAGGGAAATAAATAGGAGTGCATGAGAGGGTATTTTTTTTTTTTAATAAGACCATAATAGTATAAATTGCCTGGTAATGATTGCAAATTTAATAATTAGGCAATATGGGAGAGAACTGATTTGTCTTTTTCATAGTGAATTAAGAAAGTAAAAAAAAAATTGAAAAACAAAATAAAAAAAAACAATTTCAGGATTAAACCTGTCAAAAACTAAAACATCACTCCTAGTTTTTAAGCTAACTTTTTTCAGCCATCTCTTTAAATATCATGGAAACAAGTCTGTCATTCACTTAAGTAGCCAAATTGAGATTTTAATTACTTGTGCCAAGAGAAGCAATTTATGTGCCTCCAGGAGCCAAAATGTACAGCAGTATCTGGTGATATATACTAGAGAGAAGCCTTTTTTCTTCTGGATTTTTTTCCAGAGGAAAAATCATTGGTCATTTGTCATTTCATCTTGAATGTTGAAATCATCTAGATGTTATTTAAAATATAATACCAGCTATTAATTTCTCTTTGAATACTATTTATTCTTAGGAAAATAGCAAAGTAAGCCAAATTAAGCTGGTTATTTCCATTTTCCCAAGTCAAGTTTTTCAATAAAATAATAAAAAAAAAAAACCACAAAACCCCCCACTGTGCTTAAAGTTTTTCAGCATTTTGTTTTTATCTCTTTTTTTTAATATATATTATGTTTTTAATACCAATAAGTACAGGGAAGATTAAGAACTGGGTTAAATACAAAGTCAAATAGCTTTTATGAAGCAGAGTTCATTAGTTACGGTCAGTTTTAAAGAAATAGCAATAAAATCTAATTTAAACTTTAAAGGACACTTCCAATTCAATCTAAGTATTTATGTAATAAAAACTTTTTAATTAAAAAAAATCTTTTTAATTATAGAAATTTTTAATTATGATATGAGTATGAAAACAGAGATGGGGTTATTCCTTTCTGTCTTTCAAAGAAGATGTGAAGAACTGTGTCAAGAACAGCGTGGGCTTTCTGCATTTTCTCATGTGGCATATGTGAATCCTCACTCTTTATCTCTACTGCACGCACCTATTGGGGTTATATGCATCTAAATCCAAGTTTGCTGGGTGCTTTTTATTCAGGTTGTACATCAATTTTCTGTGTATGGAGAGGGAAGAAGAGAAGGCAAAGATTACCTTGATCCAGGTGAGATGTCCTTTGGTTATCTTCTAGCTGGTGAACCAGGTTTTCTCTCAACAGATGGAATAAAGTGGTATAATGGGTGTATGCTAGGCTTGGGAACTGATGAACATTCCTAAATCCCTTTTTAGTGACCATATAGGGTGACCCATTCATATGTAAACATCAACAGTTCAGGTGTCTAAATCTGATTAAAGTTTTTATCTCTGATATCATGGGAGATTTGTATCAAATGGCAAAAATCCTTTGATTGCTATTTGTCCTGGTTTGAGGTAAAACAGAACCAATTTTCTGATTTGTAATTTTACTTTTTAGCTGGGCCTCTTCTAACTGAGTGAAGTCTGAAATTAACAGCATATTGTTCAGACACTGTTCACTCTCAGAGTGATAAGACCTGATTATACCAAGGAACGGTATGCACAAAGGCTCTTGCTTAGACTTATTGCTATAACAACCAAGGTCAGCTAACTTCGCTGTTTTGCCCGTTAGAGGGTCGGAAGCAGAGAAGTGTAGAGGGGTCCCACCTGCAGGGAGGATCAGACAGGACAGGTGACCCAAAGCTGATCAACAGGGTATTCCATCCCATATGCATCACGCTCAGTATAAAAGCTGAGGGATCAAAGGGGTAAAGGGGGCTCTGGCTTCTTTTTTCTTCAATGGCCGACGTCTGAGGAGGACCCTGTCTGTTCGCCTGCCTTTGATCCTGAGCCGAGGATTCCTGATTCTAGTTCCGGAATTCAGCTCCTGTCCATCGCTGACTCCAGTCTGGGAATTTCCCTGTGTCTGCTGGTGACACGATCGCCATCCTGGTAGCTGGATACAATTTTGTATGTATTGTATACTTTTTTCTTTAATTTTTATTATTCTATTATTATTTACTATATTCTTATTTATTATTATTTTCATTAAAGTAGTTTAGTTCTTTTTCTGAACTCGTAAATCTCCTTATCTCTTCCTCTCCTCTCTGAGGAGAGAGGGGAGGGGCCATCTGTCATTCTGCTTGGCCAATCCGGCCAGAACCACGACATTATTGTAGTCCTGTAGCCCTGTATTGCAGTATTGCCATTGCTAGTCACTAGCTGTACTGGGTATGTCTGGGATTGAGTTAATTTTCTTCATAGTAATGTGTATGGTGCTGTGTTTTGGATTGTGATGAAAATAGTGTTGGTAACTGTTGTTTTAACTATCGCTGAACAGTGCTTACACTGTGTCAAGGCCTCCTCTGTTTTTCACATTGACCCACCAGCAAGCAGGCTGGGGTTGCACAACAAGTTGGGATGTGACACAGCTGGGACAGCTGACCCCAATTGACCAAAAGGATATCCCATACCATATAGAACCACAGAATGATTTGGGTTGGAAGGGACCTTAAAGATCATCTAATTCCAACCCCCCTGCCATGTGTAGGGACATCTCCACTAGACCAGGTTGCTCCCTGCCATGTGTAGGGACATCTCCACTAGACCAGGTTGCTCAAAGTCCCATCCAACCTGACCTTGAACACTTCCAGTGTGTGATGATGTCATGCTCAGCAATGGAACCTCAGGAGAAAGAGGAAGAAGGGGAGACTTTCAGAGTTATGACATTTGTCTTCCCAAGTAACCGATATGTGTGATGAAGCCGTGTTTTCCTGGAAATGGCTAAACACTTGCCAGCTGATGGGAAGTAGTAACTAAAGACCTTATTGTGCTTTCTTGCATGCACACCTATTAAAAGTGCACATCTATTGAATTGCCTTTATCTCAACCCATGAGTTTTCTCTCTTTTGCCCTTCTGATTCTTTCCCCAGTTCTGCTGGGGGGGGAGTAGGTGAGGGAGAAGCTGGGTAGGTGTTTAGATGCTGGCTGGAGTCAACCCACCACACTATCTGTAAGATCTGTATTGAGTTTGCAAGGTCCCAAGGCTGAGGCCTGTCAGTCCTGGTCTGCCTGACTGAAAAAAAGAATATTGGCTCATTTTCTTGACTTCTGTTTGTGTTTCATGGTGGAGCCATAGTTTTACAAGGCTAGCAGTAACAAGCAGTTATTCTGTGCAAAGTGAGATGTTTATGACTGTAACATAACGATGTAGTATAGTAGTGTGAGAACAGAGACCTTGAGGAATGGAGACAGGATAAGACCCAGAGAAGTGTAGGTGTTGGGTGATAAGACAACAACTCATCAGTGCTCTATTAAAGAAATGCAGACCTGGAACTGGATAAAACTGGTCTTAAGGGAACCATAGATAACAAAGTAGTATGCAATATGCATTAAGGGATACCATACATATGAAATGCAGATGTAACATGAAGCTGCAGACCAATGAAAAAATCAAGCTGTAAAAGTGTGTTAGAAAACATACAAAAAAATAGCCTCAGGTTAATCCTAGAGTGAGGAAGAAGAAACCATTAACACAATCATCATATTCCTTCCTGGCAAAAAACTCCATATATTGACATCTCACCATAACCCCCAGCCCACCATCACCAGAGTAAAACAACAGACCTAGGACCCTGAGGACCAGGGGAAAGATGTGCATACCATCAGGAGAAAAGATAGAAACTAAGTCTGTGTATAACAATTTAAAATGTATTATTAGTTTATTTATTAGTGTATTATTATTATTATTTAATTAGAAGTATTCTTTCTTTTTGTGCAATAATTTAAGTGATTCTCAATTTAGACTCCAATTATATCTTGGTTAAGGTTCCAGTTATACTAACACTAAATTCTTGGCTTTATATATAAAATGTATTTCCTCTTTTCTCATCAACAAAATTTTGAGCATAACTGCTATTTATTTCAACCTTAGTAATATTATACATTAATATGAAGGCAAAGATATGTAAGTAACAGATCAAAAATGTCTTACTGTTTGAGAATACAAGAAAGGTACATTTATATTTTCTTTATGAGAAATATGATTTCTGTCTTCAAACCTCATTTTTATGGCACTAAGAATGTGTTAATGTTCATGCTTCCTTATATGATCCCAATATTTTAGCCTGGAGAAGAGAAGACTGAGAGAGGATCTCATCAATGCTTATAAATATCTAAAGGGTGGGTATCCAGAAGATGGGGACAGACCCTTTTCAGTAGTGCCCAGGGAGAGGACAAGTTGCAAAGGGCACAAACTGGAACACAGGAAATTCTGTCTCAACATGAGGAAAAACTTTGCTACATTTTGAGGGCGATGGAGCACTGGAACAGGCTGCCCACAGACGTTGTGGAGTCTCCTTCTCTGGAGGTATTCAAAACCCACCTGGATGCGTTCCTGTTCAACCTGCCCTAGGTGAACTTGCTTCGGCAGGGATATTGGACTAGATAGTCTCCAAAGGTCCCTTCTAACCCCTATCATTCTGTGCTTTCTTCTGCTTGTTCAGGTCTCTCATGAAAATCTGTAAAGTCTAATAAGGATCTAAGGTTATCTGGACGAAGCAAAAATATAGATAATAGAAAACACGTGGACATTACATTAAACTCAAACAAACATAATGAAAAGAGAAAAAACTCCAACCAACCAACCAAACAAAAAAATCCCGACCCTCTAATGTTCTCCACAGAACCATTGATATCCTCCAGCCACATGTAACCAAAAGGCAGTCAGATGCCATGCATGGTTATTTAGGAGCTAAGAACCAAAGAAAAGATATTCACAGGAAATTCAACTCTAGCAGTTTCTCTACTCATAGGACAATTTATTATACTTTTTTATAAAAATTTCATTCCCTTCTGATAAACAGCTTGCCTACCTTCCCTTTCATCCGTCAGGAATTTTGTAACAAAAAATAGTTTAAAATGGTTTATCTTTTGGCTGAAGAGGCTTTAGAAATACAGTCGGTCTGAAAACTAGATTGATGTCACGGACACCTTTTCAACATTCAGATCTTTTTTTAACTTTTACATTTGATCTGCACAGCACACACACTGCTGTTGCATATTTGTCCTACAGTGAGACTGGTTGTTGTTATTATACAGTTTAGATACTAAACTTGCACCACCACTGCTGCAGCTTAAAAACAGCAAAGTTCTTCCCCAGTGACACTTCCTTAAAGAACATCACTTAAATTAACAGGAGGAAACAAAACAAACAGAGGAAAACAAATGTGAATTCAGTAGAAATTAATTTTGGAATACACAGAGAGTGGGTAGAAACATTTCTCTCAGTGACAAAAAGATAGCTCACTGGAATTTTTGTAGCAGGCCTCTCTGAATTGTCACAGTCCTGTGAATTGTCACTTTTAAAAAAAAAAAAAAATGTCAAAAGTGCAGTATACAGTCTGCTTCTACAGTGCTCACCAGGCCACTTTGCATCATTTATGAGCAGTCCTGGACAACCGGGGAGGTCCCAGCTGACTGGAGGTTAGCAAATGTGACACCCATCCACAAGAAGGACCGGAAGGAGGATCCGGGGAACTACAGGCCAGTCAGTCTGACCTCGGTGCCTGGGAAGGTCATGGAACAGATCCTCCTCAGTGCCATTACACGGCACATGCAGGAGAACAGGGTGATCAGGCCCAATCAGCATGGGTTTGTGAAGGGCAGGTCATGCCTATCAAACCTAATATTCTTCTATGATAAGGTGACCCACTTAGTGGATGAGGGAAAAGCTGCGGATGTTATCTACTTGGATTTTTGCAAAGCTTTTGACACTGTTTCCCACAGCATTCTCCTGGAGAAACTGGCTGCTCATGGCCTGGACAGGTGTACTCTTCGCTGGGTAAAAAACTGGCTGGATGGCCGTGCCCAGAGAGTGGTGGTAAATGGAGTTAAATCCAGTTGGTGTCCGGTCACAAGTGGTGTCCCCCAGGGCTCGGTGCTGGGGCCGGTTCTCTTTAATATCTTTATCAATGATCTGGATGAAGGGATCAAATGCACCCTCAGTAAGTTCGCAGATGACACTAAGCTGGGTGGGCGTGTTGATCTGCTTGAGGGTAGGTTGGCTCTGCAGAGGGATCTGGACAGGCTGGACCGATGGGCTGAGGCCAATGGTACGAGGTTCAACAAGGCCAAGTGCCGGGTCCTGCACTTGGATCACAACAACCCCATGCAGTGCTACAGGACTGGGGCAGAGTGGCTCGAAAGCAGCCCGGCAGAAAAGGACTTGGGGGTGTTGGTGGACAGCTGGCTGAATATGAGCCAGCAGTGTGCCCAGGTGGCCAAGAAGGCCAACAGCATCCTAGCCTGTATCAGGAATAGTGTGGTGAGCCGGACTAGGGAAGTGATCATCCCCCTGTACTCGGCACTGGTGAGGCCCCACCTCGAGTACTGCGTTCAGTTTTGGGCCCCTCGCTACAAGAGGGACATTGAGGTGTTGGAGCGTGTCCAGAGAAGGGCTACAAAGCTGGTGAGGGGTCTGGAGGACAAACCTTATGAAGAACGACTGAGGGAGCTGGGGTTGTTTAGCCTGGAGAAGAGGAGGCTGAGGGAAGACCTTATCACCCTCTACAACTACCTGAAAGGAGGTTGTAGAGAGATGGGGGCTGACCTCTTCTCCCTGGTCACAAGTGATAGGATGAGAGGGAACGGGTTCAAGTTACGTCAGGGGAGGTTTAGATTGGATATTAGGAAACATTTTTTCACTGAAAGGGTTATTAAATATGGGAATAGGCTGCCCAGGGAGGTGGTGGATTCACCATCCCTGGAGGTGTTTAAAAAAAGGGTAGATGGGGCACTGAGGGACATGGTTTAGAAGTGGCTCTTGTCAGGGTAGGTTAAAGGTTGGACTTGATGATCTTAAAGGTCCCTTCCAACCTCAGCGATTCTATGATTCTATGATTTCTATACCATTGAGGAAGTATAACTTCCAGAGCTGTAAGAAAATATTTTTCAACTGTTTCTCATATAAGATCAAGGTGAGCTAATATTTGGAAAGGGTTCTTTTTGACACAGTGTTTCTCTGCTGTATGAGCTGTGGCTTGCACATCAGAAAGACAGAAAGGTCTTTCCAATTACTCCCGAGAAATTATTTTTTCCTCAATGTCAGAATCACCTGAAAAAGGAAAGAAGTAGGCATGTTATTGATTCTTTAAAAAGGAATTTTAAGTGTTTTTTCCTCCCATGAGTAGGTCATAGATAGAGAAGAAACTGAATGTATGAAAGAAGACATAAAAGTATTTTTAAGAGTTTTCTTTTCTGCTTGAAGAGCAAAAGCTATACCTGTTCATTACCTGTTATTAAATTGGGCAAGTGTTATTATTTATTTTTTTTCCCCTCCATATGCACTTATTTAACTGGGAGGTTTTAGTAAAACTTTTCCCTTTGGGTTTTGGGTTCAGTAATGTAATGCAAACTGCCTGGGCTAAATTTTCTCATGCAACACTGTTGTAAATTTGCACTAATTTTAGAGGGTTCAATTCAGTAAGTTCAGTTCTAAAGGAAATTAAAAGCGCCTCCATAGCTCATTTGCATGTTATGAAGTTGCAACTTAGCTGATATACAAATCATCTTTTTTTACTCTACTTTTACTCCTTTTAAATACTTTGAATCAAATAATTTGAAAGTAGGGATTCTGACTAAACTTCCAAGTAATTTTTTATGTTGATCACTTTGATATAAATAAGATAGCACTTGTGAATGAGAGCAGTGATGACCTCCAGTATTAATATTTACTTCCATTTTTCATCTGGTAAGATTCTCTAAATGTCCAAGTAAAAGATCCCAGTAGAGAGTGGGACAGCAGAAACAAGTTTTACAGAAACTATGAGAGAGATTAGGACCTCTGTTCCTGTCAATGCGCACTATTGTAAGGAGCCTGGCTCCCTCCTCTTTGCATCAAGTATTTATATACATTCATAAGATCCCCCCTGAGCCTTCTCTTCTCCAGAATGAACAGTCCCAGTTCTCTCAGCCTTTCCTCATAGGAGAGATGCTCCAGTCCCTTAGTGATCTTGGTGGCCCTTTGTTGGACTCTCTGCACTATGTCCATGTCCCTCTTGTACTGAGGAGCCCAGAACTGGACCCAGCATGCCAAGTGTGTCCTCACCAGTGCTCAGTAGAGGGGAAGGATCACCTCCCCCCCTTAATGCAGCATCACTGCCTTTGTGGCAAGGGCATATTGCTGACTCATATTCAACTTGTTGTCCACCAGAACTCCAAGTCCTTCTCTGAGTATCTGCTTTCCAAATAGGTGGCCCGCAGCATGTACTACTGAATGGAGTTGTTCTTCCCAGGTGCAGACTTTGCACTTCTCCTTGTTGAATTTTGTGAGGATCTTGTCAGCCCATTTCTCCAGCCTATCGAGGTTTCTCTGGGTGACAGAATGACCCTTTTGTGTATCAGCCACTCCTCCCAGTTTGGAGTCATCAGCAAAATCACCTAGGGTACACTCTGCCCTCTCATCCATGTAATTAACAAAGATGCTGAATAAGATTGGACCCAGTATTGACCCCTGGGGTACACCACTAGTTACTGGCGTCCAACCAGACTTTGTGCCACTGATCACCACCCTCTGAAACCATGTTAGGACTCCATGTTAGGTTTTGTGTATACCATACTATCCAGTTGGAGATAACAACTAGTTATGCAGGGAAAATTATACAAAATCTTCACATTAATTCTGAATTTATGTCATGGAATGGGTAATACACACCACAGATAATCATATTCTATTGCTAAAAAACTTAACAAAGTTCATTATTTTATTTTACTGAGAAAGTATTATACTGGGAACATATACTTCCTTTAAGTTTTGTGTGATTCTACATATGCACAGTTATTACTCATCTGTACATTACCAAGGTATATATATTAGAAAGCATTTGTGTATAATATTTAGTGAAAGGTTTTTTTCAGAGCTATTAATCTTTAGTACCATGCATCCACCAAAGCCAATACAATTAAATGCTTCTTCTGGAATTAAGTGGCATGGCTCCTGTTTCACTTAAAGTTTGAGGCCCTGCTATTTCTTTCGGGATTAATGCATTCACAGTTAAAATTTGCTTCTCTGACACAGCAGGAATGTTCATTTCTGATGCTTCTGCTTTATGCTAACAGAGCATGAAATAAACAGAAAAAATAAAATCATGATTCGTATCACTAATTAACTGTATTTGCTGACATACCACAGATTTCATTTACATCGGTCTCACCAGGACAAAAAGATTATATTTTTGTAAGAATTATTCTAATCTTTCCCTACATGTATAATGTGTAACCAGGGAACAAAAAAAAAAAAATTTTAAAAAATTTTGTACTACATCAAAATAAGTAGTTTACTAATATATTTAGACACAATGACATTAATAAATTACATTAATCATATGAAGACATACGTAAATATTCTTCTAGCATCCAATCCAACAGATATGTATGTTATTATTTATACAAGTATTTATTTATTTACACTAATGATTATGGTCATTTGGTGATTCAAAAAGCCTTAATTTGTCCCAAATTGTGAGACATAACTTTTTCTGTCTTTTTTTTTCCCCACTGTCCCGGTTTGAGGTAAAACAGAATCAATTTTCTTTTCAGTAATTTTGCTTTTCAGTTAAGCCTCTTCTAATTCTCTGAGATTAACAGCATATTCTTCAGATGGTTCCTGCTACCAGAGTGATAAGGCCTGATGTTTATAGCTACTACCAAGGAATGGAATGCAGAGAGGCTCTTGCTTATACTTATTGCTATAGCAACCAAGGTCAGCTAACTTTGTTATGTACCAAACTGGAGGGTCAGAAGCAGAAGAACACAGAGGGATCGACCTGTGGGGAGGAGCAGACAGGACAAATGACCCAAAACTGACCAACAGGGTATTCCATCCCACCTGCATCATGCTCAGTCTAAGAGCTGAGGGATCAAAGAGTCAGCCTTTTTCTTCGATGGCTGGCATCTGAGAAGGACTCTTGTTCGTCTGCCTTTGATCCCAATCCATGTGCTTATGAATCCAGATCCAGAATCCAATTCCTGTCCATTGCTAAGTTCAGTCTGGGACTTTCCTAGTGCCTGCCAGTGATGTGATCGTCATCCTGGGAGCTTGACACTGATTTTGTTTATATTGTATATATTTCATTATTTTCTTTTTTGATATTATTATCTTTTCTTTTTTATTATTAATATTTCATTAAAGTAGTTTTAGTTTTCTTTTTATCCCATAAGTCTCTCCCTTATTTTCTCTCCCTTCTTTTACTTTGAGGGTCTGCAGAGGTATCTGGACAGGCTGGATTGATGGGCCGAGGCCAGTGGTACGAAGTTCAACAAAGCCAAGTGCCAGGTCCTGCGCTTGGGTCACAACTCCATGCAGCAATACAGGCTTGGGGAAGAGCGCCTGGAAAGATGCCTGGTGGAAAAGGACCTGTGGGTATTGGTCAACAGTAGGCTGAATATGAGCCAGCAGTGTGCCCAGGTGGCCAAGAAGACCAACAGCATCCTGGCCTGTATCAGGAATAGTGTGGCCAGCAGGACAAGGAAAGTGATTGTATCTCTGTACTCAGCACCGGTGAGGTCCCACCTCAAATACTGTGTCCATTTTTGGGCCCCTCACTACAGGAGGGACATTGAGGTACTGGAGTCTGTTCAGAGAAAAGCAACAAAGCTGGTGGGGAGTCTAGAGCACAAGTCTCATGAGGAACAACTGAGGAAACTGGGCTTGTTTAGCCTGGAGAAGAGGACACTCAGGGAAGACCTTATTGCTCCCTACAACTACCTGAAAGGAGGCTGTAGAGATGTGGGGGTTGGTCTCTTCTCCCAAGTAACAGGTGATAGGACAAGAGGAAATGGCCTCAAGTTGTTACAGGGGAGGTTTAGGATGGATATTGGGAAAATTTTTTACACTGAAAGGGTTATCAAGCACTGGAACAGGCTGCGCAGGGAAGTGGTTGAGTCGCCATCCCCAGAGGTATTTAAAAGACATGTAGATGTAGTGCTGAGTGGCATGGTTTAGTGGTAACTTGGCAATGTTAGGTTAACAGTTGGACTTGATGATCTTAAAGGTCTCTTCCAACTAAAACGATTCTATGGTTCTATGATTCTGGGAAGGGAGAGATGGAGATGTTCTCTTTAGAGCACACATTGTTCTTTTAGTGAACAGCCCAGCCCAAACTGTGACACGCATTGGAAAAATTCTAGTAATCACAGTGAACAATTGAGTTAAGAGGGTATTTCTGTGCCAGATATTCCCATCAAAACCATCATCTCATCTGGTAATACTATACAGAGCTGCATAAATTGTGGTTCTGATATCTGCCTTTTTTGTATAAAATTATTCTAAGAAATTTTGTGTCATCTGTTGATCTGTTAAATTTAAGGAGCAAAATATAACTCCTAGGAAGTATTTATTGACAATATTTTTCATTAGATCACAGTTTTGCTCTCTGCAGTGTAATATGTTGAAGAGGTTTCTCTTTCTGTGTTTTGCATTACACAAGCTTGAGATGCTCAGGTGTTGGAATATGATAGTTTGAGGTTTTCTTTCTGTTGGTTAAGGCAGTATTTTTTCAATTTGTTTATTTTTTTTTAAATTTGGAGACTATTTATATCTTTTTAGAACTGTTTTACAGAACTTGTGATAACAATTAACTGTGTGTCTCATGTATGTTTATGGTTGAGACTGTAACCTGCAAAGTTTAAATTCATCAGTCACTGAACTGTGTATGTTTCTTTGATGAAAAACATTGACACTCTGCTAGTCATACTAACTAGAAGCAAGACTGTAAAGAAAGAAGAAATCTATGCCAGTCAATAAGAATTACATATCCTATGGAAATCTATTTTGATGTAACACTAAACACACCTCTGACCAAATTAACTAGCTAATCTCGGCACTGAAATATCTAATAAGTAGTTTGTGGTCATCAGCTCTGAAACACAGACTGCCTATATTAGGCAGCATAGCTCTAAGTCATGTAATTATTATTTTTTTTATTGCACCAGATAAAAACTAGGAATAAGGACAGAAATTCTCTGAAGCACTGTTATCCATCTTGATCTCTTACCTTCTGTTATGGTCTTGGCTTTAATTGGTGCCAAGGTGTTTAGGGTACTCTTGTAGAATTTAAGAGTTGTAGTGATTATCCTTGGCAACCTGGGAATGGTCTAGGATTCAGATGTCAAATTCCTTACAAAACTGTTAGCTTATTATAAAACAATTTCTGGCTGTATTTACTGTAGAATGAACCCTGAAGATATTAGGCAAAATTTTAGAATTTCACATCTAATGTCTCAGATGCTTCTGAGAATGGAGTGTTTTGGAAATTCTCTGATAATATCTGAATTGCAATGAACTTCAGGAAGGATTTAGATGACTTCCTGCTCTTTCTACTCAAAAATGTGACCTAGGACATGTAAATTTCAATTTACAGGTTAGTTACATCTAACCTTACCACAAAAGGACATAGAATTCTTTATGAACTTACCCTTCAGTATCATCTGAAATTCATATGTGATATGATTATATTATATGATTATGATGTGATTATCACATATGAGTTTCAGATGGTACTGAGGAGTAATTTTTCTGGCTTGCTATTAGAGATATTGGTGCAATTTAAGCATCCGGGGTTCCTAAGTAGAACTTAGGTGGACACCTTCTGGTTTTGCGGTGTTGTTGCCACGATGTCCCATAGCACTTTTTAAAATAACTAGATGAATAATTGTTGAATGAAAATACACTTTGAATGTAACAAGGTGTTTCTTGGGAGTGATAATGTCTAGAAAAACATTAATCCCTGTGCTGCTACTGCAATGTGCAGAGCGTTTAAAAACAGAAAAACACTTACTAATTTGCCAACTATATTACTTGTCAGAAAGTTTATATGATAGAACATGAAGTTAAAATTCATGAAATGTTCCATTAAAATTAATTAAATCAACTGATAAAAACATGAAATTGAAAGTTATTCTGCAGTATTTCTACATCTAGAAATATGCTTGCTTCTGTACACACCATTTTTTTGCCTGCTACATATGGCTTTTCTAGCATGACAACTGTTTTCTTATCTTGTTTAAAAAGCACATCTACAACTTTGGCTTCAGCTAAGCCTCCGAGCAACTCATTAACCTTTGGCACTTAGGCTGCTAGGCCTAAATATTAACTGAAAGAAACTCAGGGGTAGTAACCTTCCCCTTTCACTTTTCTGGGAAAATCTTGGGCTAAAACAAAAACCTGATAAATTAGTCCCCAGAAACCACTGCTAAACATCTTTATTTATGATCCTTTCATGCAGTATTCCTTGGCCAAAGGATGGAAATTGAACACATAAGGCCATTTCATGCCTTAAATGTATGATCCTGGGGAAAGGTGTGAAGAACGTCTCCATGGGGACTGGAGATTTAATATGTAACATTCTGCTGTACAAGGTGAAAATGGAGACTAGCTTTTACCAAGTTTTTCCTTACACTTCTTTCTTTGACACGAGTGCTACCTCCATGCTTTCAAGCCCTGTTACATCACTGACATAGTCATGCTGTTAGGAAAATGATACTTTCCTTACTCTTCATTCTTATAACTCATTCATGACCAAATACAGTACAGTATATATCCTTTCATACTGTTCATGAGCCTTAGTCACAGTTCATTTGAGGGATTTTGATATCTGCTCAACCTACATCAGATTGTTTATTTCTTAAGTATTTGTAAGCAGTCATGGACACTTCCATGACACATTCCACTCTCATTCAAATCAATGAAAATACATCTCTCAAATCTTTGCTTGAGTTAGTAATATCTTAGGCTAATAAAAAGGTGTTTTCTTGTCATTTGGGTAATGTTGCCTTATGTACATTTTCTGTTCAACTTCACTCTGAAACAAAGAAACAAGATAAGGAAAACTGAATAATTTCCACATGGTTTGGCAGGTTACATTCATACGTTTAAACTGTGACAGTAAACATTCTACACCTCGTAATGGACAATTTCAGGAGTATGGATGGAACATAAGGATCTAAAACCTTTGCTTAAAGGACAGGTTTCTAGTAACCAAAGCTGGAGCAGTGTTGCTGTGTTGGACCATCCTCCAAATTCTGAGCAATGCTGAGACAGAATATTACTCAATAGGTTATAAAAGTGGAACTGCATTATATAATTGTAATTTTCATATGATAGTGAAAAAAAAAGATAAAACTTTAAGCTTGTAAAATTTTAAAATTTTAAGATTTTCTGGGAAATATTTTTTCTGCAAATGCAAATTTCTGCAAATATGTTTGGTGCATGTTTCCAATAAAATGTATACAAAAAAATCTAACAACATATGATTATTGTTGCCTAAATTTTTTTTCTACTTCATGTAAATTTGAATGAACAAAATGAAAACACCACAAGTCTTAAAAATAGTCGTGTTTAAAAAAAAAAGATGTTTGAGGTATCAATTTAGATGTGCATATCAAAATATTTAAGAATTACAAAACCAAGACGAACCTAACCTTTAGGTCAAACCTGATTTTTTCTTATGATCAGGAAGCTCCTGGGAGCTCTCCAATTAGGAACTTTCAGAGCTTCTCAAAAAAAAAATAAAATGTTTAATTACAAAATTATGATGCCCATTTTGATCAGATGGTAAAAAAAAAATAAATAATAAAAAAGACCTTATTATTTATTTTACGTTTCTTTGATAAAATCTAACATAGCATCTAGAGATGTTGAATGACATCAGATGTCTATCAACAGAGCAAACCAAGGACCTGGTAGTATTCATATACGAAGTGAACCAACTGAAGGGGCCTTTGAAGAGAGGTTAGAAAATGGTGATTAGAGGTTGATAATATATGACTAATGGTAAAATGCTAAAGAACTAGATTGCTTGGCATAGACAAGAGAAGAAAGGGAGTCCATGTAGTTATCTACTAATTGGGAAAACTGATGTAAAGAGATAGATAATAAACTGTTCATGTTTGAGCTATAGAAGTAATTGTTCTCAATAAAACAATGACATTACAAGCAATGAAGATGAATTTTGAACTCAAAGAGGAAAGAGAAGCAAGAGTATAGGCTGGAAGGACTTACTAAAAGATTAATTAATCCATAACATTAAGATCACTCAGTCATCTCTTTTATGAGGAAAAGAAGTCCTAAGAATTTTCTTACTAAGTTCGTTCTTTATCATGTTAACTATGTGTTTTCTAAGAAGCAAACCAAAAAGAAGTCCAGGCAATATGATGGAAGATTTATGATTTTACATATATAGGTATATACTATGTTGAAACTATAACTGATGAAGGTATCCAGCAATGACATTCAGGAGCAGTTTTCTTCACAGTGTCAGCAGACATTGTGATAAACAGTGTTTGCTGATGTGAAGAGGTGTGAATATATGGAGTAAACATGAATAATACGTGTGGAATTAATAACATTTTGAGGTATTTTATACTGCATAATTAAGCAGAGATAAATCAGATCAAATTCTCTAAAACTGTGGGCTACTCGTGAATTGTGGAGACCATCACTAATGAAACATTGTTAAATTCACATTTTAATTAGATTAGATGCACATTTTAATTATGTTGTCCTTGATGAAGTAATATTTCAGTATAATTCCTTCATACTTGTATGAAGTGCCTTAGCAACATCTTGTTCAAGAAAATAACATAAGTCAAGAACAAGTGTTATTTAGGGATAATTTTGCCCGTTAGGCAAAGATTCTAAATGTGTTCATTGTTAAAAGTACAATAGGTAAAAGCAGCACTGCAACAGTTAATTAAAAAAAAAAAAAAAAAGAGGAGACAAATCAAACAGATAGTCCAGTTAGAGACAGGAAGTGAGGAGGTGAAAATGGTTGTGTTACAAAGATGAAGCCAAACAACATAGGCACTGAGGAAGAAGTTTATATATGGAATATTATTTTCCTGCGTTTTTATCAAATTATCAGGTGAACCACTGATTAAAAAGCTTAAGTACTTTTGAGGAAGTAGTTATACCAGGTTATGGAACTACCTAAATAACTGAATAATAATCACAGCATTATAGCCATAAGAATCAGAGGATACCCACTAAATCTGCTGTCTAAAGTGATAACTGCAGATAGAAACTGCCCCTGACTAAACACAGTTTGATATGTGTTTGCTTAAATGTGTTCTTATTTGCATATTGGCAAAGCCAATAACCATTAAAATAAATAAATAAATAAATAAATAAAAGAATAAAAGGGGATATAAAAGGTAGGGATAATACTATATTTTCTCAATTTTCCATTTCTAGATATTGTCTCATTTACTTATATGCTCCCAGGGAAATGCTTAAATCATTTGGTTTCCATTTTTTGTACTACACCATTTGGAATATCCTTCAAAGTGTTTACTTACTATGTCCTTAAGAACTTTGTTCTAATTTCAGATCTAAACTTATTCATGGTCAATATATACTTATGTGAGTTCGTGCAGATTTTGTCATTTAACTTAAATAGTTTCTTGGCCTTTTGTAGATTTACCTCAAAATTTATTTATAAAGGGTTCATTAAATCCCTCCTTAATTTTATTTTGGCTAAGCAGAACAAGCCAGGTTCCTTGATACATACAGAAATGTGCTGAGAGGGACTGTTGACACTAAAATATATTCCCTGATGCAGGAAAGATTGTGGTTTTATTTCTCTCTAATGCAGAACTTAATTTCTGAATGTAAATGGGGGTGGTGGGGTATTTTCCTCAAAAGTATTAGAGATTAGTCACATATATAGACAGAATTATCTCTTCTATGATAGCTTCTATCATGTACCTCTGCCATGATGAATCATAGGTTAACCATAGCAATGTGCATTGATTCTCCTGGTTACAAATAAGCGTTCGTTGGACTGCTGTGCCCTATTAACAATTCCGCCATTAAGGTGGTGGAAAGGTTTTGAGCCAGTGTTTAACAAGCTAGGAGGCTCCGTGAACTTGCCGTTCTTCTCAGGATCCTCTTGGAATTTTAGTTAATTTGGTTAACAAATTAACCCTATGGTACTTGACCCTGTCAGAGCTCTTGATCTACTATACTATAGCCGTGACTCTTCCTAGGTGTGGCTTTTGGTCTTTTGTTACAGATCTAAAGGCTATTATATGGAATTGTGAAGTCACCCATCATTTTTTTCATGTATGAACAATCATCTGAAATTGGACCTGAAGACCTGTTTGTTCCTCCCTATTTATTCCATACTGTGAATTGATGAGTTGCTTGCATATAACCACTAACATCTCCAGCAAATTTCCTCAGTCAGGAGATAATAGTTCAAATAAGAGTAGTCCAAAAACTTTCCAGAGCTCAAACTTATTCAGGTGAGTTATCATTGATCACAGTACTAGAATGCCTGAGAAAGTTCTTTAGCTAAAAATATCACGGTATAATTCTCTACATTTACCACTTTTGACTTATGCAGGGCTGTGAAATTCAGAAAGCAAGTGTATTTAATACATATGTATATATATATGCTGTTGCTACTTCTCAAGGCCTACTTTAAGTTATGCTGTCATAAACCAAACAAATATCTGGTCACAGTGAAGATATGGCTTTCAATATAACATTTTCTACATAAAATAAAGGCCAACCTGAAATGGGCAGAATTTGAGTTTGGTGTAGCTTTTGTCTACATAGCTATCTGTGTTATATATTGACACTCCACCCAACTCCCCCCTGAAAAAAACCCTGTTACAGACATCTGGGCAAAACACAGACAAGCAGAAATAATGCATAACACTGTCTGTTAAGCTAAATCATTGTCTAAAGTTTCTATTTACTCCCACATGAAGTAACTGCCATGTAACCATTTGCTGTCTTAAGCCATTGAAAAGGAGAGAGTGTTCTCTGTTATATACAAATGTGAAGAGATCAATAAGCAAATTAGCTAAGGTGAGAGTAGTTTTGAGATTGCTAATGTGCTTAAATTGTGTTTAAGAATTCCACTTGTAAAGAACATTTAGCTGATTATTATATCAATAAAAAGGCTCTTGTAAGTGGTACATAAATAATTGATTAAAATACAAAATGGCTTTGAGAGACCTATTCATAACAGCCATCTAAGACATCCTGATTTTGTTGGTTTTTTTAACCAATGCTGACACAGAAATGCTCTTCAGCTGGTATGCTTTCCTCTGTGAAAACAATTCTAAAGCTAAAGAAATACATTTACATTTTCTCAGAAAATTGTGGACATATTTTGCCCTGATATTATTGGTAAATAAAAAATTAAACTTATTTGATGTAATCTATCTCACCTGTTCTTAGATGTTTCCATAGTGAATATCAACTCAAAGCTAATCATCTTATGCTTGTTTTATATACAGTAAAAGACAAGCGTAATTTAATCTGATGCTACTTGTACAGTTTTAAATATCAACTTTGGGATGAGAAAAACTGAGCCAAATGCAGTATCTAGGTACCTATGTTTCATCAACAATATCCTCCTTGTAGCATCTGAAAAGTATTCTTGAAAAATAATGAAAATGTGCATACACACAAAAGATCTGTGGTGGATGTTCCTGTGCCCATTGTATGACAAAAGTTGCCTGGAAATGGGAACCACCAAGCCTGGGTATTTACAGCCAACGAAACTGTCATAGCATAAGGTTGTCCTGCTACCCTGTAACATGTAGCCAAACCTAGGGCATAAAAAAGAGAGAAAACTGAGTGAATCGTCTCTCTGTGAATTAAATTTATGTACAAGGTGCTCATGAACTCATAACCAGTGAAAACAAAACACAATGTGAATGATATTACCAACATCCAAGGACTGGTTTGTTAAGAGATGTTAGAAGTGGTCGCCTCCTCCTTCTTTTTTTCTGGTTTAATTAAAAAAAAAAAAAGAAAAGTTTAAAATGATGGTTAAACTACAGCATATATTTCTCTAGCTTCTGCACAATCAATGCCCTTCAGCTGTCTTGTAATAAACTGTTTCTACACGTATAATCTGTCCTTGTGGGTTCTGGGCAGTTAGCTCACCTCAGCCAGTGAGCTCTATGGCATGTTACGTCTTCTGTGTGATATTAACCATGTCACAAGCCAAATTTTCAAAACTGTCAAATGAGTTTTTTGAATTCCTTATTTTCAGGGCACTAAGGGCCTCGTCTCCCCTAAAAGGGCTGTAATTTTATCATCTGCAACATTATGACAACATTCAAAACTCCTGAAAGTGTCTTAAGTTGGACAATATTTTTTTCATTTGAAAATATTCATAGAATCATGGAATCATAGAATCATAGGGTTGGAAGGGACCTCTGGAGATCATCTAGTCCAACCCCCCTGCCAGAGCAGGGTCACCTAGAGCAGGTTGCACAGGAACGCGGCCAGGCGGGTTTTGAATGTCTCCAGAGATGGAGACTCCACCACCTCTCTGGGCAGCCTGTTCCAGTGCTCTGCCACCCTCAAAGTAAAGAAGTTCCTCCTCATGTTTAGATGGAACTTCCTATGCTCAAGTTTGTGCCCATTACCTCTTGTCCTGTCCCCAGGCACCACTGAAAAGAGCCTGGCCCCATCGTCGAGACACTCACCCTTTAAGTATTTTTAAGTGTTAATAAGGTCCCCCCTCAGCCGTCTTTTTTCCAGACTGAAGAGACCCAAATTCCTCAGCCTTTCTTCATAAGAGAGGTGTTCCAGTCCCCTAATCATCTTGGTAGCTCTCTGCTGCACCCTCTCCAGCAGTTCCCTGTCCCTCTTGAACTGGGGAGCCCAGAACTGGACACAGTACTCCAGGTGTGGCTTCACCAGGGCAGAGTAGAGGGGGAGGATGACGTCCTTTGACCTGCTTGCCACACCTTTCTTGATGCACCCCAGGGTGCCATTGGCCTTTTTGGCCAACAAAATATTGTTCTTAATCACTGTGGTTTGTGTATCTATCACACCTTCGTAACTATGAAGGACAGTATGAGAAAAAAGAAACAAAATTGCAAGTTTTGGGAAGTATCCAGATAACAAGGTGATAAAAAAGCATAATGTTAAGAGCTGTTACAAGCAGCCACCACGTCCAGTGGCTCCAGGCCTGGGGATTCTAGCTGCCCAGCCACTGGAGCCCAGCCCAGTGCCCGGAGACCCGGGGTCTCTGCCCAGGCTGAGGGACGTGGCTGCTGCTGTCCCCTTTGCAGGTTCAGAGGTCACACATGGATGCTGAGAAGTCAGAAAAAAAGGCTTGTTTTGACCAATACATTGTCTTAAACCTCGGTTAATGTGACAAATTATCAGAATGGACTGCTTTATCCACAATCAAATTTCCTGAATAGAAAAGTAGCGCCCAGGACCTGCAAAAAGAGAAACGGCATGGTCAAAATAATAAAGGTAGTTAAGTGCAACACATCTAATTTATTTCTCAGATTGCTCATGTTCACTTTATTGACCAGAAAGGTGCAGCTGGTCAAGGGATTTAATAATTTTTAAGCTCTCCATATTGATTTTTTTTTTTTAATGTAGAATTGAATTTTAGCCTAGATTCTCTTCCTTGATAGCTAAGAAAAAAAAAAAAGAAAAAAAAAAGAAAAAAAGAAAAAAAAAGAAAAAATCTTCTCTTTATATACTGTTCTTTTTCACATGGCAGTTGGTGGTTTGTAACACAGTTATACAAGCACAAAACGGACACAGTTTAGAGAAGAGTGGCTTTTGTTGTCGTCATTGTTTTTCTTATTAATGGAACAATTAGATAAAGACTAAATAGTTTAGCAATTGCTGGATTTGTGGTGGCAAAAAGTTGCATTGCTCTGGGACCCAGAAAGAAAGATAGTGAAGCTGGTCAATGAAAGAAGATAGAGGTAATTGGATTTTTTAAGGTAAAACAAAACAAAGAACCCAGAAGATTTTTTCATGGCTGTAGATATTCTGCAGAAAGCCTTCCAAGCAAGTTATAAAGATCAGATATCTAACCAGAGTTAACATTTTGTGGTAATCCGTGATAAATTGTGATTTTTCTCACAGGAAATTCTAGCATTTTAAACATGTTCGATATTTTTTTCGTCTGCTGAAAGATGACCCAACGTATCAATGGTTGTTCAGCATTTGAGAATAAGTGTAGCGTTTTTTGGGAAGGAAGCTGATCTGGAGGAAGGGAGAGAGGAGGGGTAGGGAGGATCAGATTCTTGTAATGAAGCTGTGGTGTTAACATTGAAAAGTTAAAGGTAAAATGTAACAGTTTGTCACAATTATGCTTCATATTGGCAGGTGTTCTGAACTTTCTGTTTGATAACTAGACATATAAATTTCAGTTCTTAAAGCTTTGCAGCCAATTTAAGGGCTCATTTATTTCCTTGACAGAAAGATATATATGCTGCCTGGCATAGTGGATGTCTGGGGCCAAATCCACCACTTTGTTGCTTGTGTGTCTCATGGGAAGTAAATAGTAGCAATTTTTCAGCGTAGGCATACCGGCACAAGGTGTTTAGCAAATAAATGAGCATAAGATGACCTGTGGTGTCCTGAAATTACTAAAATTCATGAATAATAAAATGATCTATAGATTGTTAGCAGAGGGCTATAGCAAAGGCTAATTTGCAGTCACTGAAGCTTTACAGGATAATTTGTAACTTTTGAAAATTTAATGACTTCATCAGTTTTTACCTATTTTTTTTTACCAATATAATTGTCTGAAAGCTACCTTCTGCAGGGATCTTCTGTCTAGATAAAATCACAATCACCTATATCATCACATTATGAGTACTCAACTGACTTTATCTGCTGAAGAACTTCTATTTCTTTCACCCCTGCATTATGGTAACTACTGAAAATACGTCTTTATCCTATGAAGACATATTTCTTATTTTGCTAAATCTTGTTAACATATGAAATAATTATAGAAAAATTGAATGATGCAAAGGGAAGAGGAATTAAAAAAAAAAAAAAAAAAAGAGATCTAGTGAGGAAACTACAGCTCATTGGAAATAAGTGAAAGCACCCTAAAACAAGTTCAAAGAAATCAGAAGGAAAATTAAAAGTCTCAGCACATAATATCATGCAAATTATGTGGCATTTAGTTAAGGCGTTGAACAGAAAAGAAAGGACCCTCAAGTTTGGATCCTTGATCACATTTCATTTTATTTAAGATTATTCTCCAACACATACAAATTGAAATAACCAAGAAAACAGGGACTTAAGCCACAGTTGTTCCCTCCCTCACGTGAAATTATGATCACTTAATACAGTTATTTTGTTCTCCCAGTTTCAAACATTTTGAATTCTTTTCAATATATGACGTCTTCACACTTGCTGTGTCCTATGTACACTACAGTTGGAGACACCTTTGCATTATCTTGGGTGTTATTGCAGGAAAATTGAATAGAAGGCCATAATCAGGCATAGTGCAAAGTCTGAAGAATCTAGTTATATTCAGCACTGCAGGAGTATGCTTACTCCTGCAGCTCATCACTTGTTTTACAAACAATGTCACTGTTTTAGCTTATCTGAATTCTCTGTTTTACCTGCCTCGTGTATTTCCTTTACAAATTTAAAAAAAAAACCCCATACTTTCTTCAATACAGTTTATTATGTCCCTGTTGCTACACATTGATGCCCACCCTTCAGCTGTATAAAGATAACCATAGGATGATGGTATTTCAGCTAATGTCATATTTTTGAGAAAGAAAAGATCTATCTATTACTACTGAAAAAATTGTCCCACACTAGGATTTAACAGGGACTAGCAGCTTTTAATACCAAATGTAAATATCAGAGGAATTTTCCATCTGCAGTAATATACATTTCTATCAGGAAACTTTTGCACCTTCATCTAGAAAAGCAGAAGCAGAAAATGGGAGCATCCACTTTTTAATCTCTGCTTTCTTTAAAACACATTCTTAATTAAGGAAGCTGAATTTTGAAACCATTTAAAAAGGAAAGCTAATTAACATCATTCTGTCAATGTAGAGAAATGGTGACATTTGGCAGACATTGAGAAGCACTTTAAGGGGATATTTACAATGAGAATATTAGAGAAAGAGAAAGTATGAATAAAATAAGGCAATGTCTGGAAAACACAATTTACAGAAAAAAGTATTTAATGGAGGAAAGGGAAAGATAAAATAAATGAAATGATCAGCTAGTCTGCTTATATTACAATTCTAATTGCTTTTTAACCTTTAGAATACATCTGAAGGCAAAAAAAAAAATTGTAAAATATATTAATTTATACAGTCTTCCTTGGTTTTGTTTTTATAAAATAGTTATTCTCTGACAATGAAAAACAAAATTCTCTTTTTAAAATGTTCTTGAGTGATGATTGAAAATTTATGACTTAGTAAGTACCATTCCGTGGAATATATATATTGCTCTTCAAGTTCTATTATTGAGGAAAAAAGAGAAGAAAATCATTGATTTGCAGCCATGAGTGTCTCTAGACCATGGACTTCCCGGGTGAGATTTCAAGTAGGTAATCACAGTGACCTTGCTCTTTACAAAAGTTATGCATAACGTTTGTTGTAATCAGAGCATATGGACCATCTAATTAGTCCCAAAGCTTCAGAGTTGGTGCGTAAAACACAGGAAGTATGAATTGTTCCCTAAAAAGGTCAACACAAATGGGATATCTGGGGAGTTTCTGATTTTGTTTTTTTTTTTTTTTTCTCCCTTCTCAGTCAATGAGATAATGTATTCTTCTGAGGTTTCTTGGGCAGAGTGTCTAGAAGAAGAATAAATAAGTAAATAAATAAATAGATAAAGACTAGGGATTCTGATCATGCTACCTTTGCTAGTCTGCCACTAACCTCCCCTGTATCTTATCCCCTCTGCCATTTCATCTTGCCCTGATCATGCTTCCAAGCTGAAAGCCGTGGAAACACGAAGCAGAAGTTTAATAGCCTTTCTACCTTGCACTGTTTTCCACTTTTTTCTCAATATCCATTTTTTTTGTCCTTTCATGCTATGAATAGCAGATTGAGTGCTGTATCTTTTTTTTTTTTTTTAGTAGTAAAGTCATTAATAATTTCTTATAGCATTCTGACTCTGTCATAGGTTAAAAGTAGCTGTGAATGCCCCAGAACAGATCAGCCTCTTGTGGACACTGCAAGCCGGTCAGGGTGATATCAGGAAAAGACAGTGCACCTGAAATGCCTTCAAGCTTGGACACACCACTGGCACACAGTGCTGGCTCTGCCTGTTTCGTACCCAGAAGGCTGAAACTCAAGAAACATATGAGTGCCTAGAAATTATCTTTTCAGATCATAATAAGCCATAACTCCTATAATTCTCTGGTTGTATAAAGTGCTTTCTGAATTTGTAAGGCTGCTGGATAACTACATTCACTCTAAAATTGCATAGCAAAGCTCACATGCTCTTTAGGTAGAGAAAGAGAAATTAACATCTACCAGGATGAAGGAGAGACTCCTGCGACAATGAGGCTGTAGAATAAAAGACATTCAATTTTTTTATCATCTTAATGCCATGTGAAGTTCACCTGCTCATTCAATCTCCTTATCAAGGTCTAAAATGAAATAATTAACTTAACTGTTGAAGGAGAATGTAGCAGACTTGGCTATGTGATACATGCGTGATCTAAACCGTTAAATCCATTTATTCATTCCCTGAGTTTAACCAGAGACCCTGATCTCGGAGTCATTTTTCTATTGGGGACTATAGTATGTGCCTCCACCAGAATTTTATCAAGGGTTACCTCTATACAGGTTGCCCTTAATTGCTTTCTTTGCACTATGAGACTTTGCAGCAGCACAGCACTTGCTTTGCACTACAGAAACATTGTACATGCCAGCGCCACAGCTATCCAAAAAGAAATACACTGTGCCTGCTCAATAACCTTCAGGCAGGGAGATGTGTGAACCTCACCAAACAGATGCATTAGACCTATTAATTCTCTGGTCTGATAATTCTTATACCCAGCATTCAAGCAAGTGAATTTAATGAGATTAGTGCAGTAAGAGCAATTTCAGCTATTTTCACATATTTGAGTACTATATTTCCTTGTTTCACCTTTTTAGTAAATCTCATTAAAACCACACAGACTCAGTTAACTTTTTCAAATGGCCACTCTTTAGAGAACTAAATGAATGAACATTACAGAACTAGGAAATAAATGAAATCAGTGGAATATTCTGAGAACTGCTTGTCACTGGCCTTGAACTTAAACTTTTATCATTTATGTATGTCTAAGCAGGGCTCACTTGATCAGACCCTGAATTACGTTGTGGTTATCCTTAACGCTTTATATATATGGGCCTATATATGGGCCTTATACACAGGTTAATTTAAATTTCTTTTTACATGTTTGGGTTTTTTAAGCAGAAAGTAACTGAAAATGTAATGCTACTTCTTGAATATCTGAATGCTGATGGATCTTTTTTCCTGTCACTGAGGACTCTGACAACCAAATGGAAAAGCTATAAATGCTAAGAACAGAGCCAGGAAGTATGATTAAACTTTGCAAATGAAATTTTCTATCATAACTATAGGTACTTAGAGGATTGTTCATTTTAAAAAGCTAAACTAAATTGTATAGATGAAATAGGTGTTTGAAGAAGACAGCATTTTGCACACGCCTCCACATACAGTCTGTGGAATGAAACAAAAAACCCCTCTTATGTAGTATGGTACAACTATCTCTGAGTGACAGCCTTTGTCTGAGAAAGTCTAAGGATTTATACAACTGAAGAGCTGTATGGATGTGGTGGTTAAATGGTGCAATAAAAAGGTGTGTAGAGAAATACCAAGATCATTAGCTTTTCATCTTCTCAGACTATAGATTCAGAAAGTAAAACAAAAGTAGCCATAGATTTTAAAATTTTCAAGAGATGTTTTTCCAAAAAAATGTTTTCTATTTTGATCCTCCATCACACAAATGACAAAAAATTTCCACTAATGTCTACAACTGAGACAAGATACCAAACTGTTTTGGCAAGAAAGAGAAATAGTTTCTAGCTGGTCCTAAGGACCATACCTATTACTGGTGAATCTGCCAGCAATTCCCATGTGCTGATTCTGAAGATGTATCTGCCCACCTTCCTATTTCAGTCTTGCTCTTTGAGATCCAACAGTAACATTGCTGGAAGGCCAGGTGCATGGTGTAGAAGAAATAGCGGTTCCATAATGGTCATCGCTGTTACACATGGCCGAAGATCAGTCTGTGTCACTTGGGAAAGGGGAAAAAAAGGGGTTCCTACCATTTGGTGGAATGTCAATAGCTATACACATGTGGAAAACATTCATAGGAAACACACACAGTGCTTTTTTTTTTTCTTTCCTTTTTATCTTTTTTTTTTTTCAGACATTGCATCACCTCCATGCTTAATCTACAGTATAGTCATTCGCTTTCTGCTTTAGTAATAATCTTAGTGCATGTCTACACTGTAGACATTGAAAGCACAGCATTAATATTGCAGAATAATGTTTTGTAAATTAACTGGTATGACACCCACAGCCATGACACTTGCCTTAGCCTGCAAATCTTCCCAAGAATCACGGTATATATTTAAGATGTTTAATCAAAGCTAAACTCCATGTTACTTTGTGTAACATCCTACTACTACCACACTGTTGTGACTGTAAAAGGTAAGGAAGACATACTTCATAAGTCACTGTGAACGGATAAAACACTGTTAGGCAGATTGCATTCAAATAAATAATACTTCCTGTAATTTTTCAGACTATGTGAGCCATGCGTTGAATTAAAAACAAAACAAAACATAACAAAACAAAACAAAAACCAACCAACCAAACAAAAAACCACCAAAAAACCAAAACAAACAGTATTTTTGATAGATAGTAGCATAGTAGATATTTATATTCCAGTAATTTTGGGGAACTCACCCTTAGAAAGAATTATCTTCTTTAAAACAAATATTCTCTTTGCCATTATATTATTGAAATGCAATTTCTCATTCTTGCTACAGAATTTTGTATTCTGAGTTACTTCTAATAGTGACTGCAAATAGTCTTTTAATGCCTCTTTGGCTGTGTGCCTCTATCTGCAGCAATGAAATGCCACAGACCCCAGATAACTGTTCAAAAGGTGTTTGTCCCAACACAGTCGGTATGAATATCTTTTACCAGAATTGGCAGCTCTGCTGGGAACTCACAGTAGCTATCATGCTTCAGGATTACAGGTTTATATTTTGAATTGTGCGGTACACATTTTGGCTCCATTCAGGGACTGCAGTTCATTGTACTACATAGTCTGTATAAGAGCTTTGAATCACACAGACCAAGAAATAAGGAGAGGTGAGTAAAGAGAAAGACAAAGTTTTTAATTAAAATGAGAGGCAGCCAGTTTGGCACCATTATGTGTTGCAGTAAGAACCATGGTGAGAATCACAGTCTATTTTTGTTCTGATGCTCACTGACTCCTCCTAAGATCTCAGCCAAATTAATTAGGGCCTAATTCTGTCAACTTTAGTCACAGTGATTAATTCTTTCCTCAGTGAATAATCCTATATATATCAGAAAGTTGGGAAGTATGTTGAACATTTCACTAATATCAGGAGGCTGAAGCCACTGAAAATATTATCACTTTCAGTATGAAATGTATCTCACAGACTTCCCTCTATTCACCAAAAAAGGTTCTATGTACAGAACTGCAATGGCAGTTGAAAGAACCAATTATTATTTTGCTGGGTTTCAAAATGTGTTACATCCGTCCAACAGTGTGGTATTTGTCTTGGACTTAAGATATTTGTAAATTATACCATTCTACAGTCACCTATGTGACTGCAGAACACAATTTATGTCAGGGAGTTGTCAAATCTGGCACCCTGATAGAGGCAAGGTTAGTGCAGCAGCCCCATGCATCTAGGTCCAACTAGTAGTGAGGCTGGGCATGAATTCCCAGTAGACACGTACACACAGAGCGTAGATATACACCACATTATATACACAGCTGGCCACACAGATCAACACAGACAGAAGCATTCATCACTCAGACAGACACAAACAGCATGAAAATGTCATCCTGTTCCCCCCTCTGGCTATATATGTGTGTGTGTATACATACACATATATACATACATATGTATGTATGTATGTATACTCATACATATGTACCTGGTGGTACAGCTGAGCTCACCCAGTCTGCCCTTGGATCCCAGTCTCTCCAGCTGCTAGCTACTGGACATAATAGCCTCCAGGGCCACAGTCACAATTCAGTTGCTGATACAGACCATCGTACACACACACGGAACGGCACACATACAAGCAGATATCCCAATCAACTCCCAACCCCCATCATTCCTCCAGCAGCTCTCTGGGACTCCCTTGGTCCCTCTGAAAGGCAGTCTCTCCTGTGATCTCACCTTTAGAGACACACACGCTTGCCTGGCCCCCACATCACTTCACCTACTCAACCGGCTCATCTGGCTTGGTCTTTACCAGTAATCACACATGCACACCTGCTGTTGCCCCAGTTGTTAGTACCATGGACACATGAGCCTCTGACCCCTGGTCTGACTCCAGTTGCTGGCACTCAGACCCCCATACGCACATGCGCACACAGAAGAGAGATCCCCTGATCCAGGAAAGAGTTAGAAGGGAATTTAGCAAGAAGGTAAGACAGACTACAGGGCATGGCTGAAAACTGTACAGAACAGCAAACAATTTACATGCAAATGTCCCTTTTTATCCCCTTACCCCTCTATTTTCCCATGCCTGTTCCTCCCAAAATCACTTGTATCTATCCCTTTATCCCTTTCCCTGCCTTTAGTTCCTCCTCTAAATATTCCACAATACGTCTTCTGTAATCCCAAACGCTCTTCTCTTGCATCCCATAATGTGTTGCAAATCTTCTAGGTAGTGACTCACCACCTTCATTCTGTAGAATGATTGGAAAGATGTTCTCTTTGACTCACAGGATGTGTGTCATGTCTGCACTATTGGGCTGAGGTTCTCCTGGGACAACCCTGGGAGTAGCCTGGACAGAGTGTCCCTTCTTCTGAGTCTAACTCGGGTTCCTACTTGCCATTGTGCTCCTGTGCTTCTCTGAGCTTGTGCAGATGGGCCTGTGATGGGCTGATGACTCCCATGGTGGGTCTGGTTGTATCCCAGCAGCTCTGCCTCCTGCTTCTCCTCCTCTAGGCTCCCTTGTGTATGTGGAGATGAGCTTTTTAGCAGACAAGCTAAAAATTGGTTCTTGAATGTGATGTTCTTCCCTACATAATTGTGGCACCCATTCTTCAACATTTAGGAATTACAGTCTGAAAAGACTGTGAAAAAAAAGAATAAAAAAAACCCAAACAAAAAAACACCTAAAAAAGCCACAGGACAGAAAGATAGAAAAGTCATAAATGAGTGAGGAATGCAAACTGTAAATGTAGCTGAGGAACCTTGAAAAGTAGAATATACAAGTTAGTGTAGCCTTGGACGATTCAAACTTTTGTATTTAGCATTTATATAGTCAATAACCTCAATTGACATTGACCTTGGGAGCAAAATGGGGCAATATTTTCACTTGGGTGAACTGTTATTGGAGAGTTTCTCTAGTGTATTAGGCACAAACATGCATTCCATCAACATCAAGTACATGCTACCTTTTTCATCAATTTTCTTTTATTTTGTGCTAACATTGTTATTGTGGTCAGTACAGGGAAAAAAATTACTTTGAGTGTTGACTTCATCTCTGGCATTGTACTATTGAAATCAACTGACTTTGCTATATTTTTTTTTCTTTGCAGGAAGCTCTGGATATTTATTTTACAGGTAATAAAATAGACCGTAATGCTTAAAAAAAAAAAAAGGCTACTTTACTGTTATTCTTTTTTGATTGTAAGATTATTTCCCTTTTTAATTTTCATGACTGAATCTCCAGTTTGAAATTTTTTAAGTGCAGTCTGAAATGTTATAGATAAAATGCAAGTAATATACATTTCTAGCTGTTCTGCCAATGAGAAGGAGCATTGATTGAATGTCTGAACGTATATGACTTTTACTGTCAAAACAAGGGACTGACAGCAGTGACCATCCAAACAGCCACATACATCAGTTGATAAGAGTTAAGAGAGACCAGCCAAACCAGAAAGATGGTGGCTGTGTTGCAGATTACACAGCAACTGGTTTTGCTCAGCTTGCTCTACCAGGAAGGACAGAAGTTTGTTTTGAGCCCACTCTTAGAACCTATTTCTAGCATACATTGAAATTGAAATCAGACCTTTTGACTGCTCTTAAGACCTAAGATTTCATTTCAAGTTTCCACTTCATTCCAGGAAAAAACATTAATGCCCACAGATATTAGTTCTCCTGCGGTGCTGGTTCAGCTACACATGGAAATGCTTGAGAAGAAATATTATCTACTCCTTTTCTTCTGAAACTTTTTATCTGCCCACCACCGTCCTTAGAGCCAGAAGAAAGAAAACGGAGAAAGTGTTACTAAACTTACTGGAATTAAGGTAAAAATACATGCTGCTAAAGGGAAGAAAGAAAGGACATGTCTAACTGGAGCAGTTGTCAATGTTTTACTCAAATTGGGTTCACTAACTCCGTCCTATCTTGCCTGTGAATACGGGAAACTGACTGTATTCATTTAGTTTGTGTTTAAATATTTACCAGTAGCATTTCAGGAAAACACCGCTCAAAAAGAAAGTAAAAGCCAGTTAATATACAGTCAAATGTTTATATATCTTGATGTGAGGAGAAAAAAAAGAAATAGAAAAATAAAATAATAAAAAAGAAACTATGGGGAAGAGATATTATGATCCTAAAAAAAAAGCGTAAATCTTTGTAGCATATACTATTGAATCTAACAAGAAGAAAGTCAATGTATCTGAAGTAATGGTAACAAATTTATAGGGATTACGTTAATGTTCCAATTTACTTTTCATATTTTGGAGACATCCACAAGCATCAGGAAAAGGCCCTTTCATTCTGTGTAGACTTCCACCTTGAAGCTGTCTCCCCCACAACTGCAAAATAGAATGGTATTCTTTATCTTGATCAGAATGAGCTTCAGACTCATGGGAATGTTGTCAGCATGGGCTTTTTTTCTGATTTTAAGGCTGATAACTGACCATTTATTTTCTGCAGCAGCTTTGATATCTCCACAAAAGTAATTATATGCCTTTACATCTCCAAGAAAACTCTATTACAGGTTTTACTTTAGTGAAGTTAACTCAGAAACTGTAAAAAATAGAAATACTAGCACACTTAAGGATCCCATAATGAATACAGGACATCAGAATTTGAAAATATTCAGGTAGGTTTTAACACATCAGTTGTTGGATAAGCAAAATTTGGGGTGAGGGGAGACAGAAACCATGCAATCCATAGATAACTGTGAGGGATAGAACAAGTGTGGAACAACTAGCAAACTAGCTATTTGGAAATTATAAGCATGGCAAATTAAAAATGAAATTATATCCCCCACATGAAAAAAATATATTTTTACAATACCCTTGTATATCTCCTTCCTTCAGGCAGGTATTGGTTTATTTTTTGCCTCCATTATTTGAGCAGGCAAGGATTCTATTTGCCTCTTCTGAAGAACTTTAACATTTCCCGTTTTTGTCTTATGTCTCTCATTGTTGGTTTATGCCCACAATATGTCTACCATGACCAGATCAGTTTGATGTTACCTAGTGATTTAACTGTCCCAAAGCCAGATACAACAGGCGTCGTGGTCCTCATATCCTTTTCAGGCAGCCACGGTATCTCAAACATACTAAAGTTCCATGGTTTGTGGCTTTGCTATGATGATATATATTGCTCCTTCATTTTTTCATAAGTGCTAAAGAGAAAAACAGAAAAGAAAACAAATAAAAAAAAGAATAGCCACTCTGTAATTTCCTTTCATATCAAGGAAGCAGAATATTTTGATAAACATCTGTTCCACATTCAAAGCTAACTTTATTAACCCTCTCTTTACAACACTTGTCTCCCAATCTTATATTTTGTGTACTGCTTGTCCAAGATCTTTCTTCTTTTAATCTGTTGTCTCTTCCAGAGCCCTCTCTTCTTTTTTTCCTGTCCTTGGTTGACGGGTTTTTTTTATTTTATTCTTACTTTCACTTTGTTTCTCTGAATTTAATACTTATGAGCATATCACTGCGGGAAAAAAAACACATGCAAACAAAAAAAAAAGCAAACAAAAAAGAAGAAAGAAGTCTTGGTGTTGCTGTTGCCACTGCATGAGAAAAGAATAGAAGCAACAAAGAGATACTGTTTTTCCTTCACTTTCCCTACTATTCTTCTTCCATATTATTAGGATTTAACAGATTCTACCATTATCTACTCAAGCAATACATAGAAGAGTGTTTTTCTTTATTGATTTAGAAAATAAGGACAAAAGCAAATAACAAAAAAAGCTCAGTAGGATCCTGACAGGATTCAGGTTAAGTATGCACTTCCAGTTTTGAGAAGGGTTCCCAGATAATGGGACTTCTTGTTTTCTTAATTTATGTCCCAAGGTCAAGAGATTATGCTTATGTATACCTCTTCTATTGCATTTGCATGGCAAGGTTTTGGTAGCAGGGGGCTACAGGGGTGGCTTCTGTGGGAAGCTGCTGGAAGCTTCCCCCATGTCTGATAGAGCCAGTGCTCTATCAGACATATGCCTGATATGTCTGGAGACATATCAGGACCTGCCGCTGGCCTAAGGCTGAGCCCATCAGCGATGGTGGTGGTGCCTCTGTGAAAACGTATCGCAGGGGAAAAAGGGGGAAAAGGGAAAAAAGTTGCAACACAACAGCAATTTCAGCTGGAGAGAGAAGTGAGAATATGTGAGAGAAACAACTCTTCAGACTCCAAGGTGAGTGAAGAAGGAGGGGGAGGAGGTGCTCCGGGCACAGCAAGGCAGGCTGCCCCCCTGGAGCCCATGGAGGTTAATGGTGAAGGAGATACCCACCTGCAGCCCATGGAGGACCCCATGCCAGAGCAGGTGGAAGGAGGCTGTGACCCCATGGGAAGGCCACGCTGGAGCAGGTTTGCTGGCAGGACTTGTGACCCCGTGAGAGACACAAGCTGGAGCAGTCTGTTCCTGAAGGACTGCATCCCATGGAAGGGACCCATGCTGGAGAAGTTCATGAAGAACTGCAGCCTGTGGGAAGGGCTCACATTGGAGAAGTTCATGGAGGACTGTCTCCCATTGGAGGAACCCCGCGCTGGAGCAGGGGAAGAGTGTGAAGAAGGAGCAGCAGAGACAATGTGTGATGAACTGACTGCAATCCCCATTCCCTGTATCCCTGTACCACTCAAGGGGGAAGAGGTAGAGAAAGTTGGGAGTGATGCTGAGCCCAGGAAGAAGCAGGGGGAAGTGGAAGATGTTTTAAGATTTAGTTTTTCTTTCTCATTACCCTACTCTGATTTGATTGGTAATAAACAAAATAGATTTCCCCAAGTTGTCTCTGACCCACTAGCCTTTCATTATATTTTCTGCCCCTTGTCCAGCTGAAGAGGGAAGTGATAGAGTGGCTTTGGTGGGCATCTGGTATCCAGCCAGGTTCAACCCTCCACACTGTCCCACTCCATCTTTTACATCATTGTAAAACCTGACAGGAGCTGCAGCAATCAGTGATTTTCAGTTCTTGGGTTCAGCTCAGACATGGCAAAAGCTTCTGAAGCAGAGAAATGAGCTCCATCAATGAGTTATCAGCAAGGGCTCCCAGATGTCACAAAGTCTGGAGTCACCCTGATCCAGAAGTTCCTCATGGTTGCAGAACGATGATCTCTCCTATCTTTCTGTATTTTAGCACTAATAAAACTGTCTCAATTTTTCAGCCATTAGGGTAGGAAAAATTCTGTGCAGGTCCTAAAAAAAAGCCTGTTTACATGTGTCTGTAGCCATACTGTATTAATTCCTCCTTACACTAGACTTTTCATATCTGTGCTTTAGGAAACTGATTGAAATAGTGTGCTGTGATTTAACTGGCAAGGGATTTTTGAAGGTGGCTTTGTGATTTGGGAGCACAAAAATACCAGAGAAAATTATTCATATTAATACAACGCCAAAGCCACAAAAGACTTCTGCTCCTAAAATGCACAGTGCTTTTGAAAATTCCCATGAAAGACAGACATTAAAAGAAGGGGAGGAGGGTTTAATATGTTGTTAAGACAAGCTTTGGTAAAATTGAAAAATCTACTCTTAAAGAGAGGCACAGAAAGAACACAGCTTCAGCGGATAATAATTAATTCCACTGAAATCATTGACATTCTAATAGTAAAAGTTTTGGTGTTTTTTTTGAAAACTCTTTCCATTTCTCCTGTTTTCTGTCATTCTGTTCATTAAAGTCTACACAATTCTCTTTTCTATGCCAAATAATGTGGGGCACTGCAGCATCAGTCCAAGCATTGACTCTTTAGACAAAAGCATCTTGTTAGCATCACCCTGTGCATGGATAGAGCCCTGCACAATTTGGGCACATCTCTTAAGTCAGGCTACAAAGTGCTGCCACAAACTCGGTAAGAAGCAATGGCATGCTGTGAAAAGCCATAACTAAAAACTGCAAAGAGTTAATCTGGTAAATAAGCTCTTGTTGTTAGCACTTGACTTAGGCTGAACGTACATTTATAGGACTGTGAACATATTCCTTGGCATAAGGAATAAGCATAAGCAAACAATTAAATAAAACCTCCCTGACGGAATTAATTTTGCCTAACTCTTTATATCTGTATGGCAGACTGCAAATAAGTTTGCCTCTGAAGCTGCTGGAGAGAAATAGATACTTTTAATATGTGATTTATTACACCCTGAAGTAGACATCCAAGTTGACTGTTTCCAGGTAATGTTTACTTCTCTTCAACTGCTGCAATGGAGCCTGTTACAGATCCTAAAGCTGGGTGAGATAAGTCTCTCTGTCTAATTCCACTCTTGGACATATGGAAAGGCATGGAAAGGAATGTAAAGTATTTGGTCAAAACACTACAAACAGACATTATTCACTAATACATACATAAAACTTCTTTTATTCCTCCAGTATCTTAGTCTGGTTAAACTGTAACAGTGTTAGGTGACTAAAGTAGTGCTACTGAAATTAACTCCAAGCATACTGTAGCAAGAAAATCCAAGGGAATTATTTGTTTCTCTTATTCTGCAAAAAAAGGTTATCCTCTCTATTCATTACTTATCATAATGGAAATAAGGTTACTAGAGTACCACAACAGTACTTATTTTGAACTAAATACCTTTGTTACACTATATAATTTATTCTTCATAAATGTTCTGTAGTTCCTCATTATGATCAACATATGAGGAAAACAACCTAATAATATTTTGACACTGCAGTGTCTGTAGTCTATGTTTAGAGACATAGACGAATGAAGGACGGGAAACAGCATAACCGTTTTAAACAAACCTCGTTAATACACAGTAGTGAGTAATGCATGTTCCGCAACATAGCAGTAGTGGAGGCCTGGTGGCTGTGCAGCCCTGACATCTGGACTGTGGTTTCATTCATCCCCAGATGCATTTTTTACGGATTTCAAGGCTTTTTTTAGACCTCACATGCTAGTATTTAGTAGGAAGAGGTATTTCTAAACAGCAAAACACAATGCACAGATGGTATTAGAAAAACATGAATATTTTAAGTAATTCACTGGTCCTAAAACTGAAGTAGTACAAAAACTTTCTGTGAAAACTGTTTTATTGTTATCTTTTCCTATTGCTTTCATGTTGTGGGAAACATATATTCCAAAGTAATTAGAAAATGGCAAAGTTTCAAAACTGTTATGAAATATGCTGGAAAATTAGATGGAGAAAGTATAAGAGAAACCTGAATAGTCTGAAAATAAACAGTCTGAAATAACACCAGATAATGCAAATAGGTAAAAACACCAAGTATGCATTTGCCGAGGGGAGGGTATCCGAAGCATTTGCCAAGGGGAGGGTATCCGAATGGGAGGAAAATCTTACCTTTTTGGTTTCATTTTCATTAATATATCTCTTTTTTATTTTATTTTCCTTCTCTTTCTTCATGGATATTTTTTTTTTGCAGAGAATGCTGTGAGACAGTATGCAATATTTCAAGTAAATTAGGTTTATGCTGATTTGCTGCTGTATGTTGTGAGTTTTGTGTATTACAGTCATTAGGTTTGCATGCTAATATCCTACCTATAAAAATTCTGTTACTTTTAAAATAAACAGAATAAAGCATATTAGACAATAGTGGTGTATTTCATCAAGTATATTTAACATGATTATAACAGGAACTGATGAATTAAAACAAAAGTAAAACTGCTAGTACAAACTTCATGTACACAAGTAGTATTTTAAATGCAGGCATATTCAATTGCTTACAATTAAAGCCACTCTTACAAAGAAGGCCTTGTAAAATCAGCAGGTTTACTGCAAGAATAAGGTTTGCCAGAGAATTCTGGGAGAGAAGGAGAGCCGTGGTACATATGGGAAACGGTGCAGCATATAATTTTACCATGGCTACTCATCTTGTTGCCCTACTGAATCCATTTAGAAGTGGTTAAACACAGAAGATATTAGTAAATAATTGTCTCTGCATGAACAGGAATACAGTTTTGGAAAGTATATAGTCTTATTCCTTTCAGATCTTGACCATGGTTGTTCCTTTTCACAATGTATGTCCCTTCCCTGGTCCATAAATAGTCAGCAAAAGCCTGAAGATATTGGGTGCGGATTGGTTTCATATGGGAAAGTAGACAGGGTCTAATTCTCACAGCTGGGTGATAGAGCTGCAAGGAGACTAACAGAGGAGGGAGGAACTGATCAGGCATTCAGCACTTGTTATCTGCCTCACTGGCATCTTTAGAGGCCTTATCTGAGCACACTGAAGTAATAGCAATTTCAAAGCTCTTCTGCTCACACTGTCATTGCATTGGTCATCTGCTATTAAGCTTTCCAGCATCTGTTATCTATTAGTGGATGGGATGTTCATGAGACTTGGTGAGAGCATATTCTTGTCCTTACTCAGCTGAGCTTTAACCATGCAGTTTCTCAGCTCAAAATGAGAAAAAGTCCTAGAATTTAGTGTCTGAGCTTTTTGAAATTGCCTTCCATATAAACTAAATATAAAGTACACTGTTGCAGGGCAAAATGATGTTGAGAATCTCAGCTGTTATGCACTGGGTGTCTGCTTTCTTGAATACCTATAGAAATTTTATAGCCTCCTGTCAGACCTGCCGTTGGAATAGTCAAGAATTCCCATTCAGAAAGATTTGTTTGTCCTTAGTGGCTGGAGCACATTACCTTCAAGGTCACCAGTTGTCTCCCATCCAGTTCTGTATTAGATACTCTCTGTTCTGATTTCGGAAGTGGAGCAGAAATAGGGAAGTTAAAAAATAAGTCTGTGCTATGATTGCTTTATTTACCACTGAAATAGATTAGAGTTTTAATTTTTTCTTCCATGCAGTAAATTGTTGAGTCTGCTTCGTTCAGCCCTCAGAGACTGATGAACAAGTTCTAGGGTGTTCCAGGCATTTTTGCCACTAAATAGAGCATTAGACTCATCTAATCTTTCTTGGATTCCGTCCCCCCCTACTCCCAGTGCCTCAAAGCACTGAAACTACAAGTAATTGTTACACTTCAAGTAACAGAGAAGCCTTCATGGAGCCATTAGACTCTAATTAGGAGTAAATGATAAACGATGCAGAACCAGGGAATTCTTATACATACTAACACCCTAGAAAAATTAGCGTAATATCATAAAAAATAGCATCTAACACTGAAGAAATGATACAGATGCAGTGATACAGAAGAAAATAATGACTTTCAGGAAGAACTTTTGTCTGTTTTTAATTCAAAGAAAAGAAAGAATAAATGCATGTTAGATAACACGACAACAAGAACAAAGAAATATCTCAGAGAGAAAAGAAGTAACAGAAAGAAAATATGTCAGTTAATAAATGAAGGAGCTGAAATTAATGCTGAGTAAAAAATGGCCTGGATGATGGTCCTTTTTTTCTTTTCCTTAAATACTTTGTCTTCAGCAGAAAAACTAAGAGACAAGTGTTGATATCATTAGGAAAACCATGAAGATTTATTACAATGAAGACTGGAGATATGAGCATAGGCAGCAGCATAGGCAGCACTCGGGAAAGATTAGCATATAAACATCAATCTATCTGAAAAGAATCATGGACCAGACTTCTGAAGGAACCTACTATTTACAGTTCCCATTTGGGTGCCTGGACATTTAACAGACTATGGCCCTATCAAAGCAGTTATGTGAATAACCAAGTACCTTGATGTTCAGCATACATGTGCCACAACAAATCAAATGCCTCAGATCACTGAACTCCTCTGAAAAGATGAGCACTTCATGCAGGTGAAAAAAATGAAACTTCAGCTATCTTTGAAAATCTGGCTTTTGGAGGATAATTTGAAGTTTATGAATTGTGAATGCTTGTCAAGCATTTTAACTTTAAAACTAGACGATGAAGACATAAAAAAAATGTATTTAAAATTTAACAAAGCATTTTTTTAAATGCTACAATTGGAAACCTTTATTCCATCTCTCATAACGTGTCCAGAAAGTTTTGAAAAAAATTAAGTTATTATAGCAGGAATGTCCAAAGGTATGCTGAAAGCTATCCTAATGTTCTTGAAGGACACTGACAATTTAGGAGCCAAAGTCAAGAGTTGCGAAGAAAGTTGGAAATATCGAAGCGGCTTGAGAAAACCTTAATAAGACTTATAGAGCCAACAACAGCATTGCATGCACAGGTCTGTTCAATGCATGTATTCAGGAACACGGTTTCTGAACTGTACCAGATCTGTTCTTTCATTCTTTCTCTTAATGCTACATTCTTAATGCTTAAGTATACATAACCACCATGCAAGTATGTATACACATAGACATATGCATACACACACATATACATAAACATTTTCAGTGCATCTTTTACTCCTACCTGTTGACAAACAGCAGTGTTTCACAAATATTTTTGCAACTTGAGAAACAGTAACAGAATGGACCCCTCAGATGTTGGGTTTGATGTTGACTTTCAAATATTTGCAATTATGAATTTAAATGTCTCTCCAAAATGGCTGAAGGATCACAACAAAATCATTCCAGTGACAAGGAAACAATTTAAGAGGGTTTATTTGCACAGGCCTGCACAGCTCTTACATGGCTGCACCATTTCCTTTCTGGTGTTTGCTATTATCAAGCCCGATCAAAACACAGACAGAACAAATGCATAACTATCCGAGCCTATTTATCTAGACACAGTCAGGTACCTCTGGAGGGCTTGTACCTACAAACCTGAGACAAAATGTTCTATGTCCTTAACTACTGGGAACAAAAGGTAGTAAACCAAATTGCAACTCAATAAAGAATTTAGGCTTATTTTATTATAATTTAGTCTTATTTTATTATCTATGATCTATATTTTATTATATAATGAATTATTAAATTAGGCTTATTTTATTATCTCGCTATCAGAGGAAAAAAAAGGCAAACTGGAAAGAATTCATAGAATAAATGAAAAAGTTTTCAGGAGGCTAGATGGGTTGATTCCTGAAAGGAGATTAAATAATCACATAAAACTAAATATGTATACAATTGCTTCATTAAACAAAAAATAAGAGGGCATAATTGAAATATTTAGATGGTTTTATACCATTAGCACCCACATACACAAAAAAAAATAAGAAAAATATTCCACAGTAAAAGAAATTATGTCTTAAAGAAATAGAGTGGAATTAAGAAAAAGAAAAAAAAAAAAAGAAGAACAATTTTAGGGAGATCTTCTGTTGCAATAAGGTCTACTAAACAGTGGAAGGTTTTTTAATGATAAAACTTCCATTACTTGCTAATACCAGGTAGACAAAGAAAATGAATACTGAATGGAATATATTAAACTCATTTGAGGTTCAGTTCTGTCAGGCTCAATCGTATTACTGATTTAGTAAAAGGCAGATGGACTGGATGACTGTAACAAATTTCAGGCACCTTAATATTTGCCATTTTGGCATTAGGTTATGAGATTATCTATTACTATGTGGCTATTCACGTACTACAAGAACTTGAAAGGTCTTTCTGATATTTGTCTAAAGTTTTACTTTTTTGCTATGAAAATCAAGCTGGTTACAGACAATTTTGAACAATATGCCAAGACACTGAAATTTCTAAAAGAAGATAAGGTGATCTGTTCAATTGTCTTCAATGACCAGGAAAAAAAAAAAAAGAAAAAAAAAAAGAGAGAAAGAGAGAAAAAAAGAAGAAAAAGAATTTATATTTTAGAATATGATTAGCAGATACTAAATAGCCATAAAGAGAAAGCAAAAATATTCTGAGAATGGGAATACGGACGTTCTTCTGTCTGTTGCAAAGTACATAACTACTTTCAGCTGAAACAGTTTTGATTCATTTTTCCAACAGTATACCTATACTGCAGTAGTAACTTCAGAATAGAGTATTAGAAATACAGCATAGAATATTTGAAATGCACTCAAAATTCACTTGAAAATGACAGCTGGTATGGAATCCAGCTTTTCATTTCCTAAGTGGAGTGAAATATTGCATGCATTAGATTTGATTTCTTGTTTACTACTGCGCACATTTCATAGATTTCTGCTTCTGAAGTCCCACATGAAGTGACATGTGACTTCCAGATAGACTAATCCTCACCATTGTATTTACTGTCATCTCTGAGCAGCTTCCCATCATTCTTCATGATTTCTCCAAAAATAAAAATTCTGAGTGAATATTGATGAAAGTTCCTAATGCAAAACTTTTTTGAGGTTATCACTGTTTACCATTGGTCTTAGGTGCTGTATTCTGAAATGCATGTTTCATGGAACATAAGTCTACAGAACAGAAAGTAGAAATGAAGCAATGATGTAATAGCAGAGTTTTATTCTCAACAAGTTTTCTACCTCATATATTGTTTGCACGTTGAGTCTTTAAATAAGACAAAGACCAGAAGCTGATTTTCACAGAATCACAGAATGATTGAGGCTGGAAGGGACCTCTAAAGGTCACCACCTAGTCCAACACCCCTTCTCAAGCAGGGCCACCTATAGCTAGTTACCCAGGACCATGACCAGACAGCTTATGAACATTTCCAAGGATGGAGACTCTGCAACCTCTCTGAGAAACCTGTTCCAGTGCTCAGTCATCCTTGCAGTAAAAAAGGGTTTCCTGAAGTTCAGATGGAGCCTCTTGTGTTTCAGTTTGTGCCCATTGCCTCTGGTCCTGTCACTGGACACCACTGAGAAGAGCCTGTCTCTGTCCTCTTTGCACCCTCCCTTCAGGAATTTAAATATATTAATAAGATACCCCTCAGCCTTTTGTTCTCTAGGCTGAACAGTCCCAGCTGTCTCAGACTTTCCTCATAGAAGACGTGCTCCAGACCCTTCATCATCTTTGTGGCCCTTTTCTATATGCCCATGTCTGTATTATTTTATTTTTTTTTCAGAGTGGTCTGCTTCTGCAGGTGACTTTGTATCTTTGAAAGAATTCATCTCTACAGTGATACTTATAAAAAAGAAAGGAACTGCTAGGTTTGAATCCAGGGTCTCAACTGGTGCTAAAAGGCTAAGACTCACCTATTTTATTCTATATCGCATTCCCTGTCCTTTTTTTGTTGCTTTTTTCCCCTGCCCCCTAACTCCCAGTCTGTACCACTGCAGAAAAAAAAAAAAAAAGTATATGTTACTATTTGTTTGTCAAAATCACATCTGTGAAGCTATTTAATATGATTTATTTCATGACTTAATGATTTACTTTTTTTTTTTTTTATTTGGGAAGTTAGTTCAGCAAGACAGACAGAAAATGGATGAATCTGTGGACTTGTCACATCACCCAGGCAAGGGATAGTCTGTTGTTTTATTGTTCTTGAAGGATATTGTGCTTTTGACCATTGCAGTCTCAGCTTTTAATTTACTCTGTCAGTAAATGATCACTTTATGTCTGTGCTTGTTCTCATGATGGACACTGTCAGATGTTCCCTACATTGTTCTTATCTAAGCCATGAAGCAAACATAATGGCCAACACTTTTCTTGATCTGTTTGCTTTTAATTTCAGAGGGCAGAAGCAGTGAATACTAATAACAACACAATGCCTTTATAGATAAAATAAATACTTCTTCCCAGGTAAATGTTACAGGAAACAAAAAAATAATTCACTGCAAATGCTATACAATTGTTTATAAAGCACAACAAGAAACTGTGTAGTCTAATATGCCTTTGTAATTATGACTAGTCTGCGTGTTCTCCAGTGAAATCACATGGAATTACAATATAAACTAAAATAGCTTCACCATGATTGAAGGCCAGTGAAGAGGGAAGAAGGATTCATTTTTTTGTTTGCTTGCTTGCTATCAGAAAATGAATTTAGAGTAAATATACTGCATGAATATAACAGATAATGTAGCTGCTTCCCAAGCTTTTAAATGTCTGCTATTTCATACCTGTAAGATAATTAGTCTTAGACATCAAAACCTATTTTCTCTCATAAATGAATGAATAAAAGAGGTGGTGAACTTCTTTATTATTGCAACTTTTTATTTCTAACTTATGTATTTTACTGCAGTTTAGTTAATATTATTTTTGTTAACCTTTCTTTTGTCACCGTTATTATTGCCAGTTTGGTGCTTTGAAACATATACCTCTTCTTACCACTAGATGGAACTGAAAAACCTTGTAATTTATCTTTTTTTCTGTTACATAGATGCATACCAGTTTCTCCAGGATAAAAGCTTGGAAACAGCCAGAACTGGTACTTGCCAAGTTAGGGAAGGGTATTTGAAGCACAGTGATTACTACTTGGTGTAGCACTAACTTTTCTGCTTGCAACTCTATCTGCCAAAAAAGAAGATATTTCAAAAATATGGTAAGTGTACCTTCACAGCAATGAAGGTAAAAATAAAACCAAGTAAAATGAAAAGAAAGAAAACAACCAAAAAAACCCCCAAAGCCACCAAAAAAACCCCAACCATTACAGCTTTCCAAACTGTAAGAACTAAAAATCAATATTGATTGATTTTTCGGGAGATACTTTGGAGATAAACCAAGGCAGAATTATGTTCACTTTCAATATATCTGACATTTAACTGTAGAAAGGCATGTTAAAAAAATGATTTTTTTTCTTTTATTGTATTTGTTTTATTCTGTGTGTGTGGTGGACTTATTTCTTTACAGATCCTACAGAAACAAACATTTACTCTCCTGAAAAGATGTTAAGATGCATCTTAGTTGAAGATGTCCCTGCTCATTGCAGGGGAGTTGGACTAGGTGATTTTTAAAGGTCCCTTCCAATGCAAACTATTCTATGATTCTAAAACTATTATTGTCGTGATGTATTCAAATTTAAAAACATATAGTATAATGTATTTGTTGCTTTTACTTTGAAGATCTATTACCTATTCTTTTCCTGAACTTTTATTACTGTAGCAGGATGATATCAATAGACTAATGTAGCAGGTCCTGCACTCAGTTCATCTGCATTTGAATCAGGTGTTAAAGTATTCTCCATGCCCAGAAAAATCATTATTTTTAAAACCTTTTAATTAACATAATTTGATTTATATCCCTCTGTTCATTTGGATTGCTTTAACCTAATCATTTTTAAACTGAAATATTACTTCTAATTAGAAATACTTCTTTCTCTCCTGACTAGTGGCTGACCTGTCAACCTTTCTGCTAAAATTTTCAAAGAAATGTTTTCTTCTCTGTCTTCTGATGAGTTATTCTATATGCATATTTTTTATACAAGGCAAAACTGCAATAAATGCATAAGAAATGAAGGCTTTTTAGCATTATTCCAGGAACCTGAGGGTTCCTGGCTTTTAACTTGATACCTGAAAGCCCAGTCTTATGAAGATCAACTAAATGTGTTTTAATTATGTTGGGTGGTGTTTTCTTTCTTTCTTGGTGCTTTTTTTTTTTTAATGAGGTTATATTATGCATTTAGAAATGAGCATATAAAACAACGAATGATCAATAAGCAAGCATTACAGACTATATATGCACGTTTCCAGTTTGGCCTACCTGTATAATGGAAGAAAAGCCAGCAGAGAGTATCAGTGAATTGTATGTAACTAAGCTTCTTGATACTTCTCACATTTATTTCACTGAAAATGGTTAGAAGTTGTGGGTTGGTTTTTTTTCCCTTTATCTCTGTTGTTATCAGATTTTCTTATTCAGTTCCTTGACCTTTTCCTTGATTTTTCTTTGGCATAACAGTCCCTTTAATTCTCTCTGAAATTATTCCTTTTCTGCAGGCTCCACCTAGTTCTCCTGTCTTCTAGAAATGTATCACATCCCTGGTGTTGTCAACATCTATAAATAAGGGCAAAACACTGTGATAATTAAGTATTACAAACACAAAACTGTGACATATCATCAACTCCTACCTAGAAAAAAACAAAAACAAAACCAAAAAACCACCTTTTTGTTCAACCTCATTTGTTTATTCTCAGTAAACTAGGATTCACATTAAAGGAAAGGTGGGTAAAGTACTTTTTGTTTACTGTGGAGTTCTAAGGAGGAGGGGTAATATTTCAAGGGTAGGTAATAACTTATATTTGTCCCCTGACAGCCTTACAGCAAGGTTTCTTTGACTGTACTGTTAAGCTACTGACTGCACAGAGCAGGTTCCCAGTTACTTTTATTTTTTTATAAAGCAGGCTGCAAGTTGCCAGCCTTCTGCAGCACCAGATGACAGTCTGCTAAAGCCTGTAAAAGAGCTGAAGACAGTATGCATGTTCTGTGAAATCCCTGAAAATGTTAAGAGAAAGCAACTTCCTGTCGTTTTAGAGAGGATGCTGAAAAAAGTCTGTATGGGAAGGTGTGGGTTTTTTTTTTTATTTAGTTCATGAATGCCCCACAAAGGTGGGAAGAGGCAAGGAAGGGGGATCATGTATTACAGTTACATGGACTTCCTTCCTTTTCCTTTGGGATGAGCTCTTGAAAGAGACTTTGTTACTATAAAATAATGGTGTAAAATGAGAACCCATGCTAAAAGTGAATACGTCACTTGCTCTATAATTTTGTTGACAGGTTAAGTTACAGTAGAACTACCCTCTTTTTCTGCCAAAATGAGAACTGCTCTTCAGGTGTGTCTATTAAGCATTGCAGTGATTTTCTGTAGTATTTCATATTTTAGTACCTAAAAATACATCCAATTTTAGTACCTTAAAATACATGCATACGGTGCCCCAGAGGATTTTGCTTTTGCTTTATAAGATTTCATCTTCTAATTTCATATGGTACAATAGCATTACGTTATTGTTGCTAAGCTTCAAACTCAAGAAAGTAGACATACATCAGTATTTAATTATACTATTTACTAGTACAGTTGTACTAGTGTGTAAGATATTTCAAATACTCTGGATACTTACTGAGAGGTTACCTGGTGTAAACTGAGTATCTTCATAGACTTAAATGGGGCTAGTTGTTTTTTTACCAGATAAGGACAGGATAAAAAAAACAGAATAAGTTTAATTTCTTGCCAAGAATTTTATTCAAATTGTGACATTTTAACCATATTTCCCAAGTGAAAAGCTTTAACACTGTGTGTGATTATACATTATTTTCAATGTTACTGCTTTAACAATGTTGCAGTTCATACTCTGAGAACAAAAAAAATGGACAAGAGTGCAAAACTGAAGTAAATATCCAGTTGTGAATGCACATTAAGTTGATCTTTACTTATTCATCACTGCTATTTCAGTAGCTTAGGTGTTGAACTAGATTATCATCAGAAGCTGATTAAGAAATATTCTAAGATCTATCTCAGAAATTCCAAACATTTCATGTTATATTTCCCATCCCATTTTAGTTTCTTTTTTCTTCCTTCCAGCTTTTATTTAGTGACCGTCATTGTAGTAGTTGAAGCAGTACTCAAAGAGAGTACTTAATGATCATTTTTTGCAATCATGTACCTTCTGCTTAAGTAGCCTAAACTCAGCCAGTGAAAATACTACTATAGGATGACTATGGTGAGTAAGAGTTTGCTTGTAAATTAGCAAATTAGTTTACATCAGAAAATATTCTACTGAAAAATTAATGCACTGCTATGTCATCATGGACAGTTTTATTTATATACTGCAATTTTGCCTGCTGCATCCAGTTTAGACACAATGTACTATAACTATAGAATGACCGGCCTGTGCTTTTTGTCAGATGCTTGGCTTCTCAAGAGCTCTTCTACCAATTAAAGATCAATAGAAAGCTTTGCCCTTATTTCTCTCTGCAAGTCTTGATTTATTCTTTGCACTCAAGGTGCAAAAAGGGTGATGGAAGCTCTGACTTTGTGAAAGACACCCACAGACGAGAATAATATAGGAGCTGGATGTCAGCTTTTGTTTTACCCTTTGATTTACTTGAATGACTTAAAAGTCAGCTGTTGATATGTTTTTTATATTGACAATTTTCAGAAGAACTTCTAGTTTGAAATATACCTCTCATTTTTATACAGTTTACATCTGAATTTGTCACTTTGGAAGTCAATGGGAATTCCAGATTTGTCATTGATTTAGGCCCAAGAGAATATTTAGAAAACTATTTAAATAGTTATGAAAAATACACAGCTCCTGTATAGGTAAAGAAACAGCAGCTTTCTCACAAAATCAAATGAATAATTTCTTGGGTTTGCCTCTCCTGTATCCGTACAGTATTTGCTTTGATGGAAACCACAGTTATTTGTAACCTCTTGTGTTAATTCTATAATCACCAACCTAATCTCTCTAAATGGATCTTAAATCCTTTTACAGGGAAACCATAGATTAGAGGAAAAAAAAAAAAGAAAACATCTGAAGACGAAATCAGTTACAAAGAAAAATATATCTTCCCTGAGATTTTAATGAACTCAAATACGTAATTGATTAGACAACATTAGGAACAATATGAAAACAGAAATAAAACATACACATGCCCCTATAACTCATCTAATATTGAAATACGATCTCACTGATTTCCTGAATTGCATTGTTATGATTTTTGTGTTGCATGGCACAGAAGTCCACCAGCCTCCTGGGCTGCATTAGGAGGAGTGCTGCCTGTAAGTCAAGGGAGGTGATCTTTCACTTCTGGTGAGTCCACACATGGAATACTGTGTACGGTTCTGAGCTCCTCAGTCCAAGAGAGACACAGACATACTGGAGAGAGTCCAGAGTGGGGCTGCAAAGACAATTCAAACACTGGAACATCTTTCACATGGAGACAGGCTTAGAGAGGTGGGGCTGTTGATCCCAGAGAAAGGAAGGCTTCGGGGGATCTTATCAACGTGTATCAACCTGATGGGAGGGAATGAAGATGGAGCCAGACTCTTCTCAGTAGTGCCTGCTGACAGGGCACTACAGGGCATAAATGTAAACACATGACATTCCACCTAAGCACAAGAAACCACTTTTTTCTCTTTTTTTTTTTTTTGGTTTCCTGTTACTGTGAGCATGATCAAATACTGGCACAGATTGCACAGAGAGGCTGTGTAGTCTCCAACCTTGGAAATATTCCAAACTTCCAAACTTGACTTTACAGAGTCCTGGAAAACCTGCTCTAGATGGTTTTGCTTTGTGCAGGAGTAGGTTGGACTAGACAAACTCCAGAGGTCCCAATGATTCTGTGTTTCTGTGAATTTTAAATCAAGTATAAACAATAGATTTTTCCTCTTTATTTTTAAACCTTGATCACCAAAGTAAGACTTCATATTTGTTGAAGAACTAAAAGGTAGTGAGGACCTGTCCTTTCCATTTTTAAAGCTAACAAGAATTTATTAGCCTGTTAACATTTTTGACTTAGTTTAATTACAGCAATTAAGAGATTACCTGCATTGAAGCACTTATCTGCAGCTGATCTAGCCTAGAGGTGAGAATCAAAGGGAAAGGAGAAAGGAAATAGTTCATTTATTCTTGTTTCAAGTTGACACCAGACTTTGAGGCATATTTCTCACCTTTCCATTGTTTTTAAAGCAAGTCTGTAACTGACTGAGCTATTTGGAGCAAGAAAACGCAATTAAAGGTCTCGTGGAACTTTCAGTCTATTTACCATTTTTCTTCTAATGCTGCGTGGCTTTCCTGCATCACCTCCTTGAATTTTGTTCAATGTTGCCACATTTGATTGTCCTAGAAAGATGGAACCTCTGACAAGTGGAGAGGGAGATGGTACATACTATCATAAAAATATGATTTGCCATACATAAACATACATATGCGAACACATATAGATGAGCTTTTTTTCTTTATTTGAAGATTGATGTCTATAGTGACTTCTGGATAAAAGAATAGACTACAGATTCTTCCAAAGCAATTTAAAATCTCACAGTTGTCCCACATGAAAATTCTACTCTAATTATTTTATCCTTCTTATATTGTGCATTTGCATCACCTCTTGTAACCTCTATTTATCTGCTCCTAAATATCTTAGTGGACTAAGCATCTTTCAAAATGAGTAAGAGAGAGAAGGTTTGTTTGTTTGTTTGTTTGTTTGTTTGTTTTTCCAGAGCAGACAGCTAGTTCTGTGATTCCCTTTTCAAATAAAATTCTAGTAAACAGATTACCCTGTTTTCCGGTGATTCACCCTCACTACATAACAGTTTTTCTGTGATGAAGGAAGCTATATCCAAGGTGTTAACTAGTGTTGGCAGCTTCTTCCATTTCACCTTCTATATTAAAACTTTCATTTTGCGCTTGTTGTTTTGTCAACTTGATTTTTATTCTTTCCTTTAATTTTGGTTTGGTTGGGGTTTTTTTTGGTTTTTTTGTTTGGTTGGTTTTTTTTTTCCGGAGTTAGTTGCCATCCTTGTCTCAATCTACAAGTTAATCCCAAAACTCATATCACTGATGGAATGCATGCATTTCTACAGTCGTTTATCTCTGGATGCAATGGACTCTGATCATTCTATAGTCTTAGAGACAGGTACTGTATCTTCTGTGAATGGATATAAAAGCAACATACGTGAACAGATTGCATGAAATATGCCCTACAGGGGCACATGCCATATGATACTATCTCTTTATCTCCAAAAAGATTTTGTGCTTCAAATGGGAAAATATGTTGGACCTAAAGGTGAGATGATGAAGAGATGGTTCTACTGGAATTTAAGGGTAAGGGGAGAGTAAGGAAAAGATACGCTGCATAATTCAACATAGACATTTCTGAGATTTCATCTTGCCTTACTGGCTAGATTGGGCAGCAAAACCTATGTTTTCCTTCTATCACCTTAGAGGAAAATAAAGGTAATATTACCTTGTGTAGTCTTTTGGGGAAATAAATCCTACCCATAGATCACTATACTACTTGAATACAAACAGCTATTTAGCTGATACAAAGAAATAAAGACGTAGCTGTTCAGACTTTTGAAACAAGAAAAAAAATGGGTGTTGCTTTAAGCAAAAGGTCAACCATCTGTCTTAGAGCACTCTCTAATGCATTTCTTGCTTGAATCTACTGCTTTGGTATTATGTTACTAGCTCATCAACCAATACTGAATTGCAGTTCAGAGGGAGCTATCAGCTCTCACAGTGATATAGTGGTATGCCCATGCTGTAGTTTAAACTTAAACATACAGTGAATCATATATACTGTACATATGTAAATATGAATCTGCAGTGCAAACGAGCTGCAAGGCCTTGAATACTGAAAAAGTGGTTGAAGAACAAGCTTATTTGAAGAATCAATTTTTCACTTTCTTAGTCTCCATGATCAAAGACATAACCATGGCAAGAAATGTACTCTGAGAATATTTTCCTTGACAACTTGCTTCTCACTTGTTACATTGAAGGGGTTCTATGAAAATTCCTACAAGATTGATGGATACCACACTTCTGCTAGGTGGTAAATTTTCTTCTTGTCTTCCGGGCCAAACCAGGATTCAGTGCCTCTATTTCTTTAATGATTAGAGGAGTGGACTGCTGAGAAGAATATACCATGCATACTCTAATATTCTAAACAAATAATCCAACGACATTTTACAAGGATACTTTGACCTTGCAAGTAAAGACTTTCATGTTCATATAAAGAAGGCAGATGTTTATAGTCAAATGTGTGGTATATGGCAGCACACATTTAGTTCTTCCTGTAATGCAATAAGAAATACCACCATCATTTAAAATATTTAAAGGGAAAACACAATACACACAACACTCTATAATAAGAAAATAGAAGGAAAAACTGAGTAATATCACAGTCTTTAAAAAAATGCAATAGAAAAAAAAGCATTCAACTATACAATACTAGATGATTCTTAGATAACAAATTTTGAGTGGTTTTTTGTTTTGTTTTTTTTAAGTATGATTTCTCTTAAGATAAGCATTCACCTAAAAATCATTCACAAAATCACAGAAAAGCACAAAATCACTGAAGTTGGAAGGGACTTCTGGAGTTTGTCTACTCCAACCAGCTCAGTGTCAGCTAGAGCAGGCTTTCCAGGACAGTGTACAGTCAAGTTTTGAATATCTCCAAGACTGGAGACTCCACAGCCTCTCTGGACAACATGTGTCAGTGTTTGATCATGCTAACTGTAAAAGAAAAAACAGGAAAAAAAAGTGTTTTTTGTGTTTATGTGGAATTTCATGTGTTTTCATTTGTGTCCATTTCCTCTTGTCCTGTCAGTGGGCATTACTGAGAAGAGTCTGACTCCATCTTCTTAATTCCCTCCCACTGACAAGATCTCCCTGAGCCTTCTCTCCTCTGGGATGAAGTCCTGGGGCTGATTTTCCAGCTGAGAGTCTCAGCTCTCTGAGCATCTTTCTATATGTCAGGTGCTCCAGTGTCTGAATTGTCTTTGCGGCCCTCCTCTGGACTCTCCAGTATGTCCATGTCTCTCTTGGACTGGAAAACCCAGAACTGGGTGCAGTATTCCAGGTGTGGCCCCATCAGTGCTGAGCAGAGGTGAAAGATCACTTGTCTTGACTTACTGGCAACACTTCTAATGGAGCCCAGGAGGCTGGTGGACTTCTGTGCCACAAGGGTACATTGATGGTATATGGTCACCTTATTGTCCTCTAGGACTCCCGGGTCTTCCTCTACAGAGCTCCTTCCCAGCCATTTGACGTCCAGTTTGTACTGGTGCACAGGGTTATTCCTCCCCTGGTGACTGGATTTCTATTAATTATTAATCAAATTAATCAAAACTGCCTAATTTAGCTTGGAAGGTGAAGAAAAATACAAACTTGATCCTGAGTATTTACGCTTAAAGTCCCTAAATGGTCATTGACTGATAGTTATTAAAAAAAAAACAAACAGCAATGCAGCAACATAAAAGAAACAGAATTAAATATGAAAGGGAAAGAAATATGAAAGAGAAAGAAATACTTTTACCAGAAAGATAAATATCGATTCTTCTATGAATCACAGGTACCCTGAAACTTTACAGAGTAGTATCTAATCTAATTTTGCTACTTTAAGAGCCACTTTATTATATTAAAATGATTTATTTCATTTAGTAATTAAAATTAGAAAGAAAATAAACTTTAAAATCAGCATTAGTTTGTTATAATTAAAAAATCATTGTGATTTGAGATAAGTTTAAAGTAGGAGTTATGTTTCTTTTCATATCCGTTTTTTAAGCAAAAGACTCAAGATTTTAAGGATTTTTTTATTAACTTCCTTATGATTTTGATGACTCTGGGATGTTTTCACCAGTTTTCAGGGATCATAAGACATTACAAAATCTTTGCTTTTCCTATTCTTATCTTGACTTTCCGATGATGACAAATATAAAGCTAGGCTTTTCAGAAATCTTGTTTTACTAAGAAACTGAGCATTAGTTGTACGTAATATCTGAAGCTTTACACTTGGAAACAACAAAACTTAATAAATTCCAGGGACAAGGATTGAATTTGACAATAAAAATGTATTATCCCTCTGGAAAGTGCATTCTATTTTAAATGCATTTTGTATGACACTTTTGAAAAATACTCTGCATTCAGCTGTCTACTTGACGTTGAAATTGCATAATTTCGTGTTACTTCTTCACTGTACTATATGTGACACTTTTTGCACCAGAAATGCATCATATTTGAAAACAAGTCAAAAATACTGAGAAAAAAAATCATTTAATTTTCACACAGCCTCTCTTCTTATCAAAAAAAAAAAGGAAAAAGAATAATACTTACATAAACCTGAATTCTGTACAAGGTCTAGAAATAAGTATCTTTTATATGTCACCTCAATGTACTTGATCTTTAAGAATGTGGGATCATGATCAGATGTGTAAAGCTCAGATTATTCTGTTCTCGCGGCAGAACCTTTCTTGCGCATTATATAGGTCTTCTCTGCGAGACTTTCAAATTTTTTTGATTTAGAAGCTGCAAACATTTCTAAACAGGAAAGAACAACTCTTAAAAAATGTGAAGAAGGGAGAAGAAGGTGCTTACTTAGACTATTGCCCTGGAAAGAATACTTGGAACTGCTCCCTACTCCAATGTCTTCTCTGTTTATTTGTTTAGGTTGTTTGTTGCTTTTTGTTTTTTTTTTTTTTTAATTTCTTCTGACAATAAAGAGGGATGGTTAAAACAGAGGGAAAAAAAGATCCCATGCCTCCAGAAACTACAGTCTTTCATATTCTACTTCAGTCCCATAAATCTTACATTTTTTGCTATGCTGAAATGTTACCGCCCCTCTTCTGGTTCACTTTGTCAGGGCATAATTAGCCAGGTGCAAAGAGACTTCTGGCAGAACATACAGAATATAAAACAATTATTAACTGTCTACCATGCAAAAAGATGGCTAAGGTTTAATAGACTATTAGGCTAAGCATTCGTGTACTTGCCTCCCCTGAGGCAAGTACTCCTTTGTGTACCTGCCTTGCGTACACAAAAAACATTTCTTGTCCATACAGGCATCAGTTGGGAGAGAAGCCCCCACAGCTCCCTGAAATGATTCCTCACCGCTGTTGAGTTGCCATCCTCCCCCATCTCTGTAAAGAGCAAACACTCAGCTAGACACCAACCAGTACCCCTGTTTTGTTTTGTCTTTCCCTTAGGATGATGTATTTTTTCACATGGATGCTTCTCTGTATTGAATCCTTGAGATAATGACAGTCTCTGTTTCAACAGTCCCACCGTTACCCATAATTTTAACTTTCTTATCCTTCTGCACTCCTTCCCACAGCTTTCTTTCAGAGCTTTGCTATGTTCTCAGAAGTTGGAGCAAATGTTATTCTCCTGAACTACGTCTGAGCTGATCCTTGGACCCTCAGTGCTCCAGCCAGTGAGCCTCAGGGGTAGGGGGTTTACAGCAGGGCTTGCAGAGAGAGAGGGTTATTGTGATGGCCAGGAAACAGAGAACATCCACCCCAGTATACGTACCTATGCATGCATGTAAAGTAGATACTATGATATTCCCTCAAGGAAAGACTGAACTTACTCTGACTGAGACAGACAAGCTTCCTCTTTCTTGTGCAAATGGCAAGTGGTGGTAGCACCAACTCTCTACCTTATGAAGACTCCAGTGCTGCAGGTGTATGCTAGATTTTATCACAATACCTCTATTAGATCGTGTACCACTGCTCTGAGAAAGACTGCCTCCAGCAGAGCTAAATCTAGGGAAGTGTAAGGTGAAGGAAGCACTCTGAAACAATTTAGCAGATCAGTGTCCTAATTTTTCATTCATATCAACTGCTCTCCTACTGTCGGCACATAGCTGAGACTTTGAAAAAAATAATAACTGAAACAGCAGGCACACAACTTAGATATCAGAGTATGATATGATCCTCTAGAGGATGATTCAGAACATCTGCCTAAATTAGCAATCATTAAATATAAATGCCACTTTTTAATATTTTTCACACTTTGTACAGAATTTTGAATGCTTGCAAAGCAGCAAAGGCTTGAGCTGCATACCAGCTTTCACCTGCAGATGATCATATTCAACTTCGACCATGTGTTTTACTTTTTATTACCTTAGCTTAGTCTGAGATTTAACAACTGCAGTAAGCATTTTTAATTAGCTTGCTTGGTTTTGATGAGGGGGAGAAGAGGACCAAAAGGGAAGAGGATTTTGTAGACATCAGCTGGAGTTATGTAGGTTCTATAGGTAAATCTGACATGTGGTATATTCATCTACAAGAGGATGTATTTATAATCTTATGACTCTTCTCCATTTTCTCATCTCATGTTAGTTACTCCTTTTTCTTTAACTTTAGAAATGACAAGTGAATCCAATACTGTGTTCATAACTTTGGCATTGCTTTACTTCACAATCATCATATCTATGCATGAGAAAAGAAGGAACAGAAACAGGTCTCTAAAAAGTTTAAAATGTTTTCTGATTCATGAAACCCCTAATGTATCTAGAATTGTATCTAGATTGCTGTGCAGTCTTCTGTTTCAATGCTATTTGAAGGCATTCCCATGTTTTTTGTGCCTCTCTTCACATTATCTTAAAAAAACAAAACAAAACAAAACAAAACATCTACCAACTGTAGAAATCAGGGTTGTCCTCAAGTTCCTAATTTCATTCTTTTATGCTTTTGGGAGCGTCCCAAAAACCTCAGAACACAAAGTAAAATCAACAGTCAGGACACTCCTCTCTAGGTTATCTCAAGTATTATCACATGAGCCTCTGTGAAGCAAACAGGTGAATTTCTTTCAACTTTTTTGATTCCCCCATCTAACAGTCTTTCATATTAGTTCAGTGAATATCAAGTTAAACAAGTTCTCTTTGACAGATTTGGTAGTTGCTTAATATGAAGATGCAGTATCACAGGATATAGACTAGCTGAAGGACATACACGATAACTTCTAGTAACTTCACTGTACTTCTGGAAATCTGGGTAAACAATTTTCTCTTCTGTTATATTCATTTGCAATGGTTAAGTAACCAGTGTCTTCTTTTATTATCTCAAGAATGGAGTTTTGAAAGATGCTGTGAATTTAATTGTAAATTTTCTCAGCTTCATCATTTATTCCTGTTTAGATAGGGTTTTTCCTTGCAGATCTAAAGTGTGATTCTTTGAGATATATACTACTTCCTTTCAAATAACACAAGCAATATTGTGGCAAAATATGTCTGTTATAAATGGAAGAAGTATATATACTTTTGAATCTAAATGAGACTATTTATTTTTTTCCAGTCACAAATCCTTGTGTAAGAACTAAAAATATATATTACACTCTTGACTGATTGATAGATTTTTATATGTGAAGCTCTGTGTTGTCTGAAAAATCTAAATTTCTGGCAACCATATATGTCATTAAGGTCTGCAGTGCGTACAGGGTAATATTTCTCCATCAGTACTAATACTGTTTTAGATACTTCTTCCAGTCTTGGTTCAGCTGACAGCTTTCGTGTATATGGGTATTGTTTGAATATGCATTTTAAATACTATATTGAAAATTTCTGCTTGGAGCATGGCAATATTGTGTATTACTAAAAAATTTCCCACACTTCACTTCCCTCAGCTTCCAGAAGGTTAAGGAAAGGGGAAAATGAGATTCACACACAGTTTAATTCAAGCACTGGCAACAGAATTTTAGTGCAGAATTATTATTATTTTTTGATACTCCAGTTCATATTGTTGCTATACATATTGCACATACACATACACATATTAATATATATAGTATTTTTTTTTGATGCCGCAATACATTTTTTACATCTGCATTTTTCATATACCTCCCCCCAAGGGATTTAAAAGCCCCTTCTCACATTTCTAGTGCTTTTCTTTTCCCACTACTCTAATCTTATCATATGTTCACTAATCTCCTCTACTCCATTTTTTTATTGTGCATATATTCCCCTATGCAATCCTTGTTCATTCATAACATTCCTGTAAGGCATAAATAGCATGAGATATTAAGGCCACAGAAGGCAGTGGAGCTAGCAGTCATTTTTTTAGCAGTACACCAAGAATTTCTGATTTCTAATATTTTAATATGTCTTTAAATTGTTAAGGTTTTTTTACATTGTTCATATGTTTTGCGTTTTTTATTCCCCATTTTATCTAATTTTAGTGGATAAAGGAAGAGGAGAAAGATAAACTTTTCTTTTTCTTTTTCTTTTTTTTTTTTTTTTTTTTTAATTTCTTTTGGAAATAGAACAAGTGAATCACAAGTAACAGGAAAAATTGCTTGTCTCAGACAAATTCTGCTTTTCTCACACTTCAGCTTGGTACTTCACTTTTTCATGCAAAATGTATTCCAGCTCTATTCCTCCAGCAACAAAGACCAGGGTCAGATGCTCAAAGACTGGATGGCCTTTTATGATCCTATGCTCAGTCTTTCCCTAAATGTGAACAAGAGCCTATTCTTTCCTTCTTTGCATTTAACTTTCCTGTACATGAAGAGTGCTACTTGTCACAGTATTTTCCTCTAATCTTAATTGCAATTTTTTAAATCTGCTTGAGGTGACATTTCCTGCTTGCTTGGTTCTACTCAAGGTTCTCCTTTATGCTTCACCTTTCCAGAAGCATGAGCCAGTCTCTATCATTATTTGTGTAAAGGTTATGCTATAAAGTTGCATCAGTGAAATTCCAACTAGTAGATTTATTTTGTCTGCTTTGTTACTTTATTCTTATGAACATTAGACTTTTATGTTACAACAGTCCATAAGTGTTAATTTCAAAAAATGGCACAAGATGTAAAAATACTCTAGGTATCTTCCAAAAGCAGAACATTATTTCTCAAGATTTACAATAATTTTGTGACTTTTCAGTATCTGACTGTCTAGAAGATCAGCTACAAAATTTTGACTTTTTTTTTTTCTCTTTCATTTATAAAGTCCTTTTTTGGAAAAATATGGAAAGATTATGGTTTCTTAGTCAAAAAGGGAATTTACAAAGTAAAAATCTTGCAAATACTTGTCATGTAAAAAATAGTTGAGAATTTTCATAACTAAGAAACTGCAATTGATCCATAATTACAGGCTTTCACAGAACTTGATATGACATAATTTTCAGTTTCTTCGCAACTTTGTTGTTACTTAATTTTAACACATTCATGTGTAATGTTTGCTACATCTCTTAATATACACATATCACTGGTACACATGTACAATCAGTTAGCAAAGTTGCTGTCTGTGTGCAATAATCCTGTTCTGTATTCATTGCATGCGTATTTATAACCAAAAACTGGAACTGCGAATAAGGATTTCACAGTGCTGCAAAGGGGCATCATGAATTATTTACAGTAAATCAAATTTTATAACCCTCCTCAATCTTTCATAAACTGTATCTTCCTATTTTATTTGATATTTTATCCAGAGACTTAAAGCAGCATAAGTCAGGGAAATCTCTTAAATTCCTGAAAGATTTGTAAGAGTACATGAAGAAACAGTTCTTACAGTAGCTTTTGCATTTGATGTAGCTGTAAGGCTATTGATATCCTATAAGCCTTTAATATTTAAGAGGAAAGGAGCTAGATTTTCTAAAATGTTCAACACCCTGAGACTCCTTTTATTCTGAATTAAGGCTACTGGAAGTTGTTAGGAAATGCTGAACTTTTCTCAAACTCATTCATTGACTTGGGCTTATCATGCTCACTGTTTCTGTATACACAGAGTCGAACATACAATAACATTTGAAATGTATGAGACAGAATGTAAGTCATAGTTGAAGAATGATAAGTGCTTCTGCACTTACCAGAAGACACTGAAAAACAGAAAAGTTCAGAGAGCAAATCCAAGAACAATTAAAATACTTAAATATTATCTTTACAATGAAACACCTAAAAAGCTTTATTTCATTGTAACTGTAGATGTAGCTAAGAGGTTGGCTGGTTTGTTTGTTTGTTAGGTTTGACAGACAAATGGATAACAAGGAAAATGCAGTTCCTGAAAGGAGAACTTATGTTTAAGGAAGTAGGAAATAAGGTGTCTCTGGACTTAAAATGATGTTCTGTTAGGGCATATATGGTTTCTTCATCACCTAAAATTACTGGAACAGTCTCCCCAGGGAAGCAGTCACATCATCAAACCTTTCAGAGTTCAAGGAGCATCTGGAAGATGCTCTAAGTCATACAGTTTAGTTTCAGGTAACTCCTACAAGGAGAAGAGAATTGGACTTGATGATCCTTACGGATCCCTTCCAACTAGAGATGCTATATGATTCAAAATTATGATCTCTCAGTTTTAAACATCCTCAAAAAACCCCCACTTGTTTACAATATCATCAGAAAAAGTGAATATAAAGAAGCCATAAGAAACAGGGGCCTTAGATCCAAGTACTTTATTGAGACAAGAGCATGAAGAAGCAATAGTTTCCTTCTATCTCTGGCTGAGAGCTGTAAAAGACTATTTTCAAGAAGAATCTCTCATATGTTTTCATCTTCATATCCCTCCAGGTTCTTCCTTGCTCAGAGCCAATTAAGCTTCCTACTTAACAAGGCACATTGTGGAGTTATTGTATCTGTAATGATCCCCACAGTTTTCTGAAGAGAGTTTAATGCCAAGAATTACAGAGCAATTGTGACGTTACCTTCCATCACATTTAAAGCCTGAATTACGTGTTTTATTTCTTTAAATCTGTTTCCAAAGAATATATAAGCATATTTCTTCAGGAAATACAAAACAATGTGAGTAAAATAAATGTTTTCAATCATATTGTTTTTACTATCTCTTATTTGCAATTGAAATATCTTTTTTTTTATTTAATGAGAAAAGAAAGCATTCATGTAATACGTCAGCTGCTGGGATTTATAATGTCTTGATAGGTCTTGGAAATATTAACATATGAGGAAATGTGTTACATATGACACACATGGCAAAGCATTCAACAAAGTGAAATGATTACATGTAAAGTTAGTAAGAGTGTGTGCAGTAATGAAAAATCAGACTATGTATTCACACTTTCAATATTTAGTTATTTATGAAACACTGAGTCAATTTTATGCAATGTTCTATGAATGCCTGAGTTTCAGTCTTTGATAAATGTCTAATTTGATTTTTTAAATGAAACTTGAAACTTTTGTTTCCCTTTTTCTCATTTTTGAACAGTATTTGGTGATGACAATCTCACATACTGTAACATATAAGATTTTGAAATAATACTGGACAATTCTAAATTATTTTGCAAAAATATTGCTGACTGTTTAGAAATAATGAATGATATAATGTTCTAACTGCTGATACAGAAACATTTTCTTTTCTGGTAATACAATTATTAGGTTAATCATGCTCTTATTGAAATGAATGGTTACTTTTTCATTTATCACAGCAAAAGAAGTATTGGGCCTGTACCCAAAACTTGTTGGAAACTATTGAAATGCTTATAATCTGAAATATCACCTAAGAACATAATGTGCTTTTTTTTTTTTTTGGTAATAGAAGCCACTGTAAATTAGGTACTACTGAACATGAAATATTCAAAGATGGCTTAAAAGTAAAAACTGTTTTGCAAATTTAGAGTTTGGCAATTAAGATACACTTCATATAATACAGCATCATTAATAGATTGACAGGAAAAGTTATTTGTTTTGATTCGTTTTGCCTTTATGCTGAACAACTTAAAAGGGAAATATCTTCGGAGAGCCACATTCATCTATAACAGACTTACAAATTAATTTAAGAGTAAAAGTTGACTTATGCCAGTCATTTTGTGACTGAAAAGATTTAAATAGGTTGGCTAGTAGAAATTTTATGTCACAAACATTTCAGCAATGTAGTACCAGGAAAAAATCTGCTTTAGAATTGACTCTCATTGGAATGAGAAAGAAGCTGAACAGTTGTAATACGAACTTGGCTGTAAGTGAGCAGTAATGTCTTGAAGACTTTGCTTAACACAATTTGTTTACAATGTTTCATTTAACAAGGCTGATTTGTTGCTATGGAAATAAAACAAAGTACTTTGCATAAGGAAGCCAACATTTTATTATTTTTATTTTTATTTCTTTTTATGTTCCAGAAAACATGTTACACTTTCCATGCACAGAAATAGTTTCAGAACATGATGATTGTATGTGACATTTCTCTGCTAGGAAAGATTGTCAGTTACTGAAATTTTTGTGGTTCCTCTATTTTTGTATCATAGAATAGAGTGCTAACATTCATCAATTTCACCTACATGCACCTGGGAATATGTTTTAAAAATGCCTTATTCAAGGAGTGTTGGAAAAATAAAGTCAAATGTTTGGCCTACTGAAGAGCATTAAATGCTGCATCTCACAGAAATATTAAGAATAGAGAAAATTAATTAAATTAGAAGACTTGAGTTGTCTTAAATGAAAAATAAGTAAAGAACCAATCTATTGAAATAACAAAAGCAAAGATAGACATATATAATATATTAAGTCGAAATGCCATCTCATTTTTTTATTAACAGCAAGATTTTGGAATTCTGCTATGTCCTCCCTATAAGACAGTGAAACAAATAAACTAAATTCCCAGGGCTACAGATTAGTTCAATTCTTCATAACAGATTTGCACTTTTACAGAATATTGCATGAAACATTGAAGGATCCAGCAAAAAGAGGTGTTACATAGTTCAGCATATAAAGTCTAATTATGAGAGGAATCAGTGCATTTACAAAAATACAGAATCTACTATTATGTGTATGTATTACTTTTATCCATTTAGTACATTCAAAGTATTGTAAAGCCATATTAATAGAATTTTAAAAATGCTTAAGTTGATAGAATATTAAATATAAAGACTTCCAGTAGAGTTCTAAGTCTCAACATCTGATTTAAAACTTACTTGCATAACATAGTGTACTTCAGCATAAAAACTTTGCATTCAAGAACCAATTTGTAGAAACTGGGGAAGGTGACATAGTTGAAAGTCTTGTTTCACCCTGATATCCAGAGCCAGAAACAGTAAAGTAGCTCTGATTTCTGATGACTGATCTAGCAATTAATTATAAAATCTAGTAGCATTCTTACATACCTTCATAAGAAATAATAAAAAAGAGAGAACACAAATTAGAGACTTGTTTAAGAATATCAGTGGAGCAAAGTGCTTAAACAAGGCTTTCTGTAAATACACATTGTAGTCATTGTTAATTTTACCCATATCAAGGTTTCCTTCAGAAGGCTTCCCCCTCTTTTTTGCTACCTCTTGCTTTGTAGTTATTTGTGTTTAGCAGAGCAAAGCACCATTGGCTGAAAGTAGTCATTTTGCACAGCAAAACTTCTGACTGTGGTCAACTGATTTCTGGTAGCCAGTACTTATCTGTGTTAAGTTTTGGGTTACTGTGAGTTGCTCTAATTACTAGTGACGTGGCACGTTTCAGAATGCTGAACCTCAGGTCAGCAAGGACTGTAGTGCAGACCAGGAACTCTCTTACTGAGAAGTTTGTAAAACCTGTTATGTACAAATATACCCCAACAAAAATTCAGAAACATAAAAATCTATTTTTCAGTCCATTATCAAGAAATATTTCATAAAAAAATAATAAAAAAAAAATTCAGAAGGTAAACCAAACTTGATTATTGTTAAAATTATGTGGAACTGCAAGTGACTTAATAATAATATTAACCTGTTTATTTTTAGGTGTGGACCTAGCTTTTGTTTCAGTATAAGCAAAATTTTAGCAGAAATGTTATACTTAAGAGTTGCTTTCACCTTATTTAGAAGCATATATAACCACAGCTTGTTGCTAAGAAATGTAAATGAAATGTCAATTTTTAGTTTTGGTTGTAAAAGCTTTCGCTGAAAAGCTTAGAATTGTTCACAGCCTGAAAAACAAGCTAAAGGACAATTATAGAAAACTGAATGGTTCTCTTTTCCCTGTAAATTTCATTATTGCTTATAATATATCTATTTTCTTTTTCAGTTAATATTTTAAAATATGTCCATTTCAGATCAAGCTTTCCAAAGTACTCCATTGGAAACTGTGAATTTATATTAAAACTACCTATTTAGGAGAGTTAGATTTAAAGAATATCTTAAAGTCTGTAAATATAAACAGTAAGTTAATTTTAAAATGCCCTGAAACTGTTCTGACATATTGAATATAATGTAATTATTGACATAGGTTTCACATAACAGAATAGAATAAAACTTTTCACAATACAAAACATCCCAGACGGAAAACAAAATAATTTTGCTCTATGAATGCATGTTAGGTTCATTGTCTTCATCTGTCTCAATTTAATGGAGCAACACCCTCTCAGAATAAAAATTCAACAAGCACAAATTGGACATAATGAAACTATGAAGACATTCTACTGAAAAAAATCCCGTGATTTAAAATCTAGTTTGGTTAAGAAATCAAATGTCCTCATACCTTTAGAAAGCAAAACATATTACTCCCACAATTAGATTAACATGGAAGAATGAAGGGAGAAAGAAAATATGCCCAAATAGAAAAATATTTCATTCAATTTTTTTTTTTTTTCATTTCTTAACATTTCCAAGATGGAATTATTTTCTTACAAGAAAATTTTCTTTCACATTTGACTTCTCATATCTTTATTATTTCAACATGATCCTTTGTAATGTATGTAATATTCTTCTGAATATCCAGTTTTCAAAATATAACACTGAAGACACCTTCTTTGCATATTAATTTTGTTTCATCACTTCTGAATTTTGCAATAATTTGTTGTGTCCTAATACATGACAAACAAATCTGTCATGTAATTTTTCATAAACTTTTATAGTTCTGTTTCTTTCTATTTATTTTTGCTAATTGTGATAATTTAAAATTAATTGTTTTTTTTCCTTAATACTTTTTTACCAGAAAATGAAAATCTGCATCCTGCATTGCCCTTACTCTTTTCAGATGCAGTTTTTCTAGAATCATTAAAGCATCTTAAAAGAACTCCTCCCCAAGAAAACCCCAGCAACAAACAAGAACTGTGGCACATGCTATTTTGTATTAAGATCTGATTTATCATATCACTGCTATCTGCATTTTACATTGTTCTATAACCTTGCTGCGGCCTGCCATGCTCAATTACAGTCTTTTATTTTTGCTTAAAGCACTAACTACAGATACTTCACCTAACAATTCTTACTAAGACTATGCTTATTGTGTGTTGTCAAGCGCAAGGCCTTAAGCTGCAAGCTGTTGCTATGTTGCGTCTATATGTTCCCATGCAGCTTGGTCATGTTTCAGTTCTGTGATGATTTTAGAACACTCAATAACTCCCTAATCAAGTTAGACAATTAGATATTTCAACTATTAGTTTTCAATAGTGAAATTGTGAATAAAATTCACAAAACGTGAAATACATTTTAACTAAGTGAAATACAAATGAACTATTTTGTCTGTGGCGCCTGTAGGAATTGCATGACTAGTTGACCAAACACTAGTCCAGCTTATCCTTCCTCAGTTCTGCTTTTTCAGTCCTTAGCAGTAGTCTTTCTTAATAATAAAACAGGTACACAAATCAGAAGCAGGTCACAAATTGTATGATAGCATCACATAATGATCTCATCTGGAGCTTTTATGTGATAACAGAATTCCCCAATTAATCCAGGGGTGCCAGGTTAAGTTATTCAGAGATATCTCCAACATACAGATGAGGCTGCAGCAAGGTCGAAACTTGATTTTTACTAAACTGCATTTATTAGCTTGAGATTCCAGAGCTGCATATGAATATTCATATCCTTGAAGACAGCAGTTGCATTAAAAACCCAAAATCTGTATTAAAGATGTAGACCAAGAAGAGTATATGGTGATTTTTGAAGAGGTAGCAAAGAAGTGATAAATGAGTGACAGAAGCAGCAAAACAGGGAGAAAATGAGCAATGAGTGTGGAGATAAGTTAAAAATAGTAATGGAGGAATAATCTTTTTTTAAAAAGTAATGTTAATTTCTCTGGAAAACAGACAAAATAAGTTAATAAACCCTAAAATAATGGAACTAACACTGGAGTTAGTTGTTTCTTGCATATCTAATGAGTATTCTTTTTGCAAGGTTAAAACTGCCTTAAAAATTTCTGAGGTCCGTAAGTATCATGTGAACAAATCGATTGTGAGGGAGTAAATGATACTAATTTCATTATTATGAGTTGGTCAGATTGTTAAGTAGACCTTTCTGTACCTTTCCCTTGTACAGTTTGCCTCACCCAAGCCCTGCCCCCCCCCTCCTCCCCCCCGGACCCCCCCCGGTCCTCCTCCCCCCCACCCCCCTCCCCTTAGAACAAACTAATACAAATAACTACAGCTATTTTTTTATTTAAAGGGCAAACTAAGACAACAGAACAAATTCAACATAAGAACGGAGAGGTCATAAAAGAGCTTATAAACAAGTTTATCTTTTCCAGTTACGTTGGACGTGTGTCTGTGTTTCTGCTCTTCTTAGAAGATTGTTTTTACACCACTAAGATCACCTTCTTACTCTTCCTCTTTTACGATTTACATCACCCTGCCCTCCAGTATTTTCTGTAACTAAGCATCCTCTTTCTCTGTACCATTGCCTCTTTATTCCAGAAAATGCTACTACTACCATCACAGCAGACCACACAAGTGAAAAAGAAACCGTGCTTTCGCCTGCAGTCAGTACCTTTTCAAAGGGAGATAATATGTGATCATAAACTTCAAATAATTAGGTACCATCTGTTATGGGTGCTGCTTGGAAATTTGCTACAGAAATTTTCTCAACTTCATATTCATTTATATGGAAGTGAAAACATGACGACCATTTGCAAATCACAGAATCATAGAACCATAGAATCTTCATGGTTGGAAAGGACCTTTGAGATCAGCGAGTCCAAACATACACACAACAAAACAAAACAAAACAAAACAAAACCACAACCAACCAACCTACAATCTCTGCCACTAGGGCATGCCCTGAAGTGACAAACCTAGACGTTTCTTAAACACCTCTAGGGATGGTGACTCAACCACCTCCCTGGGCAGGCTCTTCCAGTGCCTGACCACTCTTTCAGTAAAGTAATTTTTCCTAATATCTAACCTAAACCTCCCCTGTTTATTGAGAAAATATCTACCACTCTTTATATTAAACCTAATCCAGCAAGATCCCGACATTTGTATCTCTGGAAACTACCAAGAGCTGAGTTGCATATTTATTGATAATATACATATTTTCCATAACATTCCTGAAGACTATAGTGCTGCTATAAAGATATTCTGTTACTGAATTTCTGTGAGACTGTGGAAGTAGATACTGGGAATGGAAGGAGACCACAGTAAGAATATTGGTGAGTTACAAATTATGCCCAAATTATGCCAAAGGACCATCTTTAGTTGACAAAATATATTTACCTGACCTTCATGAGAGCTGGCCGATAGCTGCAGTTTTATGCAAACATGGACAATTTATCTGACTCTGTGTGAGTCATCTTGACATTCAGGGCCAACAAAAACCAGGGATAACAAATAGCACCTAGACCCACTAATAGCATCAACCTCACATCACTCCTTATCGGATACATCTTGTTCTCCTTTTACCTCTTATGATGTTGTATGCTTTAAGAGCTGGCTGGGGGGAAGAGGAGAGATACATCATTTTTTTCTGAAGTTAATAAAATTGCAACTTTCTATTTAATATATTTCTGTATCTTTCAACTCAAAGCTGCTTTTTTTTTTTTTTTCTGAGCTTTTGTTCTTGGTGGATTCAACTCACGCTTCCTGTTTTGAATAAGGTGAGACACTACAGAATATATATATATATATAAAATAAAACAAGTACACTTTTTCAGTTTTTTTGAAGGACTTCTGCTAGTCCTGAAAAGATCACTGTTTTATTAAAATAGCAGGCTTTTCAACAGAATAAGTAGCAAAGTTCATTTAATAAGTGATGTGTTGATACTGGTGATACTGTTTCATTAAATCTTAAAAAACACTTTATTATTTTTTATAAAAAAAATCCACTTTTGGCCTCCTACTTGTTCTTTAAAAAATTTAGATGTTAATTATACCACATGTGGAAAAAGCTCAAAGACATTATGTTACTGAATCTTGTTGGAAACCCATTTCAGTCTAAAGCACCATCAAGGGAGCTGAAACAAGTGTGTGTCAGGATGTTTAATATTATAGCCTAGAGGGACATAACACTTGCTATATGTGGGAAGTAAACAGCAGGGATTTTCACTAAAAAATGAGACAGAGAAAAAACTTGTGATCACAAAACAGAAAACCATATTGCTGATCAGATATAAGAGCTTTTCCGCAAACTCAAGCTGTGCCTTTCCCAACTAAAATCTCATATTAATTTTTGTGAGATTGTTTTTTGTTGCATAGCTTGTAAGAACTGAGAAAAACAAAATTTGTTTTTCTTTTCCCAGAGAGTCTCTTTGTGGCAAAACTCTTGCCATGCTTTTCACTTTAACTGAAACACCAGACTATGATTAGCTGATTCATACTGTATTATATTACTTAAATTAACATAGCAGAAAATGGAAACCTTCAAAAATTCAACCCCTCTTCATGAATTTGAATTGAAAGTATAATATTATTTGGAAGGTATTCTCATGATTCCTAAATTAACAAACTAGATTTTTTTCATATGCAATTTCTGGGCATTGTTAAATTACATTTTTGTCTATTCATTACTTTTTGATTTAATTTCAAAATTATATTCTGAGTCAACCCACTGAAGGAATGTTATCCTCCCACCCAAGACTTACATTTTAATAAATTGAATGTTTCAGAAGAAAATTTTCTAAAAAATAATTTCACACATTCATTTGCATTCATTCTTTCAGACAGTAATTAGGCCTTTTTTATTCAACAAAAGTTGACTTGACAATAAGAATAATGAGGTATGTTGGCATCCTTTTTTAATAAGTATGAAAATAAGAATTCATACGTAAAACTTTTCAGGTGAAACAAAATTGTAATTTAGATTTGTGTGACAAATTGGTGAAAATGGTATAAAATGACAGTCCAAGGCAGATTAATATTCCTGATGTCAGATATTAACTTGCTATCAAGAAATAAATCTGTGCTTTTTTATAATACAACTTTGTAAATGTCTTCAGGAATTCCATTTCGCCATGTTTTAAACAGTGTCAGCGGGGAAAAACTCAGGTCTTATTCTCTAACAGAATAGATCCAATAGCCTTTCTCAAGCTACTCTTGTTCTCATTTCAGCCTATGTGAATTAGATGCAAATGGCTTCAGTGATATGAAGGCTAGTAGCCAGTCATGGAAGCTAATAGTAATGTTCTTAATTAGTGGAGTTCTTAATTAACCACACTTTTTCAGACCCTTGTAATTATCAAACTTCATTGTAGTCAAGAGGCGGTAGGGTGAAAGAAGGATTTTAACTATCTATGGTCCGCTCAGATTTCTGAGTTGGCTTGATTACTTGGAAGTGATAGTAGTGAAAAGGAATTTTTCACCAAATTCATTGAGATTTGAAGGGGGTCTCATTATTCAAATATTTTTTTGTTAATAGTGAAAAAAATTTATGTCTGAGTCTTTTGTTTTACTTTTTCAGTTATATTCATAGCTAAGGAAGTACACAGGGAAAATGACTGGGATGGAAATGTAGCCTGGACTATCCTCTGTATTCTTGAGGCAGAGAGAATTTAGCATATTGCTGTTGGGTAAATCTAAGTCAGTACTCAGTTGGTAGGTTTAAAGAATTAAATTTTTGAACTTTGAATTTTGTCAGCTACTCTGGATTCCTTAGCAGGAGCTTAGAATATTGTTGTGGTAGTTTCTCACTTGCAGGTAACAAAGTCCCTTTCTGAATCTAGCCTGTCTGCAATGGACATGACAATGGTATATACCTCATTACATACAGGAGCAAATAAAAAAGTATGGCTTTAATGTCAAACATGTTCTTTATGCCCACTAAATACTGAGGAGAAAATTTTGGCTCCAGTAAGGGCTACCTTTCAGTATGGGCAACAAAAAAACCCTCATAAATCAAGTCAACATAAACAAACAAACAAGTAAATAAATAAATAAAGGAAAATTCCATCTTTGTATTTGCAAAGACTTGAAGTTGAATTCAATGTTTAAATTAACAAAACTGGTTGCAGCAGCAGCTGGCACGAGAAAATTGCTAAATCCTGTGACATTTATTCCATTATAATAATTAAAGTGAAAGATTATGTTGTGTCTTGGAGTAGTAGAAGAGCCCTGCTCATAGTAGAAACATTTGAGTGCTTTTTTTCCCATCAATGATTCACTGAAGATCACTTTTTCTTTTTTTTTTTTTTACTTTCCTTGTGAAAACAATTCACCTTCCTTTAAAATGATTCATTTTCATGGCTTTGATTCGTTCTCCTTGTTTACTCTTTGTCTTTATTGTGATCAGTGGTTCTTACTTTGTCTTTAAAAGGACTAGTATAGGAAACTATCTCAGGGTATAGATTCTCCATTCTGTTATAACTGCTTTGATAGCACAAAGTATCTGCAAATGGTGCCAAATAGGACAATGTGGATGAGTGTCTGCACCAAATTGCTTAATTTAGTATAGACACCATAGAATGCTACCAGAATAAGTCCAGGATCATTAGTCCATTTGCTCTATAGTGATAACTGCCTGAATGAACATTTCAGGCAAGGAACTGGATGTGTCTGCAATCTGAATTAAATAATCTCCACAGTCCCCAGAATACAAGGCAGTACAAGTTAATATACTTTAAAACTGAGATTTTGTTTATGTGTGAAGACTGGAAATAAAACTTTAGAGGTTTTAGCTTGTTTTTCTTCTCCTAGTGTCTATACTGACATACCCTTTTCTATATTACTTCAATACCTGCAGACATATGCCGAATCAGAATAGGAATCAAACGAGGGAGGAAAGGCTGCATATGATAATTGACGAAAATAGAAAGTGAACAAGCTGAGGACATACACCTGTATCAGAAAAATAAAGCCTTATAAAGTGTCTGTGTGCGTATATATACACATTCTGTATATTATATATACATATATAATACTCCTTTTTCATATAACTGAATTGAAAAACAACCATTTAGCTCCTGTAATGTATTGTGGAATATCTGACCTCCTAAATGGGTTCAAGTGTAACTTACTGTTTCCCATCACAAGGTCACTGCTGTATTTAAGAGCCTTGAGAAAAAAAAGATAATTGATTGAGCTGATCTATGTGCCTTGCTCATCTCACTAGGCCTATTTCTCAGCTGCCCTGGGTTAATCATCAAGTCCACAGCATGCTGATGTCCTCCATTACATCATAATTAGAATACAGCAGGCAGAGATAGGGAAAGCTGGTGAAATTATTCATATTTTCTTCTGAGAAGCCAGATGTTGCCAGATAGATTTCATTTAATTCTATGACAGCTGCAATTATACTTCCCGTGTGCAGAGAGCTGATAGTGACATCGATAAAGGTGTAAGGAAAGTGAAGTGAGGCATGCTTCTTAGCTAGTTAATTATGATTATTCATTATTGTGGATCATCTGATCTTATTTGACAATAATAGTAGATTGGGGAAGGATTTAACATATGCAAATAGAAACTACTTAGAATAAAATTTCACAAAAGTTAGATTATGTTCTCTAATGTAACAGCTTTGCAGCGTGTTGCTTATAGGTAGTTAACAAGTTCGATTTTTCTTAGGAAAGAGTTTCCTATTTGTTGAGATATCTAGGAGATGATATATACAGAAGGTCTGCATGGTACAGCTGAAGCTTTTAAAAGTTTATACATTTAAAATTGATACTGACTGTGATGAATATCAAGATTTCTAGAGGAAGATTGCAGTTTCTAAAATGCATTTGCCTTTTGCATAAATTACGTCAATATTCAACTTTGAGGGATAATAAAATAACAAATATACAAATATGTGGAATGAGTGAAACAAATTCTACCTGTGAAGGTGGGGTAGCAGACAAAAATAATCTATCTTACATTTGAATCCAATTATTATATTATCATTATTTTGAAATACGTATTTTGAAATATTTTTTTATATTTTAATATCAGGAAATGGTTCCCATAATATTCATATGTTGCAAAACGTTTTACTTTGCACTTCCAAACTAAAATAATAGCATTAAAATAAAAACAAATGTCCAGCAGAATATTCTTGTCCTATAAAAATCAGTACATTTTATTGAATTCAGAGTATTTGGACATATGAGCAATTGTATTGAATTGTTTTACATTTTGTCATTCCTGCCTTAGAAACCAATATGTATCTATACAAAATATATACGTTCATACTCATGTGTACGTCTAGGAAATGTGATGGCACAAATATTCATGCAAGTTAGAAGCAAAATATTTGTGAAATATTTTCTCCCTAAAATTATTAAAAGTTACTGAAAGTTTTGATTGATCACATTGCATGCTAAAAAAATATGTTTGTGTTTGTCTGTATTAATCAGATTAAAAGTATTCCTGAGTTCAAACAGTCTCAAAGCATATTTTAGTGTTCCTTTTGTTCTGACTGCACTCTATCTCTGCAATGAATACAACAGAAAAAAAATAAAAAAAAAAAAAGGAAAACCCCATTCATATACATGACAGAAACAGACAAAAAATAGGTGGCTTTTTTTGAAAACCTGGGGGGTGGCATATTTTTCTGTTGTTGTCATCATTGGCTTTTGCCTCATCGTAGGTTAATATGCTGACTAGCTCAGGTACAATTGCCTCAATTAGTGAGACAACTCCTTGCTCAATTTATTTACCATAACACTTCTGTAAATAAAGATCAGTAGCTGAAAGAAAGAAAAAAACTATGAAATAGAATTTTCATCCAAGAATATTTTTCCAGAGTTCTGTTGCTTCACTTTTTTTCAACTAAGGTTTCTGCCTGGGTATATGCTGTATTCATGTGTAAATAAATAAAGCTATGACCCCATCTTTCACATCATTCTGTTCATTCTTTTCTTGGGTCATGGTGTTATCTGCCACCACCTGAACACCTGTGAGTCCTTATTAATAAATTAGCTTTGCAACAGTATCTAGGGGCCTTGGTAAAATAAAACACACCATACTTAAGTCCCATAGGCAGTGTAGGCAGCATAGAAACATATAACAGAAATATATTTTATAACATAGTGCCAAAATTAATGACTGCGGGTATTTGCTGAGCATGCACAGTGTACTGCATAAAATCAATATGACAATTCTGCTGAACAAACAGAATCTTTTGTCATCAATATAAGACTTCATCAATCCATTTAGATACATGTATGCCTATGTAAAATAGATGTTGATTATTTGTTGTGGAAGATATTAAATATGTTTCATATTTTTTATTTCTACCATAAACACAAGTGTACAAATCCATTTCATAAAAGTATAGTTAGGTTATGATATAAATTCTGACAGAATTCACAGGGAAAGTCCAAAGAAACTTGGTAGCTAATCAAAAGTTTCTCTTGAAGAATGAGGTCAGTAATCTTCATGAAGATAAAACTTTGTTTACCAATTGGTATTATCCTAATGAAGACAGATACCAGATAACCTTGAGAGATACTGTAGTTACTATCCACAGAGGCAAATATCTGACAATAGAAAAAAATGTATGATCATGTTTCAATTACCTTACATGTGTGACATGTCAAGTAAAAGAGCGACAGACAGAAGACCTTTAACTATGTTATCAACATGTGTGCAGATAGCTCCTTACTGTGCTCCAAAGTGTCGTTTTAGTCATTAGCAATCCATTAAAGTATAGATCTTTTTTTTTCCATCATCACTAGCATTTTGTATAGTGTTATTTCAAATACTTCTGTGTTTCATCTGTTTTGGGAGGTGTGTCTAGAGCACTTGCTGGTGAAAAATCGAGGTAAAAGAGTTATTGAGTACCTCAGCCTTCTCCATATCTCAGGTAAACAGGTCTCCCATTTCCTTATGCAGAGGGCTCACATTTTCCCTAGTCTCCTTTTATCACTGTTACACCTGTAGAAGCTTTTCATGTTGGCCTTGATGTCCCTGGCCAGATTTAACTCTATCTGGACTTTAGCTTTTCTAACCTGATCCCTGGCTGCTCAGAAAATTTCTCTGTGTTCCTCCCAGGCTACCACCCTCTGTAGGCTTCCTTTTTCTTTTTAAGTTTCTCCAGGAGCAACTTGTTCATCCGTGCAGTCTGTCACGGGGGGAGTAATTAACTGCACTCGTAAGAGTGAATTAGTGAAATATTTATTAATATAAAACAGTGATTTAACAGAGTTAGTAGTGAATGTGACAATGTTTTACAAGATTCAATGGAAAGGTACACTTGTTATTTACTGCACAGAGGACAGGGTCAGACAAGCTGTCAGGGACACCCTCCTGTTGAGTCACGAGGTTCAGAAAGGACCCCCTTGTGGCAACGACTCTCTCAGCCTCAAGGAGTAGAACCTTAAGCGAGCATCCCCACGCAAGGGAAGATCCTGTCATGCAGCCTGCTGCTCTGCAGGAGAGCTCAAAGGGCTCTTGGGCTGTCCACTATTTATCTAGGTCTCCACTCCAGACAGTCTTTTGACTGTGTTGCCAGCCATCCCCCAAAGTCCAGGTGCAACTCATCACAACTCCCACAGATGGTTATGGCTTGAGCAGGAGCCGGGGGCAGGCCAGGGGCGGGAAGGGGAAAAAGGGGATAGCATGCTGCCACGCAGTCCTCCTGGTGCTTTTTCCTGACTTCTTGGTTGTGATGAATTGCTCGTGAGCTCGGAGGTGATCCTTGAATATTAAGCAGTTTTCTTGGGCCCCTCTTCCTTCCAGGGCTTTATCCCAAGGTACTCTACCAAGCAGATTTCCTGAAGCCCAGGGTAGTGAGCTTGATGTGATCCCTCCTTGCTGCCCTACAATTTGAAGTCTACCATCTCACTGTCATTGCTGCCAAGGCTTCTCTTGAGCTTTGCATTCCCCACCAGCACCTCCCTGTTGGTGAGAACAAGGTCCAGCATAGCACCTCTCCTCATTGGCTCTTCTGCCACTTGAAGAAGGAAGTTATTAATGAATTCCAGGAACCTCCTGGCTTGCTTATGCCCTGCTGTGTTGTCCCTCCAACAGATATTGAAGAGGTTGAAGTCACGGTCTTGGGACGCTCAGCAGAAGATAGCAAACCTCAAAGTTTCTAACATTTCACTCCATATTCAGAAAAACAGTTTTATTTCATGTTTGTTTTTTTTTTCATCACTTTGTAATTCCAGTCCATCCATTATCTAGTATTAATACTATGAGGAAGATTTGACAAAAAATTCAGATGCCTGAAATTGGAAATGCAAGTGAGGAATGAGTAAAATAGAAAGAAAAGTGTAACATTAAAACAACCCCTCCAAAACAGGCTCTTACTTATTATATACTGATATTTACACAGTTTTAAACAATCATTAAACATGTGAAATGTTGAATATTAGGAAACTGGAATATTATGCAGCAAAGCTCAGCAATGATTTATTGTCTTTCAGCTTCCACATTACTTCCTGAGTTTCTTTTTCCTTCACTGCCTATCCTAAATATCCATCATATCACAGCAGCACAGAATGGACGAGGCTGTAAAAAGAGAATAGGAGAGGAGAGGAAATGGGAGGGGAGTGGAGTGGGAATTAACCAATGCTTCTAGTTCACCCTGTTTGTTTCTTATACTGCATGTGTTGGCATACAAGCATTTCAGATACTCTCCTGATCCCTCCATGCTCCCAGGAACAGTGTAAATGTTCCCAGTAGCATTACCACCCTCAGGAAATGCCATGTCAACACTTGGCTTACCTTCTTCAGTCCTGTTGATATCCTCTTCCCCCATCAATTCTAGTTTAAAGCTCTCTCAATCGGTCCCGCCAACTTACATTCAAAGATGCATTTTCCCCAAAGGGACAGGTAGATCCCATCAGGCTTCAGCACACCTTGTGCCTTGAAGTCTCTTCCATGGTTGAAAAAGCCAAGGTTTTTGGAAGGGACCTCTGGAGATCATCTTGTCCAACCCACTTTCTCAAGCAGGGCCATCTATAGCTGGTTATCCAAGACCATGTTCAGGTGACCTTTGATTATCTCCCAAGGATGGAGGCTCCACAACCTCCTTGGGAAAACTGTGCCAGTGCTCAGTCACCCTCATAGTAAAAAAGTTTTTCCTGCATTCAGATGGAGCCTCCTGTGTTTCAGCTTGTGCTCATTGCCTCTGGTCCTGTCACTGGGCACCACTGAAAAGAGTGTGGCTCCATCTTCTTTGCACCTACTCTTCAAATATTTATATGCTTTGAGAAGATCCCCCCAGAGCCTTTTCTTCTCCAGGCTAAAGAGTTGCAGCTGTCTCAGCCTTTCCTCACTGGAGGGATGCTCCAGTCCCTTCATCATCTTTGTGGGCCTTTGCTGGACTCTCTCCAATATAGCCATGTCACTCTTGTACTGAGGATCCCAGAACTGGACACACTACTCCGGGTGTTATATCACCAGCACTGAATAAAGGAGAAGGAACATCTCCCTCTACCAGCTGGCAATGCTCTAGAGTAATGCATCCCAGGATACCATTAGCCTTTTTTTACAGCAACGGTACATGGTTAGCACATGTTCAATTTAGTGTTCACCACAACTCCTTTTCTGTTGAGCTGGATGGCCTCCATCATATATTGGTGTCTGCGGTTATTGCTCCCCAGGTGGAGGACTTTGGCTACCCTGGAGTACACCGCTAGGTACTGGCCTCCAACTAGACCTTGTGCTTCTGATCACCTTCCTCTAGGCCTGATCATTCAGACAGTTTTCAACCCATCTCACTGCTCATCCAGCTCATGCATCAAACAGCTTCTCTATAAGGATCTTACAGGAGAGTTTTAAAGACCTTACTGAAAGTCCACATAGACAATATTCACTACTCTCCCCTCATCTACCAAGCCATGCTGTCTCCTCCTGATGATTTTCTTCTCCTTAATGTGCCTGGAAATGCTTTCCAGATTTAGCTGCTACATCATCTTCCTGGGGATCAAGCTGAGGTTGGCCATTTTGTAGTTCCCTGGATCATTTTTTTTTCCCTTCTTAAACATGGCAGTGATATCTGCTTTTCTCCAGTCTTTGGATACTTATTCCAGTTGCCACGATTAATCAAAGGCTATTGAGAGTGGCCTTGCAATGACATCTGCCAGCTCCCTCAGCACTCTTGGGGGCATTCCCTCAGGGACCGTGGACTTATCTATGTCTTGTTTGCCTAAATATTCCCTGATCTGATCCTCATCCACCAAGGGTACATTTTCCTTGCTCCGGCCTTTCCCCTTCATTTCCTGAATGTGGGATTCTTGAAGGCCGGACTTGCTAGTAAAGACTGTGGCAAAGGCTGCATTCAGTACCTCACCCTTTTTCATGTTCTGTGTTCCCAGGTTCTTCATCTCATTGAGCAATTAGCCTGCATTTCTCATAGTCTTCCTTTGGTAGCCTATGTATTTATAGAAGCCCTTTTTGGAGTTTTTGATGTGCCTGGTCAGATTAAATTCCATTTGGGCTTTGTCCATTTTCCCTGAATGCTTGAACAATGCTTCTATGTTCCTTTCAGGTTACCTATCCTTGCTTTCACCCTCTGTATGATTCCTTTGGTGTTTAAGCTTGGCTAAGAGCTCTTTGTTCATACACATAGGCCTCCTGGCATTTTTGCCTGACTTCATATTTATATGAGTGGAGCTCTCTTTTACCTGGAGGAGTTGATCCTTGAATATCAACCATATTTCTTGTGCCTCTCTTCCCTCCAGGGCCTTATCCCATGGAACTTTTCCAAGCAGATCTTTGTAAATGCCAAAGTCTGCTCTCCTGAAGACTGGGTTAGTAAGCTTGCTCTTCACTCTCCTCCCTGCCCTCAGGATTCTGAACTCCACCATGTCATGGTCACTGCAGCCAAGGCTGCCTTTGATCATCATATCCCCAATGAGCCTCTCCTTGTTGGTGAGTATGATTCAGCAGAGCACCTCTCCTCATTGGCTCGCTCCTCTATCACTTGGAAGAGGAAGCTATCATCAATGCACTCCAGGAACCTCCAGCAGATATCAAGGAGTTTGAAGTCTCCCATGGACATAAGGGCCAGTGAGAGTGAGGTTGCTCCCATCTGTCTGTAGAGGGCCTGATCGTCTTATTCTTTCTGGTCACATGACCTATAGCAGACACCTACTGTAATGTCACCTTTTCTTATCCTCTTTAATCCTGATCCATAAACCCTCATTCAGCTCCTCATCCATCCCCAGCCAGAGCTCCATGCACTCAGCTTCATCCACCCCAGCTGCTCTCTCACATAAAGAGATAAAGGGCAACTCCCCCTCCTTATCTTCCTGTCCTATCCTTCCTAAAGAGCCTGTACCATGCTTGTAAATTTCAACTGTTCTTTGCAGCACATGCAGCTTAGCCCTACGCACCACTCATTCGATCTTCTCTCAGCTTTGGGATCAAACGGTGCATCTCTATTCCGAGTGCCTATATAGTTTGCAGAATGAGATTTTGGGACAGCTAATAGAAATTTCTTTACTTGTATCTCAGTTTTCCTTTGAAGATAATTTCACAACCCATGCACAGGAAGAACAATTTGCTGTTGGATCATGCTGTGCCATAAGGAGAGCTCTACTGTATCCCACCGATAATGTGATGATAATTTCTAGGCAAACTCCAGATTCATTTTCTTTGCTACTTATGTGAAAATATTTTATTTAAGAGCTGTGAGAGAAACAGCCTTGTTTGTTTAATCATTTGCATGCTACAGTGTTTACTCCTTGATCTGTAGCAACAAGAAAGGCTTTGTATCTGCTTCTAGCACGATGGCCTCATATCCACAGAAGCAGAACTCTCTCTTTCTCAGTATCTTCTTTTTCTTGTCTAGATATTTTCCCCTTTCCCTCCCCCAACACACATGCACTGTACATCTACTTGTAACAGATTTTTTGCCACTTCTTTGAGAGTACAGCAAATATATTTAAAACTTATGAAGCTGGCATTTTTTTCTTTTCTATCTTCTGTACTAGAAATCTTTCAAAGCAGAGCACAGCAGAGTGTGACAAAACAACAGACCTTAATATGGTAAATGTGAGAAGAGAGCACATATTCACTTACTGTGAGGTGATTTATTGAGGGGTTCCAATGAACTAACTTATTTTCCATAGGTTTTAGTCTTATTACCCTAGGTTACAGATTGGTTTGGAAGATCTCCAATAACTGTCAAGGCATTACAGTTCTATCAAAGACTCTGGAATGTATCCTAACTTTATGAATGTCTCAGTGGAGCAACAGTTAAAGAAGCTTGAAATTTTATGAAGCAATATTTCAAGGGTTTGCCAGGCTAAAATGTTGGGCTTGATTTTTTTTCCACCATCTTGCCCTCTGAACAGTATGATATAAAATACTGTTTTGAAAAGGTAGAGTTCTAGACATGTTTTGTAGATGCAAATGATTACACAAGCTGTTCAATGGCTAGGAATTAAACCCTGCTGTTTTGCAGAGAATCAGTAGTCAGCCTTGGTAAAAGACAGCTAACCCCTATCCCTATCTTAAATCAATATGGGGTCACATAAAAGATCTGTGTCTGTTTTGGTTTTCTTTCCGTGAAACAGGCAATATTATCTGAATTTGTGAAGCACTGATATTAAATAACTGACATGCCAGAAAAAAAAATAACACAAAAGCAACAAACAAACCAAAATATAGTATTATATTTTCTTTGGATAAGGTTTTGTATATTGAATTATGAATAAAACAAAAAAACCCCACACAACCTATATCCTAATAATTAAGAAGTAAAAAAAACCCAAACAGGTGATTATCATGATCTGACTGAGTCTGCAGGGCGGATGTTATATTCTGTATCATACTGAAGAATGGTCCAATTTTAGTTTTGCTTTTTTCCTGCCAGAAAAATGGCTTACTTTCACAAAATATAATTTTTAATAGCTAAAAAACGAGTAGTAAATTCATTAAATAATATTTTTGTAGAATAAGCATAGAAAAAATATTATTATTATTAATAATAAAAACAATGATGAAATTATAATAATAGTAACTATAGCTAAAAATGCCTTGGTTTGAAGTAAAACAGAAACAATTTTTTTTTCAGTAATTTTACTTTTCAGTTGAGTCTCTTCTAACTAACTGCACTTATAATAATAATAATAGGTAAAGGAATAAAGGAAAAACTTTTTTGGATGTACTGAAGAGGGTTTGATTTTGAGGCATAGGACTTACTGGAAAGATCTCTGTAGTACAGTACTTGGAGACTTGGATTTTCAAATGTTCGTTGGGAAAGATTTGAACTTGTTTTTAAACTGCTGGGAGCATATGCATACTGGCAAATAAACATGTTGAGAGCTCCAAAGCTAGCATCCAAGAAGTGCCTTCCAAAATTAATAGGACCATATTCTCACAAGGATTTTTACCTGAACTTTGTTCCACAGTTAAATCTATTTTTCTGTCCAGAAAACTGCAGTGTTTTGACAGACCCCTCTTTATCATGCAGTACTGTCGAACTCAGATGGCTCCCTATTCAGCATCCCAGAAGCAGAACGTTGTATAATCAGCCTGATCTAAGGTAATACAGATGGATATTACATGGAAAGTTTCATACTTCACATGTGCAGCCATTCTATTATAAAATGAAGCAGATAAAATGACTATTAAATTTTCATTTTGTCAAACTACAAAGCTGAATTGGACAAATATATCCTAGCCATAATCCATCTAATTAAACACAGTAGACAAACATCTCATTTTTCAATTTAATGTATGATCAGGCTCCCAAATTGTCTAGGCTTTTATGGATGTAGACCAATGGAGATAATCAGGTTTTCTTAAAATTTTAGCAGTACATCTAATGTATTAGGTACTGCTACCATAAGTATGTACTACTTATATACCTACTTAAGGTATATAAGTAAGGTATACTTGTATACCTTAATGCATATGAAAATGTAGATTTATTGTGTCTACTACCTACACTTTAACATATTTCTGTATGCACTTTCTTATGTATTAACTGACACACACGCCAAAAAGAAGAACAGTAAACAAATCTAGCTTGTCAGAGAGCTGGGTCACCGTGTTGCTACAGATAAGCAAGCTGTTGCAGCTACCATGTCTGTTTACACGTTTGTGAAAGTTTCTTTCATAATGTCATAATTGGTGTAGGGCACAGATGTTCACCTCTAATCACTCTTAAGGGGAACAGAAATATGAAATAATCTGCTAGAAAACTCTACAACAACAGTCTGTATATAAATCAGCTCCAAACACTAAATGCAAAATTAACCGCAAGAACTCCTACAGCAAGACATGGTAAATTTGGGGTTGAAATATGCTCCTGGCTATCGAGGCTGAGGTTCCACTGACCTTAAAGGGCATTTCTCAGGCATCATTCTGCTTTATTGGCTTTAATCAAGAGATTATTTGACCCCTCTCTGAAAGCATTTGTCACAGGTCTTATTCACATGAAGTACCTTTTATTTATCAACGTATTTCAGAGTAGACATTTTTATAATCTGCTGATACTTTTTTTGCTTTTGTCTCAGAAAATGCATTTAAAAATATTTCTTATGGTTAGGACTTTGGATTACTCATTAGAAACTAAAATAGTGGTACAGAAAGTTCTATTCAATAGTCAGAAAGAGGCTAAAATATCTGGAAAATGCAGAAGTTAGGCCTTATTTAAAAGAAATCCAGAGGTAATCAGACACAGGGATAAACAGATCAAGTACCTTAAAAAAAACATCTCGTTGCAGAAAAGATATCTGAAGGTATGTGTTTATGGGAGAAATACAGGAGATTAAATTAAATACAGGATAAATACAAATTAGAATATTTTTTTTTTTAAGTCACTCACTGAAGAGTTTTGTGTTATTACTACAAGGAATAGTTGTGGAAAAGGTACACTCTGGCCAACAGAATATTTTAATATCTTTGAAAGTGTCTATTTTTTAAATTATTCTTAATTCATGAACTGATTTAATTTTAAATACTCAAAAATAATTCCATATTGAAAGAGGATGCTTCTAGTTTGCAGAAATAAATGCTACTCAGGATGTAAGAGAAAGAGAGAGGGTGTTATACATTAAAAATGTAATTTACTGAAAACTGAAAATCATGTTTAATTATGTATTATGGCCACTGACTCCATTTATATCAATTACAGAAATTATCTAAAGTAACTTCATATACAGTGTTCCTACATTTATGCATTTTAACCATTTCTTCATAATTCATCAATATGATATTTCTATAATTGGTAATACAGATGATATTACCATAATCCCTAAAAAAACTTTTTACAGAAAGGAAAGTATTGTGTCAGTTCCTAAAGTTTTACACATTTTATTTCAAAAAGCCTCAAGGGCTGTCCTAAGCCAAAAAAAATAATAATATCATTTCAAGTCAGGGAACTTCAATCAGTTTAATTGCCAATTAGCAAATTTTTGGTTACTGATTCTGGTGTTGAAAAATAACACAGAAACAAATAAACAAACACCTAGGCAAAACACGTTTCCTCCCCACTTCCTGGTCTCCATTTCCCCTGCCACATGTTGTATCCAGTTCTTTTGGTAAGGTGACAGACAATGAAGGAGTTAGAGGTCAACACACTGTGGGTTTTACTCTGTTGCTCTGGTGTGTGTTCCTCCATCACCTGCAGTCCCTTTGCAGTTGTACCTCCTCATCAACCTCCTTGCTGTCCCTGCTTGGGGTGGCAGCTTTTGCTCCTGCCGTGCTCTGGGTAGCTATTTTTCTTTTCTTCAATTTTCTTCTTCTCCATTGTGCCTCCTGCTCTGGCATCTCTCTTGTGTCTCTGTCTATGTGTCTCCTCCTGCGTGCATGTCTCCTGTGTGCATATGTTTTTTGTAGAATCAAATCTGCATAAATATTATCTTATTTGGTAAAATGAGTCCATACTTTTTAAATTATAAATGAGAATGGAGCTCATGAAATACCTGGGCATATGTCCAAACATACGTATCTGTAACTGCATATTGAAATAATCCGAAACATAGGGAATTCTGCATCCTAAACTATTTCAAAGGTTACTGTGGCCAGGTGTCATGAATTGGCAAAGGAATATGGAGAGGAGCATGGACAATCACCCAGCAAGAATACTAATGAGGGAAGAGAGCAGAAATCAGCCTGGAGGACAAATGTCATGACATTTGTGAAAAGAACATCATACCACAATGATGTGCCCAAAATCATATGTTTTATGAATTTGAAAGAAGACGAGGTTAAGTAATGTAAATACAAAACCAGTAAGCTAATCATAGAATCATAGAATATCCCAAGTTGGAAGGGACCCATAGGGATCATCGAGTCCAACTCCCTGCTCCTTGCAGGGCTACCTAAAACTAAATCATATGACTAAGATCATCTGTTGTCCAGAATATTTTTTTAAAACTGCAAAAATTCCTCTTTGTAACTTATCTTGTTTCCTGACTAAATCCTTTCTCTATCTAAATAAGTCTTCTTTAAAACAATTAGTGAGGACACAAGAATTACCTTTATATTTACTTTACCTATCTATATATATAGTCCCTGCTATTGCAATTGGCAGGTTCCTACGCTTTAAATAAAGTAGGTCTCATAGAAAACTAGGAAAACAGAGTTACTAGAAATGACACGAACTGTTAAATTGAATAGTTTTATGATTTATTTTTTTTTGTTCTCCAAAATTGCTTTTTCAGTCTCCTTTTTTAATTAAATTTTGAGTCAATCTCTTAGGAGACTGTAGTTCTTATCAAAAACACATCTTCTACTGTTGTTAAACATTGATAAACAAAGTTCATCTTTTGAAGAAGAGTTAATTAAAAAGACTGACCAATTACGATTTTTCTAGAGTAAAGTTGCTAAAAACATTAGTTGTTCGTGAGGTTTAGCCATGTGTCTAATGATGCTAACACAACCGATTTGTGGAAAGAGCTGTTTCCCTGGGTTTCACAGCCTATTGAGTCAAAATAGCAAGAAAAAGCCAGTTGTGAATTTAACGGATTGAAGTTTGTTGTAAAATAATAGACATCATGGAATTTTGTCCTATAATTTTATTTTGACAAAGTAGAAGAAGAGAAACATATGGCTCCTTGTTCAATACTTCCTGTCATATACCATAAAGAAGTTTCTGTGTTGTTAAACTGATATTTTTCTCAATACAACTAATATTTTTGTATGTGGATTTAGCCTCAGTTTGAGATTTCTTTTTTGTCAGATCGCATCTAGAAAATATTTTTTGCAGAGTAGAGATATTACATATATAGTCCTACCCAGTCGTGAGTACAGGAGAGAGCCTACTAGCAGCAATTGCTTCAAGCTAAGTGCTGTCACAAACTCCAAAGCTTTGATGTGCTCAGAAAGAGTGGAAGGCATAAGGTGCAGAGTGAGAGGCGGGTATGAAAGGGAGCAGCTGAATCCCACTCTTGTTTCTATGTTAGTCAGCAGAACAGAGAATGACAGGGTGTTAGGGGAGTGCATTCTGTAACCTTTCAAAAGGAGTCACAGCAATTTCTTTCACATATGTTCCTTAGCTCCCCTGAGGATTTACTCATTGCCTTGGATGTGGAGTGATCACTATTCTCTCCCAGCGTAGGCCCTACTTGTAAAAGCCAGGCAAGACTTCAGAGGAAAGAGAGCAGGCAAAGAACAATAACACTGCCTTCTAAAGTGCCTTGTACCAGTTTGTTGTTAGGTACTCCAAGACTTTCTCCACAACTGCCATTCACTTGCTTAGAGCTTAAAATAGATTTTACACAGAATCCCTGATGTACCTGTCTGATGGATTTCATCTGTTTTAAAAAAAAAAACCTGCTTTGTTTCCTGCTGTCCTTGGAGTTTTCAGACTGTAGATACTGCTCCCACCTGCCTCACGCAAGGACAAAAGATTCCCTGAAAGTAATTCAGTCACAGATGGTGGACAGGCTAAGAAGCAACACGCCACACCATGTAATGGAGAAAGCTTAGGTTGAAATAGCTAGCTTGCTTACTCAAATAATTGGTTCCCACTGATGCTAGTAGTACCTGTTTTAATATGGCATTCATGCCCTTCCACTTCTTTTAGTATTATATTTCCTGTAGAGTTGTGTGTTAGTAGCCAGTGATGAGGTATCATTCTACCCTCTGGTGTGTTAAAGCACTTAGAATCTTGTTAGGAGCAAGTATGTGGAACTAAAAAGTTATTGGTTTAATTGTCTAATAAAAATCCAAATTATTACTATTGCTATTACCATTACAATTACTATTACCATTACTGATAATAATATAAGGATATAAACACAAAAACATACACATTAATATAGCTGTCATTTTTTTCTCTGAGATACCTTTCCAGTGTCTCTTCTGGGCCTAAGTTACAAGTCTCCTTGAAGAAGAACAGGAGAAGCGTGGCAGAGCACGCTAGCCTCTTTGACAGGATGAATATAAGATTGTTGGGGGAGATTTTTCCTCCTCAGTTTTGGGTTCAATGGGGGAAATATTTATATGTATCTTACGAGTGTAGGAAAAACAAAGATGATAAATGGAGAAAACAGGAAGACAAACTAAGTAGTGCACAGAGCATACACAGCATTTTAATTGGTATAAAAACTATTTATAGCAACACCTACTTCTTGACACATTTCTTTGTTATTTTAGCAGCTTTTTGCCTGATCAATATCTTTCTTATTGTCTTTAATATTTATATAATTGGGAATCAGTGATTCTAATGCCTGGTGAATTCAAATATACAAACCAAGGCATTACACTGATATTATGTAGGAAATTATCCTCAAAAAAATTAAGTGCTGATTTATTCAGATTTTTCCAGGTCTGTCAGTATGGTCCAGAGATATTTCATCTTGTGCCGGGCAGTGATCTGCTGCAGAGGTTGCTTAAATATTTCCAGTTTTTGGAATGTCTCTGTTTCACATCTTGAATGAGTTTGCAGATGTTGACCAATAACAATTTCAGTCAATACCAATTGATCAACACCAATATTTGACCTTCCAACACCAATATTTAAAAAATTACAGTTTGATAAATTCACCTAGCTGAGGAGTAAAAATCTGAGTTTTTGTCTATCTGTCCCGCCACCTTCAAAACTGCAAAATAATTGAAACATTTGGCTGGGGGGGATCAGATTCTCCTCTTCTTTTTTATCTATGTCAAGCCACTGCAACTTCACTGAACAGCATGGAGCCTTACTTAAGACTCACAAGGTAATTCTTGGCACAATGCAGTAAATTGGTTGTTTTTGTTAAGGAAAGAAAAAAGTTAACTAGTGCTCATTAGTTAGAGAAAAGAAGTACAAAAATTACGAGAATAAGAAAAATGTATACTTATGTAAATATCCTACATTAACCCCCTTTCAGTGTTCTTTTTGTTTGTGTAGTGTATTCCTGCTTAAATACAGTCATATTTAGAAAACTCATCAAAAGGAAGCCTGATGCTCAACAAAAGGAATGTCAGGGAGGGAAGCATCAGTGCTACACATCTCCAATTTCAATATTTCTGGCTTTTTCAAACAGATGGGGAAACTTTCTCCTGGGATACAGTAAGGATGGCCAGTTATTAAAGATATGCCTGTACAGGTAGTATCATAGAAATCTTTATGATTTGTTATTATTACTTTTTTATTATTATTATTACTTTTTTATTATTATTGTTATTTGTTATTATTAGTGAGGTAATTTGTTATCCAGAAATGATATGGTCTACTGTGACTTGTTAAATGCAAGATGCAAAAGAAACACACACAGCGCTGTTGAAACTGTCAGGACTCTTGAAAGTCCATATGAATTTTAAGATTGTTTCCCTGTCCCAGAAATAGGGTTTACACCCCTGGAAATTGTCAATGTCAGATTTTTATTGGTTAAAAATCAGTTAAAAAACAGCAATTCTACCAACACTGTAGTTGCTGTAATTAATAAGGCATACGTAGTTTTGTTTCTAGGATGTTGCTACCTGGGGATAATGTTCTGATATTCAGAAAGTGCAGTTTAATGCAGAACAAAATATGGGTCACACCTGACCTTTTAGTACTTACCAAAAGATGTGCTTGATTGTTATAACTGCAAAGTGTGTATTTTCCTCATGTTCCATGTGCCTTATGTCAATCATATGTCTTCTTCATGGAAGCCACACTGGATCCCAAGCTGGCTGGATGCATGATTCTTTCATGTTTCAGAATTCTGGTGTTTGATATTTGCGGAATCTTATGTCTATTGACATAACATCAAGCATGTCTCAACTGTCGCTGATTCAAGGCATTCATAGATGTAAAACAACAGTGTGACTTTGATTTAGGTTTACTGAGAATACGGATAAGATGTGAGAAAAAAAGCTTTTGGAATGTACATAGGCTACAATAGCACAATGATGGAAAGCACAGACAGAAGTTATATTGCTTGGATGCAGATAGTGACTCTAATGACCTTAAAGAAATATTGAAGTGAAAAGGTATTAAAGCCTAGGAATAAAGCAGGGAACTGGAAGCTCAGCAGCACCAAGTACCAAATCAGTTCCAAGAAACAGAAGGTAGACTATTCCTTGCCTATTAAGTACCTGGCCAGAAAAGACTTGTTAGGCATTTTATGGGATAATGAACATATTAATGCTTGGTCTAGTAGCTCACCAGTCATAGATTTACATTACATGTATATTAGTCTATTTAAATAAAAAAAAAAACTGTTTAATCTTAAACTGAGCATATCCTGCCTGCAGAGTCTCTGTGAATGGTAAAAGATGCCAGAACAAGTGGTAGAGCTGGGCAGGGATTATTATAGTTTGGTAGATTAAATGTAGGTCTACTACTACAAATATTCTGCTGCCTCAGTACCTACAGCCTATCTATAGTTTCCACAGTGTATTCATCTCTGACTAAATCTATAACATGCCGAGGGTACCTATGAGATAACTTTTACAATCAACACAAAGAGCATTGTCAAGATAATAAAGGTCTGTTGCATTCTTCACAGTCTGTGAAGTCTGAATGGGTGTGGGAGGACTTAGCGCTTTGGAGGGCCATCAGCTAGCCATGCATTCGTGTTACAGTTTAATCACAGCTGGCAGCTAGGACCATGCAGCCACTCACTCTCCCCTGGTGGGATGGGGGAGAGAATCAGAAGAGTAAAAGTGAGAAAACTCATGGGTTGAGATAAAGACAGTTTAATAAGTAAAGCAAAAGTTGCATGCGCAAACAGAACAAAATGAGGAATTCATTCACTACTTCTCATCAGCAGGCAGGTGTTCAGCCATCCCCGGGAAAGCAGGACTCCATCACGTAATGGCTACTTGGGAAGACAAAGCACCATCACTCCAAATGTCCCCCCCTTTCTTCTTCCCTCAGATTTATATACTGAGCATGATGTTATATGGCATGGAACATTTCTTTGGTCAGCTGGGGTCAGCTGTCCCAGCAGTGTCTCTTCCTAAATTTTTGTGCACTCCCAGCCTACACACTGGCGGAGCGATGTGAGGAGCAGAAAAGACCTTGACTGCTTAGCAGCAATAAAAAACACCAGTGCACTATCAACACCACTCTCATCCCAAACATATCCAAAACATAGCCCCATCTGCTAGTAAGAAAGATAACTCCATCAGCTGAAACCATAACACTTCAGCATGAAGCTAGGATAAATGTTATATTGAAGAACTGAAGTATGATGATGCAAAAAAGGAGACTGAAATAGTACACAGTTTAGGGCTTGATAATTTTTTATTTATGTATTTTAAACAATTGGATTTTAAAATATTGCTAATTACATCTTTTGTTAGACCAGAAAACAAATTTTAAGGATTTTTTTTTTTTCATGAGTCATATGATGGATAATTTCATAATTTATGTATCTCAGGGAAGGTGGTGTTTAGAAGAACAACAGAATGGCTGACATTGGAAGGCACCTTTGGAGATCATCTAGTCCAACCTCCATTGACCCAAAGCTGGGTCAACTACAGCAGGTTGCCCAGGGCCATGTCAAGTCAGGTTTTGAATATCATCAATGATGGAGATCCCACAACTTATTAGGGCAACCTGTTCCAGTGTTTGACCTCACATGGAAAAAGTTCTTAGTTATGCTTAAATGGCATTTTCAGTATTTTGTCTGCTATTCAGAGGATTGCCATCAAAGCAGAGTGCTAAGCAACTGTCAGAGATGCCCAAAGTTCCTGCTAGAAAGAACAGAGAAGGTTAGAGCCATCCCTTATCTCTTTAACTTCAATGTAGGAGTGGATACCTGTCACAAAACCTAATTCCCAGATGCACTGCTGTTTTAAACAGAATGTAACATCTAAGAGGACATTTAACAATTTGCATTTATTGTCTCTCTGTGGAAAGTGCTTACAGATGAAGACAAATACTTCCTCTTCTAGTTGATCTTTTCTTCTGTATCTCATTATCAGACACTCAGACTTCAGACACTCTGTATGGTAAAATTTAATAGAAAATGCAGATAACCTTCTAAGTTGCTGAAATATTAATTTCAATTAATCAGCAGAAATCTCTTATTACTTTCTCCTAGTAGTATAATCAGTAATGAATAGAGACCATTGGGAAGAATTGTGCTTAACATACCTTTTTCTTCCCCAAAATCAAGAAGAATAGAGACTATATTGAAAGAAGAGTTGTAGTTTTAATAAAGTTCAGTTCCATCATAGCTAAATAAAAGGTGTCATCTCCTGGAATTACTTTCACAATGCTAGGTCAATAAGTTAAATTTTCTTCTATTAAAAGAGTGGTATTAGGCAGCTAAAAATGAAATTCACAACCACCAGCACAGGAAATGAAGAGACCTTTAAGCTTAGTCAACAGGAAATGCTTAAAAAAAGGAGGAAGTTTTATGTTTCTTATTTGTGATATCATCTCTCAAGCATTATGTGCTTGTTTTATATTCTTTCAAATCCTGTGACAGTCTAATATAAACTTCTTACATATTCTGGAGAACAAAGGCATGCTTTAATGTTTCCCGGAATCTGTTAATTGCCTTAACTAATAGTTTAGCTCTGTCTCCTTTTATTTTTTTCTATTTTTTTTTCCTACCTGTACTTTATCCTGCCTTATAAAATCAAGATTTCTGGTTGAAATCTTTGTACCCAAGCTTCATCAGAAATGAAGAATCATGTCTGCCTTAGAATAAGCCCAGGATTTAGTGCATAGTTCTGCGGAATGGAGAATGTAGAATCATTCAAGGTGAAAAAAATTAATTCAATGCAGGAATCTACTACCTGGTAAAGAGTGAAGCCACTATATATTATTATTCAGGAGCTAGTGCCATCCATGTTATTTTTTTAAGTAAAGATAGGTTTTAAAACTTCTTTTTATGATATATTCAAAGCAAAAAATCCTAACCAAGAAACAAACACGTTATTGTTTTAAGTAAAGACAGGTTTTAAAAAATCTTTTTATGATATATTCAAAGAAAAAAAAAGCCTAACCAACAAACAAACAAGCCCTCTGAATTAATTTTGTACAATGCTTCAACTTACTAAAGTGAACCTGTGGTGATGAAAATTCATCTTTCTGTAACTTATCTTTCAGCATAACTCTTTTTTGTACCTCCCTTAATGGAATTATATTACACCTTCTGTGAGTCACATAAAGTAGAATTTCCACATATCTACTTGATACATTTATTTGCTACTGCAAACAGTATGCAATCAACTGTTAGAGGTTCGAGAGCATCTGTTTTAAATGGACAGTGTCCTAAGGGAACTGTATGAAGTGATTTTTCCTTTCCACATTAATATTTCCAATATTAATGCTACATATTATTCAAAGTGAAAGTTAAAAGGTAATTTACTCATACAGTAGTTACATCATTACTTCTTAGTGGCCTTGTCCTTTTTTTCAGATATTAGGCCTCTCCTTAAGAGTTAAAGTTTGAAACATCTACTGTTTAGTACTATTTGGCACTCAGACTCCAAAAAGTGCCTTTAGATTGCTTGCAGCTTTATATAACGATCTCCAGGTCAAAGAAAATACAAATCTTCTGTGTGAGATTCTGCTTTCTAAAAATGCAGGGCCACCACTGAAGATCAGAGACCTCAAACTTCATCTGGGACTGTGTGGATGCAAAAAAATAATTCAGGAACATGCTGATCATGCTTCAGGTAGGTCAGTTAGGTAGCACAAGTTACAAAGCTTGCTGGTAATTGTCCTGGACAATTCTCTCCACTCTGAAGTCTAAGACTAATGCAGAGTAAGAGTTAAATGGCTTGTGAATAGATACTACATATCAGCTGAATACTTGTTCTTTTAATTGTGTATAGTCCTGTTTGCATATGATCTCTTCCACAGGAAGAACTGTTTATTATTAAAAGCAGAAGTAATAGTGAAGGAAAAGTGACTCTTCCTCCTACTCAATATCTGCTGTCCGAGCAAGTTTCATACTCGATATTACAAAATATTTAGGAACAGCTCAAAATATTAAAAAAAATATGGCCTGGAACTTTCATTATATAGGAAATTTCCCAGATAGTTTCCAAAACTTACATCAAACCAAAATTTGCTTTATTTGAGTTTTCTGAAAAAATAAAATAACATAAAAAAGAGAAGGTCCTTAGGTCTTTCATTTCCCAGAGGCTCTTTTCCTCTTTTGATTGATAATTTGTGAAGAAAAGGATTAACCTCTTCATATATTTTGATGTTTTACACGAACAATAGTAAAATCCTATCTACTTACATTCTCTGAGAAATTATTAAGATTATAAAAGACGTCCATCATACTAGTTCTCCAAAACAAACCATTGGTTGCTTATAAACAGAAGGGAAAGCTAAATAAATGTCCTTTCTAACAAATTCAGGAAGGTGTCCCATCTTTTTGGCCACATATTCAATCTTATTTGAATTCTGAACTTGAGATTTACCTATCCTACATCAATTTCCAGAGATGTATTACTAAAGATTGAGGTTTTTTTAAGAACTGAAGAAGTAAGATGCTTCTTGGAAAATAAAGTGTCTGGTTATGACTCTATATATAATTATTAATCAAGGTTCCATCTCACCTTTTTGCATACAGTGTATTTATTCATTAAAAAAAATAATTCTCAAAGCTTAAGCTAATCAAAGTTTTTAGACTTCAAGCATTTTCATAAAGCAAATGTCATGAGTGGACTTATTACGCATTCAGATTTCTCCAAAACTTCACTGGCCACTTCACTTGGAATTTGCATGTAGTTTGAATTCAAGGTATTCTCTAACCTTGAATTTTTGAACAACTGCCAATCTGCTCAGAGGATATTTAGAGCTTCCAAACATCTAGTGTTGCAACTTAGGGAAAAAAAGAGGATCTATGGCCTCTGGAAGGAAGGGCAGGCCACTCAAGACGACTACAAAGAGGTAGTTAAGCTATGTAGGGAAAAAATCAGGAGGGCCAAAGCCCAGCTAGAGCTAAACCTGGCTTCTGTTGTCAAGGACAACAAAAAAAGTTTCTATAAATATATTAGCAATAAGAAGAGGACTAAGGATTATCTGTCCTCTAGTAGATAGGGCCGGCAACATAGTGACCAAGGATGAGGAAAAGGCTGAGGTACTTAATGAAGTCTTTGCCTCAGTCTTCAGCAGTAGGACCAGTTATTCCCTGAGCACCCAGACCCCTGAACTAGAAGACAGGGATGGGGAGCAGAATGAAGCCCCCGTAATCCAAAGGGAAACGGTGAGGGACCTGCTTCAGCACCTGGAGGTGCACAAATCTATGGGGCCAGATGGGATCCACCCAAGGGTATTGAAAGAGCTGGCGGAAGTGCTCGCCAGGCCACTTTGCATCATTTATGAGCAGTCCTGGACAACCGGGGAGGTCCCAGCTGACTGGAGGTTAGCAAATGCGACACCCATCCACAAGAAGGGCCGGAAGGAGGATCCGGGGAACTACAGGCCAGTCAGTCTGACCTCGGTGCCTGGGAAGGTCATGGAACAGATCCTCCTCAGTGCCATTACACAGCACATGCAGGAGAACAGGGTGATCAGGCCCAGTCAGCATGGGTTTGTGAAGGGCAGGTCATGCCTATCAAACCTAATATCCTTCTATGATAAGGTGACCCACTTAGTGGATGAGGGAAAAGCTGTGGATGTTATCTACTTGGATTTTTGCAAAGCTTTTGACACTGTTTCCCACAGCATTCGCCTGGAGAAACTGGCTGCTCATGGCCTGGACAGGTGTACTCTTCGCTGGGTAAAAAACTGGCTGGATGGCCGTGCCCAGAGAGTGGTGGTAAATGGAGTTAAATCCAGTTGGTGTCCGGTCACAAGTGGTGTCCCCCAGGGCTCAGTGCTGGGGCCGGTTCTCTTTAGTATCTTTATCAATGATCTGGATGAAGGGATCGAATGCACCCTCAGTAAGTTCGCAGATGACACTAAGCTGGGCGGGCGTGTTGATCTGCTTGAGGGTAGGTTGGCTCTGCAGAGGGATCTGGACAGGCTGGACCGATGGGCTGAGACCAATGGTACGAGGTTCAACAAGGCCAAGTGCCGGGTCCTGCACTTGGGACACAACAACCCCATGCAGCGCTACAGGATTGGGGCAGAGTGGCTCGAAAGCAGCTCGACAGAAAAGGACCTGGGGGTGTTGGTTGACAGCTGGCTGAATATGAGCCAGCAGTGTGCCCAGGTGGCCAAGAAGGCCAACAGCTTGGCTGTATCAGGAATAGTGTGGTGAGCCGGACTAGGGAAGTGATCATCCCCCTGCACTCGGCACTGGTGAGGCCTCACCTCGAGTACTGCGTTCAGTTTTGGGCCCCTCGCTACAAGAGGGACATTGAGGTGTTGGAGCGTGTCCAGAGAAGGGCTACAAAGCTGGTGAGGGGTCTGGAGGACAAACCTTATGAGGAACGACTGAGGGAGCTGGGGTTGTTTAGCCTGGAGAAGAGGAGGCTGAGGGGAGACCTTATCACCCTCTACAACTACCTGAAAGGAGGTTGTAGAGAGATGGGGGCTGACCTCTTCTCCCTGGTGACAAGTGATAGGACGAGAGGGAACGGGTTCAAGTTACATCAGGGGAGGTTTAGATTGGATATTAGGAAACATTTTTTCACTGAAAGGGTTATTAAACATTGGAATAGGCTGCCCAGGGAGGTGGTGGATTCACCATCCCTGGAGGTGTTTTAAAAAAGGGTAGATGGGGCACTTAGGGACATGGTTTAGAAGTGGCTCTTGTCAGGGTAGGCTAAAGGTTGGACTCGATGATCTTAAAGGTCCCTTCCAACCTCAACAATTCTATGATTCTATGATTCTAAGAAATTGTGGGCACACAAAGGTCAACTCCACTGAGTGTATGGAATGAATCAGATGTACTGTAATGAGCTTGCTGTGGAGATGCCCCATATATTTCAAGTAAGTAAGATACAAATATTTATTCATATACATACTATTTATGTACAAGCTTTCTAAGTAGCACATGTACAGGAGATGTAAAACATCCGGAACACAATCAGTTTGCTATCCATGAGTTTATGCGATATTTTATCTGAGAAATGACAGAAATGTATTGTCCATGAACAGGGCTTACACAGTAATTCTAAAGGACATGAAGGAAACGTGCTATTTTGTTTAAAACATTGAAATGGCCCAAACTTTTGCTAGTGAAATATATAAAAACAAACAACATCCCCCCTCCCACTCAAAAAACCCTCCAAAACCATGCAGTCTTAATACTATTGCAGGTTGAAACTAAATCACAGTTCATAATAAGAGGTAAAAAAACATTCACAAGAAAATCCATATCCTCAAGATACCATGGTTTGCAAGCACAAATATTTTATTCTTATGAATCCTACCATGGATCTTGCTTATTATTTCACAGTCATCTTTCTTCTTAAGTTTCTACATTTCTCTGAACTTTGCAAGCGAATCACTGATATGTTGAGTTACTTCTCCATTATTTACTGTTGAAAATCAAGTTACTTTTTTTTCCCAGACTGAGTAGTTTTAACAAAGTAGAGCCACAAAAAAAATACTTTTTATCTTTGAAATGAGTACCTTTTTTTGTATTGCTTTGATCTGTGTGGCAAAAGCAATAAATAGGGTTTTATTCCTTGATTATGGTAGCTCAGGGAAGTAAGTGATCCTTGATTTGCTTGCAATCCAATATGTCTAGGCTGTAAAAGTTTGTAATTAAAAATGTACGCATATAACCTTTTTTAGATTTGCTTTGTGTCTCTGGGAAATTAACTACAATGCAAACCAGTCCGTTATTTATTTTATCCCATTTATACCCTTGAGAGACTCATAGGTATTTCTGGGATATCTATGATGAGCACTGTGCGGGGAAAAAAAATCTGAATAAAAGTCTGTGCTCTCTGAAGCAAATCTCTGGCATAGATGGACCATTTCTCAGCAAGTTAATGCTGCAGATATACTCTATTTGTTCCCTTACTCCTCTGGGCAAAGTTACATTGACTATTGGCACCAATGGGCCTGAAAAACAGGAACATCTGTTTGAATCGTAAGACACTTGTTGATGGAGCTTAGCAACACAACAGTATTTAGTTTGTCTCAAGAATACAGGAAGTGTTTTGTAGGAACAGGGACTAGAAATTATATCCGCAATGCATTTTTTTCTACCCCATTTATACTATTATAGTCAGATATGAAAACCAAGATGTTTATAGTAATGTTTTATTTAGATTTTATGTGAGCACTGTGTGCGTAGTCACTTCCTTTATATTCTTTTAAATTTTATTCAATTTGTATTCCTTATACTTTCTCCATCAAAGTGTACTTCTTCTTTATGATTCAGGTCTTGCTTTTAAATGCTCCTCCACCGTAAAATCTATTATGATTATATTAGTCTTATAAAAGTGTTGTTATTCACTATGTAAGAACCTAAAGAAGGGAAAATTAAGTCTTATTTATTTTTCACATGTAGCTTAATAATTTATATTTACAGGAACTCTGTGTATTAAGCCTCACTTACATCAGGGAAGGAAAAAGAACTAGATTTAAAATACACCTAGCTATTTTCTGTCACAGTATATGTGAAACCAAATGGAACACAGAGGTACCAACAGGTACCAAATATATCTAGTTCCTGTTTTACATGATTGATGAAAGAAATATTGTTTTCTGTTAATGAGAGTGAAGACCATTTCACCCTGGTGTCCTTTGTCTATTAAAGGTTTTCTTTGGATGCACCATATTCAAAGGCACATTTGAGAGCCACAATAATTGAATGGTCATATCTGTTTTATTTATTGTTTTTATTAATAAATAGGCCAGAAAGCCTTTATTCAGTCACCACAGGGGAAAAAAAAAAAAAGAAAAAAAAAAAAGAAAAGAACTAAAATCTTCATTATATCACCGTAAAAAATGTAGAAAAGGGTAAAGAAATATGTCTAACAATATTTACCTATTTTATCCATTTTAATTGTTACAAATCAGTAAGGAAATCAAGAACCCCCAAATAAGGGGATTAATCTCAGCTGTTAGTCTTTTGGTATTCATATGCTTCACAAAGGGAATCCACACTAAAGTTCATATCTTAAATAGGTGGAATGAATTGCTCCCTGGAAATGTTTAGCCAACTTTAAAAAGAAGCATATGATTAAAAAAATAAAAAGGTTTTTGAATAAAAACATTAGAACAGATTCTTTGCTGTCTTGTCTTCTGATATTCAGCTCTCATGATTGACTGCTCGGTGCAATTTTTATTGAAGTCTACAGGAAAATTCCTTTAAGAATTGCTTTCACAGAATAAGTTTAAAAGTTTTTGAGGAAAAATAATAACTATTCCCATTCTTCTTAATTTACTCTCCTTCCCTTGCCTTCTCAAGCATTGATTGAAACTTTTGTTCCAGTTGAAAACACTCAATATTTCTATTATTTAGGACATGAGAATAATTCACTTTTTATTAATTCTCCTGAGGTCTTTGCATATAGGAGAATTGTTTAGGGTTTTCTTCAGTGGAAGCTGAATAATGAATATTTTGCAGAATGGGTAAGAAAGCTAAATATACTTAACAGAAAATTAAATTTATCTAGTCAAGATTTTTTTTTCCCTAAATGCACACATATGTTCCCTTCATGGAAATAAATTAGGCATGTAATGAAAATATAAACAGTCTTCTAGAATATTGCCATTGTGTTCTTTAACAGTTTATCATTTAAAAAGACACAGTTTTAGACAAAACCTCACTCATTTGAATTTGCTTAATTGCACTTAGTACTCAATTTGTGAAATATTGTATGGAAGACAATTTAAAATTCTGATTTTGAAATCTCTTGAAAGAAAATGCCACAGACCCATTTCAAGGTGGATGGATACCAAAGGTCAAATTTGCAATTAATATACTGTCAGGGTGAGTTTAATTAAATTATAATAAAAAGCTAAAATTTAATGCTGACTTTAGCATGCATTAATGACATTAGGGAAACCTAAGGCATATATAGTGTTTCTTATTTTAGCAGATAATGAATATGTTGAATCATTTAGTATTATGTGCATTACTTTTATTACAACACTGAAAAATTCAGGTCTACTGGTCTACTGATAGATCTGTTGTTCTTTCAGTCATAAATACGGGTCTTGGGTTTTTTTCTTTTTACAATTATTTCAATTTGTTAATGTTAAGGGTTACGAGTGGATGACACTGTCAGCAATCAGTTGCTTACCATAAGATCTTCTGTCACCTTTATTACAGAGGAGGGTAGTAGCCAATTAATGCATCTTATGGAAAGTTTTAGATAAAATTCTGCCCTACCTTCTTTTAATAAAGATAAACAATTATGTTTTTTGACATTGAAAGAAAAAAAGAAAGCACTATGGACAAAATGCCCTTAAGTTGGGAGTTCACCAAATCCCAGATTGCTTGATTCAAAAAAACAGGAGCCTTATCTTTCTAGTAAGATTTTATTATATACATATACTTTTTTTTTTTTATCTTACATGAAAGTCTTTCCATTTAAAAATAATTTAATCTCTTTCTCCATCCATTTTATGAATTCTGAATGCTATCTGAAAGAAGTTAAACACTATATTGCTGGACAGTCATTTTCCATTAAGATCAAGTCAGCTTAAAAAAAGTCCTTGGCCTGATCTTTTGCACTTTGGAACCCTAACTAGAGTGCACTGCAGTCTAATACACTGTATATTTCCTGAAAGAGTTGATTCTGAAATCTGATTTATTCTGATCAACTGAGAAAATTAATAGAGTGATTCCTCCCTCCCCTCCCCCTCCATAGTCAGCTAATCATACTAAGAAGGGGGAAGGTAGCCAGGGCAAATTATCCAGGAGTGTGTAAGGAAGTCATAATATTATAGGGCCCTGATGAGAATGTAAAGTAGCATGATCTGAAGTTTCCAAAACAATTTCTCAGCTATAACTTTTCAAATTACCCAAAACAAATACAAAAAATAAAATTTAAGTACTCTGAAGAAATATTCACACGTATGCCTGTTAATTGTAGGTGTGTATCCAGCTGTATAAAGATGGACAAAAAATAAGACAAAGGCATTTTGAAAATAAATGTTTCTCCTTCCCCACCCTCTCTCTCACTCTTTCTCCAAATAGGCTGCAACATCAGATTTTCATATTCATGACAACCTGCAAGTTGTTGAACAACTGTTGATTTTACTTTACAAAAAATATACACTAATTTTGTGTTTCAGTGGCACAACGAGCATGTGCTTTGGCTATGTGAAAGATCTCTACTTGTTTTAGCTCCATTTGGAAGAATATTCCTTTAAATGTTTGCAAACAGACACATCAAATGCTGTGTCAGCTATATCCCTCATGTCCCAAGAGACATGGAATATACGTTTCACAAAGATTACTGCACTGACAAAGAAAGAGAGGAATCTTCAAAATGAGACATAACACTAATGGCAAATATACACCATGATTAATCATAGAAGTTCTGTTGAGCTATGTATATATTAGGCATATTGTTTCTCCTTCAAACTAGAATACCATTAAGATCTTGCTTGTCTCTTAATGAAGGCAAAAATAATATTGAAAATATTATTAAATTATTAAATAGAATCATATGCTTTATCAATAATATTCAACCCTTTTCCACATATGAATCGTTGGTAATATATGTTGATGAACTTGTGAATTCTGAATAAATGTGTATGCACTGTTAGGAGGCAAAATGGCTTTGTGTTTAGATTCTGACATAAATGCAACTTCTTGGTTTGTAATTAGGCATAAAATATTATTTTGTTCTTGGACTATGTTCCTGAAGTCTTGTTATCTGAAATGGTGGAATTTTTTTGCATTGTTGCATTATTTTCTGTATTAGCGGTGGTTTTGTTGGTGCTTTATCCAGTTACTTGAAAAATAAAATAATGAAATTAATTGAACTTCTGAAAAGGCAGGAATGATGATGTTACCAAAAGATGTTTTCTTCACAGCTTTTATTAAAAACCACATATTTGTTTAGCTGATAATTGGAACAACTCTTGATACGTGTCTAGTTCCTTCATGAAATGCTGCCACTAGTGCAATGACCTTCTGCAATGCTGCCAGTTTTTCAGCTGCTTCACCAGAATCACAGTTCTGTGCAACTCTGCTGATGTTCTCCTTATCTTTGGCTAGATTTTGAGACAGTACTGTGACCTGAAAAAAAGTGTCAAGGACTTGCTATTTAAATTTCCGACATGAATAATGATAAAGGCTGCTTCTCAATCCTGGCCATTAATTCCACTTCCTAGATGAAGTTTCATACCACAGGCAGCTGCTCGGAGAGTCCAAGGTTGCACTATTCTTTTGGGTAACTCATCAGTTACTTTTGAAAGCTTTGTGGGAGATCTGCAGAAAGATTGGTTAATTTGTGATTGGAGCTGCAGCACAGAGATAAATGCAGGTTTTTAAAAATTATTACTAGTTAGCTGTCTCAGAGGTGAATAAACCAGCTAATTAAGTTACTTGTTGCAGTTCAACATAAGAAGAAACATAAACTTTATCCTAAGGAAGACAGTTTGTCTATACATATGCCTGAAAACAAATTCTTGTGTCATTATGAAAGTTTTCTTCCAAATAGCAGCAAACTTCTACTACATTTATGGTAAATGGGATTTTATCTGTAATTCTCTGGAAAATATTAAAGAGTAACATAGCTCATTTTTTCTTCTTTCTGACTTAAATGCAAATGGTATGTCAATGTCAGCAAAAGGATTCTGATTAATTTTTCAAAGACTCTGAAAATAATTAGAATTGTGTTTCTCATACTGAATTCTAATCCTTCATGTAAGAAACTAAACAAAACATTATATGTACTTTTTCAAAGTTTTTATTTTGGTTTGGTTTATACCTTGAGCGCTGAACAAGTGCTCAGCATATAAAGTCAAAATGTATTTTGTTATGCAGGAGTGAAGAAACACCAACCACGCATACATATATGATTCTGAATGGTTTTGCTCATATTTCTTTGTGTTTACATGAACTCGAAGAAATATGAGCAAAAGAGATTTGGAATCATGATTGTGGAAAATACTACAAGTCAGATGAATCTCCATAATACAATTCCCATTCGCTTTTGTTCTCACATGTTCTCCAATGTGAAGACAGTAGTGGGATAAATGCATAGAATTATGTATTTTTACCATCCTTCACACCAAGGAAAAATATATTTTTCAGTCATGGTCTGAAATAGCAGACATTCAGATGGAGAAGCTTACGATCTTTCAGGTGTCTGAGACTTTGCAATCTGCTTAACATATCTGTTAATCAATCAGCTAGATTTATCTGCAAAGCCTCCTTTGCACTGTTACTGGTCAGGCTGAGTCTTGTTCTGCACTGCTTGTCCATTGATGTTTCACAGCAGGCTCAACACTTGATAAGGATTTCCCCACAGATGATGATGTCCTTGCTTTGTGGGACAGAAATTTCTGTTTCTAAAACAGACTTTCCATTGAGCGTAAAGTGTATTTCCAAAACAGAAACTAACAACTCAAATACTTTAGACTTTGAGACTGTTTGGGACTGGCTTTTTTCTTCTCCTGCAGGGAAGATGAGACTCAAGCTTTCCAATACTTTAATTTGGCTTTCTTAGGAGGTAAGTGTTTCTACTTTTTGTTTGACCTCTCCAATGCCCTATGACAAGTAAATGGATATACACATGAGGGAACCTAAATTAGAGGGTAACAAAATTCCTGGATGCTTAGCAAAAAGGTAAAGAAAACTACTTGGAATATGAGGTAAGAGCTGAATAATTCTGAATGACATTTGATGACTGAATGTTTTTATGTTACTGTCAAATAACTTTAAGTTAGAATGTAGGAGTCCTGTTGATGCTGTTCGAAAGAAAAATCTGACAAACTCTTACAAATAATAGGTATATTAGACTCAGAATTGGCTTGAGTTTGGCTAGAGGTAAAGGTTTTGGATAACTTTCTGAATTGCATTATTTCACTGGAGTGAAAATGAAGCATGCGGGACTGACCCAGCATATTTTATAAGCAATTTTATTCTATAAAACAAGAATTTATTTGCACTGCAATAACATATTCCTCTACTCATGACATTTGAAAACAGAATACAAGTTAAAAAGAATCACATGCTGTTGTAAAAAAAGCATACAATAAAAGAAGTTTGTTACAGAAGAAGAAAAGGTTTTTCTTGTATTATTAAGTATTTAGGTTTTTTCTCCCTGCAAGACACTCATATTGGTTATACAAACTGCATATCAGATATGCAGTATCTGTAATTTAATGACTGATCCTAAACTTCCTGTTTTCTATTTTTCTGTTTCAATTTTCAAATAGTTTGATCTGTTTTCTCTATGTCTGAAGAATATGCCCTGTAGCTTATACTACAATATCTCCATCTACAGAGACTGATATCAGAGTGTTGCTTAGGGACTGAGGCACACATTTTTTAATACATTTAATATAATTTATGAGACCTAATCTTTATGTTCTGTTGCAAATATTTAATCTACAAAATAACTAAATTATTATGAGAAAAGCTGCCTGACATAGCTTGTATGTGAAATCTTCAATTGCATGTTAGTAAAACAAGATGAAAAAGAAGGCGCTCACCCTTTAGTCCTTTATAAATTAATTTGTGAGTGTGAGGCGCCAAAGAACAGAACAGGAGATATACATTACTATATATACACAAAAAGTATATTGACTTTGTAAATCCTCCCATTTGCATCTTTAGAGGTAGAAGACCTGCTGTTCATCAAGATGGTAAGGAAAAATAAAATAACGGAGCTACATCATGTCAACAATAAACTTTACAGCAATTTTCTGAACATAAATCATTGGTAAGAAAAAACTAATAAAAAAGTGGCTTGGTGTGCATGTACTGGATATGTATGCCACTATCAAAATATTTGTTTCTTCTGTCAACATTTTCAGCCTTTAAATGTCAAAATATATTTTAGAAAAATCACAGTACTTCACATTGTGTTATATTTTGTGTTAAACTCAACACTCACAAGATGTACTGAATTTGAGTTTGACTGTCATTTAAGATTTTTCAATGGATTAAGTATGGAGTTGACCACTGCATAAATATAAGCATCAGATAAATACTGAAACATTTAGCTCAGTCTGAAGTGGTGACAGAGCAAATTCACTGTCAAAGCCTCTGTTCTTCAAACCCATGCATTGCAGGATAAAAGTAGGGATTTGTGGTTCACCCTCTTTAGTAAATATACCTGTGAACATTAATTTGTACACACATTCAAAAATACATTTTAGGTGTGCAACTCTTGTCCCTAAAAGCCTATTCATCAACTGTACCCTGAACTTCTGTGCCTGTTTTGGTTGTTCTGGGCCTGAAGTGAGTAGCCCAGATTATCACACATCATTTATCTCAGTGCAAAACATAGATGAATCTCTTAAATACCATACTGGAATTTTAAAAAAATTTCATACAAGACATTGGCCATATATTGTATAAACATGCCAAATGACTTCATCATACTCAAAATTAATTGTTGGATACTATGTACACACCAGCAAGTATCAGTCTACATCAGGTGCCTCATTCCTCCAGGAATGTATGTTTTTGACGTCAAGATAAAAGGAGGTTCATAGCACAACCATGTTTTACATTTTTCTTTCTTCATAACAAGCTAAGAAAGCTTGCGGTCTGCAAGTTCAATATCATTTCCAGTACCAAAAGCAAGATCTTTGAAAGCATTTGTATTTAAGATAAAGATAGAACCTAGTGTCAGCTCAGTTTCACTCTTGGTTTTCTTCCTCAGTTTTAAAAGAAATTTAGTGAGAATATTCAGTATTCTACAGCATATACTTTCCCTACCTCAGTTTAATTGTATTACAATGAGTGCAAGATCTCAACTGTGGAATAGGGAGCTGTGAATAGAGTTTCATTATGCTAGAAATCTTAATTTAAGCTCAGTTGCATTGTTGGTTTACCTTATCAAAATGCTCTCCAGCAAGCTGAGCTGACGAGATAATGCAGAATGGAATATTTGTTATGATCCGCCAAGTACATAAACACAGAACAAAAGTAAATAACTGTCATCCCAAAATTAACATACTCTTCCCCAAAGAACTGCTGTTCATAAACATCTAATTAATTCAATAAAGGTATGTCTGGGTATATTCAATAGAGGATATTGCTTGGTTATTTTGTCCTCTTATAAAGACTTGGAGAGGAAGTAACTGCAGTGGTAGCACTTCTGCAAATTCCTAAAATTCCTGTTTTGAAATTACTAGAATTTTATCTCTTCTATCACTGAAATCCATTTTTTATATAAAACCTAAACTTATTGATATCACTTCTATTCAATCTGAGCTTTATTAGCATCTCAGTCTGTTACATATTACATCACCTTAATGTAATGAATAAGACAACTGTGAAACTGATAATGGCATGGTCATTCATTTAAACCAGCACATAATTTTACAGAATGTTTAGAAACATCTTTGTTTTGCTTTGTTTTGGTATGGTTTTTGTTTTGTTTTCCTTGACGTGCCCAAGGAGTCATTCAAGGGATCACTCACTCAGCTGTGGCACAGTATTATTCCCTCAAAGTCAGCACCATTTTGGCATTGACTTATGTGTGAGAATGACTGAATAATATCTTTATCAATGAACTACATGAGGGGATCGAGTGCAACCTCAGTAATTTTGCAGATGACACCAAGTTGGGTGGGAGTGTCGACCTGCTTGAGGGTAGAAAGGCTTTGCAGAGGGATCTGGACAGGCTGCATCAATAGGCCAAGGCCAGTGCTATGAGGTTCAACAAGGCCAAGTGCTGGGTACTGCGCTTGGCTCACAACAACCTCATGCAGCGTTACAAGCTTGGTTAAGAGTGGCTGGAGAGCTGCCTGGAAGAAAAGGACCTGGGGGTGTTGGTCGACTGCCGGCTGAATATGAGCCAGCAGTGTGCCCAGGTGGAACAAGAAGGCCAACAGCATCCTGGCCTGTATCAGGAACAGTGTGATGAGTAGGACTAGGGAAGTGATTTTCCCTCTGTACTCGGCACTGGTGAGGTTGCACCGCGAGTACTGTGTCCAGTTTTGGGCCCCTCACCACAAAAAAGACATTGAGGTGCTGGAGCGTGTTCAGAGAAGAGCGACGAAGCTGGTGAGGGGTCTGGAGAACAGGTCTTATGAGAAGCATCTGAGGGAGCTGGAGTTGTTTAGCCTGGAGAAAAGGAGGCTGAGGGGAGACCTTATTGCTCTCTACAATTACCTGAGTGGAGGTTGTAGGGAGGTGGGGGTCAGTCTCTTTTCCCAAGTAACAGGCAATAGAACAAGAGGAAATGGCCTGAAGTTGCCTCAGGGTGGGTTTAGATTGCATATTAGGAAAAATGTCTTGACAGAAAGGGTTATCAAGCATTGGAACTGGCTGCCCAGGGAAGTGGTTGAGTCAGCATCCTGGAGGTATTTAAAAGACATGTAGACTTGGTGCTTAGGGACACTGTTTAGTGGTGGGTTGGTAGTCCTAGGTTAATGGTTGGAGTCAGTCTTAAAGATCTTGTCCAAACTGAATGATTCTATGATTCTATGATCCTTACAGTACTGACAAAGAAAGGATTTCTTGTTATAGAATTATGCTTTTTATACAGTAAGAATGAAAATAACTATTTAAATTCCCACTTTTAGAATTTGAAAAAAATAACATTAAAAATGTTTAATAATTTTTCCTCTGAACAAGACACAACTGCAGTGTCAAGCTTCTATAGCTGCAGAGAGTTAAATTTGCACACATAGACTGGAATTTGAATAATTTCAGAAAGTTAGGCTGAAACTTCAGTAATGTTTTCATTATGTTAGAAAAAATCTGCTGCATTTCTATCTCTGTTCCCATGGATGATGTTTAAACTACAGTAGAGGAAGAACTTCTAAGTATAGGAGGACATCTTAAATTGAAAATGATCAATTTCATAACCCCAGGCTAAAATTCCTATTAAGATAAATACATGGACTCTTATTTTAACAAATAAAGGAAACAAAGCCAGGTATGGGTGCTGGTTTTGGAACTAAGACATTAAGCTGAAGTCTGGACATCTTAGGAAAATGGTAGAGAACTCAACTTTTTGTTTAAATTCTCTCACAGGTGAAGAACATTTAGAATAGTAGATGTACAACTAGCAAGTTGCTTTAAATGTTACTACATAGGATAGACAGTCTTACTTTATAATTATTTGTTTATTTATTCCTGCTGAACTTGTTTTTTCTGTGGCCACATATGTTTTACAACTGTTAAGTCATTTTGGTGGGATTCATATTTATGTATGCTGTGTATTGATATTTTATAAGCTCTATGATAGATAGAAAGAAACAAAGAAACAAAGAAACAAGAAGGAAGGAAGGAAGGAAGGAAGGAAGGAAGGAAGGAAGGAAGGAAGGAAGGAAGGAAGGAAGGAAGGAAGGAAGGAAGGAAGGAAGGAAGGAAGGAAGGAAGGAAGGAAGGAAGGAAGGAAGGAAGGAATAGATAGATAATGTTGTATGGCAAATCTTCCTAACTCTCTTAGTTGTTTTTATCTGTCTATGAAACTAGTAACTGCTGGCAAAATCAGATATTCCACATAGAACTGCAGACCTCTGAGCACCTTATTGCATTTTCACATATTGCCAGATGTCAGCTGAGCCACAAAACTGTCCATGTTTATACACTTACACAGAAAACTAGCATTTGTCATGTTCTGAGAGTGGTGTAATGCTACTGTTGTACAGTAGATTCAGAGTAATCCATAAGTACTTGCTCACGAGTTTAAGTCCTTAATCAAAACAACATAGAAAAAAAAAAAAACAACCCTCAGTGACAGCAATTTGAATGTCTTTGACATGTTTTCAAAAGAAAATATTTAAATATCTTTAATGCTCATTTATACATATTTAGGACTTAGTTGTACTTTCACAGATATTAAGTGGAGACATCTGTGGTTGCAACAGAGAACTAAATAGCTCTATTACTACTACTACAACAACAAAACACTATATTCCTATTTTTAGACTTGAATCAATTCTCAGTGTTTTAGTTAATAAGCCATATCCTGTGCCCATTCCTGCTCTGGTGCATGTCTATGTGAAAAGACTAGTCCAGCTAGGGAGACCTAGGAAGACTGGAAAACAACAAAAAAAAACCCAAAAACCAAAAAACAAAACTAACCACCACTTTATCAACTCTGAAACATCAGGAAGTATGTAAGCAGGTATTCTCAAAGGCTGGTTTGAATTTAGGGAGCTCGTCTCAATTACACAGACAAAACACAGAGGCAAACATTATTGTCTGAATTTGGCCTTTGCAGTTCTTTAAATAACTGTATTAATCTTTTTTCTCTTTTTTCCTTCAAATAGGACATTGACTGGTTACTATAAATCCAGATTTTAATTCTGTGTCAGTTTAATATAAATATTAATACTATATCCACTGGAAGACATACATTTGGGTATTTATTCTACCTATTCTCCTAAGCAGTCTCACTGGTCAGGATACACCTTCCATTATAAATTTGCATATGCATCTTTCAAGTCAGCTATCCATGACACATTATATGAAGAGTAATCTCTTCGGGAATCCAAATTAGAAAATAGAAAATGGTGACAAGACAACAATTGCCATGAGATTCATAGCTGTGCAGAGACAAGCAGGCTAATACCGTGCAGGACTGACTATTTTCATTGTTATTGTCAGTTTCTCTTGGGGGGGAAAAAAAAAGTTTAAAATGTGATATTTTGGCTTTCCATACCATGAAAACAAATATTGAAGCTTTCTGCATGAAACACAGTACAGAAAAATAGTGAGTTTTTCTTGTTATCAAATTTCAGAAAGGCTGGAAAGGGCGACTAGTACAGTGTTGCATTTGGTTTGACAATTAATATATAATAATTGTAGTTTATTTTTATGTTTATATAAATTGTGCAGAACTTGTGTCTCTAAGAATCTGGTATCCAGTGATTAAGATAATTGGACAGTTAATTTGCTGAAATTGATTGCTCTGATGAGATATTATGAATAGCAGGTTTTATTTAAAAAAAAAAAGCAGCACATTAGTAAAGCAATTAATTTTAACAAGGTGGAAGAACCAAGAAATAGAAGAAGGGCTTAACGGTGACCAGTAAACAGCAGCTGCTGCTATACTGCATATACTCTTGCTTTGCATTAGCTTTCTTTTTACACTAAGTGAAACAAGACCTTTGCAACTTTGTGGATACTAATATGCAGATTTTTTTTTTTTTAACTTTCAATTATAAATATAAAACCTAAACCCAATGTAATAGGACAAACTTATTGTAAATTATTTCCTCCTTCATTGTTTGTGAGGAGTGTGGTACTTTAGGGTCAAATTCTTCTTATGATTGACAGTGGGGACAGGAGAAGGAAAGGACAACTAGAATGGAGAGAAATGACTGTTGATGGGAGGAGAAGAGGGAGTGCACTAAAATATTCTAGAACTTTTACAGTGATTTGATATGGGTTTTACCTCCACACCTGGACAAATTTAATTAAGGCTGTTCTTTTTATGCTTTTTGCGATTCACTTAGCGTGTTTAACTCCCATCCTTTCTCACTATGCTGAACTTGTACTCTGAGCGCAGATTGCCATTGAAATATGTAATGTACAAGGTACTAAACTGATCCTTAGGTACGTTTCTTCATCTAAAAGTACATAGACATTGTGAACCTATAAAGAATTTTAACTGGAATATAGACAAAACACCAATTATAAGCATGCTTAGATGTGCATTTATATATAAAAATTGCCTATTAAAATAAACAGTACTTCCTAAAGCATGCTTAGATGATTGCTATTATCTGTTTACTAATTTTGTCAATGAGGTGACACACACAGGCTCACTGTGGGGAATCTTTACAATATCTTTGAAGTATTCTGTGAGCCAGAGACTCTTATTTTCTGCTTCGTGGTGTGTGGTAAGAACTACAATAACAATAATCTGGAGGTAATTACTGTCTCTAAATTACTTCAGTTGAGCTTTCTCTGCAACTTTACACATTAATTTCTCAAAAGGCAGTGCACAGAATCTGTTTCAGAGGGGAAAAAACAACTTCTGAGAAATTAAAAGATTTTTTATTCATTTGTTTCTCTCAGATGAAATTAATAGGCTAGACTTGTGAAGAAGTTAAGAATTTTTTGTGTGTAAAACACATATTTAGTTATTTTATGTGTGCAAAAAATGGAGAATTCTGCATAAGGCCTGTGATGTTCCATTTGCTTGGGTAATGACCCTGTTTTATCTGTTCACAGTTGTGACAAATGCATCTGCAAAGCTCTGTAAGTGTGTGCTAACAAACCTGTTTACAAATCTGTTAGCATTTTCAAATAAGTAGTGACATATAAACAACTAGGAGGACATATCTCTCTGGTAAAGCAAGAGTATATAGAACATACACAAATTAGAGATATGTCTAGTGACAGGAAGCTGGTATTTCCATAAACAGCAAGTATTAGTTATGGGTCTGTTCTTTTATGGCTAAGCAAGGAGCTTTTGAGAAAGAGGGAAGAAACCATTTGTACTTCTCAACTCACAAAATGTGATTAAAATACAGACCAGGAATGTGCTGGAACTGAAGGATAGAATTTAATCAGATTATCAGTACTGAATGTAAGAAGAAAATCTGAAAACTAGGTAGACTCAGCAGTGATTCACACACTTGTGGTTTTCTAAAATCATTGTGTGAAATGAATCTGTGCAGATTAGATTTTAACATCTTTAGATTACATTGACAAATGTGCACTTTTCTTTCTGAATGTATCATTTTGTCCATTTATTACATGGATATGAGATTCATTTTTAGTACTTGAAATACTGAGCACCTGAGTTTTGGGTACATCTGTATCTAAGTTTCATTTCTGATCAGAGAGAGCTTCAAAAGGTAATCTCCCAGAAAATCAGTTATCTGTGATTGCCCAATAAACCCTTACTCTGGAAGAAGGCTCAGTGGAGATGGGCAAGGGCAAGGTGCCCATGAAGCTCAGGGAATAATGTAGGGTGTGATGGGGAGGGGCTCCACCAGAGGATTTCAATGTATGTAGGGACATGGAAGTCCCTCCAAACAGCAAAAATCCAGTAATTTGTTGCTGGTACAGGTTTTAGCCAGGATGCACTTTCACCACAACTGCCTCAGACCTGTTTAAACCCCTGTTGGAAGTAGGATCTTAACCATGGCCTGACTTCTCCATTGCTCCACATTTTGTTGTGAGAAGGCAGACTGCAAGTGTCCTGAAACAAAGAAGAAGCAGTAAAGCACACCGCTAAAGGTACATGTTAATAATGTAAAAGCATTATTCAACCACTTGTATTCCATTAATCTGTATGTATTAAGGAAAACCATTCTGCTCAGTTTCAGTTAGTACAGCAAATAACATTGCTGAGCACACCCCTTCTGCAATTGGCTACAACTGGAGAAAAATATAGCCTTCTTTTCAGTAATGTTTTTGTCCAGAGTTGAGTGTCCCTTTGTCAAAGGAAAAAATTGCTTTACCCATTGCTTCACTCAGTGAAGAAAGGAAGAGCGATAAAAGAGAAGGGAAAGAGTAAGAGGGAGCTTGTTAACTTTGCTGCCAACCTGTTATCTCGAAAATCTACAAATGGATAATAAAAATAAGCTTCAAGCTTTGTGTAGCTTTTGATGAAAGATTTAAAGACAAGGTAAGTAATTTCATAGTGAAACAAAAAATATCATACAATAAAAGCACAGGAACACCCTGATTTGCCATAGCCGTACCCTACCGACAGAGTTTACAATTGTGTCCCTAGACATTTGGCATCATTTTGGAGCTTACTGATATGTTTATCAGAAATGCTGCCTCAACAGCAATCCTTATCCTGTTTTACCTATTTATGACCTTGGCCATGGACAAAGTTGTCGTCCTTAAGATGGATGGAAATATTAAGGTGAAAAGGGCTATTTCAAGAATGAATAAATCCAGGTCATCATTTATTCTCATCACATGCCCCAATGGCAGAGTACAATTTAATGTTCTTATAGCTGAGCTGAAAGTATTGAAAAGTTCAGAAGAATTTATTTTTTTTTTTACATTTTTGCTGTCAACCAACTATAGAATTCTAAATATTGATGTTTACTGAGGAAAAAAGCATAAACCTTCAGTAGTCTTAGTAAAAAGATTTACTAAAATAGTACTAAAATTTAAAAGAATAGTGTTAATGAGGAATGAGATCTCTGCAACTATCAGAGTTGTAATATATGATATTATAAAAGTTAGGAAAATTATTTAGTGATGCACCGCTACAGTGCATACTCATTATACCGTGTATTTACATTCCTTCATTCCATCACTTTATCAACTGAAAAATGAACATCAGAGCTACTGTTTCCACAAAATATTACACTAATTTTCAGTAATAAAAATAACAATTAAAAAAGTATTACAAGCTGAGCATGGGTGTCTGTCTCCTGAGAATAATCTGCATTTGTCATATTTAGCATAAATGTACATCTTGGGCTTTAAGCTCTACAGAGATGAAGTTGTAGTGTGTAATCTAATATCTTTCTGAACCAAATATACAAAGGCAGAGGAAGGGGCAAAATAAAACTTTATGTGCAGGCACAAAATATCTGTTACATTTAACTGAAAATCATTTTTAATGCAGTAACTCATGCCTGACCATGGGGAAAGCATAATCTTTTGAAGAGTTTATCTTTGTGGGAATAAGAGTACAATGTGCTTCATAATTTAGAGTATTTCCTTCTGTTATGTTGTGACTGGATCTATCCATTCCGTCTGTACATGAATTCACACAGCAGAAGAAGCAAAAGAGGAATTAGAAGTCCATACACAGTTGAAGAGCTATGATCTCATTGGGACTGCAGATATGTGGTGGGGTAAGTTGCCTGACTGGGTGCTATAATGGCTGGTTATAGGCTTCTTAGGAAGCCACCTTGGGAAGATGAGGAGATGTGGCTGTCTTGACATCGCTCAATGACATAAATAAGCAGACAGGGGAGATGTTCTGCCTGACTTAACAATTACAACCAAGGAAAAACTCATTTGGGATGTGAAGCTAGCGTGATGTGTTGAATTTTAAAATCTTTAGAGAAGTTACCAAGACAAGTATCAGAATTACAAACAGTGGACTTCAAGGGAGGGAGATTTGGCCTTCTTCAAGAGTCTTCTTGGCAGAATCACTTGGGAGACTTTCCTGAAAAGCAAAGGGTGCAAGCAGAATCGGTTGATCCTGAAAAACAATTTATTCAAAGCACAAGAACAGTCCATTTCAATATACAGTGTAGCCAGAGTAGCAGATGACTGGCATGGATAATGCCGTGGAAGTATAAGACCAACGAAATATTTTCCAAAAATCAGGTTTAATGGTATTATGAAAAGGTAGAACAGTCAAACTGAACAGGGATCTTATACTACAAACACTTTGGCAGACATAACTGTTTTACAGGGGGTGCCCTAGGCAGGTCTATTGGCTGAGGTGGTCTCTAGGGATTAGGTATCTGCGGTATACGGCTGGGGGTTGTCTGCATACCTGACCAGCAGCTCACACGTTTTCCACCAAGCCAGACACCAAGCCCCTCTACTGTGCTGTTAGACCTGCAAGGGGGAGGGGTGCTCCTGCCACTGATAAACGCATAAGTACACAGCAAAAGGAAGTATACAGGAAACGGAAGTGAGAACGATCTACCCAAGAGGACTACAGAGACAACACCTGGGAATGCGGGAATGGAATTAGGAAGTCAAATCTCACTTGGACTTGAAGCCAGCAACGAATGCGAGAATCAACAAGAAGGACTTCTTTAAGTTTGTCAGTGAAAAAAAGCCCCAGCAAATACCCCAAAGAAAAATTTGGGCCCACTACTCAACAGAGCAGTGTACCTAGTGGCAAAGGACATAGAAAAGACAAAGATACTTAGTGATGATTGCTTGTTTTTGTTGAAAAAACAAGAATATGATTTCCCACACTAGATTTCCCAAGGGCAAATCATACTTGATCAACCTGATTGCCTTCTGTAGTGAAATAACTAGCTTGGTTAGACAAAAAAAGAATAAACAGTAGATGTTATTTACCTTGACTTTAGCAAGGCTTTTTACATACTCTCCCATAGTCCCCTTAGAGTCAAAATGGTTCTGGGCTGAAGAAGCAGACAATAAGTTTGGTGAAAACTGACTGATCTAGCTAAATTAAACATCACCAGATGTAGAAAATCCAGCTGGGGCCTGGTTACCAGTGGCATGTCTCAGAGATCAATATTTGTCCAATACCATTTAATTTATTTATTAGCAACTGGTTGACAAGCATAGAGTGCCCTCTCAGCAGTTTTGCGGACAATACCAAATAGGGAGGAAATGGTCAAAGTCCTGGACAAGGCTGCTATTTAGAGGGACCTTGAGAAGCTGCAGAAAAGGGCTGACTGGAATGTCATGAATTTCAACAAAGGCAAATGCAAAGTCTTGCCTCTGGAACTAAATAATCACAGACAGCAGTTACAGGGTTCAAGCTGACTAACCAGAATGCCCTTTTGTGAACAAGAGTCATGAGTGTGTAGTGAAGGTCATCCGGATACTTGGCTATAGCCAACAGGTTGAGAGAAGTGATTTTTCTCTGCTATTGGGCAATTTTGAGATCACATATGGAGCATCATGTCCAGTTCTGTGTTCTTCAGTACTGGAAAATCAGGGCTGTAGCACAGAGCACCTGCAGAAAAGCTGAGAAAACTGGATTTGTTCATGATGCTAAAGAAGGATCTTACTGCTGTAAAGGGGGGGTATAATGATGATAGAACCAAATGCTCCCTACTGATCCACAGGGGCAGGATAAAAAGCAACAGACAGAGTTTGTAACAGTGGAAATTCTGGCCCAATATAAGGAGAAAAAAATTGACCATGAGGATGGTCGAACACTGGAACAGGTTGCCCAGAGACGCTATGGATCTCCATCCTTGGAGATTTTTAGAACTCAAACGGAAAAGGCCCTGAGCAATCTGTTCTCAGGGGATGCACTTCAAGTAAAAAGTTGGGTCAGGTGGCTCACAAATATCCCTTCCAATCTCTACAATTCTATGTGTAAAGTTTATAAAGAAAAATACATTACTTACTCTATTATTTTTCTTAATATATGTTACTAAAGTACTGGGGAAAAAATACTCCTCTGCATAAAGTTATGAAAAAAGAACAAATAGAATACTAGGAGAAAACTATAGCTGTCTATAAAAATATGAATAAGAAAAAAAAATACTGAAACGTTACTATTATATACCAAGATTAAGAGTTTCCTCTACTTTTTTAATTCTTCTTTTTTTTTTTCTTCAAAACAATAGCCTTTTTCAGAAAACACTTCTTTATTATGTCTTTGGGAAAAACATTAAAATTGTTAATCCTTAGAAATACTAGGCCTTTGGGAAGTCCGAAACAGAATGTAAGGCAGACATTTGCATATGTCAGCTTCACTCTACAGAAAAGTAAACAAGCCACAAAACAAAAAAAATTGATATGCATGATCTTCCCTTATTTCCTTTTAATGACTCTTTAATGAGGATTAAAAGCTTTCAGAAACTCACTATTGAATCTTTATATTTCAACATGCAAGTTTTTGGAATGATAATAACAAGATCAAAATATACCTATAAAGTTTAGAGGAAATAATGCCACCGTAAAGAAATTCAGTTTGAATTGGTTTGAATAGTTTAGTTGATAGTGCACATTCAATACCTGTGACCAACAAATTATGTAGAATTAAATGCAAACAAAAAAATTCCTAGATAGGTTGTGCAGTCTTCATCCTCAGAGGTTTTCAGGAGTATACTAGATATAGTCTTAAGCAACCTGTTCTCACCTCACAGCTGACTCCTCTACTTTGTCCAGGACGTTGGACTAGACACACCTTAAGGTCCGTTCCAATCTGAATTATTCTGCTATGCTAGTATCTTATGTAGACAATAGTATTTATCCTGTGTAGAATTTAACACAAATTTCTTCTAGAATTTTCATTCTATCAAAATTTGAAAAATCTAGCATTTTTTAAATCCTTGGGGGAAAAAACCCCAAAGCCATCACCAATAACCCCCCCTCTATATTAGAAATCCCAATTTAAAAAAATTAAAATAAATAAAATAAAATAATAAAAATATCTCCCACCCATAGCCACGCAAAGTTTGCTGTTTATTATTTTCTTTATTACAACAGCACCTTTATTACATAATGTATTAGACCTTCATTATTTTCACTTCACATATTGGACTTCCAAACACTGACATTAAATATAAAAACAATTAATCATATCTAGTGAGGAAACCACATACCTAAACAAAAACAAAAAGGCAAAACTCTTCGTTGTATTTCTCTTGAACTATTTATCTAATGGAAAAGACTGCTTTAACAATGTCATTATTTCCTCCAAGAAAATATGTCTTTTACTTTCTCTTTTCCTTAGAGGAAGATAGAGATATCTTTTTTACAGCAAATTATTAATTAATATGATTTTCCTTTGATCCTCTCTAATTAATCATATATGTATAGAAATAATGTCACTGCCCTTCATATTCAAATAAATTTTTACATCTATTCCATTATGATAGTAGTTACTGTTTTTGTGAAAACCAAAAAGTCTTACATCTCTCCGCTTTAGTGGGTAGAATGTTACAAAACACTGCTAAAAATTGCACAGCTCCAAAAGTATAACAGCATGAACAAAATTTACTTGCAACGTTGTCAAGGAACCTTTGCATTTTAGTTAGATTCTTTTCTCTTTCAGGTATATAGCTACCACATGGCATCTTACAGGCTAACACAAGCCTTAAGCAATGCAAAAAGAGGGGAGAAGTCAACGTGAGTATTATTCCACAGTATGATAAATTGTACTGGGTAATATTGAATAGTTGTAGTTACCAGAGCACAGGAGTACTATAAAATTTCTTGCTGTATTTTATGAAGCATTAAACTGTTCAAAATAACTATTGCTTCTAGATGTCGTCCATAAATCAAGTCAGGCCAATGGCAGCAAAGTGATGGATATCCACCCATCTAAGGGATTTGATCATAAGACACAAGCTAAAACAGTGACAGGGCAGAGATAAATGTTTGTGTTCAGATTAACATCCCAAGGTCAGAGTGCCTAGGCATATCAATGAGGAATTTCAGCCGACACTCTAAGAATATTAATCTGGAAATGTGTAATAGCAAACTGAAGAAGAAATTGAATTTTAATCAAGTTGTCTATTTTGATTGTCTAAGAAAATATTTATAGTAAACTAATCACACAGAGACTGAAATTTGTTCTTGTACAGGGCCTGTTTCCTGAAAATATCAACCTTGTCCTGGGTTTTAATGACAATTTTATTTTTCATTTATTTACTTTTACAAGGATGTTAATAAAGCATTAAAAGAAAAACTGTAGTGTAACATCTTTATTTCTTGAATGGAAAAGCAGAACAAGGTAAAATAATGTCATGACAGTCATGCACTACTGATTCTAAGATGACTGCGTGTTTATACAAAGTCTTGTTAAGGTTGTACAAGATTATTTCACATTTTCATTTGTAGAAGGTAATAACTGACGGTAATGGGAGAGACATTTCAAGAACATAGCAATTAATCCCAAAAGAACTCATCAACTTTCTAAAGAAGCCTGGTTGTTTTCTAGGCTGTATTAACTGTATTTCCAATATATGGTATTTTATTCACTTATGTAAGATATTGAAAATATAATTTTCACAAAAAAAACACAAAACATTGAAAACTAGGACAGCATACCTAGGGCTTACTTCTGATATTAGATTTTCAGTGTGTATGAGTGTAGTCGCTGTTTTAACAAAATGCTCAGCAATGCATGCTTGTCTATCTGAGATCAGGGTCAAGCCCATAGGGCATATTCTTGTTCTGGTGTGGTGTTTGGGTTCTTTCTTTCTTTCTTTCTTTTTTTTTTTTCTTTTTTTCAGTGCAGTGCCCTTCTAATTTGTTTCTGTGCATTCTGTGAATTGCAGTAGCTAGAAAAAAAAATCTGAAGTCATGAGTAATTCATTCAGTCTATAATAACTCTTAAGAAAATCGATTTTATGAACTGCACTATACTAGATCATTTAAACCCTGTATACTCATAACTGAAATTTACTGGATTAACAAGCTTTGGACCCTGATGCTTCTGTAAACACATGCGGAAAAGAAATACCAGTTTTTAAACTTCCAAAAAAGAATACTAAGCCCTCCTGTTAAGTAATAGGTGACAGAATTATTTTAAAATCTAAGTACTTATATGTACGCATGTATATATTTATATACATAAACACATACATATATCCATCCCCTCTTTCCAGATGAACCATCCATTAAACTATTACACACTAAACAATTCTGAAATACTAATTTTTGTTCTGCCTTTGCAAAATTTAGATGAAGATAAATAAGTGATTTACTTATTGATATCATGCTGCCATTCCTACTCTTTTTATACTCAGCAATAGCTTTGATCCCAGTTTTCAGAGTTTTGGATCAGCTCAGGTATATCTATGATACATATTTATAACACACACACACACAAAACCCCTATACAATATATTAAGAAGTTATATCTATTGCAAATCATATAGTGAAATAAAGATTTTTTTTGAAATAGAAAAACAAGAGAAAATATTAATTTGCTAATTTTTTTTTCTAATTAAGTAGGCATGTATTCTCAGTTACAACCAGTATTTTGGAAGGATAACATAAGAAAAGTAAAGGGCTGCTGCTGTAGAAACCAGTCTTAAGTGATGACTCTCAGAAGTTATTTAAATTTCCTAAGCTTTATATCTCATAGAACCATAGAATCATAGAATTGCCTAGGTTGGAAGGGACCTTTCAGATGATCTAGTCCAACCATCAACGTAACTCTGACATAAACCATCACTAAACTATATCTCTAAGCACTATGTCTACCCATCTTTTAAATACTTACAGGGATGGTGACTCAACCACTTCCCTGGGCAGCCAGTTCCAATGCTTGATAACCCTTGCAGTGTAAAAATTTTTCCTAATATCCAGTCTAAACCTCCCCTGGCACAACTTGAGGCCATTTCCTCTTGTCCTATTGCCTGTTACTTGGGAAAAGAGACTGACCCCAACCTCTCTACAACCTCCTTTCAGGTAGTTGTAGAGAGCGATAAGGTCTCCCCTCAGCCTCCTTTTCTCCAGGCTAAACAACTCCAGCTCCCTCAGATGCTCCTCATAAGACCTGTTCTCCAGACCCCTCACCAGCTTCGTCGCTCTTCTCTGAACACGCTCCAGCACCTCAATGTCTTTTTTGTGGTGAGGGGCCCAAAACTGGACACAGTACTCGCGGTGCAACCTCACCAGTGCCGAGTACAGAGGGAAAATCACTTCCCTAGTCCTACTCATCACACTGTTCCTGATACAGGCCAGGATGCTGTTGGCCTTCTTGTTCCACCTGGGCACACTGCTGGCTCATATTCAGCCGGCAGTCGACCAACACCCCCAGGTCCTTTTCTTCCAGGCAGCTCTCCAGCCACTCTTAACCAAGCTTGTAACGCTGCATGAGGTTGTTGTGAGCCAAGCGCAGTACCCAGCACTTGGCCTTGTTGAACCTCTTATCATTGGCCTTGGCCTATTGATGCAGCCTGTCCAGATCCCTCTGCAAAGCCTTTCTACCCTCAAGCAGGTCGACACGCCCACCCAACTTGGTGTCATCTGCAAACTTACTGAGGTTGCACTCAATCCCCTTGTCCATATCATTGATAAAGATACTAAAGAGAACCAGCCCCAGTACCAAGCCCTGTGAAACACCACTTGTGACTGGCCGCCAACTGGATTTAACTCCATTCACCACCACTCTCTGGGCCCGGCTCTCCAGCCAGTTTTTTACCCAGCGAAGAGTACTCCCGTCCAAGCCAAGAGCAGCCAGTTTCTTCAGATGCTGTGGGAAACTGTATCAAAGGCCTTACTAAAGTCCAAGTAAACAACATCCACAGCTTTTCCCTCATCCACCAAGTGGATCACTTTGTCATAGAAAAGATCAGGTTCGTCAAGCAGGACCTGCCTTTCATGAACTCATACTGACTGGGCCCGATTGCCTGTTTGTTCCTCATGTGTTGCATAATGGCACTCAGGGTGATCTGTTCCATAACCTTCCCAGCCACCAAGGTCAGGTTTACGGGCCTGTAGTTCCCTGGTCATCCTTCCAGCCATTCTTGTCGATGGATGTCACATTTGCTAGGCGCCAATCAACTGGGACCTCCCCGGTTTGCCAGGACTGCTGGTAAATGATGGAAAGTGGCTTGGTGAGCACTTCTGCCAGCTCCTTCAGTACCCTCAGGTGTATCCCATCCAGCCCCATAGACTTGTTTACATCCAGGTGTTGGAGCAGATCCCTCACCATCTCCCTTTGGATTATGGGGGCTTCATTCTGCTCCCCACCCCTATCTACTAGCTCAGGGGTGTGGGTACTTGGGGAACAACCGACTCTACTACTAAAGACTGAGGCAAAGAAGGCATTAAGTACCTCAGCCTTCTCCTCATCCTTTGTCACTATGTTACCGCCTTCATCCGATAAAGGATGGAGATGCTCCCGAGTCCTTGTTTTGTTACTAATGAATTTATAGAAACTTTTCTTATTGTTCTTAATTTCCAAAGTCAGGTTAAGTTCTAGTTGGGCTTTGGCCTTTCTAATTTTCTCCATACATAGCCTTATAACATCTTTGTATCCTTCCTGAGTGGTCTGCCCCTTTTTCCAAAGGCCATAAACTCTCCTGTTTTCCCTGAGTTGTATCCCTATGTCTCTGTTCAGCCAGGCTGGTCTTTTCCCCTGACAGCTTGTTTTATGGAACATGGGGACAGCCTGCTTCTGCGCTTTTAAGACTTCCTTCTTGAAAAACATCCAGCCTTCCTGGACTCCTTTGCCCTTCAGGACTTCCTCCCAAGGGACTCTGTCAAGCAGGCTCCTGAAAAGACCAAAGTCTACCCTCCAGAAGTCCATGGTGGCAGTTCTGCTGACCACCCTCCTTGCTTCTCTGAGAGTCTAAATATCTATCATTTCTTGGTCACTATGCCCACGATGGCCTCCACCTGTCACATCCCCCACAAATGCTTCTCCATTTACAACCAACAGATCCAGCAGGGATCCTTCCCTAGTCAGTTCCCTTACCAGCTGTGTCAGGAAGTTATCCCCAACACATTCCAGGAACCTCCTAGACTGTCCCCTCTCAGCTGTATTGTGTTCCCACCTGGTATCTGATGGGTTGAAGTGTCCCACCAGGACCAGGACAAGGGCCAGTGATTGTGAGATTTCTCCCAGCTGCTTGTAGAATATTTCATCTACAATTTCTGTTTAAGAAAAAAGTCTTAAAAAGCAAATTTATTCAGAACATTGGCCATATAAATCTTTTAAATTTATAAAACAAACAACCCTCCACCATACTGAACAGCTTCTTAAGCATGAGCCTACAACAAAAAGGGAAGATGTATGGTTAAGCAAAATTGATCTGAAAGCATCATAACTCCTCATTATTCTTTAAGAATCTTTTTCTTCCTTCTTCATTTTAACTGTGCAAAAGGAAAAAAAAAGTATACTTTGAGTTGTAGGTTGATTAGTTAGTTTGGCTCCACATCCTTAGAGAACTGAAGCAGTTGTAGATAAAATCTCTGGAACCCTCTGCAGGCCAATTTTGATGCATTAAATCAGTGCAAGAAAAAACAGAAAATAATTATTAATCATTAACTGTGAAAAATAAATGCAGAGAAAAATGTTAACATTATTACAATCTTCATGTCTTCCATTTCATTGTGATTCTGAAAGTATTTCTGAACATTTAGGAACTGCAGAAGAACATGCTGTTCAAAGTTATAAGGAGGGGAAATTGGGTAGAAAACTTGTTTCTAAAAAAAGGATCGGCATGACTTTGTCTGCAGGGAGATCAATGAAATAATGCACTGTATTTAAATGTTTCATCCAAGAAAAAGAGAACAATATTAATTATAGCCTTTAGCTCTTTTCATGGTAATCCTTTGGTAATTATAGTTCAAGAGAAAGAACAGAAGTAATTTAAAGATGTATTTCTTCATAAGATATCCAATTTTATTTTTTTTCTTAGAAAAATGTACATTTCAAAGGAGGACTTTGTCTTAAGTTTGATATGCATTGTTTGCACAGAAGTAATAAAATAAACTGTAAAGACCTTTCTTCGCTGTACGTTATATTTACAATGGCATCCATGGTGGTAAACTTTCTTATTGATTGTATGTTAAATATCAACTTTCCTCAGGGACAAGGGGGCAGAACAGAGCTGGCAGATCTTCAAGGATGCTTTCCATAGAGCACAAGAGCTCTCGATCCACTGATGTAAGAAATCAAATAAGAAAGGGAGGAGACCAGCATGGCTCATCTGGGACCTGCTGGTCAAACTAAAAGGAAAGAAGGAACTCCACAGCCAGTTCAAGCAGCGTCAGGTGTCCTGGAAAGAGTACAGGGATGCTGCCCAGGTATGTAGGAATGAGGTCAGGAAGGCCAAGGAGCACCTGGAGCTGAACTTGTCAAGGTATACTAAGAACAAGAAGAAGGACTTCTACAGGTACGTCAACCAGAAAAGGAAGGTCAAAGAAAGCGTGTCCTCCCTGATGACTAAGAATGGCAAACTGGTAACAACAGACGAGGAGAAGGCTGAGGTTCTGAACAATTTTTTTGCCTCGGTCTTTACTGCCAGCCTCTCTCCTCACACCTCCCGGGTTGAAGGACCGCAAGACGGGGACCTGTGGGACAAAGTCCCTCCCACTATAAGTGAAGACAAGGTCCGTGACCACCTGAGGAACCTGAATATACACAAGTCTATGGGACCTGATGAGATGTACCCCAGAGTCCTGAGGGAATTGGCTGATGTAGTTGCCAAGACACTCTCCATGATATTTGAAAAGTCATGGCAGTCAGGTGAAGTCCCTGGTGACTGGAAAAAGGAAAACATTGTACTCATTTTTAAAAAGGGTAGAAAGGAGGACCTTGGGAACTACCGCCCTGTCAGCCTCACCTCTGTGCCTGGGAAGATCATGGAACAGATCCTCCTAGAAGCTATGCTAAGGCACATGGAAGACATGGAGGTGATTCGAGACAGCCAGCATGGCTTCATCAGGGGCAAGTCCTTCTTGACCAACCTAGTGGCTTTCTACAATGGAGTGACTGCATCAGTGGACAAGGGGAGAGCTATGGATATCATCTATCTGGACTTCTGCAAGGGTTTTGACAAGATCTCCTGCAACATCCTGCCCTCTAGGTTGGAGAGATGGATTTGATGGGTGGACTGTTTGGTGGATAAGGAACTGGCTGGATAGTCGCATCCAGAGGGTGGTGGTCAATGGCTCGATGTCCAGATGGAGAGGGGTGACAAATGATGTCCCTCAGGGATCTGTACTGGGACGGGTTCAACATCTTCATCAATGACATAGACAGCAGGATCAAGTGCACCCTCAGCAAGTTTGACGACGCTAAGCTGAGTGGTGTGGTCGATGTGCCAGAGGGACAGGATGTCATCCAGAGGGACCTGGATGAGCTGGAGAGGTGGGCCCGAGCAAACCTCATGAAGTTCAACAAGGCCAAGTGCAAGATCCTACGCTTGGGTCAGGACAATCCTCGTTATCAATGCAGTCCTTCTTATGTTGGGGACTCCTGAGCTGAACGCAGTACTCTGGGTAGGGTCTCACAAAAGTAGAGCTGAAGGGCAGAATCACTTCCCTAGACCTGCTGGCCACACTTCTTTTGATGCAGCCCAGGATAGGGTTGGCTTTCGGGACTGCGAGCGCGCGTTGCTGGCTCATGTAGAGCTTCTCATCCACCAACACCCTCAAGTCCCTCTCCTCAGGGCTGCTCTCAATCCTTTCTCCACCCAGCCTGTATTTGTGCTTGGGATTGCCCTGACCCAGGTGCAGGCCCTTGCACTTGGCCTGGTTGAACTTCATCACTCTGCTTATCACTAGTCACCACTTGGACATCAAGCTGTGTACCGCAACTTTTTGAGAGTGACCATCTAGCCAATTCCTCATTCACTGAGTGGTCCATCCATCAAATCCATATCTCTCCAATTGAGAGATCAGGATGTCATGTGGGACAGTGTCAAATACTTTGCACAAGTCCAGGTAGATGAGGTCAGCTGCTCTTCTCTTATCTACCAACGCTGTAATGCCATCGTAGAAGGCCACCAAAGTTTTCGGATATGATTTGCCTTTACTGAAGCCATGTTTGTCACTGATCACCTCCTTATTTTTTATGTGCCTTAGTATAGTTTCGAGGAGGATCTGCTCCATGATTTTGCCAGGCACAGAGATGAGACTGACTGGCCTGTAGTTCCCTGGGTCTTCCTTTTTTTCCCTTTTTGAAAATGGGGGTTATGTTTCCCCTTTTCCAGTCAGCAGGAACTTCACCAGACTTTCATGACTTCTCAAATATGATGGATAGTGACTTAGCAACTTCATCTGCAAGTTCTCTTAGGAGCCACAGATGTACCTCATCAGGTCCTATGGATTTGTGCACCTTCAGGTTCCTCAGATAGTGTTGAACCTGATCTCCTACAGTGGGTGGTACCTTATTCTCCCAGGCCCTGTCTTTGTCTTCTGTGACTTGAGTGGTGTGTCTAGAGCACATGTTGGTGAAGATTGAGGTAAAAAATTATTGAGTATCTCAGCTTTCTTCATATCCCAGGTAACCAGGTCTCCCGTTTCCTTCTGTAGAGGGCCCACGATTTCCCTAGTCTCCTTTTATCACTGACATATCTGTAGAAGATTTCTTGTTGCCCTTGATGTCCCTGGACAGATTTAACTCTATCTGGACTTTAGCTTTTCTAACCTAATCACTGGCTGCTCAGAAAATTTCTCTGTATTCCACCCTGTTCTCCTTGCTTCCACCCTCTGTAGGCTTCCTTTTTCTTTTTAAGTTTCTCCAGGAGCAAGTTGTTCATCCATGCAGGCCTCCTGGCATTTTTACCTGACTTATTCTTGGTTGGGATGCATTGCTCCTGAGCTCGGAGGTGATCCTTGAATATTAAGCAGCTTTCATGGGCCCCTCTTCCCCCCAGGGCTTTATCCCAAGGTGCTCTACCAAGCAGAACTCCTGCAGTTCAGGGTAGTGAGCTTGCTGTGTACCCTCCTTGCTGCCCTAAGGATCTTGAACTCCACTGTTTCATGGTCACTGCAGCCAAGGCAGCTCTTGAGTTTCACATTCCTCACCAGCCTCTCCTTGTTAATCTCTTGGTTGGATCCTCAACCATCCCCAAGCAGAGGTCTATGCACTCCAGCTGGTCACTGACACAGAGGGCGACACCCCCTCCTCATCTTCCCTGCCTGTCCTTCCTAAATAGCCTGTATCCTTCCATTCCAACACTCCAGTCACAGAAGCCATCCCACCATGTCTCTGTGATGCCCATAAGATCATAGCCCTGTAGATGTGCGCATGTCTCTAACTCCTCATGTTTATTCCCTATGCTACATACCTTTGCATAGAGGCATTTAAGTTGGGCCCACTTCCCGGATGGAGTGGGTGGAATTCCTTTGTGCTGTACTCCAGATGCTCTGTTCCTGATCTGTGATCCTTCTCCAGGCTCTGGTCATCTAATGTTGGCACCGGCATCAAACTGGTAAGAGTGAGATGGATTGAAGTTCCCTCCCCCAGCTACTTTAGTTTATAGCTCTCTTCACCAGATTGGCAAGCCTATGACCAAAGATACTCTTCCCCTTCCGTGACAGATGGACCCCATCAGGCTCCAGTACACCTGGTTTCTCAAAGTGAGTCCCATGGTCTAAGTAGCTGAACCCCTGGCTGTGGCACCAGTCCTGTAACCATTTGCTGACTCAACAGATGCAATTGGCCCTTTCAAACCCTTTCCCTTTGACCAGGAGGACTGATGAAAAAACTACCTGCGCTCCGGAGTCCTTTATTGCTGCTCCCAGGGTTCTGTATTCCTTCTTGGTACTCCTCATACTGCTTCTGGTGATATCACTGGTGCCCATGTGAAACCACAGCAGCAGATAATAGTCAGTGGACTGTACAAGGTTTGGTAGTCTCTCGGTGACATTCCTGATACAAGCCCCTGGTAAGCAGCACAACTCTCTAGAGAATTCTCCAGATGTAATTAGTTGTCTAACCTAAAAGAGCAGTCTAGGCTTTCACAATCAACTGTGAGAAATGCACGCTTTCAAAAGACTATTAACCTTTTTGTTGTTGTCCCACACCTTTTCACACCTGGGGCCTCACATTCGTGCTTAAACAGTGACCTGCTTTCAAAAAAATAGAGTATCCTTCCACCCCATTCACTCACAGCTGGTTCTTAACCTATTATATCAACCTATGCTGAAAGAATTCTCCTGGCTTCCAAAGTCCACATTCTGTCAGTCTAGGATTCAGGCATGTCATCTTCTAGAAATGAAAGCTAACCAGTAGATTTTCAGAATTATGCATAATATTTAATTAAGATGTGTATTACATATGTTTGTGGGTTTATGTTGGATGTGAGAGGAGGATTAGATGGCACGTAAATGAAATGTGCATCTTGGTTTGCTTTTGGCAGCATGCATGCCTAAGGTATTAATAAATTAAATTTAATTTAGGTCACCTAGATTTATCCTGTGATACCTTCACACAGACTTTTTTCACACGCATTAAATTTCTTGGGTTTAGTTTAGTGGATTCATTTTAAAAAGTAAAATAATTCAGAAGTCTGTTTGGTGGAGGATTTTTTCTTCTTTCTTTTTTATCAAGCTTTCCAATTTTTTTTTTTCCTTCCAGGAAGAGGAGTAAAAAAATAAGAACTACAAAAAGAAATGGGTAAACAATTATTTATTTTTCACCTAGTGAAAATGACATTTTAAATGTGTTTTCTTACCATTTTAAAAATCATTTTTATATGAGAATAAACCATCATTTGGACAACTTTTAAATTTTTTTTTTCAAGCTTAAAAAGTCACATTCTTAGTTTTTATTACCTGCTTTGAAGATGTCCCACTTTTGAATATATATTTCCACTTAGTGAGCCGAAAGAAGTCATTTTCAGGGGTGGATGAAAAATAGCTTTTTCTCACATAATTTCTGAGGATTATGAATATTTTCTTTAGTGATGCTGAATCAGAGTGAAAATGTTCAAAATATGATGATGTCTTAAGGATAAAAATTGGACTGAATAAATTGAATTTTTCTATTCATTTATTTTGGTTATTTTATTTTGGGGAATATGTATTTTTTCCTTTTAGGGAAATGAATTCTAAAACTATTTGGGAACAGAATCACATTACTTTTACTTTAAGAAAAATATAAATTGATATTCTGACAATTATAAAACTCAGTTTTCCCAATTTTATGGAGAGTGAAGAAAACAAGTAGGACTGAAAATTGACCCAGACTAATATTTTCCTGTTCTCACATGTTGCTGCAACATTTTGTTGCATGCAGATATATTTTCCAGCCAAATGTATTTCAACAGTACTTAGAGCACCTAAAGTATTCTAAAAAATGTTATTTACTAACGAAATCATATCTAAAGAATAGATTTTTGAGGCAGAACAATTTTTTCCTAGCTTTTGTAGCACCACAGCATATGATATGAAAGTACATCCCTAAGTGAATGATTTTGTTTTACCTTAATCTGTGAGATGTTCACGGACTTCCTTACAGACAAATTTTCCCTTTCCCCCTAGAATTGTAGTCAATCCATTTTCACTAGGTTCATTTATATTGTTAATGGTTCAAGAAGCATTTTGAGTAGGTAGGTATTGAATTATGAGACAAACTTAAAAGCCTTGGAGTTTCTTTGTTCAGATAGGCATTGATGGAACTCTATTTTTATATGCTATTTTTATACTTGCAACCAAGTTTCAAAACCAGTGAGCCTGAAATGTGGCTTCCCGCCCAAGGTATTCATGAAGATATTGCCACAGCACCTGAACTGTGTAGTGCAAACCATGAACTATTGTAAATTGAGACTGTGGAAGGAATGTGTGAGATATCTGTAGTCTTTTTTCTTTTTTTTTTTTTTTTTTTTTTCCACCACCATTAACATGGTATTGATTTGTGTTGCAGCCTTTTTATAATGGAAAAAAATCTTTACTTCTTTACCATCTCTCAGAGAAGTTCCCTCATAGAACCTGCAGAAAAGGAGGGTAGGGAAAAGCTAGAGTTGTTAGCTTCTATTACTGTCTTTTTTTTAATTTTTAATAAAGGGAGATGCATCTTCTCTGAATCTGCCCTTAGTTTTCCCTTAATAAGTGATTTTGACTATTAAGTTTGACTAAGAGTTCCTTATTTTGTTTCACGTTGCTACAAATAGTCTTTATTTTCAGATACATAAAACTGTCCCTAAAAATTCCTCTATATCCTACAAAGTAAAGAGGTACTCTATGAAAATCCTTTAACCACAACACTTGTATCTGAGCTCGTCACACTACTTCTCATTTTACATAATGGTCATAAACTGGCATGTCTAGACCACGACTCATCTCATCTGCAGTAGATACCTCTATCTGGTCAGACTAACCTTAATCTAGTGGACCATATTTCTTCCCATTGCTTATAAAAATAGAAATATAGAAATGGAGACTAGTTCAAATTTAGATATCTATATGTGGTCAAAAGAATTATCATTCTGCATTATTTGGAAACAGGCAAGTGTGTTGTTCTGCATTTAACTTTTCAATCACTCAGAAGTGAATACATTTCTGGAAACAGTATTGTATTAGAAAATACTCTTCAAAAATATTAAGTGCAGTTGTCTGCATACAAGTGATTATACAAAGAGTTTTTATTTACACTGTCCTGTATAGAACTGTATGCAATAATACAGGCAGAGTGTAGTGAAGATAAGTTCCTGGATTGTAGTTCTGATATTGGAATTCAGACCCTCTCAAATTCAGGAAGAAAAAAAGTTTTCAGTTGTGCTAAGCTAGGATATTATTCATAATATTACTACTATCTCCCACTTACCAATGAATTGAAGAAAAATAATTTTACCTGTTTGCACAATTGCACTCCTGAGTTTTGCAACCTGTAATTGTTATAGCCTTGAGTCATTTATTCTTTCTGGCAAACTATCTCTTTTTTTGAACAACTGTGTAAAAAGTATGTCTGAATCTATACCTTGCTAACGAAAGAAATCTTCAGTATGAAAATAAAATGTTAAGAGGCTTGTTTTTATAAAAAGAATTATGCTTTCAGTGATATACTTGAAGTGCGAAAAAAGACTGACAATGATGGGATGAACATCAAGAACATGAGAAACAGAAAAGGAACAATTAAGAACTAGGCAGAAATTTATTTTAATTCACAAATGTTTCACTGTTATTTAAATAGTTGTTCACAGGGCAGCACCTAATGAAAAAGAAATTGCCAAAAAAATTTTCAATTTTACCATTCTTTGCATTTTTCATCAGTTTATGTGAAAGTCTCAGCTTGGGTGCAAACTGACTATAAAGAATATGTAAAAATCAGAAAACAAGTTTAAAATTGGTGAAGGCAACATATAATGTTCTCATCTTTTTTTTTTTGTTTCTCAACTGTTAACTGGAACAATATGTTAAACACTTCTTTTTGTACTAAAGGCACGCTGCAACTCAAACAAAAATACTATGTACCACAAAATAGCAATAATGCTTTATAAATAATCTCAATCTTATTTTAATTTTACTTATTTAGTGATTGTTTGGTATTTGGAAAGGCTATGTTTAAACAAGTTTATCTCAGTAAAACAAACAAACAAGAAAATAAACCCCTGCTTTTTGTTGAAAATGTCATCACACTGGAACAAGCATAATGAGTTTATGTGAATACATTTATTATTGCTGTCCCCAAGATGTCGCCTCTCATTTCCAAGCAGTTCCTGGAACATTACAGATAGCAGTAGCACGCATTTAAACTTTTGCCAAATGCCTGAGACATGGCTCAATGCACTGTAGGAGGGTACTGTGAAAGTCTGAGGGTTTTGAGTACTGGTTTTCTAGTATTCCTAAATTTTACTGTGTATCTAATGTATCATACTATAAGAACAGCCACCAGTTTAGAAATGCAGTATAGTTAAAAAGGACTAGTCTGGCCCCATATTAGCAAAATGGTAAGCTTTCATGATGGAAGATATGTATGTTCGTAACTATCCAGTCCCTGGTATTTCTTTTAACAAGCAGTAGAATTGCTTGTATTGACACTTAATTTGTTTATTTATTTATTTTTTCTGGACAGGCAGAAATTAGTCATCATATATTTGAGTTTTTGATTCGTGTTGTCTGTGACTACTGTTTGCTCTGTATGGATGACTGCTTTGCTCTAATAATTCTGCATTGTACTTAATTCTACATGCTGATATGTGAATAAAATCTTAAAACAGAAACACAGTTTCCAGTGTTGCTTAGTTGTTCTATAATAAGTTAGAAGTCTGTGTTTAACTTCTGACACAGACCTTATTTCCGGTCACGATCAATAAATCAGCAATACAAGATGCACCACAAGGGAATGCTCATATACCAGAAGCTGGTAACTTTTGGTTTTCATTTCAATAGAATTTCGATAATTTATTAAATAGTTTCACAGGCTAAAGCCAGCCTGAACGCTAAGACAAATAAGACCTTGACTATACCTGTCCAGCTCTAGAAAACTGGCCTAATGCTAATCCAATGAGCCAGAAAAATGAGGAAAAAAAGATGAACCTTATTATATAATTATTGATAGCTGCACAATATTGTAACAGATTTGAAGCTGGAGACTGGAAGGTGACAAAATCCGTGGTGACAAACGCTAATTGGTCTTAGAAGGAGAGACAGTCAAAGAAACCAGGTCTGGGACTGCATTCCCAATGAGGCCACAGGCAGTTTATGCTGAAAATCTAGAAAGTAGTACATACTGAGAACAGTAGCCCCTTAGGTGTAAGAAGGGCACCCATGCTTCTGGACATCTGACACTGTAGAAGGCTGAGCCTGGGTTGGAACTGCTACACATGGAAACTGGGAGCCCAGACAGGATGCAGTCAGAACATATGTCCAATTCCTCTGAGTTCATGATCTAAATGGACCAGGGGGGCGAGACTGGTGTCAGTCTGAAGTGTGTCTCTGTCACAGAACAGAAATCTTAGACTAGAAATTTCTATCCACCTGCTAGACCCATTCTGCTGAGTACAAGGATTTTACAGTATACATTATATACAGTATACATTCTTTTATTCTAAGCAACTATTAAATATAATAAAATTAAACATGGTATACTCTATGCAGATCTCAAAGGTTTAAATTATTGTTTTATGAAATTTCTTTTGCCTTGAAACTCATGGAAGAAGGAAGCATCCACTGAATGCCCAAGTATGAAGGATTCTCAGGAACCCAGAGGCCAGTGATGAATGCATGCTGAAGATTCAGCTCCCATAAGGTGCTGCCTGGGCAACTTAGATGCTGTGACTGGTAACACCATGGTAATTTCATTCTCTTTTATCCTCCTCTCCTTACGTGTTTAATCTTCCTGTAATATCCTGACTGTCACGCAGTTTATAGGACTGTGGGGCCACAGCTACCAATTTTGTATTGAATAACTGAGAATTTTTTCTCTGGAAGAAATAATAAGCAATGGAAGATGGCAATCAATGAGCAATTTTTGCATAAGTGTAAAAAGTGTAAAAGACTGTACAAATCAAACTTTCTGAAAACAAAGATATTATTGGAAACCTTGAAACCTATTGAACCTGATAGTTCTTTTCACCTTGAGTGAATTCTTTTCACCACTATATTCAGGGTGGGAAAAAAAAGAAAGACGAAAAAAGATAAAAGGAAAAAGAAAAAATATAAATTAATTGAAAAAAGAAATAAAGAAAAAAAAGAAAAAAAAAAAGAAAAAAAAAAGAAACAGGGAAGAAAAAAAAATCTCCAGACTCCAGGGACGAAAAATGATAGAATTATGACTTAGCATTTTCAGATATCTTTTTACAATAAATTTCTGAAAAATAGATTACATTCTTTCTGCTTCTTTTATATTTTTTTTGACTTATGATTTCTGAACTATTGAATGGGAGAGAATTGTATTTCAAGATCATGAGTTTTATTCAGTTTCAAGTTCCAGAAAGAAAGCAAAGAAGTTTTAAATTACTTCAGAATATTATAAAATTAAAAATGCTACTACTTAGGGAAATGGTTTTGCATATGAAAATTTTACTATGTGAGTTTCTCTCTTTTAAATGGCATGTGGACTTTTTTTTAGCTTATAATAGAAAGATATTATGACGTCTCCTTTCCATTTTGCTTTCTCTTTTAGACACTTAACATCTCTGTTTTGCTCCACCACCAAAAAGAAATATCACACTAATTTAAGGGCAAATATAATTTGAAACAGAAGGGGGAAACTATTATTTTCTATGTCTATATTTTAGAAGTATCAAAATTAATGATTTCATTTGTTAAGCAAATAAATGTACGTTTCATTTATTGAAGTAGTTATGAAATTATCTTTTTGGAGATAATGCACAAGTTTTTTCTTTTAATATCTTTACTGTGTTTAAGATTTAGGTAAGGAAAATAAAAACAAGTTTATTTTCTGAGAATCCAAAAAAACATTAAAAGTCCAATGGTTAGATGAAAGACATTAGTATATTAGAGTATGTTTACTATTTCCTTTATTTACTATAATTTTTGTTTGTTCTGTAAACATATATACACATTATATATGCTAAATCATTAAACTGTCTCATCCTTTTCTACTTCAAAGTTCTTTAATGAGTAGAAAAAAAGCTTTACAATTGAGGGCCCAGGCATGGACAAGAAGTAAACAGCATTTAGTCTATACTGCAGACTACCTTCCCACTATAACAACAATTAATGTGATATTCTGAACAAAGTCAGGAGACAGGTGAGTGCATAAAATGCACATCTGTTACTCTCATGTAGATGATGCAGGATGTGAAACAAGGACAAAATCTTGCATAGTGTCAGTGATTCTTTTATGAGGCAGCCAGTGAATAAGCCTTTCAAAGGAAATGTAGTGTCTAATTTGATATTCTGTAATAGTCAAGAGACCTAGTTTGAAGTCATTAAATGGAACCATCATTTTGTAACATTGATCAAAATGTAGAAAACCATTTAACATTCTTACGGCATTAAGAAAGCTAAAATATCCACCCCATTTGCGTTAACCTTCAAAAACTTCTTTTCTAAAAATGAAGGAACTTTTAAATGCACTAAAAAGTATGAAGGAGCAATTAGGTTAGTCAAGTCCTTACAGATGTCACGGACACTACTGAAAGATGCCATAGTGGGAGTGATGTGCTGGTACATACCATATGTCAGGAAAGCCTCAGGAAAGGTTAAAAACAAGTGTCAATAACTAAACAGCAAAGTAATTTGCTAGAATACAGAAGTTTTCATTTAAAAAGCTGAAGGTGCAGTAAATTAATAGTAATGATCATAAACACTTTCAGCTTAAATTAAAGCATATACACCAGTCAGTTTTGCTATTGACATTATGTAAGGTGTCTTCACACAGAGATGCTGTGGGTGAAGACATGGTGGTTTTGGCAGGAGACTCTGCAGCCCCTGGAGCATGCAAAGAGATGATAGATTCATGCCCCAGAGCTGATGGCAGAACAAAAGGGTTCACAGATGAAACAGGGCTACAGGTGCAGATGCTGCCATGGGCTGGAGGTTTCAAGCACTTTTCCCAGTAATCTTTATGCCCAAAAAGACAAATAAGTAAGCAGAGAAGTAAGAAAAAGAAAAACCCACAACTGTGAGGAGGGAATACACATCTATTAATCTTTCTTTATTTAATAAGCGGAAGGTTGAAAGGGGAGTAAAGGAAAGAGGAGGAAAGCTATAATCTTACAAGGCAGTAGGAACATGGGCAAGTTTGCTCTGCCCCACTCCTTCTCAAAATCCATCTTAATGTGTGGGTAGAAAATGTACGGATTTCCAGAGATACCTCTTCAGCACCAAGTTGAAACCATATTGAGTGAAGATTTCTGCCTATGGTGCCAAACACCAGACTTCCATTGCTTAGTGTGCAGTAATTTGGGTGTAGGAGTATCAGTATCTCTACTAGGAGTGACAGCAGGAGTTCGGTAGTGTCTATGCCAGCAGCAGTGGCAGGTAAGACTGGAATTGGGGTTGTGGTGCTGCATTGGCAATGATGGTGATGGTCTTCATGACTTCCTGGCTCAGTCAGAAAAAGAGCCAGGCACAGCAGCAACTTTCTTTTAGCAGACACAACCCACTCACAATGTAGCAAGAACTAGGCAGGGACAGTCATTAGTCCCGGGTTACCTAATGTTGCAGGGAAGATTCTAGGTAGACATTTTGCTTGAATCAGTACAGCTGTATTTTCATCCTCCTCTCCTCTCCTCTCCTCTCCTCTCCTCTCCTCTCCTCTCCTCTCCTCTCCTCTCCTCTCCTCTCCTCTCCTCTCCTCTCCTCTCCTCTCCTCTTGCTTTATGAATAATCAGTGACCAATTTTATTTATGTTTAAGAGTGCAGGATGATTGACTCTGTTTTTTTCATGCGAGTAATTCCCTCTGGCTTCAAAAACTGTCTGCATTGTTTCCTTGAGTGTATTTTAAAACACATTTTTGGTGTGCTTTGCAGCCTATGTGCTGAAGCATGTCAACACAGTTGTTATATACTTCCATAGTTACTTTACTACTATATCATATCTAGAACGTATTTTCCTTTCCTGTTGCTACCTCTTTGACTCAATTTGTACCTCTTCTTAGTTTTTTCCCTGACTTGAATTTACCTTACAAAATGCAATTTCAAGATTTTTTTAAAGACCTGAAGAATATTTAGTTGTTTTTATTTTTCACAGATATAATTACAAGGTAGTTTACAAATAAGCATAATTTTGATGTGCAATAGCTGTCTTTGCCCCCTCTCCAAGTATCCCAAGGGATGAAAGCAGACCTTTAAAGATAAAAGTGAATTTAGAAATCTAATGAAAGTGGTTTTAATATCTTAGTGTTTGCCATAAGCTTTGCTATATAACCATGCAAACTGACTGTTTCTGCATGTGGCAACTGTATTGTGCATTTTTCCCTCTTAGATAATGTGCTTTCTCCTACTTCAAAGAATTCTAAAATAATTGAACTTGTGTTATACGTTGGAAACCAGGGTAAAATTAATTGAAATTGATGTTAATTGTATTATTTTTTTAATTGCTGCAAATGTGGGTCAACACTGCCTTGGACTTCATATAGGTTTTAATAGAACTGTGAATTCTAAGATATTTTTGGATTTGCTTCAAGCGTTAAGTTCTTATAAAAATGAAATTATTGGATCTTATATCCGATGCCTTCCCAGTGAGAGCAGATTTTCAGTGGCCTTTTACGAGTGGTTATTCACTTTAGGAGCGTACAAGACATGGATGGCTCGCTGTTCTAATACAGGTACTCAAAGTATGCTTTCTAAAAACCTTACCTAGCTTCAGAAAGAGAACAGTGTTATAGGTATAGAAAACAGAAAGAGAGGGCACAGTTCAGCTGTTAGCAGGAAGGTGTCTAGTGCCACTTCTTTTGGGCGGTCTGTATTACACCAGCTGCTGGTGTAAAAACTCAGAGATTGCCTTTAAGTACTATGTCACACCTCTCAGCTCTGTGTAAAAGCTTCCGCTGCGTTAGGGCATCTGAAATGGCAGTATACACCTGTGTTTAATGGAGATGGGAAGTTGTAAAGGAGATTTTGATTATTCCATATAATGTGGGTAAGTGTTCATTCAAGATACAAACAAGAAATTAGATGTCATCAATAACTGCTGCGTGAAAAAATTAATCAGAGAACCACAAGAAGATATTTTTTTATAGCTATGCATATGACTCAGATACAGTGCCATAAAAAAATAATGTGTAATACTGGCAACAGAAATACTCTAGTTTACCCAGAAGTAAAGTTCTCAAAGGAGAAAAATGGTACAAGTGAGATCATCAACAGTGAAGTATAAAGGTCAATAGAGAAAACTGAAAAATGGTGTGGTTATTTTAAAGGAAAATGAAAAAAAAAGTGGATAAAAGAGTAAAATACTTGCATTTGGCATGAAGACTTTTCAAGGATATTTTTTAAAAGAAGATTTTCAGAAAAAATCTTTTAAAAGAAATATTCATTCAGAATAATGTGGGATTTTATGTCAATCAAGAATGAACTTGAAGTAAATAAAAAAATGACAGTAGATCAGAAAAATAAATCATCAAAGGCTAGTTCTCAGAGTAAGATGGCTATATAAAAAAATGTTTCAAAAAAGGAAAAGATGTATTCAAATGAAGAGAGCATGAATTCTAATCCTATAAATGTGTATACACTATTACTTAATTTATACTTCATATATGTACCTCAGTAAAGCAGATCTTAAGATTTTGAGAAATATTGTGTCAAAACTACTTGTATAAGAAGGAAGAAACCTCTCAAAGATTCTGTACTGCTTAAAAACGACCAAGGTGTAAAAGGAGTTAAAAAATTGGGGTCCCATTGCACAAGTGTTCAAAGAATTCACATATTAAATTGTGGTTGTACTAATTAATATGAAAATTATCACTTCAATTGGCTTAAGTAGTAGAAGTAGAAGAAAGCAGTAAATTTGTTACTCTTTTTAAAGGATTCCAGAGGTAATACAAGGTACAGACTGTAGTTCTAATAGGAACTTTAGTAAAGAATATGTTTTGTAGATATTCTTTAGCTGTACTTATAGAGCTAAAAAGAGGGTATGTGTCTCAAAATTTTTGGAGATTCTTGTAGGATCTAAAAGTATATATAAAAGAAAAAGAGCAAAAACTGTAACTACTGTAACCACGTCATGATCAGGGTCACCTCAGTCCTTGGGGAAGGTAATGGAGCAAAGAGTTCTGGAAACCATTTCCAAACATACTAAGCATAGGTAGGTGGTTGGCACTGGTGAGACGCATCTGGAGTGCTGGGTCCAGGTCTGGGCTCCCCAGTACAAAGAAGACATGCACATACTGGAGGGAGTCCGCTGAAGGGCCCTGAAGGTGATTTAGAGTGCCAAACATCTCTCACGTGAAGAGAAGGTAGGATTGTTGAGCCTGGTGAAGGGAAGGTTCAGGGGGATCAACGTGTATAAATACCTGATGGGAATGTGTAAAGAAGATAAAACCAGACTCTTCTCAGTAGCAGACAGTCACAGGACAAGAGGCAATGGGTACAAACTGAAATATGGGAAATTTAGTTTCAAGATAAGAAAATACTTTCTTTCTGTGAGGGTGGTCAAACACTGGAAAGTAGGTAGGAATGCATTGTTAGTCTGTAAATCTTAACAACATAATTAGAATGCCACATTTGTTTTTCAGTCCCATTGTTGTAATTCTTGCTCTTTTAGTCAAAATGAATAAAGGAAAACCTCATTAATAATTCCCTAAAATTAAAATGTTATTCTTGAAAAGTTACTGATATCTATGCCCTGTTTTTGATATCTTTCTCTCTCATCCATGCTCCTCTAGGCCCTAAGGCTGATCACATATCCCTGAATCAGTGATGTGTTGGGGTGTCCATAGTGAGTTGTCAACATCCTAAGTTCTCTGTAGGAGGAGTTCAGGAGGAGCTTGATGTTCACTTAAAGTCTGAAAGCTGCACTGTAGCCTCCACCAGTCATTATTATGTAGTGACTTTATCACTGGGTTTCTCACACCTTTACTATTCGTGGTATTCACAGAGCTTCAGCTACAGCACCGCAGGGGCAATAGTAGCTTGACTGCCAGGGAATGGCTAAAACCAGGTCAGGCCAAGGCAAACCCTGTCAAGCCCTTAGACCCAGCACTGTCTTGTAAGTGCAAAGTCTATGCTCCTTTATTATTAATGGCAAAAATCATGTTTACTGCTTGCTTACTTTGCCCTGTTTCTGACTCTCTTTCCATCAACATTCAGTAATGCCATAGGCGGAACTTAGATCTTAGGCTCTTAAGATGCTTGATTTGTTGAGGTGAGGAAGGTCTTGACCAAGGTGATAATCTGCTCAGGGTTTGTGCAATTTATCCCTCAGGATTTCCCTCCAGAAGAGAGTTTTCTAAGCAGAAGGATCTCAAAAACTACTTAAGAAGCACAAAGGTTAAACCGAGGCTTGAAGCAAATAACAGACACATTCTGAATAACAGGTTGATTATTTTTTTTTTACCGAGTATGTGTGCCTGACATTTGAAAGGGTCTGCCCTTCCCCTTGCTTTGGTTATTCCTGCTATTCTCTCTGTCTTTAAAGTCCAGAGTCTGGTACACGCTGTATCTTGATACCTAATTAACAAGGTACAAACTGATAGAGTTAAAGCAACAAGCCTTGTGATCTGAAGCTGGGTTCTACACATCTTAATATAGGAAAGCTGAGCAGAAAGGTTAGTTCCCACTGCTGTACTTTGCATTATAAGTTGGTTCAGAAGGAGGTTGTTCTTAGTGTTTATCATAAAGGGTTTAAAACAGAGCAAATTTTGGGGTTGTTTTTCAGAAGCTCAATTGTCCTGAGTTTTATTTAAAGCATTTCAGAGAAAAAATCGGCCATAAAGAGTGGGTTCTTCGACAGACAGAGAACAGGGTATTGGAGTATAAGCAGCCTCAAGAAAGCAAAACTTGATATCTCTACAATGAAACAAGTTAAAATGGTTGTCTTGAAGATATTTAAGAAATTACAGAAAGTGACATTACATTTAGATGCAAAATATTTTTTTTTAATTATTTTTAATTATTTTGATGGTGGTTTCTTTCTCTTTTCCTTATTATTTTTCCTTTCTGTTTTGTTTAATATTTCTTGCTAAGTTTCATATGTCTAGGCACTACTTCTGCTGAAGTGGATCTGAAACCTATTACAAAGCTGATTACAAATACAAACCTATTACAAGTCAATGTCATATTGTTGTGAAAAAAAGGGCATATCTTTTCTGTGTCTTAAAAACGTGTAGCCTGTAAGATGGGTAAACTAAATTTTCTGGTCTTCTCTGCCCTGTTTAGACATCAGACAAACTAGATTTGGGCACTATACATCTGGGAAGATGAGGGCTAATTCAAGAAAATCCATATCAGAAAAACAAGAACGGTTAGAGAGCAGGTCAATGTGACCTCAAATTTAAGACAGTTTATACTAAGGGGATACGCCAGTGTTCAAATATGTAATTTTAAAGTATTAAGTATTTTAAAAAAGAGGGCAATAATTGACTTCCTATACCTACAATAAAACAAGAAATAAATGGATCTAAATTGCAGCAAGGAAAACTCAGAACAGATATGAGGAAAAGTTTCACTGTGATATGAACGTTAGCATAGCCTGCCTTGCCTGTTCCTTGCCTAAGTTGCACAGTAGGTGTGCTGTGCCTGCTCTTGTACCTTGCTGAGCTTGACCTTGCCTTGCTGAGTTGCTTTCCTGGTTTGAGCCCCAATCTGCCTTTTCGTTACAGACTTGCATGGCAGTCTCTTGGCTAAACCTGGTTGCCATCACTGGACCCACACAGCTCTTCTTGTTTGGGTCTGCACTTTCGTTGGAGGGGGTCATTGTCTTGCCTGCCTCACTGTCACCCCCAGTTTATGTCTCCTTACAGGGCAGTTTAACCCTGACGTCTCCACTGCAGGTGGTCCTTAACAACAAGCTAAAAAACTTTTGCAAAAATGGCACAGATGTAGTTGAGCTTGTTTTAGTGCAGGAAGATAGGTTACATAAACCCTTTTAAAGCCTTCTAGTTTTGCATTTGTGTTTATAGTTCGGGTCTTTCTTGCAATAATTTATATGTGTTCAATTTTTTTATTATTTACAGGTATTTCATGTGATTACATTTCAGATTATTAAAGGATCTATTTTTTTAATTGTTATTATTGATACAATATCTATTATACATCTCAAAGAGTTTTCATTTGGTTTTTCTTTTGTGTTTTTTACAGGTATCTATTGCCAGATAAAGAATAAGATCCCGCTATGTTCCAAAAATTATAAAATTTACTGGCAGGGAGAGGAAAGAGAAAGGATTAAAGAATAACTGTGTATGCCAGGCATCCAACAGTGAAACCCTCCTAGGAGTGAACATTACACAAGATATCCCTATTTTAACAAGTTGCTTTATGTTCATGCTTTGAAGAAAAAGATATTAGAGAGATAAAGGAATATATTTCTTTTATTTGTGCTGCTTTTTAAAATACAAAGTCATCACATCCCATTGCTACACTGCACAGTAATTGATTTAAGATAAGATAAAACAAGGACTTGCTAACATTATGTGAGAAAAAAAGAATCTTCTTTACATTGTGACTCTAGGCATTCTGGTCTAGATAGCCACAGTAAAAGACAAGAGAAAAGCATAGATTTAAAGTAGTTTTAAAAACAACTGAAAAATGGGGAATCATGTCATTGCCCTAATGACTCCACCATGATAAGTTTGTTTGCTTAGTCACTAGAAAGTAGTAAGGGCATAAGTAGACAGAGAAAGCATTTTCAGTCTTTTCGCCTGCTTCCTAGTATGACCCAGATACTCTTTCACATTGGTGGTTTCTTATAAAAGCTCAATGGATCTTTGTTGACTGTAATTATGTGCTGAGTGCTAGCAGAAATTCTCAGACTTAGTAGGAACATTTAAAACGAACACTAAGTATTTTTTTTAATATTTCAATGACTGTATCTTATGATTGGGAAACTGAAGAACACTTAAGTTCCTTTCCTAAAACTTGTCAGTAGACTTATTTTTTTTTTCTGTATCTGGTTTCTGTATTTGTAGGTAGATATTTTTATATAATTGCTACTGCAAACCCTTCACGGATCTATCTGACAGCAGAATTTCTCCCTCTGATTAAGTACTTAATGATTCTTGTGAAAAATATTTTCTTTCTCCTCCATTTCCTATATTTGAAGTTTATATTTTAGTTAAATTCTTAGTATCTCCAAGGATTGAGAATCATAGCATTTCTGGGCAACCTGTTCCAGTGCTGCAATGGTGAAAAAAAAAAAAAAAAATCTCTGTAATTAATCTAATTTTTGCTCTTGCAACCTCTGTCCTTTTCCTCTCATTCTATCTCTATGTACCTCTGAGAAGAGTCTGGCTCCATCTTCTGTATACTGTGCTGTTAGGTACTTGAAGACAGCCATAAGATCTCCCTTTAGAGAGTAGCTCTCTGTAGTAGCTCCTACTACATCTAAACCCAGTTTTCTCCTCTTCTCTTCACATGGTGAGCTGTGGCAAACAGGGCAATGGAAAGAACAGCAGAATGTGATAAGCCTTGGTACAGACTGTGGATCAACAAAGGACAGAACAATACCTGAAACTGTGGGAAATCTGCACCATGATCTCACCATGGGCTCACCTGATTAGTGCCTGGTGCAGATATCTCTTGAGGAAAGCTAGGAGTGGCCACCTCCTCCAGCCACCCCTGCTCAGGACCCTCCTGCCCAGCTGTCGAAGCCCAGCCCAGTGCCCGAGGGCCCTGGGGTCTCTGCTCAGGCTGAGGGATGTGGCTACAACTTTCCCCTTTGCAGGTTCGACCAGCAGTGAAGCTGAGCACAGATCCCAGACACACACAAAGGACATTGACACAGCTGATCACACAGACATTCACAGACAAGGTGCTGTCTCCATCAGCACCCGCGTTCAGGACTCACACCAGACACGGGCACAGACAGCCACGTCCCCTCCTCCCTTTGGGCTGGCAGAGGCAGAAGGTCACTGGTGCAGCGCACACACCGCACTGCCCAGGTTCACAAGCACATGCACATTCATGGATCCCCCAAGCACCTTCATGGCCCCTCTGCCCCCTCCCCAGCACCCCTGCCCAGATCCTGGACCCCCTTACCCATCTCAAGTGTCCCCAACTCACTGTCTGGTCCAGCTGGGTGTTCGCTGCACACACGAAGCACTCACACTTGTCCCACAGGCACCCCACACTCACGGGTCCCCCTGAATACCATCACAGACCCTCCGCCTGCCTGATACCCCTGCACAGACCCAGGGTGATCAGGCAGAGGGCTCAGACATACAAGCCAAATCACAAGCCCATTTTACACTTGACTGGACCCTTTTATACCTTTACTGTCCATTTTCCCTGCTTTGTTCCTCGCTGATTCCTCTTTCCCTGCCTCCTTTTTCATTTGTCCCTCATTTTTGTGACCCTGTATGTTATTTATGACTTCCTCCTTTTCTTTTTCTAATTTATTTATTTATTTGAAAATACTTTTGACTAGATATCCTTAGAGGATCAGACACTCCGCCTTCACATAACCTTACAGTGTCCAGCTGTAAAGATCTGCAGCAGTAAAGACTGAGGGGAACACTGTTAAACAGGTGTCCAAACTGTATAGCGATATGTCACTGGATTGATAACTATGGTGGGTCTCCATTGATGTGTGTGCATGACTTATGGGAGAAGCTTTTCCTTGACAGCCTATCTCTCACTTTCTCTGCTTCATAAGTTGAACTCGGCAGTGTCGCTTTTTCCCTCAGTGACACATCCTGTGCTCCACCTCCCAACCATCTTTGGTAGCACTCCACTTGAATTAATTGCAGCATGTCAAAGTCTTCCTTGCATTGCAGACCCGAGAGTGCAGGACACAGTGCTCCAGGTGCCAGCCAGTGCCAGCTGCCTTCAGTCTTGCTAATACAGTCCAGCAGGTGACTGGCTTTCTTTGCTGCAAGGGCCATCAATAGATGGCTCATGCTCAGCTTCTTGTCCTGCACATAGCAATCCTTTTTCCCACAGCCTGCTTTCTAATCAGCAGGATCCTAGTCTGCACCCTTGCACTGGAATTATTCTGCCCACTGCAAGACTTTACGTTTGCCTTCATTGGATCTAATGAAATTCCTTAAGCCTGTGGGGGTCCCTATGAGTAGCATCTCTCTCCATCATATCAGTTTCTCCCTGTATCCGGTTATTATCTGTGGAGTTGTTGAGGCTTTCTATCCCACCTTCTAGGTCTTTAATAATAGTAAGCAGTCAACAGAGCTTATTTTCTCTTACTAGAAGGCTATCAAATAGGCCAGGCATGACTTGGCCTTGCTTCTTCTTTATCAGGTGTCCCTAATCACCTTCTTGTTCTTCATGTAACTGAGCATGACTTAAAGAGGGATTTGGCAGACTGATAGGCCTCTAGTTCCCTAAAATTTTATTCTTACCCTTCTTAAATAAAAGAGTGGAGATTTGTCTTTTTTAATACTTGTCTGTTCATACTTACAATAATGTAAAGGCAACCTACTGCAGTTGCCTGTGCAGCAACTGTGTGTTAATTTCCATACAATATCCTGCCTATGATAGCGAACAAGATTTATAAGAACAAAAATAATTCTGCTTCTCTAAGACTGCATATTTGACCATGTTGCTTTTCATTTATGAAAACTGTAACACTTCAAAGATCTGTCATGCTTTTGTAGTTTTCTCTCATCATTAGCAGGCAGAACTGGCAACTTATGAGGATTATCAAGATATAACGAAGCTATGTAGGGGGAAAATTAGAAGGGCCAAAGCTCAATCAGAACTCAGCTTGGCCACTGCAGTTAAAGACAATAAGAAGAGATTCTTTCAGTGTATCAATAGAAAAAGGAAGACAAGGGAAAATGTAGGCCCACTGATGAATGAGACGGGTGCCCTAGTGGTGGAAGACACAGAGAAGGCAGAGTTACTGAATGCCTTCTTTTCTTCGGTCTTCACTGCTAAAGCTGTCTCTCACGAATCCCATACCCTGGAGGGAAGGGGGAAGGTCTGGAGAAAGGAAGATTTTCCCTTAGTTGAGGAGGACTGGGTCAGAGACCACTTGGCCAATCTGGACATTCATAAGTCCAGGGGCCCTGATGGGATGCACACGCGAGTGCTGAGGGAGCTGGCAGATGTTATCGCTAGACCGCTCTCCATTGTCTTTGAAAGGTCATGGGGAACAGGAGAGGTGCCTGAGGACTGGAGGAAGGCTAACATCACTCCAATCTTCAAAAAGGGCAAGAAGGAGGAGCCAGGGAACTACAGACCGGCTAGTCTCACCTCTGTCCCTGGGAGGGTAATGGAGCAACTCATTCTGGATGTCATCTCCAAACATGTTGAGGAACAGGAAGTTATTGGAAATGGTCAACATGGATTTACCAAGGGTAAATCATGCCTGACCAATCTGATAGATTTCTGTGATGTTATAACTGGTTGGCTGGATGAGGGGAGAGCCGTAGATGTCATCTACCTTGACCTTACCAAGGCTTTTGACACTGTCTCCCATAACATCCTCATTAGGAAGCTGAGGAAGTATGGGCTAGACGAGGTGACAGTGAGGTGGATCGAGAGCTGGCTGTGTGACAGAACTCAGAGGGTTGTGATCAGCGGCACAGAGTCCAGTTGGAGGCCTGTAACCAGTGGTGTCCCCCAGGGATCAATACTTGGTCCAATTTTGTTCAGTATATTCATTAATGACCCGGACGATAGGACAGAGTGTATCCTCAGCAAGTTCACTAATGATACCAAACCGGGAGGGGTGGCTGACACTCCAGAGGGCCGTGCTGCCATCCAGCATGACCTGGACAGGCTGGAGAGCTGGGCAGAGAAGAACCTAATGAGGTTCAACAAAAGCAAGTGCAAGGTCCTGCACCTGGGGAGGAAGAATGCTAAGCACCAGTATAGGTTAGGGGTGGACCTGCTGGGAAGTAGTTCTGAGGAGAAGGATCTGGGGGTCCTGGTAGACAGTAAATTATCCATGAGCCAACAATGTGCCCGTGTTGCCAAAAAGGCCAATGGAATCCTGGGCTGCATAGGGAAGACTGTGGCCAGTAGGTCGAAGGAGGTCATTCTCCCCCTCTACTCTGCACTGGTGAGGCCACAATTGGAATACTGCATCCAGTTTTGGGCTCCCCAGTTCAAGAAGGACAGGGAACTGCTGCAGAGAGTCCAGCGAAGGGCAGCTAAGATGATTGAGAGACTGGAGCATCTCCCTTATGAGGAAAGGCTGAAAGAGCCTGGAGCATCTCCCTTATGAGGAAAGGCTGAAAGAGCTGGGACTCTTTAGCCTGGAGAAGAGAAGGCTGAGGGGAGACCTTATGGCATACAAGTATCTAAAGGGTGGGTTTAAGGAGGATGGAGCCAGACTCTTTTCAATGGTTCCCAGTGACAGGACGAGGGGCAATGGGCACAAGTTAGAACATAGGAAGTTCCATTCAAATACATGGAAAAACTTCTTTACAGTGAGGGTGACAGAGCACTGGAACAGGCTGCCCAGAGAGGTTGTGGAGTCCCATTCTGTGGAGATTTTCAAGACCCTCCTGGATGCAGTCCTGAGTAATGTGCTCTAGGCAATCCTGCTTTAGCAGGGGAGTTGGTCTAGGTGATCTCTAGAGGTCCCTTCCAACTCTGAAGATTCTGAGATTCTGTGAATACTCTGTCTGTGTCATGGTTTAACCCCAGCTGGCTACTAAGCACCACACAGACACTCGCTCACTCCCCCCATGGTGGGATGGGGCAGAGAATCAGAAGAGTAAAAGTGAGGAAACTCATGTGTTGAGATAAAGACAGTTTAATAGGCAAAGCAAAGGCTGCGTGCACAAGCAAAGCAAAACAAGGAATTCATTCACTATTTCCATCAGCAGGCAGGTGTTCAGCCATCCCCAGGAAAGCAGGACTCCATCACACGTAACGGCTATTTGGGAACACAAAATGCCGTAACTCTGAATGCCTCCCTCTTTCGTCTTCTTTCCCTAGCTTTATATACTGAGTAGGATGTCATATGGCATGGAATATCTATTTGGTCAGTTGGGACTAGCTGTCCCAGCTGTGTCCGCTCCCAGCTTCTTGTGCACTCCCAGGCTACTCGCTGGTGGGCTCATACAAGGACCAGAAAAGGCCTTGACTCTGTGTAAGCACTGCTCAGCAATGACTAAAACATCCCTGTATTATAAACACTATTTCCAGCACAAATCCAAAACATAGGCCCATACTAGCTACTATGAAGAAAATTAACTGAATCCCAGACAAAACCAGCACAGTCTGCAAAGCCACATGACTTCTGCACTACACATGGTGAGGGAGCTTTGTCTGCAGCTCTTCTTTTGGGATGACATTGGTTTCAGCCTTTTATAACTCCATGTCATCAGTAATCAACATTTTCTCTGCTCACACTACCATCATCAAGAGCATAACAACCTTCAGATTGTTCCAGAGTGCTATCATATTCCTGACAGAACAAATTTACAATAAACTGTAATCAGGAAAGACACTGGTCAGAATTCATTCTCACTTATACTGATGAAAATCCAAAGCCAGCTGAACTTAGTTAAAATATTATCACCTCACTCAGAACTGAGTTCTCAAACAGTAACAGAATTTGTCCATTTGAACACTGAAGTATAATTCCTTGAGTTTATGTTGGTATATCTGAAATATTATTGACCTTTGCCAGTCTAGCTGATGCTTGTCAGTGTCTGTCCAGTAGCTCGTACAGCACTGTGGTTTATTATAATCATGAATTTCAATGATAGTATGAAATGCTTCTTTCTCTCTCTCAAAAAAAAAAAAAAATAAAAAAAAGGACAGGTAAAATACACATGGATCTAAAATCTAAGAAATACAAAGTAAAGAGAAATGTTCCAGCTTCAGGATTACTATGAGCCTGACCCCATATTAGCTTTACATTGTAAATCACATAAGGAGAGCACTTAATCAGAACAAATACATAAAATTAATTAAGTCCAGCACTCATTAATCCTGTTAGAAAAAAGTGGTTTAATAAGCACTTTAAGGTTTTCTGTTTCTTTTAAATCCTTAGCAAACTTTAATATTCATTTCTATATGCAATGCAAAGCCCCAGAATTTGTCTGTTGACATATGTCCATGTGTCTGTGTATCTGTCTGATTATGAAAAGTAATTGAGAGTTCTCCTTAGTTGGAGTCTGAATAGAATGACTCCAGAGCATCCTCCTTCATAAATGTTTCAGCAATTTTGCTTTGTATTAGTATTAGTATGAATATTAGTATTAGTATTATTATGATTATTATTTACAAAGCTGGAGGAGAGTAAAATGGTATTTTTTGAATATGTAGCATGTAGAGGTAGGGACTGATAATATTTCTAGCAGTATTACTGATTTCCAGATGAGTCAGTTCTGGAAGCATCAAGCTCCTAACACAGACAATGATTCTGTCATCTGTATCAAATATACACAGTTGGTTTAGTTGTTGGGTTTTTTTTACAGCTTTTAAGGTTGGGGGTTTTTTTTAGCTTTTACAACTCTTAAAGTTTAAAAAAAAGTTTAAAAGTCTACAACTTTTAAAGCCTCTAAAATGGTGAACAGTGTATTATTTTCCACTATTCAGTAACTCAAAAGTGGGATAATATAATTATTCTCCAAAAAATCAAGAGTAGCAAAACAGAATTAAACATACATTTACAAAAACATTTCATTTAGGCCATGAATGTTCAAGGAAGAAAACAAAAAGGTGTGATGCTATGAAAACATGAGATTACAACAGAAATTATAATAATTATTTCTTTTTATCATTTAAATATCTGATAATGGAGATTTGTCTCAAAGATAAAAGAATGTTCTTCTTACTTAAATATTGAAAAGGTCAATATATTTTAGGCTAACTTTGGTGACTATCTGTGGATATCTATTTAAGTGAAAATATATGGTTTGTCTTGCTTCTTTTATTTTTCCACTACTGCTTATATTCCCTAAAAAATCCCTAAAAATATATTTATTTCTCTCCTTTGGCCATAATGAGAGCTTAGGATAACTTAGATGGCAGCCAGCAGAGATCTAAATTTAGATGAAATTTCTGTGCCTTATTACATGTCAGTAAGTTTAAAAGGTTCTTTTCCATGAAATTCAACTAACTGTAAAGCCCATTTCAAGGAATAAAATGCATCTACTCTTTGGTACTTAATCATCTTTGTCAGGGCTAATAAATTAAACATATCCAGGACCATTTTCTGACATTGAAGTCAGCTGCCACAGAAAGGTTTGTGCCCGTACTGTCGAGCTCTGCTGCTCTCCAAATGAGTGAACCCACAACCACCCAATGGGGACGGGACTCTTGCCTATACAGCGGTGCAGAGTGCCAGCTGGTCCAAGTCAGACTGTGCCTGGGATTGTTCCCACAAGTTATCTTGATAAGCAGTCAGTCCCAGAGCCTGGGAACACTCCGTGACACTAACTTAATTTATGAATTTATTAAAACCTTCTTGTCTGCCAATGAACTTAACTGAGGGTATATAAAATACAAAATTACAGCTACATTAACAGATTGCATTACTGATGAGCCTTATTGTGTTTTTTAACTACGAAACTATTATGTTCACCTTAAGTGAAATGGACAACACGAAGTGAAATGGATATGTGTTTGCAAGAATAGCAACAAACAAGTGGTTTCTTAGTACACACTTCAACGGTTTTCAGATGTTTAAAAGGATCCCTGAAGCACTGTGCAGGTATATTCATTCAGTACTTCAGAGTAAAGTGAAATGATAACACCATATTCCTTTTCATCCTCTCATCTAGGATTTTAGATCATAAAGAAAACAAAGTTTCAAGATGGATCTTTCTGTTCATACACTACATAAGAATTATATATGCTAATGTGACCTTATATTAGCATTTTAAATCCTGTTTTAGTGCCATGTAGAACTAATTTTGAGGACAGCAAACAGGAAATTGCTGGTTTCTGGCCAAGGAAAAGAGCCTCCTGGGTAACTTAGAGAACAGTGAAAATGGGAAGTAAAACTGGCCAATATTGGGGTCTACTTACAGGCCCTATGAATCAGTAGTTGTGTTGTCTGCTACTTGAAAGAAGCAACCTAGTGCTAGAATATACAAGAAACCAATTACTTTGTAACTTTGTATTTGAATGTCATTACATCTGAATTATATCTTAAAGACATTGTATGAATATCTGAACATTCAATCAGGAAGTAAAATTTAGGGTACACTCATATGTATATAATTTATAATATAATTGATTTTTTTTCCTTTTAATTTGAACCAGACACATTTCTCACTGATATGCTTTTGGGACTTTTTAACGGAAAATTTCATTTGAGCAGCTCTGCTTTATGATGTTTTAATGTCTTAGGAAATACCTCCAAATATCTTCAGTGGAAGAACTAGAAAGAGCCACTGAAGAAGCCACCACTGATGTTTGTTAGAACCATTCTGCGCTGTAGAATCTTGAGCCAAACTCTGCTAGAGGGAAGAGAAGCTAATTGTGTAAATGCAGCTGTCAGAGGGTTTGCTTCTGAAATTCAATTACAAACATCAGAACGGTCTCTTTAGTGTTTTCATATTTAAACGGTAACAGTTGTAAATGTCAAATATCTTCAGTAAACACTCTTATTCAATAAACTTCAGTAAAGACATAAGGCCAAATTATTCCCCAAATGATAGAAATTTATTGTATTACAGAATTTAGGTCAAAACTAATTTGTAAAAGACACACATTTTGGGGAGGAGACGAATGTGTTATCAGCTACTTTACATTCTTTTTATGACTGTACTAGGTTTATGTACTAAGTGCTTTTAAGACGCTTTTATGGTTTAATCCAGCCCATTTGTTTAATCTTCATTCCACTGTTCTCCTTTGTCATCATGCCTTTCACTTTTTTTTCGATCTAACAAGTTCCCTTAGTCTAATTAAAGTTCTTGACATATTCAGCAAGTAGAAATACTTGGATTTGGATACCCAAATACTCATGAATACTGACTAATGTAAAATGAAGAAAAAGGAGTTCAATTAATCTATTTGTGCATGTGTGTTTAAATTTACTTTGTTTTCCATCACCCACATTTTTTTTATTGTCCTTAATAGGAAGGGATAACTTGAAAGATGTTTCAAAAACACCTTTTTATTTTTTAAAGTAGAAGTCTCTTTCTACATAAAGTAGAAGCCAGAAACAAAAAATAAACAAGGATATAAAATAGCTAATGTCACGTATCAACAGCCACTCCACGACATGAAATGAAATCCTATTCTCTTTGCCCATTTAGAATGTAAAAGTGGTTCTACACTGAAATTGCTATGTGTTTTTATACGTCAAAATGAAAACCAGGGTCTGCAGTATCTGCAGTAGCTCTGCAAGGCTTCATAGGTTTCATATGGGGTGGGGGGCGGAAAGCAGAGTTAAAGCCTTTTAAGAATGCCAGTACTGTAATCAGGCAATGAGATCAAGCTGAAGCCAGTGCTGCTACTTCCTCACTGGTGCTGCCACCAGAATTCCTCTCTCCTATTTGTATTTCGTAGCATATTCTCTTTTCCTCCACAGACAGATTAACTATCTAATTTATCTAATCTATTTATTATTCTATCATTCTATTTATATCTATATATCTTTTTCTAAATACAAACACATGTATACACATGCCAGGTGTTTTAGAACTGATATGTTTGTAAAGGTAAAAAACCTCAAATTAGTAGGAGTTAAGAAAACCCAAGAAGTCTTTAAGCATCCTACTCTTTTTTGTAAGAACAAAATTAAACTATAACAGCTGACACACATAATAGATTCATATATATAAGAATAGATGCATATATAGATATCTTTAAGTTGCAAAAATTAAGAAAATTAAGAAATGTCACTGTTTTACATTTAGTTTCTTACTTTCAGGATAGTGCTAAGACAGAGACAGATCCAAACTCTGGACAGCAAATCTTTGTTAACCTACAATAATAATAACATTGCAGAAAGTAATGTCTGTAAAAGCTTGTTTAAAATTCCAGCAAGGCTGATACCCAATTAACAGCAAAACCTGCATGAACTATGACAGCAAGAGTATTCCATTTCGTGAACAAGAATCAATTATTAAAAGAGAAATCTATATAAGAAATATTATAAAAGGTTCTCCCTGTACTCTTTTCATCAGACTTCAAAGGAACTTTTCTCAAACGCATTAAGAATATACTATAATTCAAATGTTGCATTTATGTTGTGATATTAGCTGCAAGAAGCAGCAGAACTGAAATATGCACACTGTAGAGAGTGTAGCTTTTGTTTCTTCTGAAGAGAAGTGATAATTTCAGAAACAGAAGTTTTCCATGGACTTTTAAATTTCAAAAGGAAAAGAATCATATGCTGTATTTTCTGGAATGATCTGAAATAAGTCAAAGAAATCAGTATAATCTGAGTCAAATAAAAGTGACTAAGTCAGTATGATTTTGGTAAAGATTAAAGATTGGATAAAGAGAATAATACTGAGCAATGAGAAGGACGTTTCTGGAACAGGTTGCCCAGGGAATTTGTGGATGCCCCATCCCTGGAATTGTTCCAAGACCAGGCTGGATGAGACTTTGAGCAATCTGGTCTAGTGGGAGGTGCCCCTGCCCATGGCAGGGGCATTGGAACTAGATGATCTTTAAGGTCCCTTCCAACCCAAACCATTCTATGATTCTATGATTCTATGATTCTATGATTCTATGATTCTGCACTTGCACTATGCATGGGTGGAACTAATAATGGAAAGCCATGGCTAGCTCTAGTATCTGCAGTCCAAGAAGAAAGTATTAGCTGCAGAAGACTCAAAGAAGACTGAAGGAACTATTCCTAACTTTAAGTGTTCTAAATAGTTTGAAACACCACATATTAAATCATTTTAGTGTAAAAAAACGTGTTAGGGTATACTTTAATCAGCATATATAGAGAATGAACGAATGATAACAAAAAACAATTTAAAGTAGAAGAAAAGAACAGAATTGCATCTACTGAGATGATCAGTCAATAGCAGAAATAATCAGGTGGACTTTCTATTACTGACATACTTGGGACAAACTTGGACATTTTTCCAATAATATGTTCTAGTTGAATTACAAATTAGCAAAGACAAGCCTTACATTTTTTATTATATTGAAGTATTTCTTTTGTTTTTCGTATAAGACCATACTATGCTGACAGTTCTTAACAAACCAGTAGTCATCAGAAAATTAGAATATCTTTACAAAACTCTCATTCTATTTTTCCTTTTTTTTGGTTTTTTTTGTTTTGTTTTGTTTTGTTTTGTTTGTTTTTTTTTTTCTTCTAAAGGATATATGTGAAAGATCAGTGACGTATAAAATGTCAGTTATTTGTCTTTAAAACAGCTGAGGTGAGGTAGTAAAATAAATATTAGTGATACAGTCTTCTTAGGAATGTGGTCCTGTGATACAGTCTTTCACAGATTCTAGAGATTTCTTTTACACATATGGATATCCCATCCCAGACAAAGCTGATAGTGTATTGATGATATTTATTTTAAAGTCTCTGAAGCATCTTTACCCTCTAATGTAATAATAACAGTTTGGTTTTGGTTTTGTTTTTTTTTTGTTTTTTGGTCTGTTTTTTAAAAATATAGGTAAGTCTAAACATTGCCATATGCATTCTCACTCTATACAGTTAAATAATTATCTATAATGCAGCATAATTTGTAACATTTTCCAGCAACTGCAATGCAGTTTAAATGCTTATTTACCTGTCATCATGCTGATTGTCTATTTGTGGATACATAAAGCAACTTCTGGAGTTGGAGAAGGTGTTAAAGCACTGAGCTTGTCTACTTTATATGTGAAAATACCCTGGAGGCATAACTGTGAACAATGACAAACAAATTAAAGGAGGTTTTAAAGTATGTATCACAAAGAAGATACATGAAGAAACAGGAAGAAACGGGAAGAAACAGGAAGGGAAGAAACGGGAAGAGACGGGAAGGGAAGAAACGGAACGGGAAGGGAAGGGAAGGGAAGGGAAGGGAAGGGAAGGGAAGGGAAGGGAAGGGAAGGGAAGGGAAGGGAAGGGAAGGGAAGGGAAGGGAAGGGAAGGGAAGGGAAGGGAAGGGAAGGGAAGGGAAGGGAAGGGGTTTTATAACTTTCAATAGAGAGGGTATGTTAATGTATTTCAAAGAGTTTTTTTTTTAAAAAAGCTACTCAGATACTGTGACTTTAAATAGAAGTTACTGTATTCTGTGCTGCACAGTGGGAAAAACAATGGGTCAGATTTGTGTGGGACAAAAAGGAAAAAAAGGAAGAGCAGAGTTCAAGAAACATTTGATCCTGCAAAGAGTTGTAAACATGTGGAATAACCCATGAAGCATAATCATGGAGTCAATAGCATTGGGGCTGTTGCAGCAATTAGATGGCATCCTAGGAGATATGCAATGCGATGGGTTGAGTGATCCTTAGATATTTCATCAGTATCTCTGTCTTTTATGTTTGTTTTTTCCCCCCCTCAGCTGTGCAGGGCAATACTTTTCTTTCTATCTGTTACAAATTGTTCAGGGTATTGCACAGTAAATTAGGGATTTGCAGGTTCATCTAGAAAAGTTCATTACAGAGATTACAGAGATATTTCTTTTTTTTTTTTATTTTTAAGAAAACAAAAAATGAAGAAAAAAAATCCAGTAAACCAGAATTTCGTAAGGTAAATTTAAAAGAAAAATTACATTTTGTATACTGTGAAAATACTATACTTGGTCTTTCTCCATAAGAAAATAAAATGAAGCCATTTGGAAAAGTAACAGGCTTTCCATTCAATCCACCCACCACTACTAATCTGTATGTTGATACACATCTATCTGTGAAAAAAGGAACCACCTTAATTGTATTACTCATTTATGCCAGTTCCAGAGAAAATAATGAGATGATTCATGTAATTAACATCTGCAGAGTTTGGCTTATGTGTTAGAAATATTAATGGTATTTGGAATGCTTAATAAGTACTCAATTATAATGAATACTTCATAATCCTTACTGCTCTGTTGGTGTAAATACTTCATGCTTTGCTAAAACTCCTAATGATTTAAACCATTTTTCTTCAATCTTCGTGTTGACATCCACATCCCTATAAGGGGTTACTTTGTCCTAAACTGTAGTACAGTACTGTATCTTTGGAGGTGTTGTGGTTTAGGCTGGGCTGACCACTAAATGAATGACAGGTTAATTTTTAGGTTAAAAAGGAAGTCAATGAACTGCAGCTGGGATGCAAGTCAAGTCATCTATCTTTTTTGCAGTTATATTCTGTTCTTAAAATTCAGGGGACAAGCAATATGGAAAGTAATTTTCATTTTTCTGGGCAACTCAGCCAACTCCATGTTTTTTTTCAAAGAAACCTTTGAAAAATTTGGCCTGCTGGAAACAAAGTATTTCAAAAATCCTTTTTGCAGTGCTACCTCTCTCCTTAATCAACATAACCAATCTGGAAAGAAAGAAAGAAAAGAAACAAACAAAAGCTGCTGCATAGAATCAAAACTGTCGATGTTCCTTTGGAAGCTAAGTAAAACACCTAAAGAATCTGGGCCTAAGGTATAGAGTGGATGCAAATTGAGCTGGTTTAGAAACAGATTTGTCAGGCATGAGGGAGGTCTAGAAAAAGGGACTGCACTGATGGTAGAGGAGTAATGGAAGAGGTTTTGAGAACAGGACTGCTCCTTTTGGCGACAGTAAACCATTCAGTGGTTTTTGTGGCACCATCAAACTACACTTTCAGGATGTGAGTGATTAAAAGAGCACCAGTTGAATGAGGTCAGGCACTGGCTGCAGATCTTCCATGCTGCTTGTTTCAGGCCATTTCAGTTAAGTCTTTCCGAGATAATGACTGGACGTAGCTTGGAGCATGATTCCCTTCAGTTACAGCTCCCAGAAGAGAACAGGATGCTGCTGCAACAGGACTGACTCTTCATTCTCTGCACAGTTCTCTAACATTAATGCAAAAATGCTTTGCACTTTCACATACCTTCACATTCTCTGAAGTCGTACACTAAGACATACAAGATATATTGTTTCTTTAGAAGCACTGCTCAACATATACAACCAAATCCTAACATTTCAGACATTTTGGCCTGAAAAACTTTAAAAATAAGTTATGACTGAGTATTTGTGGTCCAAACAGTAATGGCATCTGACAACATATTATAAAACAAAGCTTTATTGAGGCAGTAAAAAAAATGAGCAACAACATGCCCATACAGCGATTCATCCGATCACCAATAGCAAACAAAGGATCTTAGGTGATGCTATGGCTCTGTCAGAGCCACTTAGTATCCAGGCCATCTGTCAGCAACAGCCAATCATACAAATGCCTTTTGAATGCAGGTATGAATTGTGTTCTCCCTTGACGCCACCAGTGTGATTTGAGAGAATCACACCTTACATGAATAATATGGATGGCATCCTGCCTGTGCTGCTGGTATAGAATCACACAGTAGAATCATAGAATTGTTTAAGTTAGAAAAGATCTTTAAGACTGACTCCAACCATCAGCCTAACACTGCCAAGTCCACCACTAAAAAATGTCCCTAACCACCAAGTCTACTTGTCTTTTAAATACCTCCAGGGATGGTGATTCCACCACTTCCTTGGGTAGCCTGTTCCAATGCTTGACAACCCTTTCTGTCAAGACATTTTCCCTAATATCCAACCTAAACATCCCCTTGCGCAACTCAAGAATGTTTCCTCTTGTCCTATCACTAGTTACTTGGGAGAAGAGACCGACCCCCACCTCTGTACAACCTCCTTTCTGGTAGTTGTAGAGAGTGATAAGGTTTCCCCTCAGCCTCCTTTTCTCCAGATTAAAAAAAAAAACAGTTCCTTCAGCTGCTCCTCATAAGACTTGTTTTCCACACCCCTCACCAGCTTAGTTGCCCTTCTCTGGACACGCTCCAGAATCTCATTGTCTTTCTTGTAGTGAGGGGTCCAAAACTGAGCACAATACTCAAAGTGGGACATCACCAGTGATGAATACAAGGGGATGATGACTTCCCAAGTCCTGCTGGCCACAGTATTTCTGATACAAGCTACGGTGCTGTTGGCCGCCTTGGCCACCTGAGCACACTGCTGGCTCATAATCAGCCAGCTGTCGACCAGCATCCCCACGTCCTTTTCTGACGGGCAGCTTTCCAGTCACTCTTCCCCAGGTATCAGTAAAGGGTCAGAGTATCAGGAGGCAGGGTGTTGGCAGCCTGTCTACAACAATGATATTGGTCAAGGGGCAGGATATTGAGAGGCAGCGAGTCAGTACTGCATGAACTGAGATGAAATTTGGACCAACATCAAAATATTATGGATGCATTCAATCAGCTATAAAAGGGATGAGTTCCACCTAGTCTCAACTTGAGTCTACTTGTGCAACTTATATCTGGAGCCAAGGAGTGGCCCCTGCCTCTGTTTTATTTAGCAATATAAAATACAGGCATAGCATAATATAGCCGTAGCCTCAGGTTTAAACTTTATCTCAGTAATCAAAGTAGAAACTTTAACTGTTCAGGTATTGCCAAACTCATCAGGTTACGGCTATGGGCTACAGCTTACATCTATCTTAATTTCTCATGCTAGAGAATTTCTATCTTATATTAATAATTAAATAGTAACTGCCTGCAAGAAAAAATGCTTCATATACCCAAGAAAAGAATTGTAACTGTCAAAGGTAGAATTCTGAATAATGACTCTTTTTTGAGGGCATGACAACCATCTCTTGTTGTCTCCTTTCACAGGACTGTTTCATTTAATGTAAGTGGGAATTAAACTTCTAAATCATATAGGTAGCTTATGAAAAAGTGTAACATCAAACAAGCTGCCTGAGCCCAATACAATGATTAACCTTGTGGTAGCTACTTGTATACTTGAAAGTTACATTGAAAATAACATCAGAAAAAAGAAATGACAAACAGCTCTATTACAAGTCGAAGAGAATCTTTTATTCTTATTTGAACGTTGCTGACAGCATGAGCTATAAAGAAAATAAGAACTGTGTTGTAGAAAGCATTTTTTATTCTATTTTCATTTTTCATTGAATAGTTTAAAATAAGTTTCCATCTCACGTAGTGTGACCAAAAAAATTAATCTGGATTTAAGAATCACTTCCTTGTTGTTAAGCTAAATTAAACCAGTTCTTCTGAAAAGCCATCACAGTATATCAGTTATACCATCTGCACAAACATAGTTAGTTATTATCAAAATGTTTGTCTTACAGGAAGAATGAAAGACCACTAAAAACAATGACACTGAATGAATCAATTAACAATCTGCAGAACAGGATAGAAGTCTGGATTGGGAAAAGTAGTACATACTAGCACGGATTTAGCTATTGACAATTAAAGAAACAGAAGAAATCAGTCCAGCTGCCTCTTAAGTGGCTTCTCACTCTGTATAATTAAGGTGCGGATCTCCTTGTCACAAGGCATTGTGGTTGTTAAAAATTTATGGGGGAAATAATTCCCTTGATGGCCATTAAAAAAATAAAATTCAGGCTCTGGAATTTGCAGATTGCTGGAGGCTGGCGGAATAGTCTGGGAAAATATCACTGCATATGCGTCCTATTACTGTGCTGCTTCACATTAATCCCCTTTTAGCTACCGTTGAAAACAGAATGCTGTGCTGGTGGGCCTCTGGGCTGACATTCTGCATAGCTTGGTCATTTATCTTTTCATTTGCAATTGACCTTTTTTTCAGTAGCTGAGCTGTCTGTAGAAACAAGTTTTCTGACAATGTATGCCTGTAGAGTCTGAAGCATCAAGGTAGACTAAAGCTACACTCTGTTTTCTATTAGAGGATAATAGTTCCTTCCTCTTGAAGATTTTTGAAGTTGTCAGCCTAGCCTTCTGCTTGGGAAATCTCTTGTATGTTACATTAATTGCCTACATTAGCTTATGAAGTTTTAGTTTTAATCTCAGAAAGGCAGATATACTGTTGCTGAAATCAGTGATACCATTCTATGCTGAACAGCAACAGTCTTGACAATGAACAAAAGAATTTCAAAGAGCAACAGGCCTGAGCTGGCTTTGACCCATGTACTCCTTCCTGGCAACTGGTGATGCCCAATGGTGTGATAGTGAGCGTATCATGGAGACCAGTAATGGGAATCTTATTGTTTGGCAGGGGGGTTGGACTAGATGATCTCTGAAGGTCCCTTCCAACCCCTACCATTCTACGATTCTGTGATTGTGATGGAATGGTATATTGCAATTGCTGTATTTTTCTAAGTGTAGCATACATTTGATTGTATGTGTTGTGTTGTGTTGCATTGTGTTATGCAGTATATTTTGTATCACTCTGCTAAATAAGAAATCCCGTGTAACATCAACTATTTTTAAAATTAGTAAATTTGATGTCAAGTAGTACACCCTCTATGCATGAAGTACATGAAAGAACCTGGTCAGAGAGTTTTTGACTCTGACAGGGATGCTGAGGTCTTCTACTATTTTTTGCAATTGACAACATTCACAGAAAATTACTTTTCTGGGGCATGGTAATCAGTAAAAAAAAAAAAGATTCACATGTCTATCTGTTTGTATATATAAATATATGTGTATACACATGTATATGTACACAATTTCATGTGCAATATGTAGCGTAGAGAGAATGAACTAATTCAGACAGCTCTGTAAGAAGAGTCTGGATTTCTGACTTACTCAGAGTCTCCAGGCAAAAAAATCAATATCTATACCTGGTGTCTTGTTTACTGTCATTTCTGTTCATAACGCTGCTTTATCTAATCATGGTGTGGTAAAGAAAAGTCTATGAGTGATTACAAGATAATGAGATACTGCAAGAGTATCACAGAAGTAATGACATTAATATTAACTTTTAATTTGTCATATTGACATTAAAGGACTATTTTGCAAAATTGGTTGAAAGTTTACAGGGAAAAAATCAGTATTACCCTGTTAATAAAAAACGGTGACTGTAAACACTATTTCTGACACTCTGTCACTTACAGAATCTTTATTTGATTTTTTTTTATTTTAAGAATAACAACATAAAACATTTTTAAGATCACCATGTTCAATTACTGTTTCATTTAACAAAAATTGCCCAGCATTAGTAACTTGTTGTCAAACTAATTATTTATATTTCTTTATGCTGAACTGCATTTACCCTCTGTTGTCCCAATTACATAAATAGTCTAAAAGCTTTTGAATCTAGTTTAATGGTTACTACTGTTTGCTATGGTTTCAAATTTATTGCTAATTTGAACACTGTTTTCACTACCATTTTCCAAGCTCTCTATGGGGTCTGTAACAATTTATATTTTTTTTTTTACCACAGGGTGTCAAAGCAGTTTGACACTGAAGCAAAGACTTCTAGGGAAATAATGTCATAGGATAATTTTGTTTGGAAGGGACATCTGGACATCCACTAGTCCAGTCCATGCTCAGATCACGGTCAGCTAGAGGAGGTTGCTCACAACTGTGTCTGATTGGGGTTTGAGTATCACCAAGGATGAATGCCCCAACGTCTCTGGTAAACCTTTTCTAAGTTATGGCTATGTCATATCGAAAATGTTTCTCCTTTTATCTGTATTTTGTATATGTATCCAGAAATATGTATCTAGAAATATTTATGTATCCAGAAATATTCAGTTGCCTTTCTGTTCTTTTCTGTCAAGTTTTACCAAAATGACTCCTGTTTGTGAGAAAAAAAAAAAAACACCCTTAGAAGAGAGGAATAAGAGAAATAAAAGAGTGGAATAGGAAGAACAAAATTAAAGGAAAGCTAGACTGGGACTGAAAGATAAACTGGATTATAGAACAGCTGGCTGGATTTGAAAAATTCTAATTTCTTTTGTTAAAAAATTAACTCTTTGATACAGCTGTGTCCTCAAGCATAATTTTGTAATGATCCTTCACAACATTGGAATTAAGTATGATGGTTTATAACAGATATTCCCAAAATATTGCTTAATAGATAGAATAAAATGGGAGATAAATAATAAAATAGTTCTGCGATACAATTTTCTTTGCAATATATGCAGCAATTAAAAAGTGACTTTACAGGTCATATTGTTGTGGCCCAGTATATTTCAGTAGTCCAGAGGCTGTTTGTGGGTTGCTGATGCACATTTTAAAGTTCCAGAAAACCTGAAACCCAGAAAACTAATGCAAAGTTACTATTTAAAAAAAAAATAATTAAAAATCATCATTACAACTCACATTTTTGTATAGCTGATTTTTTTATTTGTTGAAATAAAATAGTAACCTGGGTTAACAAATGTACTTGAATGAAAACCTCAGAACTGTAGTTTTACCTATACTTTATCATCCTTTTTTTGCATTCTTACTTTAACCAAGGGTTTAGATTTGGTAAATCCATGGTGTAGCCAACGAAGAGACGCAAGTAGCTCACAGGATTTCCAGAGAGAGGCTTGACAATATTTAGAACAAAATCTAGTGAATTAGACATTCTTCACTGATTAAGTTGAAACTATACACCTGCTGAAAATGAAATTTAGCCTCAGATTCAAACCTAAGCACCCACAAACTTTGTATCCGTATATAGGTGAAGTGCTAAGAAAAAGCCTATTCACAATTATAAAATTCTGTATGTATTAACATTTTATCAGGATATATTTTATCTATCATATGCATTATGACACAAATACTATAAGTTTGTGCTTAAATAAGTAGTAGAAATAGGACGTACCACCATAAATCAGCAAAAGCATACATGAAGTCTTATTCAGCCTATCAGTATACACCTATCAGAACACAGAGTTCTGATTCCTTCATCAGGAAACAAGAATTTTTGCAACAACAAAAGAAAGGATCTGAATGGACCTTCAACTGTTTATCACTTAAGAATAAGCAAAACAAACATTGTTACTAACTACTCAGCTTTCAAATAATGATTTTCTTTTTTTTTAACCTCTTCCCCCCTCACTGCAAGGCATGAAATATAAGATATACTACCAGAGAATTATCCTTATAGGTTCTAATAAAGTAAAAATCAGTGCATCACAATGCACAACTCTTCCTAAACACAAGTTCTATAATTTTTTATTGAAACATACAAATGCAGATTTTGTCTCTCTAAATCAGTATTCTGCCTTCTGTAGGAATCTGTCAGAGGTGAACAAAAAGGATGAAATATCTCATATTGCAAAGGATGTTTGAATTATGAAAATCTTTTAATAATCCTGTGATTTCCTTTTACTTATACAGGTATTAAAACTTTTAGTTTACACTTCCAATTTATGGGAAGAGACAAGATGATGTTCTTCATCTCTGAACTGTATATGCCATTTCTTTTCTATAAGTAATACTCAAGTTGCAATGACAACGCAAATCCTGTAAGGAATAAGAGCTTTCTTTTCTGAAATACCGTTTGTGAGTTATGCTTATCCAGTTCTGTATTTAAGAACAACTTAACAATTTTTCTGAATAGAGGAAAGTGTGATTATTCCCAGAATGAATTCAGAGATAGATTCTATATTTCTACAGAGGCAGAATTTCTCTACAAACAAGCTAGGTAAAACCAATTTTTAATCAGTTTTGCAAATTGGCTTCTACAGTAAATTCAGAGTTCTTTTTACCTATTAACATCTTGATTGCTTTATCTGATTGAAAATAAATAAATTGAATAATATATAAATATTTGTTTATGAGTTTGATCGTCTTGCTGTTCTTTGGTTGGTGTAGTCACGGTTTATATGTAGAAAGTGCCTTTGCATTTTTATCTCCTTAGTTTCTCATATCTAATTTTTCTGTTTGCATCTTTTTTTTTTAACTCTTTTTCCAACATACACAAACAACTTCATGATAAGTATTTAAATAATTCTGAGATATACTTCTGTGTACACTACAGATGTTTTTAAAATGAATATGATTATGTTGGAGATGTGACTACAATGTTCAAATCTACCTCTATTTCCTCGGGAAGCAAAAGCTGCAAAACAGAATTCTGTTTTTATATTATGCAGTAAAGACATATGGATTCTTCGTCACTAAGATTCTGTCACTAAAACATCTTAAAAGGGGCTTTTTATTGAGTGTGCTGTCTAAATCAGCTTTCCCATCAATTTTGCAGCCATTTGTAGTCAAAAGTAATGAGTGTCTCAGCTCATAGATTTCAAAGTAATATATTAGAAAATCAAAGTAAGAGTGCACTGAATGGAAACTGCATTGAACTTCAGAAAGCAATATTGATACTTTTTTTCCTGCTGAGGCAATTATAGTGAACAGCAAAAACTGGTTTTGATGCTATTAGCTGTTGACAATTTAATTATTCTAAGGAATTTCTTAAGAAGTTCCTTCAAAGTATTAATGTGTTGCACAAAGTTGAGTTGCTTTTTTTAACAAGGAATTATAAATTGCTACTAGATTGCATTTAAAATGTAATATGTATGAAAGCTTTAAAACTAGAGATATGTTTTCTCTGAAGGGAACTGAATGAAATAGGTCATTTTTTTTTCTATACATGTATAATATTCAGAAAACAAAGAAAGGTTCTATCTTCTTTCGTATCTATTTCCCCTGCATTTAAGGAGTCAGTATAGGCAAAATTTTATTTCTTCAATGCAAAATACTAGCAATGGACCTTTTAAAATCCTAATTCAAGCTATATTCACCATGAGAAAGGAGTGAGAAAATCAGATATATAAAGAGGAAATCATAAAACAGAAAAAAAAAAGTTGGTAAAGAGGACATAGGAAATATTTCATCCCTGAAAATGGTGGAAAGATGGACCCAGAAGGATTAAGGTGATGTAGAGAAATTACAAGAAGCAACTAACCTGACATTACAAACTGCTTGGACTCTATTTTGGAAGCATGTTACTTCTCCTCAGAACAATTGGTGTACTTGATCTAGTTTAATGATAACTGAAAGAAGCGCAGCAGAAACAATGTATTTTCAACTCTAAATTGGAAATATAAAATTAAAAATATAATCTCTCTCATCCCCAGTGATGAGGAAAATATTTTTTTCCAATATCTGCTAGATAGTTTACCTAAATTATATTAAAAAACCCAAGAGAGTGCGAATTTCTTAATAGGGAAAAATACATTTGAAATAATTCTGTCCTACTTAACAAAGGTCTCCATTGTTGTTTCCTCTCCCAGTGAATGTTTCTTCAGACCTCTCACAGGCTTAATTTAATTCAGTGTTGACTACATACTCCTACTATAGCATTCCTGTGAACGTGTCTCCAGAACACATAACAAAAATAGGTGATAGAGCAGTTTACCCCCTATTGTCGACCATAAAACTTAGGCTGACTGGATGAATCTCTAAGAGCTTGCCCTGCATGCTGAAGAAGGATACTAAAACCAAGGACTTCTGCAGCACCAATCACAGAATCACAGAATGGTAGGGGTCGGAAGGCACCTCTGGAGATCTTCTAGTCCAACCTCCCTACCAAAGCAGGGTCACGTAGAGCAGGTTGCACAGGAACGTGTCCAGGCGGGTTTTGAATGTCTCCAGAGATGGAGACTCAAAAAACTCTCTGGGCAGCCTGTTCCAGTGCTCTGCCACCCTCAAAGTAAAGAAGTTCCTCCTCATGTTGAGATAGAACTTCCTATTTGGAACTTCCAATTATCCTTTACTTTGTAGGAAAAGAACAAAGGGAACAATTACATAATGGATTTATTTTCTTATCCTCTGTCAGTTAAGTAATGTAAGACTGGATTAGTTGAGAACTAATTGCTGAGGTATTGTTTCAGAACAGATCTTCATCCATTGGTGAAAGGATATTCACGTCATATTGTTATGCCTATGTTTTGCACCTACAGCTATCAGAAACAGAAATACTGCATAAATCATTGCCTAGAAAATGAACCTGTACTTGCATAGAATCATGGAAACACAGAATCTTCATGGTTGGAAAGGACCTTTGAGATCACTGAGTCCAACCATACACACACCAAAAAACCCCTACAATCTCTGCCACTAGAACATGCCCTGAAGTGCCACATCTAGATGTTTCTTAAACACCTCTACGGATGGTGACCCAACCACCTCCCTGGGCAGGCTGTTCCAGTGCCTGACCACTCTTTCAGGAAAGTAATTCTTCCTAATATCTAATCTAAACCTCCCCTGACGCAACTTCAGACCATTTCCTCTGGTCCTGTCGTTATTCACTTGGGAGAAGAGGCCAACACCCACCTCTCTCCAGCCTCCTTTCAGGTAGTTGTAGAGGGCAATGAGGTCTCCCCTCAGCCTCCTCTTCTCCAAACTAAATAAGCCCAGCTCCCTCAGCCTCTCCTCATATGACCTGGTCTCCAGACCCCTCACCAGCCTGGTAGCTCTCCTCTGGACACGCTCCAGCACTTCAATGTCCCTCTTGTACAGAGGGGCCCAGAACTGAACACCGTACTCGAGGTGAGGCCTCACCAGTGCCAAGTACAGAGGCCCCATCACTTCCCTGCTCCTGCTGGCCACGCTATTCCTGATACAAGCCAGAATGCTGTTGGCCTTCTTGGCCACCTGGGCACACTGCTGGCTCATGTGAAGCTGGCCGTCCACCAGCACCCCCAGGTCCTTTTCTGCTGGGCAGCTTTCCAGCCACTCTTCCCCAAGCCTGTAGCGTTGCTTGGGGTTGTTGTGACCAAAATGCAGGAGCCGACACTTGGCCTTATTAAACCTCATACAGTTGGCCTTGTCCCATCGATCCAGCCTGTCCAGGTCCCTCTGTAGAACCTTCCTACCCCCAAGCAGATCAACACTCCCACCTAGTTTGGTGTCGTCTGCAAACTTACTGAGGGTGCACTCAGTCCCCTCATCCAGATCATCGATAAAGATATTAAACAAAACTGTCCCCAAAACTGAGCCCTGAGGGACACCACTGGTGACCGGCTGCCAAGAGGATTTCACCCCATTAATCACAACTCTCTGGGCACGGCCATCCAGCCAGTTTTTAACCCAGCGAAGAGTACACTTGTCTATGCCATGATTTGTCATCTTCTCCAGGACAATGCTGTGGGGGATGGTGTCAAAGGCCTTCCCAAAGTCCAGATAGACAACATCCACAGCCTTCCACAGCATAGAACTTCATCAATGAAATGAAGGAAAATGTACTTAAAAGAACACAAGAGAGTTATATGATTTGAAATTTTCAGTCACTTCAGTTCTGAAATATGGAAAAGTTGGAAGAAACTCCAGGTAAGTATTCATTGATTGCATATATTCCTATGTTGAAGACCTTGCCAAAAATTTGCCCTCAGAAGTCAGCATGTAGTTGTAGGAATAGTCTCAGAAGCTCACAAAATTATTCAGTGTCCTGTTCAACAGTGAAATATAATTACAGAATTATCTTTGATTGATTCAGTTGTAAACTGGTAACCTCTACTTGTCATTCCACACCAGAAGCAAAATGGTATAAAAATGGCGTCTTACTGAATTTTATCTCCTGTGATGCTTCCCACTTGCTCCCAAGCCATAAAAATTTGCACTGTATTTTTTTCAGAGAACCTACTTTTTCATTTAAGCATACACCTTCATCTGGAAGAGCTTGCTGCCCAGCCTAACCATTTGTTGTCAGGATTTCTGCTTTCAAAACATGCATGTCTTCAGTGATAATTTAAGCAGATTAGCTAAACAAACTAGTAAGTAATGGAAGGTTATGCTTTTTTGTGTAATGATAACTTAATTCTTTCTGAAATTAGTACTGTCCTTCTTTACAGTAAATAGGAATTCGGCATTGCTGCTGTTAGGAAAACAGGCAAAAAATACTGTTAACATTCACAACATCAATCTGTGATTCTGTGATTATTGGAAAATAGAAATCTGTGTTCCAGGCTTGGTATGGTGAAAGAGTTTTATTAAACACATAAATGAACTAGTGAAACATAAATACTACAATGATAAAAGGTATTCTGCTAGGGGCTCTCCTAATTTAACATCTCTTGCTCCTGTGTACCATCTATTGTAAAAAAAGAGATCTGAGACCTTGACTCAGCTGTTGTCTAGGTAAAGACAGACACAAATTCAAAGGCACTCTCTATATATTCATTTTGTCCCTAGATGACAAGCCTTAGAAAAGACATTTCCTCTCTTCCTAGAGCATTGGAGAAAGCCTCATAGGTTCCCAGGAGCTAAAGATAATAATGTTTTAGTCACTAACAGTAAACACTTAAAAATCTAATTTCTTCTCTGCTATTTTTTCTTGTATTTATTCAGTACTTATTTAAGGAGAGAGAAGAATTTGCTTTGATAATAATTGTTTTCACATTGACTGCTAAATTTACCAAATTGTTTCAGTGAATATAGATAACAATTTATATGTATCTGTTAAGCTGCAAGTTATAGTAAGTTTTAAATCTAAGTTCTTTTAGCAAGGGAGGTTCATCGTAGCTGAATTTTCCTTTACCTTATCATTGCCATAAATATAAACTTTACTGGAGGTGAAGAAAATGTGCTAATTAACCTTTCCTTAAAATAAAATCTAGATTTATGAAGGCATTAGTGTTGTTATGTTATGCAGATCCACCAGGGAGAGCAAGAGCTAAAAAAATTGAAAACTGCAGTGGAACTCTTAGTACTAATTTCAGACCATACCTGTAGCTGTGTGAATAGTGGTAAAGAAACTTTAAAGTACATTGGTCATCAGCTTTAACATTCAGGTTTGTTCATGCATTAATTTTTTTATAGTCCAGCTAAATGAGTATTTTGCTCTCCAGGCTGAACAGTCCCAGCTCTCTCAGCCTTTCCTCATAGGAGAGATGCTCTAGTCCTTTCATCATCATCATCATGGCCTTTTGCTGGAGTCTCTTCCTTATGGCCACATCTCTGTTGTACTGGGGAGCCCAGAACTGAACACAGTACTACAGGTGTGGCTTCACTAGTGCTGAATAGAGGGAAAGGATCACCTCCCTCGACCTGCTTTGTCTAATGCAGCCCAAGATACCATTAGCCTTCTTTGTGGAAAGGGTACATTGCTGGCTCCTGTTCAACTTGGTTTCCACTAGGACCGCCAGGACCTTTTCTGCCAAGCAGCTTTCCAGCTTGGATGGCCCACAGATTGTATCTGTTCCTCCCAAGTGCAATTCTCCTTGTTGAACTTCATAAGGTTCCTGACAGCCCATTTCTCCAGCCTGTCAAGGTCCCTCTGGATGACAGCATGACCCTCTGGCATGTCAGCCACTCTTCCCAGTTTTGTGTCATCATCAAACTTTCTGAGGGTACACTCTGCCCCATCATCCAAATCATTAACAAAGATGTTGAACAGGAATGGACCCAGTATTGACCCCTGAGGTACACTGTTATTCACTGGCTTCCAACTAGACCTTGTGCCACTGATCACCACCCTCTGGGGCTGGTGATTCAGCCAGTTTTCAATCCAGTTCACTGTCTGCTTATCCGACCCATACATCAACAACTTGTCTATGAGAATCTTATGGGAGACAGTGTCAAAAGTCTTACTGATGTCAAGGTAGACAATATCCACTGCTTTCCTCTCAACTGCCAAGCCAGTCATTTCATCACAGAAGGTTATCAAGTTGCTGAGGCATGACTTACACTTGGTGAGTTCATGCTGGCTATTCCTGATGCCTGTGATGCCTGTCCTTGTGCATGGAATTCCAGGATTAGTTGTCCAATCACCTTCCTGGGGATCAAGGTAAGGCTGATGAGTCTGTAGTTCCTTGGGTCCTCCTTCTTGACCCTTTTGAGAATAGGAGTGACAATTGCTTTTCTTCAGTCTTCAGGCACTTCTCCCAATCACCGCGATCAGTCAAAGATTATCAAGAATGGCCTCACAATGACATCAGCCAGCTCCATCAGTGCTCGTGGGTGTATCCCATTAGGGACTATGGACTGCATATCCAGTTTGCCTAAACAGTCTCTAACCTGATCCTTTTCCACCAAAGGTATGTCTTCCAGCCTTTCCCCTTGGTGTCAGGCATCTGGGATTCCTGAAAACTGGTCTGGCTAGTTAGAGCAAGTAAGAGGCAAAGTCAGCATTCAGTACCTCAGCATTTTCCATGTCCTGTGTCACTTTCACCATTCAGTGCCAGAAAAAAAAAAGCTGTGGGCACCCAGACCGAGGCCCCACGCAAACATATGGGCGTGCAGGCCTCTGGGTGCAGAGAGTGCCAGAGCCTGGCGCTGGGAATGCAGGGTAGCGGAGACAACACCTATATAAGATGTGAACATGTGAATGATCTGCTCAACCTGGTGGCCCAGCTGAAGGATGAATTGGAGAGGCTGAGGAGCATCAGGGAGTGTGAAAGAGAAATTGACTGGTGGGTCCACTCCCTGAGAGTAGGGGAACAGATTGAGGCCCCGTGTAAACCGGAGGACCCTCTCCCCTCTTCTCACCAAGCAACAGGAGAGGATCTCAGAGAAGAGGGGGAATGGAAACAGGTCCCTGCTCGAGGAAGCAGGCGAGTCCCCTCCCAACCTCTCCCAGCTTCCCAGTTACCCCTGCAGAACAGGTATGGAGTCCTGCAGGAGGAACTGGCCGATGGAGAGGAGGATGGCACACCAAGACTAGAGAAGACAGAAAGTACACGTCACAGCAGACCCAACTTCACTACTAGCTCCAAAAGGAAAAGGAGAAAGGCCATAGTTGTGGGTGACTCTCTGCTGAGGGGGGCAGAGGGACCAATATGCCGCCCTGACCCGCTACACAGGGAAGTCTGTTGCCTCCCTGGGGCACGGGTCAGGGATGTGATGAACAAACTCCCAGACCTAGTAAACCCCACTGATTACTACCCCCTGTTAGTATTTCAGGTGGGTAGTGATGAAATGGGTAGGAGGAGGCCGAAATCAATTAAAAGAGATTTTAGAGCCTTAGGGCAGCAGCTCAAGGGGTCAGGAACACAAGTTGTCTTCTCTTCTATCCCATCAGTGGCAACTGTGAATAAAGAAATTGATAGGAAGAGGCAACAGATCAACTTGTGGCTCTGGAACTGGTGTTACAGGCAGGGCTTTGGGTTTTCGAACATTGGTGGCTATATCAGACACCTGGCATGCCATTGTCAGGTGGGACACAGCTGTCCCAGAGGGGGAAAAGAATTTTGGGGCAGGAGTTAGCAGGGCTCATTGACCAGTCTTTAAACTAGATATGAGAGGGGAAGGGGAGATAACTGGGCCTGTCAAGATTAAACCTGAGGAAAGCATGCCACGGTTTGAAGGAGACCACATTAGTGAGGACTCCCACTCTGACATTTCATCAGAGAAAGGTGATAGAAGTTTAGAAATTACTGCTAGAGAACAATGGGAAAACCCTTTCCTAGAAGGGGAAAAGGGTACTAGGCTAAGAGTTAACAAAGCTCATGGACAGAGCTTTAAGCCGAAAGTTAAGGGGGAAGGGGATAAAACCAGGCCCGCTGGTAATGAACCTGAGTGTCAAGGGCCAAAGATGGGGGTGAAATCAGTAGCCCGGGTCAAGTGCATCTATGCTAATGCACGTAGCATGGGCAACAAACAGGATGAGCTAGAAGCCATTGTGCAGCAGGACAACTACGACAGGGTCGCCATCACGGAAACGTGGTGGGATGATGGTCATGACTGGAATGCTGCAATGAGTGGCTATAAGCTCTTCAGAAGGAATAGGCAAGGAAGGAGGGGGGGGCGGTGTGTGGCTCTGTACATTAGGGAGCTGTTTGACTCTATAGAGATAGACTCCAGTGATGAAGAAGTTGAGTGTTTATGGGTAAGGGTGAAAGGGAAGGCTAACAGAGGTGATTTTGTGCTGGGAGTCTGCTATAGACCACCCAACCAGGATGAGCAGGTTGATGAGGTATTCTATAAGCGGCTGGCTGCAGTCTCGCAAACGCCAGCCCTTGTTCTGGTTGGAGACTTCAGCCTGCCGGGTATCTGCTGGAAATACAACACAGCAGAGAGCAGGCAGGCTAGGAGGTTCCTCGAGTGTATGGAGGATAACTTCCTGACACTAATGGTAGGTGAGCCTACCAGGGGAGGTGCCTTGCTAGACCTACTGTTCACAAACAAAGAAGGGCTAGTGGGGGACGTGGAGGTCGGAGGCCGTCTTGGGCTTAGTGACCATGAAATGGTTAAGTTTTCCATCCATAGTGAGGTAAGGAAGGGGGTTAACAAAACCTCCATCTTGGACTTCCGGTGGGCAGACTTTAGCCTGTTCAGAACCCTGGTTGGGAGAGTCCTGTGGGAGGTAGTCCTGAGAGACAAAGGAGCCCAGGAAGGCTGGACGCTCTTCAAGAGGGAAATCCTAAAGGCCCAGGAGCAGGCTGTCCCCAGGAGGCGCACAATTAAAGGGCAGGGAAAATGGCCGGCCTGGATGAACAAAGAGCTCTTGATGGGACTTAAGGAAAAAAGGAAGGTTTACCACCTTTGGAAGAGGGGACAGGCAACTCAGGACGAGTACAGAGATCGTGTTAGATCATACAGAGAAAAAATCAGGAAGGCAAAAGCCCAGCTGGAACTCAACCTGGCAATTAATATAAGGGACAACAAAAAAAGTTTCTATAAATACATCAACAAAAAGAGAGTTACAGAGAATGTCCATCCCTTACTGGACGTGGGGGGAAACCTTGCAACCAAGGACGAGGAGAAGGCTGAGATACTTAATGCATTCTTTGCCCCTGTCTTTAATAGTCAGACCAGCTACCCCCAGGGTGTTCAGCTTCTTGGGCTGGAAGATAAGAATGGAGAACAGAACAACTCCCCTGTAATCCAGGAGGAAGTAGTTAATGATTTACTTATGCATCTGGACACGCATAAGTCTATGGGGCCGCATGGGATTCACCCAAAGATTCTCAGGGAGCTGGCAGGAGAGCTCACCAAGCCTCTCTCCATTATCTATCAACAATCCTGGTCAACAGGAGAGGTGCCGGATGACTGGAGGGTGGCCAATGTGACGCCCATCTACAGGAAGGGCCGGAAGGAGGATCCCAGAAACTACAGGCCTGTCAGCCTGACCTCGGTACCAGGAAAGATCATGGAGAGGATCATCCTGAGTGAGCTCTCAAGGCAAGTGCAGGGCAGCCAAGGGATCAGGGCCAGCCAGCATGGGTTTAAGAAGGGGAGGTCCTGCCTGACCAACTTGATCTCTTTCTATGACCATGTAACCCGCTTTCTCGATGAGGGGAAGGCTGTGGACATTGTCTACCTGGACTTTGGTAAGGCCTTCGACACCGTCCCCCACGGAATTCTCCTGGAGAAACTGGAGAATCATGGCATAGACAAGTGCACCCTCCGCTGGATAAAAAACTGGCTGGATGGCCGTGCCCAGAGAGTTGTGATTAATGGAGCAAGATCTAGTTGGCGGCCGGTCATCAGTGGTGTCCCTCAGGGCTCAGTTTTGGGGCCAGTCTTGTTCAATATCTTTATTGATGATCTAGACAAGGGGATTGAATGCACTCTCAGTAAGTTTGTGGATGACACCAAACTAGGTGGGAGTGTTGATCTGCTTGAGGGTCAGAAGGCTTTACAGAGGGATACAGACAGGTTGGATCAATGGCCCAAGGCCAGTGGGATGAGGTTTAATAAGGCCAAGTGCCAGGTCCTGCATTTTGGTCACAACAACCCCAAGCAACGCTACAGGCTTGGGGAAGAGTGGCTGGAAAGCTGCCCAGCAGAAAAGGACCTGGGAGTGTTAGTGGACAGCTGGCTTAACATGAGCCAGCAGTGTGCCCAGGTGGCCAAGAAGGCCAACAGCATTCTGGCTTGTATCAGGAATAGCGTGGCCAGCAGGAGCAGGGAAGTGACGGTGCCTCTGTACTTGGCACTGGTGAGGCCTCACCTCGAGTACTGTGTTCAGTTTTGGGCCCCTCACTACAGGAAAGACACTGAAGTGCTGGAGAGTGTCCAGAGGAGAGCCACCAAGCTGGTGGGGGTCTGGAGAACAAGTCCTATGAGGAGAGGCTCAGGGAACTGGGCATGTTTAGTTTGGAGAAGAGGAGGCTGAGGGGAGACCTCATTGCCCTCTACAACTACCTGAAAGGAAACTGTAGAGGGGCAGGGGTTGGCCTCTTCTCCCAAGTGAATAACGACAGGACCAGAGGAAATGGTATGAAGCTGCGGCAAGGGAGATTTAGATTAGATATTAGGAAGAATTACTTTACTGAAAGAGTGGTCAGGCACTGGAACAAGCTGCCCAGGGAGGTGGTGGAGTCACCATCCCTGGAGGTATTTAAGAAACATGTAGACATGGCTCTTCAGGGCATGCTCTAGTGCCCAAGATTATTGGTTTGTGGTGGGTGTTGTGTGTGGGGTTGTGGGCGTGGAGTTTAGTTGGTGGGTCCTTTTTTTTTGTGTTTTTGTTTGTTTGGTTTTTTTTTTTTATGTGGTTGGACTCGGTGATCTCAAAGGTCCCTTCCAACCACTAAGATTCTGTGATTCTGTGATTCAGTACCTCAGCCTTTTCCATGTCCTGTGTCACTTTCACCATTCAGTGGCAGGGCCACATTTCCCAAGGGGTCTTCCTTGTGTCACCTATGTACTTATAGAAGCCCTTCTTCTTGCCTTTGACATCCCTGGCCTTCTTTGCCTCAGTCTTTAGTAATAAGACCAGTTGTTCCCTGAATACTCAGCCCCCTGAACAAGGTTGGGGAAGGGGGGGAGGAACAAGGACAAGGGTGGGGAGCAGAATGAAGCCCCCATAATCCAAAGGAAAATGGCGAGGGACCTGTCCCCTGTTCTTTGTGAAGTCCCATGAGAGAAAGCCCTTACTGGCGGTGACTACGGTGATGCTTTCGTCCCTTCTCAACACGTGCGATACCCTGAGTGCACGGCAAGTTGGCAGAGATGCGCAGTGCCCCTTTGCCAGGCAGTAGGGCTGGGCAGGGAGCCCCCAAGGAGCTGTGATGTGGTCCTTTCCAAAACCCGAGCAGCAGCATCCTTCACTGTCCCTTGCTAGAAACCCAGGTCTGAAGGCAAAACACACTTCTTTGGTATTGGTTGGTGTTTTTTTCTTCCTTCAGTTATCTCAGGTGAAATGGGAGCTTTTTAAGAAGTGCCAGTATCTCAGTGTCTACAGCTGCCTGGCACAAGTCCTTCCTGTGTCTTTGTGATTCAGACACCACCAGGCAGTGCTAAGATTGCCAGCTGACGTGAACGGTAAAGCGGGACTTTGCCACTTTCTGTTGCTGGGGGATCTGCTCAGCCTCACACAAACAGAGCTTCGAGTGACGAAAACTGTCCAGATTGGAGTGGCGTGTTTCTCCTGACGTACACATTCTCCCAAGGGCAGGTGCATGCTTCCTCTCTGGGGCCATCTCTGTGCACCTCAGAAATATTTCCCATACTCACAGCAGTGTTCAGAGCTTTGAAAGATGGATAGCAGAGTCTGCTACATACCTGGGCTCCTTGTTCTCCTTGCCTGCTCGGATGTTCTCATGTGCCCGTCCCTGAGAGCTCACTTTCCCACTTTCTCCTCTTTCTCTTCAGTTGCCCATTGCTCCCCTCTTCACAGGTTGCTTTTCTCTTTCTGCTTTCACGTGAGGAACCTGGAAACCTTTCCATTCAAGAATATTGTTAGACAGGTAAAGCCATGATAAACTTGAACCAGTTCTGCTCTTAACCAAAGCCGTCTCATTTTACCTGCTCTCCTGGGACAAGCTCTGCAGGCGTTCACTTTCTGGCATGACTGGAGGCACCTGCTATGGAAATGTGGCAGTTAACAGGTAGCAAGGACCTACGTGCCCCATTGCTCCCTCAGCTCAGAAAGGTAGATCCCTTGCAGGGGTTTGCTCAGCTCAGCTGAGCCAGTTCTCTTGGAATCACCGCAAAAAGTGCCATGGCCAACCTGCATCAGCCTTCCTTTGCACTTTTGCAGCACTGCAGGCTGCTGCATGACCTTGCTTGTCCCGCGGCAGCAGTCCCACCTTCTGAGGAGGCAGGCTTTTGTTGTCATGATGTTTGTGGTCCCGACACACATCTGCTGTTTCTGCTTCCACCTGCAGTGCTGGCAACTCTTCACCTGATGCCCCGGCAAGACCAGCCTCCTCCTCCTCGAAGAGTTCCCCATGGTGGTCGATGAGGAACTCCACCAGCTGCGTCACCTGCATGCAGCAAACCATTAGTTTCCACCTAGGTGCCTGAAAATGGGCCAAACAGCTTCTCCCACTGCAGACCCTTGCTTCTGCGCACAAAGCTGCAGCTGTGCGCAGGGCTGCTCTTCCCAGCAGCTCTTCCTGTCCACCAGCGTTTGCCAAAGAGATGAGGCAGCCGGGTACCTCTGAGCAGCAAAGCTCGGATAGGCCCAGAAGGCTGTAGACAGCTGGTAACTGCAGCATACCTTCCGCGTCAGCTGCACCAGGACATCTAGGGGCAGCATGTGCTCCTCAGGTGGGCTGAGAAGGTTTCGGCCCATGCAGAGGGCCAGGCTGTGGGCCGTCATCTTGCTGGTGGCCTCATTCCTGTTGATGTCTTGCAGCAGGGACAGCAAGTGGTTGAGGAGCAGGAGGTCGGCTGGGGGCAAATTGCTGGCCACACTGCGGGAAGAGGAACACAACGGTAATAAAGTAGATGCTGTCAACACAGGTAGCCCAGGCTGATCTCACCCAAGCCCACCCAAGGGAAGGCTCCCTGGCCACACCTGGTTGTCAGCAGAAGGACTGCCTTCACTGAGGTACGGCCACCTCCCTCCCTCCCTGCCCTCCTGGAAAGAGTCCCTCCATGGAGCAACCCCCAACGCCTGCCCAAAGTGCTCCAAGGAGAGAAATGATTTGCTGTGCCACTTTTCCCCGGCCTCTGCCAGTCCCTGCGTAGCAGGCAGGCTGCTGGCCACACTCACTCTTTCAGTGCCTCCAGCTTCTCCTGCCTGCTGGTTATCTGCAGGGTGCTCATCCACTCATAGAGTTGTGCCTCCAGGAGCTTGGAGGGGACCTTCCGGAGGAAGTCCTGCAATGACAAGGGCTGTGGGTGAGGCTTTGAGCGCTCCTGCCGGGAGCACAGGCAGCATCCCCGTCACTCTGGCTCATGAGCAGGCAGCTGGGTTCCGGCTCCCGCACTCGCAGGTGCCCATGGGACACCAACAGAGGTGGGAGCTGCCAGGCCCCAGGTCAGCAGGGTTCACCTTCAAGATGACGGCCAGCAGTTCCGCAGGCTGGCTTTGGAGGTGGACCTTGGCTCCACTGTCCAGGGCCTCCCTGAGCTCCCAGGAGGCGTGCTAGCTGGCCGCCAGCCGGAAGATCCCCTCGGTGGATGGCCCGTGCTGGTGCAGGAGAGCCAGCAGGTCCTGCGGGGAAAAATGGAGAAGAGTTGCTTAGCTGGAGACAGGCCCTTGATGAAGTTTCACCTTTGGGGCAGGAGCAAGAGTGGGCAGCTCCACAGCTCACACGGGGACAGGATGGAGGGGTGGCTGGAGGTGGGTGACGTGGGGAAGAGCATAGTTTGTCCCCGAGCTCACCTGGGGTCCCTCTTCTTTGGACACCGCATCTGCGGAGGAGCCAGAGGGATGGGCACCCCCTGGCCAGGCATGCTTACCTGGATGGGCTGGGGCAGGGTGCCGTCCTGGCTGCAGAGAGCTGCCAGGGGCCGGCCAAAGAGAGCCCCGCTGCTGCCAGAGACCGATGGCTTGGGCTCCTCTGCAGCCGCCGAGGTCCCTCGCCGGACAAAGGGCCAGGGCAAATGCAGCTTCCACCTCCCGCGGGTCCCACCTGCTGCCAAGGAAAGGACAACAAAGAGATGTAGAGGAGAAGCGCCAGGCGAGCGCTCCCGGACCCTCTCAGCTCTGTCGCCCCGCTGCCGAAAGCAAGGGAGAGACGTCGTTTGGGAAGGAGGGGCCCTGGGGGCTCAGCTCTCTCCTGCCGCAGAGCCATGGGGATGGACGTGCCCCGCGGGAAAGGCAGCAGCAGCCCCGGTGCAGCACGAGTGGCCACCTGCAAAAGGAGAAGGGCCATCCTGTCCCTGGCTTCTCTAAACTCACCAGCTGCGCGGCCAAGTCCACCTTGGCTGCCAGAGGGGACGGGAGGTGGCTGCTGCTTGGGACCAGCCTGCAAGAAATGTGCTGCGCTCACTGGGCAGCCCTGCAGCAGACAGGGCCCCCGGCGAGCTGTGTCGGCCCCTGGCCCTGTGTGAGAGGTGGCAATGGCCAAGACTGCAGCCCAGGAGATCCTCACCTCTGCCTGGCCCTGGACCAGCTTCTCCACACTGCTGGCATGGAGTGTCGTCGCCTGGGCAAGGGGAAAAGAGCAGAAGGTGAGAAGCCATGCAGGTGCTGCTGGGCTGGAGCAGGCTGTGGCCTGAAGAGGAGGAGGTCCCTCGTCCTCATCCGCCGGCACTGGGTCATCTGCACGCACTGGCACTGCAGCAGCTCGGGTGCTGCTCCAGCAGGCAGGCACTTCTGCCCGGGCTCAGGGTCATCCCTGCGGAGCAGACAGCATCGGGCATGATTAGCAAGGCGGCTGCTGCGGGGCCTGGCTGTGCCAGCATGTCACCTCTGAACTTGGTCTCATATTCTAAAACAATAAGCTTCTACAGCAGTGTGAAAGCCAAAACAAGCTACTACTTAACCCTTCTCACTGAAAATTTGAGCATTTCTTCTTAAGGAGTTCAGGTAGAATATCACACGCAAATACTGACATCTTGCCAGCCTAGACTGTGGTAATAAGCAAGAAGAAATGGGAAATAAGCAAGAAGAGCTGGAGATGTGTGCACGCCTCCAGGGCTACGATCTTATTGGCGTCACAGAGACGTGGTGGGATGGCTCTTATGATTTGTGCAGCAAATAACTTAAATTCAACTATCAAGAAGATTGCTTCACACAGAACTTTTCTTTAAGCTACAGCTATTTAAGTGAAGACATGGCAAGTCTGTATTATTTATTTATTTTTACACCAGGGATTGTGTGTATGCGTATAAGTCAGTTTATTTTAAACCTATGTGTCAAATGTACCTCATTGTGAAGGATGTCTTTTATTTTATGCTCAAATCTGATATTATGCTAAATTTATTCTTTTATATAACTTATCTCAGAAATTCTGAATCAATACATTGAAGTGATTCAAAATGTCGCACTAAGTCTGCTTTCACATTAGGACCATGATGGTGGGCCTCACTACTGGGATCACATTCACTGCCATTTCCTTATTTAGCTAACAACAAAGGAACTTTCCTGATAAAGACATGTGCAGGGAAAACAAAAACAAAATAATTTCAGTCCCGAATAAGAAGAGTGGGAAGTTAATACTACTGTCTTGAATATTGTGATTGATACTTGATTGGACAGTGTTTTCCACTGTCCCTCATCTCCCATTTGCCAATGGGAAAATAACTATGTGGGTTAATTTTGAAGAAATTCTAAATGGTCCTCCTGGTACTCATCAAAAGAAACATGGCCAGGAGGCTGAGGGAAGGTGATTCTGCCCCTCTACTCTGCTCTTGTGAGACCCCACCTGGAGCATCCAGCTCTGGAGTCCTCAGCAGAGGAAGGACATGAATCTGTGGGATTCAGTCCAGAGGAGGACCACAAAAAAGATCAGTGGGATGAAGCAGATCTACTATGAAGACAGACTGAGAGAGTTGGGGTTGGTCAGCCTGGAGAAGCGAAGGCTCTGGGCAGACCTTATAGTGGCCATCTAGAAAGACAGAGAGGGACTCTATATCAGGGATTCTCTGGATAGGATGAGAGGTAATGGTTTTAAACTGAAAGGCGGCAGATTTAGATTAGATATTAGGAAGAAACTCTTTACTGTGAGGCTGGTGGGACACTGGAACAGGTTGTCCAGAGAAGCTATGGATGCCCCATCCCTAGGGGTGTTCAGGCCAGGCTGGATGGGGCTTTGAGCAACTTGGTCTAGTGGGAGGTGTCCCTGACCATGGCAGGGGGGGTTGGAACTAGGTGATCTTTAAGGTCCCTTCCAATCCAAACCATTCTATGGTTCTATATAAATTTGCATATAATTGTATTATTGCTTTATTCTGTGAGAAATAAATGCAAGGCTGACCAGATTATCATACCACCAACTCAAGTATTCAGAAATCATGTGTTATATTTTTAATGTCACAATTTTCCTTCAAGAATAATTGAAATAACAATAATTTTAAAGACGCCAAATTCAACCCTTTGTTATTGCATTTCTGTAAATAGCCTTGTTATATTGTAGAAGACTTTACACAAGGTCTTTGTTCTTTTCTATGACAGTGTGTCTGTCATCTTTTCAATGCTCAGAATCTGAAAAGACAGTAGTAATGAAAATGCTTTTTATGAAGCCCACAACATATCAAGCATAGTATTTTGAGGCTGAATTAAATACTTTATTGTGGGGTTTTTTGTTGTTTTATTTAAGATGCAAGCATAGTATCATTGCAGTATCTGATACCTGTAGCAGCTTGACCATTTTTTATAGCAGCAGTAAGATTAATGTCCTTGTTTAATAGCCTAATTAGGTATAAATTTGGTTTCTCAGGTGTCTGAAAAGTCCTTGAGATTTCTGAAGAAGAAAGCTTAGAGAGAGGATTATCCTTTCTGGAACAGGAACTGAAAAATATTTATTTCATAAAGAAGAAAAAAATATGGTTTATTTTTATTTTTATTTTTATTTTTATTTTTATTTTTATTTTTATTTTTATTTTATTTCTAAGAAATAATAAAATCAAACAATCAAACAAAAAATCAACAGAAAAGAACTTTTTTATCTTTTCCTTTCTGCAAAGTATATGAGGTGTCCCTGTGATTCATAAAATATTCTTCTTTGGAAATGTTTCCACCCTACTTGTAGGCAATCAACAATGAAATGTATAAGGGTTAATATTTTTAATATGCAATAGTCATCATCAATATATGCTTCTAGTTCTTTTTCTGGCTAAGCAGTCATTGTCTGTGACAGAGCATGATTTATTGCCCAGAAAACTCAAAGGAATCACTAAGTTTAGGAAAAACAAGTAAAAAATCATGTACTGAAATGTAAGGATTGGTAAGTAAAGATTCTTTTCATTCCCCAGAGGAAGAGAAAGTAGCTAATGGGAAACATAAGCTGCCCCATAACAACATACACACAATTCGTTAAAATAATCAGCTCTATTTAATGGAATTTGCTTACCAAATAAGATCTTTGAATAATTCATTGTGGGGAATAGTGTAGTTTATGGTCACACTTTGTTTTGTTTTTTTTTCTGATTTATTTTTTTTGTAAAGTCCAGGCTACATATGCCTTGCTTTAATTTTACCATATGATAGGTCTGAATATTTTCCACATTGAAGAAAATAAAGGAAGTTCTTTTTCTCCCTTTCAGCTTCTGTTTAAGTGCACATCAGACAGTTCTTCTCTTCTGTGTTCAGTCCTGCTCAGCAGACACAAAAGCAGGTTTTAGAACTATCCATCATACAAGGCAATCTCTTATGCTCTGCAATGTGTCTGCACATTTTTATCCTGCTTTTCTCTTCCCTCCCTTCAGGAAGCTGTTTTTTGGTTTTTGGGGGTTTTTTGTTTGTTTTTTGTTTGTTTTTTGTTGTTTTGTTTTGTTTTGTTTTGTTTTGTTTTTTTTATAACAGCAAATCCATAGATCTTTTGTGGCCTTTTTGTACTGTGCAGAAGAAACAACTGAAACTTCATGTTTGCTTCATTTTTCCCTTATGCCTTCAGTAAATTCTTTACTCTGCACTGATTTTGGATCCTTCTAATTTTTTTTTCATGTTGTTTATCATTACTACACACCAGAAAATAAATTTTAGAAATCAGGAAGTCATGTCCTGAATACAGTACACTTTTCACCATTTTACACTTATTATTTTATACTTACTGCTTTCCTGTTCTGTTTTCCCTGTGCCATTATTTCCATTCGCTTTCTGTCCATTATGTGTGACTTCTTATCCACAGAAAATTCTGAACAAGGTTCCCAGTCTGCAAGCCTCATTGTATTACACTTTTACTCTTGAGCTTTGCACCCAAAGTATGAACATATTAATTCTTCTCCTTTGCATTTCTCCTTCCAGTGCAATCTTAACATACATTTTTAAAGTTCCTTTCACTTATCATAGTAGTAAATTAGTAGAAGAAATCTAGCACAAATAAAAAACATTTAGTACTCAATGTGGTTGACCCCAGAAAGCCATCTACTGCCATTTGCAATGATCAAAGCTGTTTAACTTCCATTTCAGAAGCAGGCACATGAAATTATCTTTCAGGTGCATGGAAGATTCTCATGGTTTTCTTGCAAGCATTTATTCTAGAAATCTTAGGTTTTCTTGCAAGCATTTATTCTAGAAATCTTAGGAGTATGCTACTGATCAGAAACAGAAATAAAAGCCTTCCAAGTTATCTGTAATATGAGATTATCTCTGGTCACACACAGGTTATTACCAAAAGCTATCAGTTTGATTCTTCAAAATGACACACTGTTAGCATGACACTTCAATGTTTCAAGGAACATGAACAATCTGACAGCAAACGTAATTAAGTAGATTATTTTTCCATACACTTACAGAGCAAAATGCAAAGGAGAATGTTCTCCTTTTCTTGCAGAAGAACCACTCCCCCCAAAAGAATCCAAAGATCAAACTTGTACAGTAAAAATTGTTTAGAAAAATTATTAGAAATAGGAGACACAGAAGAAAACAAGAAGTCCATAGGCAACAACCATGGATATTTCATACACCTGGTTCAGTTTCTACAATCCTGTTTTAATTTTCTGACACCTGGCTTCTCAAACTCTGCAGTGACATTTTGTCAACAAGCCATTCATTTACTGTGCTAAACAGTCACAACTTGATATCCTCTTGGGTAAAGTATGTCTTAGTATTGCAAAACCTGTCATCTTCCTCTAAATCTATGGTTATTGAGTGGACAATAGTTTCACTTGAAATTATCCAGACTGATTTTATAAAGAAGGTATTGCATACAATAATGTGTAGAATTTCTGTACTACTACTAATAACAAAAGGTGTCTGCTGTTATTTTAAGTTGTCAGTCTAACTCTGTCCCTCAGGGAAATTAGCAGAAGGTGTCTGATGGGATCTAGATCAATAAAAAGTATCCACGAAAATCATCCCTCAAAGATACATTTACTACAGTACCCCTTTTTTTAATGACACAGTAGGAGCTGTGCCTAGGACTTGCAAAAGGTTTCTAAAACTCTAGATAAACTTTGTGCAGTGCGTCATACTAACATTAAAAAAAAAAACAAAACAGTTTTATAACTTAACAAAGGTGGTAAAAGGTGAAATTGCACAGGGAAAAAGCTTGGAAGGTTTACTACCTCAGCTAGAAAATTCTTTCAACCAACTCATAGAAATTAAAATCTTGCTTTTTGTCATTAAAATGGTTTGTCTTTTGTGGGTTATCATCAAAACCTAGATGGTTTTCAACGAGGGAAATTGAGCACTGCAGTCTGAAGCTTTTACATAAAAAAAAAGTATTCTCATCATTGCAAGTCTTAACTTCCTATTAAAGGTCATCTAAAAGGGCTCAAATGAGTAAATGGTGTTCATGCAAAATATGAACCATCGACAAAATAAACTCTCTTTGGACTCAAGCTGGGAAAATACTGCCATTTTATGAGGTAGTGCAAATTACTCTTTCTGTCATGTAAGAACCTTGGCATGTTTATTTAGAGGAATACAATAATCATGACACATTAAACATCATATTTTATACAAATTATGTACATTTGGGCTCTCTTATGTAAATGTTATATTTTATATTTCTAGAATTCATACCAAACACTGCCTCAGATATGGGAAATCACCACTGTAAGTTTTCTGAAAAACTGAATTTTTATTTTCATGCAAATCTGCATGGTTTTGGGTTTTTTTTATCATTTAGCATGGTTATGTTTGTTTTAAGTAATTAACTTTTAAAAATGTATAATGACTCCACATAAAAATGTACTTATATTTTCAAAAACATCAAATGTTTTACTTTCAGTTCTGGTTTCTGTGTATTGGATAAGAAGAATTATATTTTGTTCTGTATCTCCCATGGAATGTAAGATAACATATCAGCATAAATAGCTGATCTATACCACATGCTCTGATGGCAGTGTCAAAAATATTGCTCCCAGAGATGCAAGCACTGTGCTGTGTATATTTTTATATTGCTCTCTTCATAAAGCTATCACCTTCTTCTCAGATGCAACCACCTCACGCAGCAACCATGTCATTACATTTTGTCATTATCCAAGGGATTTTACTGCTGCTGCAAAATCATAAGTTCCACCTTTATCACTATACCCGATAAACGTGTATACTGACAAGCCCTCTTGACACAGATCAGACAGAATTCCACTTCACTGACTCTGGTTTGGACTATAGGTTAAAATATAACTCTATCATATCAACTACCTATTAATAGTGAATGTGGGTCAAAGAGGAACAGTAAAGATACTGACTATGGGCCAAATCTTTCAAAACACTGAGGAAGAATATACTTAGATTTAGCCCTCACAGTACACTATGTGAAGATACAAAGCTTAAGTCTTCCTTTGAATGTCTCACTCAGGAGATACAGAAAGGTCCTTTTGCAGTCTGGAGTTCCCAGGTAAGGTCATGTATCTACATTCATTCTTCCAAATAATTGGGCAAAGCTCAGGTATGTTTGTTTGCTTGGTTTTTTAAACCAGTTTTGAATCTGCCTGCTTTTTCAACAACTGCCTGTATGTTAAAGAAAAATTACTTAGGAAGAGGGAGATAGAGGTCCAGTTCCTTTCTGCGTGTGAGTAGATTAAAAACCATATTTCAATTTTCCACTTAAGTGCTCTAACTATTGTCTAAGCTTCTAAGTCTATTACCATGGTTCCACTTTGCAGAACATAATTCAAGAATCATTGGGTCATACAAAGAAAACATAAAAAGGAGCACAGTTTTGTAGCTTTAGTAGTTATAGACCTTACAAAGCTGGGAAGAAGCCTAAATCTAGTGCTGACTTATGGGACAGCTTCTGTGTTTTAACCAGTGGAATTTGCCTATAAAGCTCAAGTGTTTTCTTGTACATTGATGTTAACTATTCTAATCCCGAAATTTCTTCCTGCTTTTTCATTGTGCAGTAGCTACAGAAGAAGAAATGATAATTACCTTAAGAATCTTGTTATATCATGTATTTTCATGGCAACTGCAAAATGTCTTCAAACAGACAAAGCACAGAAACCATTATTTCCACTATTTTTCTGAATCTTCTAACTAGTGATTTATTTAATAATTAGAACAACTCTTCTTCATATATATATATATATTTGCACACACACATATATACTTAAAATAGTCATTTTACAAAATTTACTCATACTATTACAGGTTTTGCAGACCTCAACTGCATCAGCTTACTCACAGAACTGCTCAGCTCTTACAAGTTCAGAAAAGCTCTGTTATATGGAGAAGCACATCCTGAGAAAACTAAGGAATCTTCTAGTCAAAGTGTCACTCAAGTCAACTGTTTTTCTATGCTTCATTGTCAGGCAGCAGTTCACAGAGGACTGTAAGGTTTTCAATTTTGAATATGTACACCAATGTTCAGCAAATATCTAAATTCAGGTCTAAAAACCCTAATGCATCCAAAAGCCCTGTCGTTTTACATTGTATTAGATAAATCTGAGCTTATTACTAGTCTTGCTATGTATATAAAATGCATATTTATTTGTGATATCAGTTTACTAATAGTCATACATGCATGAACATGCTACAACATTACAATATAAAACATTTCAGAATGTGCCCAATGTGTTGAGAAAATAAATTCGGTTAACTTATTATGTGAGGGTCAACTCCAAAGAAGCTTGCATCAAAAGACTTATATCCATAGAGTGCACCTTCCATATGCAATAGTTAATAGCTGTTATTAAAAGTAAAAACAAAAAACCCCAAACCCTCTTAATTTTATATTACTGCATCATAGTGTTCCTATATGCAACACCACTACTAAATAACTAAAATCTATTGGTATCATTTAAGTATATTAGTACCATTAAGCTAAACAAACAATTAAAATGTGTTTTGCCCATTAAAAAATCGCATGCGCAACCAGCTCATGATGTTTCTATGAATTGTTTATGTAACAGAGCAGAGGGCTGCAGGGGGCATAAGCAGCTTTAGACAAGAAAAGATCATCAAGGATTTATGAAGGTATGTGTGTTTGGCTTTGGCAGGAATTAAAGACTGCGGAGTACCATGCTGAAACATCATGCTTGATTGAACAAGGACTTGATACTATATGGCAATTTATGTAAGGACCTTGAAGGCCCGGTTTTGTTATCAGATTTCAAATTCAAATGCATGTTTTACAAGGGGTGCTTTAGTAGAGTCTGCTAGATTTGTCTGTATAATAAACTTTTCAAATCCAGAAATTCATTTATGCTAATTTCATTACAATAATATATATAAACATATGCACATATTTAACAGAACTGAAGACTGTAAACACACATTCCATAACTGCATACAGGACTGAGGAGGTTGTGCAAGCTCCTTATCACTACTTGTTAAATAACTTTTACTGCTACCTAACTGTGCCTAGTTTCCCCATGCTGCCAGATGATTGATGCTTTTAGGCAAGTGTTGCAATGTCTCATTCTTAACATCTGCTGTGTTGATGGGGAAATTGAGTAATAATTGATACATAAATCCCAGAGAAGTGTGATATGTGGGATTTTAGACAGAGAGAGGGAAAACTAAGTTGAAGCTGGTTGTTATACAGAAAAAAAAAAGTCTAGAAAGGTAACTGAAGCAAAATTACACATGGAAATTACAGGACCATGTTTGGTGCTGCTTAATTATGGGGATGCTTAACTATGCAATCAAGCAGCTTTTGACCTTAAAGTTCTTTGCACATTTAAATAAGTGTTTTTACATAGCAACAAATATTTATCTCTATCCCTAGCATGGGATGCAAAAATTAGGTCTTTTTCTGTTAGGCTATGCTGGTGCACCATAAAAGAAGCCAGGACCTATTCTTTGACCCCACCTCTGTGAAATGGTGATTCACGTGTAGATTTTCTTCTGTTTCAGAGCCAGGCTGCCTCGACCAGGCTGTTTACAGTGAGTTTTTTATCCCCCACAGCATGTCTGAACATTTTCTGGAAATGTGCTAGCCGGCATAGCACGGCAAAAACGTGCCACAGAGCATGCAGGCAATCAAATAGCACAGAGATGCACGTGCCAGCATTCAAACCCATGACTTGCCTTTTAAGTTTATGGGGATAGATGTAGCCTGAGAGGTACAATCCTGTGAATCTCCTATTCTTAGAGAATAATTTATACAGCTCTTCAGGATCCTGTCGCTTATAAAAGACAGTTGTCTGCCTTAAGAGAAAATACCTGACTTTTAAGATGTGAGCTTTGAGGGGGAGAAACTGCTGTGCCTATTTCCTATTCAGTATCTTGGAGACCTCTATTTCTTGAGCTAATTCATCCTCAAATTTCTTACTTTTGTGGAGAGTAGTTTAAGACTAACTGTTGCCGAAAGGTGAGAATACGAATCCAAAATGCCAAAATGCAGAGCTTGAGTTTTCTTTCCAACATCTGTTTGCGTAACAGTTTTACATGAAACTGCACTTGCATGTGTTGTACTAGGAACTGGGACTCATTCTTCATGGATTGGTGTTTCAACCACTTTGCTGGAGAGTCACACTTCCACTCTGCAGGTTCAGGGTGCTGGGTTTGGTTTTGTTTTTTGTTTTAGCCCTATATAATAAGAGCTGTGGAAGTAGACTCTTCTTGAGCAGCTTTTGATAATTTTTTGATAAATAAGTTTGCATGAAATTGGGATTGTCTTTTAGATAAAAAGTCGAATATTAATGAAGACTTAGATAAAAAGTTCTACTTTAATCGAACATATGCCTCTCCATAATTTGAACTGCAAAAATAAAGGGTTTTTCAGGCCTTTGAAAATGCAGTAAAAATTTATTATTAAAAAAAAAAAACATTCATATTTTTCACTTTCTTTTACAGGAAAAAAATCAGATGAACATAAAAAAAAAAAGTAAATCAAAAAAATTGTAGTGAAGTTTAAGTCACAAAAAAATGATATTTTTGTTATGAATTTTAATGCATAGTGGAAATATAATATTCGTTACCTTAAAATTAAAGTCGGTAAGATCATAGACAAATCTCTAAGTGGCATTTATTCTGCATAAAAGTGAAGACAATGGCAAGTTCTTGGACATCAGAAATTTATAAGACTCCATTAGTGTCACAAGTGGATCCTTTCATTTTCTACCTATATTGTAGTGCACAGATATGCCTTTAGGTGAATGATTTTTATTTTTTTCCTTCATTCATTGAGGATAGGATTCATCTTGCTTCTCTTCATCCTCCTATAAGTTAAGCACCTATCAAATCATCTAAGCCCTGTGATCTACAGAAAACCCCTGAAAATGTCTATTCTTTCCATCTATCTTATGGTTGTATGTCTTCAGTCTCTTTTCATTGACTCTGAAATGAAATTAATCACTATAGTTTGTCTTAGATTCGATGATAGATTTAAAGACAGTTAATATTTGCCAAGATAAATCTCATTCTGAGCCAGTGATAAATGGAACACCTTAGCCATCATATTTCTCAGTGAAAATTGTGAACATTGATTTAATATATGCCCATAGTCTGAAGAAGGTATATAGTTTTGTTTTTAAAGTCGATTTACATGTGAAATAGGTTGCATCCTACAATGGGGTAAAAGGTGTGAAAGAATTGATACAATTGTAATTTTTCAGTCCATATTAGAATTTGGAATTTAAACATTGTGTTCAGTATTGGTCAAACACAATGACTTAGATTTTCACTTTAATAATTCTAAGAAACGAAGTCAGAGATAAAAATGTTAATATAGACTGATTAACAACAAAAACTTCAAATATTAGAAAATTTCTAAAATCACAATATTTTCCAACAGATTGAAAAATCTTCAGTAGAAAACAAAATGACATATTTCATCATGTATGCATTTCACATATGTACATCTACATCTATAATGAAAAATTTTCAAATAACATAGCTGAACTGAATATTTGTCTATAACAAAGATCATCTTTTATCAAAATTATTTAGACTTTTGAATGCAAAGAATATGTAGACTGTCCATCCAATTATTTATTTGTTTGTTTTAAAAATTCTTGACACCACTGTATTGTCATAGAAATTTTAATTGTTCTGATTTCTTGATATATTGAAAAACAAGTAATGGAATTAATTATTCAGAAAGCAAAAGTTAGGATCAGTTTTCACAAGCTCTTAGCTATCTTTCAAAGTAGAAAAAAAAAACACATTTAGTTTGACTAAAAGTATGGTGTTAAGCAGGACCATTTGCTGCCTTACTTTCACTGGGAAGCAATTATATATCCCTCTATGTGTTGCAAAAGTTCCCATTGTTTAGTTCAATCTAGCACCATTACTGCCAATTAAATATTTCAAATTTACACGAAAAGAAGTGCCTAGAGAAGCCCTCTAGCTTTGCAATAAATGTGTGGGGGAAAAAAAAGTGATTTTCTGATTGATTCAGGTAATATGAATAAATTATTAGTCCTTACAGTATCAGAGAAAATTAATCTTTTGAGCACAATGAAATTAAAAGGTTTTGGCTTGCCTCATCTGAACAAAGTAAGATGAATTTTTAATACAGCAAATTAATTAGGCACGTAATGAGGAATAGGATGCGTACTAGCTCTAATTCTGATAAATAGCAAAATAGTTCAGTTCCTCAAGGAAATAAATATCATCCATCACAAACACACCTTAAATTCTGTTTATTGGGAAATATTAATGGTAAGAGAGCTTGCATAAAGGAGTTAGATAAATTCTATTTGCTAATTTTGTTCAGTGCAATTACATTACATGTTGACCCTCATCTGTAACTTTTTCTGGAATTGATTTTAGGACATTATTCATCTCTGAAGGTGTTAATGTACCATAAAGGATTTGTATTATCGTTAAACATACTGTCTATGCCAGGTGTTACATGTTATTTGCTTGTGCCCTGAAGATCATTTAACAGCTTATAAATCTTTATGGACCCATGATGTTTTGCTACAATAATTTGCATCTTTAAATAGCTTCTGAATGATGCATTCTAAAAATAAGTAACACGCAACATTTTTGATATTAAAGTAAACTTATGTTTTGCACCAGTGCTAGTTACAAAACTCAAACAGTGTTAGTATGGGAAACAATAAAGATGACCAGAAGTGTGAAAACAAATCTTCTAACTTTTTACATCATAAAGGTATTTCAATGCAGATTAAGTAGTTAATCAGTTTATGAATTTTTCTTTTATCAGACCTCTCCATGAGCTTTAAAAAAATTATATAAATGTATTCAAATAGCACTTTCTCCAAGATTAGGATTGGTGCATCCCTAAGAGCAAGAAATCGTGCAAGGGACACAGGAGACCTACATGGTTGAGCAGGGAGCTTCTGAAAAAGCTCAAGTGGAAGAAGGAAGCTTACAGCATGTGGAAGAAGGGATTGACCACTTGGGAAGATTACAAGAATGCTGTCAGAGTATGCAGGGATGAAATGAGGAAAGCCAAGACCTCCTTGGAATTAAACCTGGCTAGGGATGTCAAGGTCAAAAGGAAGGGCTTCTTCAAGTATACTGGAGGCAAAAGGAAAAATAGAGAAAATGTGGGCCCACTGTTGAATGAGACAGGAGCCATGGTGACGGAGGATGAAGAGAAGGCAGAGTTACTGAATGCCTTCTTTGCTTCGGTCTTTACTGCTCGGCTCAGCCCTCAGGAATCCCAGACTTTGCAGGTAACAGGGAAAGTTTGGATGAAGGAAGACTTCCCCTGTGTTGAGGAGGATCAAGTGAGAGATCAGTTAAGTAAACTGTATATCCACAAGCCCATCCCGATGGGATGCACCTGAGAGTGATGAGGGAGCTGTCGGGAGTCATTGCTGGGCCGCTCTCCATCATCTTTGAAAGGTCCTGGAGAACAGGCGAGGTGCCTGAGGACTGGAGGAAAGCCAATGTCACTCCAGTCTTCAAAAAAGGCAAGAAGGAGGAGCCGGGGAACTACGGGCTGGTCAGCCTCACCTCCATCCCTGGAAAGATGATGCAACATCTCATTCTGGGCGTCATCTCAAAGCATATGGAGGAATAGAAAGCTATCGGAAGTACTCAGCATGGATTCACCAAGGGGAAATCATGTCTGGCTAATCTGATAGCCTTCTATGATGGCATGACTGGATGGATAGATGAGGGGAGGGCGGTAGATGTGGTCTACCTTGACTTAAGCAAGGTCTCCCACAGCACCCTCATAGGGAAGCTTAGGAACTGTGGGTTAGATGAATAGACAGTAGGGTGGATTGAAAACTGGTTGAAAGATAGAGCTTAGAGGGTCGTGATTAGGGGCACAGAGTCTAGTGGGAGGTCAGTGACAAGTGGTGTTCCCCAGGGGTCAATACTGGGTCCAGTCCTGTTCAATATATTCATCAATGACCTGGATGAAGGGATAGAGTGCACCCTCAGCAGGTTTGCTGATGATACAAAACTGGGAGGGGTGGCTGACACATCAGAAGGCTGTGCCACCATACAACGAGACCTGGACAGGCTGGAAAGTTAGGTGGAGAGAAACCTTGTGAAATTCAATAAGGGCAAGTGTAGGGTGCTGCACCTGGGGAGGAATAACCCCATGTACCACTACAGGTTGGGGGCTGACCTGCTGGAGAGCAGCTCAGCTGAAAGAGACCTGGGAATCCTGGTGGACAACAGGATGACCATGAGTCAGCAATGTGCCCTTGTGGACAAGAAGGCCAATGGCATCCTGGGGTGCATCAAGAAGAGTGTGGCAAGTAGATTGAGGGAGGTCATCCTGCCCCTCTACTCTGTCCTGGTGAGGCTGCACCTGGAGTACTGTGTCCAGTTCTGGGCTCCCCGGTTCAAGAAGGACAGGGAACTGCTGGAGAGGGTACAGCAAAGGGCTACCAAGATGATTAGGGGATTGGAACACCTCTGTATAAAGAAAGGCTGAGGGATTTGGGTCTTTTTAGTCTGGAAAAAAGAGAAGACAGAGGGGGGATCTTATCAACACTTATAAATACTTAAAGGGTGGATGTCAGGAGGATGGGGCCAGGCTCTTTTCAGTGGTGCCCCATGACAGGACAAGGGTTAATGGGCACAAATTTGAATATAGGAAGTTCCATCCATGAGGAAGAACTTCTTTACTTTGAGGGTGGCAGAGCACTGGAACGGGCTGCCCAGAGAGGTGGTGGAGTCTTCATCTCTGGAGACATTCAAGGCCTGTCTGGATGCTTTTTTTATAACTTGTAATGTCCTGATGTTGCTGCCTTAGTGGTCATCTGTTGGTCCTGGTGATCTGTATGCCTACCTTGAACTGTCTTCTCAGCTCCAGCTGAAATTCGCGGGAAAGTTCCCACTGACTTAATTTTGTAGATCTTCCATTCTGAGCTTCAACAGAAGGTAATGACAAAATTTATCATGTTTCAACTGACATTTCTGAGATTTCTTACACAGCAATATTATATCTACATAGCTTATGCCCATCTACTGTATACGATGGCGAATATATTTTTATAAGTAAAATAATCTGAAAATAGATGGTAAACCACACATTCACTTTTAGCATTTGATGACGTAAAGCAACATTCATAAACCCCACTGTAAAACAAATTACTTTCCCATACTTCTATTCACTAACAGTAAAAAGTCATTGTTTTATCTATATTGTCAGCATTATTTATTTTCTTTACAAAAATATATACTCATGTTATTAGTATTGATTCTTTCTTCTGTAATTTAAAGTTTGGATTTTCCTAGTAGGAGCTTTCACAATATTCAGAGAACCTACTTCTTTAGCTTTCTATCAAAACTTAGAGATTACAGCTTGTGTATAAATTATGATTTTATTTTAGAAAAAAAAAAAACAATATAAAGGGAAAAACTGGCCCCTTGGTACCATTAGGATAACTTCTATATACAGTCATTGAAATGCATTCTAAATAAGATACGGACAAAGATGGTGATATGAACACAGGTCTGAAAGTCTTGAAAAATGAGTTAGATGGCATTTGAGAAATGTTAGGGTTAGCTATCTTCATAACAATTGTGGTACATATAATAGCGAGCTATTTGCAGAATGCTTTTTATTAGGAAATAAATTTATCTGTATTTCAAAGTATGAGGGAATGGCTGCTGATACATTTCTATCCAGGATAACAGACTATTTAGCCTATATGATAATGTATATTGCTTCAAATGAGCTAATATAAGCTTTTTCATTCATTGTTCATTGTTAAGTCCTGAGAAAACAAATATTATGAACATTCTGTGTTAAAATAACAGGAAGGGGAAAAAAAAAAGAAAAAGACTAATGAAAGTCTTATAATTATGCAGTGTTTAATCCTGTTAGCCATAGTAATAAAAATGCATACAACTGCAAAACAGCATCAAGCCATCAGAAAAGATCCCTTCTGTAAATCCTTCAAATTCTCTGATAATAACCTACAGAAGTGTTTTATGCCTTTCAATCAGTGTCAGAGTACGCTATCTTTCATATGTTCTATCCATTCTTATTCTAATATCAGTCAAGGAAAATTCTAGTACACAAACAGAATTGATTACAGAAACAGGATAGTCTTAAAGGCATCTGATATAAAACTTGCAATATCTAATGGAAGGTAGGAGAGATATGTGATCCATTTACATTGTTAGCTGTGAAATACTGTTCATAAGCTTTCTATTTAGTGGGCTGGTATATGAGCATAATTAGTATTATTTATTTGGGTTGTATTCTCCTTTTTCTTTCCTGAGTTTGTTCCATTTCAGCTGCGTTAGTAACAGATGGTCTCTTCGCTCTTTCTATTTTTCCCATTCTTTTCCTTATCTCTCTGTTCAGTTCTTTATATGCATTCCTTATTTCTTTTCCAACTCTATTTCTCTCTGACATTTCTTTCTTTTGATCACCTTCTTTGTCCTGCTCTGGAAATCTGACTTTAGATGGGACTTATCCCACTTTTATTTGTCTAAAAGTTGGACAAATACTTGAAGCAAATAATCGTGACTGGACAGTTAAGGACAAAACCTTCAAGCAAATAATCGTGACTGGATAGTTAAGGAAAAAGTTAAAGACACTGAAATGGAGGACAGAGGATCCTATAGTGAAGTGATTGTATGGAAACCCAAGACTTTATCTTCCTCTCCTATGTAGCAAATTAATATATGTATGCTTATATCAGGGAATTAGTGCTGTGATAGAGTGTTTAGAAGACTGACAAATTTGGGCAGTTTTAAACTCTAAAACTAAAGTTTACCAAATACATTCATTAGCAAAACAGTCCTTGCAAATGGTCAGTTCTTACAAATTATTAATGAACATTGCTACATATACAAAACTCTGAATTTTAACAATTATATTCTAAATTATGTGAGTAAAATTTGTGAGTATACTTTGCCATAGAGCTGAACCTGTAGAGTTAGCACTGACATCTGTGTTTCTTGTTGGCTCTTATCCTCAAGTCCAACATGATCAGGCTTGAGAGCTCATCAACAAGAAAGTTGTAACCAAAGTGCAAATTTCTTTTTCAATTTTCTTTGCTTGTCCTGACACGATGTTTTTATGCTGTTGCAGCCCCTCCCAAAAAGGGAAAATCTTCTCTGCTACGTATAATGCTTATTTCCTTCCCTTTTCCCTTTTTTTCCCCATTTCCTTTTTCCATTCTTCCCTTCCCATCAGTCACCCTTCCTGTGCATTCAGGAAGATATCCTGACTATTTCCAGTTTGTTTTTTTTCTACTGATTTTTTTCTGGCAATTTTTCTTACTTGGATGCTCCCTAAGTTCATCCACACTCATTTTTGCCGCTCTGATGATCAGATCACTTAGATAGTTTTGTAAAATTGAATCAGACCATGGCACCACAGTGTTACAAAACACATGCTATAGTTAGGTATGCCATTTTAGAGCACTCCTAATTTACAGGTGTTACTGGTCTCTGCTTTGACCACACTTGATTACAGAAGTAGCCTGTACAACTAGTTTAAACCAGACAGTGTGACAGAGTTTAACAATATACATTATATATACTTAGATGACTAATTATGGAGTCTACCTGTAAGTCATATGTTTAGTCTTCCATCATAACTGACGAGAGATAAAGTCAATAAAACTCATATGGCTATTCAGACAAGCAAATGTTACCTACTTTAGAATGAGCCAAACGGTTCCCTAGACTTCATTAAACTGAATTCAGTTACCCACACGCGGATATATTCACACCTGCCATTTCAGATGCTGAAGGTAGCCAAGGCATCCACACAAGCCAGGCAGTGTGACGTGGTGTCTTCATCAGAGACAAGCATTTATGCATGAGGCAGCTGAGACAAGGCACAACACCGTATGGTATCTAAAATAACATTACCACTTATGCAAGGGAAAATGAATCAACCTTTACTCACTGTGCTGGCTACCATGGGAGCTTAAAAATTTATATCCTATATAGATGCTGGACACAAGTATAAATGGGGAAAGAGTGGCTGGAGAGCTGCCCTGCAGAAAGGGATATGGGGGTGCTGGTCAACAGCAGGCTCAATATAAGTCAGCAGTGTGCCCTGACAGACAAGAGGGCAAACCGCATGCTGGGGTGCATCAGACACCAGCTAGTCAAAAGACGGGATTATCCTGCTGTGTTCAGCATTGGTGTGCCTCACCTTGAGTAATGTGTGCAGTTCTGGACCCACAATTTAAGAAGGATGTGAAGGTACGCGAGTGTGTCCAGAGGAGGGAAAGACAGCTGGTGAAAAGGATGGAAGGAATGTCCTATGAGGAGAAGCTGAGGACTCCGAGTTTGTCTAGTTTGGAGAAAAGGAGGCTGAGGGGTGATCCCATTGCTTTCTGCAGTTTCCTGAGGAGGTGAAGTGGAGAGGGAGGTGCTGATCTCTTCTCCCTCGTACCCAGTGATAGGATGCGTGGGAATGGTTTAAAGCTGTGCCAGGGGAGGTTCAGGCTGGACGTTAGGAAGCCTTTCTTTACTGAGAGGGTGGTCTAACACTGGAACAGGCTTCCTAGAGAGGTGGTTGATGTCCCATGCCTATCAGTGTTTAACAGATGTTTGGACAACACCCTTGGTAACGTGCTTTAACTTTGTGTCAGCCCTGAATTGGTCAGGTAGTTGGCCTAGATAACCATTGTAGGTCCCTTCCAGCTTAACTAATCTAGTCTAGTCTACTCAATTATATTCTGATACAGCTAAATTTTTTGTATATAAAATCCCAAGTTAAACCTATACTATAAGTTTTAGATAACTAAAATTAAATTAAAAGAATTGAGATCTCTGTAATATATCTTTCTTTTTTTATCGTACTATTTTTCTCTCAAATTCATACAGATACTGGTTACAAAACAGAACATTGCTGTTGAGAAACACTACTAACCAAAGGTTTAAGAGTATAATTGTAAAAAAATTAAAAAAGGTAGGAATGTAAGAATATAATATATAGAATATTTTAAAATTATCTGAAAATACTTTAAAAATACCTGTTAGAATAATGACTCTCAGAGATATGCTATACATTCTTTTCATTTATCCATATCTGAGAGCAAGTCGTCAGTACTTTAAGTACATTCAGTCTTCCAGTTTTAGAAACTGCAATTGAGTTAAATTAAAAAAAAAAAAACAAAACTTTTCTTTGCTTTGAAATCTGTGATTTCAGTACTTTCCCCTTAACTGATGATTTGAAATGTTCTAAAAAGTAACTAATTATTCTTTAATAAGTGTGTAATATGAATATATGCATATATATGTGTATGTGGTATCTACACATTACACACTTTTGCTAACCCAAAATGAAGGTATTTGTAAGAAGATTTAGAGAGGCTCAAGCACAGGTAATTTTGTTTTAAATGCACATCCGACATAAGAAAGTCTATTAACTTTATAATGAATTAGTGGGTTGAGTCTGTACTAGTGAAAGCAGGGGAAATATTGCTATTAACTGCAGTGAACAGTTAAATGAGCAGATAAAATTGTAAAAGATACTGTAAGCTTTGTTCTTGTCATTATTTGTCATATAAGGAGAGGCTGAGGGAGCTGGGCTTATTTAGTTTGGAGAAGAGGAGGCTGAGGGGAGACCTCATTGCCCTCTACAACTACCTGAAAGGAGGTTGGAGAGAGGTGGGTGTTGGCCTCTTCTCCCAAGTGAATAATGACAGGACCAGAGGAAATAGTCTGAAGTTGCGGCAGGGGAGGTTTAGATTAGATATTAGGAAGAATTACTTTACTGAAAGAGTGGTCAGGCACTGGAAGAGCCTGCCCAGGGAGGTGGTTGAGTCACCATCCCTAGAGGTATTTAAGAAACGTCTAGATGTGGCACTTCAGGGCATGCTCTAATGGCAGAGATTGTAGGGGTTTTTTTTGTGTGTGTATGGTTGGACTCGATGATCTCAAAGGTCCTTTCCAACCATGAAGACTCTATGATTATTTTTATATTAACTAAATACTTAAATTTAGGAAATACATATAGTCAAAGATGAATACTTATGCAACCAGGAAAGACTTTTTAAATATGGCCACTGCATTGCTGTTGACACCTTGTCATATACCGCAATTATATATGACTTTTAATACTGTATCAAATTAAATATTACCTTCCGAATTAAATATGTAATCTGTGTCTTATCTTCACAAAGATATTTGTAGTTGGAAAGCTTTTTACTTCAAAGCATTTTTTAGATTTAAATATTCAATTTATCTTGCTGGGTAGAAGAAATACAAAAATATTTCATTAAATTAAAAAAGTTAAAATCCACATTTTTTAAATATTCATCATTCTACAAATTATTTTCCTTCTTAACCTCTTACCACATTGTTTATAGAACAGTTGATTTTTTGATTCTTTGAATATGACCAGGCCTGTTTTTTTTTTTTTCTTCTGTGTTCTTCATCTACAACACAATTCAGAAATTACAATAATGCTTGTTACATTTTACTCTAAAACATTAGCTCTTATAAATCTGTACGAGGTTCATAAAAGAGAGACAGAAACAAGAAGAGAATACTCATAATAGGATGACTAAATATCTTGAAGGATGAAAAGACTGGGTATGAGACATGAAAATTCTAGATCTTGACACAATATCCATGGTGTTTCACCCAGCAGAAGTCTGAAAAGGTTAGGGACATCAACTCCAATTAAAACAAGAGAGTCATGGTAAATTACTAAAATAAAAATCCGAGAAGATTGCAAGATACCGCCTGAAATGACCATTTGTTATTTCTCTAATTTCAATATTTCTTCACAGCATTCATAGCAAGTTTATGCTGACCAGAACTGAACTTAGTCATGTGGGAAAAATATCTTTGATTCAAATTACAGAAAATCTCTCAACACCTATTTAGCACTCTTAAACAGACATATCTGTGGAGGCTGAATTTCTGATATCTGCTATCTATCCCTTTTTTCCTCACACAGAAGCTTTATTGGACAGTTTCTCAGATAAATTAATGTCAGCCATTGGACAGTTTTTTTTTTCCATTAGTTGTGCATAGTCTTTAGAGCTATTTGAAAAATTAGAATCATTGAATCATAGAATTGCCTAGGTTGGAAGGGACCTTTTGAATCATCTAGTCCAACCATCAACCTAACTCTGACAAAAAACACCACTAAACCACATCTTAAGTACTATGTTGACCCATCTTTTAAATACCTCCAGGGATGGTGACTCAGCCACTTCCCTGGGCAGCCAGTTCCAATGCTTAATAACCCTTGCAGTGTAAAATTTTTTTCTAATATCCAGTCTAAACCTCCCCTGGCGCAACTTAGGGCCATTTCCTCTTGTCCTATCACCTATTACTTGGGAGACGAGACCGACCCCAACCTCTCTACAACCTCCTTTCAGGTAGTTGTAGAGAGTGATAAGGTCTCCCCTCAGCCTCCTTTTCTCCAGGCTAAACAACCCCAGCTCCCTCAGACGCTCCTCATAAGACCTGTTCTCCAGACCCCTCACCAGCCTAATTCCCCTTTTCTGGACCCTCTCCAGAATCTCAATGTCTTTTTTGTGGTGATGGGCCCAAAACTGGACACAGTACTCGAGGTGGGGCCTCACCAGTGCCGAGTACAGGGGGATGATCACTTCCCTAGTCCTACTCATCACACTGTTCCTGATACAGGCCAGGATGCTGTTGGCCTTCTTGGCCATCTGGGCACACTGCTGGCTCATATTCAGCTGACAGTCGACCAACACCCCCAGGTCCTTTTCTGCCAGGCAGCTCTCCAGCCACTCTTAACCAAGCTTGTAACACTGCATGGGGTTGTTGTGAGCCAAGCGCAGTACCCAGCACTTGGCCTTGTTGAACCTCATAGCACTGGCCTCGGCCCGTTGATGCAGCCTGTCCAGATCCCTCTATAGGGACTTTCTACGCTCAAGCAGGTCGACACTCCCACCCCAACTTTGTGTTTTCTGCAAACTTACTGAGGGTGCACTCAATCTCCTTATCCATATCATTGATAAAGATATTAAAGAGAAACAACCACCAGTACCAAGCCCTGTGAAACACCACTTGTGACTGGCCGCCAACTGGATTTAACTCCATTCACCACCACTCTCTGGGCCTGGTTCTCCAGCCAGCTTTTAACCCAGCATAGAGTACTCCTGTCCAAGCCATGATTTGCCAGTTTCTCCAGGAGGATGCTGTGGGAAAACAGAATTAAAGAGTATAATAAAAATGCTCCCTTTTCTTTGGCTATCTTAATTACCCTGGTAATTCATTACCAATTGCACTGCCTGCAGTCAGAAACCAGCACAGGAGTACCATGTCCAGTGATTACTGTCTAAAAGTCTCATGCAAGATTTGAATTATTAGGTGAATTGTAATTGGAGTTACAAACCAGGCTTAACAAAGTTAGCAATTTAGCTTTTCCTTGATCCTTTTGCTTCCATAATTACATTTAATCTTTTTCACATTTTTTTCTGCATTGGTGAGGTTTTAAATATCATTTAATTTGACGACTAGTTTTCCCTGCAGAGAAAGCAAGGGCTAAAATATCTTCACTGTCCCTTTTCTAACAAGTTGCTCCTTCAGTCTTGCTCATTTAACTAATCTGATTAAATCATGCCTAACTCTGGGCTACAGAGCCTGACTATATTGGGATACTAATCCTCCGCTTCAATCCACACTTTCTTCTAGATTTACTACAATTGCCCATCTCTATAGCAGAAGTCCTGAGATTCACTCACTGCAGCTCTACAGCTACAGTAGCTAGAATCACTTTGCTGTATACCTCCTGAAAGATCAGACTCTGTGTCTTGAATGCATCTGAATCTATAGTACTTAACATTCCAGCCCATGGACTGAGACAGTACTTTCTGCCCCTGCTTTTGAAACTTGGCTAACCAGCACCTTTCTCTCTCCTGTTTTCCTGCTGAACTGTGTTCCTGGTGGCACAGTAGCTCTACTTCAACAAGAGCAAAGAGTTCTCCTACCTCCTCTTCCCAGACATTGAGCTTTCCCGGTTAATAGATAACATTAGAAGCCTACTTGCGATGCAGCAGATCCCTTTTATTTCTAAGGCACCTACCTTGCTCATTTTTCTTGGGGATTTCAATACATATTTTAGGACTTAGTTGCCATATTCTGCAATTTAGTGAAACTCCAGAAACAGAGAAAGCACCACCTAAATAAGGCTACTGGAACTGGACACAAAGATTTTCGTTGACAATCATTTCCTATGTCTTCATTTGCCTCTTTTTTGCTTTTCCGGATTAAAACTTCTAAAATAAGTTATATCCATACTCTAGTGAAGAATCCTTCTCTGGTGGACCTTCACAGCATTTCAGATTGGAGGGAGTGTAGATGGTAAGCTTTAAAAATTAGAATTTATAATAGCAATCTGAGCAGGAATCTAGTTAATATAACCCATTACAGTTAAAAGTTCAAATTTTTCTGCTGTTAAAACCAGAAGTATTAAAGAACACTATTCCTTAGGCATAAGAAGAAAAAAAAGTAGTTATGTCCTTCTATGTTAGGAATAATATTGTGCTTAAGTATTATCACAAAGGTGCTAAATACCATGAAGATCAATTTGCTTCCTAGGAAGCTGAAGGTCTATTTTACCACACAGAAGACATTTAATGCTAAACAGAAACCAGACTCTAAATTCTACTAATTTTCTGCACAATTTCCACTGCTATTTTTGCTTTGGCAATTAAAAATATTGGAGGAACGACACAAAATATATGCAAAGGTGGTAAGAAAATAAGGCATTATATTATTACCATTGCTGCAACAGGAGAGGAAAGTAAGCTGGTAAAGTTTTATTTGAAAATTATTCAAAATTATTCAGTAATCAACAGTCTTTTACACTGTGCATGAGTTGCCAGTGACTGACAATGATAAATGATATTCCATTCTGTTATTCAGTTGATGATAATGTGCTATTCACATATGAATAGCTTTATCTCCACATTATATTTTTGAAGTCCTTTGTATTGTTTAACTATTATTTAGTAATAGACATTTCCTGAACTGCATGCAAGAGCCACTGAACTTAATGTTTCTTCCAAATCCAAAGAATGTGCAAGGTCCTTCACATTTTATTTTTTCAAAAACCAAAATATAATTTTAAACCAATGATCCAGATACTTCAGTTCAAATCCTTCAGTGCAAATATTCCAGATGTATAGTATGCATTCTTTTTTATGCCCTTTAAAGTATACACGATTTAGCTACTGCTAGGTGATAACAAAATATATCTTGAAGGAAAAAGGGTGCTGTATGGTCCAAATTTCCACTGATGTAAATCAGAACAATCCTCTAAATTCAAATAGTCTGTGCAGAACCATGCAATCTGAGGAAGTGACCTATATTTCATTTTTACAATAAGTAAATGATACAGCTACATTTTTGCTTGTCTGGTATTTGAAATACTTAGGTTCAAGTTACTCATAAATTTGAGGAAGCTTATTACTTAGCTGCAATTCCAATTACTGTTGATTTCTTGACATCACTTCCTCTGATCTCAGGTAGCTAGCAGTCCTTTGGCTCCAAGAAGAATCACACATTTTTCCTACGTTAATTCCAGATCCTCACTAGTAGCAGCAGCTGCAACATTTCAATACACCAGATATACACCCAAACATTGTTTCTCTAAAGACAATGACATTCACAATCATATATACACTCATATGCACACACATACATACATCTTCTATTTTTCTTTCTAAGTCTTATCCATTTTCTGTGTACATCTAAGAAAGATGACACTTTTTTTTTTTTTTTTTCCCATTTCCAGTTTAAAGTTTTTGTTTTTTTCTCTGAATTTTAACTTAATGTGTATTTTCTAACAGGTCACGACCTTCTCCTTCCCTCCCTCCCCAACCAGGGCATTTAAACAAATGTGTTCTAGAATAAACTATGTTAACAGTTTGTAGGTGTGGGGTTTTTTTTAATTTAGAAACTCTGACAAAATCAGCTTTAATGCATGAGAGAAACAGGAAAAGTCTATGAAGTTAATAGGCTCCTTGCAATCTTTCAAGACAACGCCTAGAAAGTATTTGCTTATAAGCTCCTGTTTTATTTTCTTATTTCTCCTTCCTAGGACCACAGTATAAAGTAGATCAAAGGAACTACAGAAGAGTATTGACACAGTTTTACCCACCAGCCTGGTGTCTCACATTTCAAAGAGGGTAGATTTAGATTAGATATTAGGAAGAAATTCTTTACTGTGAGGGTGGTGAGGCACTGGAACAGGTTTCTCAGAGAAGTTGTGGATGCCCCATCCCTGGAAGTGTTCAAGCCAGGTTGGGTGGAGTTTTGAGTCTCTTCCAACCCGAATAATTCTTTGATTCTGCGATCAGCATCCATGATGCTTAAAGCCAGCATTCTCTGTGTCAGATTTTCATGAAGGTGGCTAAATGGAATAATCCAAAACAGAGTCAGGAAATGATCTAGAAGTTAAGCAATGTGAATAATAAGTGGTCAGTGCTGGAGTGCACTCCTTGACCTGTTTTTGTTTGGCAGTCAGGGTGTGCCTTATGTCTAAATGTTTTATGTAAACTCCCTCAATTATTAAGGTAGAGAGACAAATGTTTCCAGAGGAATACGAATGCTATCCTAAATTAAGGCCTTAAGATGCATACGCAGGTTCACCTTCTAGTTGCTCCTCTCTCTGTAGCTACAGAGGAAACTCAGATGATTAGTTTATCTAGAAACCTAGTTTTAGACAGTGAAAATTCATATAAAATTAAAAGAAAATCCTTTGAATTAAGAATTTAATGAAAATTTCTGTATTCCTTCCTGTGGGTATCAGGAAAAAGCCTAATAGGAATATAGCATTTATCATATTATAAACTTCTGGTGTGTTTCAGGATTGAGATTTGTATTTCTTTTTTAGTTTGATGCTAGTTTATTTAAAATATATGAAGAAAGTGTGCTCTACCCCCCAAGTGTATTACTCAGTTTTTGTTTCTCCTAATTCTTTCTTTTTTTCCCCCATCAAGACTTAGAGAAAGTACATGAACAATTTTTATTTCTTTTTAAGCATAGAGTTGTGGGTTTTTTTGCTTTTTTTTTTTTTTGTGATGAGAAGAGTGTCTTATAATTGTATTTAAAGATTTTTCTTTGCCCTTATTCTTTTATCTGGTCTATTCATACTGAAGCCACAGATGCTGTGTTTTTTTTTTTCCTGTAAGCTACACATTCAATAGTACACTCATTTTTTTGTTTGCATGTACAAAAATGGTATTTTTTTGTAGGAATATTTTTATTTTTTATCTAATTACATTCTTTCTGATCTACTAGTCTGTTTTTTTAAAGACTGTTCTTTCATATTTGGATATATATAATTTTATATTACAGAACAAGTTTATATGGTGAAAGATCTTTATAAATATACTAAAATATGAGGATGAGTCATAATTATTACTATCTGTTCATAACAGATGGGCTAATAAGATTGTTGAACTGTTAAAACAGATAAATATGAAAACTTACCTTTCAATTTTGTGTTGTCTTTTTTTGTCATATAGACATGGATTATCATACCAAAATGGCAACTACCGCAACCTTGCTTTTTTGGGCTTTGATTTTACAGTGAAATTCAGATTGCAGGACAAAGTTTGTGGTTTTTAACACTTAGCACCAAAAGGATACACCAATATCACAAATGTGGCTTTATACTCAAAAGAGAGAAATAGGAACATATAAAGGACGGTTGAGTTCTTGGGTGGATTGACTTTATTTCTAATTCCATTGCTCTCACAGCTGCACCTAAGTCAGGTCTTATGATTCTGAACCTAAGGAGGTTGTGCCCAAACTCATGTAGTGCCTAAGCTTATTACCTCAACGAGGTATTAAACACCAGGCTGACAAGGTAGTTTGCTTAATATATGCTGATAATTGAAGTCTTACACCTTTCTTCTCAGTTTCTTTCACAAAACAACCCTTCTTTTCTTTCTGGTTTTTTTTTTTTTTTTTTTTTTTTTGGTTGGTTGGTTTTGTATGTAAAAGAGTTAGTATTTGTAAAAGAAAAGCAAAACCTAGTTTTGACTTGAAGACTCAGGAGATTCCTCCCTTCCCAGTTGGCTGGAGGTGAGACTGCTGTGCTTCTTATAGATAGGTCCTGCCAGCAGTGTGCAATCCTATTCCTCCTCAGGGCTAATCACAAGTTTGCTTACAGGAATTTATACATACCACCACTTAGTAACTCACATGCCCAGTCACATCTGCTGGTTCTTCAAACACTAACTTTAAGATCACCCAGTATCCATGTCCAGAGCTTGGGTGTTTCATCTAGTCTCTCGTTTACAAGCTAGATGCTGATGTCAAACTCCTGACCTGTTGATCTTGCTTGCAGTTTAATAATGAACCACTTACTGTCCTGTCCCATCCTCCAAACAGAACAGAAAGTCACACAGACCTTACATAGGAAGAGTTAATAAGATGATAAGATAGACTAAGGGAATCAGGTACATTAAAACCTTCATTAAAATCATCTTCAGTGAAATGCTTTTTAAATGTAAGTAAACTGACAAGTTATTCTGTGTCTATGGTATGGTGACCAGTGTTCATCTGCAATCTCATTTTACACAGTGATTATACACTCTTTAAGGTAGCCACTGGCTTAAAATCTGGTATGTAAATAGCAATGACGTCTAGGAGTGTCTTTAATTAAGATTTATTTCTGTATCACAAACCTCATTCTAAAAATAGCCTTCAATTTCCTACTTGTGAGTGATAGCACTGAAAATTCTCTTATGTAGCTGATTTTTCCCTTCTGATTAAATGAAGTTGACTACCTTATGAATAAAGTGCAATGTTCATCTGCATCTCAGGGACTTTTAAATGTTACTTCTGTTATGGATGATCTTTGGCCTTCTTGCAAGACTGAATGATGTAATATAAAGTTTTTCAACATACATATTCAAAGTCTGTCACTAGTTAACATATCTTAACAGATAAAGAAGCACAGCACACAGATGGTCACAGCTGTCAGTTCTGTCAGTTAATTGTAAATAATATTATCAAAATAGTTTTCATGACCATGTGCCAAATTTCCATAAATGCCTGCTTTAAGGGACAACTCATACCCTTTAATAACCAGAAAATAGTAAGCATACTTTATAACTTAAAACTCTAAGGTAAGGTATGTTATAGAGAACATAACACCTGGTTTAAATACAAATATAACAGTCTTCTGATATATTGCATAGAAATTGAATCACAGAAAATTTTAGGCTGAAAGTGACACCAGGAAATATTTTCATCAACCACCATGCTCAAATAGGCTTAACATTTAGATTGTATCATATTTTTCAGTATTATAATGTAGCATTCCAAACCACTCCTGCTCCAAAACCAAGCAAAAAGTGAGAAAAAGCAGTTTACTATGTTGTCACAGCTTTGGCCAGGTTGGCCAATGACAAGACAACAGGTGCTCTCCCCCACCTCTCACTCCAAGGACAGGAAGAAGAGAAATAAAGAGAATTATGAGTTTAGAAAACAACCTAAACTACTTTAATGAAATATTAATAATAAAAAAAATACTATATACACAAATACACACAAAACCATATCAAGCTCTCAGGGAGATGTCACTGGCATGCACTGGGAAAGTTCCAGACTGGACTCAGTGACAAATGGGAACTGGAACACACTGATCGGGATCAAAAGGCAGGTGAGCTGACAGGGTCCTCCTCAGACACTAACCATCAACAACATCACCCATTGACAACAAGCCAACCTGACCCCTTTCCTCCCTCAGCTTTTATACTGAGCATAGCAGATGGGATGGAATACCCGATTGGTCAGTGTGGGTCACGTGACCTGTCCACTCCTCCCCACAGGTTGGACCCCTCCACAGGGTAAACAACCAAGTCAGCTGACCCTGGCTGCCACAGCAACAAGTATAAACAAGAGCCTCTGTCGCTGAACAGAAGGTTAATTCCCCTTCACTCCAAACCAGATACATAACCATAATACAGCCTTTTTGAAACATGTATTTAATTGTGCAGTCTGTAATTGCATAATTTCAGACTTTTATTTTTGTGTGTGTTTGTTGTTTTTAAATTTTACTCACAGGAAAGTAGTTCTAAGAAAATGTTTGCTTTTTTTTATTCTTACCTTGTCATATCAGACATTATTTTACTGCATCTGAGAATTGAGATACCTAAAATGGAAAAAGGCCAAATGTGTCAATGGGGGCTTTTCTTCAGAGGTTTGATAAGATCTTTAGACCTTAAAAAGAAACCTAAAGTATACACAGAAATCATCTTAAGTTTCCCAGATAGGGAATGGAGTATGACAGACCCTTGAAACAACCAGTTCAACCTTCCCAAGATTGGAATTGCTTATAAAGAACAAGAGAAGATAACTCCTAATTAGTGTTCCCCTACTCCACATTAGTTGAATACCTGCAAATTAGTCCTCTTTGCAGAAGAGACCGTATTTGAGACAGAAAGCCAAAGTGCCGCTTTCAGTATTGTCCATTTTTAGGGTCAGATCCAGCAGACCCTTACTTCTGCTCTCAAAGTTATATCCTTTCTTTTAGACTCAGTATCACACAGATAGCTGTTCAACTACACGCTCAGAGTTTCTGTTAAACTGAGAGCTCAGAAAATAAGAATACAGTGTATGTAGCCTGCTAAAAGATACTTGTTCAGTATCACACCAGAAATTTGTAGTGGAACTGGGAAGAGAAATGAGTTTCCTAATATGAGGTATGTTGACCTACTGTCATAGTGAAATTCTGTTCATTATCAAGAAGTTTACCTATTTCTGCATCAGTGAGCATATGATCATGAAAACACTTTTGAGTTCTTTACTGGGAAAATAGTCTGATTTTTCAATTTTTTGTAAGGATTTTAATACCTACCTATGGTTTTGGCCTTAGACAAACAAGACAATTTTGTTTTCTGTTTGATTATTTTAAATTTAATTCTCAGAAAATGTGGGCTATTTAAAAGTTGTAGCTTACCTGTACAATGAATACCTCTATTTTTTACAAAATATATTACAAAATCTTTGATATACCTGATATTTCAGGTATATAATTCTTTTTTACAATATGGCTCTCTTTTTTTTTTTCCCCCCATCTGATGTACCGAAATACTATAACAGTGCATGATTGGAGCATAAGTGCTATAAAGTGTCGAAAGCCTTGCTGAGTCAAGGTAGACAACATCCACTGTCCCCCCTCATCTATCCATCCAGTTATGCCATCATAGAAGTCTATCAGATTAGTCAGACATGATTTCAGTTTCAATTTTCGTTTAATTCTGTGCAGTTAGAATAATATCTGTCTTCTAAACAAAGGCTTATAGAATATATTTTCACATTTGTTTTATGCAGAAAAGTACTTCCTATGTTCCACACCCATGCACGACCCCCCCAGTGACTGGCTTCAAAACACTGGGAGGTGATGTAAACCATAAGAATCACAGACTTGCACTTACTGCTTTAAGTACCACCTTTTTTTTTTCTCCCCACTTTCGAAGGTATACTTTCCAACAATTGTTTCCTTAGCTTTTTAACTGACTTATTTATTTTACTCATAGCTGAAAGCCAGCCTGGCCTGGTCTGAATTGAAAGACAAAAGATATTCAGAGGTTTTCTCTCCCCACATCCACTGAATTTACCATCTAGATTTGGCAAATATCTATGCTAATTTAACTATATTTTATGCTTCACAGACCCAGAATTGGTTACTTAGTTAACATTACTGTACTCTATTTACATAATTACACTTTGCAAGTGTAGAAATGAGACTTGTAATAGTATCAGAAATGCAATTTTGTCAGAAAACCCATAAGTTTTTTGGTTGTGGATTAAGTAGGTTTTCAGTTCTTGTTACAGCTTTTTTAAAAAAAACAACCAAACCAAACAACAACAACCCAACATTTAAAATGAGCTTATAATTAATTTCTACCTTTAATTTGAATTTTTTATTTAAACGGGAAAATGAATTTGTGTTTCTGATTTTTTCTGTAAGACAAGATACATTCCTGAGACTTTCATCTGACAGAATTAAACTTTTAATGCCAAGGTCAAACTATAATAAATTGAAAATGTATTATGAAAAATAGAATATTGTTTAAATTCAAGTAACCTTACAAAATTCAGGGGTGTTATCACTCCTCTTTATTATAAAACATTTTTGATAAACAGGTTAAAGTAAGTTGAAACAAGAAGTTCAGAGGTGTAATTATGTAATCATACTGCTGCAGATGAGGTTTTGAAAGATTATGAGTTTGCTTTACACATTTAGGTAGCTTAAGTGTTTGCAGAATGCCTTAAAATGCTGCAGTTTGTGCTCCATATTAAACATCTTTGTGGGATATTTCTGAGAGAAACAGAGTAAGGCATAACTTACTCAAACTAAAAATTCTGGAATACTTAAACAAATTGCAAAATAAATTTTATACCTTGATCATTCCTTTTTCTGAGCTCCCCATTCAGACATGCAATTAGATATGTTCCAGATTGGTTCTTTTAGACTCCAAAACTTTGATAAATGTTCAAATTTCTACATTTAATATTTTAACCCATTTCCTTTTTCCTTTAGATTTTATTTAGCAAAATATGTAGCTGACACAGTGATTAGCTACTGTCCTTAAATCACTTTCTTCCCTCCATCTACACTTAAAGGGAAACACCAATTATTTTTCTAGTTATTTCTGTCCTTCATATGGGTACTAAACCAGACAGACAAAAAAAATCACTCATCTAAAAATCTTGATAAGAGTAACAAAATAAATAAAAAGCCAAAGCCCTGTCTTAGTTTCCATATCTATTCCCACTTGATACTGTATTGTATAAATACAGATATAATTTATTTTATTGATGGAATTTAGGAGGATTTAATAATGTAACAATTGGAGTGCCTTTTTATACAGCTCTACTTCCTAATTTATTGCTTTACATTCATGAAAGAACATATACATACTCTATTAATTACTAATTGTATTGGCCCAATGTCATATAAAATTTCACTGGAAATCAAACTCTGAAAATATCTTAGTGCTAGAAAGGATGGTGTCCAACTCTTTTTAGCATGTGTGCAATGTTATTACCAGTCATGGTAACACAGCATGTTTCAAAGACTATTGACATGCTGTCCCATTACGTCAAACAACAAAATGCACGTGATATATAAAGTAACGGTGAGCCACTGACACTCTTATGGTAACACTTATTGGTTGCAAACTCCCATGACGTAACTTTAGACATCAGCAGTGTAGTTGACTATGTTGGAACTAGTCATCTAGACACTGATTACAGTGAAATACTTGATCACAGGATCTAGTACCTATGACAATGCATGTGTTGACCCACCAGTAGTGGAGGAAGGACTGGTCCATGGCCTTTTGTAAGAGCTCAACCCATATAAATCTATGGGGCAGGACAGAATCCACTCCAAGCTTTAAGAGAAGTTCATATCTTTAGGCTTAAAACCTGATCATTTTGTTATGGTGATAGTAGCGGCTGTTATGTCCACTTGAAGAAGGACAGAAATTCTCAAACAGCATAATTCTGAACAGAACGAGAAAGATAATTAATTTTCTTTTAAAAGAAACCAAACAGTTTTCAGAGATGTGCTTCTCTATTGTTTTTTTTTCTTTTTTTTCTGATTTTCCTGATGAAACAAGGGAAAATTTGAGGCAGTGTTTTGAGCAGATGCTGTGAAAAATGAAATCAGAGGATATAACATTATTTAATAAATATGAAATGGTGTTACTTTGAGATTTGCCATATGGTCCTGATACATTTAGTTTAACAAAATTCTGTTACGCTGATTACCTGTGATATTAAGTTTTGGGGAATCACAGTAGTTGCCGTAGTCCATTTCCATAGGGGAACGTTTAAAGGAGAATCAAAAGGGAAAAGAAAATAGGAGATCCAACATGATATAGAGAAACAATTATAAAACAAATAAACAAACAGTAGTAGTAAGATATAAAGATGAAGGTATGAAGCAAATAGAACACGACAATGAGTGAACAAAAGTAAGAATTTCTGTGGTGACAGCACTAAAGATACGTTGCTTAAAAACTACTGCACAGGAACTATACATATATGCATCTGTGCATATGCACATGCTTGCTAGGGTAGGAATAATCTCATAGATGTGATTTACATCTTTTTTATAATTTGCATGCAATTTAAGCATTACTGGAACCATAAATACATTATTATTTTAATCCTTATCCTTTGTTTTAGTGCAATAATGCTAATGTCTGAATGCTAATATGTCTGAAGTTGCTATATGCATTTTTATTGAATAAATTCTGTAACGCTCAGCACTGTTATTTACTGTTAATTTGCTAAATATGCATAAAATACCATATAGTTGTACTTGAGAAAGAATTAATACTTTATTTTTTTCCGAAGTACTTATTGAATGAGTTTCAGACATCTAGGGAACTATCATCATTCAAGTGATAGGTGCAGATAATAATAAGCGCTTTAACAATAGATGTAGATCCAATCAATTTCAGAAATGTTTTATCAAGTTGATAGCTAACAAGTAACCAGAAATAAGTTTCAAGATCTATTGCAATTTTTGTTATAATACTGTTAGTAACATTTGTTCTCTGTATATAATCCTGTGTTCAGTAACCATTCTAGGCATCTTCCTTTTATAACTGATAGGAATAAGTAGGAACTATGGCAAAATTCTTTATGTATACACATGGCTTACCTCTAGCTTATTTTGGACTATTCCTTTGAGATACCTTCATATGAATATTATCACTCAATTTTTAAAATCCATTATTCCTTAGTTTAATACTAATTTAAATAATGCTTGGTAATGTTCAGTGACATTTACATTATTGGTTCTGGTTTCTTAAGACAGAAGTTTATCTTTCAATATGATTCATAGAGCAATGATCCAGAATTAAATATTCACATTAAAGTTTAAAGGAGTTAGGAGGAAATTGTATGTTATTTTTATTTTTAAAAAAGGAAAATGTTCAGCTGATCAGAAATAACATAAATCACAACTTAGAAATAAGACAAAGTTTAGTTTATATATTCAACATAGAATAAATAAATGTAGCAAAGAAGAATTTTTAAAGTACATATAGGTACCTCCATAAAACTGAATTTTGTATTTTTCTTACTTTGATGAAGCTTTTAAAGTATTAATTTACTTACTAAAAACGTGTTTTCTTTTATAAATAACTTTAATAAACGTTCTCAGATTCTCAGCATCACCTTACATCTCAGTGAAATTATGCCTCTTAAACATATCATTAAGTAAAAGTTTTTTGTACATATTACCATTGCAGTGTTGCATTAGCTTGAATTTATCCTCCAAAAATAAGGTGCACAAATCAATCTAAATGTGGTTAGTGAAGGGTTAACAAGTGCCGAGTCATTTCCTTTAAAATGTTATTTACTTATTTATTTATTCCAAATAGCCCAAACTTCAAAACTGAAAGAGCTGGAGAAAAGTTCCTAGTGGTCGGTAAAATCAAGTCAGATTTGAATGAAATTAGTAATTCAATTGCATGCATTGCATTGACTTTTTTTCATTTCAGCTACCCTCTTATGCACAAAATAAAGTTGTTTTCTTGACACAGACTAATTTTCCTTCAAATATCCTTGAAATATAGGACTATTATGTAAATCCAAAATAATAAAGAATGAGAGATGATATTAAGGCAACATTTAACACAAAGCCAGCTGTGGAAACGTACGTGATAATGTATAGATGAATGATTTATGTTTTAACTGGGAGGGGCAAAAAAAGGGACATCTGTGAAAACCTTAAATGTTCATCGTTTAATGTAATATTACTAATATCATTTGGTAAGGGTGATATTGATTCCTGCCACTAAAATTGTAACTTCAACTGCAAAACACTGTATAACTAATATGACAAACATAAACATATTTCAGTACATTTTGAAAGCTATGCAAAGTACAAAATATATTTTTAGTAAAAAATGAAAGTAGTAAACCCATTTTTTTTCCTCACATACATCAACGTATGCATTTTTTTAATAATGCCCAAGGGAAATCTTTGGAGGGCAGATGATGAAAGTTTGTCTTGATTAGTTTCTTCTAATGCATATGTAACAACTTCATATAACTAATAAAGGTTAAATACACGTGTATCACTAGACCCTTGAAGCACTTCAGCATTTCCTTATGTAGACAAAGGCAGAAAATGTCTAATTTGCAAATTTTTGAGCTTTTCCATGAAGTTTGAAAGAAATCACTAAAAAGTATCTAGTTACACTGCTATTCAAACAAGCAAATTCCAATTATTTTCTGCATATATAGGAGGTAGTTTTGACAAATCAGGATTAACTTACAATCATATTTCTTTACATCACAGATAACTTATTATAATGCTGATAAACAGATCTGAGGGAAGAAGATACTCTGAAATATACTTACAAGTTAATTTGTTGCAAGTTAAAACTGTAAAAACTAAAGAAAAATAAGTGTTCATTGGTCAACACTTCCAGAATACTTTGGCTCTTTGTAATTTTTCTGAAATGCTGCCTTTTGCATATTTTTTTCTTTCCTGCTTCTGTTTCTTTTGCCTTGTCTTTTAACTTCAGCTCTTACTTCCAAATTCAATAAAATTTGTTTCACACTTACAGTGAAGATGAAGCAGCAACAGTATTTAGATCTGGTTAGTTCATCTAGGGAGAACCACAAGACAAAACCAAAGCAAAAAGTATCAAAATGGAGGGGGAAAAAAATAGGAAAAAATATTATCTACCATCTTTGAAATTTCATGGAGGTCCTGCATGGCTGGAAAAGGTCAATGTATTTGGTGCGGGCGCACAAGCGCTGTCAGTGGGGGCTGCAGGGTGGCCTCTTTGAGGAGCAGTGGGGATTACCCGATGCTGGACACAGCCGGCTCCAGCTGGCTCCAACCGACCCTCCGCCTCCGCACAGCCAAGGTGGCGGCATCTCCTGGAGAACGTATTTAAAAAAGGGCAGCAAATGCTAAAGTGAGAGGGAACAACAGAGGAAAGATTAGAGGAGTAGGAGGTACTCCATGTCAGAACAAGCCCTCATCTGAAGGGACTGTGACCTATGGATAAGACCCTGCTTGAGCAGATACACCTTTGAAATTACTGCAGCCCATGGAGGACCCATGCTGGCATGTAGGAAAAGCGTGAAGAGGAAGGAGGCAGAGACGAACCACAATGTGCTGACCCCTGCCTGCTGAGCTGCCTGTTGCCTCGTGGAAGAGATTGAGTGTAACCTGTGGCAATATCAAGACGGGGAAGAGAGCTGCTTTATCTCCACCCATGAACTTTTTCATTTTATTTTTTGCCCCTATCCTGTTGAGGAGGGCAAATGGGAGAGTGAATGGATGGAGTATTTCAGTGGAAATTTAAGCCTGCAATGAGTGAGACTGGAGCTGATCTGGGAAGAAGGGAAATGCAGAAATCAGTTCCCTATAAAACACGTAAAAATCATTAGAACAAAGACTCCAAAGATCAAAAAAAATGCAAATCAGCATTTTGTTGTGTAAAAGAAAGAGGAAGGAGGACACTCATAAAAATTTATAAGAGTGTAAGAACACAAGAAATTTTGGTAGGGAACTCAAAAAAAAAAGCTACCAAGTTATATAGATGAAAAAAACAGGGCAGGGGCTTAGTTTCAGAATCTTTTCTTTTACTAGGATTCCTCATGTTTTCCACATCAGTGAGCTTTCTATTTAAGTTATGCCTTTATTTACAGAAGGTAAAAATGAGGAACACACTCTAGCTCAGTAACTATTACTTCACCATTACCAGTAGAAGGCCATAGACATTATACTGACTGATACTGCAGGGTCTTAGGGTTTGTATGAGCTTGACCTGGTCTGAGCTGGTTCTAGCTTGTAACAGTTCCCATATATACAATACGATAGTATAGATGTGATAGCGTGTATGATATGTCATATGCTATCCTTAGTTAATCACAGTGCATCAATACCCCCAAGCTGAATCAGAAGGAAACTATTGTGCAGCTTTAGATGGGAGCCCATGAGAAGGAAGAAGACTGTGATAGGAAGCATACAAAAAAGAAAAGCAAGCAGACTCTTAAGAGTGGGGAAGAAGCCACTACTACCATGGGCATCAAAGTCCTCTGAGCAAGGAAATGGTGGTGTTGTAAATTGTAAATACTTCCTGTCTCCATCTCACTTCCTGAAGAAGACTGAGACAATTGACCTTAGGACCCAGAGGTAAGGGTGGGAAAGTAAGGATATTAGCAGAAAAAAAGGAGAAGATACTGTGAAAGTTCTGACAGTATTTTTTATCTTTTTTTTTTTTTTTTTAATGAGGCTTTTCTATATTAATTAGATAATTTGGAATTCTAGACCATTATTTGGACTAAGAATTTTTTTTATATGTTTGAGTAGCAAGTTCCTTTTTGCCCATAATCAGATTTTCAGATTTTGAGAGTAATAATATCCGCCAGTATATTGGTTATGATACACAAAAACTCTGGTCAAGAAACAAACAAACCTGATTGTAATATGGGAGATTTAGAATATCACACCAAGTTTTCTATGAAGCATTTTATATATGTATGTGTGTGTATATATATATTTGAAATCGATTTTTTTCCTCCAAAGAAAAATTAACATGTTATTAGTAGGACTAGTTCATATAGTAAACACAGAAAAGCTACTGAAAATGTGCCTCTCTGTTGTCTTTATTTTTTAAATGTGAAATTGATCAATATTAATCCTGTTGACTACATGCAATTATTTACAGATTACTTTTATGAACTGATTTGCACTGCAGTTGCATACAAATTGTTTTCCGGTAATTGCTTTGTTGATAACTGTTGATAATTGAATCTCCATTGGAAACTATTGCTGATTATTGAAAGCACATTCTGTTGGATTTTACTCTCCCAATGAATTTCTGAGCCTCTGGAATTTACTTCTCTTTCATGAAAACACAAGAGGATTTGGACACTTAAATATAAATTCCAAAATCTGCTTTTATTACTTAATTACTAGGAATTTTGAGTTTTAAATATATGAAAAATAATTTATCCTTCCAAAAAGATTAAGTTCCTTGAGATGAAACTAATTTTTTTTCAAATTTTGAGACTGAATTTTCTGATTCTGTCATATTAGTCATATATACTAGACTATGTCATTATATTTGCTCTCATAATTATGTACTTAAGTATATAACTCAAGATGCAGAGTTTTGCAAAGTGTCGTTATTAGAAACCTTTTTTTCTCTTCTTATTACATCATTAGTTTTCATTCTGGCTTATTTCATAGAATGGTATAGGTTGGAAGGGACTTTGAAGATCATCTTGTTCCAACCCCCCTGCCATGGGCAGGAGCACTACCCACTAGACTGGATTTCTCAAAGCCCCATCCAGACCAGTCTTGAACACTTCCAGAGATGGGACATCCACAACTTCTCTGGGAAATCTGTTCCAGTGCCTCATCACCATCACAGTGAAAAATTTCTTCCTAATATTTAGTCTAAATCTCCCCTCTTTCAGTTTAAAACTGTTGCACCTCATCCTGTCACTACACTCCTTGATAAACAGTCCCTCCCCATCTTTCCTGTAGCCCCCCTTCAGATACTGGAAGGCTGCTATAAGGTCACCCTGGAGCCTTCTCTTTTCCAGGCTGAACAACCCCAACTGTTTCAGCCTCCCTTCATAGGAGAGGTGCTACAGCTCTCTGATCATCTTTCTGGACCCATTCCCACAGGTCCATGTCCTTCCTGTGCTGAGGACTCCAAAGCTGGACACAATACTCCAGGTGGTGTAGAGGGGCAGAATTTCTGAAATATATAGATAGGGGATTTAAGCCTCTCTATAAAAATTAGGCTTAATTAGGTTGTGGATAATCTATGAGGCAGTTCTCTCTAACATTTTTCTATATTAAAGTAACTGAATTTACATAGACACCCAAAGCATTAGAAAACTGTTTAGAAAAAGATGAACTTTTATTGTTAGTTTGGTAGCTTTGAAGGGGAGTAGATGGCAGAAGGCTGCATACAATTTACCACATGCTTTGAGCAGCTGTAGAAGTCATTAAAAACATTTAATGTATACTTAAAACAAAAAGGATAGATTTTTAAAGGAAGAATTCTTCCTATCATATTGTCGTTCAAACATTAATAGTTTCAAACCTTATTATTCACAGGATCTTCTCACAGAATAATAGGGAAAAAGTTTCAGACACTATCTGGTTAGGTCCACAGTCCTAGATATTCCTGCACACTCATGAAGTCAGTGGAATTTTGAATATATGCAGGAGTTCTTACTCTGCAGTGTCAGTGATTACATATTTCATCTCTGTGTTCTTTTCCCGTGTATTTTATATTACAGTATATCATTTAGCATCTCTAGTACTTAGTACAGTTGGACCTCACTAGTCAGTCACTGTCTAGACTACAATCAGAAGGCTGAATTACAATATATCTTTTAGCTGACATTTTTAATTGAGATTTTAATTCTTCATTGTTTTAAATTATACTTTATGAGCCCCCAGAGCCAGTGTTATATGCAGTTGCTTTAAATATTTTCTATAGACAGCTCTTACTTCATTGTATTTCTTTCTTTCTCCTTCAGTAACACTGACACACTTTTTCTCCTTCACATTTAATCTCTTTTGTCTTTTAGATTATAGAGATAAAAGAATCTTTACTGGGGATCAATTATTTATCACAGAATAAAACATAAAGGGTTGACTTTACAATAAACATATTGCCAGCTTTTAATGTTTATGTCTGAAGCAAACCTATGGAAACAAGGAATAAAAGGCACATTTTGTTACAAGTCCAAAAGAGAAAGCACACAATGAATAGAAAGATCAATAGAATAATCAATAGAGTCAGAAAAGGATGAAATAGAGAATAAGTTAGTCTCACAACTAATAAGCAGATGACAGTTCATAATAGCATCTCTGAACAAAAACAATCAATGTTCTTAAATATTTTGTGAAGGAACGAAACTGGTAGCTGAATGAACATAAACTCATGGAGGCTGAAAGTAATAGCTTAAGTGATTGAGGATATGGTTAGAGATGAGTAAAAAACACAGATGATAGATGATAAGCATCTTTCATATGATTGAAAAGACACAAAGTGGAGAATATTTAATCTGATTTTATTATAATGCAAATTGTAGACTTATTTATAGTGGGATATAACTGGACATCCTGCAAAATATCTACACATATTCAGCAGATCAAATATGAAAAGATATAACCCCACTAACTTCAGTAGAATTCCAGCTAATTTTTTAGGAAACATGTGACACTTTAAACATGAGGTTTTTTGTCTTATGCAGAGTTTACTCATTATTACATTTAGAGATTGAAGCCCAGAAGTTTTGATGTTTTTTTTATAACCACTATGAAATGTACTTATTTATATGTCATACAAATATCTTGGTCATTATTGATAGTATTTTAAAGTCATGCTGAACTGTACTTCTCTCATTAAAAAAAAAATAATTCTTTTTCTTTTGTAAGTGGCATCATAGCTCTCACTCTTAGAAAATCTCTTTATTCTTCTAAGCACAAAAGAGAAACAGAATTTGTTTTGCATACAGTGAAAGTAATACAGTACAAAAAATTCGATGTGATGTTGTCGAGGTAATATTTTACACGGATCACAACAGAAAAGCACAACACATCTATTCAACAAACATCTTTCTTTATGAAAGAGCATAATACATCAGAAAGAAATATTTCTATCAGCTGCATGGCCACTTTCTGTCTATTCAAAGGAAAGCTTTCATTTGTACTACTCCTCCCCCAGATATAGTACTCTCATGGCTCACATCTCTGCACACAGCGCATTAATTCTGCAGACATTAGTCTCTTTCATAAACCAGCACTCTCCCTGTTGTGACCAGCTGTTTGACTTCGCCTGCTCTCTGGTTTCTTCACTCTGACCTCATTCTATTGTTTCGCCTCTCATTCTCTGGCCTTTACACTTCTTTACTTGAACAGAAAGGTTTGTCAATGCTGCAAGAAATTTTAGAATCGTTTCTTTGAAATGTCAGACCCTGTATTCCCAAACTGCTGTAACAATTATCTCAAGTCAGTAGTATGTGGCAGAATGTGTAGCTTGTTGTGTACTTTTTTCAGCGCCTATAGTCAGGCAGATTTCCAGTGCTTGCTGTGTGCCCCTGTCAATAACTGGAGTCAGGCAGAGTCAGGACCTATTGTACTTTTTCCTTCATGTACTCGTGTTGATCTTTAAACTCATAGATAGTGTAGGTTTTAGATAGCTATGGATCTGCAAGATGTTGAGTGTTGCCTCTTTTTTATCACATTGAGGCAGGCAAAAGTTCTGCGTTCACAGCTTTTGGATGGGATCAAGCTGTAAGAAGCGTTGGTCTTCTGTATGACATTTCATGGTATTTGAACACTATCAGGAAACAAAAAAAAATACGGAAACAAAAATAAATACGGAACCAAACCCAACCCTGTATAGTCTCCAAATTTAGAGAGAGATTCCCAGTAAAACTGAGTGTAGTCTAGAATAGAGATAACTAGAGTGGGGAACTGTGTTCAGTCTGTTTTGATATCTGCAGTTGTACACATCAAAGGAATTTGCTGCTTTTGGATGGGGTGGAGTTAATTTTCTTCACAGTAACTAGTGTATGGCTATGGTTTGGATTTGTGCTGAAAACAGTGATGATAATACAGAGATATTTTTGTTATTACTGAACAGTTCTTATACAGAGTCAAGGCCTTTTCTGCTTCTCCAATCACCCCACCAACGAGTAGGCTAGGAGTGCACAAGAAGTTGGGAGGGGACACAGTCAAGAGAGCTGGCCCCAACTGACCAAAGGGACATTCCATACCATATGATGTCATGCTCAGCATATATAACTGGGGGAAGAAGAAGGAAGCGGGGTGGGGGGGGACATTTGGAGTTATGGCGTTTTGTGTTCCCAAGTAACCATTATGCGTGATTGAGTCCTGCTTTCCTGGGGATGGCTGAACACCTGCCTGCTAATGGGTAGTAGTAAATTAATTCCTTGTTTTGCTGTGCTTGCTTATGCATGGCTTTTGCTTTGCCTATTAAACTGTCTTTATCTCAACCCATGAGTTTTCTTAATTTTATGGGGGGATTCTCTGCCCCATCCCACTATGGGGGGAGTGAGTGAGCAGCTGTGTGATTCTTAGTTGCCACCTGGGGTTAAACCACAGCAGAACATCAGACAAAACCTGGGAGGAATAGGATAAGATTTTCCCAATGTAGTGTAGAAATACTGCATGGGATACCCGCTATTTCCTGCTGGAAAAAGCAAAGCTTTCGGGGAAGTCACATTTTCTGTACATGAGGGCAGCAGGGTTTAACCATGCACCATCATGTTGCTGCTGTTGCCAATGGAAGTGGTCACACAAAATGATGTGCAGAGCTCACCACAGGTTGCTTCATGCTGTGTTCAGCCATGACCGTGTCCCTTACGGTATGTACTGTTGCACAGTGACACCTTGCCCTGGTGGTTTCATCATAACTCCTACTCCAAAACAGGTTTATTTGTCTAAAACCAAAACCTGTGTAGTCTGTTATTCATTAAAGAAGAACCTGTGAACCAGGTTGAACTAAAGGAGAATTTAGTATGAACTTCACTTCCTCAAACTCATCTCCATCATTTGTTATTACCCTGCTTAATTATGTACCTAACAAAAGTTCACTCCAGGAGCTTAAGTAAGTATTTGGTTTAAAAAAATGTTTTTAATAAGCTTCTGTTGGAAACACTTTGTTACTCAGCCTTCCCCTGTTAGGTGTCAAAGTTCGGTGTCCGGTGATTTGACAGTCAGTCATGGACACATAAATACTGAATTGGATACCTAACATGGACAGATAGAATCTCCCTTCGGAGTGGGAGGCTTCTGACTCATCTATCTATCTGTCTGTCTCTAAAAACTGTATGGGAAGATTAGATGCTTAATTTAGGAGTTCATAGCACATCTGAAATTAAGTTTCAAACTAGAAAACTAAGTTAAGCAGAGTAGATCCCATATTAGAATTCAAAATCAAATACCCCAATTCATGCCCCAAGTTATGTCAATGTTTGTTTGTGTTTTTTTTTTAGGGATCTCATAAAGGTTAAATTACCAATACATATTTTGGATTAGCCACACAGATAAAAGTAAGAAGTGCCATTTGACTAGCCTGTTAAGCCTTTTTGTCACATATATAGTTTCCTCAGAGAGACATAAAACACATCAAAAGAAGCATGAAATTTGCAGATATGCTAACAGCGTATAACTTTGACGTCAGGAAGTCAGCCAGATTGAATGAAAGGATCATTAATTTGGTCCAGTCACCTAGTTATTATTTATATCTCTTTACAGAGAGATAACTTGAAATGAAAGTATTTTATCTATCTGTCTGTCTGTCTATCTATCTATCCACCCATCCATCCATCTATCCATTTTATTATATATATTTACATTTATATAAATCTATTCTGTTGTATTTCTCTACTTTCCAAGGTTTGTATATAACAGTAAAACATAATTATTCTCTATTAATCTTGTTTTCAAAGTTCATGATTCTGTTCATTAGCACAAATGACTATGATCCTATTTTGATACGATTTGTCGAATAGAATTTCTTTTTCCTAAAGTGTTTCTGAGATCTGTCTTATATTCTAAGCTTTCTGACTCCTGTCTGATGCTTTTTTATCAGGAAGGATTCTGAGTCTCTTTGGAGTTGTTAACTAAGGATTACAGTAGAATTCAGATGTCTTTGAAAGACAGGCAGCAGCAATACCCAACATTTTGTCTTCTAGCATCTAATATACAGCAAGAACATTTTTTATTTTTTTTTTTATAATTCTTGAAGTAAGGACCTGGTAAGTGTTCAAAACAGTGCTCTGGAGAATTAAAGTCTTCTGTATTCTTGTCCTTGCCAAACCCAAGCTATTTATTTTTGATTCACAGAACAGCTTCAGAAGAAGAAATAGGTTCAAGAAGAACCTATTTCAGCATTATTCAAGGAGAATAGTGTCCAAGGTAGAGAACTGTTTTGTCCTGTGAGAAATGTGGAATATGTAATTTCTATGAAAGATCTGAATGTGGGGTTCCTACATCTGAGGCAATAGCTTTATAATTATAAGGTTGTTTAAAGGCTTTCCAGAGTTCTACCTGTGCTGGTAATAATGAGCATGGGTAGCTAAACAGAGATACTATTACTCTTTCTTAGCACTTCTGTAGGAATGAAATCTGAGTAAGTAGTTTTGCTTTCATCTACAAAAATGTAAATAGAGAAGGAACTTCTTGCATGATGTTAGCAATTTTAAGTATTGCCATGGTATGTAATTATTTTTCCTGGCTTCTAGTAAAGATCTGTTGATATTAAGGAGGTAATTTAACAAACAACTTTTCTTTAAGTGTATATGTAAATCCACCTATGTAGATTTTTCTGTTATTTGCAATATAACAATAGGTTTATCAACAATGACCTCCATATGACCCATTGTTAACAGGAGTGTAATTGACAGCAAACTGGAGAAGGGAAAGGAAGGGAAGGGAAGGGAAGGGAAGGGAAGGGAAGGGAAGGGAAGGGAAGGGAAGGGAAGGGAAGGGAAGGGAAGGGAAGGGAAGGGAAGGGAAGGGAAGGGAAGGGAAGGGAAGGGGAAGGGAAGGGGAAGGGAAGGGGAAGGGAAGGGGAAGGGAAGGGGAAGGGAAGGGGAAGGGAAGGGGAAGGGAAGGGGAAGGGAAGGGGAAGGGAAGGGGAAGGGAAGGGGAAGGGAAGGGGAAGGGAAGGGGAAGGGAAGGGGAAGGGAAGGGGAAGGGAAGGGGAAGGGAAGGGGAAGGGAAGGGGAAGGGAAGGGGAAGGGAAGGGGAAGGGAAGGGGAAGGGAAGGGGAAGGGAAGGGGAAGGGAAGGGGAAGGGAAGGGGAAGGGAAGGGGAAGGGAAGGGGAAGGGAAGGGGAAGGGAAGGGGAAGGGAAGGGGAAGGGAAGGGGAAGGGAAGGGGAAGGGAAGGGGAAGGGAAGGGGAAGGGAAGGGGAAGGGAAGGGGAAGGGAAGGGAAACAGCTGTCCTTTAATACATTTAAGGAGTTTCTTCAGATATTTCTTTGTCATGCCTATAGCGCATAGCAATTTATATTATAATCCGTAAGAGTTTTATTAATCATAACGTCATTGGATGAAGTGTAAGATTCTTACTGGCTTTTGTTAGCATAAAGCATTCAACAAATCTACAGTATTCTTCACCTTTTAGTTACTGTTTATTGAAAACAATTTCTTGAAAAAATATGGTAAATAAACCTTTCATCTGTCATAGACTAAGCACTGGACACATAATATCGGTTATATTTAGTCATATAACCTTAAAGACTGAAGTTAAATTATATTCTGCCAGTTGTTCAGAATACTTAAATCAGTTATTGTTGATTCCTCTTACTAATTATTCACAGGATCCTAGGCATCACATGGATATCCACTGAAATAACAAAAATGTTGGAGATTTCCTATGAGGCTATCTGCTCTTACTCCCACCTCCTCGTCTTAAATGAAAAATCCAGCTTTCATTGTTTGTTGTTCCCTTGTATTGAAAGTTTGACTCATTCAGTCTGGTAATAGAAACATGATCCATGAATAATCAATAGTACCAATCTCAGTTGCTTTATATTGCTGAACAAAGCAAATGTACATAGATTTCTACCAGTAGGATAAAAGATTTCTGACGATCACCAGTGTTAATTCCTTATTAGAAGATTCAATGTGTTTTCTAAGGAAACAAGAAGTTGGTGTAAAGTGAGTGAAGATAATTAACATATGCAGCCTGTGCATTTTTATCTAAAAGATCAAATTGCTGTTGGCAAATAGTTCGTGCCTTTTAAAAATCTTCCTAGTATGTGGAGAAGAAAATGTAGATAGTATATGGAGAAGAAAAGACCTGTTTGTGCTAATACTGTGTTACGTTGTGTATGTTGGCCAAAACCAGTGACTAGGACTCAGGGTCAATGTTCTAGTACACCTCTCTGGAATGCTATGTGGTACTGTGTATATTTCACACAAGGACAGTATCAAAGTCATCGAACTGGAAACAAATGAAGACAGTAGCAACACATTCTCAGTGACAGTCTGGTGAGCTGCCATCCAGCTTGACTGCATAGTGTTGGATGTCCTCTTGTGAGCACTGTCCTTGATTTAGTCTTTTTCACTGACCCACGCTTCTGAAAAATGGCTATCCCAGTGATCTACAAACTCCTGACCCAACTCCTACTTTCATAGGAGGTGCTCCTCTTGCACCGTCAAAGCCATCTGGCCTGATCTTCTGCCTCAAAAGGATTCAAACATGATTTGTGGGATTAAAAGAAATTGAATCAATGATTTATAGAAGGACTGTTTACACACCCTGTAAGTCTGTAATTGCCTAAATGGATTGAGTAAAGATGAAAATGACAAGCATTAACTCCTTAATGGTGTTTGAATTAACAAAGTCTTGACAAGAGTATTAAAAATAAACCCTACCTTTCAAAAAATATATACTCTTGATGATCCTCAATTTTTATACCTCAGAGCTCCCTAGAGAGAAAGTCAGAGCCTTTATCCCATTTTAAAGAATGAGGAAAGGATAGCAAGCTTGTGAGATTTTAAAAAGTAAAATTGTTTATGATCCAATACATTATAATAATATCTTTACTATTTATGTTATGTTGATAAATAGATGAATCTGAATTCTATATGAATATTCCTCTGTCTTTGTACTCCAGACATTTTTCATTTGCTTGATTGTTTGCTTCATTCATTTTACACATGTTTAGCAGTACTTAAATACAGTCATAAAAATCTGAGTAAACTTTTTTTTCTCTGTCTCTCTAAACACCAAATTGAGTTTTGAATAAACAATTCAGAGTATTTATATAAAGCCTTGTTTTCTTGCTTGTGGTCTTGCTTATTCTTTAGTCATCCAAGTTAATGTCGGAATACCTTCATCACTCTCAGCTGCACTTTATGTATGTCGAAAGGCACTTTTGACGGGATATAGCTTTATGATAGCTATAATACCTCTCCATAAAAAGGAGATCTATTCTGACTAACTTCAACATCTGACTTCCACTTAAATAGTTGGCATCTTGGGTGAGATTCGTTTAATCTCTGGAATGTCACATTAGAATCTTCCCTAGACAACAGAAAGAATAAGTGCCTCAGGATGGCAATTTATCTCAGTCCCAATGAATACTCTAAATGGATCAGATGAAGTAGCCTCTGGAGAGGACTATAAAGCAATTCCATGGTGATATTTGAGACCACAGATTTAGACATCTATGTTTTAGAGCTAGATGTCTTTTAGATGTTTGAGGTTTGTTGATACAACTTTCACCTCTGCTATCTTTATCTCTTAATAGATGCTTGAAATGAGACACTCATTTTAAGTGTTTTCACTCTGAAGGTCTTCAGAAGGACTCATTTTCATTGACTACATAGAGAATGTAGGCATTTACTTTCAGAAGAAGCACTTATTCTAGCTAATATAATTAAGTTGTCTCTCAGGAATATAAGTATAATTTTTCCTCCGTGCATAGAATCATAGAATAATTTAGGTTGGAAAAGACCTTTAAGATCACTGAGTCTACCTGTACATGTGCATGTGCATGTATATGCATGTGTGCTTGAAGAGAAGGCGACTAATACATTCAGTATTTGTACTTTAAATAACATGTAAGAAGAATTATTCACAACAAAATATAATTATTTATTTTAACAAAATATGGAAACCCTAGATAATCAGTACTTTTTTATTAGTTTTAAAAAGTTTTATTTATCATTACGAGTAATTTATAAGATTATCAGTGAAATAAATAATGTACATCCCTATGACTATACTTGAGAGTACTTGACAGTTGTGTTTTTCTTCCCGTAATACCTAAGGCATGTAGAACAACTAATTATTGGCTTACTGCTCATTGAGCCAAAGTAGGGGAAAAAAAACCAGGAAAGTATATTTTGAGGTATCATCTGTTTTACATTGCAAATGATAGTTAAAGAAAGGAAATAGTTTCAAGAATATTGAAAGATACTGTGACTTGTCTAGATAGTTTGCACATGAACACACAAAGGAGGAGAAGGACTTAGGAACCTGGAAAGTGAATCTGCAATATCAGTAATAATAGAAAGACTAATTTTAGAGATTATTGAATTCAGGGATAACCTGAATGTGTTTTGATGAAGTAAATGAATTCAAAATTCAGTCTTTCCTCCTCTTATAATCTTGAAACCTCTACTGTGAAATTTAGTTGATTTCTTTTGCATGATTATTGAAACCTAACATTTTCCATCAGCATCTTAAATGATATTGAATGTTTGGTCTAAATTAAGAGAAACTGAGTATGTTATTTCATGAATACAGAATTATTTTGATAAGGACCTTAACATTTTGTTGAACAACTGCAAGCATGAATAATGAAAATAAAAGATAAAATACATTTGCTACAAATATTATAATTCATAATTATTTATACTTTGCAGCACTAAAATCACACTGTTTATGTTAGCTGAATATGGTACACGAGTCTATAAAGTAGAAAAGTAATATTTAATTTTGCCAAAGGAAAACTAAAGATTCAGAGATACTATTATGCCCCATGCAATGCTCCAGATAAGTGAATAGTACATTCTTTAAAGTCACACAAGAGACTGGCACATATTCAATACACTTTATAAGCAGTAGCCTATGATGTAGAAGATAATATGTATAATTGCTGGTCTAGCGTTTTAATTAAGTAGTTAATATTCAAAACAGGGGTGCCATTTCCTTCTCCACCTATGTATTTGAAGGAAAATAATTTTGAGTGCTGGAATTTACTGAACTCAATGCAGTCACATTAATTATAAGTTCCAAGGCTATTTCTAGCACATTGGATCAAAAAGACTTGAGATCAGAAGTCGTGAATCCAAATAGCTATAAAGAAGTGATAGGTGCTGAACTGCTCCCCGCTCCCAAAGTACTGAAGTCTTGTTCTTCCTTAGCACTTCAGAAATAATGTACTTCTCATAGCTCAGTTAAGTTTGGATGAACTCCAGATTCAGGTATCAAATTCAGATGTCTGCTAGGTGAGTTTGCTGTATAATGTCAGAGTGTAGCCAATGCTACACATTTGCAATCAATAAAAATAAGAGAGTTGAGAAATTGATTGTTGTCATTGTAAACCAGACAACTAAGCTGTTGTCTCTTGTCAGCTGACTAGTCTCTACCTGCTGCAAAGACTTGACTCAGTTGACTTGAGAGGGAGTGTAGACTTCAGTAATAGAAGCAGTCCACACTGCAGATACCTGACTAGATTTATCTTTGTCTTTCTAAATATATACTATAACTTTAGTCTCTGTAAGAAAACTTTTTTGGCTTCCAGATTTCAGTCCAAAAACCACTGGTGACCACAAGTCCTGTGAATGCTCCTGTACAAAGTTTGTAAGCATCCTAGGACACACAAATGGCACTAAGTTACTATACTGAGGTAACTAAGTCTCACAATTGGTGTATCAATGTTGATATAGATCTCAGTTCCACCAGAAATGCCTAAAGAATGTTTTTTGAGAAAAAGCCAGTGGAGGCTACATTAGTCTTCAGCACGTTAAAGATTTAGATATTGGTCACTGGGATTTAGATTTGTCCTTAAATTATCACTGTCTTTCATGATATTTTTTTTTTTTTATTTCATCTTTGATGTCTTTGCTGTTGTACATCCTAATCCAGGGTGCCAGCTGCTATGGAGGACACTGTGCGACTGGAAACCCTTTTGTCTACATAAACCTTGAATATGCACTTTGCAAAAACAAGACATTTGTGCCCTCTTGGACCTCCAGAGCTCTGGATGGACAGTACAGTAAAACTATATTTAGTAGGTCTACTGTCTTTCTCTTAGAGTCACTTCTTTATTATTACCTACACCATCCTACAATGAGAATTATATTCACTGAAGCACACTTGTTTATTGGTTTAGATTATTGCCAGACTTTTATTTTTCAGAACATTTTCACATTTTTGAGAAAGCACTGTGACATTCTACATTTTTAGTATACATGATGTGGAGATCCTCTGCTCCCTTCTTGTGGTATTTGGCAGTGAATATTACAAATTGAAAAATCATATCTGTTTTAGGAAAAAAATGCCAAAAGTGTTTGAGAATGGGAAGGTTAGTTGGTGAACCTTATTTGTATTGTGTTGTAGCATATAATTTATTACTAAGCATTTTCCGTATTGGTTATTCTGGCAGTTCAAATGGTTCTCTAAATTCTGAAAAATGTTATTTTCTTTTTAATGTCTTTAACTCCGTCTTTCTACAGACCTATAAAAATGTGAAGGCTATATCATGTCAGCATTTTGGGCAGGCATATAAATGCTATTGAAATCAATTGGCATTTTACAGAAAAATCAGTTGGAGGACAATGGAAGTTAGTGCACATTAAATGCACTATATGAATTTATATGACAATGGCTACTCTTCACTAATTATCTATAGATCGTCTTTGAAATTGAAATAAAATGACTCTCACAAAAGCACAGGTCAAAGAACATGCCAAAGTCTGTATTCACAAAAGAGAATTATTTAGTTAGGTTCCCACATTCATTAAGATTCCTCAATATGCTTCAGGTTGTTAAATGACTTTAGTGTCATTTACCATTTAATGTTAAATGACTGTAATAAAATCTACTCATTATCATCATGTTTGTACTGGAGTAGTGTGATCTGGAGATTCCACATTTGGTCCAGACCATGTGTCCATGCTCCTCTTCCCATGGAGTTGATTTAGTTTCAAGTGGCACACAGGTCAAGCAATGTAGAAGTAAGTAAGAACACTTATCCTGTGATTAAACACATATAATACACCATATAAAAAAAGCAGATCCATAATAAAGACTAAAGACTTCAGTTCTGGAATATTAGCATAGTCACTCACTACAACTTTGTTTAGAAGTGACAGTTAAAATGTGAAAGCTGTAAATGACTGCAGGAAGTGAAGCAGGAGAAATCGGAACTCCTTTTTTGGCACTTAAATCTCATCCATTTAAATATACACTGAAAAGGGTTAGGATATTCAGGACAGTCATTTAGCCTAGCGAAACTGAGAGCTGTTAGGTGTCAAGATTCATTCACAGAAGTTTGGGACGTGACTGAATGATTGTCCGGGCAAAGTGAAATGGGATTTACGTCACTGGGAAGCAAAAGCAGACTGCTCAGACAGGGAAGGGCTGATTTCACCTGAGAGATAGCACCTGCTTCTTTTTGGGGTTCATTTGCTGTCTAGCTGGTTAGGTCAAGGGTATGCTTTTCTTACGAAAACACTGGTGGCTTAATCTAAATTTTTCAGCTGCTTACAGGAAAGGAGTGGTGGAGGATTACTCATGCAATCAGTAAAATTGTCAGGAAAAAACCATGACTACTACTATGTCAGAGTTAAGGTGAAACTGATAGTGCAGCAAGTAAATGGACTAAAATACCAAAATCATTTAATCACAGGAATATACTTAATTTTGCTAATTACATGGCTTTCCTGTCCCTTGAGGGATGATGACTCTTTCCAGGAGGAAGGTCAGGCAGCTCAGCACAGCGGTCACAGTTAGGCAGTGCAGGGTCCTGGGGCTGGGCCATGGCATGCTCTAGATGTCACTTTGGTGCCCTCTTCTGCAGCCCTGTAAGTTCTGCCTTGTGTCCTCTCCCACTGCCCCTGGTGTCTCCTGTCTTCCAAGTCTCTCTGTCCACGTGTCTATAACAGTACCTCTCAATTCTACTCCCCATGTATTTCACCACGACTGTCTCCCCCAAGTGTCTCCCCAGGTCTTTGATTAAGTGATTTTCTTTATCCCTGGAACAAAATTCTCTCCCACATGAATCAGACTCCTCAATTAAAATCTTAATTTCACTCTGCCAAGCTGTAATGTTCTGCTTTATTACTGACTAACTACGGCTGTTCACTGCTGCAGGTACATGTCATTCTTTGTGACATTTTAAATTATCTTCTTTATTTGGAGCTGGATAGAAAACTGCGGGTCGATCTGGTTGAAAGCTGCTATGGCAGCCCACTGTGGTTTGAGGACTTAGTCTTATTTTCTACTTGCAACATATTGATGATTTTTTCCTATCTAATATTAGTTATTTTAAGAATTCTAGGAATCAAAAACCAGTTGAACATTTAATCACATTAAATTAATCACATTAATCACAACTCTCTGGGCACAGCCATCCAGCCAGTTTTTAACCCAGCGAAGAGTACACTTGTCTATGCCATGATTCACCAGCTTCTCCAGGAGAATGCTGTGGGGGACGGTGTCAAAGGCCTTCCCAAAGTCCAGATAGACAATGTCCACAGCCTTCCCCTCGTCCAGAAGGTGGGTCACATGGTCATAGAAAGAGATCAGGTTGGTTAAGCAGGACCTCCCCTTCCTAAACCCATACTGGCTGGCCCCGATCCCTTGGCTGCCCTGCACTTGCCGTGAGAGCTCACTCAAGATGATCCTCTCCATGATCTTTCCTGGTACCGAGGTTGGGCTGACAGGCCTGTAGTTCCCCGGATCCTCCTTCCGACCCTTCTTGTAGATGGGCATCACATTAGCCATCCTCCAGTCATCTGGCACCTGCCCTGTTGACCAGGATTGTTGATAGATAATGGAGAGAGGCTTGGTGAGCTCTCCCGCCAGCTCCCTGAGTACTCTTGGGTGAATCCCATCCGGCCCCATAGACTTATGTACGTCTAGGTGCAGAAGCAGATCATTGACTACTTCCTCCTGGATTATGGGTGGGTTGTTCTGCTCTCCATCCTTATCTTCCAGCTCAGGAGGCTGAGCACCCTGGGGATAGCTGGTATAAGATAACAGATAACAGATAACAGAAGAGATAACAGACTTTTTCTAGAGTAATAATTAATTCTAGAGTAATTTGAGGATTTACTCCTTGCACCAAAAGCTGAGAATGGAGTTGTATTCGTTCAACTGCATGGATCAAGCTTGCTACAAACCTTTATTTTTTTCCAGAAATAAATTCTTTCTTATTTTTCATTTATATAAGTGGCAATATGGTTTTTATATTAGTGCTATTGTTGGTAGTACTGGGGGCCTCCAATCACAAAACAAAGATCTTTTTGCACTCTGTCAGGAACCATTTTACCCCAGTCAGATGAAAAGAACTTGGATGAAAACAGTTTAATAATTCTTTTCTCAGGGATCACTTTAAGTTTCTATGAAAAGAAAACTTATTTCTTATTATAGATTTACAGTGCTTGCAAATAAAATATCGTTTGTAAAGATTCACCAGTATCTTCAACACTCCATCGTTATTCAAATGATGAAAAAAGGTATTTACATAAGCAAAAGTTTGATGCTCATGTGGAATAACTTTCATAGTTTCATAGTATATCTCATACTGTAAACATGTTAACATTTGTAGCTGATAGAAAATGTTATCACATTCATATGAAATGGGTTAGAAAATCACTGTCAAATGATCTTTGTTTGCAGTTCACTAATCAAGGGGTGCATCTATTTTTGCAATTCTTGGACATGTGATTATATGCTTCACAGTCAAAAAAGATTTTCTCTAACATCTCTATCTAATTGCTGGAGAAAAAAAATCTATCTTCTTAAGCTTTCCTATGCCTCAGGCTTTCATATATATCATCAGTCCTTCCAAAGGAATTGCTTTTTTTTTTTTTTAAACTGCAGAAGGGCTATAGACTGTGAATGTTCTTTTATGACTGTATCTCATAATTTTAATGTAATATTTTCTATGTTTATAGAAAAATTAACTTCCAACGCCAATACCTTGGAAAAATGTCTTTCAAGCTTACTGATTCCTTCTTTTTGACTTGGTTTCAGTTCACTGTTGTTCTTAGTAATAATTCTGGCTTATGATAACTTATTTTAACATGTATCAAGGAAGATGTCTGTCAATTCCTGTGTAAAGAAGGCTTTCCACTAAAAAAAAAAAAAATCATCAAAAAATGAGCTAACTATAAAATACCTGTATGGAAAATGACCAGAGAAACGTTAGAAGTATTATATTTGGACAGTTACATTAGTAGGCATTTTGTTGCAAAGCTAGCTATTGATTTTTACTGGAGATGAGCACAACATTATTCAGGGATGTTTCATGGGGTGAACACATATGATTGTTAAAGAGCAGCTTGCTTAAATAGACATAGCATAAGGAGGGAGTTTCCTCATATAACGATAATTTCTTTGCCTTAAAATCAGGCATCTAATTTACACTAGTCATCTAGGTCTGCATTTGTAGTCAATGTACAAAGTCTAGCATTTAATTTATTTTTAAAAAAGTCTCTGCGTGATGGTTTTAAGGAGGTCAGTTAAGTCACTATAAATTCAGACATTAGTTAATTGAGCTTACTTTTTCTGAATATGGGATTACTTTAGTTAGTCTTAAGCGAACTCTCTAGTCTATGCTTTAGTTAAGAAATCCTCAGAATGCCACTAGCCTAATCCACCTCTTTGGCTCCATTAATGGGATTAACAAAATTAGTTTTCTGATGGTGTGATGAGAAGTTTCTTGTGTATAGTAGTGCTGTAATTTCCTCATAAATAACTAAACTTTGAGGAAAAAAAAGAAGGAACTTCCTGAAATAAGTTAGCAGTGCTATCCTTTTATGAAGAGAAAGGGAAAGGATAGTCATGACTGATCCAAGTTTACTTAGATATAACACACACAGAAAATAAATTATTCTCTAATATGGATTAAACTTTGACAAATATAGTTATATCTTTTCCTTTAATAATTGTAGAGCAACATTTTTACATTAGTCACAGGATTGGTAAAACGTGTTGAGTTTTTTTTAATTTTTCTCTTAATTCTGCTTAAATTCATTTCTGTAGTCTTCTGTTAAACCCAAATATTTATGCCCCCATCTACAGTTACATGCGTAGAACTACTGCTTTGACCACAGTGAAAGAGTTGACTAGTAAGAGCTGCTAGAACATATTTGCTAGAAGATACAGTCCTGCCATGTGTAATGCAGCTATCAAATAATTTCCCTGAATTTTTTATGAATATATGATTTGATATCCCAAGAGAAATTATTCCATGTATTATTAATGTATATGATAGTATTGTCAGTCATCCTACATTAATTTCAACCTTCTGAACTAAGATAAATGTGTATGTGCATGTGCATACATACTATTTTTCAGCATCCAGTATTTCTCCTTCCAGTAATATTTGAAACCACTTACAAAATATTGCATTCAGAATCAGTTAGGCTCAAAATAGTGAGGATTCTTTCAAAATCAGAGCTTGTATCTAAACACAACAAAACAAATCATAGATGAAAAGAATACTTTAATAAAATCTATGCTTAGTTCCTGGAGAAAGATACAGAAAACACTGTCAAACTTGCTTAGTCACTTGAAAATACTTCAGACCCTAAAACTGAAGATCATGTGCATATATGTATTTACAGCTGCAAAATGTCTAGATAAAATACAAACCAAAAGCAAAAGAGAAATAATGTATTCAGTGTGCTTAGAAAAAGCTGTATTTTGCATTGTTTCAGTCTGTGCTGTGTTGTTTCATTTACTTCACTTGAAATCAAAGGCTTTTGAATAAATTTTCAAGGAGAACATTTCTGAAGAGATCAGGAGACCTGGATTTAAATTTCTGCAGTTGCATTCCTCACGTCCCAGGAGATTACCACAGTCACCAAAAACACCAGGTATTTTGTTTAAAAATATGTCCTTCATATCTCCCTCTGAAACCAGGCATTGTGCTGCTAGGAGTGCCAGAGACATGGCAACAGAGGTAGAGCAGATTATAGAAGAGCTGATTACATTAAATGCTGTAGCCAAAACAGCAGCCTGTTGTATATGTAAGTTTGAAGTAGGCTAAAAAAAAGATTAAATTAATATTTTTTTGTCTTACATCTAGACATAAGTGAACTAAATCAGTACATTAAGCATTTTGTAACACTGTAACAGTCTGTAGCATTTTGTAAAATATGGAATATGTGCAGTATGTAAAATGTTACTTCAGAGGAAACTTGCAGTGTAGGTCTTCAAGCAGGGTAGAGGAGAACATACGCAAGTAGTAAAATCTGTGAGAGAAGAGCAAAGGATGTAGAGTAAGCACGAATGGTATTTGGCAAAATGATATCAAGTCTAGGTTCCAGGAGAAGATCATCTTTGCCTTTAGCAGATAAGATCACCTCTTTTCTGTAGGAGAGTGATCTGGGGAACATGAAAAATCCATGAAGAGAGAGGCAAGATGGGAAAGAACGAAGTTTCCCACTTTGGTTCCAGCTTCCCTTATCAAAGATTTCTCAGATGTGGCCATCCTGACCTCAGAGACTAAGACAATCAAGGCCATTAACTGTCAATTCTAACTGTACGGTATCAGCTCCGCATTGTCGCTGATTTAGGTTCTAAGTGTTAAGGACTGTTTTATATATGTAGTAATAATAATTGGTAATGAGTAAGAACACTGACGATCTTTGTTGGTAATGGATATCAACCCAATAAATTATTACCCTGAAAATTTAAACTGGCCTCATCTGCCAATCATTTCCATTACAGTGATTTCTAATTCCCTCACTGAATGTATGCATGCATGTTATATGTATATATTATGTGACTATATATGCAAAATGTATACACATTTGTTGCATGTACACAATGCACATTTGCAAGATACATGCAGTTGAATATTAGGCTGGAGGGAATCGAAGGTTCTAGTACAGCCCTTTTAGGATATAGCTCTAAAGTTACAAAAGGGGAGTGCAGACGTGGTCACCTCCATTGATTTGCATTCAGCACTGTATTAGGCTGTGCCCAGTTACGTTACAAAACCAGGGTCTTACAAAGTAACTCTTGTCCTGTTTTCTGTGTTCCACATGGCCAGAGGTGAATATCTAAAAATATCTTAGCAAATACATGGATGCTACTGTAGTGTTACTTTAGATATACAAATACAAACTTCTGTTTGAAATCTCAGGTGCTCAGGTGTGTTATGTATCTCATTACTCTTGAAATATGGGACAAAGGGAACACACCATTGATGTGTAGAATTGACTGTTAGTCCAATTATTTTTATAACGGTGCTTTAGTCCAAATTATATAATTGATGTAGAAAAATCTAACCAACATCAGTACAGTTAAAACTGTTACACAGAAACCACTTCTTTGTACCTACCCCTTCTCTCTGGTGTTATGCCCCCCTTTTTGGTGTCCCTTTGGGACGACGGCTTTTCTCAGGAAGACATGGGGAGAGGATTAAGACAAGTTGTCGGCATCCAGAGTTCTTTCCTCTGAGGAACAAGATGGTCACAATGAGCTCTTCCTCATCAGTACTGGATCTTGTTGCCCTTTTTGTATGATTTTGTTTTGTTTTGTTTTGTTTTTTTTTACTACAGTCTGCTTCTCTCTTATGCTCCCAGCTAAGGTTTGAAGGTTATACGTCACCTCCCTCACCTCAGCTGACCTACTGGGCTACTGTTCCTTGCACCTCAGGGTGTCAGACCTTTACCGGATTTGTTATTCCTGTATCATTAGCTACAACAACTTTGTATTTTAGCTTAAGTAACAGTACTCCAGTTATAAACAGTTTTACTGGTCTTTTAGCACACCTTGCAGCATCTTTTAACCTCGCCACCCCAAGTTTGGTGCCACATGTCCAGATGGGTATTGGGAAGTCACACTGGCAAAACTAATGGTTTGCAGAATCTCTAAATCCCTCCTTTTCCTGGGATTATTATTTTTTTTTATTTTTTTTTTTAATTCCATTTGCTACTCATGGGACTACATGCTTTTGTATGAACCTGGAACCCCAGGGTCAGACCCAAGCTGAATAACCCATGTATCCAGCTTTGCCATTTCTTCTAAAGCCAGGGGGAGCCGGGAACAAGGACAGGACAAACACACGGAAAAGCATGTTTTTTTGTCGGAAAGCATCTATTTCTCTGCAATGATGTAAAAAGGAAAATAGACTGAAGAGCTCAGATTTAGACGTCAATTTTTAGATATTTAAAGTTAGTGTGAATATCATCTTTAGTTTGGAATTTCCTTAGATCAAGTTGTTTTGCCATTTTCAGTTATTTGTTTCAAGCTTTTTTTATGTGTTTATTTTTGTGTAAATTACATATAAAGGAGAACTCTTTCATAAGGAGACTTTCTACTCAGCAGTTTTCAGTTGAAGATTTCAATGTCTTTCTAAACACTGTACTTTATGATATAGTTTGTGTCATGCTCATGGTTACTTTACATTATCACAATTCTCATTCCTGGTCCTAAAATGTCCAAAAGTATTAATCCATTTACAGTAGTGCTAAGCATTGTTGCTTGGCATGTGGGGAACAATAGAGTAATAGGAAAGAAAAATTCTACATTGTCATAACTAAAACCCAAACTAAATAATAGTATGTAGTTGGAAACATCCTGGTCATAGATTTTTTTTTTTCTCAAAATATGCTTTTGTCAAGGTTTTATTAAATTTTTTTAGACAACAATGACATAAAACTGAAGTATTCACACTTATTTTCTTGGGGGGTGGAGTGTGTGTGGAAAGCGAATTTATAATATATTGGTAATATACATCTGTACTATATTGGCATCCAGCATGAACTGAAGACTTTTTTCCTAGTCAGTACATAAATGATGTATCATAAAAGCAATTGTGCCTGCCTATATTTCTAATTCAAAGTGAAAGAATTTGGCAATGAAAAAGGATGATTTAGTGGAGAAAACCTGGAAAAGTATGTCTGTACTTCAATCTTACCTTTTCTTCTAAAATAGAAACTTGATATCCATCTTGATATACCATATGTGTGATTTAAACCTTGTAACTGTATGTACAGCTGAACTATCTCATCTGACAAATGCATGATTGGTTTTCTTTGAGTAATTTCCTTTCCTGAAATATTATGACCAGTTTCCACCAAGCCAAGTGCCCATCATCATACATTTTTAAATAATCTTCATGTGATGTGATTATAATTCATAGGAATGATGATAGAGATAGTTCAGACAATGTTAAAGACGTCCAGCTAATCATTACCAATCTGAAATCTACACTGACTTTTAGAATTTATCTTATTTGTATTGGGATTTGTTTTAAATTTCAGGACTCTCAAGTGCAATACAGCCATGCATTCCATGCAGCAAACTGCTAGTTAATTGTTTTGATAAAAAAAAATTGTTCTAATTTTCAAAATTGATTGTTCTAAATTGACTGAACTAAATTGATAGTTCTCTTCCTATCAGGAGCAAATACAGCTGAAATGTACACTGAAACACACTTCTGTGTCTCTATACCTAAAGGGGAAAACAATTTAAAGAAGTAGGACACTTTATAGGGAGGTATCAAGGATCATCAAACAACCTGAATTCATAGGCATTGCTTGGTCCTGAGAAAAGTCTGGGTAGACTGCATTGTGGACTAACTGATAGCTCAAAAAAAAAGCTTAACGTTGCAGGAAATAAATTTTCTTTTTGTTGTTTTATTTCTGATACATTCAGTGAAATGCGATTTTATATATTCTTTATAATAGGTAGTACTGCATCAAAAAAACCTTGTACCATGGCCAGTTCCTTCTAACTGGAACAGGTTAGCTAATTGTTTGAGTAAAAAACCAAAAAACAACAAAACAACCCATAGAACCAAAAACAACCAACAAAACAAACAAACAAAAAAATAAAAAAAAGAAAAAAAGACTTATCTTAGTTAGTAGAAGCATACTTAGTTTATTTACCTATGTTTTTGGTTTTTTATGTCTTTCAATATAATTGAAGTGACGATGATATTGCTATTAAGGGTTAGCGCCTTTTTTCCCCAGTATGTATTTTCTAATTTGGCTACTAAAAAAAAAAAAAAGGGGGATTGCACTATCCTCCTTATATGTGTTGATAATATATTGTAAGAGCTAATTCTGTGAAGAGCTAATAGTTACACTTTTGCACTTGTATTATTATAAAAACACATGGTCTCCTTAGTCTTTTACAATGACTTAAGAAATATAATCATGTAGATTACTGTATTTTTTTCTGTTATCCTTAGAGGGAGTAGAGTAGTTGTAATCCCATTATTTCTACAGGATGGCTGTAAGTACATATGTAATATTCATATGAATTTTACTGAAGTGGAAGAATGTATTTGAGTAATCTCATTTTCTCTGCTATAAGGTTTCAGGATTACATATATAAAAATTCCATGACTACACTTGGTGATAAGATACGTAATATTGAAACTTGCAAGCTTGTGCTTCTAATGAGGTTTGAATTAGACAAAACAATCAAAGTTTATGATCAGCTATTTTAGTGCACTTGAAATAAAGAAATTCAGGAGAATTTATTGTTGCTGCACTGTGATACTTGTTCTGTGTAATTTTTTTCAAAGCCACATTCCTATGTCAGTCATTAATTACCTTATGAAGAGCCAGAAGTTGATAGTAAATACTAATTCTTTCTTCTTTTTTATTTTTTTTTATTATCTCCCATGTATGTCAATATACAAAATATGTGTAGAAAATTTTCTCTTAGGTTCATGATTGTTTCTGTAGCAAGGGAAACTGGGAATTTTTTCTCAAAGGATGCTTTGTTTAACATATCAAGAAATATTTTTGAGCTAAATTTAGTGAATATAGGTTTCTGGTTATTGTTTGTTTTTCTTGGACACTTTTGCTGTCTGCTGTCTTTGTACATGTATGGTGTCAACACTGTGATCTCGGAAATCCTAGTAATAGAATATTCAAAATTCTGAGATGCTAGTTTTCCCTTCAGATAGGATAACTATAGTTTGAGTTTGATGATTAAGCTTTGTCCAGATTTATTCTCTACAAGACACAACTACAAATTCTAACAAAAATTTAAACATGTGTGTGCCTGTGAAACATCATTGACACAAAATCACATTTCCTTATCTTTCTCTACATTTGACATGGAACTGGAAAGAAGAGATGTCATAGAATCATAGAATGGTTTAGGTTGGAAGAGACCTTAAAGATCATGTCAGTAGCCTTTTACTGTGCTTTACTGAAATGGAAATAAGAAGGAATCATAGAAGAAACAAGAAGGTTTGTTACTTTTTTTCCTAGAAACCACAGTAAAAATGTGTCACTTGAGACTCCCTTCAAACAAAAGGAAAGGGATGGGCAGTAATGGGTTTTACTTTTTAAACTTCTAAGATAGTTGTGCATATACCGTGCATATTTAGGAATTATTTGAAAGCGTAAAATGCTTACGTGAGCTGTTGTGTTATGATTCAGGACCTAATTCTACATTAAAGCTTATCCACTGCAGTGTTGTAGTAGTGGTACTAGTGGTACTAGTATCAACAGAGATGAAAATATTTTGTTTTGATGAGATACAAAAGTTTTTCCCAGGACAAATCAGGTAGTAGCAAGTCACATTTTACTCTGGCAGAGGGCATACATAACAGAGTTTACTGTGGCAGAATAACAGGCGAGCAAAATTCTCCAGGCTCTACCAGTAATGAAAATTTTGGCTGATAATCATTGTATTGTTGAGCTTTCTGTTTAAACTCCTATAGCAATGACTTATAACAATCTCTACTATGTGTCTAAAGAAATATGTGGAGGAACTATGTATAGGTCTGAGTTCAGACTCCCAAATTAATTATGTAGTAGTACTTTATTCTGTTTTTTCTCTCCCTATTTCCTCCTTCCCCTCTTTTCTGTGTTTTCCCCTTCTGTCTTCTCTTATAACAGTTACATAAACTCTGCATAGTAGACATGCTCCTTGATTTCCATGACCAACGTTTAGAATAATTTTATTTTTATTTTGATTTTATTCATATTTATTATTTCATAACTCAGGCAGTTTAGAACATTCAATGTTGCACATAAACTGTAAAGATTATATGGCACTTAGAGGCACTTAAAACAGAAGTTAAAAGCAATTGCTATTATTGCTTAATTTAAAAGCATTAGATAAATAAAACTTACTATTTCACTTTCTTTGCAAATAAATCCACGGTACAGCATGCTACAGAAGCTAGCCAAATATTATAGGTATTATTTTTCTTAATTTTCCATTTACTGTTACATAGAAGTTGGTTCTGTCCATGAAGGTTATTTAAACTACAAAGTAATACAGCTTTTAGAAGGCATGTTTTGAGGATGCAGCATTCAAGCCAAGTTTGCAGAAGAGGTCAGCTGCCGTGTAAGGACCTAACAGAAGCCTCTAGATTTTCAAAACTTCTTAGCACTTTTAATTATCTGCTTGAAGCTAGCTATTCCTTACCTTGCTTTTAACCGACTAGAGCCAAATAAATGTGCAGATAATATACTAATAATTGATTGCAGTGTAGCCATGTCCGTCTGAACAAATAGATGTGCAACACTTGCCCAAGAACTACACCCTTTGGACCTGACTTTCAGGCTGAGCTTTGGGCTAGCCTGAGTGACTGGCTTGCATCTCAGGTCAGGAAAATAAGCTCCAGTGAAAAAATAAAACATATACAAACTCTTAACCTAGATTAGAACTGAAGAGCCTGGATAAACTATAACAATGCTAACTATTATTTCTGCTTTTTAGTCAGCACCTTTGTGTATTTGTCGTTCACCGAACAAATATGAGAAAGATCACTCTATAGATGTTTATGTCCAAAATAAAGAGAGAAAATATTAAGCAATGAAATACATATTTGAATGAATTTCCTAGCTCAGTTCTACAGAATCACAAAGGCCACACAGAAAAGTTTGCCTCACTATCAGCCCTTCTACTTTTGTCTCTTTTTGCCTTTTTTTTTCTTTTTTATTGTCCTTTTTATTTGTGTTTGCCATGACAATGATCTCTTTTTCAAAGCTTCCATTTTTCTTTCATTCTTGTTTACCTTTGCCAGTCACTGCAGTGTTAACCTTCTTCCTGTACTTCCACTTGTGGAGATCAGGGCTAGCCAGTCGTTTGAAGGAAGGGAGAAATCACTTCAACAGCTTTAAAAGTCTGCAGCTAGGCATTGACTGCCTCTAAGACAGTTACTTTAGCCTCTCGCATGGTCATTAGAAAAAAGTAAACCTTTCTAGAGTAGGACATTGTAGTGTCAGTGGAAAACATATCACTCCAACATAGTTGCTCTAAGTGGTTCATATGAAAAGCACCTTCAGAATGCGTGTTTTAAGGCATTTTCTACTCTTCAAGGTGACTAGGTCAGATAAATATATTTGCAGAATAAAAGGACTACAGCAAAGTGTTTGAAACAGCAAAGAATGACAAAGTGAAATGAATAAGCAGTCAGACAAGACAAGCAGTATTTAAGAGCCAAAAGGTGGCTGCTTGTGAGAATCTTTTTAGAAATTTGGAGAAGACAAGATATAAAGTGGATTTATTTTTCTTCAGTGTTTTAGTGAGAAAAAAATGCTAAAGATCGACATTTTTGTGACCACTAATCTAATGAAAACATGTTTAGATCATTGGGGGTTTTGGAACAGAGACAATAAAAGCAATGTTGGTAAGATTATAGTTCCAATAGTAAGGAGTTTATATATCATCCCTGGTCTTGTATATGTTTCCATAAGTATTTTATAAAAAGTTCCACCTATAAATTATTATCTGCAAAGGTTTGTCAGCTCTACTCTAACTAATCTCTCCTGAATTCAAAAACTAAAATCAGTCACAGTTAGAAAATGTGATGCTAATTACACTTAAATCCCATATATGTGGGATTTAGGTGCTCTAATGTATGCAGAAGTGGACACCAAAATTTAGCGTCCTCAGTATGAACTAAAATCCTGTATGTTATGTGGGAAATGTTGTTTCTTCTTGTTTGATCAGGATTTCTGTCTCCCATCACCTTCAGACTGCGCCACTGTGATTGTGGCACTATAGACACAGGAACAGAAGGAAAACATGACAGCTTGTGAGTCTAGCTTGAGCACTTTGATGGGAGAAGACCCACGTACCAGAGCTTTGTTTTTGTTTGGTTTTAATTTCTTAAGGTCTTTAATTTCTAAATCTCATAAATGTAGAGAGAGAGACAGAAAGAGAGACTGATTGACTCTACAATGTAAAATATAAAATTCTTACATATTCAGAGAATATGATGGTGTGCTCCCTCCCATCCCCAGTTTGGCCTTTATCTCCCATAACTCTGCCCAAGTGATAACCACCTGCGGTGGTCATAATGCGTGCATCTAGCTGTGATGGCTGCATCCGGCTCAAAGTGGTTTCAGGGAGACAGATAACAACAACACAATAGCCAAGGGCTAACTTGAGCAATGCGCACACCTAACCACAATCCCTGTACTGTGGCTGATATGCAAATATTACTATAAGTCGATCATATTACTCCCACAGTGAACAGCCCAAGAGCCCTTTGAGCTGTCCTGCACAGCAGCAGGCTGAATGCCAGGATCTCCCTTTGAGTAAAGATGCCTCTTCAGGTTACTTCTTGAGATTCAGAGATTCCTTGCTCCAACAGATCCTTGGTAAGTGACTAATAGCATGCTAAACCTTGAAGCTTCACTAAGCTTATATCTTAGAGTGATTGTGCACATAGAATCCTTTAGGCATAAACTATCGACCAAGTCTGGGACTAGGATCGAATCCATCCAGACCTAGCCTCCTCTCTGGGAAGTAGTTTAGAAAGTAAGGGGATCCTCTCTGAACCTGAACTCAACAGGAGTGTCTCCCTAACAGTTTTGTCTGACCCTGTCCTCGATGCAGTAAATAACCAAGTGTACCTTGACATCGAATCTTGTTAAACCACTGTAGCGCATATTATCAACCTTTGTTAAATTGCTGGTTTATACCAATAAATATATTGCTGCTTCTCTCTTACAAGTGAAGTGAATCACTCCATCTGCAACAGAGAACAAGGGAACAAACCCCACGCATATCTTCTTGAGTAATATGCTGATTGACCCTGCATGGTCTTAGAATAATTTACATGAACTAGATCTCACATGACTGAAAGATCTAGCCTTAACTCTTGATTCTTTTAAAATTCATTAGGAGGTGGAGATGTCAAACTTCATCAAGAGAAATGCTGAAATAAAATCTGATCAGAACCTGTGGTTCCTCATACGTACCCAATGACTCCTTGACTCTTTAGGGGTAATTTGTGGTACTTTTAGGTGCATTGCACTGTTTTCCAATCTACAGTTTCAAATTTTGATCAAGTATACTAGATCTGACTGGGTTGGAGTTAACTTTCTTCATAGCAGCCCATATTTATGGTGCTGTGTTTTGAATTTGTGACTAAAACAGTGTTGATAACGTGACAGTGTTTTGGCTACTGCTGAACTGTTGTACTGCCTACACAACACCAAGACTCTGCCCCCATCCCAGTGAGAAGCCAGTAGGCTGGAAGTGGGCAAGAAGTTGTGAGAGGATACAGCTGGGACAGCTGACCTGAATTGGCCAAAGGGATATTCAAAGTTATATTAGATCATGCAATAAAAACTGGGGTAGCAATAAAAACTGGGGTAGCAATAAATAATGGAGTAGAAGAAGAAGGTGGTGTAGGTATTTTGGTTTCCAAGGTGGGCATTGCTCTAATACAGGCTGGACATTGGTCTGTTTGTGGGAAGTGGTAACTGATTCCCTTTGCATCACTTGTTTTTCTTCTTGTGTGGCTGGCAAACCCCACTGATTAAATAGGAGACACTGCAGTACTCTCAGGCAACTTTCAGGAGAACCTGATATTGCACATTTAACAATTCAAGCCCCGTTTAACAATTCAAGCCCCATTGTCCGTAATCAGACCTTACATGCTGTTATTTTTTCAATATTTTATGTTGTGAAAACTGTTTTAGAAGATCATAGTGATATGTAGCAAGTAGTAAAATTAAGTTGCCTTCTTTGGAAAATTCAAAATATTCATTTTAGTCTCTGGGACCTCATGGTTCTGAATGACTCATAATAGGGTGAACTACCATGTCTGGTCTTCTGGTACTCATCTACGGCCTGTAAAGCATTCCTGTATGCTTTCCAAATATACCAAATACTGTGGAATGTACACACTTAACAGGCTCCCTCTTTTTCCTTTTTGCAGGAATACTTGATTTTTATTTTCCCTTCCCTTCCTTTCCCTTCCCTTCTCTTCCTTTCCTTTCCTTTCCTTTCCTTTCCTTTCCTTTCCTTTCCTTTCCTTTCCTTTCCTTTCCTTTCCTTTCCTTTCCTTTCCTTTCCTTTCCTTTCCTTTCCTTTCCTTTCCTTTCCTTTCCTTTCCTTTCCTTTCCTTTCCTTTCCTTTCCTTTCCTTTCCTTTCCTTTCCTTTCCTTTCCTTTCCTTTCCTTTCCTTTCCTTTCCTTTCCTTTCCTTTCCTTTCCTTTCCTTTCCTTTCCTTTCCTTTCCTTTCCTTTCCTTTCCTTTCCTTTCCTTTCCCTTCCCTTCTTCTTCTTCCATTAGTGAAAGTTCTTTGTTAAATTCTTCTAGAAATGTTAAATCTAGTATCAGTTTTGTGTCTATTTCTGGTTTCACTTAGAAGCTCTTTTGCCCAAATGTGTAAGTGAATTCAGAATTACTACTTTTTCTGGTTTTCAAAGAAATATTTTTCCTAAGTTTTATGCTCTCAGAAAGCAAATATTTTCTAAAGTATATCTGTTTCTATCAGGACTGCTTTGAAAGATGACTGAGATTTTACACCTGTAATGTACATAGTCTGTTGTTCCAAAAATTATTATAGATAAATGTCAAACCTTTTATTATTTCAGGATTACAGAATAAATCCATAAATTTACAAAGCAAAGTTTCATTCAAATATGATTAAATTTTCTATAAAAAGGCAGAGGTTTGTACGTTTATCCCTCAGAGTTATTTTTGACTATATATATTTCTGCTTATTTCAAGATCTTGATGAAAGAACATTTTACATCATAATTTCTCAGATGATTCGTAAACTCGATCTTCATCTTTCTCCATGGAACATATGGAAGAAATGTTTCATAATTAAATAAAAGTCTTATTTTCAGTACCACTTTTAAATTCAGATTGAGCCTCCCTGTTTTAAGGTACTTATTGAACCACTTAGGCTAGGAGCATAACAACCCATGATTCATGACATTATTGACAGACAAATAATGGGAATCTCTAGAGCGAACTCCAGATTTTAGGTGGGCTGCTTCTCTCCCCTCTTTATGTGGAAAGTTTAGGAAACCTATGTTTTCCGTAAGTTGCTAAGACTCACAGGAAATCAGTCTAAAATGAATATGTTCGTACTAAAGGAACTCTAAAATGTTGAACAGAATGGATCACACACATAGATTTTATACTATGAAAATCATGAAAGAAAATGTGCACATATGAAGATTTTAAAAATTCTCTTCAAATTTGTATTATATGTTCAACGGTAGAAAATGGAAGTGAAGCCATACGGTATCAGGCACAGTACTACTAAGCGTCTGCTGATTTAGAGCTGTTATTAGCCTTGTTCAGATTGAGGGCACAGGGATTCTAGTCTGCTTTGTAACACGTATATAGACAAGTCTGGTATGGAACACAAAATTCTTAACTGAAAATCAAAAATCTAAATGTTTTTCTTTGATGCCGCTCCCACTAAGATTATAGTAGTCTGCAAGTTAATCTGTATCCTCTGCCAAATCTCTTTAATTTTCTTTATCTAATGCAATGTATCACGTAGTCCTAACATGACTGTATGTTTCAAGTGGCAAAAGCACATTTGCTTCTGCTTCTGCTTATTTGTACAAAGCTTTCCTAGCGGAAATAAAATGCTGAATCTACTTTTATATATTATTTTTTGCAAGTGAGTTTGCAGATTCAAAACATTCTCTACCCCGGACCTCCCTAGGTATTAATACTGAATGTTGAACTCAATTTTGGGTTCAAATCTTGCTGTAATGGAGAAATTTAAAAAAAAAAAAAAAAAACCAAACAAAAAACCAACAAACCACCACCAACAACAACAAAACATCCAGGCCCTATAGAGATACACTCTGCTGCAAATGGTTCCGCGTTTTCACAGACATAAAGATTGTTCACCCAAATGTAATATGCATTCCCTATAAAATTATCCTTTTTCTTCCTGCCTGATAGTAGTGAATTAACAAAGATTTCAACCAGCATATTCCTGTACATCTTTCAACCAGTGCACTTCAAAAACTGTAAAAGATTCCAAATGCAGGTCAGGAAGCCATCTAGAACATTCTTCATCTGAAATTTATGAAAGACTGTGTTTTTTGTTCCTCCAGAATAGAATTTAAGCATGTCAGATTATTGCTTATCAAATTATATTGCCTTTCATCTTTTACACTGCTAAATTTTTATTTGCAAGGCTTTATACCTACTCAGTCCTCAACAGAAAAAAAAAATTATATATGAATTGGGATCCTTTCTCCTATGTAGGAATACAAAGAAATTCAAGTACAAATTGGAAAAGATTACTGGAAATACTGGTAAACAGGCCTCATAACTATCTGCTAGTATGGCAAAGGATGTCTGAAAACATTCATCATGGGTTGGTTTTTTTTCAACTTGATTGGCACATTTGATAAAATACTGAATCATAATATGTGGAGTTATTCAACTGCACTGCCTAGAAACTTTTAAAATGTGTTTAATAACACAACAAAATATCCTTTGCATAATAAGAATAAACAAAAAGAAGCTAAAAGTTCCATTTTTATTTCACAGGCATATTGACAAAGAAATTTTCAGAACTCCAGAGAAGAGTGATGTAATTCCACACATTTTTGTACTTTGTTTTAGTAATACAAGTCTTTCAGAACATGAAGGAGATAACTAAGAAGCGTTACAGACATAGGTGCCCTATAGTAGCTGTTGTACAGCCCATTAGCATTATTTTTTCTTCGTTTCCTGTACTCAGCAGGAGATTGATTATATTTTTACCCAGGAAACTTGTTTATCTTTATTAACTGAAACATAATGTTTGAATTTTTATCCTTTTAGCTTTATTTTGATGTGTAAACAATCTAAGAGTCTTTGTTTTTGTAAGAACTGATAATGACCTCCAACATGTAGTAGGATAATACTTTTTCAATTTAAAAGTCTTTTGGTGATCTTTTGAGGGGAGATGTGTTACACCTGTTAATAACACCAGTTAATGGAAATTCACCAGGGAAAAACTATGTCACAGAATCACAGAATCTTCATGGTTGGAAAGGACCTTTGAGATCACCGAGTCCAACCAAACAACCTACAATCTCTGCCACTAGAGCATACCCTGAAGTGCCACATCTAGATGTTTCTTAAATACCTCTAGGGATGGTGACTCAACCACCTCCCTGGGCAGGCTGTTCCAGTGCCTGACCACTCTTTCAGGAAAGTAATTCTTCCTAATATCTAATCTAAACCTCCCCTGACGCAACTTCAGACCATTTCCTCTGGTCCTGTCATTATTCACTTGGGAGAAGAGGCCAACACCCACCTCTCTCCAGCCTCCTTTCAGGTAGTTGTAGAGGGCAATGAGGTCTCCCCTCAGCCTCCTCTTCTCCAAGCTAAACATGCCCAGCTCCCTCAGCCTCTCCTCATATGACCTGGTCTCCAGACCCCTCACCAGCCTGGTAGCTCTCCTCTGGACACGCTCCAGCACTTCAATGTCCCTCTTGTACAGAGGGGCCCAGAACTGAACACAGTACTCGAGGTGAGGCCTCACCAGTGCTGAGTACAGAGGCATGATCACTTCCCTGCTCCTGCTGGCCACGCTATTCCTGATACGAGCCATCTCTTTGTCCTTTAAAATTCCCTTCACTGGTTCATATATCAATGTATGAAAACTGGCATTGTGTTTCACAGAAGATAATGTTCAAAGAATTAAGATATTACTAAGTTATCTGCATCATCTGATTTCTAAGAAAAAAAAGTACATATAGAACAAATTACAGACTCCTAGTAATATAAATGTTTGGTGTGTAGTCAGGATTGTGAACACAGTCTGTTGGAACAAGACAAAATTAGGATTCAGCTTATTGGTATGAGTATGTCGTAAGTATAAGCTCTCTTGAGTTTGCAGTAATGCTTTCTATCCCACATCCCTGATAATACGTTTTAGTAGGCTAAATAATGATGAAGGCTGAAATATTTTTTTTGTATTCTTCTGGAAGGAGTAATTATTTGTACCTGCCTGCCCATTTTATGATTTCTCTCTATGATGCTTACTAGCTTCCCTCAAGTCTTTCAATTTTACAATGTGCTCTTGTACTCACTTTTCCCTGGGCAAAACTTGACTTTTATGGGAATGCCGTACATGGGAGTACCAGTGATGGATGCCAGGCATTAAATGTGATCATCAGGCTGGGTATGTCTTGTGGAACAGTCAGAATAACATCTCCTCTGAATCATATGCATTTTGATCTCGTAGCTGTATATTTCTTGCTCTCAGAACTGATGTTTCTGAGAATGAACTGAAACAAATATATGAAAAACTTAAAAAATGAAATCACTTGTAGAATTGAATTATCAGATGTATGGAGGGCTTACGGATCATGACTTCTGGATTCTTGCACATTACTACTTCCTAAGGTCCAATTTAAGTGACTAAGGGCTCTGTAGAAGTAGTTGAGTTAATCTCCGTCCTGATTTCAGCTCAGAAAGAGTTAATTTTCTTTCTAGTGATTGCTGTGAAAGGAATGTCAGTAATTCATATTGTTTTAGTTGTTGCTAGGTGATGTTTATACTTTTCAAGCATTGTTTTCAGCTTCCCATAAAAGCTGAGAAGAATCATAGTCAGAACAACAGAATGGCCAATGGAATATTCTGCACTACAGATGTCATGCTCAGTACATAAATGGAGGTTGATCAGGGATCAGGAATCTATGATCACTGCTCAGGAAGATACCAATATACCGAGTGGTGAGAGTGACTTGGGTCATTATTATTGTTATTTTCCTTTTCTGTTATCGTTCTGTTAAACTCTCTTTCTTTCAACCCATGTTTTTTTTTTTTTGTTTTGTTTTCTGTTTTTCCTTTCCCTTTTGCCTCTTTTTCTCTCTCTGCTCCCTGCCCTTTGAGGGTCAAAGGGGAGAACTGCATGAGTGGCTGCATGATCCTAGCTGCTGGCTGGGGTTAAACCACAATAGTTCCAAAACAGCTGTTAAGTGCAGACAGATATTAACTTGAAACACAAAAATAGCAAAGTTGCTGGTACTGTTTCAAGTAAATTATTTTTGTCTTTAAACCACTTAACTGCATGCAAGACCATAATGGCATCTCCATATAGCTTTCATAAACAGACATATTTAATTCTGAAGGAATTCAGGTATCTCTGCGTGATTCCAGACCAGTTAACACTTCAGGGAGAGGGAAGATTTGATGAATTATATGGAGTTCTTACCCGCAAAGATTATGTAATGCTTTGTGGATGGCAGGAATGATAGTGGGGACATATTTGAGACCCTCAAATACAACACTGATTATCAAACTAAAAAAAATACAGTTTAAACAAGTAATATAGGTGCTGGCCATTAAATATGGATGATAAAATGTTAAATTATTGTCTCATTTTTTTTCTGTTTAGTTCACATTATATATAAAATAAATCTGTATTCTGAATATTTAAAAGGGACAAATTAAGATTATACAGTCTGAATAGATAAGTAACTTAAAACATAGTTGGCAATTGTATTTTATTTTTTTTTAAATGTATTGGAGCATTACTGAAAACAAGGTGATTTTCATTTGGATGTAAAAATACTGATTTTATAGGAATCTATCTTAGAAATTAAGATTTGAAAGTTTTGACCTTAATTTTTATCTCTCTTCCATGGGATTTATATCACACAGTAGCTTCTGGCTATACTTAATCTTTTTAAGAAGTGCTTCTGACTGCGAATCTAATGAGGTTATGTTGGAGGGGGGGTGGGTTCTTTTGTGTTTTGTTTTTGTTTTTGTTTTTTAAACATTATGCAAAGATATCTTTATCTAAGAGTGGAAAATTTCAAAGCCCACTGATTCATTTTAAATCATTATGCTGGACTGGTCCCATCCAGAGGGACCTGGACAGGCTGGAGAGGTGGGCCTGTGCAAACTTCATGAAGTTCAACAAGGCCAAGTGCAAGCTACTGTACATGGGTCAGGGCAATTGCGAGCACAAATATAGGTTGGGCAGAGAATGGATTGAGCATAGCCCTAAGGAGAACAACTTGGGGGTGTTGCTTGATGAGAAGCACAACATGAGCCAGTAATGTGCTCTCACAGCCCAGAAAGCAAACCTTATCCTGGGCTGCATCAAAAGAATCGTGCCCAGCAGGTTGAGGGAGGTGATTCTGCCCCTCTAGCTGAAAGGAGGTTGTAGAGAGGTGGGGGTCAGTCTCTTCTCCCAAGTAACAGGCGATAGGACAAGAGGAAATGGCCTCAAGTTATGCCAGGGGAGGTTTAGATTAGATATTAAGAAAAATTTTTACGCTGAAATGGTTATCAAGCATTGGAACAGGCTTCCCAGGGAAGCGGTGGAGTTGCCATCCCTGCAGGTATTTAAAAGATCAGTAGACGTTGTTCTTAGTGATATGGTTTATTGATGGTTTTGGTCAGTGTTAGGTTGATGGTTGGACTAGATGATCTGACAGATCCCTTCCAACCTTGGCAATTCTATGATTCTATGATTCTGCCTCTCTACTCTGCTCTCTTGAGACCCCTCCTGGAGTATTGCATCCGGCTTTGTAGTCCTCAGCACAAGATGGACATCTGTGGGAGCAAGTCCAGAGGAGGGCCATGAAGATGATCAGAGAGCTGGGGTACCTCTCCTGTGAAGACAGGCTGAGAGATTTGGGATTGTTCAGCCTGGAGAAGAGAAGGCTCCAGGGAGACCTTATAGCAGCCTTCCAGTACCTGACGGGGGCCTACAGGAAAGATGGGGAGGGACTTTTTATCAGGGAGTGTAGTGGTAGGACAAGGAGTAATGGTTTTAAACTGAAATAGGGTAGATTTAGACTAGATATTAGGAAGAAATTCTTTACTGTGAGGGTGGTGAGACATTGGAACAGGTTTCCCAGAGAAGCTGTGGGATGCCCCATTCCTGAAGGTGTTCAAACTCAGGCTGGATGGGGCTTTGAGCAACCTGGTCTAGTGGGAGGTGTCCCTTCACATTGCAAGGGGGGGTTGAAACGGGATGATCTTTAAGGTCCCTTCCAACTCTAACCATTCTATGATTCTATGACTGATAGTAAGACATATTAGATGAGGTTTTTTATATTATATAACTGAACTATGATGTTACATACTTGTATGAGTGCAATTAATGAATTCTATGTTTATTTGTACCCCAAAACTTACAGGTTTTTTCCTAAATGTTTTACTCAGATTGAATTTTTTTAAGAAAATAGTTGTAACAATGAGGAAGCAAAATAACCAGAATCCACTTTGAAGCTATAAGGTGACATTACTGTTAGGTGCAAATATTTCTTATTTCTTCTAGTGATTAGGGTGAATTAGTGTTATTATTCATATATATTAATGTATGTGATGAAAATCCTAGCTTAGAATGATGCTACATCGCTCTGGCTACTTTATGTGAGGTCCAATGTACATACTTCAGAAACTTACCCTGAACCTAATTTGTAGGTGTATAGCAAGCCACCCTAAATGCGTTTTGCTTGCACAGTAAACGGAAAGATATTTGTGTCTTTGAAAACTGTCAGAAGATAACATCGTCTATTTAACTTTGAGGCTTGAGTTTATATGGGTGTGGCAGGTGCACACCCACATACCCCCACACATACCCCATCCAGTGAATGACCGAAACTTCTTGAAGCCACTTGGTGACTACCATCACATACACACTTCGGTTGAAAGATGAGGAAGTTAAAACCTCAGCCAATGAGGACAAACACGACCTTATACGACCACAGATCAGATTCAACTAGGGTATAAATGGAGCCCCACAGGAGGGCAAAATGAGTCGGTCCCCCTTGGAGCAGCGAGTCTGCAGTCCGGGACTCTCCCCATGGGTTGGAATGCCACCTATGGTTACTCCTGCAGGTTGAGAGCCCTTGCCTTATTTGGTAAGTGAATGCACATTTTGGATCCTTGTTTCTAAAACTTAAGAATTCTTAAGTCGGCTGTGTAGTATTCATTCCATTTTACATCTTGAACCTGTGATTTATTAATGTTGTCAGAGTATTAAACAGTTTGGTTAGCATAAAGTTGTTTGATTAGAATAAAGTTTATTTTGAGTTTATCACCTGCATAATTTAATATTTTATTAGCCTCCATGACAATGGGAATATTCACTTTCTAGAAACATTGAAAAACTTCTACCTATCTCTGTTTACCATGCAAGAAGCTAGCATATAGTAGCATATATGTAGACGAATATAGGTTTCTAATTTAGGGTAAGCAGGACAGATCTTTACGTTCTGCTCACTATATGCATTGACAACACTGACAACACTGACAACATAAACCAATTTCCTGCAAGTAGGTAAGCGATGCTATTTAAGACAATTTTGGATCCTTCACCTGACCTTCAGTGCTCCTTAGACATCAGAGGGCAAGACAAATGGCAGAACACGTCTGTACATGATTGGTTCAAGCAGAACCTTGTATCTCCATAAGCTTAGGAACTCAATTCATTTGCTTGTACATAAGTATACAGTGTGCAAAATCCATGCCATGGGGACAAAATGGGACATCTCAAATCACGTTGTATGCCTATGTTTGGGCGACTGAACTAAACTGTAGGTGCTAGCTGATGTCAACACTAAGTAGACTGGATTCTTCTATGTCAGTACAAAATAGCAGATAGATGGCTTTCCAAAGAGCTTAAAATTGATGCATATTAGATGACCACGGGGTGGGAAAAATTCTATACTATAGAACCACAGTAAAAGACATTTTTACAGCAAAAGTAATCTCAATTTGTTCTGCAGGGAAGGTGGGAAGCTTAATTAGAAACAATCTAAATGGAGAAATGAAGTAAAAATTATTTTGGAAGGACAGCACAAAAGAGTGGGCAATGACACAACTCTGCCACTGGGCTAATTGTCAGTAAGGGACACAGGGACAGAGCAAGACAACATGGGAAAAAAATCCAATGTAAGCTGAGGTACCTTTAGAGAATGCTCTTGTTTATGTGTTATTTTAAGCTGCTCCTACCTGATGATATTACTATTTGGCTCTCTCCAGAGTTCTCCCCTAGAAGATTTGGATTTAAGATGGAAAATCTAAGCCCTAGTGCCTCCTTGTGAATTTTTTTTTTGTCTTTATCTTTTCTTCCTCCCCTCATCTCATCAAATCATGTCTGATTATGGCTAGATTCCCTGGTATTTAGCTATTATTGAATGCAGTAATGAAAGAAACCATAGAGATACTTAATTATCTACGCAGCAGGTGTCCAATGAAGAAACTTAATTCTAACCTTTTCCTCTGTGATAAGATAATTAGTTGGGTATAATTGCTGCTAATATAAATATTCACTGATTACAAACTGTGGTCTAAAGGCTGTTTCTGTGAAGAAAAAGAAAAGACAGCAAAATAAAACAAAACAAAAAAGCAAACTTCCATAAAACTACAGGAGTGCTGTTGCTCACTTCTAAACAAATATAGACTATGCATGAAGAAAAAACCCATATCAAATTCTACACATTTTTATTATGAAATATAGTAGATTGCCCTGACTGGATTAAAAATTCTACCTATTGATGCACATCTTTACACATATTAAAAATTATAAATATGGGAAAATAGGTTAGCCTTATCCCTGCCAAATTTTATATTCACACACAGAAAAAGAGGTTTTAGTTATACTTGCTAAGGTTGTACTGAGATAGCAAAAAGTAATGAATGTGTCATGAGATGGGGAAAAGGTCGTGGATGAGATGGAATCACAGAGATCTTTTTCTTTCAAATGACAGGAAGGCTAGGTAGATTGAGATCTAAAAAGAAATGCCTTGTTTCCTCAAACACACCACTGAAGTCCATCATTGCCCTGAATGCTCTATGACAAAAAAAAAAAAAAGTCTAAGCTATGTAATAAGATTTTTTTTGTTTTCACAGAGTGAGGTGCAGGAGTTAACAATGTACATGAAAACTGAGAACGTCTGTATCACTAGTGGTATCAATTTTCTAGTTCTCTAACTGTATGAATTAAAAATATTGTTGAGTCACCATCCCTGAATGTGTTTAAGACTTGTTTAGATGTGGTGTTTGGGGATATGGTGTAGGGGATAACTTTGCAGAGTGGGGTTGATGGTTGGACTCAATGATCCTAAGGGTCTTTTCCAAACTGGACGATTCTATGATTCTAAATAAAAATGAATAATACAAATGTTATGCTATAGGCACCTGCTATTCACTTTTTCATGAAATTAAATCTGAATTTTTCATTGAGCTGTTGCTCACCTGCCCAGAACTCTATTGCAGGAACTTTAAGAGTAAGTTCACCCTCCACACTGGAGAAGAGTGGGGAAATTAGAAAGGCCTGTGGAGATTGTCTGTGATGGTTAGATAAATACAGCATCTACAAATAATCATCAGTGGCACTGTTAATGATACTGACATAACTTTTTATGTTTTGGTCTCATTATTAAACATTAAGGCACTGGCACAGATCACACAGAAGTTTTGAAAGGTCTGCATTGATTGTGTAGGCATTCAGCCAGATCCTAACTGAGATGATAAAGCAAGACCCGAACATTTCTTTGTATTGATGTTCAAGAATCTGAGAGCACAATGACGCAATTTGCCACTTGTTTACTGTTTATACTTTTAAGGTTTTTTTAACATAAAATTTGAAAAGAAAACCAAAAGAATCCAGGAGATTTACTTTTTGCAATGCAGTTCTGTGGCTTAGAGTTCACTCTAAATTTAATTGCCTGAGCAAAGATTTGTACAGTTCACAGGACTCTGGGAATAACTGAGATCAAGTACAGACTTTTTTGGAACAAATGTAATAAAAAAATTTAATTATTTTTGAGTTGGTTTGCCAGTAACCTTTAGAAATGCAGTACTTTCAATGAAGAACCCTTTTACAGAACCTCTCTTAACTCCCATCATCTTGAGTAGCAATAGGGAATAGTCAGCATCCTGAGAAGCTGTTCAGCCCTCTGCAAGATCAAACCATCTATTTTCCATCTGTCTTGTTTTCCACACATATTTAAAACAGAGTAGTAGTACATAAACTGGATTCTTTTTCCTCCCTTTACCAAAAAGAGTGGACTCCTTTTCCTGCAGTCTTTGGCTTCAACTGTCATTGTTGGTGCTAGAGCACTTAAAGGTGAAAGTAAAGTTTATTCTTTTCTTTTTTTTTTTCTTTTAATAGGTTTAGTGTTATGAGAAGACGACTACTAGTGTTGACAGCATAAATACTTTAAAGGAGGTTAATATTCTTTTCTGGCAGAGGCATTTACTAAAAATGAACAAGTATACCTGAAAATAACAACTTGAATACTGACAGGCAAAATACTAGAAACTAAATTGTAATAGAAAACAATATCTAAAAAGAATCACATATATTAGCAAATTATCTCATCATTAAATCCAGAACTTTTACTTATGAGATGCACAGCTATAAAACAGGAAGAACATATAATACTGAATTGTACAGTGGGAGAGAGATGTGCAGGTTCATAGCTATGTTAGCACGATGACTCTGGGCACTGTGTAAATGTTAGGTTTTGATAACCTAAATAATGAGATATTGCAGCATGTCAAAAAAAAAAACCAAACCACCAAACAAAACCAACAACAAAAACATATCCTTTAAAGTCGTGTTCTCAATTATTTTTGTGCTTGTTATTGATGAAAGGCCTGATTAATCTTAAATCAAAATAAGAGTGTCTTGTGCAGTGCTGGGAGAAGTTTTTTAACTATAGATAAGATTCAATGTTTATTTAGTACTTTCATTATCCTGCGCCTTGTTTTTTCCTTCCTTTGAAATGTATAGGTGGCAGTGACTCAGTAACTACACAACTATGGAAAAACGTAATATCAATGTGTATCACTTTTTTTGTTCTGGAAGTTCCTTAGTTAGTTTTCATGTAATTCATCCTCAAACTGCCTTCTGAGATCCTAGCCATGTTTAGTGGGGATCTAGAAACTGAGTAAACCACAGCCTAATTTTATTGTTTTTCAAAAATATGTGCATGAGAGATTTTTAATATGCACATACATATTTTTATAGAAATATTGACATATTTTTACAGACATTTAAAGTTCTGAAGATCAATTGGTCTCAGGCAGACTAGTTAAGTACCAAATATAATCATTTTATCCTTATTAAAATTATTGGCCCTGGATAATATGGACATTAAAAATAATACTCTTATAATACTCTTGCATTTTAAGTGCCAATGAAGAAAAAGAATAAGAAGAAAGAAAAAAAAAGTAACTCTTGATTCTTATCCTTTACACATTATTTCCCAATGTGTACAATAAAAATGCATAAAATAAAGTTTAAAACACTAGAAATGCCATTCTTGATTCAAGAGTGAATTAATATTGTGATAGGTTGACCCTGGCTGGATGCCAGGTGCCCACCAAAGCTGCTCTATCACTCCCCCTCCACACCTGAACAGGGGAGAGAAAACACAATGAAAGGATTGTGGGTCAAGATAAGGACAGGGAGAGATCATTCACCAGGTACTATCATAGTCAAAACAGACTCAACTCAGGGAAATTATTTTAGTTTATTACCAATCAAATCAGAGGAGGATAATGAGAAAGAAAAACTAAACCTTAAAACACCCTTCCCACAACCCTCCTTTCTTCCTGGGCTCAACTTCACTCCGTATTTTCTCTGCCTCTTCCCCGTGAGAAGTGCAGATGGACAGGAAATGGGGGCTGTGGTTAGTTCTTCATATGCTGTCTCTTCCAATCCTTCCTCCTCAGGGGGAGGACTCCTCACACTCTTCCCCTGCTCCAGTGTGTGGTCCCTCCCACGGGAGACAGTCCTCCGTGAACTTCTTCAATGTGAGTCCTTCCCACAGGCTGCAGTTCTTCAGGAACTGCTACAGCATGCAGTCCTTCAGGAACAGACTGCTCCGGGGTGGGTCCCTGACCAGGTCACAAGTCCTGCCAGCAAACCTGCTCCAGTGTGGGCTTCTCTCCCCACAGGTCCACAGGTCCTGCCAGCAGCCTACTCCAGCATGGGCTTCCCGTGGGATCACAGCCTCCTTCCGGCATGCATCTGCTCCGGCATGGGGTCCTCCATGGGCTGCAGGTGGATATCTGCTTCACCATTAACCTTTATGGGCTGCAGGGTAACAGCCTGTCTCACCATGGACTGCAGTGGAATCTCTGCTCTGGCACCTCCTCCCCCTCCTTTTTCACTGGCCTGGGTGTCTGCAGAGTTGTTTCTCTCACATATTCTCACTCCTTTCTGTCTGCTTTTCTGCTGCAGTTTTTTTTTTCCCCCCTCCTTAAATATGTTATCACAGAAGTGCTACCACTGTCACTGATTGGCCAGCAGCCAATACAGACTACACGCTGTAGCTTAAACAGAAATAAATGTAAAGCACAGAGATCAGGTGAGAGCTGAGGTATGTCCCAGCAGGTATATCCAGACTGATCCAGTGGATCAGATCTGGATATTTAATGCAGTTTTGAACAAATGACAACATTCAGTTTCTATGAGTTGGTAGGAAGCCAATCCCCGAAAAATCACTACCAGAGCTCAGACCAGCACTGACCTCTTTTATACACTTAATGACATTGATAGAGGATTTGGATAAGTTGTCTCAAAGACAAGAGCTCGCACCTGTTGTCCACAAAATGTAGGGTCAGTTCCGCAAAGTGGAGTCAGTTGCTTTGCCTGCCCTTAGAAGAGTGGGGAAAGTGTACAGAAAGATACTGTGATGTAAGTTTGCAAAAATCAGTGGAATTATTGATTATTCCATTTAAAAATTAAATATATGCTTAGGAATTTGCAAGATGGGGACATACGTACTTGATTTACTACCCCATTTTATTGCAAACACTGTTCTCATTTACATTTACCAGAGGACATGTCCATCTCCTTTGACCACTGGCCTGTTTTCTCAGTATCTCATCACATTTACTAAATGAAGAAATAGTTGTTTAATGCACAGTAATGTGTTTTAATACAAGCATTTATCATAGTTCTAGCATATGTCTAATTCACCCAAGGAAACTGAGCCACCAGTACACTAAATAAAAGAATGATAATAATATTAATGAACATTTATTTTTTGTGTAGTGATTTTGATGTATCAATATAGTTTGCAGTGACTGACAGAGCAATGTGAATTTTAGAAGTTTGTTTTTAGAGATGAGAATACAGAAATTACTTGACCAAAGAATAAACAAAACTTTCTGTTTTGATTTCTGCTGCTGGAACATTATTAAAATGTCTCTAAATATTTCCTTTTTATTTTTTTTAAATTGCAAACATTATTTTTACTAGCATTTTTTCTGTAAAGATATATTAAAATCAAAACACATTTTATTTTTCTTGGATTCTATATATGGAATGTCTATTGCTCTATGAAGCTTGAACAGGAACCTTCATTCATTGCACAGTGTTCAGTAACCAAAATCTGCGAATTTTTCCTGCTGAGAAGCAAAGGTTGATACTAAGGGTTAATATAACTACACATTTTTATTCATCTATCTGACCACATATATTCTAAGCGCACATTTTAATAGAGCTTAATGAGGTTTCTCACTGTTTATAGGCTCTGCCTATACCATGGTAATTAGCACTGAGGCATTATTCACTCTTGTCTTAATAAGAGTTTCATTTTAGCCTTTGTAAGAGGTCCTGCTATTTTTTGCTTCATTGCTTTGCTTTATTGAACATTATACGACATGGTAAGCAATTAAGTATGATTGTGTAAGAAATTAAATCACAAAAAGTGCATCAGTGGTCAGGCTTAAATCCATAAAAGCCGTGAAACTGCAGTTAAGGTTGAAACCATGCTTACTTTACCTCCTACTGCAGCTTGTGTCGTATCCAAGTTCATTTATTCTTTTCATCTCAGTAGCCACACACAATGTGGAGGAATAATGACAACATTTACTATATAATTCAGCATTTCCTTTCATTGTGAGTCTTTCAGGAGCTCAATATTTTACTGATTATAGTGTTATCTTTTTAAAGATAACATTAAAAATGTCCATGGACACTATCAGTGCATTCAAATGCATTTAAGCAGCTCCAGTTTAACCTGTGTCTGAAATCCTTTGATCAATATATTTTTATATTGGCAATAAAATAACTCAAAGATATTTAATCACAAAGACACTTTTAAAATGTTCATAAACAGTGTCCTCAAAAGCATCCCTATGCAGACCTTACAAATACATCTTTTTTGAAGTGTTCTTTAATTTCTACACTGAAAAATTCTTTTAAGTGATGTGCATAATAGAAAGTATTTTCTGCTGCACATTACCAAAAGAATGGCTTTTCAAGAACTTGTGTTAATTTATACCAAAGAAGATCTGTTCCACTGTATGTGGCCTTGAACAGAGAAAAAATAAGAGCTGTCTCTTGTTCTCAATTAACTTGCTTTAAAGTTAAAAAAGAAAAAGAGATGATCCACAGGCTCCAATATTCAAACAGTTTTCATTTAAAGTAAAAGGCTATGCATACTTATAGGCAACTTATATTCAAAAACATGCTACAACAGATTGACAGTTACAACATTAATTTTATAAGTTAAAAAGTCTTGTAAATGCATTTAGCTAACATGAATCTTTACTCTTATTTGCAGGTAAATTTCCAGCAAATAAATAATGATAAGTTTGCATGAAATGGTAATTTCTTTTAACTTATAAATGTTCTATGAATTTGTTTTAATTTTAAGACTAGCAAATATTAGTTCAACTATTCTGAGTGACAGATCTCACAGAATACTCCTGTTTGATAGTCCTTAGGAAAATTCACTGTCCTTAGGCAGATACACTGTATTTTCAGAGAATATTGTTTCCCAAATGCCTGAGAAACATAAAATGAGGATTAGAAAAGAAAAAAGAAAAAAAGGATTGTGCTGAAAAAGTTATGACTGTGAAGGGTGTAGAGAAATACAGCAAAACACAATAATAATAAAGTATAATTTTGTTGTTGTGGAATATGGATTCTTTTACTTCTGATAGACAGCTTATTATCACTTTATATGATAGAACACAAAATCTGCCTGCTCTTTGAATCTGTCCAAACTATTTCTTTGAAGTAAGCATTAAAACAGATTAAAAGATAAATATATAGGAATCCAACTTTTATTGGAATATTAACTCAAATGGTTAATTCTTCATGGACAGAAGCCTCAAAATTAAAATAAGACATATCAGAAAAAAAGGCTTACAAACAACTTCACCCTTGCCAATGTACATGATCCTCCCTTATGCTGCCTATCAAGTTTGATTTCTGTCTCCCCAAGCCCTGACTGTCAGCTCTCTGCTCTTCTCAAAAGCATCTCTGCTTGACCTATATGTTTTAATTAAAAAGATAAAAAGACTCTTTTTCTCTGCATACTACATCCTACTACATGTAAACTTCTGTTTCTTAGCACATTCAGTTGATCATAAGGGAAGGACCAATTTATTTCTCCTTCAATACCAATCATGCTCTCTTCTAGTGACTGAAAAAAAATGATAAGAGAAAAATAAACAGAATATATGCTGTCAACAATCCCTTCTGAAAAGGTTTTAGTGCCATGTGCTGATTTGGTAAATGAACCAAAGGTAGATCTTAATAGGTAAGAATCCATATGAAAAAAAAAAAAGCACGAACAACAAAATCTTCCATTACTTTTGTAAATACATGAGTAGACTTATGTTTCCTGGACAGGTTACTGTGCAAGCCAATGGGATGTTAAAATCCCTTTCAGAAGATACTTTGTGTTCTCAAGTTATTATAGAATGAAAATACATGAAGTGGCACGCTGTACAGGCATAGGTATAGGTCTAGAGATAGGTATAAATATAGACACATAGATTTCTAATTTTTTTTTCTTAGCTAAACGTTGTAACGTGAATCCTTGAATTTGTTACAGCAGAAATAGTCCTACTCTAAATTGATAGTCATACTCTAAAATGTTTCCTATTCTTCCTCCATAGTCAAGAGGAAAATATGAGCACCATTTAAAAATATTCCTAACTGTTACAGAATGTTTGCAGTAGTTCAGTAATTCATAGCGTATGGTTATCACATTTTTAATTCAATACTAAATGTTCTATAACAAGGTATACAATCTTATCAAACTACAGTGTTTGAGCTGGGATGTACAGAACAGTGCATATGTGATCCTGTCTTTTATGTGGGTAGATTGACACCCCTGATGAAGTATTGCTAAGCAAATTACTTGGACTGTCTTTAATATAATCCTGTTTATAGGTGAAATTAGTTTTCATTTTCATATCTTTGCAGCTTTTATTATAACTTAAAGGTAAAACTCTAAATTCAGAAATAAATCCCTTAAAAGTCTGTCTTAGATAAGTTGTAAGTGTCAACATATTTAAAAGGGTGGAAAAATAACTTTTTCTTATGTGAGCTTGCAATCATAAGAGAAAAAAATATTGCCTAGGAAAAAAAACCTCACTGTCTGAATGTGTCAGTCTATGGGGGAACAAAAGTGTCACTGTGATAAGAAAGCCATTGAGTATCAGTGACAGCAGTTTAGAATAACTATCCATTTCCTTAATCTACATTCGAGACATCTCAATATATCCTAAAGCATCAATGGATATTTGTAATGAAAAACTAAAAAGTCATCAAACATCAAAAGAGGGAAAGCAACTATGAAATAAGATATTAAATAGTTTTCTTTTTTCTTTTTTTCCTTTATTTAATGTTATCTGAACAAGTCTGAGACAGATTATTGAAAATACTTAGTCCCACAAAGTATTGATTAGTAATAGTAAAAGCTAATTGTCTTTTGTTGACTATAAAGTAAAAATTTCCATCATACATCAAAAGTTTTTATGTTAGCATTACAACATATCCTAGCAGGGACCGAAGGATCCCTGCTAGATTTATTCCGGTTACTTCTGACTAACCAGTTCAAACCAGGCAGGATGGACGCTTCTTGCTCATTAAATGCTTTCCCACATAGAATTCCCCTGTGGATCAATGTTGCCACTTTAATTTTTAATGTTTATATCCAATGTCAAGGCTAACAGTAACAACAGCATGGAGGTGGCAGAGAGCATTTTGTGGTGTAAGGCTTCACATTAATTAGGAAAATCGTTCAAAGCCAGGAAATAAGCTTTACAATGTGAAGCCTACATACTTAAAATATTCCTTTTACCAAAGAGCATGTTGAGAATTACTTACTCTTCATAGACAGATATAGAAAAGTGATGTGATACCAGTGTGGTAGAGCATTGCTGACATAAGCAAAAGTAGAAGAGTCAATAACTGAAAGCTGGAATCAGAAAAGATCAACCTTGAAATAAGGTGCATTTTCCTAGCTGTGATGGTAATTAAACATTGGAAAACTTCTGCAGGAAGCAATAGACTAACCAGTGCTTGCAGTCTTTAAAATGAGTTTAGCTGCCTTTAAAAGTATAATGCCTTAATTAAGTCTTTCAGGTAAACGTTATTCACTATATGAAATTGAAGAGGAAGCACCAGAGTTGAGTGTTCAGCATGATTCTTTCTGGCAATGAAATTTGTGATAGTGTAAGACAGTTTTTCCTATATTTCTTATTTACCTTTGAGCAGACCAAAACAGTAAGTGCTGTCCTTAATATCTGCAGATCTATGAAAGAGAATGACTACAAGCAAATTTGAAGTAATATGTTTCAGGAAGATTTTCTCCCATTCTGTCTTCTCCCTTCAGACGTGAAGACTGACACAGTAAGTTTTCACCTTCTTCATCTCTTCTCTCTGAACATCAAATGTAGGTTGTATAATGGGAGACACAAGGTCTGTTTCCTTAGCAGTACACAGAATCCTCTCTGAGCACTGGCTACCCTATCTTGCCCACCAGCTCAAGCTCTGACTGACACATATATTTTGGGTTGGGGAAAATACTTTTTCTTCAAATGCAACTCAAATGGGACTTCGAGAAAACTGTCTATCCTTTTCCATATGGAAGCATCTTTTGCCCGAAATGATAGCATAGGCATTGGTATCATAATCCAGGTAGGCCTTACATAATCAAAATATCTTGCCTTTGTGAAAGTCTCCAACACTGAAAAGAGATAAAGACATTTAGGTTTCTCAAGCTTCCTTTCTGTCACACAAAGTTTACTTCTCACGTAAATGAAAGACTATTCTAGTAACTAAATGCGGTGTGTTGTGGTTTAGGCTGGATTGGCCAATGGAAAACAGATGCTCTCCCCCACCTCTCGCTCCGAGGAGAGAAGCGGAGAGATAGAGATTTACAAGTTTAGAAGGAACTAAACTACTTTAATGAAATACGAATAATAAAATAAAAAGGAAATAATGAAAAAGATACAATATATACAAAACCATATCAAGCTCCCAGGATGACATCACCAGAAGGCACTGGGGAAGACACAGACTGGACTCAGGGACTATTGGAATTGGATTCCACAGCTGGAGTTAGGAATACATGGATCAGGATCGAAGGGAGACGAACAGACAGGGTCCTTCTTGGACATCAGCCATTGAAGAAAGAGGGCTGACCCTTTGATCCCTCAGCTTTTATACCGAGCCTGGGGCAGATGGGATGGAATACCCCTGTTGGTCAGTTTTGGGTCATCTGTCCTGTTCACTCCTCCCTGCAGGTGGGACACCTCTATGCTTTTCTGTTTCTGACCCTCCAGTGGGGCAAATAATGAAATTAGCTGACCTTGGTTGTTATAGCAATAAGCATAAGCAGGAGCATCTCTGCATACCATTCCATGGCATGAATTATAAATATTGGGTCTTATCACTGTGAGAACCAACAGTTTTCTGCACAGTATGCTGTTAATTTCAGAGAGTTAGAAGAGCCTTAGCTAAGAAGGAAAATCACTGAACAGAAAGTTGATCCTGCTCTACCTCAAACCAGGACACTGTGTTTATTTCAGGTCATTTGGGTGAAACCTTATGAACAGTGGCATAGAAAGATCAAACTAGATTATTATTTTTTTTATCCATTAAACCTGGGAAAATGTGGAAAAAATATTACAGCCAAACTGTTAAAAATATGTATAATTCAATAGATTAACTGCACATATTTATGTGAGGGCTACCTATACATTTGAAGCCAAGCATATGTTTAAATACCTAGCTGGCTAGGACCAGATTTAAAAAAAAAAAAAAAAAAAGAAAAAGAAAAAAAAAGTACAGATTTAGTGGACTGGCAGAAATACTAGAAACATTTTCAATAATGTTTTGTGTCATACAAGTTTGGATAGTTCCATTTGAAAGAACTCGAGATTCAAGCAGTCTTAAAGCTGCTGTTGACAAGATATGACAGTAAGAAAATAACTGTGGCGGTGCTATTTTGATTAAACTCAGTGTGTTTCATTGATGTATAGGAAGTTTCTGACACAATAGGTACCGTCTCTGGATTTTTCCTGGAATATAAAACAATCTGGCCTGCATAATTCAGGGGAGAAATGATTCATTCCTTTGGAGGTAACTCACTCCTTTTCCTTAACACAATACCTATATAGACATATAATTGCAGGTACTTTTTAAAAACCTGTAAATACAAAATCAAAATGAGATGAATAAAAGAACCCAAACAAAACAACAACAACAACAACAACAACAACAAAACCAACAACCAAGGAGAGAAATGACATTCTTAAAAAGAATAAAAATGAGTTACTAAAAGATTACTCTCCAAACAATAGACGCAGGTTTTAAATGCTAACATCCTCTACAATAATCTGAAGCAGAAATATTTTAATTAATCATCCTGTTTTCAAGGACTATGGCAAACACTTTCTCCAAATTTGTTTGACAAAGGTGACTCTTTGTTGGCTGTTATGCAAAGTGCTTTGAAGAGTTCAGAGCACAAGAAGTAATGCCAGCAACCATGTAAAGCACCAAACGTATTGTTATTTTTCAAGATAAAGAAGTATGAGAGACTAATACAAAATTCCAGGCTCTCTGTACAGATTATTATTTTAAAGAAGATAAGATTAAATACCTGCTATGCTTTCAAGCAGAAATTGCCAGGAAAGTGTTTGGTTAAGCTGAAACAGGTGTCAGCACAAAAATGAGTGCTACAAATAAACATATAAATATCAAAGAATACTCTCTAAAATGTTCCCTCTGTTTCAATTCATTGGATTACTTTTGTCTTCATTGCCTCCAAATGCCCATAAAATTGAATTATACCAGAATGTCTGTTCATAGAAGGCCATATAAACTCACATATGAGAGTACTACTGCAGAGGGGGAAAAAAATAAACAAAAGAGCAGGAAAAAGGAAGGAAAAAGGAAGACTTGCAATGCTAGTCAGTGGGAAAACAGCACCACTATGGGTAGGATTAATCAGAACATTCATTCAACTCCAATTACCCCACCTTCTTCCCATCTCCATCCTTTTGCCTCCTGTCCCATGTTCCCAGCTTGCTATGTGCCAGAAGGAGTGTTCTGCATGTTGCACTGGCTCTGCAGCTGGCCATGCTTCCCATGGGACAGAGGTGGTGGACGTTCTGCCAATGACATGCAGGTATAGGAAGTTCTGCTTCTACCTCCATTGCAGCTTGAAAGAGATATTTTTTCTCTATATGCAGAGTACTTTTTTTCCCCCCAAACTGATTTTGAACAGACATCTTGGTAGGCAAAGATAGAGTGCATCTCTGAGATATTTTTAAAAGAGAGCAGTGGCATAGTAACAGTTGCAATGAAGATGTGAAATGGAGATGGGTAGGTAGGTTTGAGTGTGCTGAACTGCTACCTGCCATAGGGGCATCTCTCCCTACTGCTGTTGCTTTAACATCCTAATAAGATAGCAGTGATGAGAACTTATTTGTTTTAAAATCCTTGCGCTGTATAAATGTTTGGAATCAATGTTTTCCTTCAGGGGCAGATAAATTATTATTAAATGCAGGGATCTCTTTTGAGGGAAAGGATCTAACAAATTTGGGTTTAGGTCTTTTTCTCAGAGCAATTGCTAACTAGATATCTTAAAGAGAGTTCTTTGTATGTAATACAACCTGATATTAAGGGTTATCCCATACATTTCTGAAATGTCAGGAAAAACTGATTAAAAGTACAAAAGTATTAGCAGTTTTTGTACTTGGAAAGGCAGGCATGTAACCCAAAGATTCTAGAACTCTAGAAATGTCTACATTTTTCTTCAAGGTGTTTGGGGATGAAAATTCTAGGGGTTTTTTTGGATAGTGAAATAAATTTATTTCTACCACCTGACAGAAGAACATTATATACATTGAAGGGAGATACATAAATCACATAGGCCTTGCAAAAAAAAAAACAAAAAAACAAAACAAAAAGTTGTGGGTTTTTCCCCTGAGAGAAGTCTAATTTGATTCCAATTTGTTCATTAAAATCACAGAAGTGATGGTAGAGTTTACTTACTTTAAGTACATTTTAAATCTTAGATCTGAACATTTTTTTCTTGACAAGGAAAGGGGAAGAAGTATTAGCTCTTACTTTGAAAACCAGTTTTAATTTTTGTTTCTCCTCAATAAGCATTTAATTTGATTTTCTTCGTTATGCTGCTACCTCATTGTCTGTTCAGGTAAATGTTAGGTACTGTGGAAAATTAAGATCTTTCAGGAAGATAAAAATATCTCAGCCAGCACTTTGATCTCCCAGACAACCAGGGTTAGTAATAAAGGTTCAGTCTGAGTTGTTCTTAGTCCTCTCCACAGTAACACTGTAACATTGGTGCCCATCATGGGTAAGCAGCAAAGGATAACTCTCACAGAGCTGTATGGACCTTGAGTCTTTCTGCAACATCCTAATCTTGGGCTGCCCATAAGCATCAGATCTCCAAAGAAGCACAAGTCAGGTTGGTGGGCAGTTTGCTTCATTGCCTGCAAGAGGGAGCCTCCAATAATTTTCACCTGGCTTTTCCTCTTTATGCAGACACTTGGTTGAGGCTCTTCTGACTCTCTTGCATTCCATGAAAACTTTTGGTTGCCATCACCATTTTCCACTCCGCTATACTGGTCCTGAAGAGACAGTTGGAGAAAGATCCTTCATTCTGCTGCTAGAAATCACAGGTTTCCAGACACCCTCACTTTGGGAGTCTGCATCCACTGATATCTTAGGGCATATATTTTGTCCATCCTTCCTTCCTTACACCACAACTCTCAGGCTCCTGCCTCTGCATACTCTTTGTGAAGACCTTATCAATACTTTTTTTTGTCCTCCCTGGTGGTGGACCCTCTTGTTACCTCCTCCTACAGCTACTTCACACGGCAATTCATCACCTCGACCAGAGCACACCTCCTCCAGGTAAGGCTGCTCAGCTCTAGACTCTCAAGATCAGCAATGGCTCCATCTGGAGCTCCTTCTGGGTCAAGTCCTCTGACATACCAAGGTAAATTTTTCCCTGGAGCCTGTGCTCTGAGTCAGTTTTACATGACCTTTGCACAGCCCCACAAAATCTTGAGCAGAGTTTCTGGACCTCTCTCCATCCCTGTTGAGCTAACTATTGCAACAAATATAGTGTGTGTTAGCCACCTTTGCTGTCATTTGCACTCTTATAAAAAGATTATGACTGCTGATAACAACCCTGCTGTGCAAAAAAATTGCTTCTCAGATACTATACCTTCCTAAAACTACTCTTCCCTCCAAGGGAAATTGCTACATCTTTTTTTCAAGGAAGATTGCCACCTCTCTTATTTCAAAATAGTCGTGATAACGGATAGTTGTACGAGCTGTGAGCAATATCATAAGTTTGAATTAAATATTTTATAAAAAAGAAACTCTAAAGTGGTATCCCCTAAGAGGGAATAATAACATGGACAATAAGCAACAGGATTCAATTTAAAAAAAAATAAAATCATATTTTGAAAATTCTTTGACATTTTAGTATCATATTTTAGAGATGCTCTAGATGAAAATTCAATAAAAATTTATTTTAGATGTGAACTTAAGATTTTATTTACCTAAAAGTGAGGAAAAAAAAAAAGTCTTGCTAGAATTACTTAGCCACTATGCCTTAAAATGTAGAAATCACAGCTCTGGATTTCATTTGGTGTATTGTGAACTAAGCTGAAAGTCCAGCTGTCACAATTCAGAATTAGATTCTAGACATTATCTGTATAAAGAAATCTCTTTTCTATCAGCAGCTGAGCAGCAGTAAATCTATAAAATATGTTAGCATAAATGTAAGCATAAATGTAAGCACACTGAGGTTTTTCTGATTACTGGCCCTTAGAATTGCTGACACATACACCTATCAGCCCTGTGTCTCATGGCCCCATCTCCAAGTACAGGCATCCAGCCCTCTCTTGAACCCAAGTCCATCTGGTGACAGTCACCACAGACTCACAGTGCCTCTGGCTCAACATTCCACTCCAGCTGCTGGCTTTTGTTTTCACTTATGTTGGTTTCTCCACTTGCTGTCACCTAGATCTTGCAGCAGTCAAACATGTGATAGGGAGTGAAACTAGAATCATAGAATAGTTTGGCTTGGAACAGACCTTTAAAGGTCATCTATTACAACCCCTCCCTGCAATGAGCAGGGACATCTTCAATTAGATCTGGTTGCTCAGAGCACCATCCAACCTGACCTTGAATGTTTCCAAGGATGGGGCATCTACCATGTCTCTGTTCCTGTGTTTCACCACCCTCATTTTAAAAAAGTTCTTCCTTATATGTAGTCTAAATCTACCCTCTTTTAGTTTAAAACCAACCTCCTTTGTCTTATCGTAACAGGCCCTGATAAAAATTTTGTCCCTATCTTTCTTATAAGCCCCCTTTAAGTACTGAAAGTCCACAATCAGGTCTCCCCAGAGCCTTCTCTTCTCCAGGCTGAACAACACCAACTCTCTCAGTCTGTCATCACAGGAGGTATGTTCCAGCCCTCTGATCATTTTTATGGCCTTCTTCTGGACCTGCACCAACTGGTCCATGTCTTTCCTGTGCTGAGGGCTACCCAGAGCCGGACACAGTACGCCAGGTAGCGTCTCTTCAGAGCAAAGTAGAAGGGGGAGAATCACCTTCCTTGTCCTGCTGGCCATGCTTCTGTTGATGCAGTCCAGGATACCATTGGCCTTCTTGGCCCCAAGGGCACATTACTGCCTCATAGTCAACTTGTTGCCCACCAGGTCTCCCAAGTCTCTCTCTGCAGAGTTACTTTCCAGCAGGTGAGCCCCTAACCTGTACTGGTGCATGGGATTATTTGTCCCCAAGTGCAGGACCCTACTCTTGCACTTGTTGAACTTCATCATGTTCCTCTCTGCCCAACCCTCTAGCCTGTCCAGGTCTCACTGAATGGCGACACAGCTTTCTGGTGTGTCAGCCACTCCTCCCAGTTTTGTCTCATCAGGAAACTTGCTGAGGGTACACCCTGTCCCATCATCCAGGTCACTGATGAATATATTGAACAAGACTGGATGCAGTACTGACCCCTGGGGAACACCGCTAGCTACAGGCCTCCAACTAGATTCGGCGCCACTGATCACAACCCTCTGAGCTCTGCCATTCAGCCAGTTCTCAAACCACCCCACTGTCCACTCATCTAACACACACTTCCTAAGCTTACCTATGAGGATGTTATGGGAGACAGTGTAAAAAGCCTTGCTGAAGTCAAGGTAGACAACATCCACTGCTGTCCCCTCATCTACCCAGCCTGTCATGCCCTCATAGAAGGCTATCAGATTGGCCAAGCATGATTTCCACTTGGTGAATTCATGCTGACCACTCCTGCTGACATCCAGAAAGAGCTGTTCCATCACCCTTCCAGGGATGGAGGTGAGGTCTGTAGCTTCCTGGGTCCTCCTTCTTGCCCTTTTTGAAGACTGGAATGAGATTGTCTTTCCTCCAGTCCTCAGGCACATCTTTCTTTCTCCATGACCTTTCAAAGATGATGGAGAGTGGCCACCTTTGAACTCCCCCCTCAAGCATTCATTAGTGTATTTTGCATAGTCATAGAATCATAGAATGGTTTGGGCTGGAAAAGACCTAAAAGATCATCCAGTTCCAACCCCCTCGCCATGGCCAGGGATACCTTCCACTAGACCAGGTTGCTCAAAGCCCCATCCAACCTGGCCTTGATCACTTCTAGGGATGGGACACTCACAGCTCTGGGCAACCTGTTCCACTGTTTCACCAGCCTGACAGTAAAGAATTTCTTCCTAATATCTAATCTAAATCTACCCTCTTTCAGTTTAAAACCATTACCCCTTGCCTATCACTGTATGTCCTTGTAAAATGTCCCTCTCCATCTTTCCTGTAAGCCCCCTTTACGTACTGGGAGGCTGCTATAAGGTCTCCCTGGAGCCTTCTCTTCTCCAGGCTGAACAACCCCAAGTCTCTCAGCCTGTCTTCATAGGAGAGGTGCTCCAGCCCTCTGGTCATCTTCGTGGCCCACCTCTGGACTATGGACTATGAGGTTCACCTCAAATATTCGTAATGCTCATGTTCATCTTGTTTTCCCAGTCTTATCAGTTACAAATCCAAGTCTGTCTCTCTCTAAGGCTGTGCCTGTAGATTCTTAATGGCCCATGAATCAGTGGCTGAAGAGTTTTAGTCCTCTTTATTGTCTCTCTTATCAAGTTTGTGCCTTTATGTAATTTTTATCTTTTTCTCTGTCACTTTTTATTACCTTTGAACTGAAATGGTCTTTGGCCTGATAACTTTAATGAAGCAGATGCTCTCACACTATACATGCCTTTACAGAGACTTTTCAGTATTTGAGACTATCAGTTCCATAACATGTTAGGGTAGCCTCTGAAACTGCTAACCAATCAGAACACAATGATACCATTTGATGCCCATCTGTTCAATAATATTACACCCAAAGTCCAAAAGATTGGACAAGAAATATGACAAAACAGATGGCAAGCAGTGGTGATGATGATCAAAAGGTCTAATGGGTTTAGGGAATATTTAGAATCCCCATCCATTCTTCACAAAAGAAGAAAAAAATAGTGATGAATAGTAAATGACAGTTTACACTTCACTCTTCCCAGCTGTAAGGTACTTAAACATAAATATGTTTTCTTACGTAGCCGAAAATGGTAACCACGTGGAGTAAAAAGGAAAAAAAATATTACACTAAATAACATTGCCAAATTTTTGTTTATTGTCTTGCTATTACTTAAAAAAATGCATATTTTCTGTGTAATTAATGAATGTACATTTTAATACAGATTAAGAAAAATGCCCAATGAGAATAAGAAACAATCCAATATTTACATCACAAAACAGCTGAAACCGGTAATAAGTTATATAAATTATATTAAAAATCAATCCAGTAACTTTTTAAAAAATCTACTGGTATAATATTTTTCTCTGTTGTTTTGAACACATAATTCCATTTTGCTATCATAGCACGTGATAACTTACAGTGAAAGTTCATGGACCTATAAAGAGAAATGACAGAAACACTTATTATGGAAGTTCTTTGAATCAAAAACAAAAGTTGCGCTTCCTCAGTATGTGCTGTTGAAACTGTTCCGTTTTATTAACAAATTACTGAATAAATCAAAAGAAATTGCTGGCTATGTTTTTTGTTTGTTTTCCTGTTGACACAGAAGGATGAATTCCAAGTCCTTATTCCACGTAAGGGAAAAATGAACATCAGTCAGACGTTCTTTCTCATCTCTTCCAGCTTCGTGAATGAATGAGATTTTAGTAAGTCAGGATATGGCAGATTTTCGTGATACAGGCTGCACCATGAACAGGCCACTATGGTTAAGCCACAATAAAGACAGTGTAATTAATAAAATGAATTCCTACAAATGTAGGGTCCAAAGCTCAGGTACACAAAAGTACTTAGAATCTTATGCCCCACTGAAAAAAAATATCTTCATGGAATTGGCCCATATTTTCTCTTAAGCTGCTTTATTTTATGAGTGGTAATAAGTAGACTCAAAGCTGATATGAAAATGCAGGGACTGTCCTGCTAATTCTTTTCGCCCAGTTCCATCACTGTCTTGTCTCCTGTATATAGGAGGCATACAGGTAGGGACAACAACAGGATGAACTCAGGGGAAATGTGGGTACTGCATACTATTCTGTAGCAATCTACGTGTTTCAGGAAAATTCAGTGGTCATTAGTGGATAGCGTAGAAAACTCTGAGACAATTCAGTCAGTATATCCCAAAATATTGATAAAGTTAATGGAGTAGGTCTGGGGTGAGTATGTTCTCTTCCCAATAACCCAACAAGCTAAACCAAAAGTAAATAAATTCTTAGGAATAACAAAATCAAGGAACAACAGTAAACATAGAAAACATTAAACAAGCATCCATCAACATCTTTTGTTGTATATGACTGGTCAGGGTCAAAGAATGTGGACAGAACAATTTTAGCAGTAGATAGGATTTGCAGTTAAATGAATATGGTCCAGCTCCAAGGACCAACTCTCATCTCCAAGCAATAGAGAAGCAAGAGTTGTAAGCAATGAGTCAGTCATTACTTAATGTTTTTGAATTGTGCATACAGCTCCAAAAAGGAATTTACAATGCCAAGCAAGGTACCTGTGTTGGCAGCCACAGCAAATAGCATGCTGAATCAGCTAGTATCACTGAACTCTCCCTCATAAATGTGTATTTAAAATTGAGCTCTTGCATGGGATAACACATTTTTGTGAAATGCATATTAGGGACTGACACTAGTTTGAATCCTTAGATATTAAAATAATTTTCCTCCTAAAGACATAGGTAGAGAATAAGGCAGCATTGTGAACTTTCTACATGGTTTTCTGGTGCTCTAGAAGTTACAAAGTCAAATGGATACATTGGATCTAGTTCCACTTCAGGAATTTGAATCCACAGTCCCCAAAAGAATAGGATGAGCTGAACTATAACCCCAATATCCATTCTGAACACACACCTTTCCCTATAGTCCGCACTTTCATGAATATGAAAGTTTGTATGTAAATGAAGTTTCATCTCCACTTTTTTAATGAATATAGAACTATCTTTCCTGATCTAGTATTTTTTGGACACTTTTATAGAAAAATATTTTTTACACTCTTTAGACTCTTTTAAGATGTTTGAGAAAAGTTTTCATTGCTATGTCTGGCTAGAACTGAAGACTGGACTTGATTGGCTTCACCATGGAACATGAACATTCCAGAGTCTGTAAAATGTTTATGTATTGAGACACTGCGATTTTGAAGTTTTCAAGACTATAATGTTTCTGTTACATATTAAGAGTGAAGGTGACAATTAAAAGGTTTTCATTAAGAAAAAGAAGAAGATATTCTAACAAAAGGACCTAGAAGTAGAACTTCAAGAAAAAGGCAATTTTATGATGGAGAGAAGGAAACAATATTTTATATAGAAGACAAAAAAAAAAAAAGCTGATATATTAATAGGCATAAATAAATAAAAGCTGGAGTTTGCTTCCATTTCTGTCACAAACAATTGGAATAAAAACTGCAAAGCCCCGAGTAGGCTGAAGAACTAGAGAATGTAAAAAAACTTGTAAGTCAAACTTGAATGAATAGTATAGTTTCCAAAAAGGTTGCCTCTATTACTCTTTCATTTCAGTTTTTTCACAGTCTAGCAATAACCATCATTCAAGTGCCAAACATAATGTGTCTACTGAAATTATAATGTTGGAATTATGCACAATAGGGATTCACAGCCTATTCTATTATGATGTTATACCACTACTATGAACATAAAAGACATTAAAGTCAGCTGTAGAGAGAAAACATCCACCCAAAATTCCTTAGAGGAATTTTCATACTGAGAAAGTCATCATTCTGGGAAGAAAGTCTTTGAACTGAGGAAGAGTTAACTGTTGTATGTCCAAGTTTTCCTGTAAGCAAGCAGCATTGCTAAAATGTTGGGAAAGATGCAATCCTCCATGCTGTTGTATTAGGAAGCTTTAAAGCTTTGAACACCTTAATGCCTTTTAATGTATGTCCATTCTATCAACTGTCAGCTGTCAGGAAAAGTCATTTGCAGAAAAGCCCTACATCTTGTGTTACTAAACTGAAGAAATTCAGAATAAGTATAGAACAATGATATTTAAAAAATCTCATCACACATGAGAACTCCCCCATGAAAATAACGAGAAAAAAAAAAAAAGATCGTTTTTATTCCTTATTGGATTTACTGTTACATACTATTTTCAGTTCTACTCAATTCTTCTCCAAACAGTAACAATAAAATGACTATACCCACAGAAAAGTAATGAGAGATTTGACTTCACTTTGGTGGCAGTAAAGGAATCATTGCTCAGGGCATCATAGTACACATAACAATAGTGACAGAGCACATCTGCATATTTCACTTTAAACGCAGTAATTAAGCCCAATCTCATTTGAAGGCTAGGCCTTCTGGCAAGTCTTCTAGTGTTACGGTCCTGAAGATGTTGTGGAGAAAATAAGTTGTTTTCCAAATTTATCAATACTTGTGTTTATTTTCTTCTCCATTTTTTAAAATGGGAATAATTAAAATTTTAAAAAGAAAAATACAGCAAAAGTTTATTTACGTATTCTGGAACACAAATGTTTTTTGTCTGGTTTAAATCTTAGAATGTACTCTGAAAATCTCATGATCATTACCCAAGCCTTGCAAACTAGAGACTTTATTCCTTACTTATGGGACTAAGTAATAACTTTTACATTTGTTTTTCTGCTAGATGATTTGTAACTGCTGCATTAGTGTTTACAGGCTAAATCCACAAGGAGGGAGTAAATTTTTATTTTATATTTCCCTTTTTAAACTTGGAGATTTGATATTTTTATGAATAGCTGCAACCATTTGGGCTATAAATGTCAACATTAAATTTTGTGGCTATTAATAAAAAAGCGAAAAGAAAACACATGTTGTCCCAGTGGATGACATAAAAATATATTCCTATATAGCATCAGACTGTTTCCAATTAACAGCGCTGTTAAAGAACATATACATTCTCACATGGGAACATAAAAATGCTGTTCTCTAGCTATACATAATGATGTAAACATACGCTATATTGTATTATATATATGTTATTCTTATGGTATCCATGCATTTAGAGGCATACATATATTATGTGTAAATAATATATACTAAGCTGCTGTGTAGAGACACGTTTAATGATATATGGCATATATATACAGTATAATTTTTATTGTATCTCTGACAACTTCACCATGTTTAAGAACACATTTTCAACATCTAATTTTTTGAAACCATTTTTAGGGGACCATATAAATATTAAAATGGAGGCAGTGTCATTATTCCCTTAAAATGTATCACTGAAATTACTAAATGATTTTGATTACCCGTACTTCCTCAGGACTAGATAAAATTCCTAATAGGAGTTGTTCATGTTCACTGGAAATTATTCAAATTAAACGTTCTTTTCCTTCTAAAGGGAATGTCCCCTAAGAAATTGACACAATCAAGGTAAAGAGCACAGCACAACAGTGAGGGTATTCCCAGAGGTATCAGACTAATTATTTGTAATTACTGGAAGAGGCAGCTCTTCAGAGGAAAAACAGCCCAGGTAGCCAAAGAACTTCTTGTTATTTATGTAATTCTTGAATTAAGTATATAGTTTCCAGCTTGGAAAGTGTTTTTTAAATTTATTTAGACAGGAAAAGCATCATGTATCATCTTGCCTGAAAAAAGCTAAATTTAATGAAGCAAAATGAGTAATAAAACTGTGTTTCAATGATGCTAGAGATTGTAGGGAAAGCATCTGCCACTGTAATTTCTGAAGTTGGAACTGGCTGGGATAACCTTCAAATCTTTGCATTCATTTTGTTGTTTTCTACTCTTTCTATTAGAAGCACTGCATGTGGCATGTAGGCTCCAGACTTTGCCACCTTTTATAATAGGTGTTTGGGGAAATTAGAATAAATGCTCCGAATGGAAGTTTAAATGCTGTGTGCATCTTTTCTGTACTGTTATATGCATTTCTGAAAGAAGTAAAATTAATTTAATGATGGAATCCTGAATTTTTAACAAGGACTTGGTAATGATATTATTGTGCTACAATATGTAAATAGGTTAAGAATATATGCCTGCACTGGATACTTAGATTATTGCAATGAGTGAAAGATATGTCAACAAAAGAAGAGATGATCAGTACTGAAGGACACTTTTAAACTGTATCTATGATAAATTAAGACAAAATTTATAATTTTTCTTTTTTATATTCCTTAGCACTATTTTATTTTCCATTTCTCATCTGTATTACAGGAGAGTGAGAAACTGTCTTTGTACCTTTGTTGTGCATTTTGGGCACACTTCTGATTTCCATCTATGCTTATGAAATTGCTTGCACAAACGTCAAACAAACCAACAACAAACATTGTCATCATTGCATAATGTTGCAGGTAAAATGACGTTTTTGTACCTGCATAGAAGGCGCAGAAAAACACTGCCTTTTGTTACCTAATGTGCTGCCTTATATATATCTTCTAATTAAAAAATCCACTTTCAAGAAAGATGTAGATGTAAGTTAATAGTGAATTTTAAATCATGAGTTTTCACCTTACTCATTTAGTTGGGTGCTACAAATATAATGTTCTTTGGATGACATATTTGTACTCAATAATAGAAAGTGTTCATGTGCTCCATCAGAAAGTATCCTCAGTGGAACACTTTCTTATGTGCAGACCATCACAGATCTACAAGACATTTTTCTGCAGCTCTTGACGTGGCTAACTGGATAAATTGTACAGCTTAAATTAAAACCTTTAATTTTGTGGGTAAATGTGTTCAGGAACAGGACTTCCGTTACCATGTTGATATATACATGTTTTAAGAACATTATTGGAATGCACACTTTAGTATTCATCTAAATTTAGGGATAAAAGATCTCTTCAAACGTTACAAGAAAATAGAAGTACAGTTCCTTAGGATTATATTTAATACTAAAGTTTTTCCCTACTCATGCCTCAAACATGGCTGGTAGAGCTGAACACTGTCACGAGATTAGTGGTTTTCATTTCTCTTTTGTCTAAAATCTGCTGCTTCCCTTCCGTTCCTTTCTTTTGCCTTTTGTCTGTATGTGTGATATAAATACATGTATCTGTATGTACCTACAGTGTATATGGATGTATGTAACTTTTCTGCATTACAAAGAGTTGATCATATTTGTAACGTTGTTTGTGTATTTTGTAAGCCTAACCCCTATGATGGCTGATAGGACTTTTCAAATGACTCCGCATGCTGCCTACAAGTTTTGACTCGAAGCCACAGCATTGCTGTAAAGGAAAGTTAAGAAAAAAAAAATCACACCAAAAAAGTTACACTGGGTTTCATTGCACATATTCTTTGAAAAAGTTTCCTAATCTAAACTGATGCAAAACTTGGACACTCCCTTAACAAATATTTAAAGTTCATTTTACCATATTACTGGGTATCAAACATTAAGCTAAAAAAGAACTGTTAATGCTCTCAGTTTATTCATTACCTACAAAAACATTTTAGTGTTGCATGCAAAGACAACATATTGCATTTGAACATGTATTTGTTAACAGGGCTGTATATTATCAGATGTTTGACATAATAGCAATTTCATTCAGTTCAACAGAAACTTTATTATTCTTTTAATGTGACCTTTTTCTTCCTGTTTTTATATTCTGCTCTTAGAATGCTGAAATCCTGATACTTGACAGGAACTCTTAGATACTAGAGCATCGCAAAGTGCTAACCATTAAACTATTCAAGATGGCATTATTCAAGTAGCGGGAGTGTGAGACTTCAATACTGGTATTTTTCATCTTTATGATAACTGATTAGTGGCGTTTGTATCCACAGCCACAATACATTGCATGAAAGTTAAGATTTTACAGCTGTGATGTATACTTAATATACATAGATGCTGCTTGAATGGAATAATATATAGAGTACATGATTAAAATGCTATTGCTTACATGGATAGAAGAGAATAAATATAACTCTCTACTGTATGGGTTTCTAAGAAATCATGTCCCTACTATCCTCGGGTTTGAAAGTTTCCTAAATAACAGTGAAATTTCTTCTTTTATGCTTGTTGATAAAGAAGAAGCGAAGGGTAAAACGTCAGATGGATGTTGTCTCTGTTACTCTTTCTAGTATTCCTTGGAGGTATGATTTAGTATGCTAGAGCTGGAGATCACTACAAATGTTTAGTGAATGAAAAATATATCTGTTCACATAGCATTTCTCAAATTATGGTATGTCCTACTGTTCTTTAAGATCTTTGCTCTTGTTCTAGCATAGCAATTGGAATCAGGAAATTTTCAATGACAAGTCTTACACGGAAAGATTTTCCAGATTATCCAGCTGAAAACCTATTTTATTAACCTCCAGGACATTCTTCAGAATGTGTTTATACAGGCATTTTTCAAGGTGTTCCACAACAATTGGGTTTGTACTGACATAATTTGTTCAAAAACTTTTGTCCACGCTATAGTACTTTTGTTTCTACTAACCAATTTCTATTATAATTGTCCCTACAGCTAGAGAGCAAGATATGAAAACCTAAAAAAACAACCAACCAAACAAAAAGTTATTCAATTCAGTCAATCAGCGTTCATAAAAAAGAACGAAAATTCATTGACATTGTTTACAAGTAGGCTTGATGTTGGAAACTTGCACCAGCTATACTGTATCATATTGTATCATATCAGTTACTGTTTTTTACTCATAAGTTGTTGATAACTAAAATAAATGTCCTCCCTGAAGTAAATAAAGATGGTTCATCAAAATGCAAATGCACAGACTACAGTGAGTAAAACAAAAAATCTCATGATGTGTTGACAAGATTATTTAGTATTCCTTTTACCCCATATGAACAAACTCAAGTATAAAAGGCTAAATAACCTAGGTCATTAACTGCATTATTGACTGAGCCATGCCTTATTTCTCTCAAGATCTTAGTCTGAGAACTTTCTGCTCTAACAGATACTGATACTTAGCATGTCACAAGACAACATGAGTTCAAAAAGTTGCTTACCAATTAGATTCTATCATTTTGGATCTGGTTGTTCATTTCCTTATATTTTATGATTTTGTTTTGTTTTGTTTTTTGTTTTTTGTTTTTTTTTGGGGGGGGAGTTTTTGTTTTTCACCAAGTATAATGTAATAAAAATTATTGGTAGTTATAAGGAAAAATTTTTACTGCATTCTTCAAGCAATTGTTATTTACTAAAACTTAGCATGACTGCTTGATGGCAGGAATAGAATGGAAACATACCTTTAATAATCCAGGTGTATCTTAGTATGCAACTTTTTTGACCTCTGCGTAAGAAGAACCACTCAAATTCTGTTTAAATCAGAAAATGTGACTTTTTTGCCAAGGACTTCTTATGGCAATATATGCATTAATACATGGGCTGGATTATCAGGAGGATATATTATAGACCTCTCTTTTCAGTATCTGCTACTCAAGCATCAAGTTGTGTGTTGTAAAGTCAGATTAGCATTATAATTTCTGAATAGCAAATATACCAGTGTAAAAGTATATAGAATTACAAAACTGATGGGACACTAATAACAGACAGTAAAAAGAATGACCCTGATCATCCTGAAAATAAGTCACACTGAAAAAACTTCCAGATTTCTAAAACTAGTGCAAATCCCACTTGTTGTCTTACCTAACTCAGTTGTTGACTGAGGTGTAATGTGGGTCAGGGATTTGTGATGAGTGGTCTATGTAGTAAGACCGTCAACCTACCAATGTAAAAACAGTATGAGAACAAAAGTAAGAAATAACAGCATGGATACATCTACCAGGTTAAACCACAGGGGAGGCAAGGAGTGAGCTTGTTCATGCATTCTGTTTCATTTTACATCTTTTGATGGCCCTTTTCACGAGTGTTTCGGCTAGTTCTGACTCAAAAATGAATCTGCTTTATAAGGTGCTAACTTGTAAGCATCGTGGAAAGAAAACAACTAATAATACTTGGTCAAAGTGCAAGGGATCATGAAAGGGATGGTCCTCTTACCTAGCAATATGGACACTTCAACACTGTTAAAAGAAAAATAAGATTTTCAGAAGACTATTTGCTCATAAATTGATAGAATAATGCATTGTTTCTATTGTACAACAATGTGCAATACAAAAAAAAAAAAAAAACATTTTGTTTGGGGAGAGAAATCCCTTTTCTTTGCAAAGGAACACACACTTTTAAGAAAGTATACTGCCTCCTACAAATATATTCTTACATTTCATTGTATATACATTATATGCTCGTGGATCACATTAATAACCATTCATTACCATATATTGCAGTACTCAAAGGACAGAAATTTTGAATATTTGAATTTTTCTCCTTTGATTTTTGATGTTGTCATTCATCATTAGACTTCTACTAAAAGATTCTTACTATTATAACTAATATACCATTCTATTGTACAATAAAACTGGCAAAAATGTAATGTTTTTAAAAAAATAGGTAGAGAGAGTGAGAAAATATGACAAAAGAAGGTGCAAATTGAATCGATGTTACTCAGTTTACTTATATATGGATTTAATCTGGTGGGGCTTAGATTCTATGACTCAAGTTCTGTAAGTTCAATATCAAGACATCAAAAATGAGATGAGTACGCTGGTTTTGTCAAGATGAACTTTTCACAGAAAGTTTGGTTTTGTTTGTTTATCTGTTTCATATTTCATATTTATCCAGTTCCATGTGTTATATAGTGGCTTAATGTCATTTATGGACTTTTTCTTAAGGACCAGAAGTATATGGTGAAGTTTTGTGTCTGTGTGTGTATACTCACTAGTGTATATATATAGAAGGAGAGATTGCCTGCATCTTCAGCTGTTATAACATATATATAGAGAGAGAGATTGAACTCATCTTCAGCTTCTTGACAGCTTTAACTTTATATAGTCTTTTGTCATACAGTGAAGTCTGCAGTCCCTTTCACTCCTTATCAGGCAGCTCAGCGCAGCAGAGTGATTTAACTACCAAAGGGTCAGCTGTATGCCAAAGTTTTCAGAGGAAAGCTCAGAAACTAAAAGTGCTCTGTCTGGAAAAATGGACTGCGAAAACATTCAAGAAAGTAATGGACTGGAACTGCTTTGAAAAAAAATATTGCAAAACACAAAGTATTTCAGTGCCTAGATGCCTGTACGCGGTAAAACACCCTTTCTGAATAAGATGCTCTCAAAAAATAAAGATGGATTATGAAACATTTTTTAAGAGTTTGAAATGTAGGAGACTAGGCAGCAAGCTTTACAGAAGACAAAATTTAGTTACTTAGGACCACTTACAGCTGTAAGAAACTTGAAATATTTAAGGCAGCAGTTAAATGGATAAAAGGATGACTAATGAATTTTAATATCAATAAAAATGAAGAAAAGCTCACTGGATGAGAATTCAAATTATTAATCTAGCCTACAAGGATTTCAATTAACAGCACTAACCACGAAAATAACCTTGGAGTTAATGTTGGCAGCACAGGAGAAACCACTGTTCTTTGTATAAATATGGTGAAATATCTCTTACAAGACACTGGTATGTATGGGTGGTGGAGGAGGGAATCATGCATGTTTACATGTTTTAAAATATTTGTGATATATTGAACAATTCAGAATTAAAACACTCTCAAAAAAAGGATAATGGCATGACCAAAGAGTGGAGGAATCTTTCCAAACAGACACTGAAGGATGGTTTTTTATTCTTAAAATATGTCTTAGAACAACAGGACAGACATAACATTATAAAAATAAATCATAAATGAGCTGTATGGACAAGATATATCAGAGTATTTTTTCTATCTGCCTCAAAGTAGAATTAAAATCTGGAAAGCTAAACAGCTAAAAAGATATTATCTCATATAGTGTTTGACTAAGTATAAAATGCATTGCCACAGCAAGTCAACACAAAAAAAATAATATTGTAAAACAGGGCCGAATATTAAGAGTTACATAAAAAGGTTCTGAGGTTGGTTTATGTTTATATTTTAATGTTGCTTAGCCTAAAATTTTCTTCTGTGTAGTTTAAGAAATAAATTATTTGAATATGCCTTACTCTGGCAAAGATCAACAAAGAAAGTTAAACGAACCTGAGATTATTTGAGAATAATTTTGAACTCAGGAGATCATAATTTTCTTCTGACCAACATCACTGCAATTTTATATGCAGGAATATTCACAGTTTTAATTAATAATTAAAAAGTGAAAGGGTTATTAAATTTCATACTTCAGAGATTAAAATATTATATTCCAACTGGAAATCATGATGAGACTTAATATGGGATTCAGATCATCCTATATCTTTCCACCGCAGTGTTCTTCATTTATCTAAAACATTTGCTATTGGCCTTTGTTGTAGATAGAATATTGACTATGTGGTTTCTATGTCTGGTCCAGTACTGTAATTACTATATATGCATAAATAATTCTGTCACAATGCAACTGTTAAAGTTAATGAACAAAATATATTCTCAAACTCAGAGTATTCCAGCTACTTTTATGCCTTCTGTTTCTTCACTTCGCACCAGAGTGCTGGAAGACATGCAAAAGCTGCAGACTGCTCTTCTGATACTACAGATTTTATGGATAAAACAAATTTTCAATAAAGCAGCTTTCAGCCCCTTACAAGGCAATAAAATGATTTCAAGATCTCTCCCCTGCAAAGCACTTAAGAAATCATGGGGCTTTTTTAATTACAGTTTTCAGTTTTCACTGGGTCCCAACTTTCAATGTAACAAAGCCATTGGCTCTATTAGGCACAGGACTGAGGATGAGATGTCAGTGACTCATGTAAAACTCTTCCCACCTTTCTGCTAGAAGCCTAGGAGTTTATTTGGCTCAGTAATCACTTGATTCTTTCATATGGTTCTATAATTCTGTGGTATGAACCCAGCATACCAGATACAGAAAGTGAGAAATTGAAGTTTAGAGTGGGATTTTTTTACTTTACACAGGAACCTAGTTATGTAAGTCTAACCTGCAGTGAGTTACCCTGTGTTCCTTTTGGAAACAGTGGAGGAAAAGAAAAACGAGGTGACAAACCTTTTTTTTGGGTTTTGGGTGGTTTTTTTTGGGTTGCGGGTTGTGAGGTTTTTTGTTGATTTGCTTGGTTCATAATTTAGATACCTACCTTCAAATGAAGTAAACAACTGTTTGTTTGCTTACAGATAGTGCAAGATTTTACGTGACTTTAACTTGACATCTGGTTCATTTTTTTTCTTTTCTATATGTGATTTAAAGCATGGTTTCTTGTTTTTTTCCCCAGTACCGTGAATTAGAAATGCTGAACTAGCAGTTTACTGCAGGTTTGCAATTTTATATATGTTCTAAAAAAGTATATGGGTAGAAGAAAATGATCCACCGAACCATTTCAGACAGTAGAAAGTGCTGACCAATGACTAAAGGATCTTTGTCTTTAAATTAGCCCAGAAAATGACAAAGGCGTTAAAATTTTTTTTCCAGTGACTACAAAAATATTCTCTGGAAACCAGTAATATTATCAATGCTTTCACCTTACAATTTCACTTTACAAAAAAGATTGTATTAGTAATCTCAGCAGATATCTACATCTTTACATCAGAAAGTGTGCTAAAATTATCAATAACTTAGGATAATCAGAGCAATATAGGTTCTTACCTGTAATGAAAAACCAGGGCTTGCCATCAATAATGTAGCTCTTCAAAAGCATTTAATGACTAATTTCCTTTTTTCTTTTTCTTTTTTTTTCTTCCCCCCAGTTTGAGAATATGGAATTCTCTGTATTTACATTGCAAAAAATCTACTATTTTATCTACAATTCTATATTAATGAGTTTAGGAGTCCTCTTCTCAGTAAGCTAGAGGGGATACCGAAAAGCCTGATTCTGGTCAACTTTCCAGTGTGTGGGAAGGTCTAAGGCAGCAAACTGAGATATATGTCTTTTCTCCAGATGATGATGTCAGAGCTGCTGAATTAGTCACAGCATTCTCTCTTAGCAAAACACAAGAAGTGTTACATCAGGAACTTCAAAGAGCACTCTGTGTTGTCAACAATCTAGCAGCTGAAGAAGGTAAGCTAGTTACCTCTAAAAGGCCTGACTTTAGTCCTGTAAAGTGAAAATTATAAACCAGTATATCAAAGACTATAATTACAAATGCTGATCCTGAAACATCTCATGAAATGTCTCCAGCACATAATTTTTGCTAAGTAGATTTGATGAATCCACACTGTCTTTTACCTTTATGCATATTTTCTACATCCATCTCTGTTGTGTCTTGGGTTTGGTTTTGTTTTCCCTTTTTTCCTCTTCTTCCTATTATCTCTCTCCTACTGTCTTACTTTCTTATTTAAGTATAGCTGCATATGAAAAAGAGCATGTGTGTACAATCTTTCTTTTTCCAATCCACCTGTTATGTCTGTCTCCATACTTTTCGTCATTCTGTTAAAGAAAGAGCATATGTGGTACCACCCGAGGTTTTCTTGATTACTACAGGAGCTGAGAATAGAATGGAGGCTGGTGGTCTGCTGGCTGTGCTTGAAACTCTTTTCAGGTAAGCTGCCAACATTCGTAGGAGATGCAACAAGTGTTGCATAGAACATGAATTGATAATATAGAGCTATGATTTAATCTTCACATACAACAGCGTGCAGTGCGTCTACAATTGAAGATGTATGTGAAATAGATTTTGTCCACTTAGGATTGCCAGTGTCCCATATTCTCTCCACAGATACCCAGGATTATTTTATGTTAGCAACATATACTCTTCCACTTTTTTTTTTATTTTTTTAAATAAAAGAAATAGAAATTAAAGGACAAAAATGAATATGACAACAATTTTTGCCTCTGTGCAAACCCTCTGCTACTTTACCAGAAGGTTCTGATAATAGAAATGCAATGCTGCAAACAACTTTATTCATCAATTTTAGGTAAGAAGTAGCTACCAGTTAAATCTATGCCAAAACATAAGCTAAACAGTATAATTTGCCAGGAACAATGTTGAGTGATGCATGACAAAAATAACTGTGTTATCTATTACGTTATAGCACATAAAAAAATGAAAACATTCAGTCATCCCTACAATTTGGACAGCAAATAAATATGTTGTGGCAGTAAGACTCCACACCTATACAGAAGCTTATAACTAGTTATTTAATCACAGCAGGGACTGCAGAATAAACTAATAGATTGCCATGGTTAGGTGTAACAGGGATTAAAGATTGAGGTGGAGGCTCATTACCACAGTATGGGAGGGAGTTACTTACCCTTCTTAAGGATTACTACCCTTCTGAAATGTCAGAGCAAGAGATAAAAAGTGTCACCTACTATATCTCTTTATAAGATTTTTCCCTGTTCCACCCTGCCTGCTGTTCCTGCTGTCCGTGCTGCACCAAGAAATGGAGGAATAAAGAGAGGAAAATTTCTTTAACCCTCAGAGATGCCATTCTCTTTAACACTATGCAGCTATCACTGTCCCTCTAAAATATTTTTCTTTATTTGAAAACTGAGAAGTAAATCATATTTTACAAAAAGCTCAAAAATTTAAGCCCGAAGCACCCCTTCTAAATCCCTTCTTGAGTCTTCCATATAGTTTATGAAATAATATTTTTGTACTTCCCAGGCACCTCATTATTAACATAGAAGTTATTTTCACAAATATTTTAGAGTAAAAAGATAATGGGATTCTTTTTTATTGAGTCTTACACAAACAAAGATTAAACCCTTGCTTATTTGGAACCCATATGATAGACATTTTGGGATAATTGAAAAGCTAACCCTACTCTGTGAATTAGAATATACTGCCTGCTTCTGATATTTGCTTACAGAACAGGTACAGACATAAACATTAGATTAATTTAAGGATGCAAGGCACATGGCACAGGATTATTTCGAATGCCTCTCAATCTAGACTGAAACAATGACTGAAAAATACAAGTCACTGAAAAGGCCAGCATTCAGATAGGTGACTGTCCCATCAGTAAATCCTTTCCTGCTTAAAGGAACATTTGTTTTTCTACTAAAGAGTAATTTAATTTTTATGAGCAATGTTTACTCTAGTAAGCATTTCTCACAATATTTAAAACCTTAATCTTTGGGTTTCATGGTTTATGAAGACACCTAAAATTTGGCTGAGATGGAATACTAAATGTAGGCAAGACTGATAAATCTAATTGGTTAGCCTCATTTGTTTTTTTGTTTTTTTTTTTTTTTTTAATATTAATTCATTCTTATATCACAGCATCTATCAGATGCATATTTTAACATCTTATTACCATGTCCTAAATACTGGAGGCTTAATATTGGTTAACTAGAGGCATAACATACCAGGCACATTATCTCCTATTTTATTTTTGTTTTACCTATGATAATCTTGCTTTATTTAGACCTCTGGGCCAACTGTTTCAATGATATGATAAAGGCTTCCTTTTTGTAAACTCCTCTGGTACCCACAAAGGAAGAATATTTTATTTTTATGGTATTAGCAGTATGGGAGTGCTTGGAAATTCCAAAGTTTTACATTAGAAATCTGTATTTTCTACCATCTCTAGGATAGAAGTTCTTATCTTGATCATTATCAAATAATCAGTATATCTACACAGATGACATTCCTAAACTGCATTACAGTTCCCTCAATTAAAATTCTTAATGTCTTTTATTTTTTGCTTCATTTCTGGAGAATAAAAAGAAAGGATGCTTACATGGTTCATATGCAAAATTGAAGATTTCTTCTGCAAAAATTTGAAAATGTTAAAATCAATTGTAACTCAAAGTACTGAACATATTTTAAAGTATATTTTTAAAGAAAGCAATCAAAATATTAACAAAATTATTTTTAAATGGGTTTATGTTGAAATTTCCGTTTGGGAGATTAGAAGAAAGTAGTAAGCTAGAGAATGCTTAGGGCAAAAGTGTTCATAACATCAGAGATGTTGAGGTTGAGTCATGGGGGGCTGAAATGGGTTCCTGGGCTGTGGGCAGGGTGGGTGTGTCAGCAGACTTTTTCAGGGAGCAAAGTAAAAGCAAGAAAAACAATCAAGGAAAAGGCACAAGAGATTCAGGGCCACTGCTGACAAGCCCCAGAGACCTGAGTGTGAAAGGGGGATTGACTTCAGAGACTGAGGTTGAGTGAAGGGAGATCAGAGCCCAGGGAAAGGCTGGTCCCTGAGGAGGGTTTGTAGTTTTATGTCCAGAAACTACAACTCTGTGGCCCTCAATTAAGGGCTCAAGAGAGACTAAGCTTACTGTCAGGGCACAGCAGGATTTAGGGGTCCATGGGTTGGGGTTCAGATGGTGGGGCTCCATGGCCAGGCAGGGGCATGTCTGTGGCTGTGCTGGAGACTGACACTACCTGAACATACCTTGGGAAGGGGCTGATGGCCCCAAGTAGAGCTGAAATGGGTCCTCTGGGCCCATCGGTGTAGCTGGAGGCCTCAGGAGAGGTTGGTCAGGATTTACTAGGTTCCTCAGAGCCCTGTGAGTGGTACTTATTTGCAAAGTCATTTAAAACTTTGAATCTTTGTGATTAACTTTGAAAGCTACTATATATAATATTATCAATTTTTAATCATAATTCTCAATAGGGAGCTTTGTTCAAAAGCTGATGAGATGACACAACCTAGGGTTTTGAAATACTTCTCCAATGATTTGTTTCTATTTTGAGATAAATTATGTTTGTGGGAATGTTTGTGTGTGTGTGTATTTATGTGTGTAGATCAATCTATCTTGCTTCAATGCCCTTGCAAGCATTTTGTATGATTTTAAAATGTGCCATAGACTCACATATTGATTTTAATTATGTATAAAATCCAGGCAGCATCTTCAAATACAACAGCTGCATTTAAACAGAATCAAGTCTTGTGCTATGCCCCCTAGATGGGAATACTAATGCAATTATATCTACAGGATTAAATAATGAGTCATGAAGGATGCTAATTCCTTAAAAAAATGTAAACATTAATGGCTATTGTTAAGCAGGAACTGAAAATATTTTTCTGATGCTCTCATAAAAAAATCATATTTCTCTTCAAGGACTACAGATTGAATGAACAATTCTTTGAAGAGAATGCTTACAGAGATAACATCTATAAAACATACCAAAAGTTGATTGACAGCTACTGAATACATACATTGTTTTGAAGGAAAAATTGGATCATTTTTTAATGTTAAACATTGGTCTACAGATTATTGTAGTCCTCAGTTGTTTTGTGATTGAAGGTTGCACGCTGATTCACTAAATTGAGAGTATTTACAAATGCAATACAGAAAAAACTTCATGTTGACAATTTGCAAAATTAGTGAGATAAATAATTTTAGTCTTCCATCCTTTTTTGCTTCTCCAACATATAATTTAAGTAATAAATAAATAAACAGGGCAATCTTTTATCCGCAGCCTTTGGGAACCAGGAAGATATAGTTTTTGTTATTATGTAAAATGTAGAAGTAAGTATTTTTGCATCAGTCTTCATTTAAAGTTTTCTTTGCACATCTCTATATATATCTGCACCATGTAATTTTCTGCTTCTAGTAAAATAAGATTCAAAGAATACAGTTCATAAATCAGTCTGTTCTCTTTACTGTACATTCCTAAATACTGCAGTCTATTTAATAGAACTAAATAAAAACTAATTAAAAACATTAACCATTAACACTTGCCAGCTAATCAAGAAATACAAAAGCTGTGACCTAACAGATTCTGTTATTATTGAGAAATGTATAGTAGTCAAAAAATTAAGCTCAAACATTTCCTGATCAAAGACTACCAATGTGTTGAGTAGAACAGGTGCATCTTTTTTTTTTTTTAGTACAGCAGATTTCCATCAAAAAATGAATTTTACAAAACAAAAAAGTCTTATGGGAATAAGCTAGTGGTGGTAGATATCTTTAAAGACAAATGCTAAACGTACTTTTTCTGACATGACTGAAATTTTATTTTATTTTTTCTTAATGTTATGTTTACAGTGTATTGCATGGTACCTATGGCACCCAAATCAAAGTAAAATAGACTCTAAAGCCAGTTCATTTTCAGTCATTTCAGATGAGGAAGGAAAAATGGGGATGGGATATGTGTCATGAGCATGATGGTAGTGTAATCTGTACACGGAAATTTCAAAGATGTTTGTGTTATTTTTCTGAAGTCCTATTCAGATATCCGTTACTTTCCATCAGGAATTTGCACACTCTTCAGCTTTAGAGATTTGTAGGGAGCTCAAAAAGATCCCTTTAACTGGCTCTTCACTGAGCTGCCAGTCAGAAATACCCTCTCCTTAGCTTCCAGGAAGCAATAATGAGGAGGCACCCTCAATGAGAGATACTTGTCATGATGCTATACACCTCTGTGTTTCCAGAGGTGTACTCTCAAGGTGTTTCCTTAACGAATTCTATTGAAGAGAAGTAAAATATAGTTAGGCAGAGAACGTGTGCAATCCCAACCTGACCCATTGACACCTTCAAAATAAGGAGGCAAGAACGATGTTAACAGTATGTCTCTTGAGCCTGTTTTATTTTGCCATAGGACAAAAGAAGATAACAGGCAAGGATAAGAGGCTTCTACCTTGGTCTTAGAGGAGGAGACCGTCAGCACCAAACAGCAGGATTCAAATGAAGAACCAAGAACTGAATAATATCTTTGGATCAATAGTATCCCTAAACATCAAAGCACGCAAAAGGCGTCATTTAAAGAATGGACCTGCAGGCCAAGCACAGTGTGTAAATCAGCTGAGGAACAGCTTATGAGCCATATGATGAGAAGTTGAGAGTGTATTGGATGTACATTTGGGATCATGTGCTGAAAAAATCAGTGGATTAATTAGTTGAAAGCCACCCAACGTAATGTCTGAATCACTAATCTAGAGTTATGCTTACAGATTTTCTGTCCTCCTAATAAGTACCTCTCCAGGAGATAGTGATAGAATTATGTGAACTAGAGCACAGCTAAGGAGAACAGGAAAAATAGAATAAAGTTCGGAACCATTCTATAAGCAAATAAATTTTTGCTACATGGAGATTGCTTCTGTGCAGCAAAAATCTCATCTTTTCCCGTATTGCAATTGATAAATAAGAACCTGTGTGTAACTACCCTTCAGCAGCTATTTGCCACAATGCCAAAATTAACCATTAAGATTTAAATTTATGAAGATTTCAGAGTGTTTTCCATGCATTCTAATTGCTTTTAAATTATATGTTACATGCTTATGTATATGTTATATGTTTGAGCCACAGACATTTTTAAACAGAGATGGAAAAATATTGGTATATTTGATATTGGATGTCAATTTATGACCCAGAGGACTGACCTTCTTCCCTTCTTTAGTGACCTTTGTGAGTGGACAGTCAGAGAAAGTTACACAAGAACAGAAGCTATTTTCTCAACAGGAAGACACTCAGAACTTGAAATTTAAATTCTGAATGAAATGGACACAAGTTGTGTCCATTCAAAAATTTTGCTGAGATTTTGCTGATGATTATGTGCATACAACTCAACATTTCTGATTGACAGGCCTTTATTTTTAACTGTATTAATTTCTCCACATTATTCCAATAACACATAATCCTTTCTTGAGTCTCTCTGTAATTAAATCTGAGTAGTTTTTCAAATGAGAGGCTTATGAAAGAATCTTCAAAGGAGTTTTTTTCCCCTTTCTTGTGTTAAATTATAAGTAGATGTGTCATCATTAAAAAGCACAGCTCTATTTCAGTAGATTACTGTAATGTGTTCTCATGTCTGGCCAAACGCAGGACTTTCCCCTTTGCTCACACGATTGAATTTTTTTCCCCTAGCAGAACCTGAAAACAACCCACTTTGGCAGCATTGTTTCTTTCAGAAGGTTCTTACTGACTGATCCCTTCATAATACTTTTGAGGACAGTATCGTAAAAATCAGGGGATGAATTAGGAAAACAAGAACTATCCATTGCATTGTTTTGTACTCTGCCAATAATTGTCAAATTTTACACTAGCAACACTAAATCCTATAATTTTTGTTTAATGTCTGCTGCTGAAAAATAATAAAGGCATGTGCCAATGTCAACACAACAATCTTCATGATCTGTGTGGTGAAATTTATACTGCTACCTCAATCTCTGTTTGAAAATATTTCCTACTTGATAGGAGATAACTCCACGTCCTGCTCAATTTTCTATTTTTACTGTTTTGCTCTGAGCTTATCTATCTCCAAACAAAGTAAATTGAATTGAATTGAATTGAATTAAATTAAATTAAATTAAATACCCTTTTTGATGTTTATAACTGTTTTTTTACTTTGTAAATTCTATATTTCGTCAATATTATTGATTCAAACAGGCATGACATGAAGGGATGAAGCGACACCTGAATCCGTTGTTTCTTTTAATAATAGGTTTAGAAACATTGCAGATGCATTTGTCTGGGATAAGAAGTTTTCTGCCACTCTGTGTTTACTAATTATTCAAAATAATTAAGAAAAGGAACGTTTGAGATTTCAGAAAAATTTGTAGACAGTAGAACTATTTTCCACTGTTTGGAAGATATGTGCCAGGCAAAGTTTGTAACAAACAGTGTGAGCAAGTGTATTTAGTTTGTATGGCAAGGTTTTGGTAATGTGGAGGGGCTACAGGGGTGGCTTCCATGAGAAGCTACTAGAAGCTTTCCCTATGTCCAATAGAGCCAATGCCTGCTGTCTCCAACATGGACCCGCTGCTGGACAAGGTTGAGCCAATGAGTGATGGTGGTAACACCTCTGTGATAACATATTTAAAGGGCGGGGTGGGGGGAATGTGCAACTGCAGCTGAAAAAAGAGGAGTGAGAACATGTGAGAGAAACAACTCTGCAGACAATAAGGTCAGTGAAGAAGGAGGGGGAGGAGATGTTCCAGGCACCAAAGCAGAGATTCCCCTGCAGCCCAAGGTGAAGGCCAGGGTGAGGTAGGCTGTCCCCCTGCAGCCCATGGAGGCTAATGGTAGAGCAGATCTCTACCTGCAGCCTGTGGAGGACCGATGCTGGAGCAGGTGTCTGACCAAAGGAGTCTGTGACCCTGTGGAGCTGGATCAGGCTCCTGGCAGGACCTGTTAACCCATGGAGAGAGGAGTCCACACTGGAGCAGGTTTACAGGCAGGACTTGTGACCCCATGAGGTCCCACCCTGGAGCAGTCTGTTCCTGAAGGACTGCACCTTGTGGAAAGAATTCATGGTGGTGCAGTTCCTGAAGAACTGCAGGCTGTGGGAAGGACTCACATTGAAGAAGTTCACGGAGGACTGTCTCCCGTGGGAGGGACCACACACTGGAGCAGGGGAAGAGTGTGAGGAGTCCTCCCCCTGAGGAGGAAGGATTGGCAGAGACAACATGTGATGAACTAACCACAGCCCCCATTCCCTGTCCCCCTGCACGCTCACAGGAAGGAGGTAGAGAAAACCGGGAGTGAAGCTGAGCCCTGGAAGAAGGGAGGGGTGGGGGTAAATGTTTTAATATTTGGTTTCATTTGTCATTACCATATTCTGATTTTGATTGGTAATAAATTCAATTTATTTCCCCAAGTCGAGTCTGTTTTGCCCATGATGGTAATCTTTAAGTGATCTCTCCTTGTCCTTATATTGACCCATGAGACTTACGTTATATTTTGTCTCCCCTGTCCATCTGAGGAGGGGGATTGATAAAGTGGCTTTGGTGGGTACCTGGCATCCAGTCGGGGTCAACCAACCACGGCAAGACTGCACCATGGTTGGTTCCCTTTGACCTACACGGTCCTCAAAAGTTTTCCAAAAGTCTTTGCATCCTTAGATACCCATACAGATAGTTGTGCATGTCCTTACATCCTCAGAGCATGTTACACTCACTCTAAATTTTATTTCATATTATATAACTCTGAGGGTCTTTAGCAGAGATCTCACAATAGTTCATATGCCTGGGAAAAAAAAGAAAAAAAGAAAAAAAAAAAAGAGAAAGAGAAAGAAAAGCAAGCAAGGAAGGAAGGACGGAAGGAAGAAACCCAAACAAACAAAAGCACCATAAAAAAAACAATTCACAAAAAGTGTGTCAAATAGGAATGTACACAAGACCAAATGCTGTATAGCATGGATGCACTGTCTGAGCTACCTCATCTATGACCTCATCTATGACCTCTGGAAGAGGGGGCAGGTCTCTCATGAAGACTATAAGCATATAGCGAAGCTATGCAGGGAGAAAATTAGAAGAGCCCAAGTGCAGCTAGAGCTCAACCTAGGTACAGCTGTTAAGGATAACAAAAAATGTTTCTATAAATTCATTAACAACAAAAGAAGGATCAGGGAAAATCTCCCTCCCTTACTGGATGCAGAGGGAAACAGTCACGAAGGACGAGGAAAAGGCTGAGGTGCTCAATGCCTACTTTGCCTCAGTCTTTAGCAGTGGAACGAGCTGTTCCCTGGGCACCCAGCCTCATGAGCTAGGAGACAGGGAGGGGAAGCTGAATGAGGTCATCACAATTAAAGAGGAACTGATCAGTGACCTGCTATGCCACTTGGATGCGCACAAGTCTAGAGGACTGGATGGGTTACGTCCAAGAGTGCTGAAAGAGTTGGCAGACGTGCTCGCCAAGCCACTTTCCATTGTCTACCTGAAGTCATGGCTAACTGGGGAGGTCCCAATGGACTGGAGGGTAGCAAATGTAGTGCCCATCTACAAAAAAGGCAGAAAGGAGGATCCGGGAAACTATAGGCCTGTCAGTCTGACCTCGGTAGCAGGGAAGGTCATGGAGCAGATCATCTTGAGTGCCATTACAAGTCATATAATGGACAAGCAGGGGATCAGGCCTAGTCAGCATGGGTTTATGAAAGGCAGGTCCTGCCTGACGAACCTGATCTCCTTCTATGACAAGATGACCCAATTATTGGATAAGGGAAAGGCTGTGGACGTTGTCTACCTAGACTTTCGAAAAGCATTTGACACTGTCCCCCATAGAATTCTCATGGAAAAACTGGCGGCTCATGGCCTGGATGAGCATACAATCTGCTGGATCAAGCACTGGCTGGATGGGGGGTCCCAAAGAGTGGTGGTCAATGGAGTTAAATCCAGATGGCAGCCGGTCAGAAGTGGTGTCCCTCAGGGCTCAGTGTTGGGACCATTTCTGTTCAACATCTTTATTGATGACCTTGATAAGGACATAGAGAGTATCATCAGCAAGTTTGCAGATGACATGAAGCTAAGCGGGAGTGTTGGTCTACATGAGGATAGGGAGGCTCTACAGAGAGACTTGGATAGGTTGGACTGATGGGCCAACGCTAACGGTATGAGCTTCAACAAGGCCAAGTGCCGGGTCCTGCACTTGGGCCACAACAGCCCCATGCATCGCTACAGGCTTGGGGAAGTGTGGCTGGAGAGCTGCCTGGCAGAAAAGGACCTGGGGGTTCTAATTGACAAGCGTCTGAACATGAGCCAGCAGTGTGCCCAGGTGGCCAAGAGGGCCAATGGCATCCTGGCTTGTATTAGAAATAGTGTGACCAGCAGAAGGAGGGAGGTGATTGTCCCCCTGTACTCAGCACTGGTGAGGCCACACCTTGAGTATTGTGTCCAGTTCTGGGCACCTCAATATGAGAGAGATATTGAGGTGCCAGAGCGAGTGCGGAGGAGGGCAACGAAGCTGGTGAAGGGCCTAGAGAATAAATCTTATGAGGAGCGATTGGAGGAGCTGGGACTGTTTAGTTTGAGGAAGAGGAGGCTGAGGGGAGACTGCATCACTCTCTACAACTACTTGAAAGGACATTGTAGAGAGATTGGTGCTGGTCTCTTCTCACAGGTAATTAGCGATAGAACAAGAGGGAATGGGTTCAAGCTGCAACAGGGTAGGTTTAGGCTGGACATTAGGAAAAAATTCTTCACAGAAAGAGTGGTCAGACACTGGAATAGGCTGCCCAGGGATGTGGTGGAGTCACCATCCCTGAATGTGTTTAAGATTCGATTAGATGTGGTGTTAAGGGATATGGTGTAGGGGAGAACTTTGTACAGTGGAGTTGATGGTTGGAATTGATGATCCCAAGGGTCTTTTCCAACCTAAATGATTCTATGATTCTGTGATCTTCAATACAGAGAACAGGGTCTGGTCCTGTTTTAAATGACAGTGTAGACATACATGGAGGTAAACCTTTTCCTGTTAAAGCCAGGATAACTTGGATTTCTGTGTAAATACTAAAACCTAGTTCATTTACAATGATTCATTATGGGATCACTTCCTGGCTGTATTTAGGGATATGTCAACTTACTCATTTCCGGAGAAATCTGCTATAGTGTTATGCTCAAAATCTTGTCACGGGCAAGAGTTAGCACAGCATGTATATTTAGCCAAGAATTTAGTAAGAGTCCAGTTAATATATTGCTGTACGTAAAATAGTATGCACCCATTTTCCAAATTACTATATAAAATCTCAATAAATACATGAAAATTGTTACATATGAAAAAACAAACAAACAAAAAAACCCAGCTCTTTCCTAATATTTATCCCTTTTCTTTGGTGTTACATTCACTCTTCCAGTGTTCCTCTCGGTCCTAGGACTGAACTTCAGCTTTCTTCAAGGAGTGACAAGAACTAGGTCTTCACTAGGAGGAGTATGATGTTCACAATGGTGTTTTTTTCCTCCTCTTTCCTGGGAGAGCATGATATTGAGGCTTTTGTTCTCTTCAGCCCACTTAAGCTCCTCTTTTCAGGTCCACTAGGGGTTTCTTTTAGTATACTTTTCTAATATAATTTATTTCTTTCTTATTTGTTACCAACTAATGTTTGAAAGATGCAGAACAGCTTCCCCCACCTTCAGTAGACATAAAGACCTGTTGTTCATTATCTTACATTTACTGGAACTATTTAGTTTAAAATACATTTCAACAGAATATTTTTAGATATTTTTAATATAGATATTACAAAATTAATTTGTATTTATTTGCATCTGAACAGAGAGTGCTGCAAGCAGCTAGTAACTTTTGTGTGATATACTGAGAACATGAAGCATTTTCAGAGCTACTGATTGGCCCCTTACAAACTGAAAAATTATAAGAACCTTTATTGTAATTTATCTGTAAGGAAGTGCTGTTTCCTTCTTAAACTGTACAACAGGCAAAGATATTTCATGGACTACTTCTACTAGGCCTTATGTTTCTTCTGGTACCACTTCCATCATTTGCTGAAAAGTATTTCCATATTATACCTTTGCCTGGTTTTCTCACAGATCAGCAGTTCATCAGCTGTGACCTACATCACTCATTGGCAGCAGCTGAAGCTCTCAAACTATGATTAATAGAAACCCCTTCAAATCCAGCACTGCTTACATGTCTTCCACAAAGTTTTACTCAACTGATTAACTCCAAATAATTTCCTACTAAACAATTCATTTCATTTAATAATCCACAAAAGGCAGAAAATAAAAATGTTTCACATCACAGGAATTATAATATCCATCTACTGTAAGCTAAAAGCATGTCAACTAATAAATGGTATGCATGAATTTTAGAATGTCTCAAGTTCATGATTTGCTATTACATTTTATTTACTTCTTATTCTTATGTTACTATAGGCCCCAAAGTTTCCATACAAAGACTGAAACTCAAAATACTAAGCCTTGTAACAAACTCAGCCTCAGAAAGATCATCCATTCAAAATTTTTTTCATAAAAGGTGGATATTTTAATCCTTGTTTGTCACCCAAATTTCAGTAGTCATTACTCCCAGTAGAAATGGAGAGGAGAGGGGAGAAGAGGACAGAAGAGGAAAGAGGAGCGGAAGAGAGAGTAATCCAGTGAAGGATACAAATTAATACATATGAAAGCAAATATGTGAACATTGTAATTCTCTGCAGATAGTCTGAGAACTTTAAGATAGCTTTTTAACAATATGGTCATGAACAGTTTGAATACATCACAGGGAAAAAAATATTCTAGTAACCAAACTGTTAACTGGAATTATTTTGTGAGTACATTTTCAGGTGCTTAGGTCAGTGATATGTCTTCTACTATTAACATCTTAAAGTTAATTACTATGCCTTAGTCATCTAAGCCTGCTTCATGAACAAAAGAAAGAAAAATATTCTTTATCTAGAAGTATGTAACTTTTTGCAAGGTCTTTCAAGAGGTATTACATTACTATATTTGACTAGGTTATCAACAATAGAATTTATTGGACACCCTTTATGAGCGACTGTTATAGAAGATAAGACACGCTACATTTGCATTCAATATTGTAGTTAATGCTTGATTTGTACTGCTTTAGAGTAGTGTTCAGAATTACTCCAGTTGTTTGGTATCTCCTGTCCTAGGTTTAAATATGCATTTCAGAGTTAAGTGAAGCACACTTAACATGAGATACAATTTTCCCAGGGCTGTTGCAGTCCATATTTAAAATAAATAATTTGGCAATTTAAAAATCCAGTGTGTCACAGACATTGTAAAACATGGTTTACTAAAATTTCTTTGGGATGTGATCTAACTCAATAGCCCATTGCAATATGAACTAATAATTTTCATTAGTTTTTATAAAAAGGAAAATGAATTATTTTCTTGTTTAGTTGTTTATTTTCAAACCCTTGAATATATTTTTTGATAATATTGTCAAACTCTGTTGCTTCAGCTTGAGAAAGTGCTATAAAACAAGGGAAAGCACCAAAAAGTTGTGGGTTTGATTACTTTGTGAATTGCAGCATTGACACACTTTGGATGATAATAAGCTGTTCAAGAAATATAGATGTGCAAATCAAAACTTTTATTTTTATGTGATTTTTTTTTTTCTATTTCACCTCATCTATTATTTAAAATTTGAGAAGGGAAGGACTACTTATGAGCTTTTTTTTAATCTAAATTACATTTATGAGAACTGTAGATTGCATGAAACTGGATACAAAAAGGCCTTCCTTTTGATGAGAGGGTTTTGGATCTGGATCATAACCTGATATTGGTCTAACTTTCAACCACTGAGCAAAGCGGCTGTCAGGGATAAAGATATAATTTTCTCAGTATCTGCCAACAGAATCTACAGCAATTTAAAGATGAAGTTAAGCAAAGGAGAGCTTGACCTACACAAAATAAATAGGATATCTTCCAGAATTGTATGGAATTTCTTTTATTACATCTCTCCTCCTCTGCTTTGTGCAGGATTCAGACAGAATTCAGTACAGGAAAGACTGAATTCAGGCTTCCACCACTAGAAATCTCCCAGAGCAAAAATACATACAGTGGCGACCAAAAATCGTAAAGGCAAATATGACGCCAGGGAACTGCAGATTCTACTTCTGCACTTCCACACATTGATTTATGAAATCTGAATTACAATTAAAGTGTTTATATGTATAAATTTGCACATGACATACTAATTCACAAACCAAAATAGTGACACTATATTTTAGTATTATTTACTGTTTCTAGTTATTTTTCTCCTGCTTTAGACATAAGTAGAACAGAAAATATCCCATCTGACTCAACAGACTGATTACAAACATCACATAATGATTTTGGCTGGATGAATGGTGGATCACCATCTTTTGATGTGGTATTCTGTGATACACAGGAACATTCTTTCAAAGCTAAAAAGGTATTCAAGCAGAGTATTGTTGCTTCACTGGGTCAAAAAGTGAAAAAAAGAAAGAGTACCATAGCTATGTACTGGGATTCATCACCACTAATTTTGTGTGTGTGTTTCCTCGTTTCCCTAAGCATCTCCTCCTTTTCTGTGATAGCATCTGTGATTCTGTGTGAGGTGCCCAGTTCTCTCCATGTGTTGTATTCAAATTTTAGACATTTTAGTCAAGGCTGGTTTTAGTATTGGATACTTAAGTGACAGGCACTGCAATGCTGTGACATTGAAATACTTTGTGGGTGAAGGTATTAGATACTTAGGAGTAAGTCAGTAAAAGAGTGAGCAAAACAGTCAGAAGTATGAATGAATTATGCCTGGAGTTATCCAGTCTAAATCAGGAATTCTTATTAATACATGTTCATAATGTTTGTCCAATATCTACAAATAGCCCCTAAAGGGGATGTTCTGCTGAGCGTAAGGTTTTACCAAAGTATTATCAAAAAATACTGCTTGCCTCTCAGTTATTCAAATTATATGACATAACACTGGAAATATTCTGGCAAATTCTATCCACAAATTTTATTTATGGCATTCATGCATAAAATAAGTTTTATGTAATTCCCTGTGATGAATACTGGTAACAGCAATAATAAATATTACAGATTAATATTAAATTAATAATACAGCTGAGTACTATGTAAACATAATTATTTGAAAAGGTTATTTGACTGAATCTTCAAGCTCTTCCTCCAACCAACATGTAGCATGTGTTTTTACTTATTTTAAAGAAAAATATTCTAAGACACAAAACAGTTCTTGTACTATCCTCTGCTCCACTCTGTAGAAAAATTTGACTAGAGAAATCTACTTTTCCAGAGAGTAGAAGAATGGCTTTCTTCTTCCCTTCCTCATAAAGGGATTAATTATCTTTCATTCAAAATTCCTATTGTCCTCAAAAGCAATATATTTTCTTAAATATTACACAGAAATTAGTTAGTTAGCCAGGTAGTTACTAGGTCAATTGCTGAAATATCTATTTGCTCCTAGCAGATGCCTCTCCATCTCTACTCGTCTAAATTTCCAGAGGTAGGGAATTAGTGGACCTCTAACTCATTGACTTGGTTGAAAAAAGCTTATTTTACTATGCTGAAAAATTATTTATCAAGAAAACCATTTTTATATGCTGGTAATGTCAAAGCAGAATCCCTGGTGTGACTGAAGCTGTGCTCTAGTGACAGCTGTGTGACAAGCAGTAATTGAACATATTTAAAAATCCACCCCGTGTACTGAACAGATTTCAATGTCTGCTTTGTTTAAGGTCCACTGAGTTGTGAAATGGTTGCTCATTCACACAGATGTTAATATCTCCAGGCTCTTCTTTGTTGTTCCTCATTTACATATTTGCAGTAAGTTTGCTGCTCATGAAGTCAGACACAGCTACTTGTCACTACTCTCTGTTAGAATAATGCATGTTCCAGACAAAATATGAGAAACTGTAATTACACCTCATTAAGATTTAAGGAGAAAAATAATAAGAAACATACCAGTAGGTGTTCAGTCACCAGTGCTTCATTAGTTTTTTTACTGTTTAAATACTTGGCTCTGATGAATATAAATTACTTAGGGAAAACAATATAGTTTTGAATCAGTTTAAGCTCCTCTTTTTGTCTCTTCATGTATGAACACATTCTGAAGTAATGATCCAACAAGATATTGGAATTTTATGTGGTAATTAAATGCTATACTTGCTCATTCCACTACAAAAATTGAAGTTTCATTTAGTTTTATCCATTCTTTGAGAATCACAATATGATTCTGAATACTCCAGAAAACTTATTTCAATGAATAAAAAGTACAAATAAATTAATTAGTAAGTAATAAAATATAACAAATGTGGTCGTTGACTAGTTAAGCTGCAGACATTAAATTCTGATATCAGTGACTATTCATTTCTAAAGTAAACTCTATATCAAGATGTAAAAGTGCCACATGTTCACAGAGAAGAATGATTTTCCTTTACAGGATGCAACAGAAGAAGTCAGATCATGATAAACTTGTCACATGTTGTTTAATATCGTTACAGAAATGTCAAAAAACTCAATGTGTATTTCAATTGTAATAATAATACAACAGCTAAAAACAAGGTCTGGGTTTCAGGAGGTTGTGATTCTTGTTTATAGTTCCATGAATCACTGTTACTGTGATTCTCTTCAGTTTTTTAAAATTCTTGATATTATAATAATCTTTAATCTAAAATTATTATACTTACAAGGTCTCAGTGAGTTGAGAACCTAACTCATCAGGTTACTTGTTGACTAAAATATTTTATATTCCTGTGTGGTGAGTTGGCCCTGGCTGCCTTCCAGCCACCCAGCCAGCTGCTCTCTCACTCCTATACTTCAACAGGACAGGGTGAAAAAATAAGATGAAAAAGCTTGTGAGCTGGGATAAAGACAGGGAGATTAGATACAATTACTATTGCAGACAAAATGGACTCGACTTGAGGAAATTTAATTTAATTTACTAACGAATAAAATAGATTTGGATAGAGAGAAACAAAGACGAAAACTAAAACACCTCAGTCCCTTCCCTCTCCCCCCATTTCTGTTGTTCCCATGCTCAATATCACCCCTTCATTCCAGAATCCTCTATCTCCTCCTCATCTCTGAGCAGTACAGGCATTGTGGGGAATGGGAGGTTGTGGTCAGTTCATGAGAATTTGTCTCTGCCTCTTGTTTCTCCTCGTACAGTTCCCCTGCTCCCCTGTGAGCCCTTCTTACAGGTTGCAGTCCTTCAGGCAATATTCTTCTCTTCTGGTGTGGGTCCTCCATGGTACTCCTCACAGAGGCCACCCCTGCAGCACCCCACTGCCAACACTGTCAGCTGTGCCCAATACATCCTGCAAACTAATTTTACCGATATTTCATATTCCAAATTTTTTTTTCTCAGGGGCATTTGCTTTAAAACTTATTCCACCTGCAAATGAAAACATATGAAGTGGTATAAACCTAGTGTTTTGCTACTTGCAGATGAAGACTGAGATAACATCCCACTAGGTTAAAAGCATTTTTGCCTCCAGTGAAATGTTGGGGCACTGGCTGTAATGAAATGGATAAGGTTAATTGCCAATTACATGGTAATAGCTTAGAGGGGTTTCTGTTAAAAAAATGTATTTTGATAACCTGAGAAAATTATATTTGTTGAAGTTATTCTGTTCACAGCATGGGTGACAGCTGTGTCCAGCTTTCTAAGGGTAAGGGAATCACTACAATTTGCAGCATTGAAGATTCTGAAATTTTGGACTTTCTGGGAGGGTTTGTGTGGGGTTTTTTGCGGTTGGGTTGTGGGTTTCTTGTTTGGGTTTTTTTTTTTTTTTGGTGAGGGTTTTTAGGAAATCTGTCTGTTACAGCAACTAGGACCACGCAGTCTCTCAGTCTCTCAGTCATGTCTCCTTCCCCTGGCCCCCAAGAAGGGGAGGGAGAAGAGGGAGAAAAGGAGGGGAAAGGGGAAAGAACCCAAAACGTCATGGGTTGAGATAAAGGCAGTTGAATAGAACAATAATGGAAAATAATAATAATAATAATAGTAAAAGAATATACAAGACACAAGTCACTCTCAATGCCCAGTGATTCCACCCTTCCGCCCTCTGGCCGACACCTATTTATATACTGAGCATGACATCTATGGTACGGAATATACCATTGGCTATTCCATTGTTTCTGTCTGTGCTCCTTCTCAGCTCCTATGGGAAGCTGACAAAAGTCCTTTACTAATGTAAGGATCACTTATTAACAAGTAAAACAATATGCATTATTGACATTCCTTTCATACTAAATCTGAAAACACAGCAACCACTAGAAAGAAAATCAACCCTATCTTATCTGAAACCAGGACAGAGGCAATCTGAACTGATTTGTATTTTCACTTCATTCTAAAATATTCCAGGGAATTACTATAAAAGATAGACCAGCAAATCACATGAAGAGTGCAGTGCTGCTTTTACCTGAGAATTTACAAATTAGAACAAATAACAATAAGCACCATGTATATGTGGGGATTGTGTATACTACTATGGTGGCAGCATTAAACAGGTTAGTGGGAACTCCTAAATGGGAATACAATTAGCAAAAGCACCTAATGGCACATCAGCTAATGGTGATTAATGGTACCATAGCTAGCAATGTGTACATTTAGCAGGAGTGGCTACTGGCAAAAAAAACTATTATCATGAAGATCAGCAGTAATTCATGTGAAACCTCACTATCCAAATTGCCTCCAACAGAGAGAGAGTGGAGAAATTTGAAAATTCATCATTACTGTAACAAACACCAGAATTGAAGAGTCTACATATAAGTGTCTAAGCAGAAGCTAAGAGCCTCTCAATGCTTTAAAATCATGAAAGACATAGGCTTTGATTGAGTTATTTACACAGGCATTTAGTACTATTTGAGATGCCTTATGATCTTTTACTAACCTCTTGCTGCTACTTAGGTCATGAGTCTCCTCTGTCCTGTTTATCTGCCTCGTGTGGCTGTCTCCAGTATCCCAGAGCATTTCAGGTGGGGTTAGATACCTATGTTTATCTCCCAGTTGATAAATTCAATGAAGCCACGAGGAAGAATTGAACTCATATTGAAGCAGATCTTTAATGTCCCACATCTGAGACTTCTGAATGAAGCTGGCAGGTGTAACACAGAATCCAGAGACTTTCATGTGCTTTCATGTATTAGAGAGGTAGCTAGATGCCGCCTGGGTTATTCTGTGGTATCTCAAATGACACAAAATGCCTGTTTTAGCCTAAGACTGAATGAAATCTCATGTCTGGAATTAAGACATCTAGATGACAGACAGAGCCTTCATATAGATGTCTAGATTTAGGTGACTTACTATCAAATGACTCCTATTCAATGGGCTATTCATTTGCTTTATTATAGTTGCCTAATACTTTTTCAAGCATCAAAGGTCATGTAGCCTAGCAACCAACCGACACTCCAGATAGGGCGTGGGTCCCCTGCAAATCTCCCATCCTATAGCAGTCTTTTCCATACAGAAATCTTGAATACCTTTGACATGTAAACAGCACTAAGTTTTTATGTTCTCAGGTTTAGGTAGCTAAATCGAGCCTATTATGTTTTCCTTTCCTTGTATTATTCTTTCCTTATATAAATTGTGCATTTGTATAGCTTAATTTAGTTAATTTCACAGCTTTCTGGACAGAGATGTGGAATAATGTTTTATTATGTATTTTTAAGGATGAACTCTGGAATTATATCTAAGCCCTATTGCTGTTAAAAACTGCATCAGTCACAATGGATAATGCAGAGAAAGAAGCTATTTATACTTTACAATTATTAGCGATTATCAATTATTTGAGCTTTATATTAAAATTCTATGATGTAAAAAAAAAAAAAAGGCAGAAAACATAACGAAAAATTATTCTATATTTAACTTCCTTCAAAGTGAAATGGAGGCAAGGAAGACTTCAAGAGAATGGGGGGTGTCAGAAGAATACACAGCCTAGTCCAGAAAAGCGGGTAAAAATAGATCATATTCTTTAAGCCAGGAAACATTATCTATTAACTCTGTAAAGTCCTGGACTCTTAAGTGTTTCATGGTTTACTCGCTGATTAACAAAAATGTCCCTTCACATCTTATATTCAGGTGTATTGGAGGACATTCTATTTTCCATCTGTCAGCAACATTTACTTGGTTACAACATTCCCGCTTCCTCACATTTTATAGCCTTCTTACTATTGTGATTAAAAAGCCCTAGCCACAGACTTATTTGCCTAGCCATTTTCAATTAGGTTTTAATTTTCCTGGACTGATTTATAACTTGGATGTACAAGAAGCACTTAAAGGTGAAAGATGTTTTGTGCTGCTGTTCTCCACTCTCACCAGTGAATTATTTTTAGAGTTGTGGTGGGTTTTTTTGTTTGAATTTTTGAGATTTCATTTTAATCTATGTTTTTAACAATGTTTTTCCTGATTATACTCTGCCTGTAAAATCAGCTGTATAGAATAGTGTACAGGGGCAGACTCAATGTAATATTATTTGGTACTATGAACATTCCCTAACCAATTTGGATTTACTTCTTTACCTTGTCTTTTTAAGGGCCAATCACAATTTATCAGATTGATTCATTACCCTCATCCTTCACTGACTCTCCATAATGGCAGCCACATCATCCAATATATTTTTCCAATTGCTCGAGTTCACATCACTTTAAACTGCTAACACTTCTTTTTTTCTGCTGGAAAGCATGTGAAACCACTAGAGAGAACAGGCTTCTTAAAGAACTGCAAGAAATAAAGTTGCAGCAAAGTTGCTTGCTTCAGTTAAACTAGTGACAGAGTTTAAAATAAAATCAATTGAGCAAATCAGAAAGTGTTATTAACCACATCTAGTCCAAACCATTCTAGTCAGGGTAACTTCCTTCTCCCTACAGAGAGGTACTGTGGATTAAAAAGATGAAAGATTATATTCTTCTTCCAATTAAATCACAGTATTGGAAATAATCTCACTTGTGTTTTCTTGGGTTACATGTATGTAGGTCTAGTCACAAATTGTCCTACAATATTAAAAAACAGCAAAGATGCCTCTTTGGTATATATGCAATATAAACATAAAATTTGAAAACTAAAGATTTGATAAAGATGAATAAACTATGAAATGGAGCATTTAAATATTAAACTACCACAGATTTTAAAAATGGGGAAGAATGTTTTATTGAAGTAGCTGCCAGTCTGCTAAAGTTTGAGAACTTTTATGCAAATAATTGAGATAGAAATTATGAGGGTTTTTTTTAAATTTTCATGTAGGCAGAACAGTAAGGCTAAGTCATTGCAATGTCATCTACAATAAGAAGCCACAGTAGAAAATGATGGACATTCTCAGGAGGCCATTTCCATTACTGCTGCTTCCACAAGGCTTCACTGGGACCAACAAAAAAATGGATAATAATTGGCTAGTACATCTGTCAATTATATCTTGTTAGTATCTACATCACTCATTTCAGGACATAAATGATCACTCAACATCTCTTGCTTTTTCCGCCATTGTTTATTACTATAAATGAAAGACATCAAAATATGATATTGTTACAGGTAGAAAGTAGAAAACTGTATACCTGTTACAAAAACAACTCCATCTCACTTTTCTGCGCTTTTTTTGTTGTTTTGTTTTTATTTTATTTTGTTACATGTTTGTTATGAGTACTTCAGATGGGTGGAATACTATTTAATTAAGTGTTCTGTAAGTTGCGCAGTCTTCTTTGAACACTGGAAAGAAACTGGTATCTCTCAAGTGATATTTATCCCATCTTGAAAAGAAATTTTAACAAGATTTAAAAAAACTCCAATATTTTGGTAAGAATTATGCATAACTTAGGTGAAATTAAGAAAACTACCTTATTTTCAGGTAGCTAAACCTATAAATGATGAATCATAGTCTTCATTATTTAATTCTAATTCTTTTTTAAATCAAGGACAAATCTCTTTTGACTTTAATAGAAAAAAACTAGCTAGCACATACAGCCCACTCCTCAATCTTTAAGAATTTGATAAAATATATCAAGTAGAAGTTTTTTGACTAATCGATTTCCTAATTTCATGTTTTTGTCTTTTTAAATTCTTCTGAAGCAAATATAAGAGCAATAACTGTCCTCTCTACTGTTCTACAGCTACAGTCAACCTGAATTAGCAAACCATATTCTATCATTTGCTGTATTGAAGCACTACTATTTCCTTTCTTATTTGTTTTCATGTTTTGAAGATATTATGAATTCTTTCAGTCATACTCTTATTATGTATTTTATCTACCAACTAGATACTAGAGATTCTAATGACTGTACATGATTAAGAACCATCAATGGTGGATGGAGTAATTGCTCCACATTTTATCCTGCACAATATTACTGCTGAGAGCTGACTATTCTTTCTGTGGTCCACTGGCAGCTGCTAAACTTAATGATGCAAAATAAATTGTCCCCTCCAGACAACACTAGTGTTCTTGGGGTTTTTTTTGTTGTTGTTCGGGTTTTGTTTTTTTTTTTTTTTTTCAGTTAAGACCATTCTTCATATATTTTAAAGAAGATTTTCCTAACTTTAGACAAATGAATAATTTTCCTATACACAAGTTTCAAATCACCTTAAGATTTTTAATAGGCAAGTCAATCAACGTATGCCCATATTACCAATGGCAAACTAAAGGAAAGAAATGTTAAGTGGGCAGGTGCAAGATGTGTGGTGATTCATCTTGCCTGTCTTCTGGCATGTAAAAACAAGATCTCCAATGCAAGTAGTCTGCTAGACTTTTTTTATTGTTCATGAACGGAAATAGTCTCCTCCATAGGGCAATTCACTTATGTGTGTGATATCAATCTTAAAAGGAGATGAACTGCCTCTGGAAATGCCTGTTTCTTTTCATGAAATGCCTGTTTCTTTCTTCATAAAGAGATCTTAGATGACTGGTTTATCCTGAACACTTAACTTTTAGCTAGCAGAAGTTAGATGAAGTGAATCCAAAATACAAAACCACGACTTGTGATATTTTAATATTAGTTTCTTGAGAAAGATTATAATCTTGACAATTTTAATAAAATGTGTAATAAATACAAATTAAATTCAGGCTTTATGCCTTCATCTGTACACATGAAGCTGTCTTATGCCATTTGAGATACCATATAATATCTGAGACAAATTAGACATAGGATTTAGAGGAAATCTGCACCTGTCTGAACTGGAAGCTAGAGGACACCTAGAATATAACAGAACATTAGTAGTAGACTTATGTTTGCACAATTGAAAGCAGCCACTAACAAGCCCTGGACTCCAACACCCAGCAGAGCAAGCAAGTCCTGTGGCTAACCCAGGACCCTGCCAATTAAAAACTGAGCAACTATAACTATAAATGCATGCTAGCATGCTCCAATCAAGGCTGTCATTATCTGGACCCCTTGAGCCACACACTGGGTGACAAAAAGTGGGCATTAGGTTGAACATAGCTAACAGCCATACACCCACAGCTGCTCACTCACCACCCTCCCCCGTAGGACAGGGAGAAAACTGAAGCAAGATGAAAAGGCTCATAGACTGAGATAACAACAGATTAACAGGCAAGGAAAAGCTGCATGCACAAGCAAATAAAATAAAAAAAAAAGAAAGAAAGAAAAGAATTTATTCACTGCTTCCCATTGATAGGCAGATGTTTAATGACTTCTTGGAAAACATGACATCAGCACGTAACAGTTTCTTGGCAAGACAGACACCATAACCACTAATGTCCCTGTTGCCTCCTTCTTTCCTTGAATTTTTAGTGCTGAGCACAACATCATATGGTGTGGAATATCTCTTCGATAAATTTAGGTCAGCTGACCCAGCAATGTCCTTCTCACTTTCTTGCCCATCCCAAGCCAGCTCACTGTGCAGCACAGAGTGGGAAAAAGAGAAAGGCTTGATTGTGCAAGTACTGTTGAGCAACAGGGAACACTGGCAAGGAGACAGTCTAAATCCCCTGATGAAGTAGGGTCAGCTAGAACCAGTTGCCCAGGACTGTGCCCAGTTGGGTTTTGAATATCTCCATAGATGGAGATTCTACAACCTCTCTGCACAACCTATTCCGCTGTTTTACCACCCTCCCAGTAAAAAAGGGTTTTCTCATGTTCAGATGGAATTTCATGTGTTTTGTGACTGTTGCCTCTTGTCCTAGTAGTGAGCACTACTGAGAGGAATCTCTCTCCTTCTTTTTTATTCCCTCCCATCAAGTATTTAAACACATTGATAAAATCCAATCTAAACCTTCTCTTCTCCAAACCAGAGTCGAAGTTCTTTCAGCATCTGCTCATTGTACTCCATCACTTTGGTTATAAGAACAGTGGTGGCAGACTGTAACAAAGCCCTTGCCAAATTCAAGGTAAATGAGAGCCAATTCTCTCTCCTTGCCCCAAAAGACAGTTATTTCCTCACAGCATACCATCATGCTGCAGAATCATGAATCATAGAATCATAGCATCATAGGATGTGTTGGGTTGGAAGGGACCTTTAAAGGTCATCTAGTCCAACTCCCCTGCAGTAAGCAGGGACATCTTCTACTAGATCAGGTTGCTCAGAGCCTCATCCAGGGACGGGGCCTTCACCACCTCTCTGGGCAACCTGTTCCAATGTCTCACCACCCTCATTGTAAAGAACTTCTTCCTAATGTCTAATCTAAACCTACCCTGCTCTAGTTTAAAACCATTGACCCTCGTCCTATCGCTACATGCTCTTCCAAACAGTCCCTCCCCAGCTTTCCTGTAGGCCCCCTTCAGGTACTGGAAGGCCGCTATAAGGTCTCCCTGGAGCCTTCTCTTCTCCAGGCTGAACAACCCCAACCCTCTCAGCCTGTCTTCATAGGAGAGGTGCTTCAGCCCTCGGATCATCCTTGTGGTCCTCCTCTGGACCCACTCCAACAGGTCCATGTCCTTCTTGTGCTGAGGGTTCCAGAGCTGCATGCAGTATTCCAGGTGGGGTTGCACGAGAGCAGAGTAGAGGGGGAGAATCACCTCTCTTGATCTGCTGGCCACAGTTCTTTTGATGCAGCCCAGGATGCAACTGGCCTTCTGGGCTGCGAGTGTACATTGCTGGTTCATGTCCAGCTTTTCATCCACCAGTAACCCCAAATCCTTTTCTGCAGGGCTGCTCTCTATCACATCATCCCCCAGGCCTGTATTGATAACGAGGATTGTCCCGACCCAAATGTAGAACCTTGCACTTGGCTTTGTTGAACTTCATGAGGTTTGCACAGGCCCACCTCTCTAGCTTGTCCAGGTCCCTCTGGCACATCGACCACACCACTCAGCTTAGTGTCGTCAGCAAACTTGCTGAGGGTGCACTTGATCCTGCTGTCTATGTCATTGATGAAGATGTTGAACCGGTCCCAGTATGGATCCCTGAGGGACACCACTTGTCACCCCTCTCCATCTGGACATCGAGCCATTGACCACCACCCTCTGGATGCGACCATCCAGCCAGTTTCTTATCCACCAAACAGTCCACCCATCAAATCCATCTCTCTCCAAGTTAGAGAGCAGGATGTTGCAGGAGATCTTGTCAAAGGCCTTCCAGAAGTCCAGATAGATGATATCTGTAGCTCTCCCCTTGTCCACTGATGCAGTCACTCCATTGTAGAAAGCCACTAGGTTGGTCAAGAAGGACTTGCCCCTGGTGAAGCCATGTTGGCTGTCTCGAATCACCTCCATGTCTTCCATGTGCCTTAGCATAGCTTCTAGGAGGATCTGTTCCATGATCTTCCCAGGCACAGAGGTGAGGCTGACAGGGCAGTAGTTCCCAGGGTCCTCCTTTCTACCCTTTTTAAAAATAGGCACGATGTTTTCCTTTTTCCAGTCACCAGGGACTTCACCTGACTGGCATGACTTTTCAAATATCATGGAGAGTGTCTTGGCAACTACATCAGCCAATTCCCTCAGGACTCTGGGGTACATCTCATCAGGTCCCATAGACTTGTGTATATTCAGCTTCCTCAGGTGGTCACGAACCTTGTCTTCGCTTATAGTGGGAGGGACTTTGTCCCACAGGTCCCCATCTTGCGGTCCTTCAACCCGGGAGGTGTGGGAAGAGAGGCTGGCAGTAAAGACCGAGGCAAAAAAAATTGTTCAGAACCTCAGCCTTCTCCTCGTCTGTTGTTACCAGTTTGCCATTCTCAGTAATCAGGGAGGACACGCTTTCTTTGACCTTCCTTTTCTGGTTGACGTACCTGTAGAAGTCCTTCTTCTTGTTCTTAGTATCCCTTGACAAGTTCAGCTCCAGGTGCTCCTTGGCCTTCCTGACCTCATCCCTACATACCTGGGCAGCATCCCTATACTCTTTCCAGGACACCTGACGCTGCTTGAACTGCCTGTGGAGTTCCTTTTTGCCTTTTAGTTTGACCAGCAGGTCCCAGATGAGCCATGCTGGTCTCCTCCCTTTCTTATTTGATTTCTTACATCAGTGGATCGAGAGCTCTTGTGCTCTATGGAAAGCATCCTTGAAGATCTGCCAGCTCTGTTCTGCCCCCTTGTCCCTGAGGACTGCTTCCCAGGGGGTCCTATTGACTAACTCCTTGAAGAGCCGGAGGTTTGCTTTCCTAAAATTCAGGGTCCTGATTAGACTCGTCATCAGGCACGTATCCCTCAGGACCGTGAACTCCACCAGTGCACGGTCACTGCATCCCAGGCTGCTTCCAGTCTTGACATTCCCAATGAGCTCATTGGCATCGGTGACTATGAGATCCAGTACGGCATCCCCTCGGGTAGGTCTGTCTATTTCCTGCCTTAGGAAGTTATCATCGAGGCACTCCAGGAGCCTCCTGGATCATCTGCAGCTCACTGTGTTACTTTTCCAGCAGATGTCAGGGTGATTGAAATCCCCCAGGAGGACGAGAGCCTTTGAATGCTATGCCTCCTGTAGCTGGAGGAAGAAGGCTTTATCAGTAGGTTCCCCTTGATCAGGCAGCCTGTAGTAGACACCAACCACAAGGTTCCCCATGTCGCCTCGGTCTCTAATTCCTACCCATAAGCTTTCAACTTCCTCTTGGCTGTTCTTTAGGGACATCTCTTCACACTCTATCCCTTGCTTAACATAGAGGGCAACACCTCCACCCCTCCTTCCTCGCCTGTCCCTTCTGAACAGCTTGTAGCCATCAATAGCCACGTTCCAGTCATAGGATTCATCCCACCAAGTTTCAACCACCAGTTCCTCTTGGTAACAACCCTCACCATAGTCAATCTTTTCATGTGCCTGGAAATGGCTTCCATGAAGATTTGCTCTATAATCACAGAACAGTGCAGGTTAGAAGGGACTTTGAAAGATCATTTTGGTCCAGCCTTTTGTGGGAAAGGGAGACTACGTGAGATTTCCTAGCAAGCTGTCCAATTGCATCTTGAAAACCTACAGCAATGGGGATTCTAGCACATCCCTGGGGAGGTTGTTCCAGTGATTGATTATTATCACTGTAAAAAAATTTCTTATGTCAAGATGAAACCTCCCCTGGTGCAATTCATACATGTTGCCACTTGTCTTCATGTGGCTCTTTGTGAAGAGATAGCCTCCATCCCCTCTGTAGCTACACTTTAAATACTGGAGTACTGTTGAGGTCCCCTGTAAGCCTTCTCTTCTCCAAGGACAAAAGACCGAACTCCTTCAGGTCTGTGTGTGACCTGTTAGACAATTTTGCATCCAACTCACAGACCACCCACCCAATCTATATCTTTCTAGTTTGTCTAATAGGAAGCAAAGTGTGGAAAATGGTGTTGAATGCTTTGCTGAAGAACAGGTAAAAATCCACTGCTCTCCCTATGTGGACAGAAAGTGTTACTTTGTTGTAGAAGAAGTTGACCAGGTTTGTGAGGCATTTGCCTATGGTAAATCTGTGCTGATTTTCCCAATCACTTGCTTCATTTGACTTGTAATAGTTTATGAGAGGATTTGTTCCATTGCTTTACCAAGGTTTGAAATAAGGGTAATGTGTCTAGCTTTCTAGGTCCTCTTTTGGGCCTTCTTGTTGATGGGTGTAACAGGTGTGACTTTCTAATGTTCCCAAAGACTAAGGTGAAGCTGTAGGATCTGTCCTACAATTCTCTGGATAGTTTCTCTTGAAATTGGGAGTGATATTTGTCCTTTTCCAGCCACTAAAGACCTCCCCAACCACAACAACTTTTCAAACAGGATAAAAGTCCTTACAATGATATCTCCAGCTCAGTCAGCACATTTATATGCATCCCATCTGGTTGCATTGATCTGTGTAGTACCTAAGTAGATGCTAATGTGATTGTATTCTACTAGGGATTGCCTACCGTTCCTCCAAATTTCCAGACCTGGGAAACCTTAGAGTAGACCTTGCTAGCAAAAGCTTATGTGAAGAAAACATTTTGTATCTCATATTTTCTGGTTTACTTGTCACTAGATCATCAGCCTCATTCAGCAGCGGTTCAACATTATTCTTGATCTATATTTTGCTACTGATAATTTTTTTTAAGACCCTGTTGTACTAGTCATCTCTTACTAGTTCATCTTCAGGCAAAGTTTGACCTTCCTAATTTGATGTCTGGGATGGACATTTTATTAGTATATGTAATATTCTTTTCTTTTTTTCCCCCTTTTTTTTTTCTTTTTCAGTTTCTCATGATACTACATATAGGATTTTACAGAAATCCACTTGAAATCCACAACTGTCTATACCTCAGTTTCTAAACCTTTACATTCCTGGGACAGAGACACAAATTACTTACTTTTTTTTTTTAATGCCAACTTTTGAGTATTCACTGTCAAAGATCCTTCTTTCCATTCTCATTTGCCAAGCAGAGAAATATGGATGAAAATGCTCTGTGTGAATATATTTCTCATGTGATGATGTGTAGATAAATGTTCATTATTATAAGTGATCAGGAATAAATGTGAACTCTAGAATATTCATGGAGAGATAGACATACATCTCTCCAGAGATTCTATGAACAGAACAAGTAAAAATTACTTCAAAAAGACAAACGTAAATTGAATAGTATAAGAATATGACAAAAATGAAGCTATTTTAGGTTAATAAAGTACATAAAAATAATTCTCAGTATTTATCTTACTTTTTCATTATCTTTTTTGCATCATTCCAGCCATTTACATAAGTATGTGATTACTAAATTTAAAGGCATCCAGTGAGTCATGTAGATTGACCTTTTAATTACTACCGTTTGTCTCAAAATTAGTTTTGTTAAAACCAAAGGGTAGTTTTACAATTCACCAATATGGAGTACTGAAGAATTCATATTGTCTCAATTTTGGCAGTTAAATGGATTTTCTTTTACTGTGTGAAGTCTAAAAAATAATATATATGATTAATTTGATTTTTCTCCATTTCTAAATCATTACATTGGTCCCCATGTAATTGCTGTGCCCAAGGAATCTCAGAAGAAAAAGATTCATCTTTAGATAATCAATTTCTGATAAGAAAGAAAACTGCTTCAGAATTGTTTTGCTGTCCCTAAAGAAGAACTGTTCATCTAAGTAGAAACAGCATATAGAATCTTGCTTCTGCCATAGAACACTAAAACTATTAATTTCTGAATATTGTGAGCCATATAATCAATGAAAGACACAATATTTCAGTCTAACCATAGCAAGAATGCAATGCAGTGATTAAAGAAGTTGCATAGGAAGGAAATATATATAGCATATACCTTAATTAATGCTTTCTATCCATAAACAGGTAAAAAAGTGGTATTCTGAGTTCTCTGCAATTTTCCAAAGAATGGGAACAGAAAAACAATATGTACTTTAATATTATTATAAATTTTTGTAGGTTAACTTTCAAAAAAAAATGTGTTTAAACTACATCTAAAAGTACATTTTCAAGATCATAGCTTGCTGTCATATCAAATTCATTAACATGTCAAAATTTAGAAATTTTACAGTGATATGCTATTAACGCTTATTTGATTGTTGATCCAGTAAAAAAATTGTCCTGCACATGCAAGGAAGCTAAAGCGAACAACTTGTGAAATAACTTTGTCAAATTTTAGACAATTTTAGACAATTTAGCTTCTTGCTAAATCATAAAGGGTTCTCCTCATATACCGTTTAGGTATAGATGAGTAATTTTAAAAATATAATCCAACCTACCTCCACAAAAAAACCCAACACAATCTCCTTCAGGATCTGCCTGTATTTATCTAACAAGAAACACTGAGAAAAAACGTGTCTTAAGTCCTAGACCTCTATGGACCTTAGTCCTCGAAGTTATAACCAGAGGTAAGTCCTGTCCAAGTGCTTAGGATCAGAGACATAAAATCCTCTTTTGGGTAAGTGTCTGCAATCATAGAGTAGGGCTCATTTTTTCTTATTAAAACACAGATGAACAATAAATGTGGTATTAATTGACAAGTTTATCTGTATTTTATAAAAGTTTTTATAAATACACCAACAAAATGAGAGCCAGGGAGAATCTCCATCCCTTACTGGATACGGGGGGGAAAGTTGCAACCAAGGATGAGGAGGAGGCTAAGATACTTAAAGCCTTCTTTGCCTCCATCTTCAATAGTCAGACCAGCTATCCCCAGGGTGCTCAGCCTCCTGAGCTGGAAGATAAGGATGGAGAGCAGAACAACCCACCCATAATCCAGGAAGAAGTAGTCAATGATCTGCTTCTGCACCTAGATGCACATAAGTCTATGGGGCTGGATGGGATTCACCCAAGAGTACTCAGGGATCTGGTGGGAGAGCTCACCAAGCCTCTCTCCATCGTTTATCAACAATCTTGGTCAACAGGGGAGGTGCCAGATGACTGGAGGATGGCTAATGTGACGCCCATCTACAAGAAGGGTCAGAAGGAGGATCCGGGGAACTACAGGCCTGTCAGCCCAACCTCGGTACCAGGAAAGATCATGGAGAGGATCATCCTGGGTGAGCTCTCACGGCAAGGGCAGGGCAGCCAAGGGATCAGGGCCAGCCAGCATGGGTTTAGGAAAGGGAGGTCCTGCTTAACCAACCTGATCTCTTTCTATGACCATGTGGCCTGCCTTCTGGACGCGGGGAAGGCTGTGGACGCTGTCTATCTGGACTTTGGAAAGGCCTTTGACACCGTCCCCCACAGCATTGTCCTGGAGAAGCTGGCAAATCATGGCATAGACAAGTATACTCTTTGCTGGGTTAAAAACTGGCTGGATGGCCATGCCCAGAGAGTTGTGATTAATGGGGTGAAATCCTCTTTGGGGCCGGTCACCAGTGGTGTCCCTCAGGGCTCAGTTTTGGGGCCAGTTTTGTTTAATATCTTTATCAATGATCTGGATGAGGGGATTGAGTGCACCCTCAGTAAGTTTGCAGATGACACCAAACTAGGTGGGAGTGTTGATCTGCTTGGGGGTAGGAAGGCTCTTCAGAGGGACCTGGACAGGCTGGATCGATGGGCCAAGGCCAACTGTATGAGATTTAATAAGGCCAAGTGTCGGCTCCTGCATTTTGGTCACAACAACCCCGGGCAACACTACAGGCTTGGGGAAGAGTGGCTGGAAAGCTGCCCGGCAGAAAAGGACCTGGGGGTGCTGGTGGACGGCCAGCTTCACATGAGCCAGCAGTGTGCCCAGGTGGCCAAGAAGGCCAACAGCATTCTGGCTTGTATCAGGAATAGCGTGGCCAGCAGGAGCAGGGAAGTGATGGGGCTTCTGTACTCGGCACTGGTGAGGCCTCACCTCGAGTACTGTGTTCAGTTCTGGGCCCCTCTGTACAAGAGGGACATTGAAGTGCTGGCGTGTGTCCAGAGGAGAGCTACCAGGCTGGTGAGGGGTCTGGAGACCAGGTCATATGAGGAGAGGCTGAGGGAGCTGGGCATGTTTAGCTTGGAGAAGAGGAGGCTGAGGGGAGACCTCATTGCCCTCTACAACTACCTGAAAGGAGGCTGGAGAGAGGTGGGTGTTGGCCTCTTCTCCCAGGTGAATAAGGACAGGACCAGAGGAAATGGGTCTGAAGTTGTGGCTGGGGAGGTTTAGATTAGATATCAGGAAGAATTACTTTAGTGAAAGAGTGGTCAGGCACTGGAACAGCCTGCCCAGGGAGGTGGTTGAGTCACCATCCCTAGAGGTGTTTAAGAAACATCTAGATGTGGCACTTCAGGGCATGCTCTAATAGCAGAGTTTGTAGGGGTTTTTTTTGTGTGTGTATGGTTGGACTCGATGATCTCAAAGGTCCTTTCCAACCATGAAGATTCTGTGATTCTATGATCCTATGATTTTAACATCTAAAGCATTCCCAGGAGATGAGACCCTTGATCTCTCTACCCTTATCAATATGAAGGATTTCAAACTCTCATCTTCTGACTTCCAGAACACTTTTAATGACCTAAACTAGCGGCAAGGTTTTAAAGAATCTTGAAATACCTTTTGCTGAAGCTGTATATCCTTCATTAAACAAGGGAATGATAGCTATAAATGGGAAAGATTAATGTGCAGGGCATTCTAAGGGGGGCAAATGCTCTGCTGTGTTTCTACCCTCTAGAGCAAACTATTTTTAAAATGTGTGCTGATATTCAAAAGAGTGATACTCTAGATAATTCTCAACAAACGTTGCTGAAAAATGATCTAAAAATAATGAGTCTATTTTTTTTAATAAGGATTCATTAACTTGTGTAATCCTGTCTACTTACACTCCCTTTACATTGACTTCATTGGCGAGAGTTCTGACTTAAACCAATGCCAATGCAAGGGGGAGTATACACAAATCCATAATAATGTAGCTGGTGTAACTCTTATTATAACTGTTTATCATTCTCTGATGTAATGCATTGAATCTAGAATATAAATTACTTTTAAAAATATGAACTTATTGAGTTTATATTTTAGAGGTTTGTGTCCTGTTCATGGGCATATCTTTTCCATTTGCAAATCAAATGGTTCTATTAATATTGAGTGGGCAAATCCCTGCAATATCAAAAATGCTTGCACTCAGAATCATGTGTGCTCATTTTGCCTGGAAGCCTTTTCTGCTTCTCATACTGCTCCACCAGCAAGCAGGCTGGTGGTGCACAAGAAGTTGGGAGGGGACACAGTCGGGACAGCTGACCTCAATTAACTAAAGTGATATTCCATACCATACAATGTCATGCTCAGCTTATAAAGCTGGGGGAAGAAGATGGAGGGGGGGGGACGTTTGGAGTTGTGATTTTTGCGTTGCCAAGTAACCATTACGCATGACGGAGCCCTGCTTTCTTGGAGATGGCTAAACATTCGCCTGACAATGGGAAGTATTGAATGAATTCCTTGCTTTGCTTTGCTTGTGCATGTGGCTTTTGCTTTGCCTATTAAACTGTCTTTATCTCAATCCACAAGTTTTCCCACTTTTACTCTTCTGATTATCTCCCCCTTAGTCAAAGCAAACAAAGCACAATCTGCTCCCTACTACTCATGGTGGAGGAGATATCCACATTGCAGCCCATGCTGGAACCCCATGCTCGACCAGGTGGACGTGCCCTGAAGGAAGATGCAGCTCATGAAGAGCCCACACAGGAGTAGGTTTTCTGGCAGGACTTGTGACCCATGGGGCACCTGCACTGGAGCAATCCATTCCTGAAGGACTGTACCCGGAGTAGTTAATGAAGAACTGCAGCCTGTGGGAAGGACCAACATTGGAGAAATTAATGAAATACTTATTGCAAAGACTCCACCTCTTTCTGTTGAACACTCTAACCATTACAGATAAACATATTCTTCCTCTGTCCCAAAACAAGCTTGAACCTCCTCAGAAAGAGCAACAAATTTAACTGTCGAATTTTACTGTTGAAAAAGAGGGATAAAAGCTGTATATACACATTCTTGTTCTTCAAAGGAGACAGGAAAATTTGTGCAGAAGTGTAAAGTAGAACCGTGGACGTATGTTGTCTCTTTCATTTGTTCATTTGTTATTGGGAATCGAAATGAGAGCATATTCATCACTGAAGGAATGCAATGCTGCCTGGCATGTATATAGGTGGAATACACAATTAAATGCAAATGCAAAGCCCACATGGGACATGAATAACAAAATATCCGTACAGATTCAGTCCTGTGCATGCAAGAAATATTCCCGAGACCACAAGAAAAAAATATACTGTTGGAAACCCTTCAGCAATTTCAACATTTTTAGATCCTTTAGATCTAATAATGCAGAAACACAAAGATTTTAAAATAAAATAGGCTCCAGTAAACTTTGCTTGTTTAACTTTTTAAATGACAACAGAGAGTGGTAAATTGTTTTGAAAATAGTTTTCTGCCTAATTGTATATTCAATAAAATTTAATAAATTGAATAACAGTATCGCATAGAAATGTATGTACTACCTTTATTTATCTCTTCAGATAAGGGTGTTCTTTCGAAACAATGAACAGGTTGATACCATTTTTATCTTTAAAAATTACGTCTTTTCTCATTGTCATTTTCTTATTATAAATAGATTGCATCATAAATAAAAATGATCCTTTTTTTCTCTTTTCATGAAGAGAATATTTAAACGACACTGAGATTGGATTTTAAATATTATTAATTTCTGGATTTCAGTCAGTCCTCTGTGTTCCCTATTCCACATACCATCCTATCAAATCTAATATTTATTATATTAGATTTATATATTATAATATATAATTATTGTATTTATTAAACACAATAATATTTAAAGAATGAAGGAATACTTAACTACAGGAGGGCCCAGAATTTCCAAATTCAATAATCAGAAAGTTATACAATTAAGATATTATTTAGACCCCTGTATAATTTTTGTGTCTCCAGCTCAATATTTTCATTTAATATTAACCATGGCATCTTAGCCACATCAAGAAAGAACATGCCTAAATGTAATTTTAGTTTAATGATAAATTTTTATTGTGTGCAATCTTTAAATTCTTAATTGCTGACCATGGTAAGAAATCACACAATCAAAGCAGATGTCATTAAATACTTGGAAACAGTAAATGCTCTGCAAACAGTGCTTGCAAAAGCAACCAGAAGATTTACCTCTTCTATCTGTGATGCTTTAATGGACTCAGAATTTGCATTTCAGTGATTTCTATCCAGTTAGTGAGATTTATTCATCTCTTCTTGGGATGCTTGCAGTTTATTTGGAGGATAAAAAGAGATACGCATTTTGGACTTCTTCAAAACTATAGCTTTTGGAACTAAAAAGTAAAATCTTTGGTTAAAAATAATCTGCTTGCTCAGATCCAGTTTTGTGGGGTTTTGTCTTCTGTTTTTCTTGGGGAGTAGGGTTGTTATTGTTGTTGTTTGGTGTGGCTTTTGTGTTTCTTTTCCAAACAAGTCACATTCATGTAAGTGTTGCAGTTGCAGCATATTCAATGGACCAAAGGATACCAACACAGCCCTTAATTGTTTGATGAATTGCAGTGCTGGTTGCATGAATTCATAGTGATGTTTTATAGACTTTTGATAGACTGCAAAAGGTATGAAATTTTTCAGATAATAGATGTTGCATATTGTTATTCCTAAAGGACGTTCTTCGTTCAGTTAGTCACTAATCACTTACACTGCTTGCTCTTCATTTGATATTTTTTGTTGGATGTGAAGTCATAGTATGTGTAAATAGGAGCAAAGGACTAGATTTACCAAGGTTTTAAAGGTGTGCTTCCTCCTACCAAGTACATTGTCCTTTGTGAGTTCACTTTAGCTTTCATTTTTAAATTATAATCTGCAAAAGAGAGGGAATTCGATGTCTGTCTGAATGAACATTCAAATACGCATGTAGGACAAAAATAGTGCATTTGTAGAAGTATATTTTTTTTTCTCCTGTATTATCATATGCCCAAGTATATTCACTTTGACCAGTCCCCCACCAGATAAAGACAGTATCGTAGCATGCAATATTGATATCCGTGTATGTTCACTAAAGATGCTAAATGCTGAAATTGAACCGAACAACAATGCTATTATTGATAAAGCACTTTCATAACTGCACAGAACAAATTCAGGGAATATACACAAAAACCAGACTTCAGCCTGTTCTTGCAGACATACACAAATGCAGACATATACATTGACACATGAGGGAAAGTAAAAATACAGCATTTCAGCAACAGTGTGAAAAGAAAGACCTTTTTTTTTCAATTTTTTTAGGCTGAAAGAAGACAATAGTATAAAAGTCATGTTAAAAACTCATAAGGTAATTATACTCCATTTTTATGTAAAGGTTTTGAAAAGACATGTTTTGCCAGTAGTTCATAAAAGCAATTTCTTATAAAGAAAAAAATAGGATATGGAAAAAGGCAGCAAAACCACTAAAAATAAACCAATAGTATGTATATTTTGAAGGCTGCAATGGAAATGGTTATTCACAAGCCCGTAGTGAGTTCACTAAGGCCCACACTGAAAAACGGTAACAGGATTTGAAAAACAGACTCCTCTGTTTCATGACTAACTATAGTCAGTCATATATACTAAAATAAGAGCAATCAGATTTGAAGCTTTGGGGCATAGCTTAGTCTCTCCATTGTTGAGGAAAGGTTTTTCCCTGTAGCATAGCAGTGCAGGATTGACCAGATGCATTATGGGACTTGGGGGGGTCTTTTGAAATATCATGATATTGTTGGATATTTGAAATACCAGGATATTGAGGGAGCTAGCTTGAATCAATGACACACCATAATACTTGAGAAAACAAACGTAACATATTATGGTATTTTAATATACACAGAACTCTATGAAGGGTGAATATAAAGGAGACATTAACATTGTGGCACTGAGCTGATGAGAAATTTAATTCCAGGGATTGTGCTACGTGAAGGAAAATTATGTGTATAAGACACTGATAAATCAGCATATTATATAAGAAATTAAGTTATTTCATTGTGGTTTTAATGTAAATGTATATATCTAAAATAAATCTTTCTCTTCTATCTTTTTAATCTCCTATGTTTTACAGAAATGAATGATAAAAGAAGTTTTTTCATGAGATAGGATTTTACTTACGATAAAACTCATGCCAAAATACCCCCAAAGATACACCAAAATATTTATTCACTTAAGTAGAACTGGAGGAATAATAAAAAATGAAAAATAACAAAAATAATGTTTAAGTTTGTATTTTTTAAAAATCATTTATTCTGATATGGTTTGTATTTTGAAGCTAGCATATCTAAAGCAACTAAAATTCCTGATTATTAAGTAAGATTTTTTAATTATTGTTATTATTTTTAGATTAAACAAAACATTTCAGATTAGGCTAACATGACTTTTGTTCATTTTTAGTTAAAAATGGGAAGGAAAGGGAAAAAAATCAAATTAAAATAGGCAATTTTGTAATATTTAATTTTTAACTTTGCTTTTAAACACAACCATCTAATTTTTAATGTTTGAATTCAGACTATAAATGTGTTACTGCATTTTGAATTCAGTGGTAGGTGGGAATGCAATAAGGATGTAGGAGAAGGAAATCCTTTCCTAAATATGCAGATAATGACGAGGACTTTCATTTCATCTCATAAATAGTGAATCTTGAGGTTGTGTGGAAGATTACTCAAATGCAAACGTTGGCATTTGTGGTGGCTGAAGTGTGTTATGAGGTGTTGCATTCACACATAATACTTTGACCTCGACATGATGAAGGCATAAATCACTATGACAGGATAAGATGCAGACACCTGGCCTAACAGAGATCTGTGTGGCAGGGAGAATGGGCATGGGCAGGAAAAGTACAATCATTAGAGGATGAAGCATATTGGAGATGCTAGCCAATTCTATACGACTCAGTAAAATGGGTTATGAGCTAGACTTTATTCTTGGCACACTTATTCTGCCATTTCTTTTGGACTAGCTAGCTGTCTTAATGATTCAGAAGTTCGATAATGAAGAAAAGTTTTTTCTCTACATATGCAGGCTAGGATGCAATCTAACTATGATAATTGATGGAATAGCTTCTCAAACCATGTATTGACAAATACGCTCAATTTCAAGCTGAGAAGATTTCAGCATGCAGACTCTAACTAGATTTTTTTTCCCTTGTCTTACCACAATGGGAAAACTAAGGGGAAGGGGGAAGCAGGTATCATATTTGAAAAAAAAACATATATCTGCTAACACAGAAATGTACAATGAAATTTTAAAAATTAGTTTTGCACAGCTGTGCTCCACACCTTGCATTTGACAGAAGGAAGAACAAGTTCCAAACCAGTATTTTTTTATGTCCCTTTTTTATGTATAATTATATACACAGTGAATAAATGTTTTTCTTGTCTGTTTGGAATTGTAAGGAAGACAACTGGACCTTGAACTTCAACACTCTACAGACAGCAAATATATCATAGAATCACAGAATCATAGATTGTTTTGGGTTGGAAGGCACCTTTAAGATCACCTTGTTCTACCCCCCTGACATGAACAGGGACACCACCCACTAGACCCTTCCAGGAAAGGGGCATCCACAACTTCTCTGGACAACCTGTTCCAATGTCTCACCACCCTCATTGTAAAGAACTTCTTCCTAATGTCTAATCTAAATCTACCTCTTTCAGTTTAGAACATTACCCCTTGCCCTATCACTATACTCCCTCATAAAGAGACCCTCCCCATCTTTCCTGTAGGCACCTTTCAGGTACTGGAAGGCCGCTATAACATCTTCCAGGAGCGTTCTCTTCTGCAGGCTGAATAACCCCAACTTTCTCAGCCTGTCCTCATAGGAGAGGTGCTTCAGCCCTCTCATCATCCTCATGGCCCTCCTCTGGACCTGCTCCAACAGATACAAGTCCTTCTTGTGCTGTGGGCTCCAAAGATGGACACTACTCCAGGTGGGGTCTCACAAGAGCAGAGTAGAGGGGAAGAATCACTGCTCTCAGTCTGCTGGCCATACTTCTTTTGATACAGCCCAAGATAATCATTCTTGATTCACTCAAGCACTTATCCAGCAGCTTAGATATAAAAATATTTTTAAGTTCCACATGATTTTGATAAGAATCTATCCAGGTTCTTTGAAGAATAGGGATGGTTTTATGAAGTAAGATCTGTTTCAATAAAATAGTGGCTGAATTAAGAAATCTGGGAACAACATTTGACAGACTGGAACAAGAATTGAGTATGTTGAGGAAAAGTCTGTTAATGGAGATTCATTTTATGATTGAGTTCAAATTTTTTTGGGTCCAACAATGTTCCATTTGTTGAAGGAGAGCACAAGGACATACAATTTATCTATGTTCAAATTCATGGAAATAAGACCTAACATATTCAGGATAAATCATGGTAAACTGTCAGGGTGAAAATCACAGAGAGTATTTTTCAGATCATTCTGCTTCAGACCGATCATTAAGCTGACACACATTTCATTTCAGGTTTGTATTTTTAAATACTTACAACAGCTGTGTGCTAGAGATTTATGGATTCTAATTTTCAATGTATTGTGAATAATGGGCATTGAATATTTTATATTTTTGTATATAATTTTCCATCATACTTTATAAGGGTAAAAAAGAGAGAGAAATACAGACTGTCTATTTCATTTTAAGTCTTCATTTCCATCAAGTTGTTCGTAAAAAACTGATGACTATTCAAGAAGCGAAGGGTATTTAGAAAAAAAATTGCACAAGCAAGCAAACATTGAAGGTCTGTTGTTGTTTTTTAATAAAAACAAAATCAAGTTTTTAGTAAAAGCTATAATATTTTGAAATGCATTTATTCATCACCAATGTAATGAAGGTGTTAAAACGAAGTAATACGTTGGCACAGATGATGATAAATTGGTTATATTTTGAAAATGCCCTAAATTGTTACTATGATAAAAACATGGTAAAAAAACCACAACCAAACAAATCAAAATAAAACAAAAATCAGGGTGATCAGTGTGATGAAACCTGGACAAGCTAGAGAGGTGGGCCTGTGCAAACCTCATGAAGTTCAACAAGGCCAAGTGCAAGGTTCTACATTTGGGTCGGGACAATCCTCGTTATCAATACAGGATGAGATTTGGTGTGATAGAGAGCAGCCCTGCAGAAAAGGGCTTGTGGGTGCTGGTGGATGAAAAGCTGGACATGAACCAGCAATGTACACTCGCAGCCCAGAAGGCCAGTTGCATCCTGGGCTGCATCAAAAGAACTGTGGCCAGCAGATCAAGAGAGGTGATTCTCCCCCTCTACTCTGCTCTCGTGCGACCCCGACAACAGTGGGTCCCTTCCAACCCAACACATTCTATGATTCTATGATTCTATGAAACAAGGAATCAGCATATTGATCTTATGTTTTTTTTTATCTGGCTGTTTAATTTCCTCTTGGGTTAACAAAGGCTATTTTTATCTGTTGTGTACTCTTTGCCTGTTTCTAAACTGCTACGCTGCTCTTTGATCTTATATAAAATATGACTAGACAGAAGAAAAAGAAATAAATTATATGCTTGAATACTCAGAGGTAAAAAACAACCGACAGGGAAAGGACGGAGTGTTTAGAGGAAACGGAAACCTATTGTGCAACAATATTTCTGATCAATATACTTTTTCATTAGTCTTTAATTCTTTAGATGTTACAAGTTTAGTATCCTGTAAAGAAAAGAACATAAGAAAAATATAATTTTTAATCATTATGTTGATGCACATAACATTCTTTCCCCAAAGAATATCAGAACATAAATAGGTAAAATAAATGAAATAAGTGAAATTGCTAGTTTAGGTGTGATGCCTATTAGGTAGAATAACACATCTAAAAAGTGCAGATGTATAAATATGTGGATTACTGAACACACATCTTGGGAATTTTAAACAAACTCTCTATATATGTGAATATTATTTCAAATCAGTCATATATTTCAGAATGGCATGGCAGCTTTATTTTAAAAAAAAATTCAGAAACAAGACAGCTTGCTACCTCTTTCCTCTCTTATTATTTCATTAATTCTGAAGGCAAAGTTGAAATATTGTTGAATTATATCTATGGCACAAATTGAAGATCTAATTTGAATGGGTCAGGGGACTGCCATGTTGCAGATAGGATTTCTGAAAAACAAACAAACAAACACACAAACACACACAAATTTTATTTGTATTGCGAATTTGTCCTAGTAAGAAATAAGAAATGGAATCTTGAAAATTACAATATACACTGTTCTAAAAAACTTTAGGCAAGAAGTATGAACTCCTCCAATATCACACAAGAAAACAAAACTATTTCTAAAATAAATAGTTTTGAAGATGCATACTCAGAGATAAAAGAAATTCTATTTCAGTGGCAACTGAAACAGTAATTTAGATTAAGGCTATCTCCATTAAGCAATATTCAAAGACACCTTGCAAAAAATTTCCTGGTCATTAGCTTCTAATCTAAGTAAATTACAGAGAAAAACTGGGTAGGGTAGGGAACTGAATTACAGAGTGAACACATGTTTTACAGGACGCCAAATAAAAGTTCAGAAGCAAAATTTTGATCTCACTGGATTGAGGATTTACACAAAATATCCATCTATTCAAAGCGGTTTTGTAGGCTCCTGTTATTTTTAGTAGAAAGGAAAACTCATTACAAAGTAGAAGTCCAATCAGATTTATTGGACCCAGAATGTGTTTTCTCAGGAGCATAAAATAATGAGTTCAGATGATGTTATCACTGCTGCAGATATCTGAAATGATCTGACATGATCCCTTACAGTCTACTGCCTCCTTTGTTGGACAATATTGTGTCTAGTAATAATGAATCGCAAGCATGTAAAAGAAAATTAATACATGGATAATGACAGACAAAACAAATTTTGATTAGTCTTGATTTGTTTGTAGCAACAGAGAAATTCACATCTAACATTTACATGAAGTAGGCAAAAAGACCTGTATTTTATCCTAAAACTCTTGATCTGAACTTCCTTCTCTTTTAATAATCATTGTTAAGCAGTTTCAAACATATTTTTATATCAGTTCATTTCCAATGAATAATGTAAAAATCGTGACTATAAGCGACTTAATGAAGTGATCTGGTGGTTCTGATGACACTGAAGACATACATCAAGAAGTTTTTGTTCACACTTTTTATTGGATCTTTCCTTGAAAATATTTTAAAAATTTAAGATGGGCACATCTACTGATTTTCTGTTGCTGTGCCTGTCATGATGCTATCATAGGTCAAGTCAACAACTCAGACCTATAATAAATGCCAGTGCAATTCAAAAATTCAAAGTTAACTCCTGTCTTTGAAAAAATGTTTTGAAGTATCTGTCAAAGCTTCAGTCATTCTCTTGAAAAAGTATCTTCATAAACAAAATACTTTTTTTAATAATTTTCATATTTAAAAAGAGCTCAAAAACTCTTGAAGGAATTGGGTTTTTTTCATCATCACAAAAAGAAGATTCCTCATTTGATATTTCTTTTCTAAACACAATAGCTAGTGATTTTGATCATGCAGATAAAATACTATGACAAGACTACTCTTTTGTGAACTTTTTCATTGTGGTCTAGAATGTCAGTCAATTAACTAATTACTATTTATGGTATTTTCACTGCCAAAAATTTTAGAACACTAAGTTAAAAAATGAACAATGATTAGGTAGATATAAAAATGTGGACAACATTCGTTTCCATTTTTCACACTCTATGAAAGTGTAAGTAATTCTCATTCTGCGGCTTCTGACTTCTGATGTCATTTCAGTCTCTAATCAGAATATCAATTTATTTCCTTAGGACAGGTTAATATTCTAGATTAAAATTTTGGAATGTATCTTTTACATGATTTTAAGCATCAAATGGGAATTAGCAATATACATACTTCCCTGGATTTTATTTTATACAAAGCATTAAGCAAAACCGCCTTAAGAATTCAAGGTTCCAAATCTTCTCATGAAAATTTAATGGGATTTAGACTTTAAGCAGGTATTAAAAGAACAGTCACAAGTATTACAATGTAACTATAATTTCAGTTCAATTACAGCATTGAATAAGGCACTGAAGATGAGATTCTGTCTCACATGCTTCACTTTCTGCCTACAGCAAGAATAGTTCTAGTCCTCTAGTGTTCATAATTTGAATTCTTTAGAGTATTCTAGAGTGAAAACCTGGTTCCCTTAAATTTGTACATTACTATCAGGAAGCCTTCTTTATTGAGAGAAGAGCAGTATAGGCTCTTACTTCACTCAGAACCTTGAACTGAGGCAAACTGGAATGCAGTCACTTGTTCCTGATGGATCGGACAGGAAATCATTAAACTCCTATCTCAAGATGTGCCACAATGCACTGATTACTGAGAGGCCTCAGGAGGCCTTAGGAAAAATGAAAATGGAGAGTTCCCAACTTTTTTAGCCTTTTTATTGAAGATATATTGATTTCCCTTTGTCAATGGGGATTCAAAACATTGAAGTGTTCCTAGGATGCCAGACCAATCCTGGACAATAAACAGAAATAAATAATGGAGAAGAAACCACGTGAATCCATTTTCCCACCTAACACCCTCATCTCAGGACTACAGAGTCAAATTCCAAATAAATGTTAAGCATTTAGAACTGGAAGCAGAATTTAGAAAACTCATTTCCCATTTATTCTGCATGGACAGACTGTCCACTTATCTGTGTGAATCACTATATCCATCATTTGATCCTAGATTTATTCTGTCCAGCTGGAAGACTTACCCTGAGAATTTTTTGTAGTCTGTGGAGAGAGGCAGAAACGTACATAGAATCATTCAGCCCACCTACATTCTGAACTATCACCCTCTACAACTACCTGAAAGGAGGTTGTAGAGAGATGGGGGCTGACCTCTTCTCCCTGGTGACAAGTGATAGGACGAGGGGAAACGGGTTCAAGCTACTTCAGGGGAGGTTTAGATTAGATATTAGGAGACATTTTTTCACTGAAAGGGTTATTAAACATTGGAATAGGCTGCCCAGGGAGGTGGTGGATTCACCATCTCTGGAGGTGTTTAAAAAAAGGGTAGATGGGGCACTGAGGGACATGGTTTAGAAGTGGCTCTTGTCAGGGTAGGCTAAAGGTTGGACTCAATGATCTTAAAGGTCCCTTCCAACCTCAACAATTCTATGATTCTATGATTCTATATCTCATATGTGCCTATTTTACATGGTTGGACATTACCTTGGACTTCAGGAGGGCTAACTTTGACCTCTTCAAGAAACTGCTAGGAGAGATCCCGTGGGCTAGGGCTCTGAAAGGCAAAGGGGCTCAAGAAAGCTGGTTGGTGTTCAAAGACCACTTCCTCCAAGCTCAGGATCGGTGCATCCCTGAGAGAAAGAAATCGGCTAAGGGGCACAGGAGACCTGCATGGTTGAGCAGGGAGCTTCTGAAAAAGCTCAAGTGGAAGAAGGAAGTTTACAGTAAGTGGAAGAATGGACTGATCCCTTGGGAGGATTACAAGAATGCTACCAGATCGTGCAGGGATGAAACAAGGAAAGCCAAGGCCGCCGTGGAATTAAACCTGGCAAGGGATGTCAAGTAAAACAGGAAGGGCTTCTACAAGTATATTGGAAGCAAAAGGAAGACCAGAGAAGTTGTGGGCCCACTGTTGAATGAGACAGGAGCCATGGTGATGGAGGAAGCGGAGAAGGTGGAGTTAGTGAATGCCTTCTTTGCTTCAGTCTTTACTGCTCGGCTCGGCCCAGCCCTTAGGAGTCCCAGGCACTGAGGGAAGTAACAGGGAAAGAAGACGACTTCACTTGGGTTGAGGAGGATTGAGTGAGAGATCAATTAGATCAATTAGATATTCACAAGTCCATGGGCCCCGATGGGATGCACCCGAGAGTGCTGAGGGAGCTGGCAGAAGTCATTGCTGGGCCGCTCTCCATCATCTTTGAAAGCTCCTGGAGAACAGGCGAGGTGCCTGAGGACTGGAGAAAAGCCAATGTCACTCCAGTCTTCAAAAAAGACAAGAAGGAGGAGCCGGGGAACTACAGGCCGGTCAGCCTCACCTCCATCCCTGGAAAGATGATGGAACAGCTCATTCTGGGCGTCATCTTAAGGCATGTGGAGGAAAAGAAAGCTATCAGAACTACTCAACATGGATTCACCAAGGGGAAATCATGTCTGACTAATCTGATAGCCTTCTATGATGGCATGACTGGATGGATAGATGAGGGGAGGGTGGTAGATGTGGTCTACCTTGACTTAAGCAAGGCGTTTGACACGGTCTCCTGCAGCATCCTCATAGGGAAGTTTAGGAAGAGTGGGCTTGATGAATGGACAGTAAGGTGGATAGATAACTGGTTGAAAGACAGAGCTCAGAGGGTCGTGATTAGGGGCACAGAGTCTAGTTGGAGGTCAGTGACAAATGGTGTTCCCCAGGGGTCAGTACTGGGTCCAGTCCTGATCAATATATTCATCAATGACCTGGATGAGGGGAGAGAGTGCACCCTCAGCAAGTTTGCTGATGACAAAAAGCTGGGGGTGGGGGGGAGTGGCTGACACACCGGAAGGCTGTGCTGCCATACAGAGAGAACTGAACAGGCTGGAGATCTGGGCAGAGAGGAACCTTATGGAATTCAACAAGGCCAAGTGTAGGGTGCTGCACCTGGGGAGGAATAACCTCATGCATCAGTACAGGTTGGGGGCTGACCTGCTGGAGAGCAGCTCAGTGGAAAGAGACCTGGGAGTCCTGGTGGACAACAGGATGACCATGAGCTAGCAATGTGCCCTTGTGGCCAAGAAGGCCAATGGCATCCTGGGGTGCATCAAGAAGAGTGTGGCCAGCAGGTCGAGGGAGGTCATCCTCCCCCTCTACTCTGCCCTGGTGAGGCCGCACCTGGAGTACTGTGTCCAGTTCTGGACTCCCTGGTTCAAGAGGGACAGGGAACTGCTGGAGAGGGTACAGCAGAGAGCTACCAAGATGATTAGGGGACTGGAACACCTCTCTTATGAAGAAAGACTGGGGGATTTGGGTCTCTTCAGTCTGGAAAAAAGACGGCTGAGTGGGGACCTTATTAACAATTATAAATATTTCAAGGGTGGGTGTCAGGAGGACGGGGCCAGGCTCTTTTCAGCGGTGCCCGGGGACAGGACAAGAGGTAATGGGCACAAACTTGAGCATAGGAAGTTCCACCTAAACATGAGTAGGAACTTCTTTACTTTGAGGGTGGCAGAGCACTGGCACAGGCTGCCCAGAGAGGTGTGGAATCTCCATCTCTGGAGACATTCAAAGCCCGCCTGGACGCGTTCCTGTGCAACCTGCTCTAGGTGACCCTGCTCTGGCAGGGGGGTTGGACTAGATGATCTCCAGAGGTCCCTTCCAACCCTATGATTCTATGATTCTATGGTTTATTAGAAAATGGATCTAAGGAGACATGAATGCAAAAGCTGGCTTTCGAACTTATTAGAGATAAATAGTATGGAAAAAAAGCAACAAACTTTTGTTTGGACAAAATGGGACACTTCTATGGAACTAGGAATTCTTTTTCATCTTGATAATAATTACAATTTAGAATGATGTTTTTAAGATCAATTACACTTTCTGAGTATGACACCAGGGAATAGTTCACATAGCAAAAAGGGAATATTAACAAACTGTTGACGTCTTTAATATAGACTTTCCTACTTCATGTCTTAAATCTGAACATATTTCCAGGATATTTAGTCCCTCAAGGCTTCAAAACTCAATGCGAATGCTTTGTCTCTTTTTCATGACAGCAGATTCAGCAGGTGATACTCAACTGATGTCTAGAAGTCTTGAGTTTGGTTAACCATAAAAACAGTTGAGGTGGCTTTTTTGTTTAGATCCTTGAGGCTGCATATTTAAATTTCATTATTTCTTAACATAGCACACAGGCTGATTTCTGTCCATATTTCTCCAAAGTGCTGTGGTACAGCTATAGAAAAGAAAGACCTTCAGTCCCCATTTTAAAAACACTACCAAGCATATTCTTAATAGCGATAACATGTTTTTTTCATAATCCTAGAAATGTTCTGGTGCATTCACACGTAAATTTCTGCACATTGGCTTACAAATGGGGAGAAGGGGTCTGACAGCCAAAATGAAGGGGTTTGCTTTGTTTCTTTGCTTGTTTGTTTGTTTTTTAAAATATATTCTAGATATTTCCAGCCATTTGTTTCCATGCTTTACTTTGTTTCATGAAGAGTTTCTGACTGCTTTATTTATACTGTTTAGGATAAGAGATAATTCCATTAAAATTTACAGTTATTTGGAGCAAAGTGCTTCAAGTATCTCCAAAATAACTTCAGTATGAAATCTGTAAAACAAATAAAACCAGCTAAATACACAGTAGAAAAGTGTTGTGGTTTGGTTTTAGAAAAGTAGAATCATAAGGCATTTTAAAAGCTCAAACATGGGTCAAACTGAGTGCTCAGGAATTTATTTTCCCTCCATGTGGTATTAGTCTTTTATTCCAGGACAGTGATTTTTTAATTTTCTTTTATTTTTTTAATCCCTGGATGCATACTCATTAGGTTCCAGTATGTAGTTTAATGCGAAAAACGTTTCTCATGATGACCTTAACCTAGATGAATGCAGTATCGATTTGCTTAGAATAGGGAGAGATGCCTCCATTTCTAATAAAATCTGAATCATTAACTCAGTCTGTTAGGTGTTGGAAATCCAACCACTACAGGATTAAAATAAGTGCAATGCTTCTCCGTATTTCTTACAAGTAGTATTACTTTTTAACTCTCTCCTCCTTCTCCTCCCTTCTTACCATGCATTTTTTTGGACAAAACATGTTTGGTGATGGATTAAGTCCTATTATAAGGAACTCTCTTCTTTGGACAGAATAGTTTTGCACAGAAATGGCAGACCAGGTACCGCTTTGTGAAACTGCGTCTTTCCTGGTTATGGCAATAGTTTTCAGAGAAGCTGGTGCCGATAAAAATAAACACTAATAGTATACCATGTCTCATAGGTCGAAAAGAACTCTCAATCAACATCAGTCTGAACTATCTGAACTGTCACACACATTGTTTTCCCCTTCCCTTCCCTTCCCTTCCCTTCCCTTCCCTTCCCTTCCCTTCCCTTCCCTTCCCTTCCCTTCCCTTCCCTTCCCTTCCCTTCCCTTCCCTTCCCTTCCCTTCCCTTCCCTTCCCTTCCCTTCCCTTCCCTTCCCTTCCCTTCCCTTCCCTTCCCTTCCCTTCCCTTCCCTTCCCTTCCCTTCCCTTCCCTTCCCTTCCCTTCCCTTCCCTTCCCTTCCCTTCCCTTCCCTTCCCTTCCCTTCCCTTCCCTTCCCTTCCCTTCCTTTCCCTTCCCTTCCCTTCCCTTCCTTTCCCTTCCCTTCCTTTCCCTTCCCTTCCCTCCCCTCTTCTCTCCCTTCTCTCTCCCTTCTCTCCCCTTTCCCTTCCCCTTTTGATCTTTTTCTCCCTTTTTACTTTTTTTTTTAAATTAAATTTTGTCCCTTTTTTCTTTTTTTTTTTTTTTTTTTTTTTACAATAAGTAACTCCACTGAAATGTGTGGAATAATTCATTACACACATCAGATTGAAGAGGAGAATCAGGATCTTTGCTTTGTAGAAAACTTGTTCTTATTTACAATCCTTTCTAGGAGCTTCATGCAATTTATCATTCTCTTTGGTTGTTGTGATAATAAGTTACAAAGTGTTTCCCATAAAACCATCAAAAACCTCACATAATTCAAGTTACATGCATGAAATAATTTTTTAGCTTTTTCAGGCTTGGTTATTTAATCAAGTAATTGGTATACTTAAAAATTTTGTTAGTATGCCGCAGCAAAATTTGTATTGGTAAGAGTTTAATTTACTTATGGAACTTTCCATTCTTTTATATGCCACACAATTCTTCTACCCTGGCAATGAAACTGCATTTTTAGTGAGCCTGAAAGCTCTTTCAGATGATTGATGAAGTATATATATTAACCTGAATCCGCTTTCTTTTCAAAGTGATACAAGTTATTTAAGAATTGTCTATTCAAAAGCAATGATCTGCAACACTGTGTCAGCAAAGAAAAATGTCAAACAAGCCCCAAACGTGTTTCACAAGCAGTGGCTAGTGCCAGTGGTTTTGTGTGTAACTCTGAAATAAAGACCAAAAAATTGGTACTTAAGACCCAGGAGGAAAAAGAAAAGTTAGTATAAATTGTTCCTCTATTGCAATTCACCTTAGACTCAGCCATTAATTACCATTAAGTTTATTTCTTCCATATGATTCTTACATCTTTAGCAAATTCTTTACTAAAAATCCACAGAAATTTTTGTTTAAATACACACCAAAGTGTTCTATGTTGAAACTATGCTGATGAGATAATATTGCTCTCATACAGTGAAGGAGCTAATTATAATGTTGTCACCAAATACCAAAACTTTATGTTTTTTGAAAAAGGCTACAGCTTGAAAGCTTAACATTAAGTACAGTATGGTTATTTTTAATATTTTATTTTATTTTATTTTATTTTATTTTATTTTATTTTATTTTATTTTATTTTATTTTATTTTAAAACAGAAGGCTATCCATCCATATTTATGCTGCCATCAATAATTTTAAGGATCTAATTTATTTTACAGTGACACGTATAGTCAGATACACCATGTGATGCTTTTCATTGGTAGAAAGTGTATGTGAGAGTGACAACCATGACCCTGTTTATGTAGGTATTTGCAGCAATTTTACACTGGTGTTGAAAACTATCAAAGGTGTTTAGAAAAAGGAAATAAGGTCTATAATTTTTATTTTTTTTTTAAATTTCTGATGTCAGATAATCTTTTAAATAAATTATATGATGGTTATGGATGCATAGAGTAGGAATGTATACTTTAGTTGACAAACCAGTTTTCAGGCTCTGTGAGATTAATTCACAGACAATGGAGGTACAGTCCTCCATATACATCATAATGGTTTATATTTCTGTAATACTAAAAGACAAGAGGGAAAAATATCTATGTAAGGAAGGGCTAACTTTCATTCTGTTTTTACCAAATGTATGCCTGTTGAAATCATTACTGAGCAATGCTTTCCATCCTAGGAGAAATATTTCTTGCAGTTTAAATGCTTCATGAGGAACAATATTGTAAATTTATACAAAATTTTACTGCTTCCAATTAAAACTAAATGAAATAAACCTTGTTCTTTCTGAAATCACATTTTAGTAAAAGTAATTCATACTAATAACATTGAAGTGTCTTATCGGAATTTCCTACTTTGTTAACTCATAATACTAATATTATACAAGTCAACTGGGGGTGGGGGGTGTTTATACCTTCAAACTAATAGTATTATGGGTTCAGAAGTTCAGTTCAGATTTCAGTATTATGAATTACACTTTCTGGTCAGGAAAAACATATGAAAAAAAGATTTGAAATTAAATAGGCAAATCAAGGAAAATATAGCTTAAAAAGATGAAAAGATTAAGAGTTTGGGAATATTATTTGTCAGATTGTGAATTCCCTCTTGTTTCAGAGGCTGTTCATTTTGTTGTGACCTTCATTTGCTATTTCTACATCATGCTAAAATTACCTCTGGGCTTTGGTACAACAATTTTATAGTATAAGTTTGGCACCAAATAAAAAGACTGAGAAAAGGTGATGGAACAATCAAGATTCATTAATGATAAATGACTCATGCTCCTGAATCTATGGGTTTTCCACTGGGCCGTTGACTTTGAATGATATTTTTTATAAAAGTCAGGGGTTGGAGTGGAGCCTTTGATTTCCCCAGTGGAAACATTTAGGGATATTGCTTTCTAAACAAGGGTTGGATCACTATGACATGGAGGAAAAACAGATCAAGATTCTGAAGAGCAATCAGTTCTGTTAATGATTTTGTTTTTTTCTTGGACCTGTAACTCTACAGCGCCATACAAGGTGAAAGCACGAGAGACTAAGAAATGCTTTTAAAAGTCTGCTCTCACTGTCTTTCTGTTAATTGCACACAAAAAATTTAAGTAGAACTGGAACTTTTGGGAAACATGTCTGAGCAGTGGAAGGCTCAGGAGGGCTGTGAGACTCCTCTTGAGGTTTGAGACTTCTAAGAATTGAGAAGGGTAGACCTTCTGACTACAGAAATCTCTAGCAAGAATGAAAAATCTTACCAGCAAATGCATACAATACATGGACAGACTCCCAACAGACTGACTTCCATCAAGAAAAAGCTATTCAGTAAGGTCAAAATTATAGCAATAGAGGTTCATCTAATATTTAGGAGACCTATTTCTGTCCTTTAGACCAATACATTTTTGTTTGGATTTCACTTTTTTGATTATTTTTCACCTTTGAATAAATGGTGAGAACAGTTATGCTTTCAAATTATTGATATAAAAAAAAAGAAAGAAAAAAGAAAAATAAATCAATGTTATCCTAAAATCCTGGCCTTACATACTGTGTAATAAAGAGACTTGTATTTGTTAGATGAAAATGAACAAACAATCAATCAAACAAAAAATATAACAGAGCTACATGCATAATTTAAAAGTGTTTAACCAGTTTTTGAGAATCTATAATTGTTCTAGTTGTGTCCAGTTTGTGTCTTCCTTGTGGAAATAATGAACCCAACTGGACTATTAGCACAGCACGAAGTTACTAAGATAGTAACTAAGTAGTTACTAATAGTAACTATAGTAGATAGTAACTAAGATAGATAGTTCATCTAATTTGTCTCCTTCTAGGAACAGGGAGGGGTTTTCCTTTCCTATAGCACCAAGGATCCTTATTCATGTATTTCCCTGGGATCACCTGGCAGTATATCACACAGGCTATACATAGCACTAGGGTATTTGATCTGCACTTGTTTATTTTGTGTATGTGATTTTTTAGACTACTTTCAGCAGAAGTGTTTCCAAGAAATTAGATTTCCCTTGTCATCTCTCTCCCACATTAAAAACAGATTTAGATCACCTCAACTCAAACTTGTGGGAGTCCTTCACAATTTTGAAGAAAATGTGAGGCTGTGAAAATCCTTCCTATCTTTTTTCTCAAGAACTGTACAGGTGTGTGACATTAACACTAGAATAAATGTCAGTGGATTAGTAGGTGGTAGTAGGGATCCACAGGCTAAATAGTTTTTTGCTATGTCAGCATAGCATATAGTGATTTCTGCACATGCTTACACTTTCTATATTACCTCAACAATATTTTACAGATCAAAAATACAATGTACAAAATTTTAACTTTTTATCTACCTTTATAGTCCATATAGTCTTGTCTATGTCACACTGAAGTTTCTGTAAAAAAAGGGAAAATCACAGTTCTGTTGAAATCAGCAGCATTTTTTTCCTATCTATTTTCATAGACCCGTTGTTTTATACATCATGTTCTTACAAAACTTACTTAAATCATGTTTAGTTGTATCTTTGGAAGCTACAAGAAGATGTATTTCTTTTTCTATTTTGCAGAAGATTCACATAACTATCATGGAACCTCACACATTTTAAAATATCCAAATATCAACTCAATTTATTTATTTTTAGACAGCATATAGAAACAGGAACTGTAGTGCTAGCATACTTTAGTTTAGGAATGATAAATATTCTGTAGATTATAGGGACAATTAGAGGAAGACAGTCAGGCGTTTGAATACCTTTCTCCATTTCAAAATCTTCATAGAGAATCTAACTACTCTGAAACATAGGGTGTAATAGTTCTGAAGATATTTTCATGGTCAAATTTAAAAACAATTCAAAGGTGACTAAAGGCAGAGTTGCCCTAGCAACCAGTCTCCTGGTTGTCATCCAGAAAGGTGTTAAATGAGTGGTAAGAATGGAACAAAGTTCTGCCTCAAGATAGTACTTAAAAGTATACCGGAGTGCAATAACTGTTTTTTCAGTCATTCTATTGACAAAATATAAATCAAGAATTAATAATGATAAACAAAGAGAATTCTAAAACATTTCTGTCTTCAATAGATTTTTTTTTATTCTAAAAATCCTTTTGATAGGAAAATGCATAATATCTGATATTCTGAAGAAAGCATGCCAATGATCAAAATAAATTATCAGCTGTTAATGACACTTTGAACTGGGATGAAAACATGTTTCTTTACTTATGTTATCATCTTCATTTTGGTTTCTTGGTAAAAACAGCTGCTGGAGCCTGACATATGCGTATAACATAGCATATTGAAAAGGCCTTGGAAATCTCAGGACATTAGAATTTATGCTGTGAAAACAAGTAACAATATTGTGGCATTAGGCATGTCAAATTAACTAGGAAGTGGCCAGTCTTGTTATGTTTGAAATGAAAACACTATATTAGATGCTTATGACATAGATCTTAAACAAAAAAAAAATAAAAAAAATAAAATTTGTTTTGGAGAATACTTTTATATAAAAAAGTGAAAACAAATAATGATAATGAATCCTCAACACAGCCAGTAAGACATAAAGCAGAATTTTATGCAAAAGAGTAATAGGAAGACCTAGATGGAGGCCTTTGCTCAGGCTGAGATTTTGTTACTCATGGAAGAAAGTGACAGTTAATGAGAATAAAAACAGGATAATTTTCTAACATGCAAGAGCTAAATGTCATTCAGTTAAGTTAAATCCCTTAGTTTTAATAAATATTAATGACCAAATTGCTTCCTCCCTCAGGAATGACAATCCATTCAATATCACATAGACTTGCAACTCCAATTTGGGCCCTTAAAGAATACTTAATTTTCTTAACATTTTAAAAATTATTTTCTATATATACACACATCCTTTCATGGTATGACAAGACTGCTATGTGTTTGTAGGATATTTTTTTTGTTTTCTCCATAGGCAATACATAGCTGACTTCTTAATCTATACAAACATTTTCACCTTAAAAATTCCCAGCCATTTTATAGAGATAAAGAACACTGTCTATTTTTTTTCTTTTGCAATATTCCAGTAGCACATGATCCTTTTTTAGTTTTGTTTTGTTTTGTTTTGTTTTTTTTAATTTTGAGCTGAAATGTTTAGTCTCGTGTCTTTTTTTTTTCTTTTTTTTTTTTATTGCTTGTGTTCTGCTAGGGAAAGGGGAACAAGGAGGCAACGACGACCATTCCTGTATACTGGAAAATAGCATTTGTTACATAGTTATTTACGATTATACAGCATCTTAGTCTCTCTGCACCTGGTCATTCTGCCAGTTTTCAATCCACTTCAATGTCTGTTTATCCAGCCCATACATCACCAGCTTGTCTATGAAAATCTAATTGAAGACAGTGACAAAGGCCTTCCTGAAGTCCATGTAGACAGTATCCACTGGTCTTTCCTCATCTACCATCTGTGATTTTGTTTGTAGATCTGTGATCTACCATCTGTGATTTTGTCACAGGTGGTTATTGAGTTGGACAACCATGATTTCCACTGATGAAACCATGAAAACTACTCCTGACGACTTTCTTGTCATTCATGTGCCGGGAAATGGTTTCCAGGATTAGCTGCTCCATCACCTTCTTAAGGATCAAGGTGAGGCAAAATGGCCCATAGTTCCCTGGGTCTCATGGGATAACATGTTGTTATCTAAACTTATTAGATATTTGTTTTTAAAATTTTCAGACACTTAAGACAGGATTAGTTGGTTAAGTATCAGTGTCCTAGATTATCTGAGAAATGTGCCACAAGACTGTCAGTTATGATGCAGATGGTATACTTTTGTTCTTTTGAAGGCAGTTGCATACAAGGAAAAACATCCTAGAGCAGTAGGTGCAGATGCAATAGGAAATTAAATGCATTAAATGTCTGTAAATATTGAATTCATTGACAGAACTGAGAATATAATGGGACCTTAGAGACTTTATGCATATAGAAGCTAAAAAACTCAGATGTAGATGTTTACATTGTAGGAACCCAAATAGTTTATTTTTTTTGTATTTTGATATGCATTGAAAATTCCACCCATTTTTTTCCCCAACACAATGTATTTTCCCTTTGTGCTATTTTCCTACTTTGGAATTTTAACTGGTAGTCTCAATATTCCATTCAAAAAATGATCCCACTGGGTTTCAATAATACCATTCACAATGTATGCTTATTCATAAATATTTTAAAGTTTTTTGGTTTTGGTTTTCTTTTTTTTGGTCTGAATTCCATCTTGATTTTTCCTGCAATTTAAAAATTTACTTGCATGTTCCTTCATGTTGGCTTTAATGCACGCCTATACCAAAGCACAGGTACAAATTCAAGAGTTTGTACCAGTAAGAGTGTTCGTTGCAGAAAAAATATGTGGCTTGTAGGACTGGGGAAGAATGAAGTGAATTTAGCTTCCATTACATAATTTTAAACTAGAGTATGAAGAACAAATAGGATTTAGTTTTTCTGATCTACAAAGCATTAATTTACTCTAAATTCTTGACAACTATTGTGCGAAATGTTCGGTTTCCCCAAATACAAAGAGATACGATCATAGCATTAGCCTTAGGACATAACTGCTGATGTAGTACAGCCTACCACTAAGGATAGATAACTTTCAAAATCAGCATAGGTAAGTAAATGAGGTGGCTGCCCTAGAAATATTATGGCATATTCACTCTGAGACAAATCAGACTAAGAATTGTGTGCTTAAAATTAAACCTATCCAATAAAAGTAATATACAGAAAACTAATAGACCAAAAATATGGCTAGTGGTCATATTTTCTAAAAAAAAAAACCAAAAAAACAAAACAAAACCCAAGCCAAAACAAAAAATAAACAAACAAAACCTTATATAAACTATTTGGAGACACATAACCAACTTCTTTATACTTAGCATTCAATATTATATGATAATTTTCATTTTAGCAGTCACTAGCATTGAAAAAAATATTGAGGAACATACAGTGCTTTCTCCAGCAGGAAATTATGTGTGTGTGTGTGTTCAAATGTGTATATATGTATACATATCCTTCTATGGAATATCCATGATCAGTAAATTAAAAGCCTTTTCTAATACTAGAAAATGAAGAGTCTGAAGTTTGTAGAAGGTATTATAGATTTTACTTGAAGTGGAACATTCCTTTGTGGTGCACAGCCCTTACAAATTACCCCAGAGCCCCGTGACCATCAAAAACTGAGTTCTATTTCTTCTCCACCAGGCATGAACTAACCGTAATTGTAAAGGAGTAGTATTCAGGGATGGTATTTCCAGCACTGCGGAGTTTGACGTGTTCACATGTAAGCGTAGTCACCCTTCATGAGAAGCAGGAGATGAAAACCATATGTAGACATACTTTACAAAATTCCCATAATTTCTTCTCTCAAAGTATGCAGAGCCAAGCCAGGAAGGTGCTGGCAATGTCTTATAACTTAATCCAAACTAAGAAAAACAGACATTTCCTTTGCACGAGCTTGTTTACAACTTATTAGTCACACATAGGAATTTGAGGGAAAATAGTAAAACCCACTTGTGACATGACAGTTTTGACTAGTGCCATTCATTCACAGAACAGAGTTGAAAGTGTTATTTAAAATGCTTTTATGTCCATGTTTGTTAAATACTTAGGGAATGTACCTACTTTCATAGAAAATTAATTATTCATGAATTCTTACTGGATGACAGCATCAAAACCTTTTGATAAGCATAATATAAAAGCTAGTATCATTAAAACACAAACAATGATTACATACTATATAATATTTCGATCAAACCAATTATAAAGTCCTGTGTGATTTACTACTGCTTTCTTTTGCATCTGATTAAGATAAATGTAAGTATATTTTCCCTAAAGTTGGTTTTAAATAAACTATATCATTCTCAGACTGTCTTTTTAGGTACAAAGAAATTCAATTATGAGTCCAGAGCTGAGTCACTGAGTGAAATACCTATTTACACAAAATGAATAAATCACATTCCTAAACATGAAGGCCGTTTTTGATGCAAAACTGTACACTCACTGTCTGCCCTCTAGAGTAGAATAAGTTTACCTACATTTGGGGAGGAGATACAACAGTTGCATGCTGCCTAATTAACAGCTTCAAATGTTCACCGTCATAGAGATATCCAAACCTGTGTTAAACCTTATTCCAGAATCTCATTCCTGTGATGACTCAGAAATGTGAACAGTCCTATCTGTTAGATTACTCCAGAAACTGAAAATCTAACTCAACAGGCTATATGAAATGTTTCTATAAGCATATGCAGAGGTTCTTACTGGGGGGGAGGGTGGGGGTGGGCCTAGAGGGGAAGATAGAAAAAGATCCAAATAAGGATTACTGAGGGCCCCCAACATAAGAATGACATGTACCTCTTGGAGTGGGTCCAGAGGTGGGCGATGAAAGTGATCTGAGGGCTGAAGCACCTCTCCTATAAAGACAGGCTGAGAAAGTTGTAGTTGTTCAGTCTGGAGAAGAGAAGGCTCTGGGGAGACCTTATGGTAGCTTTCCAATACCTAAAGGGGGCCTACAGGAAAAATGGGGAGGAGTCTTTATCAGGGAGGGTAGGGATAGGACAAGGGGTAATGGTTTTAAACTGAAAGAGGAGAGATTTAGATTAGATGTTAGGAAGAATTTTTTTGTTGTGAGGGAGGGTGTAGAATAATTACTAAATTGGCCAAGAATACAAAAATACAGCATTGTTCACACATTAAGGAAAGTCATAAAATCAAGAGGCTTCTGAGGGAGAATACAGCTGCAGCTGGCATGCGAAAAATGCAACATCTGTGATTCCCTGTACAAGGTTGTTTGCGAAACTACACGAGGGATGGAATGGAACGCACTTGTTCAGTGGCCTTCCCTTGTGACGAATAGCAGATATGGGGACGAGATGGTACTATGGAACAGATAAGCGGCCTACACGCTACCCGAGCCAACATTTCATCAAATGTTAATGAAATGCTGTCCTTTGTGCGAACTTTGCTCACTACAATGTACAAAAACACACCTCCATCCCGGAGACTATCCGCCCCCAAGGTGCGAACACTCCTCCTTCAGTACATTAATCATAATAAAAGTACGTATGACTAAAGTCACTCGAACTCCACTTTAAAGATAAAAAAATAGTATAAAAATAGCCCAAGAGAGAGGGGATGCCAGGGAAGACACCATCGCGAACAAGTCAGGAGAACTCCATCACTAACTTCCGGGATCAGTCGATGGGCTGAGACTTTCTTCCCCCCCATAGGGACGCCTTTGGGTAAGACTTTGATGACACCGAGTGCTTTCTTGGGGACTTAGAAATTTCTCTAGAGAATCTCTACCCTACGTTTATAGCCAGGCTGTATCATTTATAACTTTGTCACGCATTTTGTATACTTAATATCTTTATTTGCACGTGCTTTGCAGACAGTGTATTTATCACCGGCAATCCTAAAGAACCTGTATATCTGTTGTTTAAATAAATGGCACTGTTTAAGTAGCTAGTCGTTTCGCTTTCTCACTGAACGTGACCAAAGACTCAAGAGAGGCCATGCTAGTTCAGGAGCATGACTAGACTGAAGGTGCAGTCCACTATTAGTGTATCCAAATCGTAATAGTTTAATACATATTAAACGCGATTGGACTGATAGTGCTGAATTGGGCATCACTCAGAATTTAAACCTAGCCACACCTAGCCTCCCACCTCGGTGAGGAGTGTTAGAACACGAGGGGGTTTATCTTCTGCCAAAACCGCTTGGCCCCTTTTCACGCAACAGAGGGGAGACATTGGAACAGGTTTCCCAGAGTTGTGGATGCCCCATCCCTGAAAGTGTTCAAGATCAGGGGCTTTGAGTGACCTGGTCTAGTGGTTGGTGTCCCTGCCAATGGCAGACGGGTTGGAACAACATGAACTTTGAGGTCCCTTCCAACCCAAACCATTCCATGATTCTATGAGACTAATGAACTACTTATGACCATGTCTGCTAACATGACTTTGTATAAGAAACAATGTAACAAATTGGACAAATGAAAAATGGTTTGCTGGAATTCCAGATGAAAAGAGAATAAATAATGCAAAAAAAAAAATAAATTCCAGAAAACTTTTTTTTTTTTTTTAATCCATAATCTGATGACTGTAAAAATTGCTAGATTTCTTTTCCACAGCCTGTGGTGGTCAGGCCATTCTAAGGTCCAGAGTATACAGTAGCCTTACATACTTGGCTTCAGTTAAGTCATAGAAGAGATGTACAACATGAAATCAATGTTATACCAACAGCATATCATTCATGCATAAACTATACCTGCTACAGAAAAATCCTGCTTGAAGTCAGGCACTGAACAGCACTGAAAATTGTTACTATTTAAATACAAATCTACAGTCATATTTGCCTTCCTCCACATCCCTTAAGCTGTATACCTTAAGTGCTGGTATGACAGAAAGCATTATTTAATATGCTCTTAAGTGTGTAAACTCATTTGGCAAAGACCTGAGACTAATAAAGTAGATCATTACTATCCATTTCCTTGATGCCAATCATAAATACTAAAGAATAGTACAGTATGACAATGAGTAGTTGACTACTTTCAGAGCGTGTCAGCGCAATCCTGTTCACCCATTGTAAAGACAAACTCAATGGCTATTTATTTGCTAGCAATATATTGGTCAGTCACCAAAACCAAACCAAACCAAAACTAGTGAATATGAGCCGTACTCAATTTCATGAAGTCTTCATCTGGATGGATATAAATCTGTATCATATTTTAAGCAAACTCATCACTGAAGAAATTTTTTTGTGCCTGTGCTTTTCTATTTCCTAATTTAATGTAATAATAACAACAACATTTCATCAGTCAATGTGTAGTCTTGTAGTACAATAAATAGAGTCTTGCAGTTTGTTGTAAAAAGTCAAACAATAAACACAAATTTTTAAGTGGTTATAGCTTAACCACAGGCCTTGTTTGTTATTGCTAAGACTTGAATTTACTGGAACTTTTTTTAAGCTTGCTGAGAATTTCTTTTCTTAAATGTGTGATCTAATATTTATCTATACCACAGGTAGTAAATCTTAGACTTATTAAGCCCAGGAAACAATCATGAGTAATCAAAAAACTGTAACATAATACAGAACTTCTGAGCAGTGGGAGAGAAGCTGAAAAACTGACAAACAATGATAAAAGAATTACCCTATGTGAGCTCAAAACTGAAGGCAACTGGAAAAGGAAGACACTGATACCAGTGGCATTGACATTGTCTTGCCAGGAACTTGGGATGGTAACATCCAGCCATGAAGCCTTCTCTCCTCCCCTTTGCCTAAGAAAAACTGATCAAGGATCCTTCAACAATTGGACGAACTAAAAAGAAAGTCTGAAAAATAGAGCAGCATTAACATGGCATAGCCTGTATATTACAAATTTAATTACATTATTAATTCCTTCTTCTTTTCTTTTTTTTGTTTTTATTTTAATAGAGGACTATGGATTTCTGATGTATAACTTTCATTTTAACTGAACTAGCAGTAGATTTTTCTTTAATTGGAGTAACAATAAATTATTACATCCATATGTTGTGTTGTCTTTTTGGCCATAACAAAATTTTGAACATAACAAGTGGGAAGGAAGTATAACTTGATTCCAAGGTAGTATTTCAGAATGTTTTTTGTTTTTTTTTTCTCTGATTGTGGGTGTTTTATTCAATAGAATGCAGTAACATAAGTGAAATTAGCCAGTTGCGACAGGATTGTAGTGCTGTTTTTCATTAACAGTCTCAAATACATTAAATATGCAATATACTTAAGGTGAAATAATCAGCTAGAAACAGTCCCACAACTTCTGGTGGGACTCTTCCAAGCAAAATCTAAGGGTGGAAGCAGTGATAATTTGATTCAGTACTGCCTCATTTAAATTCTTGGACTCTTCTGTGAAGCCTGTAAAATGGTTTAATGCAGACAGAAAACACAGATGCCCTGAAACGACTCAAATCATGGTGGAAAGAATAAACTATGTGAAAACAAGGGTGGACCTCAGTCTTCTCAATATTCTACATTATTAAGGGATTAATCTCAAAAATCTGTTTGCAACCCAGGATTTCAGGAAGTCACAAATAAGCAACAGGGCAGATGCTGTAGCTTAGTTACCCATCAGGATTTCTTCTTCTCTTTTTGTTTATCAGTTTGCACCCTCATAATTTGTATAATCATAATTAAACCCCTTTCCTCAGAAAATACCCAGGAAACAAGAACTCCAAATTGTTTGCCAAGTTAAAAAAAAACCCAAACCAAAAAGTTTCTTTTGAGGTGATTCCACCTCTTACTCAAATGGTTTTTGATACTTGTGATGGTTTTAATTTACTGAAATATGTGAATTCAGAATGATTTATCCTAATAGTCTGGTCAAAAAAAAACCCTTGTCTTTGTTGTTTCTAAAGCCACTGACTGTAAAAAGGGGAAGAAATACAGTTATTGATATAAATGTCTGACCAAAGCAAGTGTTACCTAATATGAAAACATTCTTATTGATGATATGCTTATCTTTTCTAATTCCCAGCAGGTATTTGAAAAATGCAAGTGGCATAGAAATACAACAGTGATATTAATTTCGTATAGAGTGGCACAGCACGAATCTTACTCCCCATGTAGGTTCTAGGTATTCTTATAATCCATCACCCAGTACAGCAAGTGAATTCTCCTAAGTTTATTTTCATATTAAAGCCTGTTTTCACCTGAACAATTTAAATTACATTGTTAGTGAGGTGTTTCCTATGTTTTTTTCCCAATTTTACATGTTATTTTTTTTTGTATTTCTATGGGAATATCTCTATGTCTTAAAATGGAAAAAAATTAACATTAAAGGCATACTTTTGCAATATAAATGCTCACTTTAAATTTACTTTTTTTCATTATTTCTTTCAATTATAAAATATTTAATGATCAAACATTTCCATAAGATATGCATGAATTCTCAAAAAATGCAGATTACAGTAAAAGAATTCACAGTCACATTTGGAGAAAATAAATATGAATGAGAGAGAAATCACACTTTTCTTAAAATGCATGTTTCCATCAACGTAGCTTAAAGAGAATGGATACATGCAATCTGTGATGTTGAGTCATTAAGATGTCCACTAACCTTCAAGACACCAGAAATCTCATTACCTACCTAAAAAATTAATTTTACAGAAAATTAAAAAAAAAGTAAGAAGTAAAAGTATTTTAGTGAATATATCTCCTGAATGATGAAGTATCTTTTGTCACATCTAAGACCATATAAATTTCATAAGCTAAATGTTCATATACTAAAGTCAAATGAGAGTCAACTCTTTCAGAGCACACCTGTCAAAAGGTAACACACTTGATTTTATTACATATAACAGAAATAATGATTAACTTCCTTCACAACTGCACTTGGGACATGAGTATCTGTTCCCATTTCACTTACTATATAATTTATTAAAAAAACTGATAGGAAAATAGGGTATCAGGGCTTTAAGTCACAAGTTCCAGGCTGAAGATCAAGGTCTCCCATCTCTGGTTAGGTGATTCAGATTTTTTAGCAGTTGTAGACAGAACAACAGAGTAGTGGAAGTTGGAAAGGATCCCAGGAGATCATCTAGTCCAACAACCCTGTTCTTGATGAGTCAGCTAAAGCAAGTTACCAAGGACCACATCCAGTGAGGTTTTCAGTTTCTCCAAAGATGGAGACTACACAACCCCTTTGGGCAACTTGTTCCAGCATTCAACCATCCTCACAGTGAAAAAGTGTTTTCTCAAGTTCAGTCAGAACATTCCGTGTTTCAGTTTCTGCTCATTGTCTCTTGTCCTATCACGGGAAAACGCTGAGAAGAGCCTGGATCCCTGCTCTTCACAACTTCCCATTTGATATTTATAAACACTGATAAGAAGCCCCCTGAGCTTTCTTTTCTCCAGGCTGAGACATTCCCAGTTCTCTCAGTATGATAGCCACTCTTCCCAATTTTGTATCATCTCCAAATTTTGAAAAGGTGCACTTGGTCCCATCATCCAGCTTATAATGAAGACATTAAACAGTATTGCCCCCAATACTGACTCCTGGGGGACACCAATAGTGACTGGCTTCCAACTGGATTTTGGGCTGCTGGTGAAAAGACTGAGCCTGACAGGTCCGTGAGATTTGTCTACTTCACTGTCCGTTTATCCAGTTGATACTTCATCAGTTTGCCTATGAGATGCTATGGGAGACAGCGTCAAAAGCCTTGCTAAAGCCAAGATAAACAACATTCACTGTTGTTCCCATACCACATCGCAGAAAAGCTATCAGGTTGTTTAAGCTCTATTTACCCTTCATAAATCCACGCTGACTACTCCAAATCACCTTCTTGTCCTTCATGTATTTGGAAATGGTTTCCAAGATTATTAACTCCATTATTGTCCCAGGAACTGAGGTGAGGTTGACCAGTCTTATAGTTCTCTGAATCCTTCTTCTCACCATTCTTGAAAGCAGGAGAGACATATGCCTATTTCCTATCTTCAGAAACTTCCTTGAATTACCATGGCATTTCCAAAGATAGAGAATGTACTTTCAATGACATTGGCCAGCCCCCTCAGCATTTGTGCATTCCATCGTTTGTCATGGTCCTGTTCATATCCAGTTTGTACAAGTTCCCTAAACTGATTCTCTTCCACCAAGGTGTTTCCCAGTGATTTCAGAGGTGTGGAATTCCTGAACGCTGACTGTATCACTAAGGACTAAGATGGAAAAAGTACTGAGTACTTTGACCTTCCATGTCCTTTGTTACTAGATTTTCTGTCCCATTCTTCTGCTGGCCTACATACTCCTTGGTCTTTCTTTTACTTCCGATATATCTGTAGAGGCCCCTATTGTTGTCCTTCATGACCCTTGCCAAATTCAACTCCAGATGATATTCAGTTTTCCTTTGGAAGATCATATTTCTCTTCTACTTGTCAATTGACTTTATTTTCTCTCCAGTGTTTTTCGTACACATTTCTAATACATTCATTTTGATTTTTAATTAAGGATAGCATAGTTTGAAAAGATCATATTTCGTTCACACTCAATCACTGAATACCAGAAGATTTTTCCAATAAATTTCTCATCTAGCCTTTCTCTGCTATTAAATAAAAGTTGGGACAAAGATGGAAGGGTATTCCAGCACTGATGGTACAGAGCTTCTTACATTCATTAATGTTAAAGACTGTTTTTATAGAAGAATTGCAAAAAGATAGTTGTAGAAATCCAAACCAGAACGAGGACATGAGTTAAGAATTAAGCAGCATGGAATGTGAGGAGTCCACTGCTTGAACTTGCTCTCTGATTTTCTTCTGTTTATCAATGCAGATACACCCAGGATTTTGGACACTTTGTTCAAAACAAGAAAGTTTCAGAATAGGGAAGTTTCTGGTCAGGAAAGTAGAACAACACAGAAAGATTTAATTTTCAAGGACATTAAACAAGGAGATGTATGTTTAGGACATTTATTTATTTCTTAGCTAGAAGATTTGAGCTCTCTTTATTTACAGACTTATCCTATCCTAGCTTATTATTTTTGTGTACCAATCAAACATAGCTTTAGGGATTAAGAACCAGTGATGTCTTTTTTGGTGTAAAATAAACACAGGAAAATAAATTTGTTGGACAGATTTACAACAGCTCTATTTTAAGGTATGCCTAAATTGTAAGCCTTTTCACATATTTATGCTTAGTTATTTGTATAATAAGAATTACTTTCATTTTTCTAATAAATGTTAGGAAGTTTACTGGCCAAAAAAAGTACAAATACAAAATAAGGAGTGTATTTTATTTCAGATTTTTGTGCTTAATCCAAACACTAATTGTGAGAACCTACTTATGCTGACTGATGTAAAGGTTGAGGGGTTACAGGAACGTTATCACTCCTTCAAGGTACTGGTATAGGCATGAAGTGATCACTCTTTAAGATTCTGGTGCAGAGGTGAAATGGGTTTGACATTAGCAACATATGAGGAATACAACTGAAAAAATTAGAGCTCATGAGAGATCAAGCTGTTGCACAACATGCAAAAAGTAATGTGAAAATAAAATCAATGAATTAATCTAACCACAGGAATAACAAGATGTATGATATAATAAAATACAGGAATCAAGAAGGGTATAGTCACAGAAAAAAAAAAAAATCACTTACAGTGACTACTGTTTAAGAATTCTTTATCTTAACAATTTTTCATCAATAGTCCTGGTAAAGGTGGTACCAGAAGGACGATTTAGGGAATAAAATAGTGACTTATTTTTAGCCATTTCAGCAGTAGCTCAGTGGAAGTCACCCTGTGTGAACAGCAGAAATGCCCTGTGTGTACAATTTTATTGTTACTTTTCAGATAAAGCTGTATAATTATGTAGTTATGTTCACACATGTAGAATTTCCAATACAACATCAATACAAAGGCAAATATATTACTATAAAGTAATGCTGTTGAGACTTCTATATATAGAATTTTCACAGGTGCATAACAATGTTGTTACACAAAGAACTATTTCATAAAGCAAAGAAAAAAAATAAGTATAGAGTCTTTAAAAATGGCTTAGAATTATTCTCTCAAGTTAAATATGAGTCATCTGTCATCAAAACATTATGTTACTTGTAGAATAGCAATGATAATTTGCCCTGCTATTGTATGACTAAAGAAAAATTCAGTTTTGGGGGCTGTCAATAGTGCTTTTTCAAACTTGACAGAGAAGTAATTTCAAAAAAAGGAGACATTTTAAAAACACTTCAATATGAAATAAACTGATATTTTTTGCTAATTTTTTAAGAAATTCTGATTATTTCCTTTTACATAGTTTTCATAAATAAATACATAATGCATAAAACATAAAACTAATTAAACCATAATTTCACACTCAAAGAAATATATCATAATTTTATGTCACAATATGGAAAAGTGCTTCCAATATTTTACAGTTTCTATTTAAAAGTGTCTGGATTACTGTCTAGGGGTTAGATTTTACTGTGTAACTCTCTGAAGATGGTGGAAGACAGCAATGTGTCTCTTTTCTTCTGCCAAAGGAAGGATCAACTACATCTATAACTAAATATAGATATACTAAATATAAGTAGAAAGAAGAATGCAATAGGCAGTGCTGTGGCTCTCCACACATTTGTAAAGAGAAGTTCAGGAAGTTTTCAGGAACTTCCACATCTGCTTTAAGGAGTAGATTCACTGTCTTTTATTTTGAGCTTACCTTGTTCTCATACTATATTTTCTGCCTTAATTCAGCCTGAATGAACAAAAATCTTATTATTATTTCTTTCAAATACCAAGATTTTTACAGTAATTCCGTCTTCTATATGAATCAATACTAGCAGTATCTTAAACTATATATAGCCTCACTTCAATTAAGGCTTATAGTTTTGGGTAAAAAAAAAAAAAATACCTCTCAGCTCAACTAGCACCCAAAGTTCTTCTCTTTGTTTTTTTTCAAAGCCAACTCTCTTTCTCTCTCTCTTCCCTCAAGTATCACCTAAGAATGCAAGAACTGGTCTGTGAGTCACACCACAGGAATGCTCTCCCTCCCACCTTGTTCCTAGCCAGCTTCTCCCTCCATTCCAACAGTCTGCAGCATTCTGCCCCAAAAAAAAAAATAATAAAAAAATCTGCTTTTAGAAATGTACTATGCAATCTTATACATGTAGAAGTGGGAGGGAATCTAAGGGAAGAAAGTGTTTGACCCTTGTGCCTCTGCTAGTCTCTCTCCCATGGTAAGCATTACAGGAGAAGATTCCACTGCTGTGATCTGGTGGCTCAACAAGTAGTCCTTACCTGGTAGAAACACTGGGCGTAGAAGCCATCCTGAAAAAAACCCAGACCCCAGACAAGGGGTTTTCTTCCCTTTTGTTCTAAGAGCACAGTCCTCAGTGTGTACAACCATATAATTGCATCCTCAACCAGCAGGGTTATCCCAGGGTTATCCCCTCCATATGCAGTTTTGGTTTTTTTTCCCTTTTTCCTCTAATCCAGGTGTCATAACATCTGTTGCTTTCTGGTTGCCACCTTACCTTTCCAAGACTTTTGTACAGGCATTGGAAACAGTGGAGGGATGGTTGTGGTAGCAACCCCAAGATACTGGGGAAAACAGGGGATACAGGGCAAAGCTGGAAATTAACAACTTAACTAATGATGTCTCCTTGATACACTCATGTTTTTTGGACAGACTCCAAATTGATAACGGCTTTCTGCACATCATTACCCACCCACTAGACTTGTCCATTTGTTCATGCTAATTCAACAGCCTCTGCCCACTCTTCAAAAAGCCTGACAGCCTTTGGATACTTGAAAGGAGTGGTTACCTGCAGAAGAAAATCCTGGATTACACTGGGTATAGACATGATTCCAGCACATGGAAGGGGGATAAGACTCTATTTATCACAAGGTGCACACCTTTCACATGCATCCACATGTCCCCACAGACCCTTATCTCCAGTGCCAGCACAAGCACTCTGCAGGAATGCACCGGGGCACACTTTCTTCTGCCACTGTGAGAGCTTTCATTTGGGTGATAGAGTGGTACTTTGGCAGGGGGGAGTGGGAAATTCCACTTTCTTCTTGAGTCATGGTACATATTTTGGCTCCTTGTAGACCACTTGCTATTTAGACTGGTCCTTTGAATTCCTTAGGCTTTTTTTTTTTTTCCCCTCTAATTTTTATGTAGTTCCCTTTCTTGAAGTACAAACCTTCTCAATTTCTTTTACTTACTTTCTCCTGCTACAATTTTAAGGTTAATTTTGCTGTGCTTGCTGTTACATTAGTATTCCACTTATACTTTTTGGACTGAATCCTGGATGTTATAACCCAAAACGAGATCAGAATGGCATCTTCACTTGTGGGTTCTAAGACTAGTTCTAGACAACATCCATTTGTTTCCTCCAAAACTTTGTGTCTCATGCTGGCAAGGCATTAATTCAATCTATGTGTGGTTAGCTAGAACTCTTACTGTTTCTGCCCATCCTAATCTCACTTAATATTTCCTGAGCATAATCATCACCCTGTTTAGGGTGTTGATAGCCCAATCCTAATACTGCACTTTATTTATGAATGTCACCCACAAAGATTCTGAAGAGCTTCTCTTTCCCTGTAATATTTTTGTGCTGTTCTGCTCTATATAATCCTTCATTATATAGAATGAACATATATAGAATTACACTCCCCAACCTGTAATCTCTATTGTATCAGTCCTATAAAGTTGACAGCCTGGCAATATTGTAACCCATTGATTATCTTCCTTTTAGCAGGTTTATGAGATACCCGTTTTCTCAGAGTTGTTTACAGAGGCCAAACACTGTGGTTACCAATCTTATTTTTTAGGTTTTAACTTCTGTGCAAAGGACTCATAAGACTTCCTTCTGTTCTGCCACTTAATATTGTTCATGCTAGTCAACTGGTATTGCAGGCAGTCTAATTTTGCTTGTGTTATTTATTGCTATTGTGCCATTTATTTCCCTCCTGACCTTTTCAGAATTGCATTGAATATTGTCCTTTTATTATCTTTCAATCCATATCCCTTGCTCCCTAAATTAAGGATATTGCTATTTTTCTACTGCAACTGCCCCTATTTAGGTTTATAGATATAAGTTGTGAATGTATTTGAAATATTAAAATGTACATGGTACACTTGATTATCACTATCATAGGATTTTTCACAAAAAGCTCTAGTTCAGAAATGTAATATTACAATAAATATTATTGATATATTGAACTATTCTATTTGTTTGCATACTGTGGTGTGAAACTGCAGTGGGTTATAACACATATCTGTTCATGATACAGTCGGAAACTTTAGCAATAAATGAATAAATATATTATTTTCCTCCTCACTCATTATGTACACACACACCCCTTTGTGCATACATTCCCACAGATAAAATGGCAACAAAACCAATTAGTTGCAACAAAAAAGTCCTCCTTTTTTTTGTGCAAAATTATAGGGTTATTAATATTCAGTCAATTTAACATCATGACTGCCTAAACCTCCTTTATAATGATAGTTATAATACTATAAGTCTGCGGATGAAAACTAAATTAAGAGTTAAAACCTCTGCAAAAAATAAGCATAAAAAGTACATAGTTTTAAGCTGGTGTCTCATCTGTTGTTAAAAAAGAATCAAATCTTATTGCATGGAATAACTAACAAATTGCTACTGTTGTCTTCATAGTATTGCAGAGGAAATACTCTTTAGCTGATTAGAAACTTTCATCAGTGAATGAGCATACATAAAATAAAGCTAAATGATGATAGGTAAACACTCTTTGATGTATACAAATAAAAATGTTTTTGATATAGTGTATATATAAATAAGCACAATGAGAGAAAAATGCATTACCTGTTAATGAGTTACATGAACTGGTCAAGGGTGTGATAAATGTTATGTTGCAAAGTAATTTTACTTTGAATTTAACTAGGAAATACTGCACTATGCATTCATAGCATATCATCCTGGCATTTATTTGCTAAGTATATATTGCTTTTTCTGAGGAGAGTCAGGACTTGCATTGAATTGTAGTTGACTGGACACACATGCTGCTAACATGGATCCACTGGGGTCTAACTTGTACTGCTAAAGCTGTTTCAGGCTGAACGAGTATAAGAAGTGCTTCAGTCTATTACATAATATAAATATCTGAGGTTAGATATAACATTAGCTGTTTCTATAAAGGAACATGAAACAACCTTCCAAAAGTGCTATTGTCATTTAGTTCGCATTTGAGTTTACAATTTAAAGAATGTAATCTATATTGAAAGACTGACGATGTATTTAAGCCCGGCTTAAACAAATAGTATTTATATACTCAAAATTCGGAGCAAAGCTTGGAAAGGATGACCATTTTGAAATTTTGTTCTCCTAATATTAAATTTACTTTTTTTTGTCAGACTTTTTTAGAATTTATTGAAAGCTTATTTGAAAACATGATGCAAATTATATTATAGTATAAGTTTTTAGGATTTTAAAATATTTTTTTAGAGGACCTGGGTTTTGATGTGGTTGGGTTTTTTTAGGTTAGGGTGGTTTTTTTTGTTTGGTTGGGTTGGGTTGGGGTTTTTTTGTTGATTTTTTAATAAAAAGTATAGAACTTAATAACTCCCCATGACATCCCCGGATTAAACATAATCAAATCCAGAACTGGAGATCCAATTTCTCCAATATGCTTTTTTTGAATGTGCTAGTACTGAGGTAGCTGAATAGCTCCGGAGTTCTCTGTACACTGGCAAATGAAGACAGGGTGCAATGGTCTGACTTCCATCCTTGCAGTCCCACAATTCACACGATGAGTTGGCAGCTCTCTTCTTCATGTGTCTCTCTGTCACAACAGATAATTAATAACATGCTTTCAAAGTTTCTCCGTTATCCAGAAAATAAAATCAAAATCTTAAAAGCTCTAAAATACAGCGTTTCTTGAATAAACTAAAATGCCTGTAACTTATAAGCAGACCAATCCCCACAATTAAATAAATATTTTTTTCTGTGTAATACAAATTCACAAAGAAAAAAAGTAGGTTTTGTGAGGGGAAAAAAAAAAAAAGAAGTTCTTTGTCAGAAAAAAAAAGTTATTACACTGGAATCTCTTCTAGCTATTTGTCGTGGTTTGGGCCGGACACTATTTCAATTGACCACAGCCCATGTAGGGTGGTTTGTGAGAGCAGTGTCTTCGCAACAAGACTCTTTTTTGATATAAGAACTGTAACAACCTATTGCTGGAGATTGCATGGTATCTGTAAGAGCATTTTTAGTGTTATATTTTTACTAACTCATATCATTATTTAAGACTAAAATAAATGTCTTAAATATTTTTTTTGCACCTATTTATACATACTCTGAGTACTTGCTTACTTACAATGATCTGCATATGAAAGCAAAATGTCACCGTACCTTTCTTTTTTTTCAGTTCCTCAGGGGTAAGCATAAATGTAAATCCTCTTATCAAATAACAAAATCAGCTCAGGATCCTGCACTGAAAAGGGAATAGTTACTATAAGTAACTATTTATATTTAGAAACTAACTCCAGAAATGAGAGTGTAAGAGTGTAGTAGGTATTCCAGACACTGTCCAGAAAGATTTGAATCAAATTAGTGTTAAAAAATTTTATTTACTTCCATTGGTGGTGGTATTGAAGTTGAATTTCCCTGATTTCCTAGAAATGACAGTCAAGTTATATTCTCAGCAAATTCAACATGCTTAATGAATTCCTTGGGGAAGCCAGAATATCTGTAGCACAATTAACTTCCCATTCTTATGTAAATGAGGAGTTTCAGGGTCCCTGATGGAAACCTGCTTTTTGGCTACAGTTGGCAAGTGTATGCTATTAAATGACACATGGAGCCTTGAGCTGAAATTTAGACTTCACTAATCTGTGCTGTGACATGTGCAAAGCTGCTTTAGAGGAATGTGAAACACAGTTTTTTAAATGTACCTGATGAAATGAGGATTATTACCCCTGGCTAGACTGTAGTCAGCAGTCTGATTACCTTTGCCTTTCCTTGGTTTTAACAGAATAAGCACACTGACACTTTTTGTATTCCCTATAACATTTTTTTGGATTTACATTTCCGTATTATTATTATCCAGTTGAGATTGTTGATTTAAGATGGAAAGAGTCCAATAGAGTGAGGTAGTATTTTAGATTGTATGTGTGCACTTGTGTGCATGTAATTAAAGTTAATTCTGAAAAGTTAATAATGAAAAGAGAAATAAACTCTAAGTCAGGTAGATAAGGTCCATGCAGCTTGTAAAGGAAAATAAAATCACATACATAAATTGAATAGCCTGAGTGAGATAGAGGAGTGAGAAAACAATATCCAAAATGAAAAGAGGATGTTACTGAATAGTTCAAGCTTTATTGTTGCAAGTAAAGTCCTTTGAGATCTATGGATGAAAGGCATTCTATAAATGCAAAGTACTATTGTCTCAGAGGAACAAAGCTATATGTCAGTTCTAAAACAATGAAATACAATCACATTCAAGCTATAACCACAAAGTGGGATCTGGCTGAGGGTTTCATATCTAACGTTAAGTGACTTAGCAAAATTCCTAAATCCAAGCTGGGTCCTAGCTTCCCACATTTCATGGAACTTGTTAGTGTATGAGAGAGTGTCTGCTCCTTCTAGGATATCTGATCAAGGGCCTTTCTCACTGCAGCAAGTCATAATAAGAAAAGGAGGAAGCAATAAACAAGAACATACAGGGACACAAAGCTGATAGGCAATGATAGGGGAGGCAGTGATGAAAACAAAACCTGGTCAGTCACAGTAATAAGACATAAGTAATGAGACATAAACCTCACCAGTCACACTCATCGATGGCTATACGTAAACTACAGGTGCAACTTCCAGGAAGATCAACCTGGACTTTGCAAATGATAAGACTGTAAAACAGGGAAAACTGTGACTGGGAGGGGTGCGGGCATCAACAGAGCTGTACAGACCCATGGGATGATGTGCAGGGGAAGAGAAGCAGAGAGGAACAAAGGGTGGGGGTAGACAGAAAGTGGTATAAAAGAGGCAGGTCACGTGTAAAACAGGACCGGTCAGTACACTTGTCCAGCGGAGACCTATGCTTGATCACTATAGTCAGTCCTGTGTTCTTGTATCTTCTTATTAAATCTTACTAAATTTGAATTCTGTACGTGGATGCTGTTGAAGGCAGTGCCCTGTCTGTGGCCATATGTGTAGCCACAGCCATGGTTATATCAGTGTCCTCTGAGTGTCTTTGTGTGTCTCTGGGATACATGCTCAGCTTTGCTTCTGGTTGAACCTGCAAACTGGAAGCCATGTCCCTCAGTCTAGGCAGGGACCCCGGAATCACAGGCACCGAGATTGGCTCCAGTGGCTGGGCACCAGAGTCCTGGGCCAGGGAGGCTGCAGGAGGCAGTCATGCTCCTAAAATCACTTAACTCATTCACAAAATGTCAAAAAGATGTCTAAATTTCTCCTTGGTGCTTAACTTTATCAAATTAATTCAAATGGGAATCTCCTTAGTCATCTCAGTCAACACAGGTATTTCAGCATTCATGAAAAAACATTTTGGGGACACCTCTTGTTCCATTTCTCTACAAACACTCTGGCACAGAATTTTTTCCCTCTCAAGATTTTATGATTCTCACAATAACTTCTTCCCTGAATAAATTTACTCGTTAGACCTACTAAGATCATACTAATGGAATAGGAAATTATTCCTGATTTTGCTTAATGCTTTAGTGGATGGAACACTTCTTTAAGAAAGGAAATGCACACATATAAACAATTCTTCAATTTGACAAGTTACAAATCCTACTTGTGAGGAGAATGCTCTAACCCACACCTTCTAAATTAGGCTTAAATTAGGTTCTGTTCCAGCCCTTCTGAGAAATTGAGGCTGCTGAAAGGGAATAATATGTAAATTTATGAAATCAGTCAGTGAGCAAGAGGCATGTCTCTAATCTAGAAATGCCAATGCTTTCCTGGCAGTGGGAAGGGTAGACTGTGATTGTTATTCCCTGTGTAGAAGAGAATGGGTCTGTCTTATGCTATTTTCTGAAATAGACTTCATTAAAAAAAAAAAAAAGTCATAAAGATTTCACCAAATTAAAGTGTGTAAAGGTTCTGTGTGAGTCAGCATTTTTCTGACTGCAAAAACATAGGCAATCTCTTCATTTTTTTAAGTACCTTTTGTATCCTTTTGGAGAAAGAACTGATGATCAAAGTTTAAATAACATACGTCATGTCGTGTTTGGAACAACATCTTATGAACATAATCAGCATTAGTCATACTGTTATAAGGCAGTACTTGCTGCTTAACAGAAAACCAGAAGCAAATGACCAATTTGCTTGGTCAAAAAACCCCAAACCTTCAGAAATTGCATCCTGATAAAACATTTAACATTTTTCCTCCCTCTATCTCTCTCTCTCTCTCTGTCTCTCTATTTAAGGATTCAGGATCTGTCAGATAAAGCAAGGGGAAACTAAAAAAGAAGGCATACAAAATATATCCAACACTACTACAGAAAAAGCAGAACAGTAAACATATCTTAAGAAGTAGAGATAAAATGATTCTTACGCTTCAGGGTTAATAATGTCAGGGACAGATGGCAGTAATAAAAAAACAATCAACCTTTATATTTTCCATTACTAGACAATAGACAGCTCATTTTTGGGATTCTAATATTTAAATACACACTTACATGACCATCACAAATGTGCATGTACACACATGCGCACACACATGCACATTTAATTTTGAAACCTAAAATAGAGTTAGCTAAATACACCTGGGACCTGCCTAGTTCCATTTCACTAGAAAGAGGGGCAACGTGTTTCTTTGCAAGAATTAAAAACTTTGTTGAACATGACAGACACAGCTACTAAACTAAAGCCACATTTCCTCTAACTTATTCTTTTGGTTTTTACATTCTTTGCTCCCTAATGATGTTCTGAAACATGGAAAATGTGAATTCAAACATCTTAGTCTGGAACTGGCTTAAAACCAACATTTCCACTTTTTTTTTTTTTTTTTTGCCAAGGCTTAATCTCTGGACAGTTGTGTATCAGGGGCATGACTATTGCCATTAATTATATCTGATCTCCATCCTTCTGTTTTCCCCAAGAGATATATATGTATATACATATATTAAAAAAAAAAAATTAAGTGAACTCTACCCTGATACTTTCCTCTCACAGAAGAGACGTAGGTGGTCTGAGGCATAGACTGTTAGAGATGCTACTTATGAAAGCTTTAATTAAGGACTATTCTGAGACAAAGCATACTGTAACATTTGCTATTTTCCAGTTTGAGTTATAGTATTTAATACGCAGTGATCTAAAAAAGAGCTAACGGTCCGGGTTTTTATCCTCTGTCTTTATGATTTCAAGGTACCTTGTAATCTTTGGTAAAAACTATCGCAGCAGAATTCATCCTTTGAATCTTCTTTCTTGAGTATGTCTCTTGTTTATAGGTAATGTAAATGCAGCTACTTGAATTTATTGAATAATAAATTGCTAGTACTGCTGCAGCTATCCAATTTTATTTTCTACTTTCTTCACACAGAGAAAGGACTAAGTAAAATTCCCTAGACTACTAATATTTTGAATCCTTTGAATGTTTTGCACCTTCTACTTGCCTGAAAACAAACTTAACTTAATAGATAAAAATATGTTGGTGAGATACAGTAAAGGAAAAATTCGGCAAGAAGGATTGAGGATCCGCATGTAGGTATGTATAGTAATGCAATGCCTAAGAAATTTCATGCTGATATATTTTCCATGTACAGCTGCTTAAAGTATGTATGCTGTTAGTGCGTGTGGTGTGCACGCTGGAACAGAAGATCAAAACAACTTTTTCTTTTCTGCTTAAATTAGTAAGATACAATAGATTGGAAAAAATAGCCTCACATGACATCTTTCTGTCTAAGGTCAAACTTTCAGTAAACTGGTGTGTAATCAGACAATTTTTTTTGTTAAAAATAATTTTAGATTAAAATATAATACCATTTTGAATGGAAATTCTGATAAGATTTTATTTTTTTCATTGGTACTTATAGCTTTTGATATACAAAAAGCTGAGCAACAGATGATGTCATAAACTCCAATTGGGCTGAATGTAAACAAAAATATGAGAGACAAATGTGTACATTATTTTCAGAATTAACGTTCCAAGGAGACAAAAATTTCTATCTTATTAAGTAAGTAAAATAATTAAAGTACACAACTTAGCCACTGTTATCTAAATTTCAATACTCAAGATAGCTAAAAATGTGTATCATTTTCATGCTGCCATGCTTTCGACAGTATTTGCTTTTTCCTTCATTAAGCAGGAAAATGAATCCTCAGAATACATTTCTTTGTTTAAAATATCTTCCTTTAAAAGTAAGTATGATACACATTTCAAAATGTTTGGGCTTTTTCGGTAGCTGTTTTTTTGTTTTGGTTTGGTTTGGTTTGGTTTTTTTTTAGTTCATTCTCCAGTTATCCACTTCTAGGAGCTCTGAAAGAAGACTGTAATATTTGAGGATTTGGGTATCTTTCTGTCCATTGGAACATTAAGGTACCATTAGTTGTAATTGGATCAATGCATTGATCTGTAGTGTTTCCTTACTTCAAAGGGATGCAAACATCTAGTCATTCATATCTATTGTTTCATATCAGTTTTAATGTATTGGCCAATACAAGCAATAAAGTGAAAGAAACAGCATCTAAAATTGTGACAACTTGTGATGTCTGCCTTGTCATGCATATTTATGTCATGTCTGTTAAAGATTTATTTCACTCCTTAATGTGATGCAACTGTGAAAAAAGAATAAGGATTCTATTCAAATTACCTAATTTTAGCAGGCATTCGGTCTAGTCTTTCTCTGTTTCGGTGGGAGAGAGATTCATGTCCAGAGGACAATTTGTGAGGAATTCAACTGCCTGAAAAGAGATATCTAGTGCAATTTGAAATTCTTTAGTGTAACACTCCAAATTTCTGGCCCAGAAGGCTGTATTTTTCTCACTGTGTTTGTTACAGCCATGTGGATGTCTCAAGTGCCCTACGGCATCTCAAATGATGCTGCACTTTTCTGGGTTTTTTATCTTATGCGCTTTTGATGCCAGGGATGGTGTTCAGCTCCATATTGTAGGTGTTTAAATTTACTTGTCAACTCACCAGTGTCTACATATGACAGAATTAGTTCCCACTCTCGACAGTGGAGATCTAGCCAATACAGCTAATGAAGTCTAGATGACTATTCATCTTCCCTGATGTTGATACTTGCATTAAACACACCAGCTGAAGAGATCTCTGCTCTCCACCAATATGTTGACAGGATGTCCACAGCTAAAACAACTAGCTCACATATAAATATTTATACTAAACTAAAGTATTGTTGCAGTTTCAGCTGGGATAAAGTTACCTTTCTTACTAGCAGCTGGCACAGTGCTAGGTTTTGGATTTGGGATGGTAATAGTGTGATAATGCGTTGGTGTTTTTGATGGTTGCTAAGCAGTCGAGGCCTTTTCTGCTCCTCATACTGCTCTGACAGTGAGTAGGCTGGGAGTGCACAAAAATTTGTGACTAGACACAGCTGGGACAGCTGACCTCAACTGACCAAAGAAATATTCCATGCTATATGACGTCTTGCTCAGTATACAAAGCTTGGGGAAGAAGAAGGAATGGGGGGGACTTTCAGAGTTTGGGTGTTTGTCTTCCCAAGAAACTGTTACGCGTGATGGAGCCCTGCTTTCCTGGAAATGACTGAACACCTGCCTGCCAATAGGAAACAGTGAATGAATTTCTTGTTCTGCTTTGGTTGCATGCATGGCTTTTGCTCTACCTATTAAACTGTCTTTATTTCAACCCACGAGTTTTTCTTCACTTTTATTCTTCTGATTCACTCCCCCATTGCAACTGGGGGAAGTTAGTAAGCAGCTGTGTGGTCCTAGTTGTTAGCCAGGGTTAAACCACAACAAATGTCTACAGTCTGAAGCTGAATTTCATCATTCATTTACAATGAGACAGAGCTCTTTCTTTTCTTGTCCTCAGAGGATTACAGGTGAACATAGACCTGTTTAGTAGCTGGCCTTAAGCAAGTCCTGGTTGTCGCGTTAAAAGGACTGTAGTTTCGATATTTGTCTGTCAGAGTCCCAGGACTTTCACTGATTTACTATCAGAGTCCCACCAAAGGACTTTCACCGAATCAGATTCACAAATAATCGAAATTAGTTACTTTATTGAGAGCGACAGTCGCAGATTTGAGACTGCCATTAAAAAATTCACTAACTACAATAGCGCTAATTACTTAAGGTTAATATTGCTAGCAAAAATAATGATAGTACAACAACCCAGGGTAACATTCACCAGAGGGTGAAAGGCGCAGCACTTACCCAGAAAGGCGTCCCTGCCTGGGGTGGAGGAAGAGAACGCAGCCCGTCGACTGGTCTGTCAGGTATCAAGTTTCTTCTCTCCCAATTTACCAGTCATTTTCTCCATCTTTTTATCCCCAAAATTATGAGGTTTCCCTCCCCTAGGTGACGTGTAGTATGATTTGGGTGGAGAGACGAGTGCTATATTCATATATGTTTAGCATGATCTCTATAATCTTCATTAGCATATACAGGGGTGTCAACTTTAATATGCACTTCACAGGTAATGAGGCAAAGGTCCATCACTGGGCATGGTAGCCTCTCAAGGAAACAAAGGGCTACACAAAGTCTCTGTTATCTTGATTTTACTGTCTCTGCTGACGAAAAGCAGGGCTGTCCTGGCTCCCCAAGACTACCCCATTATTTATGCATCCCGTGATAGCCAGACAAGCCTTCACACCCCTGGGTTGCACAAGCGATAGCAAAGCCAGTCTTAATTGCTCTTTGAGCACAGAGACTTCACCTCATTATCCAAATTCCACAGATTCACACTGAATCTTGCACAGACTTTTTGTTCAAAATGAGAACTGAGAGAAAAAAAAGAAAAAGAGATAACCACATTTTAGATGATAGCCTAGCACTTAGAAGAGTGAGACCTGAAATAGAAGTCATTTGACTGCATGTATAAAACTACATGAATTATAAGAGGAGCCTGAGTATCTCAAATGTAGAGGTCTGTGTTGCAGATGTTTAAAGTTAAGTCAAGATGAATCTAACTTCCATTTCCTGTACCTTCTTCCTCCTGGTAGAGCTTCTCCAATATTCCAGGAGAAAAAAAAAATAAGAAAAAATGAGTCCGTGCTTGGTGTAATGGTTCAGTTTCTGCTTCAGGCTATGTGCCAAAAAGCATGAAAGCTTCCTGCTGGCATAGGAAATCATCAAGAAAAATGATGATTCTAACCCTGACATTACAGCCCTCCTGGGAGAAGATACAACATGTTTTGGGGCACTGCTCTGAAGGCAGCGTATTTATTTTATCAGTCACACTAATGAAGAATGCAAGTGCAATTCTGAAAGCAGAGTTTAGCATTGCCACAACTAATATTCTTTGTTGGTAGAAGCCTAAATTGCTACTTCAGGCTCTAAGCAGAGATATGATCATGCATACAGAACCTGGCTTTGGTTACTTAATAGGTCATGCAGATGTCTGTGTTTTTGAGACAATATCTCCACTTGACAAGATTAGGATGAAGAGTGATAATAAGGACTCGCCTTTGGAGAATGTTGACATGTATTTCCACAATACTGTGACACTTGGATGGAAATTCACATAAGAATTGAGGCCAATAAATTTTTTTTGTGTGAGATTATTACTTTTTAATTTCTGTTGATAAAAAGGGTATTCCCTCAAAATCAGCATTTGAGACCTAAAATTTAATAATGACCTGAGGATAGAAGAACAGCATGCAGGTTACTATTATCGTAGAGACATTTGTTGTACTTTGTTACTTATTTCTAGCATGAACTGAAGTCTCCATAACTGAAGGATGAATTCACTAACACACAGCACCATCTAGAACTTTAAAATTAGTTAAAAATTCATTACACAAGTCCACTGTAAAGGGATTCTTTCAGAGTGTCCTAAGTTATTCTTACATGAGATGTTTAACTGGTAATCTCTGAAGTAACCTTTGAAAAAGTATACAGTAGGTGAAAAATTTATAAATTTCCATTATTAGAAAAGGTTTGTTGTGAGATAAAAATGTGAATAATAAATAAATTTAAAATAATAAGTAATCTCCCACTCTAAACCAAGATGAATATATCCTCTAGTATATCACAATATAAATAAATAACCTTGGTTCATCATGCCATTCAAAACAATGTGAGTCACCTCTCAATATAAATATTTTAGTGAAATTCTAACTTCTTACTAAAGCCACTCAATTTTTATTTTTTTTTAAATTTTGTTTTCTATTTTGGTTTCTAGTTGAATGTCTCATGAGCTACTACCATCAACAAAGAAAACAAAAAGAGACATAAAAGACAATTGTGATTGCGATTGTTGAAAAAATGTAGCCTACACAATTTCTAGAAAATGTTGCGTTGTGTCATGAACTGCCTATATTGTCCAGGTTTTTTTGTGTGAGCTGTAGCAGAGACTATGTATATACTGGGATTACACTTCATTATCATATGCTTTCATCAGCAGAATTTGATCTTACTTTGTTGTCCTGGTTCCGGTGGGGATAGGGTTAACTTTTCCTGGTATTCCATGCCATGTGAGCCACGCCCACCCTGAGCTGCCGGGGGAGGGGGCAGGAAGTTGCTGCTTAAAAGCGGGCTGGGGCGTCCCGGGTCCGGCCGGTCGGCGAGCGGCGGGGAGCGGCGGCTCCGTAGTCGCGTTTGTATATTCCCCTATCCGTGTTGTTGTTGTTTGCATGTTCCCTTTGCTGTTCTGTTAAACTGCCTTTGTCCCAACCCAAGAGTCTTGCCTTTTCTTACGATCCTTCCTGTATTAGGAAGGCACGTGCGAGCGGCACGTGGTTCTTTGTTGCCATCTGAGGCTAAACCACGACATTTGTTAAACATGGAAATGAATGGGGACAGCCTTATGTTTGGTTCAGTGAGATGAAGAAATAGAAATGCTTGAAAGAGTTGGGTTTTTTGTTTGTTTCTTCCCCCCTTCCTGTTTTTGCCTCTTACAGGATTACATGAAAGAAAAGTATATCAGTGATACCTTTCATCATATTGACTCATTTGTCACTCTGGAAGAAATTCAGGATAAACTGTTTTGCTACAATTTCTGTACACAATTCTGATCTTCTCGTTTGTACCTTGTATTCTGCAATTATATTCATTGACAGAGATAAACTCATGGTGGCCAGCATAGTGGTCAGCATCGCCCATTTAACTATCTGGAACACTAGACTATAATGAAAATAATTCCATGTCAATATGGAGTAACTAGAGTGGGAAGGCAATTTTCTAAACATCTAACAAATAGTCATAATATCATTCTCTTTCTCTGACCTTGCCTTTCAGTTTACTTAGGAAATACTGAAAGCAGAAACCTTTATCTTTATCTACTGCTAAATAATAGAGGATCTACCACTACTAAAATAGTGTCCCTATCAAGAAAATGAAAGAAAACATTATTTTATTTTATTTTATTTTATTTTATTTTATTTTATTTTATTTTATTTTATTTTATTTTATTTTATTTTATTTTATTTTATTTTATTTTATTTTATTTTATTTTATTTTATTTTATTTTATTTTATTTTATTTTATTTTATTTTATTTTTATTTTATTTCAAAAAGTTCTTGACATTGTTTCAGCTTTTTCAAGATACAGATATACAATAGTGTGCATCCTGAGATGGCTGAGATATTTGTGATTCTCATAAGGATCCAAATATAGGAAAGAAATAAATCCTTGGAATAGGCAATGGATGTTACCTGTTCTTTGACTCTTTATCTCTTTCAACAGTTCCGGGAACATGAAATACTACTTTTCTCTCTGTATATTGTGAGGGAATAGATCCAACCTACTTTTCCAGAAGTGTTTAAACTCCCTTAGGGTCATGTTTATTCTAAAAATTTCCTGGCTTTTAACTTTAGCTACCTATGTATTCTCAAAAATATCTGCTCAAGGGAAAGTGTACCTGTTCCCTGTCAAGTAGTCTATAAACACGAAATAGGTAGAGAGGCATTTGAACTGCATTTAAGTCCTCTAAGGAAGCTCAACAAAAGTGTGCTATGTGCATGAAAATAACCAGAATAACGTTGAAGTGATAAACTTGTAAGAGTCTAACTATATGTTATAAAAACTATTTGGCTTCAGAGAGACTGACCCTCTAACCTTCACCTTCCAAGACCAAGCTGTTGAATACTCAGAAAGAGTTCACTTTTCAACATTATGAATCTATGTATGGACTTAGAACCATACAAGCGAAGAAAGAAGAAAAACAGACACTTCTGTCTCAATGATTTCTCATGCAGATGAAAGGAAACAGAAATGGAGTGCCTTACTCAGCCTCCTAAAAAATTGCTGCATTTCACCCTCCATCATTTTTGGATAAACAACAAAAGCAATCAAAGGTTTAAATTGCATGGATTAGATTATTCTGGGAACAAAGATGAAATTGATCTATGAGGCAGTGTATTGCTTACAGTGGAATTCCATTCTCAGTTCCTTGTCAACCTAGGAAAGAAATTATTTTCATTTCCAATTAACACTGTTCACAGTGAATTCTGCATAAATTCATTCTAGTACATTGGGAAAATTAAAAAAGCCCCAACCCTTCATCTGCCTGCCATTTTCTGCTTATCTGCATATGCAGTAGGCCAGTAGACCAGCAGCAGCTGCTCTTGACTCACACAGAGAAGCACAGAGGAAAATAGCTCACATGACAGAAATAAAGGAGTTCAGTTCTCTAAATGAGCACATATATGAGCTCATTAGCAAGTGGCAGTCTTGGATGCTTGTAACTCTTTCTGTCCCCAAGCATTTTCTTTGTATTTATTGATTATGTGCTCTTCTGGAAAAAGAAATGTCTTCTTATATGCTGGCTTCAAAAAGCAGATCTGCCTTGAATTTTCTGACGTTTATCAATAGCATAGGGAAGATCGCACAGAGAAGACATATCAACTTCTCTTGGAATTAAAAAGAGTGATGAGACTAATATAAGAAATTTTGTCTTATCTTCCTCCATCAAATGACCAACACATTAATTTCATAATTTGATCAATAAAGTCCATCTTTCACACAAAAGCAAAGAGAGGCTCAGATTTATACTTTGAAAACATGGCTTAATCAGTTTACCATCAGCTTTCTTTTGAGTATTGCAATATAAATAAAGGAGGGCTAAGGCTATGTACAGCCACTCAGGGCAATTACCACTAGTAAAAGAGCTTACTGAGAAGATAAAATGTGCAAACTGTTAAAAATAGAAACCTCTCATCAAACATCCATGAAGTACATAAAGAGTGGACTGGGTTTCCTCAAATTTCAGGGATAATACTCTGTATTATGTCAAATAAAATTGGTGTGTATTCCATTGTAAAAAACACACAAGCCTTTTTAGAAAAAGAAAATGAGAGCATCTCTGGACTATTAACCAAGGACTGCTATACTGTGAGGAATATGTACTGAAAGTAGAAGGTCTATAAAGATTTAACTTCACTGGTTAGCACAATTCATAGTGAGTTATCAAAGGAAACTGAAGAGAAAAGATGACTTGGAGGCAGGAATGCATATCTTCAAAATCCTAAGAAATATATTCGTTTTCTCAACATTTATGCTTAACTTGTCTTAATGTCAGTGGGAGTTATGTGCACACATAGAAGAGACACCTCCATATGTAAACAGTCATTCATTTTCAGATGAGAAACAAAAAAATGGAAAAGATGATTTAAATTTTAGAACGCACTTCAAAAAGGATTGTGCAGACTATGAATCGGGGTTATATTCAGAACGTCTGAGAAATTCGGATCAACATAAGCAGAAATGACAGTAATTCCCTGTGCACTGTGACAGAAACCTAATCATCACTGTTACCAAAATAAATCTGTTTCCATTCAAACAATAGTACCATTAAATGCACATATAACGAACTTTACAAACTGCCTAACTTTTAATTCTTAACTCTTCTCTGACCAGAGGTGAAATATACATTTTTTCAAGTTGTTTTTTGAGTAGGACTAGTTCAATTTTAAGGTATGTGTTCTCAGGATCATGAGAATCTGATTAAATTAGCTCCAAAATCAATAAGTTTTTCATTAGATTTCTACCAATAAAAGAGAAAAAAAAGGAGGGAAGCAGAGAAAGATACTCATACAGTTTTACTAGGAAGATATTATTTAACCCTAAACTTGTCAAGCCATTTTAAAGTAACTGCAGTAGTAATCTGAATAAATATAATTGAAAACATATTGTATTTATTTTTTCAATTGCTCTTTGCACGTGATGTTCCCTCTTTCTGCTTAAGAACACATTTGGTTATATAAGAAAAGGACAGGCTACAGGAAAGACATACACTAAAAAAATTCTTTGTAAAATGGAAACCTCTATTTTATGTTGTACAGAAAAGGATTGCAGAGATAATAAATACTTTCAAGATAATGCAATATGATATGCAAAATTTTTCTACTCTAGTAGCAACAACAGAAATGTTTTGTTATTACACCTATAGATGAGTTGAAAGATGTTTTCAGATTCAAGAGTAACATTTCTCTCCCTTCTTCTGAGTAACAGCTTCCCCTGCCCATCATGAGAAGAATGAGGCTTCTTTGTGACAAAGAACCAGTAGTGAGGATTTCTAATGCAGAAGTATCCAGAAGACCATTTTAGTCAATCATAGCACATAAATAATTGTGCTTTTTAATTAATATTAGTCCCTGGACAATTTTTTTTTTTTCTTTCCAAGACTGTTGTACTGCCTGTTGTCTACGTTATTTTTTTTCAAGAAAAAGACTTCCCTTTCTCTTCCTGTTTTACTTTCCAGTAATTTTCAGAGCTGTCCATAAACTGTTCGATGATACATTAACACAAGTCTGCTAGAATGTAATTTTTTCCAAGCAGTAGTAATATTGGGGCTTATTCTAATGCCTTTTTAAATTTTCTTTCTTTCTTTTCTTTTTTCCTCCTCTTATTATAAGACAAGACGACACTACCATTGTGGCCCATTCCTGGAAACTCATTAACCCTATGATATTCCAAAATGTGTACGTTTCACAATGATGTGAAATGAATGCTAAAAGATTAGTGATATCACCTTTGGCTATTCCAGAACTAGGATTACTTTTCTTATCATATATGTTGTCACATTTTTGAAAAATGTTAACATAAGTGTTATTTGAAAAAGCCACCTCTTAAAAAATGCTATAAACTTATGGCAAACCTATCAACAAGCAGGTTTAACACATTTTTTTTAGTATATACAATAAAGACATTGTAAAATAACTGAAATGAGGCTTTCTCCATACCACCTGAAGGACCACAATCCATTCACTGTATTTTGTCCTTTGTCCCAGTTATGTTTACACTGTCATTTTATGTAAAGTTGAGAGGCATTTGAAGTGGAGATTGAAAAACCTCTTTGCTGTAATACAGATTGTGAGCTAAAGTACTCTTCCAGTAAAGAAGACCTGGTTGCATAAGCACACTAACACTGGTACTTAACAGTAAAAGAAAGCTTTATTCATAATCAGTGAAGACCATTGATGAAAATCCTCTAGTGGAGGTAACAGTACTTCTACACAGACTACAAAAAAAAAAACAATACAAAAAAACCCAAAAACCAACCAAAAAAAAAACCCCAAACCAAACCCAACAACAACAATAAATATCAAAAAACCCAAACCCAACAGAGTTCCTGAATCTGTATGGATTGAGCGCAAGTCTTAAAAATATAAATTCGTATTCTGTGACGTTCAGAGTGCATTTGGAACTTAACTAGGTGTCCTGAACTGTAACTTGATAAAAAGTTCCTGAAAATTAAGTATTTCCCTCAGATGTTTTCTGTGTGCTCTGGATTTGTGTTGAACGCATCATCCCTGTGAAACAGAGGATATTTTTTGTAAATGCCTCTGGATCTTTGGTATAGAATAGGTTTATATGGTTTCATGCTGTCCTATTCTAGGTAGCACAGAAAAACCCAATAACAGAACTGTAGGCATTTAAGAAATTGTAGGAAAATTGTAAATTACTTGTTATCAATGTCAGACAGAGATTTGAAGGTCTAAAATCAGGAGTGAAGTAGCACTACATTACTTATATTCCTGAGATTCTATACAATTCCATCTCCCTGTGGTAAAGGTGTTATATTTCTTCTTCCATTTAGATCAGAAGTATCTTCAACAATCATCTACTATATTAGTTAATCCAAAACTTAATCAAATAAAAATCAATCACACATTATTTATTAAAAAAAAGTTTGAAAAAATATTTTAAACAAAATTAATAATACTATTTTGTTCCTAATACCCTTATGAACTATCAGTCTTTGGTCTCCTGGTTTATTTATATAAAATATAATGTTCTTCATTCCTTCCTTATAGTTAAGTCAATATTTTCTGTAAAATTTAATTCATTAAGCAGTAAATCTGGATCAACGTGAAACCTTATAGGAGATAAGATCCCAGGTAATCAAAGAGATTTCATGCTTAGTACACATGAAAGGGTGAGGTTGATAGTGCATTCCATAAATTACTCTGGAAAACAAACTATAGCATGGAAATATATCTTTCATCTTGTGCTGTGAAAAACAACTAATTCAGGAAATGAAGGTTTTCCGTAAGAACATAAACATAATTTCTACCCTGGTTTGGGGTTGTTTTTCTTTTTTTTAGGTTTTTGTGTTTGTTTGTTGGTTGGTTGGTTGTTTTCCAAGTGAGAAATCTTCCCTCAATGTCATGTAACTGAAAACAGAATTTAATCTAGAGTCTGTATATACGGAAACTATGTTGGTCGAGGTTTTTCTTCCTGTGAATTTCAGACCTAAAGCTCCTTACTCATATTAATTTAAGACTTTTCAGTTATCTTACTTTTGAACTAATTTGATTTATATGGAGTTTGATGACAGTCATTGCATTGGGGAATACTGTATTTGGTTTGTGCACAGCAAAAATATTTCTGATGAAAATGAAATTGCAAGGTAAATAAATATCTCCTATGGATCATTACAGACATTATTAAAAGTATGTGACAAAGTGATAAATAGCATTATAAGATAATTTTATTTGAAGAACAAAAAAAGCTAATTTGTAAGTGTACCAACAAGCAGAAGGAAAAAAAAAAAAATAGACCACAAATTTGTTTTGCCATTCTATGCAAGAACACCAAACTTACTTACACACTAAAGAAGCAGTCTGACAAGGAGGGTTAAACAAAGGCATGTTGAATAGTTTAGGATTAATGCAGAAATCTCCAAGCATGGGAGAACTGTCTATAACAAATTGTTTTCATGTTTTCCAAACTGCTTTGGTTAATACAGATAAGATATAAAAGTAATATAGCAAGCGGGGAATATTTCAAAGAGTTTATTCTATTTACATATGATGATCCCTAACAGAAATTCTGCTGGCCACAATTTTTTCTTTATTAAAGTGGAATTTTATTCTTTTTTTCTGGAAAAAAAAATATTGAGAGCTATTCTCTACTAGGTTATGCAGATTATTCAACAAAAGAATACCCTTTTTGTCTGGATTCTGTTCATCATCAATATAAAGAACAACAAATAGGCCAAGTAAAATCTTTGCTTAAACTGGAAGCAATGTAAATCATATTTTTTAATATTGAATTCCTCTGATACAACATACAGTTGCAAAGAAATATAACTCTGGGTTACCAGGGTTTTCCTGGGAAACATGACACAGTAAGGCAAAAAGAAGAAAAACAGCTAAGATCTTTCTGTTAAATATGTGTGTGTGTGTATGTAAGCGTACCAGAGATGACTGCAATGGGAGTGTTTAGAAGACTCATAAATAAAGCCAGTTAAACTTAAAACTAAACTTTACAGCAAGGACATGCAGCAACAGTAGACTTTGTTAATGACTAGTTCTTAAGCATATCAATCATTATCAATACATATAGAAAGCAGTTAGTCTTTAACAATCATATTCCAAGTTATTTGAAAGTAACTTTCACATGTACCTATATAAACATTCATGTATAAGTATGGTTAATGCTGTGCATTTGCACAGATGCTTATTGTCCTTAAACATCTTAGATACAAAAAACAGGTAATCAAACTTGGAAAATTTGACTTAGTTCATTGACAGCATAAACATTTAATTACTGATTTCAATACTGAGAAACAAAGAAGACAAATATTTAAACACTTAGGGAAAATACTTTTTCCCATGTTCAGCTTCACTCAGCAGTCTGTAAGAACAAGTCATTACCCATAGCACAGGAAGATTAAATTTGGGAACCTCGTAAGCTAATTGGACATACAGGAGTCCATGAGACCATATAAGGTTTCCAAAGCTGCTGAGGGAGTTGGCTGATGACAGTGTGAGGCCGCTTTCTATCATGTTTGAAAAGGTGATTAGAGGAATTCCTGAAGACACAAATGTAATGTCCATCTTTTAAGCAGGGCAAGCAGGAGCATCTGGACAGCTACAGCCCAGTCAGCTTAACATCAGTTCCTGGGAAAGGCATGAAGCCATTTCCAAGTATGTGAAGGACAGGAAGATGATTTGGAATAGCCAGTATGAGTATACAAAAGGCAAATCATACCCTGTTAATCTGATTGCCTTCTGCAGTGAGATGACTGTCTGTGTGGATAAGGTGAGAGCAGTGGCTGATGTATACATTAGCTTTAGAATTTAAAGGTTTTTAGCACAGTTTCCTCATAGTGTAATAAAACTAGAGAGATATGGATTCGAGTAACAATAATGTGGATGGAAAGTTGGCTAGACTGTTGGGCCCAAAGGGAAGTGACCAGTGGTTAAAAATGTCCAACTGGCAACTCATTACTAATGGCATCCCTCAGAGATCAATATTGAGGTCTGTTTTATGTCTTTAATACCAATGTGCATGTGGGGATAGAGTACACTTTCAGCTAGTTTGCAGAAGACACCAGAGGAAACACTGACACACTCAAACATAGGTCTGCTATTCATCCTGCATACTGGAAGAATAGGCCAACAGGGATCGCAAGAGGTTCAATAAAGGAAAATACAAAGTTCTACACTTGGGGAGCAATAACCCCACAAAACACTATAAGCTGGAGGACAACTAAATAGAAGGAAACTTTCCAGAAAAGGATCTGGGGCCTTGATAGACAGCATGTTGAACTTGAGTCAGTAGGAGGATCTTGCAGCAAAAAATGTCCAACTGCTTATTGGACTGTATTAGTGAGAGTATAGCCAGCAGGTAAAAGGAAAAGATTCTTCCCTTCTGTTTGTCACTTGTAAGACTGTATCCTCAGTACAAGAAAAACATCAGTAAACTCAAGCAAGTTCAGCCAAGGTTAACAAAGATGACTAAGGGGCTGGAGAGGAGAGGTTGAGTGAACTGTATTTGTTTATCCTTAAGAGGAAAAGGCTAGGGAGAAGATCTTATTGCTTTCTTCAGATTCCTGTTGGGTGGTAGAGAAGATGGAGACAGACTGTTTACAGAGGTTCACGCTGGAAAGACAAGAGGCAGTGGACAAAAGCTAGAACATAGGAAATTCCAAACATATATTTACAAAAAAGCCCAACGAAAACCAACAAAAAAACCCAACAACCCAAACAACAAAAGTAGCATGAGATAGTCAAACACTGCAATGGTTTTCCCAGGAAGGTTATGTAATCTCCATCCCAGAAATTATTCAAAACTTGAGCAGAGAAAGTCCTAAGCAATTTGATCTAACTGATGGACAAAATGAACTCCAGAAGTCTCTTCCAATCAACATGATTCTATGATTATGTCTTTGTCAGCACTTTGTTCCAAATCTTCTGAACAGTGCAAGAGCTTGAGATTCTGCTATCTCATAAGCAGAGATCCCTACTGTAATATTTTATGAATTTCTTTAAGCTTGTTTTCTGGTGTAATCAGTTTAAATCTCTGAGAGCTACATACTTTGAGACAGTAAAATGTCAGTTTTTTATATTTCTGCAGGTGAAAAGAAATATTTTAACCTTCATGACAAGCCATTATAACCTCTTTTTCATGAAGTATTTATCCTTTACCTTTTTTTTGTATCATAAAATTTGTTGGTGGGGGAAATATGTCAGGGATATAGATAATTAGAAGTGTATTCAAACAATACCGGTATTTTTTTCTCTGTGTAACTATAGAGAATGCAAACGCGTATAAACATCCATATTAGTTGCTCTGCTCTACTGATTAGGCTTCTTAAGCCTCTCATCAATCAAGGTCTTGATTGATTTTCATCTATGGGTCACAAAGAGGGAAGGAAGTAAGCCAATGAGTCCTAGTCCACAGGCAGTCGTGGGTCAGTGTTAAGGCTTTGTATAGCAAGCTATATAAAGATTGTGGTGGTGTTCTTTTTTTATCAGTTGATTTTGCTGTAGAAACTAATATTTAAAATTTATTTTATCTTCATCCTTGGTGGAGGTTCAAGCTAAAGAGCTCAGTGATTATGTTGTCATCTGTTCGGAACTGTCAAGCTTTCTGTTGAAATAGAAAAGAAAGGCAGCATTATTTTTTTTGTTAGAAAACAGTCCAAGAGCAGCAATGGCTGTAGAAGACATTGCATTGAGGATTTAGGGATACATTCTGTCAGTAGAATAATTTAATGATCCTACCATGTTATCAGTGTATTTCTCAAATCCTGCCAGTGCCATTTCATTTGTATCTCAGTTAAATTTGAAACAATGGCATTTCATCTATATACTTATCACTTTTGTGCGAAGTGACAACTGAACAAAAATACTGTACATATATGTCTTGAGAAGACAACAGAGCAGGATGTCTTCAGTGTGCATCACAGCCATCCTGTTTCATGACTTCTCCCAATAACCTAGGAGGAAAATACAGTATGATCAGTCTTTGTGGTCTCTGCAGTGCTGTTTCAATAATAATGCATTAGTTTCTGCACCTCCCAAAACATCTGAAGGAAGATAAGAAAACAAACAAACAAACGTGTACATACCTTTTGAAGTTCACATGGTGGTGTCGGAACATGAAAACTTAAAAACACTACTACAAAAATTCACAAGCATTGTTGTATGAAAATTATAATAGCCAATACATGTATTAGATTACTTTGTGACCATGAAAACCTTTTATAGCTTCTGGCATGGACATTTTACATGGACTGCAGTCTTTCCAATTAAGTTTTAACAATTATTATGGCAAAAATAACTAAAAGGTCCATAATAATATATCATATTTTTTTAAGAGTGATAAATATAAGCTGATTCCTGGCTACTTTGTACAAAAAGAAGTTCAGATCCTCTACAGTTTATATCAACATAGTTTGACAAGATCGTATCACTTAAAAAAAGGTAAAGATCTGAACCAATAACTTGCTTGATAGCAGTTTTTTGTCTTGCTCAACAGTAAACCACTAATGTGTCTTTGAGTATAAATCTAGGGTGAAAGTCTTAGTCCTTTCAAAATTACCACAAAGCTCCCTCAAATGCCTATGGAGCCAAAATATCACTCACGGTCTTAAAATTTGGTATCCTTTAAGTTAGAGGAAAGATGTAAATCTTCTGTAGCTTGCAGATCTTTTTATCCCTTTTGAGGCTTAACATTACTATCAGAAAAAATGACAGAATTCCATACACATCATTATCAAGCATTACCTTAGAGAACTAAAATAAATCAAAATACAAAAATCTGATATTTGAAACAGATAATTAGCTCAATTAGATCAGTAGCTCTGCACCTTAGCCCAAAGACATAAAGTTTTGAATCTCTATACTTGGAGAAGGTAAGCAAACATTGATATTTTCTAAAGCAGAAATGTTTCCTAGAAATGCAAGCTTATTATTTTTTTTCTCTATGGCTTTATAAGTTGTTTCTGAAGAACCATACTGAGATTTCCAGAAGCCTTAATAGTCAGATGTGAAGAAATGAACAACTATTTGAGCTTAAAGGGAGTTCATTGATCAAATGCTCTTCATTCTTCATCTTCTCCTGCAGGGGACATTTTATCATATATTCCAACCCCATTCATGAAACAGAAAAAACACTATTGTAGGATAACTTTGAAACAAAATCCTCAAAGCAACAATATATGTATTGAGATCCATCTTCTATTCCCTGAAAGTTATATTCTTGCTGTTGCAACTGTGGTTAGTGTAGTTCATCTAAGTAAATGATGAAATATAATTAAAATGTAATTTTTTCTACTTAGAATCATAGAATGGTGTGGGTTGGAAGTGACCTTAAAGATCACCTAGTTCCAACCCCCCTGCCATGGGCAGGGACACTTAAAAATTTTAGATTCATTGTTCAATCAATAACAATCATATTGTTTTGCTTTGCCTTGTTTGGTTTTATTTTCACCAACGTGTGTGATGATTACTAGTTGTTTGATGTATCATAACTAGATATACAACATTATTTATTTTTGTAGTCCTCTCCGGAAGACATTTTTAGAACACTAGCATCACAAACGTAACTGAATTTTTAGGAGACAGAGAAAGTAGAGAGAGGGAAGATACTTGTGTGTTCATACCTTATCCCTCTAATATCTTCAGACTTCCGGGGTGTAAAAAAAAAGGTCTGAGCCCCTGTGATTTTTTCAGTTCTGACTAAATAACTGCATCTCATCTGTCTCAATATTAATGTGACAGAAGTTGAACCAATCCAAGAAAAATGATGTTATTCCAGAGCTTCATTTAACTGTTCTTCAGATGCATTTACACTCATCTGCCAACTTCAGATTTTTCCTTTTCTTGATTGGTTTTATATTTATATCTCAACAGGTTACTAGTTGAGATTATGTCAGGTTACGTTAAGACTTCTTGGAAAAGTGGGAGTTAATAATATATAAAATGTGAGTAATGATTTGCCTCAGCTTTGGTCCCCATGTAGGATTAAAATATTTGTGCACTGCATTTGTTTGATTATTTCACGTATCAGTGTGTACATTTGCAAATAAAATTCTAGCAGCTGTTTACAGCCATGAAGCTTTTGAGAAGGTGCCTGAACATCTTGGGAAAGATTCATCTTGCCTAAATTCAAAAGTTTAAAGTATAAGTGCTTCTATCTGAATTAGGGGGTAATTACAGTTAATGAAGGTGTAAGATTTACTTCAGATGCCTAACATAGATTAATTTGTCTAGTGGCATTTGAGATGTCCTGGGATCTCCTGCTTGGGTTCCAGCAGCCACACGTTCTCCACAGGTCCCGTGTTTTATCCACCAACCCTGTTTGTGTCACTTTGGTGTGCTAAGACATGTCAGATAACACTTGTGTGTGTAATTGAATTGAGCAATAAGAATTAATTGCAAATATAGTCAGTAATGTTTGTTTTATGATTCATTTAATTGAATGTATGTAGCCTCTTCACAAGGAGATTAATAGGTCTTTGGTCTCTACTTACTATATTGACTAGGTTTGACTCAGATGCCCACACATCTAGTGAGTCACATATGCACACAAGTTTTGTAAATATGATGCAGGTTAGAAAATATGATCTACAGAATATATATGTGCTTTTACTATACTCAAAAAGTTAGACAAAGATCTTAGTGAAGATCAGAGCAACATGCACCATTTGATAAATTGGCATAGGTTTGTGATAGGATTTGTAGGTCAGCAGCTGGAGACACAGAGGAATAAAATAACTAATGGCAGTAGAAGCCTATGTATAGGCAACTGAATGAAGATCTATGTACTTATTAACTATAATGACAAACTAGACACCAACTACCAGAGGTGGATAGTTATTCTAAGAACACTTAAGTAAAAACATTTCAGCAGCTGTCAATAACTTTAAAGGATCCTAATTCAACGTTATATTTCCATTGGGTTTGCTTACAAATTCCAGGGTATGAATGTCCCGCTTCTGTGTCCCAATATTATGCAATTGCACAGTTACATGGATGTGACTTTTCTCTTTCCTTGCTTATTGATGCATTGTATCTGGCTAATGAATGCACTCAGTAAAACTATAGTAAGTTCAAGCATATGACACCTGTTGGAGCTATTTATTTGAAGTAGTTTATGACTTTTTTTTCCCCCCACAAGGATATTATGACGAATAAGAAAAAACATACTTTGTAAAATCACAAATTCTATTAGCATATGCACACTTCATTCTTAGTGCTGCTGGAGTCTGTAATTTTGTAGAAACATCTTTTTACATTTCATATTGAAATGAAAATTATTCTTATTGTATATTAGAATATAATGTAATTATATATTTTCATAAAGCACTCCATTACTTCCCATAGGGTACTACATTTATTGTTAACACATATAAATACACACACACATGCATATGCATGCTAACATTAGCAGAGTAGCATTCAGAATGATCTATTTTCTTCCAGAATACACATTATTTATTAAGTACAAAGAATATTTACATTCTTAAATAGTAATAAATGAAAAATAGCAATGTCAGCACAGCATCAACTGTTTTCATAACCATTACCCACCTTCATGATACTTTGAATAAGATTTCATCCTTTCACATCAGGATGATTTTGACAGGAGGAGAGTGTCCCTACTTCAATATCTTTTGCCAAAGGGTCCTGACTATACATAGTTATCTTGGCTATAAATACCTATACTGGCTACATAATCATATTGTGTTAATATTCATTCTCTATCTCATATAGTTCTGTCCACATTTTTAATACATTTATGCAAGTTTAACTGTATTATACAATACAGCTATCTGAGTAGAAGTATGTATGAAATACTTAATGAAAGGTGTTGTGTGTTTTTTTTCTTTCATTGTAACTGTATCATCTAAAAGTTTGGTACAAACAAAAACACCAGTACAAGCAGTCAGAATTAATCTGCTGAGACTAAGTACAAATATTGATCATTTTGTTCATTTTCTGTTTGATATTCATCAGCCAGGAGAACAGATGCAACTATTTCTAAGAAGCAGTCTTACCATTAATGTGTCTGTTCTCACGATTTTATACATGATGTTTGTATAGCTCTTATCAGCATTAAAAAAAAAAAGAAAAATAAACCAACCAAACAAAAAAAGGGTGTTTATTTCCAAAATAATGTTTTATTTTGGTGGAATGACAAAAAGTCCCAAAATACTTTAATGATCTTAGAAAATGCAGTATTATTTTCTTTTAAAGAATTTGCTGGTGTGTAAGTTTTCTAAAGGTGTGCTGCCAAATGTCTTCCTCTTGCACATTTTCTTTGGATGACACCCTCCAACATCCTCTATTTTCTTTCCTGTTTCTTAACTGCTACTTCCAGGGCTCTGGGGTGCTGGTAGCAGGGGGTATCTCTCCCCGGGGTCTGTCAGGGTAGAGCCTGGTAGCCAGGGCCTGTCCCACCCCCAGCCAGAAGCAGGGCATCTGGGGGGCACCGGGGCAGGCCCAGGCACTGGGCATCTCCCTGGGGACATGGACAGGCCAAGGTGAGGCCATGATGGTACTCAGTGGGGTCCCTGGCTGGGCTGGGCAGAGCAGGGCTGTGGGGAGCTGGAGACCAGCCATGATGCGGCCTCAGTGGGGCAGGGGCTGATGGCCCTGGGGGGCTGAAATGGGCTCCTGGGACATGGGAAGGGCTGGGCAGGGACAATAAGGTTGTTAGTGTCCTCAAGGCCCTGATGCTTCTTACAAATTAATCTCAAACAGTGTTTCCCTTCCAAATTATTTTTATGTAATCTTTGCCCTCTGTCAAACCTTCTGAGTTTTTACTTTGTGCTTTGAGGGAGAAAGGGAGAAAAAGGTTTATGATCTGAATATCCAATGAAGTTCATTAAGATTAAGGTTAAAATATGTTGCAAATATTACTTCTTCCCTCATTCTGAAAAAAACTCAAAACAACAAAACACAAACACGAACACCAAAACAAAACAAAACACAACAAAACAAAGCAAAACAAAAAAACCCACCAATACTACAATGTTGCACCTTGTACCTGATTGATAACTCACTTTTGTTCATTGTGCTACAGAACTGCAAAATGGTATTACCTCTGTGGGTTTTCAGGAGGAAAGAAATCCTTCCTATTAATCATTTACAATTGTTGCAATTTAAAATTATCAAAAGACAGCTCTTTGCTGTTCTGAAGCATCTTGAACATAGACTGCTAGAAAATAAGATTTAAGATAGATCTCAACAGTGGACAAACACTAACATACATCATTATTTTCTTCCTTTTTTATTATTAGTTTGTATATATTTTAATATCAAGCTGTACCATTGGAGAACAACTATTTTTCCAAGTGCCTTCACATTCCTTAGAGAAGGGAGCTCATTTTTAACTGTAATAGTAATATCAGTCATGATATTTCATATACTGTTATTTGTTATGTTATTAATTTATCCATTGAAATGCAAAAGACCTGCTGTTGTCTTAGAGCTGAGCTCTGAGTGCAAGGCCATTAAAAAAAAAAAATTACAATTAAATATTCTGGTATTGTCATTTTCTTCACCATCTATCAACTTAGAGCATCCTCAGGGCAAAGGGTGAAACATGTTGATGTGCCTTCTAGGCACTATTGCACTTTCAATATCACTGTTTCCATTTAAATTCTCAGAGTTGTCATTAAAACACTTTTAGCACAAGATTTAAAATATTTGCATAACCTCTACTGCTATTCACCAGAGGTGCTCACAAGAAGTCTGGTTAGTCCAATGTTTGAAAAACTCATGTCACCTCCACTCAGGACACAGCACTTAAAGAGCGGGAGATGACAGTCTTGCAACTCATTTTCCTATTAAACTAAATTAGAGATTCAGCTTTTATGACAGATGTAATCTAACCCTTCTGTAACTGGCAAATCTGAAACTGAAATGTTAGAGAATGCTGGAGGCTTCACAGCTTTCCCAAGTAGAAATAGGATTTCGTTTTCACCAGTTATTTTACCATTATGTTTCTGTGCTCTTTTGCCAATTTTCTGTCATTGTTTTTGTCTGCTCCTGCACTCTCTGTGTATGCATTTGTGTCTGCATGTTAAAAATGTCTTCCTATTTTCTCTCTGAGTTGGTTGTCTAGCACAACCTCCAATAAGCAAAGCTGGCATTATGTCAAAGATTCTTCAATATCTCTCATGCTAAATATTTTTCCTGTGTTTTGAATCATCAAAGGTATGTGGGAGACAAATTTTTGAAATGCCCTGAAGAGAAATGTTGAAAGCTGAAAAATCTTCTTTTTTGATATTAAATATATTTTAATATTAAAATAAAGTTTTATTCAGAATTCACTACTTTCCACACAGTATTTAAACTCCACGTTTTTAAAATTATTTAATTTATATATACTACATAATATCTTCTTGAGATCCCACTGCAGATGTCCAACCTGCAAAGTAGAAGAGAAACTGTCTTCAGGTTTAATATGCTTTTTGTCACCATCATTTTACACTAGTATTGCTGTGTTTATTCACATGGATTTCTCCTTTTTACTGTCATTTAACTATTATCTTTCTTGTCACGCACTTTTCCAATCTTCTTTCCCATGGGTGCTCTGAATGTTATTTTGGGCCTCAGGTGTCAACCAGCATTGCTTACTGTAGCGTTCTCATTCCTTTTCTGAAGTTAGAGCAGTTCATTCTCCTATGTGAACTTTATCTGTTGTTTTCATTGCTGATGTTGTTATTTGCAGTCTTTTTTTCATTTTATTTTAACCTATGACATATGCATTGAATCCATTCATTCTTTACCTGTCTCAGTGGGATAGTATGAGATACATTTTGTTAGAATGAAACAGCTTTAGGGCTCTTAGAAAATCATGCTGTATGAAAGTATTAAAGAGGATATAATGTTTCTTTTCCCAAAGACATCTGTACACAATATATCTGCTGTTAAACTACTAAATGATTCTATTTTTTGTCTGCCACCATAGCCCAAAGCATTTCATTTACACAGTTGTCTTTTTCATCATATTGTTCAATTATGTAATTACTTTTGGTTTTTTTTTTCTGTGATCAAGTTCAAAACTGAAATGAACTTTCCTTTGTCCTTAACTGAGAATTAAGTACCCTATAAATAAAAAGATTCTTTTAAAGCTGTTTCCAAGAAAATATGTAATTTTGTGTATGAGCATCAACAGCTGGAAAATATGCAATGTTTTTATGAAGATCAGTACATTTTGATTCTTACTCAAATAAAAAACTGAGTTATATGATAGCTAAAATACATGGTAACACTTTTCCAATGACTCTGTAAATGGGTATTTTAATAATAACTTGACAATTTAATGAATATTATTTATGGAATGTGTAAGTGGACAGTAGACTTTGACATTAGGAAGTGATTTGAAATAAAAAAATCCATGAATTAAGAAGTAAATAAATAAAAGCTTTTCTAAACTGATTTCATCTTTTTTTGTTTGTTTGTTTGTTTAAAAACTGTTAAAAATGCATTGCTCTTTAAAGAAATTGACACGTGTACAAAGCCATATTTTAAAGAAAGTCACAAGACTTGTTTTAATAGCAAAAAAAAATTATAAAATTATCCTTTGAATGTCAAGAATTATTAATAGTCAAATTTAAGAGCTAAATGGCAAATTAATGTCTTCATAAATCAATATGGAATCTGCTGTAAAACCAGTCTTTGCACAAATTTTTCTTACTCAACTTTAGACAATCTATTTTGAACTTATGATGATTTTGAGAGATGGTCATGGTAAATGAATTACACAACTTTTTTTTGTATGACAAACCCAGGTTTTAGTCATTTGCTATATATCCATTTAAACATATAAATACACATTCTGCACACAAGCAGATCCTGTCTAGTGACAAAAGAGCTAACCTTGAGTTTTCCCGAGTAAATGCAATTTGTGTTAAATACCACCAAAATAACCTTATAACTGCTCTTATAAAGCTAACACTGAAATATGATGAAATCAAACCCTGCTTAACAATCCATTATGGCATGCATGCAGAACCTTACACTGCACATAATACTTTCAGAAATTCCGATTATCTAAATATAGTCCTTGTTTCTTTTTTGTCATTCCACATGTAGGCTTTTTGGAGGGGAGGATTGGAAGTGTGATCAAAGATCACGTATCAGATGCTGAAGAGTGGGAAAAGAAGCTAGTTAAAATTCTGCTGCTCTTTGCAGAAGGAAAAATGAATTAGTCTATTTCAACCTTTCCAGTCCTTCGTGGAAGCAATTATAGAATGCAAATATTTGTAAACCATATATATTTACGAACTTCAATATTATTTTCAAAACCAAAGTTATATTAAAAAAAAAAAATCAATATACCTTTCTTATTTGCAGTGTGCAGCTGATCAAACAAAAGGAAATAAAAGTCCTGAAGTATCATTTGCTTCTTATAAACTGCTTTTTTATTTCTACCTGAAAATTATTTTTAAGCACTATTTCCTGATGGTTTCAACACTTTTCTCCTAACACTTTAAAAGGCTTATTTCTTTCCATGGCGTGTCTTTATACAAAGATGTAATATTTCTAGTTAGAAGATGTTATGCTGTTATATATAAATTTTGTAGTCAAATTCTCTTCTGATTTTCATTTCATTCATAATTAATCATACATACAGTGGTGAAAGGATGTAAATGAAAATGTCTCATTTGTATAAGGTCTTTAGATTTACACCATCTAAAAACATGTGTAAAGCCCTATGCAAATATTCTAAATATATTATCAAATATAAATACTGAAATTTGTCTTGCACAAATGCATAATTTATGCATAACATAGTAAGTATAAGGAGCATAAACCTGCAGCTCAGTGCCATCTTCGGTAGCCAGTCAAGGTCAATGGACAGCTTTATGCTGTAGGGGCGATCTGTATCAGCTGAGGATCAACCCTGCCATCCTATTAACTAAAACTTTATCCACATAGAAATTTTAGTATCATATTTTTCTTATGTACTCATTCCAGTCCAAAGTGCTTGTGGTAATGATTCCTTCTGTCATTTGATTAACACCCTACTAAGTCTTGGAAGGGAGATGAAAAGGTAATTTTTGGCTGCTTAAAGAATCTGATTAAGAAGTAGATAAAATATAGGATATACAAATGATAAGATAAAAATGCTATACACAATGAATTAATGGAAGGATAATTATAATAACAACAACAATAATACTAATAGCTCTGATGTTTAAGCAAAAATTCTTAATTTTTTCAGGGTGTTTCTAACAGCATGGAAAACACTTCAAAAATTCGTTATTGATTTAAAGGGACTTTTAATTAACTAGCATTCTGGTCTTGCTGTTCTTGCTGCTTTGTTGCTGGGAATTTAGTAGATCGATGCAATGGACATCCCTGCTTTTTAATGTTGCATAGCAATACTCAAGCAGTGTGATGAAAGATGGATTTCTACCCACAATGACATTCATGTGGATATTAATTTATATCATGTTGTTTTATAATTGTTTACCTTTGTTGACTGTGGTAGCTGAAGGATGATGAAAAAATTCAAGAAAACAGCTGTCTTCACTGAAATTGTTAGAGGATGGATTCAGTCTCTGTGTATCAGTGCAATCATCAGCATCAACTGAACCATATATGAAAGCATAAACGTAGATGCCTATCAGAGACAAAGAAGCCATGTGGCTTACTTCAAAGTGTAGAAACTTAGAATGTATGATGAGATGGTGATTGGGGTGTAGAAAACAGACCCACTTTTTGCATAATTTATTTCAAACAACGGTTTCACATAAAGAGCCAATAAGAGCCTTTTGAGAGCATGAGATCTTCCTTTATGTAGTGTATTATGACTGAGAGACATTTTGCCTAAGAAGAGAGGAAAAGTTTTTACTGACATACGAATTTGTAGACATATTATGGTAAAAATATTCTGGTTTGGAGATTGCAAAGTTACTCACTGATTGCATCCACGGTCTTTGCTTCCATCTTGCTTTCAGCCTTCAATACTTAATTAATAAGTATGCAATAGCATTATTTTGCAGATGAGTATATAGCTGGTTCCTTGACAGAGACCAAAAAGTAGTTTGTGCCAGGGCTTGCACAATATGCATACAAAAGATATCACTTTCTGCAATTGCAATATTTGAAATTATCCTACAGTGCATCAAGAATTGCCCTCATATAACATGTCAAGCCTTTGTTCTGGAGTGACAACTTTGCCCCACATTATGCTTACTATAATTTTCTGTCACACTTAAACCCATAGCATCTTGTTATAACCTGATGTTTACAAGTAGCTGCTTAGAGGTGAGGAAGGTGACATGAAATCTTGAGGTGACCAGGTCTTTGTTTGCCATTACATGTGCCAGAGTCTGTTTGTATAACAAGGCTGATGAACTGCCAAGGTTGATTTTGCAAAAGAGATGAGCAATACTGCTTAAAATAAACAAATAGAAAAGATGTCAAGGGATTAGTGATATGTGTTGCCCTACTGATGCAATGCCATATATATATATACACACACGTACTCTGTTAATCTCTTTTTTCCAAGGCCTACGTCTTGCTGATCTTTGCACAAGACCACAGCAGAAGATTTAGCCCAATGCAGTGCTGTATTTGGAGTAGAGACTCTACTGTCAATCTATTAATACATCTTGGCCTCTGTCCCAGAGGCAGAGACTATAACAGGTGTTTTCGTCACAGTCCACATTATTTCATTATTTACCATCTTTGTCCTAGGGCTTTCTGCTGTGGATTCAAAAAAACAACAACAACAACGACAAAAACAAAACAAAACAAAAAAAAAAACCCACCCCCCCCACCCCCCCCCCCCGAAAATTCCCTTCCCCATCTATTCAAACCCAGAAAATCTCTACTTGCCTTTGAGGTACATTATTTCAACATGTGGACAATCCATTTCTCAAGCAAATTCTCACATGGGGCTTAGTGATCTCATTGCCCCCAGAGTAGGAATTATGACATCCACTCTTTTCTGTAAGGTCTATTTTGCAGGTGATTGATGAAGAACACCAATCCTTGGAGTCCATAGCCTAATTTAAATCCCTTTGTGTCTTCATTACTAGGAAGGGTCACATGAGCCATAGCAGAAGGAGATAGATGGCTTCAGTCACAAAGTTAACTGCCATCTTGTTGTCAGAGTGGCAAAATAATAGCTAAGGATTCACATGATGAATAGTCTTTTATAAAGATGTGCTGGTACAGTTGTAGGGTGTGGAAAGCAAGCTGGAAACGTGGTGTGTGCAGAGAAGATCTACATGAAAAGCACACGGAGTTACAGGACATCTATTGCAGTGCAGTAGGAAAAGATTTGCAAACGTGCTCAAAAAGACCTGAATCTCAGTAACAAAGTGGCAAATGACAATAAAGTTGAGATTGGTTCAGCAGCTCCCCGCAACAAACCAAATAGAAGCAGGGAATACACCATGCCCCAAACAGTGCTATAGCATATTCTCTCCCTGGCTTTAGCATCAGGAATTACAATTCATATTCTAGAAGGAGTAATGCAATTAGTAAGTAATTAATGTAATACATACCATATACTGTATGGTATTTAATAAATTAATCAGGATATGTTTTTCTTTGTGATCTAGAAGAAAAGAAAATCTCTTTCTTCATTTCTTAGCACATTTCAGTCTTCTCACTGAAAACATAAACTAATTGAGGCATTCACCCAACCTGGACCTTTTCCATGTGCTTCAATAACTTTCAAGTTTGAAAATACCAAGTTCAAGAAAGTAATTTGAAATATATTGGAAATTCATTTTAACTGGAATATAGAACTTTTACTACTTTAGAGTGTGACTCTCAGTTTTGACTGGCAACTCCTGCTTCATTGCATGTTTCTTCAAAGCTATCAAAGATTCTTTTACTGTAACACAGAAACATTTGGCATAGGTGTACTGAAGATTTCAAAACAAAACGTAAGGAATCAGCATCTCTCTAAAATGAAAATACTCTATCAAATTTCCCCTTTTTTACATAAGGATTAAAGACAAAACCTTGTGAACTTTCTTTACTTCATATTTCAGAGCACAGACAATGCGCATTGCTAAAGCCGTGACCTTCACAAGCAGGACAATTGTTCTTTTGCTTTGTTTTTTTTCTTTTTTCCTTTTTGAAAGGCGAAGGTTGGGGTGTTTTGTGATTCAGATAACCTTCATTCACAGCTAGTTAACTAAGTATTGGATTTTATAAAGATATTAAGACACCAGGCATTTGGATTAGTAGTGTTTGCCATCATTCATACTCAATAATTGAGGTCACAGGGATTATAAACTCTAATGTGTCAAATTGAATTCACCAGCAACACATCTAAAATCCTTTAATTATCTGCTTTGGGGGCAATGGATTAACTAGAGCCTGTCAGTAACAAATAGACATCTTGTTTACTTTTTCCTTTTTTTTTTATTTTTTTTAGGAGGCTACCAATAATTCTTTAGCCAATAAATACAAAAATAAAATCTTCCCAAAATCCTCCCTGTGTCTTAAGAAGTTTTACATTACCATTTAATCACAGTCACTGTATATTTGCATCCCCTGTTACAGAGTGGATAACAAGTGGAGTAAATCATAGTTCTTTGTCTCTTTCAGCCATTTATCACAGAGAATCATATTAGAGATACGTACTTAAAATGTCATTTGGTTTGGTAGTAAAATGATAACTAAAAAGATAGATATAGCAAGAAAGATATCTAAGTAGTTACAGTGTTCTCCATTTCATTTCCTTCTTAACTGATCGTTGTCTTTTTTGAAGTTTCTCTCTGATTTCTCTTGCTGGAAGACAGGGACAGTTTTCATTTCCTTCATTTTCTTCTCATTAGATGTTTCAAATTCACTAATGAAATGCTCTCAAAAATTTCTCACTCAAATTCTTAATAATAAACTTCATTAATATTGATTTTTTTTATTGCTGGGAGGTTTTCTCTGAGATTATTTCGTAGTGTTGTTAACAGTCTGTCTTTACAAAGCCGTATGTCCATTTTCAGTCAGTACCGTCCTAGAAACTAAAAATCACATCAATAAAAGACAGAAGCATTAACTTCTTCATAAAATGTTAGGTTTTTAATTTCCTCTATAATAACAAACATCACAAATGTTAAATAAACAGTCTTCCTTTCTATCATGAATTTATTATGTTACCCGAAATAATTTCTGGACTTGTATTTTAAAATCAGAATTTTCTAAACCTTTCCTTTTTATATAAAACCTCACAGATTTAATTTCTGATCAAAAGTGACACGATGAGAAAGTGACTTTGTTGATTTAGCTTTTAGTGTCTGTCTCAGGTTCCCATTGTGGTGCTTTTACTTGGTAATCAAGGATGATTCTGATTCCAGTCCTGCAACTGCAGTGAATATTTAAGACATCAAAAGGCATCTTACTGTAGAGGAAGAAGCTCATGAGAGACTAAAAGAGAGAAGTAAGTTTATCCCATTCACTCAAGTTTTCAAAGCCACTATAGAAATAAATAAACAAAAAAAACCCATGCAAATGGAGTAAATGGTAATGAATATCTGTGCCATAGTGACAAGTATTCAATCTGACCCAGTTTAGACATTCACACTGTTGATGTCTACATCAGAGCTAATAATTGAAATTCCCTTCTGAACTAATGGAGAGAATAGGTACTTGCAAGAGATAATTCATCTCATTGTGAAGCAAACACCTAAAAAAGGTCAGGGGAATCAAGCCTTGAAAGTGGCTATTTCTCTTTATAGGCTATGAAGAGAACAGAGAGATTAACTGGGACATAGACATTTATCCTCTAGGTTTTTTTAAGGTAGACAAGAGGAATCATTTCCTTCAGCTTGTACACTCACTCAAGTTTTCAAAGGTACTATATAAAGAAATAAACAAAAAAGCATGCAAATGGAGACAATGGCAATGAATACTGAGTACTGTAAGGTGATTTCATTAATAGCTGTGAGGCAGTGGGGATCAAAAGGGAAAGATGGAAAGATAAAGGCCTATGACAGATAAATTATATCCATTGTTACAGAATTTCACGGACCTCATCGGAGTTTTGTTTACTTATCACTACTCTTTTTTTTAAAGGTTTTCAGGCACTGTTATTTTTATTTTTCTAATTCTCTCATGTGTCTCATTGTGAAGAGTAGTATATATAACCCACAATTTCTACGTGCTTTTCAGAGGAGCCTTTAAAACAATAAAAGGAAAGTATTTTGGTAACCTTTTCATTATTCATGAAAGAATAAAATGCAAACAAGTATGTAAGCCAAGTGAATAACTTTTCATTGTCAAAGTAAATCTGTTGTAATATTCCAATTGTTATAGTTTATGTATACTGCTGTCCAGTGTTTCAAGTACTTCAGTAAAATGCACTAACATTAGATAGTGATAGATGAAGGATTGTCCTTACTTACTGCTGTTTGACATTGGTTTACCGTGGCAATAACTGCTTCATTATTTAATGGAAAACAATGTCACATTTCAGTGGCAAGGCTTCATCTTCTCAAGACACTGTTACACAATTGAAAGGATTGATTGCTGTCGATTGGATTTTGTCCGAGGACATAGTCACTTCCACATGCCCATGGATTTAACAGTCACTTTTTCCAGTCTCGGGAAACCCAAAATATCTTTGTTAGTCCTTTACATAATGCTTTCTGAAGTTGTTGAAAAAAACCCACATATAAAATATCACTATTTTTTTAGATGTCATTACACAAGTATCTGTGTTACTTCTCTCTCTCTTTTTTTTTTTTTTTTTTTTTTTTTTTTTTCCATAAGAATACCTAATTATGCAACTGGAATGACATTTGTTCCCCAAGTCTTTAGGTGAGTGTATGTATTAGACGAGCCTTATATACTAAGTGTGCTCCTTCTCTCACTACTATTGCAGGAGTACCTTAACTTCATTGTAAGTTTTCCTCATTAATTCCTGCTGCCACCAAGCAAAAGGTGATAATGTTTAACAAAGCGTCTGCCCTTGGAGAGGAAGTTAGAGTCCTCTCTCAAGTCCTATTCCCTACTTGCTGACAGCAGGTGCAATAAACTTGACTCTTCAGATCTCATAATCCAGCTCATATAGATTATCCTTCCTTTTCCCAATTACTTTGCCTTTCCTGCAGAAAAACCAAACCAAACCATACCAAAAAAAAAAACCCACCAACAAAACAACCAAAAAGCTGCAGCAAGAAAACATAAAAAAAAAAAAAAATCTTCTTTTTCTTAATAAAGCAAAACTGAATTTTGCCTAGACAGAGAGGTTCTGTGTTGGCACTGTCTACGTGCAATGTGTGACTCATGCACCAGGGTGTTTCTGTTACACTTCAAACACTGAAAACTGGAATGGAGATTCTCTTTGGCAAACATGTATAGCTCAGATATGAGACATCTTTAGTGCCTATGTCAGAACAAGATGTCCCTTGTTGTGACCTATGTGACCTCTGAACTATTCCAGTAGGAGATCCAAAAATGAGAGAAGAAACAACTGGATTGCAGCATGGTCTGAAATGAATGTGAAGGAGCAGAATCCACCAGCAGTGACCATCAGGAAGGGCTCACTCTCCTAAGAAGGTGGGCACTGTAACAACCAGAGTTGGTGGTTTAGAAATATATTGAGACTAAAGGGTCTTGTCCTTCAAATAGCAAATACTGATTAAGTGTGTCCTCTTTACCCTGTAAAGATTGCTAATTTCTTGTTCAAAGCTTGATGAAAGAAAATAATCAGATATATTTTCAATATTTGTAAATTCTGGATGGTCAGAGTAATTTTTAATGAAATCACATTGATTTTAAAAGGATTGTATGAGAGTTTAATCCTTAGAATGTAACATATTTGTATAAATCATATTAATACTCTAGACAAACCCACCAAAAAAACCCCACCTTCTACTACATCAAAGAACAGTACAGCTGTCAATTGTTTTTTGTTAAAAATAAACTTTTAAAATGAGATAACTACATACTCTTGTTTTATTTTCTTCTTTACAACACTCTCAAATGACAATGCTATATATACTTCCTCTAGATACCTAGAAATAGAAAAAAATTAAAAGGCCACTCTAATTTAGAATCCCCAATATTCTTTTGCAGTGTTACTAGATTATTTATTTTTATTAATAGACTGAACAGATGTTTTTCTATTAAGTTACTCTCTTTAAACAACTGTTATTTCAAAGAGCAGCAAGCATAAGAATTCTCACTTAGGAATAGATATATTCTGTAGTTGTTGATAAACCATATAGGTTTCTGTGGTAATCAATATATAATAAAAACAGTTATTTAATTATTTTATAATTGCATGTAATTATGTATCTTGAACGTGTTTAGATTAGAATTCTGAAGACATTGAGCATATAGAGGTTAATTATGTTCCTCTATATTAACTATGCATAGCATGCTATCTAATTTTAAATGCAAATTAGTATGAGATAACATAAAATACATTTTAATTTTAAGATTGTGAAGTAATAATGATATACTTACTGAAAATAGACTTTTAAAATGAAAATTACATTATTAACGATTACACCTATCTGTTTTAATACTCTGAACTGACAACTTATATATGAGGTTTGCAAGCAATTTTTCTGATGCAGTATGATTGTAATTTTTTTTAAGATCAATTTATTACAAGGAAAAATAGCATTTTGTGACACATTAATAAGCAGGTTATTTTTAGTTTTTGAGGATAATGAACATCTGGACTATCATATTGTAGCAGTGACACATCAGTAGGGTATTGCGATCTGTGTATCTGTCAGCGCTTTCTATTTCATTCCCTTTTTTTCTGTAAAAAAGCTTCATATGAACCACAATTTAGCAGCCCTGAATAAGATAACATTGATAATATGTGAGGGGACAACTGTAAAAGTGATTTAACACTACAGAAGCACAGATGTCTGTTTATCTCAACAGTCATAAAATTAGAAAATAGTCGGTAGTCGTAACAGTAAGGAACACACACTCAGAGAGCTACATGTGAAACAGTGTAAACAGTACTTCACTCAGACAACCTGACTGTACATCATCTGATCTCTTTTCCTGAGATGCTCTTTCCTAGCTATCTACATGGTACAGGAGAAGGCAAAGTGGGTGCACTTTCCCTTCAGTTCCCAGAATTCCTGGTGTTTCTTTCAGACAACTTGCATTAAGAACAATAAACAGAAGAATCCCACAGAAAAAAAACAAATATACAGTCATGCTACATTAAGAGAATTTGTTCTGCAAAGCAAGAATACAAGAGCTAGGAAATACCCAATTGCTTGGATGTTCTGGAAATCATGTACATCTTCATCATGTACTAGCAATTACAGGAAAAAAAATCATGCTCAGCCCATATGGCATTGGTTGAATATGAAGAGAGAAGAATAAATTTTCAGACAATGTGAAGCCAAACTGTAATTAACCTCTAGTGAACAAGTGTGAATGAAAATCTCAAGCTTGCCTTTTTTTTTTTTTTTTTCAGTGGGATACCAAATACATTTCCTTGATATATCAGCAAAGTTTTAACCAAGTGTCATACATGTGTTCTTGGAGCAGAGAAGTTCTTTAAAAAAATATAATAAAGCTATTTTAAAAAAAAAAAAAAAAGAATGTTCTTTTAATGCCACTGGGGAAACAACTGAATGGTTTCAGATGAAATTTTCCAAGAAAACTCAGACCTGTAAAAATATCCAGAGTAGAATACTTGCAGACTGGTGGGGGGGGGGAGAAGCAGCTGGAAATAAAATTGTAATGCAAAATGTCAGGCATTTATTACTGTCAGTGTCATTACCCATACTATCTATCATAGCACACTGTACCAGATCTTGAGCTAATCTTTATTCTTCTGGAGCCAGCTGGTTCTTCCACAGCAGTGATGCTTGAAAAGTTATTTCCAGATAGATATGTTCAGTTAATAGCTGCCACAGAATAATTTTTCCTGCTTATAATCTCCCCTTGATTGAGCTCAATAATATGCAAAGAAGGATTTACATGATGGCTTTGCATAAGTTTCTAATAAACTGCCCATGATTACTTCTGTGAGATTGTTCTACAGATGCACAACTACAACTTAATAACCACTTGACAGAATTACTTAAGGGAAGCAGGAACCTACTGGCCAATTTCACAGTTCTGCTTTATGGCACCCACCCTTCTAAATATCAGCCACTGTTATTGGTTTTGTTCCTTCAATGCTTTGGTATTATTTTCTGTATTACTGATATTTCGACCTAATTGTATCTAATTTGTTGAGAATTTTCATATCTGTAGCAATCTTTTAAGAAAGAGATTGGTTTCCTAGAAGGACCATAAGATTAAATAAGAGCTTACTGTCTTTATTTGGTTGGTACAAGCACTAAGAAAAGAAAAAAAACACAAAAAAACCAAAACACAACAAACCCAAAAATATGATTAGTAGGGAATAGAAACTTTATACTAAACCTCAGCTAAAATTGCAGTAAATGGTGCTCTTGGTAGTACAGGAACTGGCACACCAGATTACAGAATTGGACCAGCTGGTCTAGTATCCTGGTTCTGTTATGGCTAATACCAGCTAAGCATCAAGGAAAGGGGCTCCATTAGCTGTCAATCAGGTATGACTTATTCTTTCTATAACTTCTAGGCTGTAAGATATATCCCAGAATTTATGATTCTGTAGTTCTTCTCTAAAGAAATATAGTATTTCCATCACAAATGAAGAGAAAAATATACTCATTGTCACTGTAACAATATTTATTAATATTTTGATATACAAGCTAGTAATGCTGCACAGAATCAGAGAATAACTGATGGTTGGAAGGTTGGAAGGGACCTCTGGAGACCATATAATCCAATCCAGAAGTCTCAGAAGTCTTTGCCTAATATATACTGATCCAGAGGAGAAACCTGAACTGTTAACTCACAGGCTGAATTAATTTGTAAAATGTGGAGGTGAATGAATGAAGGAGCAAAACAGAGAGTATTTCACCCTATTCATGTGTTCCCAAGCTCCAGCTCTTTGGTTTTAGGGGAGAGAGACAGTAAAGGTACACTGTATAAAACTGATTCATAAAATCGTCCCTATTCATGCTTCCTCTGGAGATTTGTCTCCCTGGTTGTAAATCAGCTCAAGACATGCCACTGATAATCACATAATAATTTTCCAGACTATGTTTTGGAATATGATGAAGAACGAAATAAGAGTTAAGTAATTTAAAAAACAAAGAAACAAACAAGCAACCACTGCATTTGCATCTTTAGTATACAAACCATACTGTGAGGTTACTTGTCAACTAGACTTCTTTCTAGATGCATAGTGTCATTTGGTATCCCTCCAGCTTATCAAGGAGACTGTGATATTACCTAAGTAATAAAAAAAATGTGTTTAATTTATCCTTGCAAAAAGGGTTTATAGGGCAGATATTCATCTGCAAGGTCTTTGTCAAGTTAAGGACACATTTTAAAAGAGCCGATACCAAAAGGTGACCTAGACGGAGCAATAACATGGCAATAACAACATCCACAGTATCTGCAAGGTATTAGAGTTGACATATGCTTGGCAAGCACTCAGCTAGCTCTGAAAATCCCAATGTTTGAGATAAGCATCCTCATGCAAAGTAGAAATGAAACATATATATTTTAGAACTGCTTTTTCGAATTGAATCAGGTGAAGTGCTGAGTGATAGGGTTCTGCAGTCAGATAGGGTGCTGTATTTAATATTTCATGCTTAGGTGTAGCATTTGCTTAAAGATTTTGAGGCAGATTTTGACCATAAACACCATGCAATGCTAAGCCTCCCATGTTTCCTAACTTTATTGCAATGTGATCTTAAGCTTTTTTATTTTGTTTTAACTGAAGAGATTTTGCTGTTTGAGTGTTCTAAGCCAGAAAACTGCAGCTGTTGATGCATATTATTGGCACTAAGTCAGAGACAGCAAAAAGCAATTTCCAATGGTTCTTTCACCAGCTTATTAATTTTTAATGAATATTCTGGTTTACATAACCTTGACATATTTTTTGATAAAAGTTTTGAAAAAACCCCACAGTTACAGGTACTGATAGATATAAGATTTAATGATTCATGGTACATAAGAAGAAATTAGTACATTTGATGAAACTATAGAATGATAGAAGAAAACCAGAATTTTACACTTGATTAGAAGTAGCAGTTTCTATGGGTTAATTTTTTTTTGTGTGCCGGTGGCCAACAGTGACCTGTTGCCACAAAATTGTTAGTGCAGGAGGAGGCTGGGACTGTACAAATGGTAGTATGTTTAGTAAAGGAGGAAGCACTAAACAAAGAAGATTACTAAGGCAGAATTTTAAAGACAACCACATCACAACTATGAATAAGGGTGTGGGACAGTGAACTAGAGCTACTACAAAGAAGTACTTTGGGGTCCAACACTTTTTTTGGGAAGGACAGTAAATGTTGTGACAGGCATGGTCAAGAAAGGGGATAAAAAAGCAAGCAGAAAGTACAAGTGGGAGAAATGGGAGTGTCTGGCTCCAGCCAAGTTTCCAACCACTGCATCTTGGCCTAAAACAGTAAATCTGTTGCGTCTCTGCAAATCTGTCTGAATTTTCTGCATGATTTGGGAACACCTGGAGTGAACTCCATAATAATATTCCCACTAGAAAAGACACCTTCATAAATGTGAAATTTATACAATGATATTTCTTAATAAAGTGTCAGCTCTCTTTATTAAAAATGTCAATAGTTCTCTTAATATTAGCAACACCTAGGATCTATGGGAATCTTCAACTTCTTTAGTAAAGTGAAAAACATTTTGTTATTGACTTTAGTAAAAGAAAGTGCTAACTATGATATAGTCATGGACAATATTTTCTTTAGTTCAGTGGTTTTTATCAGCATATGTGCAAATGTTTCCAAGATTATGGAAGCAAGATATCCACCTATTAAGCATTTTTTCCAGTAGGCGTACATACAGATCAAATACTTATGCTATCTTTTTGCAGACCTTTTCTTGGAATCCTTTAACCAATGTTTACTTCAGTTATATACAACAATAACAGAGAAACATGAGCAACCAGCTGAAGAATATATTACTACAGTTAATGAACATTTAGTTGCTCTCAGCTGTCTGCTCACCAGAACTATATCTGTGAATTTAACTAATTTGATGCAACCCCATCACTACTAACCTAGGCCTCAGACAAAATAACTGCAGTGTTACTGTGATGTAGGAAAATATGAACCAGTGGTTCACATATCAAAATCAAGCATAATTTAATTTGTGTTGACTCTGACTTTTAATATTTTCATTCTACAGTTTGCAAGTAGTTCTGTGATATACTAAAATAGTGACAAATGAATAGCGCCTCTCAATGTTGTATTTCACACTTGTATTTTCTGATGTATAAAGAATATCACTGTGTAACTTTCATTTCTATAAAAACAGATAGGGGCACTCTCTTACACTTCTACCTGGAAGCAGATTTTCAACAAAACGGTAGAAAAGGTAGTATATATTTAAGATGTGTAAAATAATGGTTTCAGTTGGAAAATAACTTTAGGGATTATTAGCAAAGACAGAAAGAGGAACTTACTGCGATAGTTTAAATCTCATTTTCTTAGAATACCAGATAAAACACATGTAAGAAGACAGATAAAATTAGTACTATACCATAGCGCCACTGAATAGACCTTCAGATGTACATTGTATACTGGGGGGGCTCTATCCAGCCTAAAGCAAGAACTCTGTTCACAGTGAAGTTCTGCTAACACAATTTTATTTTCCTTCGTTATTATTCTGTGGGTGTTGAATTTTAAAGTGGGACAGACAGTTATCCTTATGGATTCTATAAAGCTTCCAACAGGAACCCCTGGAAGTATTTGTGTTCCTTGTACATGTCTACACTGCAGACTAAGCTGGCTGTAAATGAATTGTTCCAAGAATGCAAAGCAAATTAGCTGTTTCATCAGACAGTAATTGCACCACAGCTCAATTCAGTTTAATGCCCTCTTCTGAGAAAAAGAGTTGAAACACAGTGTGATGGATGGTAAAGCTATTAAACCTGTTTATTCCAGCTCTAATGGGTTCACCCCAACAAGGGGTGAAGCTAGACAGTAGGTCACCTTGTCTTATGTAATACACATCAGATCAGGAGCATCCCTCTAAGGAGAAAAAAGAGTACTATACCTTCACCGATATGCTTAAAGAAACATTTAAATGAAAGGGTAAAGAATCACTGGGTGACATAGAAAGCAGATGCCCACAGCAGGAGTAGAGTGGCAGATGAATGGATATAGGGCTACCTTGCAACAGACTCACAGTCAAGTCCTACGGGGATCCAGGGCAGGTTTGGAAGAGTTTATCAACACAAGAAGTCACAGGAATCTGTCTGATTGGAGAAAACAACCTGTATTGGAAAGTGAGCAAAATGTAGATTTCTATTCAAACCTTTTGCTTAAACTATGCCATACCTAGCAGTGTGTGTTTTCCTCCATGTAGTTACAATGCTCAGGTCTTGTAATTACATTCCCTAAAGGCATACATTTAGAGATTGGAAAATTTTAGATCTTTCAACACCTCACTTCAAGAAAAGAAAATAAGAGACATTTCCACTTCAGTAGAAATTTACTTTAACCAGTTTGGCATTCCAACTGGAACTGAGTCTGGCTGGGATGGAGTTAATTTTCTTGATACCACCCTTATGGTGCTATGTTTTGGTTTTTTGACTAAAACAGTGTGGATAACACACTGATTTTTTAGCCATTGCTGAAAAGCATTTGCACAGTGTCAAGGCTTTCTCTGTTCTCATGCTGCCCTGCCAGGAAGTAGGCTTGGGGTGAGCAAGAATCTGGGGAGCAACAAAAATAGGACAGCTGGCCTGAACTGACCAAAGGGATAACTCATATCATAGGACATCATGCTCAGCAGTAAAAACTGGGGAAAGGAAGAGGAAGGCACAGTATTCTGAGTTATGGCATTTGTCTTCTCAGGTAACCGTGATACATGTTGAGGCCCTGCTTTCCTGGAAAAGGCTAAACACCTGCCTGCTGATGGGAAGTAGTGAATGAATTCCTTATTTTGCTTTGCTTGTGTGCACAGCTTTGCTTCACTAAGTAAACTCTCGACCTATGAGTTTTTCTTGTTTTTTCCCTTTGAATTATCTCTCCCCCGTCCCACTGGGTCAGAGTGAGTGCACAACGGTTTATCTGCTGGCTGGGGTCAACCCACCACGGTTAAACAGAGTTTTTCTTTGTTTCAGCAGTTAGGATGCTCCTCATCCCAAACAGAATCATGTCTGCTCTGTAAGTCAAATGCTGACAAAGATCCATAAACCGAGTCCAAAGGAGAGGGATGGAACACCTCTCCTATGAAAAAAAAGGCTAAGAAAGTTAGGGTTGTTCATCCTGCAGAAGAGAAGACTTTGGGGAGACCTTGTTGCGGCCTTTCAGTACTTAAAAGGAGGCTCATAAGAAAGATGGAGACAGACTTTTCAGTGGGGTGCGTTGTGATAGGACAAGGGGCAATGGTTTTAAAATAAAAGAGGGTAGATTTAGACTAGATATAAGGAAGAAACTTTTTACAATGAGGGTAGTAAACACTGGAACAGGTTTCCCAGAGTGGTGGCAGGTGTCCAACCCCTGGAAACATTCAAGGTCAAGTTGGACACGGCTCTGAGCAACCTGATCTAGTTGAAGATGTTCCTGCTTATTGCAGGGGGGGCTGGACTAGGGGACCTTTAAAGGTCCCTTCCCACTCAAACTACCCTATGACTCTATGATTACAAGTCCTGCAAAAAAACAGTCCCATGTCAGAAGTGCAGAATAGTTTTGATGTATGTTGAATACAGTATCTTCACCTCTACTCAGCACTGGTGAGGCCACACCTAGAGAGTTGTGTCTAGTTCTGGGCTCCTCAGTAGAACAGGGACATGGACATATTGCAGAAAGTCCAACAATGAGCCACAAAGATGGTTAAGGGACCAGAATATCTACTCTGTGAGACAAGGCTGAGAAAGCTGTGTTTGTTAATGCTGGACAAGACAAGAGTCAGAGAGGATCTTATAAATATGTACAAATACTTGAAAGGAGAGTGCAAAGAGGACAGAGCCAGGCTCTTTACCCTCTGACTTCTTTACTTCCCTCTTTACTTCTTTACTCTACTGACCCTCTTTACTTCCATCTGAACATCAGGAAACGCTTTTTCACTGTGAGTGTCACTGAGCACTAGTACAGGTTGCTCAGGGAGTTTGTGGGTCTCCGTCCTTGGAGATATTGCAAAGCCATCTGGACAAGGGCCTGGGCAAGCAGCCCTAGGGGTCCCTGCTTGAGTAGGAGGGTTTGACAGAAAGCCTCCAGAGATCCCTTGGGACTAATGAGCAATAACTTCTCACAGAGAGGAATTCATGAAAAGACATAGCTTTTACCAACAAAATTATCTATGTTTTTATTTTTCCATATGCATGTAAGACACCTATCTACTGTTTAAACAGTTGATGCTGCCTCATTTTTTGCACCATTCCCTGTGGTAAGTAATATCGAATAGTCATATTCAAAAGTAACAGCTATGATGAGGTAACAGAAAACTTAATAAACATATATTTAACAATTTTTAATGTATGTATGCGTGTAATTTTCTAAAGAAAATAGAGTAGAATTCTGCTGCCGTTGAAGGCAATTACAAAAATCGTACTCATTTCCCTAATAACAGAACATGGTTTTTACTTGATAGCCTGGTTCTTCATCAGAACTACTCATTGTAATTTATTAGGAATATTTTTGCTTTTTTGAAGAACAAAAAAGAAAGTAAAAAGTCCAGAAATAAAAGAGTAAAAGATGATGTCAGACTTTCAATTGATAGGTTGATCTGCATACCAAGGGAAAGTAATTCATTTCCACAGAGTAAAAAAGGATCAGGGGGCATGAAGTTGAAGTTTACAAAAGCTTAACAGAAGGAATAGTATGAATACAGATTCATTTTTCAGTGGAGGGAAACTACTAAAAATAATGAAGTAAGAGTATTGAGGCTAGGTAAGTATGGTGGAAAATATTTTCCTACCTAAAGTTAAAGAACACAATTAATATTCATTAACAAGAATTTCTGAAGTATCATTCTTAGCTCAGATTTGTTTTATTTTACCAAGGAAAATTAGAAGTACCTTCTAATCATTCTTAATTTAACTGATTTTTAAAGAGACAAGATTAATCTGAAAGTTAATCATAAAGAATAGTTTTAAGTTCTTGAATGCCATAGATTAGAATGTTACAAAGTCCTGAAGATGTAGAAGGACCCTCACACAAATCCTCACTGGGGTTTAATATAAGCAGAAGATTTAAAGTTCTTTATAAGCTGATCTAAGACTGGCCTTTTATCATACTGAAAAGTCTATGAAGATTTGAATTAAGAGAGAGACATAACTTTCACAAACATTTGAGAAAAGTTAACATGTAAAAAGAGAATGTTCAACATGCTACATTTATAAATCAATGTTTTATTTCAGCAGACTGATTTCAAGCTTATCTAGTGTCATAGAGGTTCAAGACTTGGTCATTCCATATATAACCTACCAACATGTATATTTCATTGCAAAGACTAAAAATCATTCTGAATTTAAGATGAGATTCCAATAACAAGGATAAGCATAAGGGAAATTTTGTCAGAAAAGTGGAAGAACAGAAAGATGATGTCTGATATGCATATTTGAAAGTTGATTAAGTTGAAGTAGCTGTATATAAAAAGAAACATAAATCTGTTTGTGGAGGAAGATATCAGTTTGTTCATGAGATTCTACCAGCTATATACTAGAATGAACAACTGAGCCATGTGGCTGCTTGTGAGGAGAGTATCTGTCTGCTTTGCAGCAACCCTTTAAGTACTGGAATACTGTGATGAGGTCCTCCCTGAACCTTCTCTTCTGCAGGGAGAAAAGACCTAACTCCGTCAGTGTTTCCTTACAGGGCAGGCTCTCCAGCCCTTTAATCATCTTTGTGGCCCTCTTTTGGACCCTCTCCAGTCTACCCACATTCTTGAATTGCAGGGACCAGAAGTGCATACAGTACTCCAGGTGTGGCCTGACAAGCCCTGAGTAGAGTGGGATGAGCTCTATTACGGCTAGAAATGCACTTGCAATTGCAGCCCAGGAATTGATTTGCCTTCGTTACTGCAGTGACACGTTCAACTGGTTGTCCACTAGGAACTCCATGTCCTTTTCAGCCAGGCCCCAGCCACACAGAATGTAGCCACACAGTCCTGTATTGGGCTCTTTGGCTTATTGGGCTTCTTTTGTCCCAGGCATAGGACTTTGCAATTGTCTTTGTAAAACTTCATACGTCATACTTGAGAAAAAATAATTCAAATGTTGCATTTTTTCACTCTGTGAGTATTCATTTGTGGGGAAACCAACAAACAAACAAACAAAAATAGACAGTGTGCCTGAAAAAAACCTACTATATCTCTACAGCAGTTTATTTCAAAAGAATATACAACATATGACAAAATAAGTTCTATTTTATAACCAGTAGAAAAGAAAATCTCTGAAAGGATTTTTTAATGTTTGTTCATGCTCAGATGCATGGCAAAAGTTGATACTATCTCTAATTCTGTTTTAAACTCTCTCTTTAATGAGAGCTTTTCATTTCACTCCTGCAGATCAAATCATGACATTCTATGAGAAACCAGGCAGTTCAATTTTCAATATTTCTCTGAAAATACCATCTGCTGTTTAAACCTTATATAAACATACATATCATTACTTATCCTTTGTTCTCAATATTAACATTTCATTTGATGAAATCTAATGCAATCCAGAAAAAGCTGAACAATGTGCATATAGTTATTCTAATTTTCTTAATTACTTATTACATGGTTTCAGAACAACTTTCTTAAATTATATAAACCCAGAATTACCATATGTCATTAGTCTATAGATCATTGCTATTCCTTTTCAAAATTAGACACATAACTTAATGTGTTGAAATCTACATTCCTAATAAGCTGAACACTTACAGACAGGATGAGGTAGTAAGAATAAATTGAATCTCAGCAACCACAATGAATAGGAAATCATGCTGAAGTTAGTGTTTACAGAAATCCTAAATCAGTGAAAGTTTATTTGGCATCTCTGTTCTACTCCAACAGTAACTTCTATATAAAATGAGTCTCTTAAAGCTCAAGTTATATTTTTGGGCACATTCACTGAAAACCCTTTGTGATGTGCTGCTCTGCAGACAGGAGGTCTCCTGACAGACCAAGTAGCCTCAACAGTGGTTGAAGATATCAAGATTTGTAATATTCCCTTTTAATCCAGGGGCAGCAGAGGGTAATTCTATCTGGAAGTCTGCAGTAGCAAAGAATATTGTTTTTTGTTTCCATTTGCAGTAACAATAATTTCTAATAATGAAGGAAAGCACAGTTAGTTCACTACATTATACATAGAAATTATTAAATTAATGAAGTGAAATTTCTAAACTTGGAACTTAATGGGCTAGAAATTCCAAATGATTTTTATTATCTACATTAGAAAATACACACATGTCATTTACTGTGTTCTAAACCTCCTATGTCTATGTGATTTGCAATGGTTGTTCAACTCTAGTTTATGGTAAAATGTCCACTAGTTCCCTTACCTCCTTTAGGGACCTAGGGCTGAGAACCCAGTGTGACCTGCACTGCTATCTCAGTCTTGAATAACTTTCTCACCAGCAAACTTTTGGATCAGCCTCTAATGGTTCCCGCACCTTATGATGTAGATGGACAAAACTGAGGGCTGGCAGTCCAAAATAATTAATCACCTTTGCATTCAGTGTCTTTTCAGGCATATAAATGACAACTAAGAGCTCTTTCCCCCAGTAGACTTGCACCCTGAGTTCTGCACAAAATATTACTTCTTTCCCAGCAGCTGGCTAATGTTATCCATAGACTTGCTTCTTTTACCTCAATCGTATTTAATTAATTTGTTTTCTTCTATGTTGGCCGTGCTAGGATTTATTTTCAAACTACAAGTTTTGAGGTGTAGTGGGCTGACCCCAGACAGCAACCGAGCACTCACCAGACACTCTCTCTTCCCCTCCAGTGGGATGGAGGAGAGAATCAGAAGAGCAAAAGTACCAAAAACTTGTCAGTCAAGATGAACTCAGTTTCATAATTGAAGAAAAAAAAAAAAAAAAAGGGAAAGAAAAACCCAACACCCCCAAATCCCTCACAAACAAGAAACAAGTGATGCAAAGGCGATCACTTACCACCTCTAACAAATAGACCAATACCCAACCAGTCTTCAAGCAATGACTCCTTTGGAAAAACTACACCCCAATTTTATTGACAAACATGATGTCATATGGTATGGAATATCTCTTTGATCAGTTCAGGTCAGCTCTCCTGGCCGTGTTCCTTCCCAGCTTTTTGCCATCCCTATTCTGCTTGCTGGGGATAGGGCAGAGTGAGAAACAGAGAAGGTCTTGACACGGTGCAAGCACTACTCAGCAATAGGCAAAATACGTGTTGAGTTGTCAACACTGTTTTAGTCACAAATCTAGAACACAGCACAATACAGGCTACCATGAAGAAAATTAACTCCATCCCAGCCAGACCAAGGCAATGTAGACTATCAACAGTGTGGATTATATATCTTAAAGTATTACATATGCAAATAAATACTGAACTTCTGAGACAATAACGGAAAATCTGTAGGAGTAATAGCCGTATTAGTAGGAATATATACATACTGCATACTATATTTGCAGAGATATGCTGTCACTTACAACAATTCTCAGACCTTTATAACGCTCTTCATGCATCAGTCCCAAAGCACTTTACATAGCATACAAATAATAAAATGGATCCTCAGGCAAAGATCAAACTGACTTACATGGACAAAGATTACTCACAGAGCTTTCTGAGTTGTATAGCAGTAAAAAAAGCAAAGAATTAAAACTTAAGTCCTTCATAGGAACTATCTACTATAAGCATGTCTGAATTAAAGTTTTAGTCTAGATCAGGAGGAAGCTTTTGAAGTAATCTCCTTATTATTGGCCCCTATTAAAACTATTTCAGTTCATTGTGAAGCACTGTCTTTGCATAGGAACTGGATTTCTTTCAGAGGAAATCAAAGTGGAAGACGTATTGCAAAAGTGCACTGAATGCACAAGTGGGCTTTCAGTCCATGGGACCAAACTAAAGCTACTCTGAAGTATACTCTGTATACCTTAAGATGTATACAGTGTGGCATTTATACCCTCCGTAACAATTTTTGTTCTACACATCAACTCCTTTTCATCCACATTAATTTCAAAAGTGGCTGTAGACTATGCCACTAACAATAATAACACACTGCAGATAATTTAAGCTAACTATATCTTACTTATACTTTTAAAGTATTTTCTAGAATCTCTCTGCCTCCCTCCCTCCCTCACACACATATACACAATCACACCTCCCTGTTTTCTTGAACTGAGAACAGCAAAAGGCTCAAAATACTTTCAATCCCTACAGTTAACATTTTATCAGAACACATATGTTATAAAAAAAGAATGAGAAAAGTAGGGATAACTCTTTGATTGAAGTAATTAAATATGAAACTTTCCTTTTCCCACTGTGCCATTGCAATGACTTCACTTCTTCTATTGCTTCTTCTAGTCTAACTATTTCCAGTAGCTTGCTGGGCTGAATAAACTTCACAGAATTCCCTTTCTGGGTTTGTAGGAAAGTTTCTTTTGTTACCTCTGAGGTTTGTCTTTGGTCTGTTCTCTAATTGCAGACAGACTCCTGCTCCTTTGAGAGTCTTCAAAGCTGCATGGCAATCTCTTTCATTTCCAGTTTTCTCTCTCTGGCACTTCAGACATCTCTTCCCAACCACACACAGGCACATACACAAATCTGAAGATGATCAGTTGTCTTTAAGGAGAAGGAAATTTCCCCTTTCCTCTCATCATCGAGCCAGAATAGACCAGTCAGGGCAAGGTAAAAACAAAGTCTTTTGAATTACTGTGCAATTCACAGTGTTTTGTTTTGCTATACTTGGTTAAAAAAAATACATTATTTATACTGTAAAATAGAAGCTTACAAATGAAATTATTCTTTCATCCTTTTTGAGAAGTCTCAGATAAAAGACATACAGATCAACACAGTTGACCTTAACTTAAGCAAATTAGAGAAAGGTGAATAGCACAAATGAAAACCTGTTAAATAGGAAGAAAAACAAGTTATCACTGTTTCTAACAAACCCAGAAGGTATTTACAGTAGATCTGAGAAAACTGTAGAAGTATTTAACTAAAATCACTCATTATATCTTTTTAACTCTCTCAAAAGTAAGACTGTTTGTTTTAGCTTCTAGCTACATTACAGTCAGTGGCAGTATAATTATCACCATTAAACAATATCTTTCTTGAACTCTAAGAATGTATGGCAGTAAAAAGTCATGAATATATGATGTTAGGAATTAACTATTTGATGACAATACTCTTAAAGTCATGGCTGATCTCTAAGGAGTATTTCAGTGGAATTCAGTCTATGAGAAGGGTCCCAAGTCATGGGATTCAGACTGCTGTATTTTCAGCATTTCATGGCATTCTCTCTTTCTGACTCCTCTGTCTCCATGTGGATTCCAAAAATGTTTCATTTTTGTCAAGATTTCTGGTACTAAGGCCATTGTGTAATAAACGTTTTGAAAGTGTCAGGGCCCTGAGGGTATTCAAACGCCTGACTGTCCCTGGTCAACTCCCCTGGAGCTCCCCCCACCTCACACATGACCCTGTACTACATTGCAGCCCCCCATGGTTGTCAGTCCCTCAGCATTGTGACAGCAAGATGTGGTGGAGGTCAGGGATCACCTTTCTTTCTCCAGTCTATGTGCAATTCTTTCTGTGGAAGGAATGACTCCAGAAGTAAGGGGTCTTCATTGCAAAAGAGAGATGTCTAGAGTGAGTGTGGAATATATTTTTATGAGTGGCATGGAGAGGGTGGGCAGGGATGGACCTTCACTTTGTCTTCCAGGGCAAGAACTAAAAAGCATCAAATACAGTTGGTAGGAGTCAGGTCCAAACCAGAAGGTGGTAGTTCATTGAAGGTAGCTGTCTCATGTAAAGCTGTGCTAAAGAATATCATGAATACTGACAGTCCGCTTGGGTTCAGCTCTCCAAGCCTTTGAAAATAGTGGAAGGCAGAAAGGATATCAGGAGATGTATCTTGTAGAATTGCTTTTGTCTTACTGTTCTTCATGCCTTTGTATACAGCTATTCTCAAAAGCAAGATACTGAACAAGATCCACCTTTGGTTTGACCCAGTATATGGACGTTCTGATGTTCTCTACCTCATACAGTTAAACATTACACCTTTTGTTGAACTATGACAAATTAATATGCAGTGTTATCTTAAAACTTCAGATGTGTTCTTTTAGAAGATACTCTATTTTTTTTATTTTTCTTTTTTTAAATCTTAAAAATGAAAAAAAAACCAAAACCACTAAGGGATAATAAAAAAACCACAAAGTGTCTGATTCTTAACAGCATGTCATAATGGAAAGCTCAGATCTAGATGCAAACTCTAGCATTAATCAGCAGTGCTGCACAGATGAAAAGCTGTTGAAAATAATATTGCTATTCTGTAAATAATCTGTTATTTTGCGTAGTGTTAACATATATAGATGGTAACTGATAAGTTCATTAATATATATACACACTTCCAAGGGAGTTAATCCTGTTAGGTGCTGAACGTCTTCATTCTGTTTTAATATATTAAAAAATGAAGAGATTAATCATCTCATATGGAAAATACATACATCAAATGCATGTTGAACTATTAATATTTCACAAATTTGTAGTTAGTGTATTTAATGAGAAAGTTGCATTACATTAAATGAACACAGTCCAGGACAAATACAAAGAAGATTTGAGTTATTTCTTGTAACTTATAAAATGTACGCATCAATCTATACCACATGTTACACACAGGGAAATACTGATATTTGTATGCTAATTAATTGCAGAACTGCTGGTAAAATCCCAGCTGTTTGCCTGCCTTGTAGAATTTAGAACTGCCATCAATCACCTTCTTTCCTTTCAAAACATTGCATTTAAATGACATTTTCTCTATATTTTGCATTATTCTTGTGTTTTGCCATGTGACAGCACTAATATTTTTTGTTTTCCGTATCCCTCAGTTCTGTAAGTCAACCGTAACTGGAGATGGCACTAAATAAGTTAGACTGTAATTCTGAAAGTATGCAACAAATCCAAAGGATATTGTTTCTTGAATTAATAAAAAATGAGGCAAATGGAAATGGAATTCACAAAAAAGCCTTCAGTTCCACAAGTGTAGATTGAGAAAGAATGTTTTTTTGACATTGCTTACTTATATTCTCATTCTTTATTTCTGTTTTGAGGAAAAAAGAAATGCATTGCGCAAACATAAAATCAAATAGAAACTGAACAATCAAGACAACATAAGGTGGTTCATAGTTTATATAAGAGAAATAAATCATGCAATGCATTATTTAATTAGGAATGCATATATACCTGCCATTGATTCCATCAGATTTTGATAAAAGTCTTTCGGATCATCTTCTTTTACTCATTCTATTCAAAATCCTATCAGGTACAATGTACTTACCAGTCATTTTGAAAAGTACCCAGAGTGGCATTCTAACCAGCTACCAGAACACCCACCAGGTGTTTCATAAAATTCTGAAAGAGATTATTATTATTTCATGCCAACCAAAGTATCAGTAAAAAAATCATAGTTTCTCTAATAGTTCAGTAACTAATGATGTCCTTCAGGCGTTTAGTATTTTTCAGGGAAATTCAGATTTTTGCAATACTAGAATAGCCAGTATGATTTTAGCCAGTACCTGTGCCTTGGCTTCTGCCCGTATGGGAGGAGGTATGGGCCTGGGTGGTGGGGGGGTGGCCAGCATCAGTGTGGCCAGGGGCATGGCTCCCACCATACGGGTTTTGGTGTGGGCCTGTCTGGTGCTTGGGGGAGGCGGGGGGGCAGTGGGTTGTGTCTGCATTGTCTGTGAATGGTCCTGTGGGGTTTAAGTAGCAGCATCACAGGTCTCATAATACTCACTCCTGTACTGATATTTAATAAAAAAACACCCCTGCAATACATTCAGGAAAACCGACAACAAAATCACAACCATATTAAAGTAACATTCATTCTCTAAACAGTCCAAAGGTTTTCCATCCCCTAGTTCTGGTGGTGTCACTTTGTCATAATCATAGAATCATAGATTCATAGAATCTTCACGGTTGGAAAGGACCTTTGAGATCATTGACTCCAACCATACACACACCAAAAAAAAACCAAAAAAAACCCCAAAAAACACAACACCCCACAAACAAACAACCTGCAATCTCTGCCACTAGAGCATGCCCTGAAGTGCCACATCTAGATGCTTCTTAAACACCTCTAGGGATGGTGACTCAGCCACCTCCCTGGGCAGGCTGTTCCAGTGCCTGACCACTCTTTCAGGAAAGTAATTCTTCCTGATATCTAATCTAAACCTCCCCTGCCGCAACTTCAGACCCATTTCCTCTGGTCCTGTCATTATTCACCTGGGAGAAGAGGCCAACCCCCACCTCTCTCCAGCCTCCTTTCAGGTAGTTGTAGAGGGCAATGAAGTCTCCCGTCAGCCTCCTCTTCTCCAAGCTAAACAGCCTCTCATATGACCTGGTCTCCAGACCCCTCACCAGCCTGGTAGCTCTTCTCTGAACACGCTCCAGCACTTCAATGTCCCTTTTGTACAGTGGGGCCCAGAACTGAACATTAAAGGTCAACGTAAACCTTCCCTAGGTAAAACTGAAAGTGTAATTAGTAAAGGAATACGTCACGTGATGCTCAAGATATGCAGGTAGGACCGTTATCCAAGTAATAATTTTATACATCTGAAGGCCAATCCACAACAAAATAGCACGCTTAAACCACTGCATCCAAACACAAAGAATAAATAAACCATGCAATATATTTGTCAAGTTAAGCAGCACTGCATCAATTAACTTCAAACAAAGTTCTCTAAAGGCATGATATAACATTTCACGTAAGAACGACATTATGTGAGCTGTGTGTTCTCCCTGAGCAAGCTGTAATTCAAACTATTCAGGCAACCTATTAGAGCTCTGGTCGAGATCTGTTTGAGCCCACATTGGGTGCCAATAAATCTGTTGTGGTTTAGGCCAGATCACCCAATGACAGATGACAGATACTCTCCCCCACCTCTCACTCCAAGGAGAGGAGGAGGAGAGATCAAGAGATTTATGAGTTTAGAAGGAACTAAACTACTTTAATGAAATATGACTAATAAAATAAAATGGAAATAATGAAAAAGATACAATATATACAAAAATGTATCAAGCTCCCAGGATGATGTCGCTGTGAGGCACTGAGGAAGTGCCAGACTGGACTCAGCAATGGATAGGAATTGGATTCCAGAGCTGGAGTCAGGAACCCATGGATCAGGATCGAAGGGAGACGAACAGACAGGGTCCTCCTTGGACATTGGCCATTGAAGAAAGAGGGCTGACCCTTTGATCCCTCAGCTTTTATACCAAGCCTGAGGCAGATGGGATGGAATACCCTGCTGGTCAGTTTTGGGTCACCTGTCCTGTTCACTCCTCCCTGCATGTGGGACCCCTCTATGCTTTTCCATTTCCAATCGTCCAGTGGGGCAAATAATGAAATTATCTGACCTTGGTTATTATAGCAATAAGTATAAGCAAGAGCATTTCTGCGTACCATTCCCTGGCACTAGCTGTAAATATTGGTCTTATCACTCTGAGAACGAACTGTTTTTTACATAATATGCTGTTAATTTCAGAGAGTTAGAAGAGGCTTAGTAACAAGTGAAATTACTGAACAGAAAGTTGATTCTGTTCTTCCTCAAACCAGGACAGCTTCTTTACTTGTGTCAGGATTTTAAGGGAATACCAAACAACTTCTGACTTTTTCTGACTCATCTAAGTTCTGTAGCAGGTTATAACATTTCTCAGATACTAACTTGCCCCCCAACCCCAGACAGATGCTTATGCCAGTGTCAGAGGTTCAGAAGAGAGATTCAATGAGCTTGTAAGTTGTTCTTGCATGGTAATCATTGAGAGCTTTCTACAACACATTTCCCTAAAATGTTTGTTAGAACAGCTGGCAAGGTTTCCGCTGATGCCAGTGAGCATTTATAACAAATGGTGTTCAGGTACAGCTCAGGAGCTGCCATTCCCAGCTGATAATCTGGATGCAGTTACACTGCCTGAGTGAAGAAGAGTATTTAATGGAATGGACATAAGGACTTTGCCTGTTACCCTGTTGACACATTGGCAGAAAGCAGACCCAAACAAATTAGGCTGTAGATATGCACGTAGGACTGACTCACCTACTATAATTTATCCTATGCATAAACCTTATTGATAATATTTCTTGTGATTACTTTTTTTCAGGTGTTGGGCTGACAAAAAGTAATATGAAGAGAGGTCTCCGAACAACAGCGTAAGTTATGCTGAATTGCTGTGGTATGATTTCAAATGTTTAAGTTTTATCTTGTGTTGCTTGCCAAATTTTATAAAATGCAACAATTTATACACAGTCCTAGTATAATGAAAAACTATTCTGCATCTGTTGAAGGAAGCAAAAGAAATGCAGTTTAAGCTTTTTAAAAGGTTTTGTCTTCTTTCAAAGTATTGAGTTTTGTTTTAAATGTCACCATAAGAATTATATAATCAAAGAAAAAGATAATTGCTCACAATAAAGCAATGTTCAAATAAAGATTTTATAATAAATTCCTTATACAGTTCTACAATGAACGTGATGTGAATTTAAGTGAACAATATTAACTAGTATTGCTATTGTAATAAAACTAAAGCACTTCTGATACAAACAAGTTCTGCATCCTGCTTGTGAAAGACGAGATACTGAACAGTACAACTAGTGAGAATGTACTACTGGGTATAGGGTAATATATTACACTATAAGGTATAGGAAAATATACTGTACTACATTATCCTTTTGAGTCATAGGGTAAACTCCAAATACTTGAAATAACAAGTTGAAAGAAAAAAGAAAAGTCTTGAGTACATTTTTCTTCTTCAAGAAATTTCTACATTCCAAGACGCTATCACATTAAACATTAATTGGGATAAACAATATAAGGACTGTGACCCCTTATCCTGTTTTCAAAGGTTATTACTTATTTTTTAAAGATTGCGAGATTATATCTTTGGAACTAACAGAAATAGCAGTTACAGTAAATGGAAATTGGAGATTCTTTTCTGGTAACACAGTGAAAAATTTCAACTGCTCATAATTTCTTTCACCAGCATTTTACCCTTTTCTATGGAAAACTTTTAGATTCACTTCCAAATTATACAAATGAAGTTTTCATTTAAAACTAAGTATTGAAAAATAGAAATGCTTCTCGGGACTCCTACTGAGAGATGTATTTTAATTATCTGAGATGCTTTATATCCCCATTCCACAGCTTTAGAAAAGTTTATAGGAGAATGCATCTGCTATATTATGTCTTGTTATTTGTTTGGGTTTTGTTTTGTTTTGTTGTTTTTTTGTTTTGTTTTGTTTTGTTGGTTTTTTTGCTTTTCTGATTACTACACTGAATTTTTACGCAGTCCAATATGAATATCTGGTAAACAGAAGAAAATTGTGGCACCAATCTCTGAAGTGAGACCTCATAAAAAATATCAAGCCAGTATTCAAAAATGTTGTTGTATTGCTGAGGTGTTTAAGGACTTGATTTTCGTTTGTGTAACAGGTGGTGAATTAAAAATTTGGAAATCATTATCAATGTTTAGATGAGATTTTTTTTCTTAATGTGTTTTCTGGCCACAGCTAATCAAACAGTAAAATGAAAGATCAAGCTCCTATTATAAAATGGATGTTATTATAAGATGGATACTAAAGTCAGTATGGATGTTCCAATTCAAAGCAAAAGTCATATTCCTACAGAACTTTTAAAATGCAATGTATTTATCCCTGAAAACAAACTGGCATTTTGTTTCCATAGAAGACCAAATGTACTTTATAATTTCACGTAATTGTGTTCCAATTTGTTTTTGTCAGAAATAAAACTAATTGAGAGAAAATGCTATGCTTTAATTTCTAGACTATTTCTAAGAAATCTTACTAAACATAAAAATAACCCAATAAATCTGAACAGATGTTGTCTTAAAAACCATTATGAACATTAAACACAATTAAATGAGATTTTATTGTTTGCATTAATGTCTGAAGCCAAAAGTCCATATGAGTATCTTGTTTTCTTGACCTTCTATTAGTATATCATTCTATATTTTATATAGTCCCATTGTATTACCCCAATTTTCCCCTTTTCTAAGTTAACTCTCCCTTAAGAACACTTAGGCGTCTCTTAATTGTTTTCTTTCCTGTGTTCTGGATACCATGTTGTTGTGAGGCACATGAAGACCATTTTGCTCTCCAAATGATTTCTCTTTTCTGTTTTATACCACCTAGACCTGTGGAACTAGCCCTGCGGATGGTTCTATATATATGCAGTGTAAAGAGGAAGTGAGTGGAGATACTGTTAGGCCAAAATATAATTTAAAAACAAAATATAATTTAATCAAAATTTAAAGAAAATTGGAAACTTCTTTGTAGAGATTTTCCTTTTCCTTCTCCTTCACATTCCTTGTTTCCCATTATTAAGTTCATTTTCAAGAAAACATAATTTTAGTGAAGTCAATGGCAAAACTTCAAATCATCAATTGTATTGTAACAATAACAGCAATTATAATTTCTTCTACATTGTTTTACTCATTAAGACTTCATAGCTTGGTAAGGTTGTCTTGTTTCTTGAGCAAAAAAGGTCAAGATACACAATCTAGAGAAGGTTTTGTGAAACATTGCCATGCACTGAACCAGCTGTGATCTGAACAAACTCTACAGCAAGAAAAAGGATAGATACATCAAAGCAGTGCAGATCAATTTTCCTGGGCATAGCACACCATAAGCTAGTTTCTAGGACCTGAGCTAGTATTTCTGCTTTGTGCAGTACTGCACTATTTTGTTTGGTGTTATCTCTGCAGTCTAAATGCACTGCTGCAATTAAAGCTGTAAATAAGTGCCAGAAGTCTTTCCACTGTTGTAAATGACATCCTAAATAGAGCCTTAAAATAAGTGAAAGCACAATGACAGCATATGTAGGACAGTACGCAAAATATGTGGAGATTCTTAACCTTTTAAACATATTATTTGCATATCTATTAAATGATATATATAATAATTATGTCAATTATCATAGAATCATATAATAATTTATTATGGAAGGGATCACAGGAAGTCATCTGTTCCAGCTGTCCACTCAAAGCAGGATCAACTTTAAGATTTGATCAAGATGCTTAAGGTCTTGTTTAGAGTATCTCCAGGAATTAATTTTTTGCAATCTGTCTTCACTAACCTAATAGATTGAAAGATAAAGATGAAACTATTTACTTTCACTACTATCAGTGCAAGCTTCTACAGGTGTAGGAATGACCCAAAGTAGCATTAAAGTTTCAGTGTTTAGACAGTAATGATTTATAGCAAATATTCTAATGCTTTTGAGATTTCTCTTACGCAATTTTAACTTCTATGTAACAATTACTGTGTGTGTGTTCTTCAGCTATTACTTTGACTACTTATAAATTATGTTTCAGGTCAAAAATCAAAACAATTTTTTTCTAGCTGTGCTTTAAATAATAAGGTGATGATATCTTAATATTTAAGAATTCATATCATTAATGTATTTTATGGAGATCCTTCAAATACTTTTTCAGTCATTATTGCCATTTGACAAGTTTTGTCTTGGATAAGTGATTCCCTGTATCAATAATAAGCATCTTCACAATTGTCTTGTTTATCTTGTACTCTTTCCTGGTGTTTGTCCCAGTCCTAGTATGAATTTGCTCAGAAAATTGTTTTCTAACAGTTATCCTAATTGCGCATAAAACATCTCAAGTCAGAAGATTTTTTATTTTTTTATTTCTACCTGAAATTTCATCTCATATACAAAAGCCAGGAAGGAGGATGAGCCAGAATGACACGATGGATGAGCTTATGTAATGTTGTCACTTAAATCTCAAGGAATAAAATGAAAGATGGATACTATAATTAAATTTTGTAATTACTAAACCTATCTGATATACCTATGAGCATAATATTAGGAAGTTGTGTCTATATATATCTAACTTTTCTAGTCCTTTATTTTATCCAGTTGTACTAAAGAAATGCTAATTCTAAGAGTGAAGAATAAAAGAAAAAAGAACTTTGATTTCTGTTTCCTGAGCTTTTGTAATTCCAGCATTTCTAAAACTCTAGAATGTTTTCTCATTTCTGAACTGAAGATAGAGAAAAAAATATGAGTTCCAAAGGATGCCAATATCTCTTTTATTTTTACTTCAGTGGGTTTTGCCCTAGTAAGCAATAATAGAACAAAATAAGATTAAAAAAAAAAACAACAAAAGAAAACCAAAACCAAACCAAACCAAAAGATACTTATCATGATGGACAAAATAAATACAAAGGAATGTAGACAGCCAAAAAAGTCTCTAAGAAATGCATATATTATATTTCTGTTTGTGTTTTGTTATTTTTGTCATGGAATTTTTGGTCTTCATTTTCTTCTAATTTTTTTAGAAATTCTTGTGTTAAACAAAACATTTTTTTCCCAACTTGTAGAAAGTATATAAACTGCTTCTTGCATTGAATTAAAACTGATACATGATACTTTTTGTTCAAAGAATATCTTTTGGGTTGGAAACAGGGATTTACCACTGCTTCTATTGCCACCCTTGCTTTGTATCAACTGGTCCCCTCAGCTTGGTGTCATCTGTAAATTTGACCTCAACAAATCTTACTCCCTCTGCCCAATCCACCGTCACTGGTTCTGTTTATAGCATATAACCTTCACATCGTTATGAAACTGCAATCAAGAACAATTCTCTTGTTATACATTATTTATTCTTAGAGAATATTTAAAAAAAAAGAAAAAAAAAAAGCCTCATGCCCTTAGAGAGCTCAAGGGATCAGATCAGCTTAGGAAAGACCTGGGCCAGTCAGGGTATTATGTCTGGATCCAGGGAAAGAATCTCTATGGTTCCTTTCAGGTACTTGGTAAGACCGTTGTACTCTGGGAGAGCTAAGGTACATTCTAAAGTATTGTCACATTATACATATTAAAAGTAAAGAAATAATTCAATTCTACATTAAAGACCATGATGCATAATGTCAGTGTCACCTAACTAGCTTTCTTAATCTTTCACAACCATTTCCTTTGGAACTTACAAACTTTTATTGAAACTGTAGGTCTCTCTAAGACCTTAGGCAAATGAATATCATTTTAAGAAAGTTAATTCACTAACCTAAATGAAGGACACTCAGATATTAGGAGCTAATAAAACTGTAATAGAAATGGAGTAGGTAGGAAGCTATTTGTGTCACAGAACTGAATAACGTATTGCATACTTTTGTTGTCACTGGGTGTTTTAACTAAAACTGCCAAAATTTCCATACCTAAATTTCACACTAGAAATAACCAGAACCATTTTTGTTTATCCTTTCAGATAGTTAATTTGAATTAATATGATATCAATGACTTTATTTTTGTTACTAACTTTATAAATGCTTTCATTAACGCCTCTCCAGAAAAAGCTGAAATCACACAAGGTCTTATCAGTTGCATGCTAGACTTTGCTAATACACCAAATAATATAGGTGTTCCATTTTTATGAAATATGTTGTATATCTAGTATTGGTTTTAGTCCCAAAGCAGAATCCTAATTCTGTACCAAGTGTCTGGAATACAGAGTGCAGAGGGAATTTCGCACGCAAAACAACAACGGTACTGAGCAGTGAACTGTCACTGGAAGCAGATAAGTGTTTATAGCCCTTCAATATGAAAAGTCAGGGGCATTGTTACATCCTGGGAACTTAATCCAGAGTCACAGGGAGATTACTGAAGGCCTGAATTCACGAATAACCTCTGAAGATAATCCCTTAAAGTTCGCCCTCCAACATGTATATTTCTCATAACTTCATAAAGTTTCAGCTAGGTATTTTTCATTTCTTTTACTCTAACTTCACTGCTTCACACTCTTTTTCTCTGGAGACTGGAAGTTCTTGTTTTCCATCATAAATCGAAAGAACCTTTCTTCAGCTATGTATGTTCAAATAATGTATCCTTTTAGTAGTTTGGGGGTTTTGTCTTTTTTTTTTCTTTTACATTTTTTATTTCCTCCTGTTGTGAAACTTTTGAATGGTATTAGATTAGATTCTGGAAGTTATTTCTTTTTTCACAGTTTTACTTAATGCATTTCTCATTTTAAGTGTTCATGTTTTTAAAATATTCATTTTTTCTGTAATACCTGCTTGAAATTTTAAACAAGATTAAAATATCCACACCTAACACTGTTTCTCAGTAGCTGGTTTATGACTATATTATAACTGTACAACATACTTCATTATTAGCAATGGCTTCTGTCAGTTTTCAAGAACATTTTAAAATAACCAATAATCATTTTTGTATTCTGCTGCCAAAAATTGGTATGTTTGACAAGTCAAAATTTCCCATCTGAGGGAATTATCAGCCTATTCTTATGTTTTTAAAAGCATAACATTAACATGAAGGAGTCTAACATGATTACGATGAAGTACATAATTACTTGCTTAATTACATATCATATTATCATAGGTGAGGTTAACTTGATGGAGTAGTCCAGCAGTTTCAACTCACTGAATGTAGTTTAGGCTTTTTACCCGGTGATGAGGCTGAGAACCAAGGGCTGAGTTGATAGTCATATGAAGAAACAAAAAAACCGTAACCCCCTTTTGGTTGTCATTGCAATGGAAAAAAGTGCTTGGTGAGGAAGTAAGATGTTATTACACCTTAAAAAGCTGAGAGAGGTTCAGGAAACCCTGTGAATCAAATGCAGGAACCCAAATAGGGTTGAGTTACCTTATTGCGGCCTTTCAATACTTAATGGAAGCTCATAAGAAAGATGAAGACAGACATTTTAGCAGGGCCTGTTGTGATAAGACAAGGGGTAATAGTTTTAAACTGAAAGAGAGTAGATTTAGACTAGATATTAGGAAGAAATCTTTTAACAATGAGGGTGGTGAAACACTGGAAGAGGTTGCCCAGAGAGGTGGTAGGTGTCCCACCCTCGGAAACATTCAAGGTCAAGTTGGACAGGGCTCTGAGCAACCTGATCTAGTTGAAGATGCCCCTGCCTATTGCGGGGGGGCTGGACTAGGGGGACCTTTAAAGGTCCCTTCCCACTCACACTGTTCTATGATTCTATTATTCTATGATTCTATGAGTTTGATTGTGGAAATGATAGAAAGTGGAATGACTGAGATCAAGAACATGAAAATGGGGCATAGACCTGTAAAGAAGCAGTCAATTTTTAGGTTTCTTACTTTAATTTCAAAATTTTAGTTCATAAATCCAGTACTTAGTGACCAAACTGGAAAATATCTACATTTTCTAGCTGCTTTATCTGCCTTGATCTATCTATGCTGCTGTGCTAGCCCTTTCTGAGGACTTCCCTTCTCAGGGAACTGCAGGTGGGAATGTCAGAACGTGACCAAATCACTCAAACCAGATTTTTCTATATAAAGACCACAGGCCTATAGCATCTTATTTGTTGTGTGTGTGTTTGCTCTCATTGAAGCATTTTTATCGTGTTCAGCCTGGAAAGCCATAATAATTTTCATAAGGCCCTGTCTGACTCATTTCATTAATCAAGTTACATCCACACCTTATTAGTGAAACAGAATTGAAAAAGGCCTTATAACAAGGGCTACCTAGTTCTGTTTGCAGTATTTGTTGTAGTTTTTCCAATACCTTTGATCACATCTGCTAACCTACACAAGGCAGGTTACCTAGCCCATACATCTACTTATAAAGCAGCCCTCTTTCTTTGTCTAAAACTCAAGATCTAGGATATATTTACAAAACCAGAAGGATCCTCCAACTTCTTCTCACTCACTGTTTGACTCCGAACCAGGACGCACTCACCTTTATAAGCATGTTTTGGAGTAAAGAGAACTCAGCAGGTTGAATGGCTTGAAGCCTAAGACATACAGGAAAAACAGGACAGACACTATTCTGTTGTGTTTGTGACAGTCATCGGGAATACAGGAAGCCTGATTTGGTCTTTTTTTTTTTTCTTTTGAATGAGAAGGTGCATACATTATTCTTGGAATTTACCCCAACACACATAACACAAGCTACTGTTGCCAAAAACCAAACATCTTTTCTCTCCTCCCCTCGTTTGTCCAGAAATAGAACCGTAACTCAAGACATACGTCAAACAAAATAACTTTTAGAGTCCCAATGTCCCTTTAGCCTTCAAAAGCTATTTTGGCTACTGAGTTGATTCCCACGCACCCCCTTCCCATTTTGGATTAGTCTGAAATTAAATTCAGAATACTGTTAGAGGCAGAAGGAAGCAAAAAAAAAAAAAAAGTTGGTAGTCAAACGAACATAATTTTTAGTGAGAACTTGTATTTTTTATTATTATTATTATTATTATTACTATTATTATTATTATTATTATTACCTGGAAACAAGATCTTATATTGTCTTTCTAAGAAGTTCATAGTACAGGTAGAAAAGAAAAATACTTCCAACAGTCTTGATTAGAAATCTAAGGCACATAACTAGAGACTTCTCCTCTCTTGTGCTTCATTTGTAAGGCATGAATATCCACCTGTCACATGTGTTAAGAAAACAAACAAGGAATATATATTGATGATTTTTCAAGTAGGTGCAAATGTTTCAGGTTCATGTCCATCACTTTTGTGTGGACATTGAGGGCAAACCAGATTACTGAATGGAGTCTTTTGGGCAGTGAGATGTTTCCAAATAACAAAAAACCCTCAAAAGCAATAAGATTCTTAGTTACCATCATCTTTTTCCCCCCATAATTTGCAGTTAGTTTTGACAAAATTTATATTTTATACACTCTTTCACCAGAGCAGTATTGTCATAAATTACTAAAACTTATCAAGCCTAAATCATACAAATTAAAGAATGCTTTTAATTTAGAACAAGCTCAATAACTAAATATGGTCATGCTTCACACCACTGGAGAATTACAATAATACAGGCTCTTCAGGAAGGTCAGGTGGATAAGAGAGTATGGGGAGTTGCCCTGTATGTGAGAGAGCACTAAGAATGCATGGAGCTCTGCCTTGGGACAGGTCAGGAGTCAGCTGAGAGCTTACGGGTCTAGATTAGCAGGCAAATCAACGTGGGTGTTGTTGTAGGGTGTACCTGCAATAAAGCTCCTGATTAGGAAGAAATAGTAAATGAAACCTGCTTTAAACAACAGAAAGAAGCCTCACATTTACAGCTCCTGGTCCTTATGGGACATTTTTACAACGCTGAAATTTGCTGGAAGGACTGCATATGAGTGTACAAGCAATCTACAAATGCATTGCATTGAATGCATTGCATCTGCAGTGCATTGATGACAACTTCCTGAAAAAGTTGATCAGGGAGCCAAAAAGGAAAGATTCTCTGCTGAACCTGGTACTTACAAATGAGGAAAATCTGGTTGTGGATTGATATCCAGGGGCAGCCTTGGCTGCAGACCATAAGATGGTAAAGTTGATGATCCTGAGAGCAGGGAGCAGTGCAAAAAGCAGGACCACAACCCTGTATTTCAGTAGAGCAGACTTTAATCTCTTCAGAGGTCTTCTAGAAGAACCCCATTAAATGTGGTGCTGGAGAGAAGACGGGTCCAGGAGAGCTGATTGACATTCGAGAATGACCTCCTCGAAGCTGAAGCTCCATCCCAACAAGTAGGAAATCAAGCAAAGACGGCAGGAGTCCTGTATGGATGAACAAGGAGTTCCTGACAAAATTCAAACATAAAAAGAAAGCGCACAGGAGGCATAAATAGGGAGAGTTAACATGGGAAGAATACAGAGACACTGCCCAATTGTGCTGCAATTGGGTTAGTAAAGCCAAGGCCCACCTAGAATTGAACCTGGCAAGGGATTTGAAGGGAAACAAGAAAGAATTCTACAGGTACTTAAACAGCAAAAGAAAGACTAAGGAAAATATAGTTTCACTGCTGAAAAGAGCAGGGAACCTAATGACAAAGGACATGGAAAAGGCCAAGGCACTGAATGCTTTCTTTGACTCAGTCTTTTGGTAATATCAGCCTTCAGGAGTCCCAGGCCACTGAAACAAGAGGAAAAGTCTGGAGCGAGGAAAAGTCTGGAGCAAGGAAAAGTCTGGAGCAAGGAATACTTACCTTTTATAGATAAGGATGAATTCCTTAAAGAAAATGATGAGTTGCACCCACAGGTGATGAGGGAGATGGTTGATAATTGATGTCATTATAAGACCACTCAATTGTCTTTGAAAGCTCATGGCAAAAGGGAGAAGTTCCTGCAGATTGGAAGAAAGCAAATGTCTCCTATCTTCATGAAGGGCAAAAAGGAATATCCAGAGATCAGGGCAGTCAGCCTCAGGTCAGTTCCCAGGATAGTGATAGAACAACTAACCCTGTAAAATATTTCCAAATACATGAAAGACCGTGAAGTGATTAAGAGTAGTCAGCATGGGTTTATGAAGGGGAAATCATGTTTAACCAACTTGGTTACCTTCTACACTGAGGTGATGTGGCTCACCCCTCATCTTGGTGGATGAGGGGAGAGCAGTGTTTTTTTGTTTACCTTGACTTTAGTAAGGCTTTTGACTGCTCTTCCACAACAACCTTACAGACAAACTAGCAAAGGTTAAGTTAGACAAGTGAACTGAGGTGGACTGAAAGCTGGCTAAAAGGCTAAGGGCAGAGGGTTGTGATCAGTGTCACAGATTCTAGTTGGAGGCCAGTCATCCGTGGTGTACCCGATGGGTCAATACTGGGTCCAATGCTTTTTAGCCTCTTTGCTGACCACCAGTACAATGGGGCATACTACACCCTCAACAGATTTTCAGACAGTATAAAACCGGGAAGAGTTGTTGATAAACCAGGTGTTTGTGCTGCCATTCAGAGGAATCTCAAAAGGCTGAAGAAATTATCTGATAGAAACCTCATGAAGTTCAACAAGGGGAAAAGCAAAGTCCTGTACCTGGGGAGGAACAACCCCTGGTCCAGTACACACTTGGGCTGACCAAGATGGAAGGCAGCTCTGCAGAGAAGGACATGGGGCTCCTTGTGCACAATAAGCTGATTGTGTGTCAGCATTACAGCCTCGAGGCAAATACCAACAGCTTCCTGGGCTGCATTAGGAAGAAGGTTGAGGGAGGTGATCCCTTTTCCCTCTACTGCCCTAGTGAGGCCACATCTGGAGTGCTGGATCCAGGACTGGGCAGACAGGTTCCTTTTTCTTCACTTGCAGTCTTTAAAGGTTGTACGACCCATGCCAGAAGTGCTTGCATATTGCTTAGAGATTAAGTAATCCACTTGAATGTTATACAGCTTGATATCTAAAATCTGTAACAACAAAATAATACGCAGTAGTGTATTACTGTAACTAACAGAATAAATATGTTGTCCAGTTAGATAAACTCTCTCCATTTTAACACAAACAAATGGGTAATGTTGTAATTTATATGATGCACATTCTGAACTGAAGAAAGTCTGTAAAATTCCACAAGAGTCAATGGATTTATGTGGATTTGCATTAACTGAAAATCTTGCTATGAAAGGACTAGCACTTTATGCATGAATATATATCTACACTACATTTTCAGACTCACTGAAAAAGTTGATTCTTCCATGAGCATGTTCATCCTAAGGCAACAGCAGGGTTGTGGGGTTTTTGTTTTGTTTTGGTTTGGTTTGGGTTTTTTTGTTGTGGGGGTTTTTTTTTTGGTTTTTTTTTTTTCAGTCAGGCCAACTTACCCTGCTGTCTGAGGAAACCAGCTGAACACTAAGCTCACTAGCACACTGAGTACTAGCCTTTGTCCTTCTGTTCATAAATAGACTGAAAAGATGGGTGACTCCTGGAATGCACTCTTTTTGTATTTACTTCCCCCGTGTCAAAGTAAAAGGCAACAGGCAAAATATCTTTGGAAAGGGACCTATTTTTCTAACTTCGGAATAAATAAATATATAAAACTCCAGGTTTTCCAACTTTTTCCATTTATTTAAAAACATCACAACGCACAAAATCGTTAATCATTACAATCATTAAGATTTCTATTTTTCTCCCTGTAAAATAGAAGCCACGATATGCGGCTGAAGTGATAATTGCATCATTTACATACTGTGAAATGCTGTGTAGAACTACCCAATTCTTTTGTCATATGAAAGAAAATTGCACGATTAAGACAGGAAATGGTATTTATTGAAATATTTGTAAGAAAAATGTATTGACACTGAGACTTATATGTCATGTTGATATCTAAGAATACATAAGGGCTTAAACGTGACTTTTTATTTAACATGGAGAAGTTGAGTATACAAAAGGAAAGATGGTTTAAATTCTGTTACGGTTTGGATGTTTGTTTTGCTTTCTATATTCTGAATGCTGCCTCATGGGCAAGATTTTTAGATTTTTTCTCTTTTTAACTCTTGGCATGCATTCTATATATATATTGCATGATTCCAGCCTACTGGTACCACAAGGATTTTGACAGCTTTCTAAGTTGTCTCCTTTGGGGCAAATTGTGCTCCTGTGCTTGGATTTCTTGTGGCCAAAGGAAAGTAATCTAGTAGTTTCTAAGCAGCAGAATGGGCTATAGGAAAAAATGTTGGATATATTTAAAATTAAGCATTTTGTTTACGCAGAATGAAGCTTATACCAAAACCTAAAAACAGACACTACAGAAAATATAAGGTTAAGAATCAAGAGTGGAAGACTCCAACTTTTGGATTAGATCAGGCAAATTACTAGACTTTTCACCTAGAAAAAAAAAATGGTAAAAATGCATATCTAAAATGCACTAGTTTGCCTTCTGTATGTAGAGATATATTCTTTAGCTAAAAGTTTATTCTTGTCTTTTTGGATAGCAAAAACCTTGGCACAGATGTCTCACAGGCTTATAAGTGGGGCATACATTAGCGTAGGGCTCAGTTCATATAAATATACAGACTCTTTCTTGTAAATAATGCTACTTATAAGCAATGATATTTAGGAGATATTCCACTACTAACACCTTTTCCCTGATGTCAGAATTTAAATACATAAAACCCTCTGGAATGTGAAGATGTTCCTTGTTACCTTGCTATAAAGCACCTGTTTGTTTTTTTTCTCCTAAAAAGACACCTAATTTTTGACGAGCATTATGTTTAAGGTTTTCATCTGTAGTAGTTTCAGAATCATCTTCCAATAATGTCTCATAGAAAAATCAGAAAAAGCAGCGGCTTATAAAAATTTTGAACTCAATTGAGTATGCAAATTATTAACTGGATGAAAGGGGAGTGGAGTAGGGAGTCATCTTGTTTTATGAGAACACTGAAGTACAGCCTAAAATAGGAAGCTGCTATTATTCTCTCTATTAAGCATATAATACATGAAAGGAATGAAAAGGGAGAATCATGATGATCCTCACAATTGGGTTATTCACTTTGGGAGATATTTATTTTTATTACTTATTAATACATTCACTACATTTCAGTGACTGTTTCTGATGAAAAAGTAGAGAATTTTTTTTCCACTACAGAATCTGGGGTTTTTTTCCCTTGTTTTTTTTTTTTTTTTCCTTCTCCTTAAGACTCACTCAGATGAAATAGTTCAATGCCAGGGTTTTCGGTAAAATCTCTTTTATAACTTCTTAAATTTCATCAGGCACTGTATAAATTATTTTTCCCCTTGGTAGATAAATAAAATTTTGAATAGATTTTTTTTTTTGTTTGGACAATTTACACACACGAACTAAATCTGTACTTTCTTGCTGAGTGGACTGTATGATGGGAAAAGCACATTTATCTCTGTAAGTAGGGTGAAAATAATTGATTGGTTTAACTTTGGTTTTTATATAGTTTTATATTTCCAAAATGACACTTCACTAACCATTGCAATCCTGGTATATGCGATCAGAAACAAATAGTTAATTTGTGTGTGAGCAGGTGATGCATATCCAGAAAGCTTTTATTCATTAGTACAAAATTCACTCTGTATGTATATTTGTAAAGTGGAGAAAAACGTAGCCTTCCAGTGCCAAAAAAAAAAAAAAAAAAGAAAAGAAATATAAAGACTTATAAAGACCTCTGGAATAATTACTTTTTATCAATCAAAATCATTGTCCAGAAATCAGAATCACGTTGGGAAGTTACAGAAGTTCATCCTTAAGCCTTGTAGCAACAACTGTGCTCCAGGACACACCACCATATGTAATAATGTGATATAGCTTCAGGATCAGCAAGGTGTAAAGTCATACATAACCTCCTGGTGACAAAGGTCAGGCAAGGACTAAGGACCTGGAGTTAAATACAGCCCCTGTGGCAATGGGCAGAGGGTGCATGGCTGGAGTTCCTAGGTGTGGTTTCTCATTGTCTTTTTTTACAATGTTGTGATTCTCCCAGCAGTCCGATCCAGACTTACACAGTTGCATTACATCAGAGCTGTCCTTGAACACCAGTAGCCAAAACTCTGTCAGTGAACAGCATTTGCAGAGCAGGATTACAGAGAAAGACCTTTACAGCTTGGTCAGGGCAATCAGGCCCTGTTGGTACATTCAGGGCTCTGACAGATTATTCATTAGCGTTGAAAATTGTGTAAAATGTAGGATAGGGCATTTCACTGTCCTTTCTTATCCCGGACCGTATATGTTTCTATTGGACTGGCAAAGAATTGCCTGTGCATAGGTGATCATTGCTATTTTGTTTTTGTTTCATTAGAATGATACTTTGCTATTAGAGCAGTGAAAAGGTCAGAGTTCACCACTAATGAATATAGAATGATAGAATCATAGAATGGTTTGGGTTAGAAGGGACCTTAAAGATCACCTGGTCTTGAACACTTCCACGGATGAAGCATCTACAACTTCCCTGGGCAACCTGTTCCAGTGCCTCACCACCCTCACAATAAAGAATTTCTTCCTAATATCCTATCTAAATCTACCCTCTTTCAGTTTGAAACCGTTACCCCTCATCCTATCATTACACTCTCTGATAAAAAGTCCCTCCCCATCCTTCCTGTAGGCCCCCTTTGGGTACTGGCAGGCTGCTATAAGGTCTCCCCAGAGCCTTCTCTTCTCCAGGCTGAATAACCCCAACTCTCCCAGCCTGTCCTCATAGCATAGCTGCTCCAGCCCTATGAACATCTTCATGGCCCTCCGCTGGACCCGTTCCAACAGGTCCATGTCCTTCTTATGTTGAGGACTCCAGAGCTGCATGCAATACTCCAGGTGGTGTCTCACGAGGGTGGAGTAGAAGGGCAGAATCACCTCCCTTGACCTGCTGGCCATACTTCTTTTGACGCAGCCCAGGATGCGGTTGGCTTTCTGGGCTGCAAGCGGGCATTGCCGGCTCATGTTGAGCTTCTCGTCCACCAGCACTCCCAAGTCCTTCTCCTCGGGATGCTCTCAATCCCTTTTCTGCCCAGCCTGTATTTGTGCCTGGGATTGCCCTGACCCAGTTGCAGGACCTTGCACTTGGCCTGGCTGAACCTTATGAGGTTCGCATGGGCCCACCTCTCAAGCTTGTCCAGGTCGCTCTGAATGGCATCCCTTCCCTCCAGCGTGTCAACCACGCCACACAGCTTGGTGTCATAGGATAAACTTGCTGAGGGCGCTCTCAATCGCACTGTCCAAGTTGCTGACAAAGATGTTAAACAGCACTGGTCCAAGTACTAACCCCTGAGGAATGACACTCGTCACTGGTTTCCACTTGGACATTGAGCCATTGATCGCAACACTTTGAGTGCGGCCACCTAACCAGTTCCTTATCCACCAAGTGGTCCATCCATCAAATCTATGCCTTTCCAATTTAGAGACCGGGATGCTGTGCAGGACAGTGTCAAATGCCCCTGCTGTCACTGGCTTTCTCCTGGAATAGTCAAGACAACTTTATTGGGCTGAGAGCTATGACAGATGACTTCTGTAAGTCTGACTGTATGACTGTAAGTCCATACCATTCTGAAGGGGGACTTGGAGTTTAGGCCAGCATATCATGGGGGATTTGAAAAGGCATTTTACAGCTGTAGGCAACTGAGTCAGCCCAAAGTATCTTAGTGTGACCTTAATAACCAGATTAGTAGTTGAGAGTAAACATTTATCGGATAGATCACATCATTACTACCCAGAGTAAAATAAGATAAAGGAAAAAGAAAAGACAAAAATACTCTGAATTTTATCACTAGTTTTAATAAGAAAAAAATACAAAACTTTGCTTGGAAATCAATCTGATTAATTATTAAGGGCTAAAAGTCTTCCTCAGGTTGCTCAGTTTCATATCAAGCCTTTCTTATAAGAAAATAGAAGAAAATTGCTAGCAAGGTTTTAATAAGATCAATGTTAAGCAGAACTGACTAAAGAATCAGGACAGCCTTAGTCTCTCAATAACTTTCATAAGTATGTACTTCAAGAGAAGATGATTTTGAAAAGGATTCTGTTGTGTTGAAAGGGAAATGTAAGGATAATAGTAGTTTCCAGATTGGTGTCCTTCTTTCTAACATTTTACCTCACTGAATTTCATTGGGAATTTTGTCATTTCCTTTGAGACAAATATGCAATATGTAGAAATAATTCTTTATTCAAGGAGGGTGATAATCTACACTAACTTTGGATACAGATATATATTTTATATAGCAGACAGTGAAGACAGAAGCAATAACATGCTATCTGCCAGAAGTCAAGCTACTGCTTATGAAATAACAAACTTTATTTAAAGAAAGCTGTCAGAAGTCTGACCCCACAACAGCACACAACTATGACACTGTTTGGTCTCTTGTATTTCTAGAAAGAGGGAGTAAGGGGGTCAGGAGGAAGTGGTGTTGTCTACAATCAAAAAAGTATCTGTGTGCCAAAGAAAAGCTAAATGCCGTACTGAAAATCTGAACAGTATGAAAATAATGCCTTCCAACTTCTAGCTGCAGAACAAGGCAATACAATAGCTTTCTAACATTTTCTGTTATTCCTATTTACTCAAAGGAATCAGAGGTAACCAATACTGATTGCATGAACTTACATGGCATTACATCACTCAAATATATTTTTTGATCAAGTAAGTAATCAACAACAAAATCAACAACAGACTATGAACGAATAAATTAATTTGTTAAGCAAAAGACTAATTCAAACCCTACTCTCTCTTAATTTTTCAGAACACTCTATCTCATCTGAAATGTCTCTTTTCATCCAGCTGCCCTGAAGTTTTCTCTGAAATTATCTACTCTTCCTCTCCTGACTACTTCTTTAGCCCTTTGCTCATCTTCATTTTTGTCCTAACATCCTGACCTTTGTTTTCGTGTACATCTTCATAACAGCAAACATGTTCTTCCCAATGTTCGGCCTTTGCAGCTTGATTTTCTCATATTCTTTTTCTCCGTCTCCAAAGTCCATCATTGCTTCCCTATGTTTACTAGTAGCAGTGAATGACAGAAAAGCAGGAAAAATGAAAGAAGAAAACTGGTTTTCTTTCCATTTTTCTTTTTTTTTTTTTTGCATTTACATAATAAGAAAACAATATGATTATTCTTACATATGATGTGCAGAATTCATTTTTGAAATTTCACAGAATCACAGAATGGTTCAGGTTGGAAGGGACCTTCAAGATCATCTAGTTCCAACCTCCCTGCCCTGGATAGGGACACCTCCCACTAGACCAGGCTGCTCAAAGCCTCATCGAAACATGATTAAAAGCACACATACGAATATACATATACACATGCACTTATATATATACATATACATATACATATGCATATACAGATACAGATACAGATACATACACATACATTTAAAAGTTTTCAAAGTATATGAACGCTGTATTTATAATGGCAGAGTTGAAAATATAAGCACGTGTATCTTTACACTGCTTTTTGGATGCATGCAAATGGTGTTTTTTCAAAACAATACTTCCCAAGTAAAACTTCGTGTGATAAATGAAGGAAAACAGCCGTGCACAATGTTTAACTTATGATATAAAAATTTGATTGATACTTTATTAAATTTTAATAAACAATTTCATTTCAGTCTTTTTAAAAGATCATCTATTAGACTGCCTAGTATAAGACCATTTCTTGGCACCTCAAGGACAGTGGAAGGTATTAAATTTAAATATCTTTAAGTAAACTTTTTTGGTGATAAGCAACTTCAGATAAGTAATCACATGCCACAAAGTTTCATGGGTATATTTTCCATGTTTGATAAACGAAGCACTTCAACTTTCAAACATCAAAAGATGTCTACATATCCCCCTAAGCGCTAAGCCCTGGAGGCAAAAATATGCATTTTTCTGTTCTCCGGATTCCCCTTCTGGTATTTCTGCAGTTTATCTTTAGTTACCTTTACAAATATAGCCCTGCATTTAGCTCAATGTGCTTACAGTAGTAGAAAGAAATGGAGCAGGTTGTCTTATTAGAAAGTGGGATGCACATACTGTGACTTGATGGGAGCTACAGTAGCAGTGTTAGCTGTAATTAAAATGTTTCAAAGACAACTTTTTATTTTATAATGGAAGTTATTAATTCTATTAAAATATCATGTGTCCATGGAGAAGGGGGGTAGGGGGGCTGGGGGGGTGGCGCTGTGTACATGATGAGATTGTACATAGCATACATGCAGCGTTAGTGGAAGGCTAATAATTCCCATAATTTCTACTTCTTCAGACCCCCTCTCTATTTTCTTCCACACACACTAAAACGTGGAAAATGATTGATTGATTCACCTATTTTCTTTAATATAGTAATGGAACTCTTGTTGAAAATGGTCAAGAAATTCTAAAAATAGACAGATTGAGGCAGTAAATGGTAACACATCATGCTGTATGCAGATAATATGCTTCTGTTATTGATTGCAAAGTCAATTGTTAACCCAGTCAGAACAGTATATTCAATATGAATTCTGATTGCCCTGAAGATCAATACAGACAAATCTATAGGCAAGGTGACAGTGATGTGAAGTATGAAATTTTAGATTTAAAATGAAGTATATGAAAAAAACAAATGAAAATACACAAGGTCTTTTTCTTTTGCTTAATTTGATGAAGTTGCACTGCTCACCTTCATACCTTCCCCTGCTTTCAAGAAAAGATACAAAAAGAGAGAGCACTGAAAACAGAATGACACAAAATCAAGTTTCTTACAGTTTCTAGTGCAGGAAAGATTGATGCAGTTTGCAAAGTCACCTTCGCATGATTTTTATATTTGTTATGGTTGCCTTGTCTTGTCTGCTAGTCAAAAATTGTTGAAGATTATTAAAGATTGTATCTGAGAAAAAGGAAAGTGGTCTCTGTTCACTGTTAGATGAGGTTAGAGATGGGCTGTCCCATTTTAAGCAGTCTCAGTGGGCATTTGTGCCTCAGGGCATAACATGTCACCTTCATACCTATATATATATCACTCTATGCTTGTAACACACATTCTGAATTCCAAATGGATCGTCAGTGTCTGTAAAGGTAGTGAAGATGCATTTAGTAGCTAGTGAAAAATTTTATCTATTCTAACAAATGAGAAAAGTAGAATGGACTAGCACAGAAAGGGAAGTGCAGCTTCTAACTAGTCGTGGAACATATTTGATCCTTCGTGCAAGGGTTAAATTTGCTTCTCTACTAAAGGTGTAGAAGAGTATGCCTTTTTGTTTAAATCTACCCAAATGTCAATAGGGAACATTTCATAGCTGGTAGAAGCCGAGCTAGTGGTGCGTTTGGCAAAATAAATGTCTCCAATTAATGATAAATATGGTTTTGCTGAGGGAGTTAGAAAGAACAGTAACTGAGCTCTAAAATTATGGTTTTCTCCTTCACAAAAGCTTCTATACTCATCAGCCCAAGAGAGGGGTTCTTACCTGTGGTAATGACTGGAACACATTGCTCAGGGCAAGCCCTCTTTAAGATTAATTATATCCGTGTTGGTGCAAAGCACTTGTGCTGTGAATCTCTACTGGGTACCATATAGTGCCACAGCAAGCTGACTACATGAATGTTGTCTTCCTTATGAGTGTACATACCCTGGTCTGAAGCTCCTGTCACTTGAGATCATGTGATTTCTGTAAAGGTAGAGAAGTTTGTGAGAAACTTTGTGAGAAGTTTTTCAAATTACAGTGATTGAAATTACATGAAGACTATATTGCAAGTAAGAAAATAATGTGGATTCGTTTGCTTTTTTTTTTTTAATTTCCTTATAACACATGTAAGCATATCCTTGGTGGTGTACAAGGGCATGCAGAGGTGTTTAAGAGTACAAGGCCTGATGGAATAATGCTGGAAGACTGAAGAGGGCAAAGGGACCCAAGCCTGTTTCAATCTGTTTCACATTATGTTTCTGAACTATCTCCAAAACAGCACTTGAGTTTTCACAGAATCAGTGAGGTCAGAAGGGACTGCTGCATTTCACTTAGTTTGTTCCTCCCAGCTCAGAGAAGAGCCATCTAAACCAGTTTGTTTAGTGCAATGGCAAGGCCACTTTTGTATATCTCCAAGGATGGAGACTCAACAACATCTCTGAGCAACCTCTTCCAACATTCAATCGCTCTCATAGCAAAAAAAAGTGTTTTCTCATGTTTAAATGGAATTTCCTGTATTTCAGTTTCTGCCCACTGCCTCCTTTCACTGGGCGCCACTGCGAAAAGTCAGGCTCCTTCTTCTTCATTCCCCCCATCAGGCATTTATACATGTTGATAAGATTTCTCTTCTTCAGGATTAACAGTCACAGTAATCTCAGAGTTTTCTTCTATGTCAGATGTTCCAATACTTTAGTCATCTTTGTGGACTTCTGCTGGACTCACTCCAGGATGTTCCATGTCTTTCTTGTAATGGGAAGCCCAGCATTTGACCTAGCACTCCAGGTGTGATCTCACCAGGGCAGAGCAGAGGGCAAAGATCACCTCCACCTGCTCCTGGCAACACTCCTAATGCCACCCAGGATGCTGTTGGCCTTTGCTGTAATGTTTTATTGCTGGCTCGTGTTCACTTTCTTGTCCACTAGAAAACCCATGTCCTGCTCTGCAGAGTTGCTTTCTAGCTGGTCAGTCCAAGTGTATACTGGTGCATGGGATTATTCCTCCCCAGGTAAAGGACTTTTCATTTCCCTGATTTGAACTTCAGCCTCTCATCCCATTTCTCCGGCCTGTCAAAGCTCCTCTGATGGGCAACAAAAACACAACGTAAAACATTAAATTAAAACAAAAAATTCAAACATACTTTGGAAAATACCAAAAAGTCAATAAAAAATGTGCCCTTCTTTCCTTTTTCTCCCCATTTTTTGGTAGCTTTTGCTACTCTCTTTTTTACTGAAGACATCAGGAAATATATATAAAAAAATATAGATATAACTGCTCTGTCTGCATTTATACCTCTTCCTTTTTCCAATATATAGCATTCAACGCAGAAAACATGAATGGCTGGCTGCTTGGTTAGATCTTGACAGAGTTTGAATATTTTTCCCTCATTTAAATGTTTATTAAGAAGATTTATCCAGTTCATGTCAAGTTTTAGATTCAAATAATGAAGAGCCAATCTCTTAATATTTAGGATACTCAGTGGGGATGAAGAAGACATTTCCAAGCTTCTCCTCTTCTGAGGGTTTTTTTTCAACTATTAGACTTTAAAAATAAAATTTAAACCTGCCAACTGGTTCAGCGGGGTCTGCCAGATGTCAGCTGCATACTCAGTGATTCTGTCAGAATGGAGACTGGATAGTATTTCCTACAAGAGTGTCACTAATTCTAGACTATCAGCTAATTAGATTTTGTTGTTGTTAAAAATTTCATATAATATTTCCAGGTACAGTTTGATGTCTGATCTTATTTTCTTCATAAAGATTATTCTCTTATTATTTTATTTTCTTACTTTCAGAGCAGATTCTTTGCTTCACAGCCTATTCTATCCTTGAATGCTGCTAAATCACATCCTGGGAGAAACATAACATATAATATAACATCTAACATATAAGAGAATGACATTATGGTGTGAAAAAAGGAATCTTTTTTTTCTTTTTTTTTTCTTCTTCTTTTTAACCTTTTAACCTTGTTCACAGCATGGAAAATTTAATTCAGGAAAGCGCACATGAAGACAACACATACTTGCAGGCAGAAAATGGATTAAAAGGCCAGGTCTGTGAGCCTTTAGAAATTTGTTAGTTTATAAATGCAAGTCTGCTAAATATCCTACCTATTTTACTATATTTTGAATTTTTTGCAGATATAGAATTGCACTGTGAATGTGAAGCTGAGAACATTAATCACTGGTGCTGCAAAGTATATGTACTCTGACTTTTGTTATAAAGATCCACTCAGCCTTGTATGTCTTTCCTGACTGTGTTAGAAAAACTGGAAGTAGATGAATGCTGACATAGCTGTGATAAATCAGTTAGCTCTATTGCTAAGAGAAATTGACAGTGGTATAAATAGCCTTTACAAGTTCTACATATCCTCCAGACTCTATCCAATAAATATAACCTCAGTAAAAATATATGTTCTTGCTTTTTGATTGCTTATTTAAAAATTGTAATTTTATCTGCTTCAATGAGTGACTTTGAAGCAAAAACTGTGGATTATTTTACCCTTTATTTATTCACTTATTTTTTATTTAGAGTCATACAATTTGAAAGTAAATGACACAGAAGTGTCTGCACTGTGCTCTAGGCACTTTAAGCAAATATCGAAAAGGTTGGCTCTAAGCACAAGTCCTGAAACTGCTCCCACTCGAGAAAAAATATTTTTCAAGTAACATTAGAGGGTTGTACCAAAAGAGATACAGAAAAAGACATTTTTCCTTCTCTTGGACACTTTTTTTTTTGTTTGTTTGTTTTGTTGTTTGTTTGTTTTTGTAAATAAGAGAATTTTCTCTTCAAACTGCAACTACAGGGAAGGGAAGGGAAGGGAAGGGAAGGGAAGGGAAGGGAAGGGAAGGGAAGGGAAGGGAAGGGAAGGGAAGGGAAGGGAAGGGAAGGGAAGGGAAGGGAAGGGAAGGGAAGGGAAGGGAAGGGAAGGGAAGGGAAGGGAAGGGAAATGTTGATGGAAATTCAATAATGTGGACTTTAGTAACATGAATAAACATTAGGTTTTGAAGAGTTTCCAATTCATACAATATTTTGCAATTTTTTATATAACTATAAATCTCACTGCATATCATCCCAATATTATTCTCAGTATGACGAGCTCTTACATCTAGATAAGACCCAATGCAACTTCTTAACTTAATCTTCAAAGCACTCAGAGGGATAAGAGCAGGTCATCTCAGGACCCTCTTTGACAGCCGAAATTAACTGTGCAGTGTGTGCAGCTAATATTTGTATGAAAGTCACTCATTTTCTTATTCAAGTCTAATAAAGTCATCAAAAGCAAAGCGCAGACCACAAAGATTCTGATCTTGTCTGTTCTTAACTAATCGATTCACATCATTATAATACTTTCTGTTAAATGGCATTGACGTAAATGTGTCCTGTCTCTTTATGCTCCAGTCTAAACTAGTAATAGAACAAAATTATGTTCTGCTGTACCCCAGTCATGTCAAGAACACACAGGTAAGTGTCAGGAAAACACCTAACAATGTATTCTAGCTCTTTTTTGTTTTAATTTCACTGTATATAGTGTTTTTATATATTCATTTTTATTTTTCTTGATTGCCATTAAATATCAGATTCTGTTTGGTTTTAATGGGAATTGTCTGCAGGTTGAAATTTTATCCTTTTTTGATCTCTTTGCAGATAAAAAAAGAGAAAAATACATTGCCTGAATAGGATAACCTATTTTAAAACTAAACATCAAGATTCAATAAATTATCTAAGTGCTCAAAACAAAGAAACAAGCAATTCCTTCTCTCCAGTGACCTGTACTTTCATTAAATTATGTATTATTTATGTGTAGGAGATGAGGTCTTTTCCCTGGTGGATTAATTAGTGCAAATGGCTGGTTTTGTAAACTATGATTTTTTATTATTATTTTAGATCAAGCAATGCCTCATTTAATGTTGCATTTTTTACTGAGTAGAAGATTTTCATAAGAAAAATGGACAAAAGCAATATAAATCATACATAATTTCAAAGGCTTTGAGGATTTCTTATACATTCAAAAACTATGTTTTATTTTGTGTAGAAACCCATTTATCCAGGTTAAGGAATGGTTTAGAAATAGTGTCTTAGACGAATGAACTGACAGATCTCAGTCTAAACGACTAAAGGTTTATAGTCAGCTGCTAGTCAAAGTGTTAACCACTTATTAAATTAAATGAAATATTATTTATATTTCTTTCAATTGATACATTTTTTATTTATAATAAAGAGAAAGCCTTTTGACATATGTTTTGTGATTAGGTATACTACTTATATAGAACTTTGTTGAGATTTAGGTTTGGCTGGCCACTAAACTAATTACAGATGCTATTAGCCCCTCTTCCTTCCCAGAAGGGAGAGAAGAAGGGAAGGAAGAGAGAGTAAGGGAGACAGAATTATGTGTTGAAAAAAACCCTAATGCTTCTTTAATGAAATATTAACATGAAAAAGAACAAAAATATTAATAAGAAAATAATGAAATATATACAAATATATACAAAACCCAATATTGATCCCCCAGGATGACAATCAAGGCGACGGCAGGCACTATGAAAATCACAGACTGGGCTCAGCAGCAGATGGGAACGGGATTCAGGAACACACGGATTGGAGTCAAAGGCAGAAGAACAGACAGAGTCATCCTCAGATGCCAGCCACTGAAGAAGAGAGCTTGACCTCTTTGATCCTGCGTCTTTTATACTAAGCATAATGCAGATGGGATGGAATACCTTGTTGGTCAGTTTTAGGTCACCTGTCCTGTCCACTCCTCCCCACAGGTGCGACCCCTTTATACGTTTCTGCTTTTGACACTCCAATGTGGCACATAAAAAATTACCTAACCAAGTTACTTTGGTTGTTACAGGAATAAGTATAAGCAAGAGCCTCTCTGCACACCATTCCTTAGTATTAACGATAAACATAATGCCTTAACATTGCCAGAAGCAGACACTGTTTGAAAAACATACCATTAATTTCAGAGAGTACAGTCAGTTAGAAGAGACTTAACTGAAAAGTAAAATTACTGAAAAGAAAATTGGTTCTGTTCTATCTCAAACCAGGACAAACTTGCCTAGCATAACTTGCAATTAGTAGCTAAATTTGCTGACGCCTTAGGCTGCAAGCTGTCAACTTTCACCTAGATACATTGAACCTTTACCTAGTTAAGTAAAAGAAGGTCCCAGAGCCAGTTCAAGCCAAAAGATGAGGAAGCTACAGTCATCAGCAGACACTGCAACCTTAGAGATAAGAAAAGAAACAGCTCACCTAGAGACAATAGAAGGGCCCAATGAAAAATGGGAAGACAAACAGGAAGACCCTACACCGTAGTATTGGTCTTGGCCCAAACTGTCATGTGAGGGATGGGGAACTGAGATTGTGAAGGTATAATTGTCCAAGGATTTCTTTGTTCAGGGTCCCTCTTTGCAGGCACCCAGCTGGAGCTGTGGCACTATTCATAAAAAGTACTTCTACAGAGGAATCCATCTTTTGGCTTATTGATTCAGTGGAAACCTAGAGTCAAACCCTGTTATAGTGGCTGGCGTGCATAATATCCATAACACATACAAAGTAGAAAAATAACCCAGAATATTGCTCATTAAAAAAACAGTAATATGTTTTTTGTCTAATTTGTCATACTTCTATATAAACTTTTGCAGTAGCTGGAATGTATATGTTCATGTTAGGTATAATGTACTGTCTAATATGAATTATTTTTCTTTCTGAAATAGAAAGGAGCAGACACCTTGCTTTTTGATATATGTGGACATAATAGACATGATATATAGTTGTGTCTACAGTAAATTCAGTTCAGCATCTGGATGAGAATAGAGATCATTACACCTCAAGAAAACAATCCATACCATATCCCTTTTCTACAAGAACACATTTCTCTCTCTCTTTACTGCCCTCCTTTCCAAGTCAGAACTCAGTCTGTTCACAAAAACAATAAATGTTTATTAGCAAGACACTCCTCCTGGGCACTGGCTTTCCTCCACTGCCTTTTTCTTTGTTTTTGTAGTAGGATGTTTCCCTCCAGGCTTCTGAAAACAGGAATGCTATTTCATTTTTATAAAGTGAATTCCTCTCTTATGCTCACTGTTTTTGGCATTGTCTTATGCCTTTGATGTCATTTAAACCTGTGTATACTGAATAACATGAAACTTCTTTCAAAACAAAAGAACAGAATAAAGGTAGTGCTGAGTTTGTTAATAGAAGGTTTCCTCAGTGTAGTAAATTTTGAATCCATTAAATATGAAAGGATTCAGCAAGCAATTCTGGGAAATATATTAATGGAAATGATTCTATTTCTGGTGTAGACTTTCACCAGTTCTAAATTCAGAAATGGTTCAGGGAATTTTCTGTACCTCTGCTCACACAGAGGCAGTTAGTATACAAACAGTTCCACTGACTTCAATGAGTCTCCTTAGTCAAATAATGCTTGCAGTACAATGAATTATGTCAATACTGACAAATAAAAGAGGGACAGTCTTCGTTCTTTAGCTTTGAGGCCAAGAGAAATGGTTTGACTCTAGTCACATGACATAAGATTGGTTCTGGGTCCTGTCTGGATCTCATATGACTTCCCTGTATATACATACTCATATATATACACATATACATGTACAGGTACATATATTATTTTCCAGTTTTAGATGTCTGAAATGTTTTAAGATCTGTGTGGAATCTTGCCAGACTGATATTTGATATCATGACGCAAAATATATGGCTTGGGAGGGAATGAATGCATGTAAAGATGCCTGAGGAAGCAAAGTGTGATGGTATCATGGTTTAACCCCAGAAAGCAGCTAGGACCATACAGCTATTCATGCAGTTTTCCCTCTTCACCCCTAAAAGGGTAGGGAGAAAAGGAGGGGAAAGTAGAAGGGAAGGGAAGGGAAGGGAAGGGAAGGGAAGGGAAGGGAAGGGAAGGGAAGGGAAGGGAAGGGAAGGGAAGGGAAGGGAAGGGAAGGGAAGGGAAGGGAAGGGAAGGGAAGGGAAGGGAAGGGAAGGGAAGGGAAGGGAAGGGAAGGGAACTCGTGGGTTGAGATAAAAACAGTTTAAGAGAAAAATATCAGAAAAGGAAAATAACAATAATAACAATAATGACACAAGTCACTCTCACCATCCTGTAAATTGGCAAAATTGTCACCGTCCAGAGCAGCGATCATGAATTCCCACCTCCTGGCCAACGCCCATTTATATACTGAGCATCATGTCTATGGTACGGAATATTCCATTGGCCATTCCATTGTTCTGTCTATGCTCCTTCTCAGCTTTCACAGGAAGCTGAAAAAAGTTCTTGAATAAATATCACCTGGCAACAACTAAAACAATATACGTTATTGGCATTCCTTTTACACCAAATCTGAAACATAGCAGTCACTACAAAGAAAATTAACACTATCTTAGCTGAAACCAGGACAGGTAGTATAATTTTGGAAGACTGGGAAGTCAAACCAGACCAATTTTGTCTGCACTACCTATTGGGAGCATTTCTTGGTACATGCTGTCCCCTGAACCATGTGCAGTTATTTTCCGGCTTCTTGAAGTTATGGGTCAAACCTATGTCAGGGAATGTTTTAACAAGCTGTATGGACAAGAAGAAGTCCCATGATAGAGTTTGGTTTTGGCCTGGTTTTATTTAGTAATATGTATATGTCATTTACTACTAATTCAGCCATTTCTTGTGTGCATTGTGTTCTGCTACTCCCTACAGGCTAGTTTAATATAAGGTGTACAGTTCAACTGATTCTGCAAAGTAAAATCTTTTTTTCATTCTATCATTTACTCTTGATGTTATTTTGAAAGCATAGCCTATTCTTGCAATTTTCCTGTGTACTGGTAAAATACATCAATAATGACCTCAAAAATATGTGACACAAAATAGACTACAGTATTTAAAAGCACTTTTGAATGATTTTTTGCAGTAAAGGGGCTAGTGTACTTGGAAAGAAAAAGACCGTAATTTTGTTATAAATATCTACTTGCATTCCACTAGTGACTGAAAGAAAAATAAATGTTAAGAAAATTATTGATTCACTTAAGGGTTACTTTGTTGAGTAACAGTCAAAACTGCTGAAACTTCACAGATAAAAAAAGGCAAGGAAGCATAGAGGCACTCTAAGAGAAATTACTTTTTTTATCTTCAGAGTATTTGTACTGAGATCAGTTCTGGATCCATGACCTAAGTTTTACATTTAGGTTTTACACAGAGGACCAGCTGTCTATAAGAGTAAACAAGTATTGACTACATGAAAGTTTATTCCATCAGAATTCAACACAGACAGCAGTTTTACTCACGAAGACTACTTACACAGGCTTTGCCTTGAGACTGAAAATTTGATAGCATCCAGACATCCAGTTCATCTGGGGGGGGATGTGATATCCCAACACTGCACATAAAACTATATAGGCACATTTATACATCTAAATCAAATATTTCCTACATACTAACCTAAAAGCCCACAAAAATAATATTTTTCAGGATATGATTAGAAATCAAGATATTCCAGGAGATACAGTGTTGATGCACTATAGATACATTTCTTTTTTGTCAATGCGTTATTATACAAACACAAAGAGAATGATATGAAAACCCATTTTTTTCACAACAGCCCAGTGCACAAGCTGAATCTATTCTAAACCTTTTATTTCCCTCCAGAAAAAAAAAAAAAATCATCAAAGATAGACAGTAAGCATGAGCAATGACAGCTGGAATGGCTAATGTCTGGCAAAGTTATAAACAACTGAAATGTTAGTAATCTCAGTAATAGGTAATGATGCCAGACTACCTAAAATGCATTATATTTTGTGTATACTTATAAGATCCTGATGTTTCAGATAGTAACGTGAAGCAAGTACAACTCCTATATTTAGTTATATTGTCATTAGGTATCAATCTAACATGTTTTCGAACATATTTCCACAAGAAAAGACAATGTGAATTTCTTTAGGTAAAGTTATATAAAAGCACAAAGAAAGATAAACCCATTAAATCTGGCCATAGACATCAAGGGCAACAAGAAAAGCTTCTATAGGTACATCAGCGACAAAAGGAAAATGTGGGAAAATGTGGACCCTCTGTGGAAGGAAACAGGACACATGGTCACCTGGGATATGGAGAAGGCTCAGCCTTCACCGACTAGCCCTCTAGCCACACCGCCCAAGTCACAAAAGGCAAAGGAAGGAACTGGAAAAATGAAGAACCACTCGCTGTAGGAGAAGATCAGGTTTGAGACCATCTAAGGAACCTGAAGGTGCACAAATCCATGGGACCTCATGAGATGCCTACATGGGTCCTCAGGGAACCGGCAGATGAAGTTGCCAAGACATTATCCATCATATTTGAGAAGTTGTGGCAGTCTCGTAAAATTTCCACTGACTAGAAAAGAGGAAATATAACCCCATTTTCAAAAAGGGAAAAAAGGAAGACCCAGGCAACTACAGCCTGGTCAGTCTCACCTCTGTGCCTGGCAAAATCATGGAGCAGATCCTCCTGGAAACTCTCCTGAGGCACATGGAAAATAAGGAGGTGATTGGTGACAGCCAACGTGGCTTCACTGACAATGTGTGCCTGATATATTTGGTGGTCTTTTACAATGGAGTTGCCATGTTGATGAATAAGGGAAGAGCAACTGATGTCATCTACTTGGACCTGTGCAAAGCATTTGACATTGTCCCGCACAAGAACTTGTCTCTAAATTTGAGAAACACAGATTTGATGGTTTATAAGGAATTGGCTGGATGGTTGCACTCAAAGAGTTGTGATCAATGGTTCAATGTCCAAGTGGAATACCAGTGATGAGTGGAATTGCCCAGTGGTCAGTAATGGGACTGGTGCTGTTTAACAACTTTATTGGTGACACGGACAGTGGGACTGAGTGCACCCTCAGCAAGTTTGACAATGACGACAAGCTGTGTGGTGTGGTCAACACGTTGGGACGAGGGGTAACTGTTTTAAAGTGAAAGAGAGAGGATTTAGATTAGATATTAGGAAGAAATTATTTGCTCTGAAGGTGGTGAGACACTGGAACAGCTTGCTCAGAGAAGCTGTGGATGCCTCATCCCTGGAGGTGTTCGAGACCAGGTTGGATGGAGCAACCTGGTCTAGTGGAAGGTGTCCTGCCCATGGCAGGGGGGTTGGAACTATGTGATCTTTAAGGTCCCTTCCAACCCAAACCATTCTATGATTCTGTCCGAGAAATAATTCTGAATAACATCCTTGACATATATTTGGTGTAAGTCCATAATCTTCTTAGGAGATGATGATTTTCTGTTTTGTGATATACAACATCTGATGTCAGTGTAATAATTTGCTATATGGATAAGATCATAATTTGGTTTATTTATTCAATGAGATTGTTTGTGTACTAGGCTCTTTTAAAGTCCTCAAAATCTAAAACTATAGTCTGATTTTCAGAAGTATCAACTTTGTAAGGTGTTATTCATCCACCTATTTTTTAACTAGTAGGATTTTACAAGGGGACTTTGTGTCTCATTCTGATTAGAAAGATAAAACCTTCCAATCCTTTAAGATTTATTATACAGATAATATAGAAAGAAGTACGAGTAATCTCTGTACAGAGGGAAAGGTTCAAACTGTATTTTATAGATTCCTCTCTTTTTCCCTGCAGTTCAGTTCAATATATTATTCTTATTGTGCTTATAATTCTCATCAAGACCAGTATCCCTTGTTTTAGGAAGGTGCAAACACACATGGACAAAAAATATGTTTTTGCTCAAAGATCTTATTCTATAAATGTGATAAATTGGCAAAGCCCTACAGTGCCTTGTCCAGGCAGATGCACATGGTTCTTTTCCGTCTTTATGTGAGTTTGCTTGGCATTTTGTTCTGTTTTTGTTTTTTGTTTTTTGTTTTTGTTGGTTTTGAGGGGGTTTTGTCTTTGTTTTTAAAATAGTGGTTACTTCTTTCTGTGGTTAAAGCAAAAGGTTTGTTTGATAACTTTTTTTTTTTCCCAAAAAAAAAACCAACCCCAAAACAAACAAAAAAATCACCACAAACCAGAACAACCCAAACCCCAACAAAAATATTCTGCAGAAAAGGAAAAGAATAATACAGTTTGGCCACATTTATAAATAGAAGGGGTCACCACAGCTGGTTGTGGGCATCTTTACCTTGGATAAAAACCTAAAAATATTAAGGCACTGGCCTGTAAAAAAATCTGCTTTACCAAATGGAGGAGAGACTATATTAACTTATCACATCTACACCATGACTACATGGACTGGAATTTATGTTATCATGATGTCGTGGTTTGCGTTGGATTGGCCAATGACAAGACAACAGATTCTCTCCCCCATCTCTTGCTCGAAGGAGAGGAAGAAGACAGATAAAGAGATTTATGAGTTTCGAAAAAACTGCTTTAATAGAATATTAATAATAAAATTATAATGGAATAGATACAATATATATACAAAACTGTATCAAGTCCCAGGAAGATGTCCACAAAGGCCTTGGGGAAGTCCCAGACCAGACACAGCGACATATAGGAACTGTATTCCAGATCAAGATTCGGGAACACATGGAGCAGGATCAAAGGCAGAAGAACAGACAGGGTCCTTCTCAGACATTGGCCATTAAAGAAAGAGAATCATTGAACAACCAAGTCACTGAAGAAGAGAGATAACCCTTTGATACCTCAGCTTTTATACTGAGTATGGCAGACAGGATGGAATACCTGATTGGTCAGTTTTGGGTCACCTGACCTTCTACTCCTCCCCACAGGTGTGATCTCTCCACGGGGTAAACAACGAAGTCAGCTGACCCTGGTTGCCACTGCAGCAAGTATAAGCAAGATCCCCTCACTGAGCAGAAAGTTACCTCTGCACTACCCCAAACCCTGAGGATGTGTGAGCATAAATACGCAAAACAATTTACTTGCAAACTGAAGTCACAGACTCAAGGTCCTAAGTCCACTATTGAACCTTTTATGCGCTACGAAATCAGAGAACATGTGAAAAGAGGATCTGCCATAGACAGCCAACCAGTCGATATAAATGCTGGTGGTGAGAATTTCTGCAGGGACAGAGCCCTGGTTCCAATCTAGGGCTTATACCTGAGGTTGCCTCTTGGGATAAGTGCTTTCTCCACTTCCTCTGGGAAAAAAGCAATGCACTCTCACTTTTATAAAATGGGATAACTTTTTTTTTTTAACTTCTTTTACCAAAAAAAAAAAAAAATACAATATTTCTGGAACATTCCCAATTGAATAGGGAATATTTTTATTTTTTTTTTTCTCTCTTAAGGTGTTTTCACAGCTCTTACCTTCTGTGGAAATAGCATAAAAAACAGACTGCAGGTTGTACTGGAGCAGGTGGATAAAGATAATGATGGAGGAGAAGATTTGAATCTGAAAGTGATACTGAAAAGAATCCAAGAACAAAACTGGCTGTTAAAGCCAGGAGGATTTGTAAAGATGTGCTGCTTGTTAAATGCAGCTCGAAATGCGGGGTACTGAGCAGACAAACAGATCTTTTATATTTCATGTGAGTGTAAATTAAGAATTGATTTTCCTTCACTTGTCTTTTCTAAGCATCTCTATGCTGTCTTTATCAGATGCTGTAAATAAACACTTTGTTTGCATTTTGCTGTAACCTTGTAAGTTAAAGGTAGTTTAAAAAAAAACTACCTAAGGTATGCATTACCAAGGTTGCACTGATCCATATAACTAGGTCACTGCAGCATTTGTACACAGACCTCAGCACTCCTACCAATTTCCACAAGGAGGCCAAAGGATAACAAGGTATACATCCACTAAAGCTTCATAAATCAATTTGAGAGCTGGTGTTATAAGGGTCAGGAGAGAAAGTGTCTTCAGTAATCAGTGATAACCAGAAAAAATTCACTCACAACACTGTAAGTTCATGAGGAATATTACTGAAACGAAGGATCCCAAAGGAGAATACAAAAAATAGAACACTTTATTTTGATAGTGCTGCAAAACTTCAAATGGTTTCTATTTCAAGGTCACAAAACAGAACCCTTAATACAATTGTCATTTCTATTGAAGCTACTAGATAATATGATTGTTAATCTGGGCTGAGGAAAGAAGTAGATGTATTAAAATACATAAATCCTTATCTGTGATAAAAAGTATGCAGTCTGTTCATAGTTGTTGTATAGACCAAGCATATAGTGTTCAGTTATGCACACTCACTGAGCAACAGAGGGGATGACTGTCATTATGTATAATCTTTACTACAGCACATTTTATCAGGTTAAATCCTCAGGAAATAAGGAAGGACAAGGAGATTGCTGTTTCAACAGCAACAATTGAACATGATTTGATGAGGACCTTTTGGGCCAGAGGGTAGGGACAGATGGGTGAAGAAAGACAATAATCACGGAGTCTGCAGCAGAAAAACAGACCAGAAGAGAAAGAGGAAATTTATATGCAAAGGGGTGGAAGTAATACTTTCAAACTATAGAAATGCAGTGGGAAGGAAAAAAAAAATTCTGAGCCTTTTTTTGTCTTTCTCATGCAGCAGTTCAGACTTTTTTTTTTTTTAATTATTATCTTGTTCCAGTTAAATCAAATATAAATTTAGACATGAAGAACCACTGTCTTTTCACATCCTCTTCTACAAGGAGGGATGACAGTGTTATCTAAGGCTTTTGTCTCTGTTTGTTTGTTCACCTGGGCTTTCTTTTGTTTGCTTGTTTGCTTGCTTTGATGCCACAGCTTTTAAAGATTTTAATCTCTAAATTAAGTGCTTTAGCATACAGCATTTTTAGTTGTAAGCAATACAGCTCTTACTCTCAAATTCCCAGAAGCCCTGGACCACCAGAAGGGAGTCCGAAAGGAGTTACCCAGGACAGTTTCAGTATGAAATAACCTATATGTTTCTGGAATCCTCCTACAGTCCTTGATACCTGGAAAACAGAAGACCTTTGAAGTTCATTTTGTGTGTGTTGCTCTCAGTTGGATGAGAAGAGCTCTGATTCATTTCCTTTCTAGAACTGAGCCAAACCGTATAGCTTATTGGATTTGAAAATGAATATTCATCTTCCTATGATCCACAAGAGAATTTGAAAAAGAGGAAAAATTTACAACAGATTAATTTAATACTACCATTTTCCCCTCAAATATAGCTGCCTTTCCTGAAGGTTGGTCTTGAAAACCAAATACAATCCAAGGCAACCAAGTATATCATCAAAAGTGGAATGTGTCAGAAGTAATATGTGAATTGATGTTCTTGTTCTTGTATGGTTTTCAGTATTTTTTGTCTTGTAAAACAGATACCCATTACAGTATTTTTCCATGATACCCCTTGCAGAAAAGTTATTAGTTAGATTTATGAGGCATTGCTGAAAAGTCATGCAGATGTTCAAAAGAACAGAAGGTCATGATGTTTGATTAGTATGTGAATAAGAGATAAAATAGTTGGTCATACCTCTATGAAAATGAGCCAGTTTTTACAGTGGATTGACTCTTTTCTAAGCAGCTATATCTAAAAGCCTTAGGTATTGCACAAGAATACCAATTTTAATATGTAAACCTTTAGAATCTGTATTGAGTCTATGTGGCAAAGTTTTGGTAGCAGGGAGGCTGCCGGGGTGACTTCTGTGAGAAGACACTAGGAGCTGTCCCCATGTCAGACAGAGTCAGTTCCAGCTGTTTCCAAGACAGACCTGCTTCTGTCCAAAGATAAGCTAATCAGCAATGCTGGTGGCATGTCTGTGATAAAATTCTAAAGAGAGGTAAAAAATTCTGTGCAGCAGCTTTGAGAGAGGATTGAGAAAACGTGAGAGAAAAAAACTATGCAGGTACCAAGATCAGAGGAGAAGGAGAAGGAGGAGGTGCTCTGGGTACTGGAGCAGAGGTTCTGCTGCAGCCCATGGAGAAGACCATGGTGACACAGGTTGTCCTCCTGCAGCCTATGGAGGACCACAGTGGAGCAGATATCCACCCTGCAGCCCATGGAGGACCCTACAGCGGAGCAGGTGGATGTGTCCTGAAGGAAGCTGCAGACCATGGAAAGCTCCTGGCAAGCTCCTGGCAGGTGCTGAGGCCTGAGGAGAGGAGCCCATGCTGGAGCAGATTTTCTGGCAGGACCTGTGACCCACAGAGGACCCACACTGGAGCAGTCTGTTCCTGAAGGACCCTACCCTGTGGAGAGGACCCCACCCTGTGGAGAGGACCCATACTGGAGAAGTTCTTGCAGCACTGCAGCCCACGGGAAGGACCCACACTGAAGCAGTTTGTGAAGGACTGTATACCACCAGAGGGACCCCACAATGGAGCAGGGGAAGAGTGTGAGGAGGAAGGAGCAACAGATATGAAGCCTTAGGAACTGACTACAACCTCCATTCCCTATCCCTTTGAACTGCTCAGCGGGAGGAGGGAGAAGATTGAGGAGAAATGTTGAACCTGGAAAGAAGAGAATTGTGGGGGGAGGGTAGTTTTAGATTTGTTCTTACTAACTGGAAATAAATTAAATTAAATCATGTCAAATCTGTTTTGCCCCTTATCGTAACTGGTGAGTGATCTCCCTGTCCTTATCTCAACCCATGATCTTTTTCATCCAGTTTTCTTCCCCTGTTCTGTTGAGGAGGAGAGATGCAGTTGCTTGGTGGTCACCCGGTGCCAAAGTTAACCCACCACAGAATCACAAATATTTTCAATACAGTTAAAATGTTATTCACCCTCCTAAATGGTATCAATAGCCTTCTCACTTCCTGAGGAAAATATTTTTTTCTTTCTCAAAGGATATTATCAATGCAGTATGGTTTTAAATTCACAGAGATTTTCATAAACTAATCCTTAGCTTCTATAAATTCGTCTTCATTTCATGCTATCCAATTTTCAGTGCTACAAAATTTAAAATTATATGCCTTACATGACCATTTGATAAGAATGAACAAGGTAAGCTTTTTTTCAGAACCACATTGCATCAGTGTTCAGACTGTGCTTTGTATTGACACATATGAATAAGGATTTATCTGACTCCGCTTTCATCCACATGTTTCATATGTATACTGATTATTTAATGTAACTTATTTAATAATAAAATGACAATAAAATGCATAATTTTTTAATAGGTCCCAGTTCATTCTTCAACCACTTTGATTTAACATGTTAGTTGCTGAATAATAACACGTATGCCAGGGAGGGCTGGGAGAAAGAAGGAAGAAATCAGGTCCCTTAAAGAATGTCTCAAAGCAGAAAAGCTACAGTGTTTTTTCAAATGTTTCCTCACTTTTTCTAAAAGGAGGTTTGGAACAGTTTACACAAATAGAACAAATACTAAAAGAGCAATAGTTTGTTGGATTTTAGTATAGAATTGGTCTAATACTGCTACCAATTTGAATGTTACTGAACAGCCTCCAAAAGATCTGCATTTTGATCCAAATAGTGTTATATCAGTCATTCAAGTTTTTATGGCATAGGTCAGGGATTAGTATGTATGGCTGCCTAGAAAGGAGGAAATTAATCTCACAGAGTGTTTTAAGACTTATTTTCATTCCTTATTGGAAGAAAAAAAAAAGGACATTCCGGAGTTCTGAAACACAGAGTATAACAGCTAAGATGCCTGGAACACTAAGCATCACTGAGCTTTGTGTGTCCGCAAAGTTCATGTTTCTGCTCTGAAGCAGGTAGGTCAATAACGTCTCAGAGTTTTGATGATCTTTTTCCCTCTTCAGAATTCCTCTTCGTACCTGAAAGACAGTTTTTCAAACCTATGACATTCTCCTGAAAAGAAAAATTGCCAATTCTCAGATATCTCTGCACCATCATTTCTCCCAGATCACTTCATAGCTCCTCAGTGAACCGAGGAAGATATGTTGCAAGCAGTGTTGTACAGTGAACCTTACAAGAATTTTGCATTAACTTAATACTGAGACAGTATTGATTATGGTCACTGTACTGTCTATCTGTGAAGAAGAATATCTGAGGCAAAGCACCAAAGAATCAGTGTTACCAGAGTTTTGCAACCATGCATCAAGACAAGGCAATGGTAGCAGAGTTAAGAAACAGAATCAACACAGGTATTCATGAGTCTCAGATTTTCTATGGGGTTTAAGTAAATTAAAAAAAAGTTCCACAACTCCATTTGACCGCTTCTTTTTAAATGTTTGCTCAAAAGGTAGATACACTAAAAAGTGTAGCATTTTCTTTAGAACAGAAGAGTGAAAATGCCATTTTAACAGAAAATTTAAAAGATGGACAAAAGATAAATATGGGTACAAAGTGATTAAATTCTTTTTGTCTAAGTCAGGTGCCTACATTTAAAACTCAGAAGAGTGAAGAAAATGCTCTTTAAAGGAGAGGCTCAGATCAGGAAGAAGAGTCCCTCCAAAGAGGGACTTTTTTGGGCAGGTACCATTTTAATTTGTTTAACTAGTAAATGGATTCTGAGTGATGAATACACTGGGAAAAGCACAAATATGGTTTCAACAACTTTTAACCTTTTAAGCACCAAAAGTTGTGATAAGCTTGGTTTTATTTATTTATTTATTTGTTTGTTTAACAAAAGTACACCATCTCTGTGCAGCAATATTGCACTCAACACCTGGGAGACATAATGCTCATAAAAAAAATTACAAACAACTGAATATTAAAATAAAAACACTAATGATTTGCTTTTATGATTGTGAATTATTCCCCTATTGAGGAAGGGGAGTAAGTAAGCCGCTGGGTGGAAGTGGCTGTCAATGGGTCCATGTCCAAGTGGAGGCCAGTGATGAGTGGAGTCCTTCAAGGATCAGTATTGGGACCGGTCTTGTTTAACATCTTCGTCAGCGACATGGACAGTGGCATAGAGTGCACCCTCGGCAAGTTTGCCGATGACATCAAGCTGTGTGGGGCGGCTGACATGCTGGAGGGAAGGGATGCCATCCAGAGCGACCCTGACAGGCTGGAGAAGTGGGCCATGCCAACATCATGAAGTTCAACAAGACCAAGTGCAAGGTCCTCCATCTGGGTCGGCTCAATCCCAAGCACCGATATAGGCTGGGCAGTGACTGGCTTGAGAGCAGCTCTGAAGAAAAGGACTTGGGGGTCCTGGTGGACGAGAGGCTCAACATGAGCCATCAGTGTGCACTTGCAGCCCAGAAAGCCAATCGTATCCTGGGCTGCATCAGGAGAAGCATGGCCAGCAGGTCAAGCGAGGTGATTCTCCCCCTCTACTCCACTCTCATGAGACCCCACCTGGAGTACTGCGTCCAATTCTGAAGCCCCTACTACACGAGGGATATGGACATGCTGGAACATGTCCAGAGAAGGGCCATGAGGATGATCAGAGGGCTGGAGCACCTCTCCTATGAGGACAGACTGAGAGAGTTGGGGTTGTTCAGTCTGGAGAAAAGAAGACTCCGAGGAGACCTTAGAGTGGCCTACCAGTATCTTAAGGGGGCCTACAAGAAAGCTGGTGAGGGACTTTTTAGGATGTTGGGTAATGGTAGGACTAGAGGGGGTGAATTAAAACTAGAAATGGGATGGTTCAGATTGGACGTTAAGAAGAAGTTCTTCACTATGAGGGTGTTGAGACACTGGAACAGGTTGCCCAGAGAGGTGGTGGAAGCCTCCTCCCTGGAATTTTTTAAGGCCAGGCTGGATGGGGTTCTGAGCAACCTGGTCTAGTGGGAGGTGTCCCTGCCCATGGCAAGGGGTTGGAACTAGATGATCTTTAAGGTCCCTTCCAACCCTAACAATTCTATGATTTTATGATTCTATTGATCCAGGGTTCAGATTTCTTCACTAAAGACTGGTCTCAACTACCTTTTGTGTAAAACATCATACTTAGAGCATTTAGAAAGAAATAGGGACATTTACATTCCTTATTTTCCCACAGCCTGACCTAGTTGAAGACCATGCCTCTTCACTGACTTCCATAGAAATGTTTCGTCCCCTCCACTTGTGTCCTTTTTTTGGGGCATTTTTTTTTTTCTTATTATTATTTCTTGTCTGCCAAAATTAAGTAACTAAATGCTAACAACTTTACATTCAGCCTGAGTACTAGTTTCCAAGTAAAAACATTCCTAAGATAGCAGAATGTAAAGATTTTAATTCCTTTCATCTGGAAAGGGCATTGAACCCAGGAATCTTTGACAAAGGCAAAGGCTCAATCAGGGAGTTGTTCTTAGAGCATGACTAATATACACTGACAGGATCTGACTCTTTACAAACTATCACTTACTTTTAAGTGCCATAACCATCAGGCTATAAGTTATTCATGTCTTTTTGGAGTACTCTTCATTTCTCCTATTCAAGCTATGTCACTATGCAGGAAAGAATTCAAGATTTATGAGGTTTGAAAGAGTGCTGAAAAGTGAGTTTAGCTAAATATCTTTACAGCTGGAACAACTACTTCAAAGAAGGGAACTCTGGATTTTCTGGGGGGGGGGTTCAGACTTTGACAGAGTTTTTGACAGAGAAACATGTTTTATTTGATCATAAACATTTTTTTTAAACTACATTTCATATCAATCAATTTGAACAGAGATGTGAGGGTTCTAAGTTTATTTGTTCTTTCAAGCTTCACAAAGCTTCACAGGTTAAAAAGGGAGACCCTTGCAACTGCGAAAAACACTCATGCAAGTTCAGTTTAGTAAGCACTAGAGAATGAATTTAGGAGGGAGAACTTTTAAACTAGAAGTGGCTGAACTTCTGAGGATCCACATTCCTTTGTTTTCATGTGTCCTGACCTGTACCTTCCCACCTTCAAGTGTCGTGCTTTCTACCTTGATTCCTGCTTCTCCCACCTCCCCAAAAAAATCCTCAGTTATACGTCTCATATTTCTTGCTTTTCCTTTCTCTTCCCCATACCGTCTGCTCGCCAAGTCTCTCTAACATGGTGATATAGCTTTCTGAGCATCTACAATGACATCCTTGTATATTTGGTGAAGTTTCATTGCCTTCTTCACCTTCTTGCACATTGTTAGACAGGTGGCACCTTGCACTCCCAGTCTCAGGAATCTTTACTCTTTTACTCCCAACAACATTTAAACCCGCAGATGTAAATAGATAAGCTCTCAGTTGCAGGCCATTGCCACAACCCAAGCATCCACTATTCACTGGGAAAGAAATGAGAATGAGATAGGGCATATACAGTTTCCAGGGCATTCTTCAACTCTCATTAGTTGAGACTATTTCACACAGAGAAGTGTGACTAGCCTTTCAGTGATATAATTTGCCCACTGTGGAAAAGCTTCAATTGAAGTGATGTTTACCTATGCCATGTGGGAGACCAGTCTCAGTGGCAGCCTAAGTACCTAACTATCACTTAGTTCTTTAATGATAGCAAAGGGGATTATTTCACCTGTATTTCTGTCTGTGAGTTCCCTTCTAAGAATTTTTTGAACCCTCTGGGTGATTTAAAGCAGATTTAACAGAAGGCTAGAAGCCTCAAAGGTGAGTATATTCCTGCCACTTTCACAGATATAAGTGAAAGGCTAGAGCTGGGATTGAGGTCTAATTATTTTAAAGCTGTCACACAACAGCCTTCACAAAGCTGTCATATTCCTCTGTGGAAAAAGCCATAATAAAATTATGCAATTTATTGTACTGAATACAAATTTACTGAAAATTTTGTTTATTACAATTAAATTAATTAATCACTGAAAAGACAGAAATCTGTAGGAACAAGGCATCACTATAGCCAGTCCTCAAACCGGTGAGACACAACGGAACGCATCCTGACCTAGTAAGGAAGTTAATTAATTTGTTCTCTTTTTTTATGTAATGTTTTAGACTTTTATTCAGTCACATTTATATGTCTGTCTCTATTTGAAAAGAAATTAATTACTTTTGTTTCCCTATATATTTTAAAAACACAGGCAACTGTCTTAATGATTTTAAGGTATTATGAGTGTCTCATTAAAATAATAGAAGGTTGATATTTATGATTGGACCCTGTCCTTAGCATTTCCTAATGGCTAGTACTATGTTGTTGCACACTAAATATGACTTTAGTTGGTGCCTATGTATTGAGATGCCCTTCTGAGGTACTTAGCTTTTCCACTGCACAGTTTGGGGAGCTTAGGCAAATTAATCAAGTTTCTCTATTCCTAACTGGGGATGACAATACCTGAACTGCAGAATCTCACTCTTAGGCACCTCTAACTTTTGCTAGATCTAGCTCAGACTGTCTTAAATGAGTAATTCAGAGATCAAAATACCAAAACCAAGGAAAGCACACTGAATGTTTTTTTTTCCTCCAAAAAGGACAATTTATGATTTGAAAAAATTCCTGCCCAAAGACAACAAGCCTGAGTCTCCTACTGATTTGCAGCTGAAAATGTCACAAGTAAGAGTTATAATAATATTAAAATTGTTTTACCATGTCAAAGTGGAATAAAGTATAAATTAGTAGTATGATTTAGATCTGCATAGAATCACAAGAAATAAAATTCAGGTAAGATTTTTATTTCAGATTTGAAGAAATTTATTTTCTGAAATGTATCCCTATTTGCTTTTATTCTCCAGATCTTTTTCTTTCAAGGATATTATGCTCTAGTGTGATATGTCTGTCCACGGAGTGAAAACTGTTCATGATATTCTTCCGTTGGTTGTCTACAAAAACCTTGTCAACACTTCGGGATGATAAGATTTCATTTGGATGTTTTAAGAACCTTCTTCTGAATTTGTGTATTTTGAATTTCTCCCCACCATGACAGATAAGTGCATTATTAATATATTTTACAATATCAACTCTACAAATAACCAGGGAATGTACATAGTTAATAGGCCTGATACTGCATTCAATAGGAATTGCAAGTTCATATTTTTTTCACCTCTAAAAAATTACATTATTTGCTAAGTATTCCAAAGAAAACATAGATTTTTTTATTATTATTAACTAGTAATTAAATGAAGATTATTATTTTTGTTTCTACAATATTTTTGAGGGCAAGTCTATATTTCTTACAAGAATTTTTAGCAGTATTATCTGGGTATATATTTCCAATTAACTCTAATTAGATTTAGGCTTTGTTCAAGCAATCAAAATGGGGAAAAAACACGTTCCATGGAAATAAAAGCAGTGCCAAAGAAAAATTATTTCCTTTTTCTTGTTTTATATGCAACTTTGAATAAGTTATTTTCTTATTATTAGAAAAGTACTTATTGATGATGTTAATATAAGACAGTAGATATAATAATAGCAAAAAAGATCTATTCTTGCCTAAATGTTCTTTTAGTCTCTTAATCACTTTTTATAAGTTTTTATAGCCCCTTCATAGTCTGCCCTCTACCTCCAAGCAACTCATTTGCAAAACCACTTTGGGATGCCTTCTTCTAATTCGCAGACTATACTCCCTAAAGCCAATCTTGAGCCTTTTGAAATCAGCTGCACACTCCTAGTAAACTTTATACGAAAAGATTGCTGCATTAGCAGCTGTTATCAGAAGTTAAAAAAAAAAATCTGAAACAGAGAAATGAGGTCCAAAGACAGAAGGTGATATTGGGGTAAGCAGCAGCATATTGGAGCCGTAAGGGAAACTTAAGAGGATTAATGTAAATAGCATGTGTGCGCCTGGAGGCAGAAGATATTTTTTAAAGGTCACCCACAAATAAATGTTGCCAGAGGACTTGCAATTGTCAATATATTTTTGTCACTTGCATACTGCTTGGAGCTCCACCTACATTTTCTGAAATCTCCATGAAAAAAAAAAAGTCATAGGAGCCTCTTCACACTTTTAACATTGATTTAGACTCTAAAGAGAATCACAATACATAGCAATATTATACAACAGATTAATATAACAGTATAAATGAAGCTGATATCCAGTCTTCTCTGGAGGACTGCATCTAGCTCTGGAGCCCTTACCACAGGAAAGACATGGACCTGTTGGAACAGGTCCGGAGGAGGGCCACAAAAATGAAGAGGGATGGAGCACCTCTCCTATGAGGACAGGCTGAGAGAGTTGGGGTTGTTCAGCCTGGAGAAGAGAAGGCTCTGGGGAGACCTTATAGCGGCCTTTCAGTACTTAAAGGAGGCTCATAAGAAAGATGGGGACAGACTTTTTAGCAGGGCCTGTTGTGATAGGACAAGGGGTAATGGCTTCAAAGTAAAAGAGGGTAGATTCAGACTAGATATAAGGAAGAATTTTTTTACAATGAGGGTGGTGAAACACTGGAACAGGTTACCCAGAAAGGTGATAGATGCCCCATCCCTGAAAACATTCAAGGTCAGGTTGGGTGGGGCTCTGAACAAGCTGATCTAGTTGAAGATGTCCCTGCTCATTGCAGGAAGGTTGGACTAGGTGATCTTTAAAAGTCGTTTCCAACTGAAACTATTCTATGATTCTGTGATTCTTTTCTACATAGCTAAACTACATAGCTGCTACATACTGTCATATATCCTAGAATATTATTTGCCGTAATGTCTAATTGTTTAGATATTCTTTATCATTTATAAGAAATAAAAATAGAGCATCCTTGAGAGATTCAGAGTAATACATAACCAATCCATTATTGTCTATGAATTCCCTAGTATTAGGTTTGGGTGTTCAGTATATGATTGCTCTACTAGTTCAGGCTAAATGTCTTAGTTAACTCACCTCACAAAACCTAACTGAAAGCTGAAGCAGGTCTGAATAGTGTTACTCTGATCCTCTAAGCATCCCAATAAAAACCTGCGATTATACTGCACATCCCTGGAACCAAATCTTGAATTATTTTTTTGATAATATTATTTAGTGGGAAAAAAATAAAAGTTCAATTGAAAATGTACCTGCTTACTTTGTGAACTACCTGTGACTCCACGCTATTGAAGGTTTGTAGTCATATAGTCATGGGCTTCAGTCCTTCAGCTTGGAGAATTAACTTTTCTCACTATTGTTTTATCATTCTTGCCATAGAATTAATGACGCTTATGCAGGAACATTTTTGATTTAAAGTATCTTGCACTATGTTGATAAGTTTAATGGATAGCCCTGACCTTTAAATTATAACACACATTCAATGAATCGGCAGAATAATAGGTCATCTAGCAAACATGAGTTCTACCTCCAGTATAAAAAGAAAAAAACACATCTAACAAACTCACATCTGATCATTGGTAAAATACTCCACATTGTACAAATAAAACATTTGTTTATCCTATTAAAATGTCAAGCTTTATTAACTTGAAGAGGTCACCAGCTAGAGCTTCACACATATGCATGTTAATTTATTGTGGTATAAAGGTAAACAAGGGACTGTAACCAATATATCTTGACATTAATTTATAGAGTCTCAAGTCTCCTGTTTTCAGGGGTATTAGTAGCTGGATGTAGTTAAACATTTATTTCCTCTATAAGTCCAATGCCTGCACAAAATATGATGCCTGGAACAATGCAGTCTGTACTATGGCATCACAGGGGCTGTGTATTGACCTAAAGGGAAGTTGAATAAAAAAAGGTTATGTCACATGTACAAGTACAAAGGGACAGAAGTGAGTTAATGCTATTGTTGTTTCCTTTTTCTAAATAACTTTTTTTCTCATTAAGCACTCTTCCCTAGTGTTCACTGCTAATTACAATACCACCTGTATGAAATCTTCTATTATATCAATACATTGCATTGACAAAGAGGTGAAGGTGATTTTGTACAGAAACTTGTTTGTATGTGAAGTAAGACTATGTTTGTGCAAAACAACAGCAACAAAACAGTAAAGGGATGTAAAAACCACTCTGAAAGCTGAACTGTCCCTAGCTCCGTTGCATAGAGAGGAGAGAAGCTGATGAACTTTCAGCAAGTGCTTTCTGTAGAACAGTACCATTTACTCTTAGACCTTAGGATTAAGGCAAGATTTTAATCAAAGAGGTGAAAAAGAAAACAGAAGACTAACTAAAGCCCCATACCACCATTCCCACAGTAGCAAGGATAGTCTGACATGCCCTTAGTGCTGAAAAATCTTGTTCAACAGCTGTGGACATTGGTTGCAGTAGTAATGTTAAAAAATACAGTATTAAAACCTGTTGCACCAAGCCTTGTTACTTGCTGAAAAGGTTTTTTCCCAGTATATCTCAAAATAGAACAGTAGAATTTCTTCTGAAAGGTTAAAGATGACAAAAGGGTATTTAAGGATGACAATCACATATTTTCCATTTTTATCTCACTGATACACTACACATGACCAGTGTCCAAAAGGATTTAGCTGCCAAATGTAGGATTCTGCTAGGATTTATAATCTCCATGAAAAGTATAATCTCCATGAAAAAGCAAAGGTGGGTAAGTGTTGTTTGATCATTTCGGTCCTTTTCTGTTTTTACGCAGACAAAATATTCTTTTATTTGCCTCTAATACTATTGCAAAAAAAAATATACTTTATCATCAGTAAAACCAAGTTTTCTCTACCTTTTTACAGTGATTGTACAATAGTGACTTTGAAAATTGTCTATGATCTTTAAATTTGAGATAGATTCAGTCTTCATCTTCATCCAGATCTTTTCAGATTTTCATGCATTTTGAATCTCAAGGGTGATAACCCAGGAATTTGTTGATACTCGTGTCAGCATCTGACACCTTTGATATGTTTTATGCTTTCTTGAGGTTAAGTAAAATAAAACTCATTTATATCAGGTGAGAAGCTGAAGTTTGAAATTTATGGAAAAGAACAGAAAAATATCTTCTCAATGTCTTTGCAGAAGCTGTTTTTCAGATTCAAAATGCTAAAATACAGATACTCAGTACTTGATGTAATACCTGGGACTTCTGTAGTGTTTTTCACCTCAGGCGCCTATCAAGAAGTAAATGTAGAATAAATCTTGTAACCCAGCCAAGTTTGCAATACATACAACTTTCAATCTGTACTGATCACAGCAGCCTTCCAAGGTGGCAAGGGCATTATATATCATCACTTGCCTGTACCTTAGCTCTACTGGTATTTTTAGCATGTGCAGAGTAATGTAAGCTTCAAATTTAACTTCAGTATTGAACAGATCTCTCACACCATGATGAGAGGCATATGACTGCTGATAAATACATTTGTGCTTCACTTGTATTAAGTACACCTCACAATATCAGAGGAACATACTGGAGGTGTTATCATCCCTCTTCTACCGACAAGGAAATGGAGTCTTAAAAACATTAAAGTAACTTTTACAAGGTCAATAACAAATCAGGAGAAACAGAGAGAGGTTTGCTGAAGAAGCAAAATGCACTTTTTGGCCCCATCTTTAGAACCAGATGGTGACGCATGTTTCCCCTTTATATGATAAAGTTGAGGCCATGTGGCGGCACACCTATTTTTCCCCAGCCCCTGCTACCCTATTCAGATTGCAGCTGTGCCTACCCTGAGTGGTAGAGTTGAGATTAGTTAGCAATCATGACAGCAATTGTAGAAGAACTGGCAAGAGTCCTTAAGGGACTTGTATTTGTTAAAAACATCTTCTTGCTTTCCTGTCAGTAACCAGAGCCATAAAATCAGAATAAGGGACCAATTATCCTCTTTAAGTAAGAATACTTTTGCTCTAGTGTTATGTACCGATCATAGTTTAATTCTCCGTCTCAGATAAATTTGCTGCATAAGGAATTTTAAAAGCCAATAGTTACCTTTTCTTTTAAGGCTATTTTTGTGGCAGTAGTTTCTGCTTAGATAGGCGATATGTCATTTGCCAATTTCTGTTAGCCTTAGTCAGTCTACGTCCTTGAATTGCCTGATGTTAATAGATGTTATTTAGTACTACTGGCACAGTGAGTAAGCTTCAGTGTTGAAAGCCAATAAGTGGAGTCAAGAAGGAGAAGGGTGAAAGAAACTGCAGCCTGAGTAGAAAAAAAGTAAATGAACTGGCATCTTGACAGGCTTATTTTATTATTTATCTCTCTAAAAATATATTAATGATGAATGAAGTGCTAGCTATGGGGTACAGGGTACTAATTGTCATTTCTCACTATCATTATTTGTTTAATTTAGATAGTTATTGCTAAACTCTGATTATTTAGAGCCATTTTCCTAACTGTAAAGACCTTGGCATTAGAAATAGCTTATAAAATTACCTAGAAGCAACTTTTGAAGGCTTTTTTTGAACAATATGGACTGATTTTCTAGCAGGCAATGTGTATTTATTTTTTAGTTAATATCTTATGTAAGGAGTGCTTTTTAATGTTCTTATTTAAGGTAACTTATTTCTAAATTATTTTGATCCAAAGTATTCAAACTTCTAGATTCCTAATCTTCTGATACATGTGGCTGGTTCTATAAAGGTACATGTCTCCTACCCACGTATTAAAAAATGTTGCATTTATATATTTGACATTCACACATGTGTTTTGAGCCTGGTCTTTGGATTTTGTGAATACATTAAAAAAATCCTCTCCTTTCAAATCACTGAATTTTTAATGTTTGTCTGTGTGAAACAGACTTTTCCAGAGGCATGGCAGATATTTAGCCCTTACTAGTAAGTCTTATAGATAGATATATCATATTGTCCTGGAGCCAAAATCCCTTTCTTCTAGCAACCCATACATATATTACTTGTGTAACCACAAGTGGAGATTTCAAAATATTACAGTTTTGTAACTTCTGTAAGTATTTTTCATATTCTTGATATTTCTTTACCTAAAAAAAAGTATACAATTTCTTCAATGAAGACAGAATGAATCTGGACTACAACTTTTTTTTTTTTTTTTTTGTGGAAATGTAGTGCCTTTCTTTGTTTTTTTTTCCTTTTGCTTGCTGGCAAAAAAAAAAAAAATATCTTAAGTGATTTGATTGTATGCTACATGCTCTGGGAATCTACTTCCATTTTGAGGAACTGTTGTTTTTCTTATCCTTCTTGTGTTCTGAACTAATTGAATATGGTTGAATACGCAGTTTACTACTCTGATCACTGACAGGGGTCTTGCAGGCTAAAAAAAATACCATGTGATTCTCCTCTTATTATGCTACCAAAAAAAAAAAAGAGTGTTGTCGCAACTCAAATTCAATACCCTCAAAATATTTATTTATCAAGTCCTCAAATCATTGTAATAATAATAAAAAAGTATATTTTTTTGAGATAAATTGGTTACTTTTTTTAATTACTAGGGATTTTTTTGCCATAGAAATTCTTCTTTTTGTTAAAATAACAGTTCTGCAGTCACAAAAAGACAAAATAAACTGATAGATTGGAGTATATCTGTATGTGAACATTAATATAAATCCATAACCCCTCTTTTGTTCATGAAGATAATTTGATTTTACAGCCCTTTGTGCCAGATTTTTTTTGTAGCCTCCATAATAACCTAAAACACAGAATAGTTAAACTATAATTTGATGAGTATTTAAGCCCACACCATCAGAAAACAAAAAAAAACCAGAGAGACAGAAATTCCACAGTTCTTTTCTCTTGCACTTTCTCGCTAGACCCTTACTGTTTTAGGCTGACAGCATTTGTAGAGTCTGTTGAAGGACATAGTTCATGCCCTGGCTTTGGAGGAGGGGTATGTTTTGGTTTTCACTAGCTGGATCTGCTCCCTGACTGATTTCAAAGGTGACAAAATGGCATGGGAACAGAATATAGGGCAAGTGGAGGAGATCATGGGCCCTGCCTTTACAGAAGCAAGTTATCAACTAACAGTACATGAAACATTATCAAGAGTCAAAGTGTAAAAGTAGAGGGTCGCTAAATACTAGTGACCTTCTATTCAAAATGAGGAAACAATAGACAAAGAGCTTGTTACCACCTGAGGGAATTAGGTTTGGTAGGTCAAAGAATCTCCTCAGAGAAGGTGAAATTGAGACAGGATTTGTGGCTGATCAAGAAAAGTCAAATAAGAAAGAAGAGTGGATACTGGAAAAGCACCAGAACTGCTTAGAGCAGCCCTTTCTCTGCAATGAAAATGAAAGCTATGATAGGTTCAAGAAAAGGACATGTGAAAATCAGAAAGAACACTGACAAAAGATTATGAAGAAAATTATATGCAAATATTCCTTATTTAATATGCGTGCTTATTTCTTTTGACTATTTTAAAGAATGATTTTTCTATGAAGCCTTCAAATTTTTTTTAAACTTCACTGTGTTTCTTAAATATGCTTATAAACTAGAGGATCTGTGTGGGGGGTAGTGGGGTACTTGGGAAAGGATATAATTAAGATATTTGCAAGTATTGAACACTTGTCTGGTAGGTGAAGCAAATGGGTATGATCACGGGCTAGCTACCTGATTTGGAAAGTCCCCATTAAGAAAAAGTGCATTTGATTAAGCTTTTGAGGGAGATGTAATGAGGACTAAGGAAAGTCAGAACTGGAGTTTACTCAGATCAAGGGAAACTTGAAAACAATGAATGGAATTTTGGGACCCTGGAGAGAGCATTTAATTAAAATTTTGGATAAATTAAAACACGTGAATGTCATTTCATAGAATCATAGAATCACAGAATAGTTGGAGCTGGAAGAGACCTTAAAGATAAGCTTGTTCCAACCACCCTGCCATGGCCAGGGACACCTCCCACTAGACCATATTGCTCAAAGCCTCATCCAACCTGGTACTGAACACTTCCAGGGATGGGGCATCCACAAGTTCTCTGGGAAACCTCTTCCAGTGTCTCACCACCCTCACAATAAGGAATTTCTTCCTAATATCTAGTCTAAATCTCCCCTCTTTCAGTTTAAAACCATTACCTCTTGTCCTGTCACTACACTCCCTGATAAAGAGTCCCTCCCCATCTTTCCCGTAGGTCCCCGTCAGGTACTGGAAGGCCGCTATAAGGTCTCCCTGGAGCCTTCTCTTCTCCAGGCTGAACAACCCCAACTCTCTCAGCCTGTCTTCATAGGAGAGGTGCTCCAGCCCTCTGATCATCTTTGTAGCCCTCCTCTGGACTTGCTCCCACACATCCATGTCCTTATTATGTTGGGGGCTCCAGAGCTGGATGCAATACTCCACATGGGGTCTCACGCGAGTGGAACAGAGGGGGACAATCACCTCCATCATCCTGCTGACCACAGACTTGTGCACCTTCAGGTTCCTCAGATCGTCTCAAACCTGATCTCCACAGTAAATGATTCTTCATTCTCCCAGTCCCTTACTTTGCCTTCTGTGACTTGGGTGGTGGGGCTAGAGGACTTGCTGGTAAGGACTGAGACAAAAAAGTCATTGAGTACCTCAGCCTTCTCCATATCCCAGGTGACCCTGTCTCCTATTTCCTTCTGCAGAGGGCCCACATTTTCCCTCATCTTTCTTTTGTCACTGATGTACCTGTAGAAGCTTTTCTCGTTGTCCTTGATGTCCCTGACCAGATTTAATTCAATCAGGGCTTTAGCTTTCCTAACCCGATCCCTGGCTGCTCAGAAAATTTCTCTGTATTCCTCCCAGGCTTCCTCTCCTTGCTTCCACCCTCTGTAGGCTTCCTTTCTGTGTTTAAGTTTCTTCAGGAGCTCCTTGTTCATCCTTGCAGGCCTCCTGGCATTTTTGCCTGACTCTTTGTTGGGATGCATCACTCCTGACATTGGGGGAGGTGATTCTTGAATATTAACCAGCTTCCTTGTGCCTCTCTTCCCTCCAGGGCTTTAGCCCAAAGTACTCTACCAAGCAGAGCCCTGGAGAGGCCACAGCCTGCTCTCCTGAAGTTCAGGGTAGTGAGCTTGCTGTGCACCCTCCTCACCTCCCTAAGGATCATGAACTCCACCATCTCAAGGTCTACTGCAGCCAAGGCTGCCCTTCAGCTTCATATTCCCCACCAGCATGTCCTTGGTGGTGAGAACAAGGTCCAGCATAGCACCTCTCCTCACTGGCTCCTCTAGCACTTGAAGAAGGAAGTTATCATCGACATATTCCAGGAACCTGCTGGTTTACTTATGCTCTGCTGTGTTGTCCCTCCAACAAATATTGGGGTGGTTTTAGTCACCTCTGAGGACCAGGGCTTGTGAATGTGAGGCTGCTCCTACCTGTCTATAGAGGGCCTCATCCACTCGATCTTCCTGGTCGGGTTGCCTGTAGCAGACCCCCACTGTAACATCACCTGTCCCTGCCCTCCCTTTAATCCTGATGCATAATCTCTCTGTTGGCTCCTCATGTATCCCCAGGTGGAGCTCCATGCACTCCAGCTGGTCACTGACATAGAGGGTGACACCGTCTCCTCATCTCCCCTGCCTGTCCTTCCTGAAGAGCCTGTGTCCTTCCATTCCAACACTCAAGGTATAAGAGCCATCCCACCATGACACCAATAAGATCATAGCACTTGCAGGCAAATGCATGTCTCTAGTTTCTCTTCTACCTTATTCATCAAGGCAGTTAATTAACACAGCTTATATAGCTACTGCTACAATACTGTGGGATTCTATCAGTGATTTCCTTCCCATTGTCTAGTGCTTTCATTCATCATCTTTCTCTAAAATTCGTATTTTAAATTTTGTTTTAGAAATTATTTTGCTGTGTTAAGTAGCTAAAAAGAAATAAAGAAATCAGACTCTTGTATAGTCTTACTCATTTGACTTTTTAAAGACTTTCTGCAGCCTATCCTGTGACCTAACAACACAAAATCATGTTGTAATGACAATACTTAGCATTGTGTAATCACTGCTGATGAATATTAATAGCTGAGATCACAGCTCCACTGTTGCATTTAGCTGCAGTTCCTCATTGCTATTCATTAATGAGCTGAAGGCTTACAAGAGGGAGGAGACAGAGGAGAATTCATTTTGTGCTGGATTTCACCAATATCAGTGGTCAGAAATTTTCAATCTATAAGCATTTTATATTTCCCACAGCAGAAAATATGCTGCAATGCTGAAATAGTGCTTGCCAAGAAATGTTACTTTTTGAAACTACCTGGGAACAATGATGCTTGCTTGAATTTTACCTGACAGAAAAAATATATGCTATTCCTTATATGAGCAGAAGTATTTTTATACTCAAGGGACTGGAGACATAAAAATCAATGTATTAAGTAGTGGTACTGTTGAGAAACTGAAAAGAATATCTCTTCAGCTGTCGCTTACATGCAACCTAGGGTACAGAAGAGAGACAATACTTTAAAACATGAAAGAACTCAACAGCCGAGGTCAGCAGCAAACATTTATAATATTTTTTCTGAAGCTGAGCAAAGGGAATGTAGATATTCTGTAACTGCCCTGTTAATCTTATTACACTGAATGTAATATGCATTTTTTTCTCAATAGAGATGAAGAATGTGTTTTTTACAAATTACATTCAAGAGATTTTAGTGATGAAAACTGTCTGTTCTAGTCCATATTGAGGCACAGGGTGAAGCAGTAACACAACTAACTCCTTCATGTGCTTTGGGTAGGGCAGATGTGACCGGCTGTTTTGTTCAGGAAATACTCACAGACATCAAAGTTGATTAAAAAGTCATTTATTCAGTATCTGATTTTTATGTGATCAACAATATGAATCTTTGCATATTTTATTCCTATTCCATTTGCATATTTTTTGTCTGGAAAGACAGAGTTCTCTGTAGCTTAGATTTTCTTTGACAGATATGCAGAGTATTAAGATTAATGCAGATATCTGTAAAGCCACCAGATGTCCCTTTGTTCTTCATCAGTACCTATTTTGTGCTGAACGATGCAAAACACTCCTGGGCACGTCTCCATAGTGTTTTTGTCTAAGAATGCCCTCTGAAATTCATTTATGTGAAGTTCATTTGTAACCCTAGCCAGATCTGAATCCAGTTTTACAGGTAGAAAAAAATCACTGAACCTGTTTACTCTTAGCTGTTTAAAGGTCCTGAGTTGTGTCAGTATGAGAATTTCTGTGATCGCATATTCTCCAGAGATGCTTATACAAATGATGTCTCCACGCAGTTTACCATGCCTCCATTTTCTTTATGATTCTTCAGGAAAAATGTTCTAAGGCTTCATATCAGTACTTTAGCATCCTCTGTAAGTCACTTGCAGTGAGGAAAGAAAGAATGAGAATGGGAAATATGTTCCCCTGGAGATAGGTACGCAGGTGTTTGTGTGTCACTTCTGGCATTCACTGTCTCCCTAGAAAGAGATCTTCATAGTGGCTGACAACTCCACCTTTAAGTTGTTATATGAACAATACCTTTTATTGTTTCAATAGCTTTCCTGTAAGGTCTGAATTCTGACCCCTGTATTTTTTTCCCACTAATTAAGTCAGACCAAAAAAAAAAATTTCCTGTACATTTGTCATCCAACACTTCATAATCCAGAACCCTGTGCTTTACCAAATGGTGGTGAAGGTTCATGTAAATAAATTGGTTGTACATTAAGTTGATAGCTTTGCCTTGTAAATAAAAACACTATTTAATTTCAACAAGGCACTTAAAACTATCAGTACATTTTGTCTCTGCAATCAGTGTGCTTTGACATAAGGTACTGATCAATTCAGTTGAGGACAACAGAAATTTCCATTAGGGATGGAAAAATGTCAATGCAGCAGCTGCTTGGGAAGCATTTGTGCTGTCCTCATCGAAAGTGCCCTTTTTGGAAGTGTCTTCCCCCCCTTTCCCAGGTAGCTGCATGGTTCTGGTCTGAGGAAGTAACACTTGGGAGTTGAGGAGGGTATAAAGGCCAGTGTGTCTTAAAGCAATAATGAAATGGTAAACTGGTTATTATTGCTCAAATTAACCAGTAAACTGATATTGTTTAAAAGCTGTAGTACACATTGTTCTTTCAGGAAGGAAAATATGGTTGGATATTAAATTAAGAGTGTCCTTAGAAAAGATATTTTTGAGGAGACACTAAATCATGAGTGCAGCAGACTTACTAGTTCAGTGATGACCACTGAAAGTTTTCAGTATTCTGTATACTCCTTCCATCTGTCAAAGTTTCTGTCAATGAAGAAATTTGGATGTTGATGCATGAGTCCAACTGTCTAGAACCTGCAACTGTATAGAGCAATTGCAGTGACCTTTTCTGTCATGAACACATACTCAGGACTGGCTGCCTACTTTGACCTAGGGGTGGTTAACAACATATTCATCCCTTATCAGATACAGTCTATAACACTGAATGACAGTCCATTCAGGTTAAAAATCATAGTCACAACATGCTTCCAGGTCCAAGCTTAGCTTTTTGCATGATGTTTGTTATAAAAACTTGCCTGCATGCTGGTAGAGATGATGAGCCGGTACCCTTGATTCATAGTCCATCTTGTGGCATAATCTGTTGTCTGACTTCCCAATACACTGTGCAGTCATGATCCTCTATCTGAAATACCCGTTTCTCCTGAAAGCCAGGATCAGCTTTCATGGGCTCATGGTCTTTACCAGATTTTATCCAGTTTCAGTTTAAGGCCTATTAGTGAATTAATGACCAGTTTTCCTAAGGCAGTCACGCTTCCTAGACCAGTTCAGTTTAGAATGACAATTCAAGGGTGGACCCAGAACATAACAAAGAACACGATTTACCAAATACAAATTCTTCCCTGGGACTTGAGGAAAACAAATTTCTGTCTAATGAGAGGAACTCGATTCAAGTGCAGTAAGAATGAGTTAAGATGTTCAGAGAATGGCGGTTATACTAATTTGTAGTAAGCTCAAATGGATTCAAAGAAAAGAAATATCTGATTTCTCTCACAGTTACGCAGACCTTTCACTCTGGTTTAGGGTTTTAACTATAATTCCACTCTGCTGACACATAAAATTTTATTGTTTAAACAATACCGCCTTATAAGATCAAGAAATTTCAGTGTATATTTATTCTGCCCTTGGTAAATTAGGCAGGCACAATGTTTCTTTCAGGGTCGGGAGGGGAGTAACACAACCTTTTTGTTTGTTTCTTTTTTTTTTTTCCGGAATCTATCAAATATAAGAACAGTCTCTCCCTCAGATAAAGGAAGAGACTCATACAAGTGGGCTTTTGTATGTGTTGGATATCTCAAGTATTATCACAAAACCTGTGAAACAGGAAGAGAGGTGAGGTTCTCAGACTATCCCCCAAAGAGTGAAAGAAGATTTTGGCAGCCATAGAACAGTTACCCAGCAGAGCAACATTCCAGGTGTCCAGCAGGAGTTCAGTAAGATATTTTGCCCTGTAATGAAGGAATTAAATAAATTGTGGGGTCAATTTAACTCTTAGGTTCTAGGATTTTAAAAAGCAGATAAATATTCATTTTTTCCTACTACTATACAGAAAAGAAGATGGGGAGTTTATAGTCGTTACTGGGTTATAAAACCTTAGTCTAACTTTTCCATTACAGAGACTGCTCTGTATTCCACATGGAATAACTTCAGTAATGCATTGTTTAGTATATAGAATAAAAAGAAACAGACTAGTGCTTTTAACTTTCTGTTAAAGTTGCTTCCCTAGAGCTAACAATTGCTCCAACAGTATTTCAAATGAATCTTTTATAAAAGTTTTATAACCCAGTCTATGTCTCAGCTTTGATTCTACAACGGCTTCTGTATTGAAACGCTTTCTAAAGTGCCTTCACAGGTCATTTGGATCCAGCCTCTCATTTTGCTCAAGTCTTTCTCTGAAAAGGCAATGGGCGCTGTTTCAATATTTTTCTGCATTCCAAATCTGCAGTTTGTCCATGGGCTGACTTTCAGAGCTTTTTAAAGTCATATAGAGATTACTAATCTTCAGTATGTTGGTCATTTCTCCATTTCCCAGTAAATCCAGGTGTGGGGAAAGTAGACGTTAGCAGATCTTCCTTACTCAAAAAGTTAAAATGAGATTTTCACATTTTGTGTTGGATGTGTACTTATATCAGCCTTGTATCTTATCCCATGCTTGCAAAACGCAATAGAAAGATTCACACATCAGTTATGTATTGATCTTACTCACTTTGCTACCCAGGTCTGTCCTTTTATGGATTTTTTCTTTCATATATGTAAAAGACTACAGTTAAGACCTTTATATCTTCCTTTTGTGTGATGATCACATCTGTCTCTTTAGTAAACAGACTTTTTATCCTGATGGGATCCAAGGATGGGATCACTATCTGTAAATTTAAGCTTTGCTATTTTTCATGTTACATGCAACATTTCATTTTTATTGAGAGTAATGTGAAAATAAAGCCTCTCAGAAATCCATTGCTGTTTGAGAAGCCCAGTTTTCATCTCCTGCTCCTCATGTAGGTTCAGATGCTTTAATTTAATAGGTACTTATTTACATATGTGCACCAAGAAGGCAGGATGACCCACCTTCTGCCACTGAAAGCCTTTACTCTTTCCTCTTTAGTTGATGCTCCCTTGATAGACTGCCTTCCTGCCCTCTCATTTGCATTGTTTCAGTGCTCATTACCCCCTTAGATCTCATATAATATTTTTTTTTCCTTTGCACAGATAACAGTATTTCTTAAATACAAGTACCTTTGTGTAATCTTTATTATTCTCCAACCTTTCTGTACAGTTTAGCATGTATCCAATATTTGAACGTAGCTTGGATTTCCCTGATAAGAGACAGCTATTTAATTTCCTTCCTACACTTCAAAGGAGTGCTGTGAACTTAGAAGATATTGGGAGCATGCATATAAACCCATTGCTTGTAATTTCCTCTAATGCCCATCAGAAGGTGATCTGTTTAAGAGTAATCTTTATTTGTATTTTGATATCTTTCTTCTCCCAGGCAGCTTCTCTGTTTTCTATTCTGGTGCTGGTTTCTTACGTTTCTTTCATCATAAGTTTAAATATCTGATAGAATGTTTTCAATTCAACTCAGGAACTGCAAGATTTAGATCTTTGCAGGCAGAATTTTAACATAAGAGCTGGAATAAACAGAGTAACACTAAGGAGAACAGTGCATTTAGGCTGTAAAATTGTTTTCCTTTATCCAGCTGAGTACAAGAAGATAAGGGATTTTTCTGTATGTAAGATCTCATATGTGTATCAGCATGTCATAAGAGATAGACGAAGTTACTAGTGCATGCCGTGCATATATTGGGCCTGCCCTCCAGGGTATGTCATCCACCATCTGAGAGGACAACCAACCTCACTTGCAAACGGTTCATTGTTAGCAATATATGCCTAGCAGTATTAAGTCTTTCACAGAAGAAATTTAAGGATAACTAGGTATCATAGTCTTCTCTGAAAATAACAGCTCTATAAAATATAGGGAAACAAATATCTTTATTTTCCCATGCCTAAAGGCTTTTGGATAATGAGACAAGAGAAGAAAAAGTATAAGCGTTACAGAAATGTGTACATAGGTAAGAAATCATGTATAACATATACAGGCTTTCAAAAGACAAATGCAGTTGCAAAATGTTGGAATTAGTAACAAAATAATTTTAAAAATCAGACTGAAGAAAAGAACCCTTGTACAGCTTTATAACTCTGCTGATTTAATTAATAATCATAATACAAATTACTCAATAAATGTAAAGCAGAACACAAGAGAGTTTGAAAGAGAAGATTGAATTATTCTCTTAATCCATATTGTTTTAAAAACAGTTAATCAGAAGATAATGATGACTGTTGAGGTCGCCCAGGTTGTGGCCTAAAGAGCAGAGGAGATAATTAAATTAACTAGATGCAGAAAGTATAAAAATAACTTAAAATCTACACGCTCTTGATAGGCAAGATGTCTAAAATGCAATTTTCATAAAAGGATAAACTTCTTCACACATAAAAGCATATGCAACAGGAATAAGGCAGAAGGAGGTACCAGCTAGTAAAGGATAAATCAAGACAAAGAGTCTGGATCTAGAAAAAGATGAAATGAAGAATTGCAAGCAGTTAAAAGACACAGTTACAAAGAAGCCTAATCAACTCCCCCACTAAAGTGGAAATTTGAAAAAAGCCATGACCAGGACTGAATTGAAGTCCAAAATTAATATCAGCAGGATATTAAGGGAAAAACAACAAATGAAATAATACCCATACAGATGAAAGACTATATATTTCCATTTCAGAATTGGAGAGAGAAGCAAGACAAAAATATTTGAGAGTCTGTGTTAAGAAGAATTAATGCCCAAACTCCTGAGCACTAACTGAAAGATCAAAATTAATTGTTTCATAAGGAATTTTTTCAGGTCTATTTAAAAAAAGAAAAAAAAAAGTAAAGCAAGAACAATGATCAACAAATATTTCAAGGACTATTAATGCCATTCTCTTTAAATACAAAACAAGTAATTTAAAACCCTGCTTTGTCTGACTAAGAATTCAATTTGAAAATGCTTCATCTTTAACCATTGGGTTATTGGATGTTTTGGCGTGATGGATATTTTTCTTTTTTTCAAAATATTGTCTTGTCTTATGATGTAAAACAAAAAAATAGTATTTTTAATATTGGTATTGATCTATTTACAGTATAGGATCCTAATTTTCTCTCTACTTCTAGTGGCAATACAGATGAAGTTTAAAAAGAACAAAACAAGGAAATAAACAAAAAGATAGCATGCACACCTGTGCTTGTGAAGATGACAATTACTATTGCTTTAGAGTCATATGCTCTTTATAATGACATGAAAAAAGAAATGTAAACCAGATTTTCATAGAGTTCTTTGATATGAAGCAATATGAAAACCGATCATTTGGGGCAGGGATATTATGAAACACCTGTGTCAATAATAACCAAATAAAATAAAGAGAAGGTCAGGATCACATAACTTCCAAAATATTCTACTGGCAAAAATGTGATAGTTGTATGTGCCAAAAAAAAATCTGTATTTTAGAATATTTTTTTTTTCTTGCATTGTCAAAAGACTTACGAGAGGCATAGAAGAGGTACAGTAGACATTATTTTGTACATTCTTAATAAGCACATACTTAATCAAATTTTAGGGGATACTTGATCTTTCTTCAGATCTGCTTCCTACAACACAGCAGTGCATTGCTTCTATCAGTAGTTATACCCTTTTTTAGATCAGAATGAAGATAACAGTGAAACAAATAAAGTTGTGATTTAGACATGTTTACTGATATTAGTTACATTACTACTTGGCATAGATATAATTTTCTGTGACACTTAAGTGGATCATGGTTTACAGCTCTGCAAGCTAGATAGATTTTAGACACTGCCTGATAGTCATTTTAAAATGCTTCATAGTAAATGGTGTATTTTTCTGCAGTTAAAAAAGCACTTGCAAAATCTACCTATGCTTTCCACTAAACTTAAATTATTGTGTACTATGAACTGTAAAACTCACATAGCTTTCATGTGATCAGCATTTAAAGAGGTAATGCTGTCAAATTGCAGTAGATATGATATTACATTGGAGAATATTAGCAAGTCTAGCAAAAACACTAGAGCTACTGTAATAGGGGAAAGTATTTTTTTTAATAATGTAGCTAGAGCAGACCTGTGAATTTTGGTTAGAGGACACTCTATGGTATATACATGTTTACTGTTCACTGCTTATAAGCTGAAGGTGCACTCAAAACACAGGCAGGAATAATTCAGTTTAGTTTCCATGAATTTATGATCTGAGCTATTTGAATTTCAATGAGCATTTCTATTCTACACTGGTTGACTTCAGAGGGAGTAGAAGCAAGAACTAGTTTTATGCATCTCTACAGATTCCACTCAATATTTAGGAATATTATTAATTACGTTATAATTTAGGTAACAAGTACCTAGGTTAAATCTATAAAGGAATGTAGTGAAATATGACTGCTAAAAATGGTTATGAACAATGATACTTTGTTAGTAACAATTTGAAGCAACGACATCAGCTTGTTTCCGTGTTAAAGCTCTTTCAACCCCCTCTTTAACCTAGAAAACATAATGAAGTTCATACTATTTGGGTTCTGAAGTTCTCTAATAATAAGCAGTTTTAGGCGTTGTTGCTGTGTAGGACTTGTTGGAGTGATGTTCTTCTTAAAATTCTTATTTGAGGACCCTAACCTGGACCTCATATGGCCCCACTGTTTTTGCTGTAAATAGGAAAATCATCAGAGTACTACATTTCCCATACAGTATATGGTCAAAGCAGTTACACTTCCACTGAAAAAGATAGTTGCAATATCTGTTTAATAACACCACATATGAAGTATACAATCTTTAATGTTTTGCTATAATGTACTTGTAATATCACTGAATTAATGGCTCTTTTAAGTATCAGCAGAGTTAAGGTAACTATGGTATAGCTGAAAGTCATAGTTACTTCTCTACTGATTATCTAGTATTATGAAAGTGAAAGCTCATTAAATTAAGCAATGTGTGTTATGTACATTAGTTGTAGAACCAATGAATTGAATTCACCCGTAAGTGACCTCTGAAACAAAAGGAAGTTTAAGAAATATAATAAGGTGTGCACATGAATAATGTGTAACTAGCTTAGAATATAAAGTTTAAGTCATTCTTGGAGAAATAGAATTTATTAGATTTCCAAAAATTCTAAAATCTTACTAATTGTGCATGTAAGGCTAGAAGTTGCAACAAAACGATTTTGCCAAGATATTTTCCATGATGTCTTCTAGGACATAAGAAAATGTTATTTGCATGTTATAATATAGATTTAAAAACAAATTAGTGTGTCTTAATTGACTTTATATGTTAGCTTGATAGATTGTATGAAATTCTACTTTTTTTTTTTTTTTACATAGCTGTAAAACTGTATATATGTACTGTATTTCCAATATACAGGGGGAGAAAACCATTAAAGTTAATAGAATATGAAGAGCTATTTGTTAGAAGTCCTGAAATAGTACATAATAAAAAGTGAATATATTTTCTGTTTCTACTAAGACAAAAACAGGGGTTTGTTTTGTTTTTTTCTTTCTATTTTACACTACAGTTATTTATCAGCATGTGACACAGTGCATCCCTTCAGACCTGCAAAACCTATAGTGTTTGAAAGGGATAGGTACAAGGGTAGAAGTTCTTCCCACCATTTTTAGCACTTTGCTGTGTGTCATGCATATTCCTGGCCATATGACAGCATAATGTTTTTACTATTTCCCCCCATTCATTCAACAATTGCATCCTGCTATATTAAAGAATTGCACAGTTTTATGCCACGATTTTAAGAATTGCTTTATTGTTTGTTTGCCTTTTTTCCCTTTTGTTGAGACAAAAGAATGCTGAGTAAGCACAGGTCTCAACACAGTCCCCCAAGGAGACTAGTGGTGAGATACTCTCTATGGTGCTTGCCCTGACAGAGACACACTCAGGGTCCATGGTGTAAATTATCACTCTGCAAAAAGACTAACACGAAGCTTTTCATCACTTACAGTTCCTCAGGACTTGGAGTTTTATCTTCCTTAGGATAATGTAGTAAAGCCTGATGCCAGCAAAAAGCTAGAAAATTGCAAATGCAAAAGTTCATCATCCCATTTGTGGGGATTCTTATACTTGGCCATTTGCCTTTACGACTATTCTCTCACTGTCAGAGTGAAAAGGGAGACAGAGGAATCCAGTGCTACTTTTGCTTTTAACTCGCTGTGTTAACAAGTGTCGAACTTCACTTCCCCTTTCTTATTCCTAAATTCCTATTTAAAGGCATTAAGGGAAGGAAGGTTTAAGAGCATGCTATTCCCCCCACACACTAGCATAACAGCAACTTTACTGCAGCTGTAATATCACATAATGAACACACTCTTTTTGTATTCTTTAAATGTGTTATAAAATTGTGCATACAATACAAGATTGCAAAGTCACTTTTATATCTCAAGTTACTGAGAAAATTCATTATGTCTGCATCATAAATTTTCATTCTTTCCTTTTTTCCTAGGGTTTAAGACATGTATGAAGTTTCACCTATCAATAGTCTGGTAGGCAGATAGAAAGAAGTTCTGAATATTTACAGAAAGGCTAAAATGTTAGTGTTAAATAATATATCTCTGAAAATCAATATAATTCTGTACGCTGGACTGTTGTTAGCTCTAAGGGAAATATTATAAGACTATATACATATTGTGAAGGGAATTAGAAATATAAATAGTACCATAAACTGCTGGCTGATATCTTTTTAAGTCCTGTGCCTTCCCACACAGCTTCCAGCAGCTACTCCAGTACCACCTGGCAATCCTGGAAGTCTGACATCATTTCAGAGAGACCTGCACAGATGCCTTGGGTACTAAAGAGCACCTCAAATGATACTAGTCACCTGCTTTATCAGATTGCAACCCTTCTTTGTGATTGTTTCTATTTTTAACCCCATCTACCTGAAAAACACAGAAGTGTGAAGCTGGTGCTGACTGGAACCGTATGTGGCATGGGCAGCCCCAGCCTCTTCTCATAGAGGCCACACCTGCAACACCCCCCCACCCCCACCCCCCCCGCCAAAATCTTGACACTTGTGACACTTGCACCTATATATGGGGTCACTGAGAGACAAGAAAAACAGATTATCTGGGTTTCTTTTCTCGTTAATCATTTTTAGGAACAAAATTTCTTATTCTTATCAGAAAATTCCCCGATTTTCATTGTTTTACAAGGTCTCCTATTATCAAGGTAACAGCTAGTGGTGAGTAATATTCCTCATCTAGGATGTGTGAGTTCAGAGCCTGGCTCGATTTGACTGCAGAACAAGCAGATTTGCCTTGGGAGAGTGAATGTGAGATTGGCAAGGACATAGGCAAACTTAATAATGGGCTGAGAGTTTTAGCCTTTGGGAAACAAGATTCTAAGCAAACGATCTCAAGTTAAGGTTGATGCTGACGTAGACAGGTTTTGCCTGAAGAACTTTGTTATATAATATTCAGTTTTCTACCATTGTAGCAAAGTACAGAGAAAGAAATGAAACTGATTATAAGCTTCCCTGATTACTCTTTAATTCAAAGAAACACGCTTGCTATGTAAATACTGACATTGTAACCTCTGCTCAATAAAACATTGCTTAGTTTATGTTAACAGAGTAAAAACAATATGCTGGTATCCACATTTTCTAAATAATTCCTTTTTTTGAGTGGTAAACCTGTCAAAGATAACTATGTCTCTAAGAAGCTTATTTCCTACATGAATAATTTTATTGGCTTGATTATTATTAAATTGTTTTGGGTTTGGGTTTAGTTGTTTTTTTTTTTTCTTCCAAGAACGTAAGGTGAATCTTTGTTTAAAAATATGTATTTAAGTCTAAGCCTGTTCTTAACAATGGTTAAGAAAGTCTTGTCTGCTTCCCTGGGAACAAAGTTAAATCAGTTATATAATTTTTATTCTCTTAGTATTGGATAAAATATTTTAAATGTAGTTACATAAGCACATCAGCTTAATTTCCTACTGGAGAAAAAATAAGGGACATGTATATTCTGCCTTGAACAGTCAATGATTAAAAATCCTTGACAACATACATTTCAATGATATAAATGATTGTTTAATATATGCATATAAATACATAATAAAAAAAAAAAGAATTCTGGAATTCTAATAAGTAGAGCTGCTGACATCATCTACTGGCACCACACCAGTTAGTAGTTCTTTGTGAAATATTTGCAATGACACAATTTGTGTATACATGGTTGTGGAACTGCAGTATCTGCCACAACATTTCCCTCAGTGCAATGCTTTAGCAGACCTTTTGTATGAAGGAGGTAAGATCTGAACCATATGGCTTTAGCTACCAACTCCCTGAGAGTGTGCTTTGAAGCTGAGGGAATCTGTGGCCTTGCAGAAAGCACTTACCGCCTTGTGTGGTTGGACCCTGAAAGAGACAGACAAACAAGTTTTCAGGTGAGAAAGGAAGAACAGCTTTAATTATCCTTAGGCCACAGCACATCTGTCAAGTGCCAGTGTATTTGTCAAAGTGCTCTGTTCCTTAGAAACAAACCGCAATTTCCAGATGTAGGCATGCTGACAGGTCTGTCATCATTTATATTGTGGTCATATTCCTTTCTCTGCATAGCTAGTCCAATGTGAATGTGGTTTTGACATGAAAACGTGATCATCACATATGACTTACAAAAGAATACAATATTTTCTAGACTCTATTGGATAAGTTGGATTCATCACTTTGTTTCTCTCACTTTATATTTGAACTGCCTTTGATTTTAATTGGCTGCCTATAATATAAGAATATATATATATGTTTAATTATAGGAAATACTTTAAATATTTCAATCCTAAAAATCCTAACCATTTCAAATAAATACAAAGAAATAGAAGTTCATGTGTTTCGCTATCCCCCAAAAGCCTCCTCCTTTCTTACTCATAAGTATTCTGCTTTTCAATATTGTTTCCCTCTATAAACATATCGTCATGATTCCTTTTTTACATTATAAAATACATAATATAGAGTTTATTGTCAACATGCAAATACATTTTAAGATAAATACAGAATGGTGTTGGGTTTTCATTCTGTGAATAATAAGAGAAAAGCAAGAAGCACAAAGTGAAAGGATTTTTTAGTTAAATTAAGTAAATGCTGAGTTCTGAATAAGCTTGATTGGTAAAGCCTTTTTTATTAAAAAAAAATAAAAAATCATCATGTTCCCAAATGACGTAAATGTTCTGCATTCAAAAAACTGAACGGAGCCTAAGATGTCTATGGCGAGATAATGGAGGTATAATAATAAAACCTTTGACATCTAACTGAAAATTAGACAAAATTTAATTGTCTTCTTAGGCTGACTTCTATTCTGTGTCTTTTTAGCTAGCTAATTAACTTAAAATTAATTTCTAGCCTTTAAATGAGGAGATACAGGCCATTCTTCATATTTTCTTGAAGTTCAATAACACAAATTGTTCTACTGTAATTTCTCAATTAGCTTTCTCTATGTGAGTAAACTATAAGTTTGTACTTTTTGACTAGATTTTGTCAGAAATAAGGCAACATTCAATTGTCAAAAAGTTCTGTTTAACATCATGAGTCACAATGACACAATTTGCCACAGATCTCAAGTGTTTTACTGTGGATAAAATGTTATTATTTTTATAGTTCCTGAAATATGTTTCCATGGTATTCTGACAAAAGATTTGTCAGAATTTAGGTCAGCTGTAGATTTCCTTCCATGTAGGGGAAGTACTTAGAAGTACCATAACTAAGTAATACTTAAGATGTTGGATTCTATCCTTTTTTTTTTTTTCTTTTTTTCCTCTCTCTCTTCTTTTTCTTTTTTTTTTTTCCCTGAGATATATTAGTATGAGTGTTTTATCAAAAGACATTCTGAATAAAAATATCAAGCATCTTAAACCTTTGAAAAAATTAACTAATTAAAAATTTGAAATAGGCAGAGCGTTTCTGTTTGTTTGATTTCCCCATTCAAGAAAAAAAGAAGAATAGAGGAGTAATAAAAAAAATTTAGTTTGTAGAAGTTCACTGGGAAGAGATGGTGGTACACTCTTCTTTATGACCGCCAAAGGAACAAGAAAACTACACACCTTGTATAAAGCTTTAGACTAGATGAAAATAAGGCAAAACAATAAAAAACTCGGAGCTGTCTAGCTCCAAAAGTAGAAGAAGATGAAGTTAGTTAGGAAAGTTGTAGAATCATTAGTTTTGAAGACATGTAGAAACAGTTTAGAAAAAATAAGGCACAAGACCTAGAATTATTTATTTTACATGAGAAAATAAGGATGAAATAGATTAGCCTTCAAGTTCTAATAGACCATCCACTGCTACTGTATGTGTGCATTGGGTTTAGGACATGTATACATTGGATTTGAAAATATCAGGTCTGTACATGTCTGTCATTATTACAGTATCTGAGTACCATGTGTTCACTGAATATGACTTTGTGTATTTGCATACAAACCATCTCCCCCACCAGCTTGCTCTCCCTCTCCCTTCCTAAAAGAACTTTTCATCTAATGTTCATTAGATTACTGTTCCCTTCTACAAGTGGAAGATAAGCTTTTGAATTTCTCTCAGTTTGAAGGCATGGCACTGGACACATGCTATAATAATTTACTTAATATTAGAAGCAGGGACAATTTCACATACGGCACTAATAAAAAAAAGAATCTCAAACTTTATGTGTCTGTATTTTCTGGAGGATTTAATTCTTATGAATGATTTTAAAATCTCTGTACCAAACTCCTAAGGAAAAGAATACTTTATTTTATGAACCTGGATGGATACAAGTTTAGCTGATCAGTATTGCCAAGAGACCTCTGTATCTATGCACAGAACTTCAGATGCTAGTGAAAATTTAAAGCAGAAAACGGAGTCATTTAAATATACAAATGAGATGCACACAAATGAGATGCAGAAAGTGCACACCCCTGAAAATGAGGAAAATTATGCTATACTGACAAGTACTTTATGTGGATAGTGCCCAACTGTGTTAGGAAAACCAGAGTATCATAAAAACCCTTTAAAATAACTATTCACTTCTGTTACAACAGCTCCGAGGGACTTTCTTTCACCGGCTGTTTTTTTTCCACAAATTCTTTGAAAAGTTACCCAGAAGAATTTGAACCCTGTACAGGCAATAACACATACTCTTACATGCCTCCAAATCCCTTAATTTCTTAAAAAAACTTTTATAGTCCATCCCAAGATGAATAACCTCTCTTCTTTCAGAAAAACCCTCTAGAAAACCTCCTTCACAGTACATTGGCACCTGGAAATTAGAGATAGAATGAGAACCAGGTAGGAGTAATACAAAACTGAAAATACTCTGGAAGAAGCTGCTCTCAGGCTCAGGGGGAACAAATGTAGAAAAAGTGTATTTTTTAATTTTTTTTTTTCTTTCCTCAACATAAAAAGCATTAATGTATCAATAATATTAACATTAGTTAAGAGTAATTTATTTCATCCTCAGAGTCATCAGAGGATGATTTACAAATTTATTGATGTAATATCCTGTGAAGTTGGGTACTATCATCCCTGTTATATCAATGGAACAGCAATCACAACACAAATATACATAACTGCCAAAAGGTAAGTTAGAAAAGAGGTAAAAATTAAATGCAAACTTGCCTTCTTGCCACTCCTGCAAGGATATCTTTTGTTTCCATACAATGATGCAATGTTTCAGGGAGGCCAGAGTGCTGGGGAGCAGAAAGTTCACGGGGCTTTTTTCCATCAACTTTTCTTAGAATCATAGAATGGGTTGGGTTGGAAGGGACCTTAAAGATCATCTAGTTCCAGCTCCCCTGCCATGGGCAGGTACACCTTGTCTGGACCAGGTTGCGCAAAGCCCCATCCTAATGGGGCACTGGTCCCAATACTACTGATGTTAAACAGCACTGGTCCCAATACCGACCCCTGAGGAATGCCACTCGTCACTGGTTGCCACGTGAACATCGAGCCATTGACCACAACTCTTTGAGTGCAACCATCCAGCCAATTCCTTACCCACAAAGCAGTCCATTTGTCAAATCCGTGTTTCTCAAATTTAGAGACAAGGATATCGTGGGAGGCAGTGTCAAATGCTTCGCACAAATCCAGTACTTATTTATTGAATAGTTTTAAATTCTGACTTTCTTTTGTAAAATACAAACTGAAATTCACTGTTTATTGTAATGAAATACACAGAAATACATTGGAGAAGTTTTTGGCTTTAAGAATTTCCATTCTTATGGAATTCATAAATAAGAAAATAAACAGTAGTAACTATGTCAGCAGTTCCAGCTGGAGTCCTCATATAGTCTGTAGTTATGCTTCCAACTTCTGGTCAAACTGATTACCCAACCCCAGTAATTAGTACCACTTAATGTAAAGTGCTGTTCAGTGTATTAGAAATGTCTTGTCAGAAGATGCCCTGGGCTGACAGCAGGGTGACCAAACTAATTCTCGCTTTTAGAACAGACAGAAATTGTAGGTCAGGGATAAGCAAGATATGCTCACACTTCAGCTGCTTCAATTAGATCTGGATCTAGGATAAAAATGTCCTATGGTTATGTCATATATGCAACTGACCCTTTGCCTTCATGAATATGAATGCTCACAGAGAAGTTAAATTAGGAAAAAAATATACTGGTAATTTCTCAAGAGTATGTTGGCAGGCTGTGCTTATTTATTTATTTATTTCTGCCTGCTTTAGGATGCATGGGATTTTTTTACTCACACTTTATTTAGAGATATTCACACTTTGTTTAGAGATAGCTAAGAGTTTTAAAATGGTCAAAATATCCATAAAGCAATATATAATACAGCTCATTTCCAATATAAAAATATCTCCAAACAATGAGCAAAACTACCTACTGAATAAGACTCTGAGATTTATGGTGAAAATGAGTACTCCTGTCAGAGGCATGTTTCTCCACATTTTTTCTTTCTTATTTTATCACGAACACTTTTGACACAACGTGGACTTTGTATCATCATACTCAAGTTTAAATCTTGGGAGAAAGCATGTAATCAATGTTAAAACTGGCCGTATAAGATAGCTTTAAATTAACACAATACCTGATAGAAAATGTATTCTTGAATACAGTACTAAGGAAAGGAATATTCATATTCTTATTACTGAAGTAAGTGATACTTTTTTTCAGTGATATCAGTGGGAATAGGACTGCATTATTTGAAATACTATTAAAAATATCAGCTTCATAAGAAATGATTGACTCATTAATCTATTAATCAATTATATAATTTTGGACCTTGATATTCATAGCTAGGGACTTCATACTGTTTGATATTATGATTTTCAGTGACGCAATTCCAAGTTAAAATTACTGTAGAAGTGTAGGTGTCTAGAAGGAAAATGAATCTTAAACTAACTTATTGCATACCACTGAAATGAACAGGTATTTTCTCAATGAGGTCAAAAAACAGATTTGGGTTCAAAGTATAAATATAAATATATTTATATTTACAATTTTAATATATTTCAGAGGTATTAATTTATATACAGCTCTTCACTGTTCTGAATAAATTTAATGTAGAAAACAGAGCATGTTATTTAATTCTAAATGACATTCTACAGTAGTGATTGCAATTAATATTAAAATGCAGCTTTTTGTCTAATGAACTGTGAATAATCAAGTTTTATTAAAAAAAGCCCTAATTTGTTTAGGTACATGCATTGCCTAGTTATCCAATTATTGCTGCAAAATTACGAATGGGGAAAGTCAAATCTGTTAAATTAAGAAGGTCACCAAAGTAATTAAGACTGCTGAAGCATATTATTAATACTTTACAGTAGGTGGGGCACTGCTGAAATTTACCTGCTTTTCCTTGTTATGTAAATGATGGGCTTTTGTACCATCAGTGTTTAAATGAGTTAATTTACAGATAAAAGAATTGTAAAAGAGAAGGCAAGTTTCTGGGCAAGAAAAGTTCTTATCAGCTACAAAATTAAATGAAAACTGTTTTCTTTCCTTAGTAATTTGATTGTGTGTTGCTAATTGTATGTTGAGGATGTTGGATGTTTTTTTTTCTGTGCTTCAAAAGAAATAAGAGGAACAGGAAAAAAGAACAGGAGTGTTGTATGAGAAAAATATTGCAGGGATGAAGTGAATGATAAGCCTACTATTGTGGTAAATTTATGTTTCTGGCATTTAAGAAGGAACGCAGACTGTAATGAATAAGAAATAAGTTACTATGCCCCTCCAATTGCAACCAGAGTTAACTCCTATTTTACTATTTCTATTTTGGCATTAGTATTTGGTATTTTGGACCAAAGGAACTAAATATAGTTTAAGACATGATGTGTTCTAGATACTCTGTGAAAAATAACACAAACCAGCAATTGCTTTAGACATTTCAACACCTACAATTTTATACAGTTTGATACAGGTAAATAAACAGACGTGATATAGAAGTATATTAGGTGACCATTAGGAGAGTCCTAAATTATACAGGTATTTTACTAACTCTATCCTGAAACAGTTTCACGTCACCAGTTGGGTTAGTATCAGCCACAGAAACAACCATTAGAGATACGTGCCTGTGTATATATTAGCACCTATCCCATATTACTCTGAGTTTTATTCCAACAGCTCATGGTTTATAGGAAATGCATGATAAAAAACAGGGAAAACAAAAAAAAATAAGGGAAAAAAACATGGTAGCAGATCTTGAAGCTGGATAAAAATCAACCCATGTAGAAGTGACTATCTGCGCGTGTGTGCACATTTATTGCTTTTCTTCCCTGTTTGATAGCTTATCTGGCAATCAATATTCATTGTCAATCTTTACATCTTCGAAGATGTGAAAACAAGTCATTAGAAGCTGAGACCCCTATAATAATGATTTAGTTGCATATTAAACTATATGACATTCAGATTCATGATTAAATCTCCAAAATTGTTGTCCAATGATCTTATCAAACAGAAAAAGGTACATTGTTATTTCTCCCCCCTTCATTATTTAAAAAGAACTCATTTGCTCTTCCAGTCATATGTAAGTCTCTCTTAGAGGCTCCCTCTTCAGACTGTTGAGATCTTGGGGAGATTACCTGACTACCAACTTCTTCTCTCGCCCTCTCTCAAGCTCAAGCTCAACCTTCAATCACCAACAGAAGCTAAATGCTAATTGTGATATTTAATGTTTTATCCGTAAAAAGACACTAGTAACCAGCTTCTCAATATAAATAGTCACCTTGTTCTCTGATCAACTAAATTCTCAACACCAAAGTTGGCAGTTGTGTTGACAACCAGATCTTTTTTGGGGGGGAGCGTTGAGCATTCAAGTTTCTATGCTCACACTAATAAGTAATAAGAAACGTTCCACCAATTACTTCCTGTAAATTTATAAATCTGTATTGCTCTTCCAGTGTATGTGTATTGCTTAGATGAGTTGAGAAACTGTTGAAGATGACATTAGGCTACTGAAGATCTAAATCTAGAGTCATGGACTGAACATTAAATGATTCTAAAGTTGTGGACTTTCACTAGTTTTTCATTTTGTCAGTGTTTTTTGCTTTTGACTAAGCACTTTGCTGAATGGCCTTTGAAGTTTATGCCCAAGAGTGCATTTGAGAACTTTTTTATTGTAATGTCCGATGACAATGTAAGGCACAGTTTAGAATTAAAAAGTTCAACCAGGAATAAGGTAGGATATAGGGTTATTAATTTAAATATTATAACTTGAGCATTTGTCACCATGTTGTTCTTGTCTTGTAAGTTATGTTAGGAAAGAAGACCTCATAGTGAAAATACTTTCTCATTACCTATCATTAGGCATATCCTCATTACTTTCCTTTCAGGGCATATCATTCTCCCTTCCTGGGAGACATGTTCAGTGTTCATTCTTCATCTGGACAAAACCTTGAAGCAGAAATAAAAACTTTCTAACAATCCTCAACTTCCTTCAGCAATCCTCCAGCTTCATAAATACTGGAATGTTTCAACAGAACACTTCCATGAGCACCAGTACATCGTTTCACACCCTGTAAACAGAGAAATAGACATTTTTGGTATGATATAGCCTTTATTCAATTTGTTTTCAAGTTATTTCAATTATTTTTCTTAACATGGCTTACAATTGGATGAGGATATTTTTAAAATCTCACCAAAATCAGACACTACTCTTAGGTACATCTCTCTCATCTTCTTAATCATGGCCAGTGTTTTAATTTGTGAAAGCCAATTATGTTGGTTTTATTTGTAAATATTAGAACTGAGAGTAGGGTTTTTTTCTGACTTGAATGCTAATGGGATTTCTGTTAGAGATCAAAATTGCTATCTATTTTTTATTTGGTTGGAACACAACAACTACCAGTGATGTCCAATCCTATTTGTGGAAAAAAATTATATTAACTACTTCTGATTATCTTGTAATATGATTGTAGAGACACAGACATAAAAAAATCAATAGCTTGGATATTCAGTACTTTTTGTTAATGGAATGCTTTTAAGTAAAAGTTATTAAGTACAATAGAAATGGCTCTGTTGCTAACAAAAGTCTCTATCTCTCTTCTTTTTCTCTCCCAAGATGTACAGTCTTGCTTGACACTGAGACATCTGGCAGGATAATGTCATTTGGAGGAACAAAAAATTATCTGTCATTCTCTGAAATGATCTCCAGAAAGTTAGAAAAATATGCTTGTTTTGTCTTAAAAGTAAATAATAGGAAGGTAGAAATCCTACCTTAAAACAATTTAAAGCATGATCTCCACTGAGCTGCAACAGAAAGAAAAAAAATTAAAATTAAATGTGTATTTTACTTCACAACACTGTTTAGATAAGAGATATTAGACTATCTAGCCCATTTTTGCTGTGAGAATTAAATTTATTGAGAGAATTGTCAATATCTTTAGGATAATTGAAATCTTGCAGTCCTTCATAGTGAGAATTTAGAGCCAAACCACTTCCAATTAAACCAAGATAAATATTTTTTACTACGCTTAGAAGGAAACAGGAGAAGTCATTCTCTAATATCAAGTAATATAATGAATGGTATGACAGACATACTAGCATTAATTGATTTTTATGGAGAAATAAATGAGGTCAGGAAATCATTGGTCTTATGTAGAGGAATGACAGAAAATAAGTAACCTGGGAGAAGTGTACATAACTGGAGGTAAGTCAGTATTACTCTGAAAGGAAAATGGATCTTGCAATAGATTCAAATTTATGTCAGGAATTTGTTATAGAACACCAGATCAAAAATATCATAAAGATGAGAAAATGGTGATAAAGGATGGGAGATTTTAATTATCTTGGTGCAAACTGGTATGAATCTGAAATAAGACCATGGTTAGACAAAGGATTCTGCAAAGGATTATATTCTGAGGTTCCACCTCAATTGTTTATAAATGTCTCACACATCAAATTTGCTCATTTTATGGACCAAAATTATTATTCTGTTTTCCACTTCTAGATCTCAATTTAATGCCTACAAATCAGTTTTATATTCTTACCACTGCTATCCCTAGCTATGTTTGAGAATCATATGTCAAATAGAAATGCTTTTCTTAATGAACGCAGCAGAAGCACAGGTGCTTTGGTACTGAATTGTTCATATTAGGAAGATAAGTTTATTTTGTGACACATAATTGCTGATAGAAGACAAAGAAGTAAAATTAAATTCAAGGCAAAACTTTTTGGAAAATTAATCCTACCTTATAGGAAATTAATGCTACCTAATAGCAAAGCTCTTTCATGGAGGTTATAAATGACTTTACACAAACCCAGCTTGCTTCAAATGCAACTATAGGATAGCCTTACTCACTTTAAGGCTAAACAATGTAGAAGGTGCAATGCTAAGAGAAACGCTTAGGAAATGAGTCGTGATCTCTTTCAGTTCTGAACACAAGAGAGCTATAGCTTGAATGCATGAGATGCCCTAAATCCTGAGGCAACCATGAAAACATACAAAAGTTAGAAAAATTAATAAAAAATGACATTTGATTATACAGAGAAAAGCAACCTGGAAGATCAATAGAATAACTTATCTCTGAACAGTTATTTAGTCCACAGCAAAGTGTATATGGTTTCCACTGCAATCCAAGTACTTCACAAAATTGGGTCACTTGCTGTGGAATTTGATTTGGACCCAATCCTCAGAAAACTCCCATGAGGCTGATGTATACTATTTTTAGAATTTTTGCAACATACTTTTTTGATTATTCACTTTGAAAACACTGTTTACTCTGATATTCACTAAAAAAAAAAAAAACAAAACAGAAAATAAAAAATGTTCAAATAAAAATGAAAAATTTGGATGCTTGTCAAGGCAAAAGATTTCTATCCACCTAAAACTAATCTTCTTTTTTGAATTTTTCCTCTGAAATATATGTGTTATTTTCATTCCAAATATAACTACATTTTAACAGTCATAATCTTATGTTAACTGAAGCTTCTGTTTTTTATAGAGTTGTGTCATTCATATGAGTGGCTTACCCAGGCAATTTAGAACTAGTGGCAATAAATTCAGTATTTAGCTGTGAAGCTCTGGAGTATCTGAGAGCTCTTCACCATGACCTTTTAGATCTGTGTTTATAAGAAATCACTAAGTAAATTGTGATGATGATTTCATCTTTGTTTCAGCTTTGTTTTTTCATCACATCCAAAAAGGCATGTTTACTTACTCTCAAGGCTTAAAAGAAACTTAAACTTAAATTAAAAAAAAAAAAACTAAAAGCCTGATAGGCTTTAGATTTTGGGGTTTTGACTTTTGTTTGAGTTGTTTGGTTTTAGGGTTTTTACTGCTTGGAACAAGCAATGACTGCATTTCCTCTCTCAGATGAAGAGCTCTATCCACCCAACAACACTTAAGTATTTAGACCTTAGTCAGCAACATTAGTTATAGCAGACATTCCTTCTACTAAGCAACGGGAATCTATGAGAATACATGCATACACTCTGGAAGCATTTTGAAAGAAGATTACAAATTCTACGTCAGATTAAAGAGTAGATATGTCTCCACTGAGTGAATTATACATGAACTAATAGTAAGCCATATGCACAACATCACCATGCTACCTACCACTACAGAAAGGTAACCATGAATGATAGTAAACATCATAATGCTGACTTAATTGTCTTTCCTTCTAGCCCCTGAGGTAAGCAAAAAGATGAGGAGACATTTTTTGTAAGAATAAATTTATTTTCTTTCCTTTTTTTTTTCTGTAATAATTAGATCCGCACTCCTAACAATTATTTGATTAGATCTTTAAGATTTCAATTATATTACCAATAAGTAACCTTTGCTCAAAAAAAGGCTTTGACTGTAAGAAATACAAGGAAGCCACACTGAAAACACACTCCTAGGGTGAACTAGCACAGTTCTATGAATTTCCTTTTCTGATGAGAATACTAATTTAAGCTAGATGTTAAATCACAAACATTCAATAAACCTAGCAACAAATATAATAATAAATAATAATAATAACAACAACAACAACAGTGTGGTCATTGTTTGAAATTACTAACCAAATCAGTAAGATTGTCTGTATTTTGATGGTAAAAAATATTCTTTCTAGATGGTATTCATGTATTCTTCAGATCAGTCCTTCGGAGCATGGGGAGTCAGGAGTTAGCCTTGCCCCAGGCCATTTCAAAAATTTACCAATGAAAACCTAAACAGCTGAAACATTTATGGCCTTACGGCTGTTAAAGGGACAAACACTCATACATTCTCACTAAGCCCCTTTGTGGATTTTGTCCTTTATCACTGTGTTGTAAGGATATAAGGCTCTAAACCACTTTTCAAAATGTTACTGTAGTATTTACTTATGAAATCTCATGAAGAAAAATGTTTTAAAATATATTGTAATAAGTAAATTCATGACCTAGAAACTGAATATAAGAGTCTGTGAGTGAATGCAGTCAGCTGCAAGTTAGAGTTCAAAATTAATAAGAGCCACATCAAAATTATCCACCATTTTACAGGATCTGATTTCAAGCGTGACTTGAAAAAGATGTATCTCATACTTTACCTTTGATATATTTTCTGATTATTTGTTGGGTTCTCTGCTTGTAAACTGTGCTACTAACATGCCAGTCCTGAAAGAGAAAAGTATAGAAGTAGTCAAGATAGCCAGTACAATTGTTTCTTTAGTGCTCACACCTTTTTTTCAAAAGTAAGGTAAAGACACACTTCTCCACAGAGCTGCATGGAAAGAACTCATCAAGAAGGAAATAAAACCACACATCGCTGCTGGTTAAATCTCTGTTCCTTTTTGTTAATAACACAACTTAAAAGTTACTCTCCCAGTCCCTATTCAAGGATGAGAGTTTATGAAGACTAGAGATGGGCACCACAGGCTACTCTGTGCTGGTGAACATGGAACAGATGATCCTTGGGGTTTCGGTTCACATACTGGTTACAGCTTGAATATTGTCAGTATAAGGCTGAGATGCACACCATCCTCACCTAATTAATTGTCCCAATCAAAAGACTAGACAATCAGACACTTTCTAACTAGCTTTGGTTCAGATAGCTTCAAGATAAAGTGCTCAGTGATTGAGATTTTACAGAATATTGAATTCAAACATATAAAGTCCTCCGAAATCTTGTTTTGCGTGGGTATATTTTAGCTTCTTGGATCTGTCTGTTTTTTAATTCGCTGCTAGATCTGAAAATGCACGATTCTTTCCAATAAGGATGTAGGAGTTATTCCTCAGGTTTTAGTCTGCTAGTATCCCAAAAAACAATTGGGGGAAGTTTCTAAAATAGTCAACACAAAATTCAAATTGCTCAATAAAATACAGAATACTGTTACATTGATAAAACTGGATCAGAAGCTATTAAAATAAATCTAAAAAAAATTTATACATAAAATGTTCCATTAAAAAATTGCATCATATAGTATCACGTAGGACTGCTGCAAAAAACAGAGAATGCAGTAAATTTCTCAAGAGATTAAATAAAGATTTAGCTTTTCCATAGCATCCTTCTATCAAGAGACACACCTCAGTATCAGTTCTACTCTGTATAACAAACTTCCTCATTAGAACACTAAGTCTTCTAGACCCTTTTCCATCTTCTGGGCAGGAAATAAAGGATTCCCTACTGTTAGTCAATTAATAAATTTTGTCTTCTGAAAAAGCAAAGTAAAATCCTGGTTTATGTATCAAAAAGCTTTTCCTTTCAGCTTTGCAGAGAAAAAGCAAAAGTAGCATTTTAGATTGTTTTTCTTTAAAAAAAAGTTTGTTTTTTTTTAATGCATTTAATATCAGATATTTTCTAAAGTAAAAGACTGAAAGAATTATGATAAATTTATTAACATCACCAGTATATCTTTAAGAGTATCTCAAATACTTACTTTTAATACGCAACTGGACTTCAGTGGAACTCATTTCAAGACATTTTCTAACTACATAATAGAGTCTAGGGAATTAGTGTATAATGAAAATTGTAAATAAAAAAAAAAGAGGAAAATCAAACTACATTTTCAAAATGAAATTTGAGTAATTTTCTTTGACAAGAAAAAGTTTCTGTCTAACTTTTAAGTAAAAATTTAATTTAACTTCACCTTCACAAGACAACATTTTTAGATTCACCTAAGAAAAGTGAACAATGATTCATTACCTAATTATTACTTGAAGACAAATACAACAGTGAAGCCAGATATATTGCAAGTTTAAATATGCTTTCATTATTAACAGCACAGTAAAATATGATTGCTTAAGTGAGAATTATAATCTGAGAATAGATTCCTAATTTAGAGAATACTGGGGGGTTTTATAGTGGAAAGGAGGTAGGGCTGGAACAAAGCCCCAGCTTCTGAGGACTTCAGCATGTCTGGGAATAGTACTGAAATCTACTCTTTCTGGTTTTGTTACTATGGATACCACTGGTAATTTTGTTTTATTAATAAAATAAAATGCTTCAGGACATAAAATAATCACCTCCAAACCTATAGTAACCATTGCAGTGCATTATAGTAACAGTTAAACATTACAAACTCTGCTGATAAAGGTTTGCTTTGATGATACAGGTTTGACCTACATTAGGCACTGTAAAGATAATTACTCAGAGCAACATAATCAGTGAAGCAAATCTGTAAAGGAATACAAAGCCATTTCTGGAGACAGCAGGAATTTTACCTGGAATGTTTGTTGCTGAATTACTAGATGATGATCATTAGTTTTTTCAGCTAAAACAACTGTAAACCCACCACGTTACTCAATTTTAATCATCTAGCTTTGGCATCCTCCTTCCATTAGAGAACTCATTGTTTGCCAAGGTCAACTTGGCCATGTTCAGAAAATTGAAATGCAGATATTGAGTTCCATTCCGAAGGGGAATATTATATTCCCAGCATCTGGTGACATTATTACACAGTATTTTATTAATCTTTTTTTCTGTCTGGAAGATGGGTTTTGTTGGACATTTTTTCATCCACAGTAGCAGCCTGTTCCCATTCTCAATGGCTGTCTTTTCAACTCACTCTGAATGATTGTTTTCTGAAGTAGGTGCAAAAAATTATTGTCTCCATTGTGCTTGATATCTCTCTCCATGACTGCTCCGAGGACAACCATGTAATTGAATATATCTGACAGTATACTGACCCCATAGGCAGGCTTGGGAAAGTAAGGCCCTCCAGGTCCCTTTGTTACACTTCAGGCTACCCTGAGGAGACAGGATAAGATACGTACATATCTCATTTGATTTTGTCTATGTATGCTCTAGAAGAAAATTGCAAGAGACCTCCTTTGAGGAGGGCAACCGCTGACCACTTAGGACCCAGTACAAGCCTGTACAACTCCCCTCTGACTCATCTGCACTGTTGATACTTTGGATTCAATTTAACCTTTCATGCTGTGAAACCCTTTGAAAGGCCCTGTGCAACAGGTCTATAGCGTATTGAATCATTAGAACTGGTTAGGGAACAGTTTGCTGCACTTAAAACCTTGTTACAGGCAATAGAGAAGACATTTTGTAAGCTCAGTCAACAACATATTATTAGTTTGATTGTTATTTGACCACTACAATCAAAAATGTAACAAGCAGTAATAAGTAGACCACTTAAATACTTTTAATGACTTACCTGCATGCAAACCATATGGGAAAGAAAAGTGCTGGAAACTCTCTAAGAGTTATGAATTCTGTCTCCCCCAAATTTTCTTCACATAATCATATGACTATGCAAAACTAAAACTGAGTTAAAGTATGTCATGGTTTTGGCTGGATTGGCCAAGCAGAATGACAGATGGCCCTCCCTCCCCCCCTCTCTCCTCAGAAAGGAGAGGAAGAGATAAGGAGATTTATGAGTTTAGAAAAAGAACTAAACTACTTTAATGAAAATAATAATAAATAAGAAAATAGTAAATAATAATAAAATAATAACAATTAAAGAAAAAAGTATACAATATATACAAAACCGTATCCAGCTCCCAGGATGACGATCGCGTCACCAGCAGATACAGGGAAAGTCCCAGACTGGAGTCAGCGACGGACAGGAGCTGAATTCCGGAACTAGAGTCAGGAGTGCTCCGATCGGGATCAAAGGCAGACGAACAGACAAGGTCCTCCTCAGACGTCGGCCATTGAAGAAAAAATGAGTCAGAGCCCCCTTTGCCCCTTTGATCCCTCAGCTTTTATACTGAGCGTGATGCATATGGGATGGAATACCCTGTTGGTCAGTTTTGGGTCACCTGTCCCGTCTGCTCCTCCCTGCAGGTGGGACCCCTCTATGCTTCTCCACTTCCGACCCTCTAACGGGGCAAAACAACGAAGTTAGCTGACCTTGGTTGTTATAGCAATAAGCCTAAGCAAGAGCCTTTGTGCATACCGTTCCTTGGTATAATCAGGTCTTATCACTCTGAGAGTGAACAGTGTCTGAACAATATGCTGTTAATCTCAGATTTTAGTCAGTTAGAAGAAGCCCAGCTAAAAAGTAAAACTACAAATCAGAAAATTGGTTCTGTTCTACCTCAAACCAGGACAAAATATTTTAAATTGTTGATTAGGTACTGACCCCTATGATTTGCATTTAAAGTTCCAAATTAAATCTACCTTTGTATTTATGTCTTAGTGCAGTATCATTGCTGAGCAATGCTTAGATTTCATATTTTAATGAAAACTTCAATGCAGGTAGTGTCAAATAGATCACTTTAAATATACAAAGCAGTTTCATATTCACATCAAAGTTTAATGTAATAAATATAGTCTATATTTACTTTACACCAAACAAAAACTATCACATTTTCTGTATAATGCAAAAAATCAAAAGAGAATGTCACTGATTTCATTATCATCTGTCTGTCATACTGTGAATAGAAGCTGATAACAAGCAAAGTCATTTCAACGGGCTGAGTTTTTATTGTCACTCTAATGAAAATAAGATTAAAGACCTGCTGAAACTGTGAAGGAAGACACTTATTCAAATCTAAATCTGAATATAGCTTCAATTAAAAAGGAAAATGCTGCTAAAAGAACACACTATTTACAAAATCAAATGCAAAAAAATTAGGTTTACCTGTGTATTTCAATATATTTTGAAATATTGAAATATATATTAAAAAACTGTATATTTCAATAAGTTCAGCTATTAAATGTAATAGAGGAAAGTGCATGTCACTTTGACATTTTAAACTGAGTTTGGATTTTATTAAATCTATTTAAAAATAATACTGAGAATAAGTTACCGGTTTCTTTAGTCCTAGCTTTTGATTTCCTTAAAAATTAAATGAAAACTTCCATACAATGAGTGCATATATGGAATATAATTTTATAAAATTAACTTATTGCTTTTATTGTAGTGGAGTAGTGACAGTTTTAACTACTACAGAGAGGTGCACTGTATCTTCTATCCAGAAGCTACAGGTTAGTAATTGTAGTTGTTTTGGATAATCTTTGCTTCATGCCAGGGTGAGGCAGCTCATATAGTCATGTGAACATTCATACCCGGTATTCTGACAGTCTGTTTGTATGTTTTGTGTTCTTCACTGTGGTTTTTTTTTTCCTTTTCCCTTTTTATTGTGAGGAAGGTGTACTACCTCGTATCATGTCTCCAGCTTTCACTGAATGTATATGTCTACCTTTCGCAATTGCTTTAAATCTCTTTCACAAGCTTACATATCCAACACGTATCTGTAGATTTGTTCTTAACATCTTGCAAAAAATTGGGACCCATTGCCTCTTAAAATTTTTAGCAACTTATAACAAAGCCCACTGTCTTGCTCTAGCTTTTGTCCTCCAGTTAAGTTTCCTTTGATGACTTCTGAATAATTCAAAAAAGCATTTCCAGAACATTTGTCATGGGTTTTGTTGTTGTTTTTTTTTTTCAAATTGCACACACTGGTGAGGACCATGATCTCCTTTGTAGTACTAAGCAATCAGTACCTGAGCAGTCATATCTCCCATGACCTCCCATTTTCCATGTGCCTTAGCATAGATCCTCCTGGAAACTATGCAAAGGCACATGGAAAATAAGGAGGTGATCGGTGCCAGCCAACATGGCTTCACTAAAGGCAAATCATGTCTGACAAATTTCATGGTCTTCTATGACAGGGTTACAATGTTCGTGGATAAGGGAAGAGCAACTGACATCATCTACCCGCACTTTTGCAAAGCATTTGACACAGTTCCACATAACATCCTTGGGTCTATATTGTGAGACATGGATTTAATGGATGGACCACTTGGTGGGTAAGGAACTGCCTGCATGCTCACACTGAAAGGGTTGCAGTCAAGAGCTCAATGTCCAAGTGACAACCAGTAACGAGTGGTGTTCCTCAGGGGTCGGTGTTGAGACTGGCACTGTTTAACGTCTTTGTCAGTGACTTAGACAGTGGGATTGAGTGTACCCTCAGCAAGTTTGGCAACGACACCAAGCTGTGTGGTGTTGTTGACAAGCTTGAGGGAAAGTGTGCCATGCAGAGGGGCTTGAACAGGATTAAGAGGTGGACCTGTGAAAACCTCATGAAGCTCAAGATGGGCAAGTGCAATGTCCTGCATGTTGGTTGGGGAAATCGCAAATATAAATACAGGCTGGATGGAGAATGGCTTGAGAGCAGCCCTGAGGAGGAGGACTTGGGGGTGTTGGTGGATGAGAAGCAAACTGAAGTATGAGCTGACAAGGTGCTTTTGCAGCCCAGACAGACAGCCACATCCTGAGCTGCATCAAAAGAAATGTGTCCAGCAGGTCAAGGGAAGTGATTCTCTGCTTCTGTTCCACTCTGGTGAGACCTCACCTGGAGTATTGAGTGCAGCTCTGTGGCCCCCAACATAAGAAGGAAATGGACATGTAGGAGTGAGTCCAGAGGAGGGCCACAAAGATGATCAGAGGGTTGGAGTACCTCTCCTATGAAGACAGGCTGAGAGAGTTGGGGTTGTTCAGTCCGGAGAAGAGAAGGCTCCGTGAAGATCTTGTATCAGCCTTACAGTACCTAAAGAGGGCCTACAGGAAAGATGGGGAGGGACTTTTTATCATGGAATGTAGTGATAGGATGAGGGTAAACTGAAAGAGGGTAGATTTAGATTAGATATTAGGAAGAAAGTCTTTACTGTGAGGGTGGTGAGACACTGGAAGAGGTTTCCCAGAGAAGCTGTGATTGCCTCATCCCTGGAAGTGATCAAGGCTGGGTTGGGTGGGACTTTGAGCAACCTGATCTCGTGGAAAGTATCCCGGGCCATGTCAGGTGGGTTGGAACTAGATGATCTTTAAGGTCATCTTTAATGGTTATTCTATGAGTCTATGATTTCAAAGGGATGGAAAGGGCAGAGAAACAAGCACTTAAAAAGTGAGTCTTGTGCTGCAGAACAAGAAAAGGAAGAATTAAAAGACTTTCAGAAAATACAGGAAGTTAAGAAACTGTGCCAATAAGTAATAAAGGAGAGCAACAGTCATAGTTAGTGTACAGTTCACACAGTGAATATCAGATAGATAAATACTGAAAAAACAACTCCAGGTCCTCTGGCTACGCCTAAAAAGTCACATCAGTTGAAGATTCCTTCCTCCAGTTATACTTTGGAAGTGCTAATTGGTATTTTATATTCTTTCATACCTCCTCACCTTCTCCAGTGGTCTGTCACACTGCAGGTGGAATTTAATTGTTTTAAGATGAAAAATATGACAAAATGTAAAATGATGCATACTTGTGGCATGTGCATAAGCAGTCCTACTATCCTCTTTCTTCATAGGCCTAGAAAGATAGTTCAGCACTCAATAAACAGTTAAGAAGCTATCAAATATTAAATAATGAAACTCTTGGGTTTTAGGTGATGGCTAGATTTTTGTGCATATTTTTAATTTTTTTGTTTGTGTTAATCCTGTGTTGTATTCTTAATTGTCAAGTATTGCCAGAAGATCTTCTATGTTGTTAGCTTTCCTAACATTCACATTACTGTTGGGTTCACTTTGGCATGCATATTTTGGGTTGATAAGATACAGGAGCTGTTTCTATCTTCCTATTCCTATTGTAAAAACTTTACCCAATGGTTTACAAAACATACAACACAGACAACAATCAAAAAGAAATTTAATGTCCATCACAGTCACTTTGCTTCACATGGCCATACTACAACACCCCTATTTATAACAGGCACCTTCTCTGATGGCTGGAAATAGTTAAAATACTTACACATGTATAGAGAGATTTATCTGTCAAGCTTGAGCACTTGCCATTGGCATTTTAGAGTCACACAAACCCACTTTGTGTACTATTTTTTACCTCACCAATCTGTATTTTGTTATCTGCATGTTGACTACTATTTATTTCCTTCATATCCAAAAGGAGAAAAAAACCAAAGTTTCGCTAGCTAATTGAGTTGTAGTCATTACACAAAAAAAGATAATAGAGAATATTTTATTATTTATATATCACAGGGTTGGTGCTTGGTTAGGAGAATTTAATTGAAGCGTCAAGTAATTTTGGAAATCACTTCCAGGCATAAACCATTTTTTACCTGAATCTTAGAAATAGTTTAGTATGTAATAAGTACTCTAAATTTATACTAAAGCGATAAAGAAGAAAAAAAATGAAAAGTTTACATATATCAAACAACAACTTTCTGGCTGTCTGTATACACATGGAATAAATGTCAGTTTATGGCATTTGGCCACAAATGGCCTTTGTTGTGTAGGAAACAGACTTGTGTCCTTTAAATTGAAACAGGATTTTATTCTGAGTTTATTATTTAATGGCTGCTCCCAATAGATAGTGCAGAAGATGTTGTTTCAGGCTGGGCTCCCTGTATCTGTATAGCCTTTTAACACAACACTACTTCTGCAGGCTTTGCAGCTTCCACCATTCCCTCCATCCGTTGCAACATAGGCCATGCAAAGCAAATCCTCAGTTTCATGATATAAACACACCTTTCTGATGAACTGCATTACTTCAGACTCTTAGTATTGAAACTATCAATAAATAAACAAACAAGATTTTTTTTTTTCCCTTCAGGGGTGCAAAATCATCATATTAATCCCAAACAAGACACAAGATGAAGCGCATTGAGGTGACCTCAATTAGAGACCCATCCCTGAACAGTGTGGAACATGTGGAACAAGTCGTTCTGCTTCCTGAGCTGGGAGCTGACTCACTGAGCAGTATAGATGTGGTGTTTCTGCATTCCTTTCACAGAAACATTTGCTTGGTTTAAAGCATTCTGTGGCATATACCATGTTTTGAGACTTTAAATTATTCTATTTTTTTAAAATTAGCATTTCTCATATTTGAAGATATTTTATTGCACACTTTTTTCATGACTAAATTATGTGTTAACCTGGAAAAGAGTATGGGCCTAAAAGATGCTTCTGTTTTTTTCTGCTGTAACATAATTCATTTGGAAAGATTCAAATTAAAATTTGTACTTCATAAACTGTAATAAGGCTTATCATTCTAGAGAAAAAAGATTTTGGAAAAGTTTGTTTTGTGGAATAATGATAACCTATGGGAATTTGATTATTTAAATGTAGGTGTAGGGACAGTGATAAATGAGTTGCTTTTTCTCCACCTCAATTTCTCACAAGGTGTAGAAGTACTTCAAAGGAAGAGTAAAGACTTCTCACTTTGACCACAAGAGTTTACCAAAGTTAATTTAAGTTAGTAAACTCCTTTGAGAAAGGTTAATATTATTTTTGCTAATACATAGCTGTTAGTAAGTGTCATGATGTATACTAGCAATGCATGTTTTTTAATGTAACTACAAGACATAGGAAACATGGTAATCTTCCAGATAGCTTGGTTTCCCATCAGTGCCCAAAACAAAATTATGGATACTCCTGAGTTTGACTGGTATTATTTTTCTTTCTGTTTTACACAGCAGTTCAAATACCCGGTGATTAATTTGCAATAAGGCGAAGATATGTCACAGAGAGATTTTAAAAAATCACTTCTACAATAAAAAATATTTTATAATATAGCAAACAACTAACTAACTAATTAACCTCTGTGAATCTTAAAAAAAATCAAACCAGTTGTTCTTTTTTAAATATTCCCTATTCATTTATTGGAATCTTTTGTGGGAGTAAATGAGGAGATCAAGAGTTAATAAGTTCTTGTGCATTTGTGCACTGGCAAAGAAAAATAAAGAGGTTATTTAATACTCTGAAAGCATAAGATTGCAACCTAATCAAAAGAATTGTGGAGGATGTACTCAAACATTTCATTTTAAAGTGGTATAAATTAAAGCATCAGCTAAACTCAATGAATGCAGTAAATACTAAATTACATTCGATTTGCCAAAAAGAACAAGAATATGCATCTTACAAAGTTATTCTGGGCTTTTCTAGGTAATAGTCAAAACCCAAACCATCCCATTTTATTTATATATCTATATCTTTACATCTATCTGTATGTGAATATGTGGGAGTATAGAAAGTTCATCATATGGCTTACATAGAGTTTAAAGAGTACTAAAATGGGAGGAAGAATTTTCCACCTGTACATTTAAGTTCTTAATAAGGTGTACAACATTGCTGTGAGCATTTCTTAGGAAAAAAAAAATCTTGACTTACTTATATTGCTTTTCTTCAAAGATTCCATCTAAGCCAGTGGAGTTATTACCTCCTAATACACACATAGCTGAGAGCAAATACATTTTGATCCAAATTCAGTGCAGCCATAGTGGAATTAATTTCCCTTAAATTTAGCTAACTCAGACTAGTCTTCTGAACTTTTTCTATATTCAGCAGAGAAAGACAGACACCTCCAGAGGGTAATACAATTAACCTATTTGAAATAGTTATTCAATAACAGGTTTTACCTGGAAGCAAAGCTAGTTTAAAGAGCTTCCATTTCTTCTACCTCTTATTCTTGCCTGCATAGTGCTGTTTGCCATAACTGCTGAGTATCAGGTTAGTGATATATTCTAAATGAAACATTTAAACACTGCACTTCCCATTTCCTGGAGTCTTATTTTAGCATGATCATTTCAGTCATATGGTTCCTGGTGCCTTGTTACTGACCAATCAATGCTGGGTCCATTGAAGTAAATAACCAAGTTCTGAAGTGTATATATCATATACAATGACTCCATACTGGGTGGATGTCATAAAAAAATCACCCAAAATCACATAATATTCTTATTTCTTCTTGCATGTTTACTTTGACCAAGACAGTTCTTTCTCCAGAGAGTTAATTGTTTGGTGAAAGTAGCTTTATTGTTCTTATTCAAGACTTCTTACTATATTATTGCCATATCTAACATTTTAGGAGGTATAGGTCAATTCTTAAACAACATACTACTGGGATAACTTTGTAAGTGGTAAAATAAAAACCACAAGAAGTGTGTTGCTTTTGATTTTTTCTGGTAGCTTCACTTCTCTAAATTGGCAGGATAGCCATTCACAGCATCGTGTTTTTTCACTGGTTTGTCCATACAGAAGACTGATTAAGAAACCTTTGCACTTTATGGATTGTAGAGATTCTCTCCATAAGATGAGTGCTCAGAACAGACATCTCTCATAAATTCAAATAAAACATTTAGTTCCTGAAATAAGCTTCTTAAAGGAAACAAAAAGACTAAAATATATATTAAGAATTCAAAACCTACTTTCAAAATAAAGGAGACAACAGTGAGAAACTGGTTATCTGAGAAAGATTAATTTCTTAATTTATATCTTTTTCTAACTCAAATTGAACAAACTGATGTTCTTTCACAGCTTTTTCCACCTACGATCTCCTCTTGTGATTTTCCCTGAAAGTCTCTCAAATGTCAGCAACCCAACAGTGGCAATGACCCTTCACACTCAGGTGGGATTCATGTCACCTTTTTAGAGTGGTTTGAGAGATGGGTATGTAATCTAATGCCCAGGAGTGGCCAATGGAAATAAATCAGCATTTCTGGCTTTAGATTTGTTTACATATCTTTGACAGCTATCTTTATACCTTCATGTCTGGAAATTCTCCACCCACCTATCTGGGAACTCTCATTGCTCCTTGTTGGTGAATGCTGTCAGTTAATGTTTGGTGACAGCAAGTCCACCCACAGCTATGACATGAATAAGCCATATCTATCTAACACTTCCTTTAGCTGTTGTCCTGAGAACAGAACACAGATATCAGCAGGTATGATGGCAACTCACATGACCAAGAATTTGTTACATGCACCACTAGCCAATGCTGACAAAGGGCAGATTTAGCAGAGGATGGGAAAGAATTTTTACCAATTTATCACCTCATAGAGTGCAACATTTGTTCCTTTGTCTTGTGACACAGGCATGGATATAGATTTGCACATCTCTGTCCATTTAAAAGAAATTGGGCGAGGATGGATCTCCCAAGGTAATGGCTTTGAGCTTTATTACGCTTTTACCTGAGCCTCTAGGAAAACCAGTAATTCTGAGGCAAGATTTTGGTCCTGTTGAAAAGAAACATTGTGCCCTGCTGTAAAAGGAATGCTACAGGTTCTTGTGCTGAATGAGTGATTTTTCTCTAAAAAAAACCCCCTATTTTAAAGTTTCAGTCTTTTATACTTCTGCTGCTCATTAATGGGTGGTTAGGATGTAAAGATATTTTTGCCCTGTGAAATGAAGAGACATACCACAATAACGCTGTTAAAGAAGCAAAGAGGAAGAACTACTCTGCAATAAAACTCATGCATTAGACATAGTTTGGATGATATATAGCACCAGGTGCATAACGTCAGTCAGTTGTCTTTTCTTCCCCCCCCCCCCCTTTTTTTTTTTTTTTAATACTTATGAGATTCAGTTTCTGAGGCAGGTTTGATAAGATTTGGAAATTCTGGAGGGCTGTTGACTTATCAGTAGAACACAGCTTATCATGTAAATGTGATTCATGCAAATTTCCAAAGATAACAGGCAGACACATTTCTAATCTCAATGAAAAAGACTCTCAATAGGTGAGATGAGAAACCTGTGCAACTTGGTTCTATTTATTGACTTGCAACAGATATCGAAGAATACAAATAAACTGGGTTTATGTTTAAATGAAATAAATAAACACTTAGGATATTTCTCTCTTTTTTTTTCAGAAGTCTGCTAATCATAATGATGGTAGATGAGAAATTAAGCAATTTTATAATATGGATAGTTATTCCCCCCATTCATTACTTCTTCTTCTTATTATTATTATCATCATCATCATCATCATCATCATCATCATCATCATTATTTAACTCTGTAATTTCAGTCTGCCTTAAGCAGGAAAACTAAGCAAAGTGCTGCAAGACCTCCTGTACTATTTCTTTATTTCAAATTTCTCACAGGACACCTCTTGTTTTGCATGTCCAAATTGAGATATATGGTTGATACTCAGTAGCTCTGAGTACCTGTTCAAGATAAAGTGAAATGTAGATTCAGAATATTTCTAAAAATTAAAACTCACATTTCCAAGTTTTATTCATCTGGCACCATAGCTCAAAAATTCATTTTGTATATTAGACAAATAATAAGTTTTGAGATATAACATAGTTATTTCAAAGAGGTATTCCATGGGACTGTCAGAATTGGCTGTACCTCTGATATTTTCCTTAGATTTCTAAATGAATCCATCTCAGCAATGATTGAGTTAGCACTGCATTAACTGATAGAGAGACACAAACAATTACTCTATTCATATAATAAGTGAAAAGCCACATGCCCTGTCTACCATCCATTTTCTTGTGAGATGCAATTAATTAAAAATACTTGGGCCTTTCTTTTGAAAAGCCAGGATCACAGTTGTTTTCTTAAAAAAAGTATTAAGAGTGGAAACATAGAATGTCAAAAAGAGAAAAGACTAAATAATCTATATGTGTGTGTATATATATATTACTTATAATTTCTCCTGTCATGTCCTCATTCCAGTGATGAATGTTAGACAAATTTCCTCACAAGCTCTACAACTCCTCTTTAACCATCTGACTTCTCTTCAAAAGACTGTCAAGCATTGCCACAGCTTTAATCTTACCATCTAACAAGGACTAAATCTATTCTGACCAAAGTCTTTCAGGTTCAGTGGAGGACCACACTAAGGTTTTAAACCAAATTGCTCTGTTACTCTTATATAGTTTGCAGAGATGGCCTTACCAATATTCAACTCCCTGTTGCTCTATACTATCCTCAGAAACTAATTGCCAATTTAAACAGTATAAGCATATAGTAAACAACACAGTGATGTAGTCACGGCACATAAATCATTGCAAGTGATTGCACAGCTGTCACTGGTATTGCTTCGTTGCTTATAGGAAGAATGTACTTTGGCACCTTATTCAGCAAAACTTTTGTACCCTTTACTGTGAGGGAAGAAATGTGTAGTGATGCAAGTATGGGAGACCTGAAGGATTATGAGTCTGATTCTTATAATTTGATAACTAATTTTAGTATATTCAGATCTATGCAGAACAGGTTTGCTTAATACTGTTTATTATGTCAAGATTGGATTCCCCTAAGTCTTTTAAACTTCTCTTGTAATTAAGTCTGTGTTAAAATTGCTTTAATGAGGGTTTTCCTGAAATATTTCAGACTTCTGTCATCTTCTAATTTCCTACTGCAGACTGAACATTTCTGAACCAAACCAGAAGTCAATTGCTCTCAGCTCAATTTTCCACTCAAAAAGCCTGGACTCTTAAGGTATATCTTAGGAAAATAAAAACGAACAAAAAAATCCAACACAAACAACTCAAACCAAGACAATAAAAGAATGGAACTGCACTCCTTACTTTCCTTTCTGTGCCAGAAATTATGGTTCTGTGTGTGTATGTGTGTGTGTGTGTGTGACAGAGAGAGTGTTTTACTAGTTTAAAAAACAATAAATTCCTCCTATAGAAAATGTTAGCTATACATCTCATTAATGTGGCACACAATGCAGTGTTGATGGCATTTGTCAACCTAATAGTATATGAGGTCATAAATTCAAGGTTAAAAGTGGTACAGAGTTGACCTTTAATAAAAATGCAGCAGTTCCAATAATAAACAAGTGAATAGCTTGAATTATATTAGAATCATTCTTTTGTAACTGAATAATCTACCCTCCCCTTATTATGAACAACATTAGATGTGGGTATTCAGGAAATGAAAAGCTAAAATCTATGGGAAAGGTAATGATCTCTGAAAATTTTCTCTAATGACTAATTTGTGGCTCAGTGGATTTCAAGAGATTATTGGTTTTTGAAATGGATTCTATCAACTAAGGAGATAATGGAAATCATTAGGCTGAATAAAGTAAAACAGTAGATTTGTTATGTGGAGGTCTATTACATGAGCCTCCATTTCCCACACAATTTAGAAGTATTTTTTCTTAAACTGAACTACTGTGTCAACTTATATTATGGGACAAATTCTGATAACACAGCACTCAATGGCAAAACTTTTATTAACCTCAGTTGAATGGGGATTTGACTCTGATTTTTATCAGAAGAAGTGCTGTGATCAGTGAGAAGTTCAGGTGCTCAATATTGCTCACAATATGTCTCTGATTCAAATTCCAGGTTTTTCACATTCAGGCAGAATAAAAGGATTTTAATCTTCATTATCAGCTCATGGACAATATCTTACAGGACCAGTGCTGAAGGTAAAATTCCACCAGTAATTCATCCTGGTGACATTTATAGGCCTTACTCACTATCAAACTTATTAAACCAGATGCTGTACAAATTACAGAAAGCCAGATCTTGTGCTTTGACAAGCTTAATAATTCAAAGTGCAGTATTCTCCAGGAGACAATCCAAAATGCTGGAAATATCTGTGATATAATTCTATAAATGGTTCTGTATCATTCTTAGCCTTTGTTTTTTACAATGCCCTGCATATTATTTTTCTTTTTAGTGCCATGATTTTAGTTTCCAACTTTAGAAGTAAACTGCTTTTATAAATTAATGTCTGCTATAAATGCCACTGGGGTATATTCCTATAGCTATATTAACTACATTATTGTTTGGAGTTATTTTTTGTTGCTATTTTGTTTGCTTAAAGTGCTGTTTCATTTCCTATTATGCTCACTTGATACTCAAAGAAAGAGATACCTTACTAGTCATTTGTTAAGTGCTTAGAAGATTGCTGTTAAAGTTAGGTTAGGAAAGATTTTAAGTATAACATTGCAGAATTAACTACGACTACAAAGGTTTTAAATTCTTAGTGTTTAGTAACCTTTTAAAACCTTCTTTTTGGAGGGGCAGTAAAAGTTCCAAGATCTTGGTTCTTTATAGAGTGGCACCATCAAGTACAGGAAATTCTAACAAAAATAACCCTAGAAACCCACCAGCAGACTCATCTGCACATTGGTGTGTGGAGAATCAAAAAGCAATGTTAATTTTCTACTGAGGTAGAGGGAGGCCTGCTGATATCTAAGTAGCAGTGTTGATAATGTGCAATGTCCTTAACTGGGCAAAGGCACTGCTGGGGTAACTCCTTTTTCTCTGATTTTCATTTGTCTCTGTTTGTGTAGAGGCTGTAGCTGTTTTTTCTATCTTCTTGTTATCAACTTTTTTTTTTTTTATATGAATAATATATATATATGCAGAAAATATACAGAGTTGTTCTTTTTTCCTTTTTTTCTGTTTTAAGCCCTAAGAACAATTCTATCCAACTCTCAAGGCTGCATTTCTTTAGTGATCAGTAACCGACTATGTACAGTTCATAGAATCATAGAATATCTGAAATTGGAAGGGACCCATAAGGATCACCAAGTCCAACTTCCTGCTCCTCACAGAACTACCTAAAACTAAATCATATGACTAAGAGTGTTGTCAAGATGCTCCTTGACCTCTGACAGGCATGGCACTGTGACCACCTTCCTCATGAGCCTGTTCCAGTGACCGACCACCCTCTCAGTGAAGAATTTTTTTCCTAATGTCCAATTTGAACCTCCCTTGATGCATCACCTCCCTCTCTGAGGCCCCCTTCAGGAAGTTGTAGACTGCAATGAGGTCACCCTTCAGCCTTCTCTTCTCCAAGCTGAAGAAACCAAGTGACCTTTAAGCCTTGCCCTCCAGGCCTTTCACTGTCTTGGTTGCCCTCCTCTGGACACGCTCTATTAATTTGATGTCCTTCTATAACTACACACAGTACTCAAGGTGGTTATACCTTCATGGGTGCCTGTTATCATCTTGTGTTTGTACTCTCAGGAGTTTTGATAAAATAGAATAAAAAAACAATATTCAATGTTCTTAACCATACTGGCCTTTGGAAGAGGTTTTCAAGGCAATTACAATGAGTTTTTTGTCTTAGAGAGAATTAAATGGAATGGCTAATTGGAATTTGAATAGAGCATAGAAGTAACCTAAAAATAGGTCATACAGGACTCAGGATTATGCCTTACCTCTCTTGTACTTGAAATTGTAGATTTATCCTTTTTATACACACACACAATCATTGAAGACGAATTCTGAGCAGGAGTTTTGGCCTTCTGGAGGCAATAGAACCATGACAAAATGATATAATTTCTTATTATTCCTATCAACATTTAAAAGAAGCTTAAAGCAAAAAAAAAAAAAACAAAACAAAACCCAAACAACTCAGAACCATGCTTTGTTCATGCAAATAAAGTGCTAAAAATCGTATTAATAAACCCAACACTTTTTTTCCTAACCTAGATGCCTTGCTCACACATTGAACTTCCAGTTTTTCTTCAGAGCTGCTATGATGATTTTCGGACTTCCTGCATCACAACAGAACCTGTGTAAGCAAAGCTTATTTGTTCCTAATAACTTCTTTACATGGATGACATCTTTGGATTTCTAACATCAAAAAGTAGCACAGTTTATTTTCCTTACAAAAGAAAAGTACAGTGTTGGCATAACAAGGAACAATATATTTAAGGTAATTTTGTTCAGAAAATTTTGGAAGTAATGGCTTGATAAAATTAGTAAAGCTGATGTAATTTACTAGACAAATGGACTTTTTCCTCTGTGTCTTACTGAAGCCAATGATTATTGGCTGATCTTTGTCTAATATTAAGCGTGTTATTAGAAACAAAAGATTTTGTTAGCATTGGAAAATCACCTGCCATGTGGGTAAACTTAATATACTGTAAAATTATGGTCTGAATACAAATTTCATATGCTTGAAAATGGAAATGGCCTCATGGAGCAGAATGTCTATGTGCCTTGAATGCTGGTCACTGTTAAAATACTGTGTAAACTTTTATTTAGCAGATTTATGATTCTTGCTCACATTGGACAAACAAAGAACAATCTTTTTTCATTACTTAGAGATAAAAGGTTGGGAAAATGCAGATAAGTGGATGATCAACTGACTTTCACATTTTTAAGGAAAGTTCAATAAACTAGGAGGCTAGATCTATACCTCCTGCAGGCAGCATTTTTCCTTCAAAAAGGCAGTTTTGAATGATACTATAGCAGATGCGAAAAACAGAGATGCTATGGCATCTTCCAAAATTGACAAATCTATGTGGACAAACTTGAAAAAGGATGAGTTGACAGTCAATGATAATCAGCAAGCTAAAATGACCCCAAAAACTGTTCTACAAATCTACTATGCTTGCATTTTTCAAAAGCTGAGTAAGATAAATTAGGTAGTGTTATAAACTCTGCTTCTCATTACTATTATTTGCAGCATGAGCTACATTTCTACAGTAGTAGCTCCATGTTCTCACATAATTAGTTCTTAAAAATAGATCTTAACAAAGGCATTTCCTGATATAGCATCATGTGGCTAGCAAATTATTCACTGCTTACAAGCCAGCAGGAAGAAGTGGAGTACAGCCCTTAAGATCTTACTAGTTTCATTCATTCTTCCATGTAAACCAGAAGGAGAAGAAATGCCACGGAAGGATATAAAACCATTATGTAGAGCTTCTAAAAAAATGAATACTTGTTTACTTGTTTTGCAAAGGTACCAGTGATGGCAGTGTATGAGAATATTTGCATGTAAACAGCAACAAACCTAACAAAAGACAGTATGTTGAAAGATGACAGCATTAAAGGAACAAAATTGATTGTGTTTTCTATAATATTTAGATCAATATAAACCAGATCTTGGTGGGGATCTTTAGGTACTTAGACATGGACTGAAACCTACACTAAGGCATTCCTAATTAACCTATTTTTTCTATTTTTTTTTTTTTTTAATTAAGAAATATATTGATATTTTGCTTACAGAGTCAGACCAAAAACTCTCCTTGAAATACTAGAACTACATTTCAAACTCAATTACACACAGAAAGCAATTCCTTTTGTCAGTTATTGAAGCTAAATGCAGAAACCATAATATATTAGAGATTTTAATTTAAAGATCCATATTATAATTAAGTTTGTGTTTCTGTATTTTATTTAATAGCTTACTTTTGGAAAGAAAACCTTTATGAAAATCTTGCCTTTTTAAAGATCTTGTGAATTTCTGTATTTTGTTAATTATGTGTCTTTTTGAAAACTTGACGTACACAATATGTAGAGAGCTATAATGTCTCCCCTCAGCCTCCTTTTCTCTAGGCTAAACAGTCCCAGCTCCCTCAGCTGCTCCTCATAAGACTTGTTTTTCAGACCCTTCACCAGCTTTGTTGCCCTTCTCTGGACCTGCTCCAGGACCTCAATGTCTTTCGCAGCACTCGAGGTAGGGCCTTTATTGACCCTGAGCCAATACTGTGAGAAGAGAACATCATGTAAACATAATCTCTGGAAGACCTTAAATGACAGCTATGTTAATAATAAAATGACAGCAGTTTGCGGGCACTGCATGTTACAGAAAGTTTGATGAATTATTCTGTCTATAGAATACTACTGGACTAACATGGAATATGTTATTACTAAAATTTTCTTATTTTCTGTACCTAATATTTTGTGTGCTGATCTGAAATATGTAGTATTCTGCTCTTTACTCCTCATTTTTTGTGTTCAGGCACCTTCAATTTAATCAACACAACAACAACAAAAAAAGAACTTTTGGAAATCAGAATTACTAGAGGAAGCACTGATTTCTATAAATTAATTTAATTTTGCAATTTTTTCTCACATTGGACCAGACCAGATATGCAAAAATAATTTTAAAAGCAAAGCTCCAGCCTGCCATGAGTGTTATAATGTCCAGAATAAAGGAGAGGATCATTTATCAGGGTGCATTATTCTTTGCAAAGCCAGTAATCATTTTAGAAACGGCTGGTCCTTTTTCATAAAATGTTGTGATGACTTGGGAATAGCTCCCGAAACTTTAAGAGCTGTAAAAGAATTGCCAGGAGGCACTAATCCAAGGGAGTAACGATATATCATAACCATTAGCATTTATTATTTAATAATTTATGAGTTTTATGTCTACAATGTGTGCTTGTACGTGATATACACAAGTCTAAGAAGATTAAGAGACGACAATATAATGATAAAATAAAAAAAAGGAAGCAGGGATTTTACAAAAGACTAATTCATTACAAATGTGAACCAATTAAAAAAAAAAAACCAAACAAAAACATCTTCTACATGCAAAGGAAATCTATGGAATTTATGCTTCTAATGTCCAGGCATGTTTACTGACTTAAGTAATAATGAAGTTCTATGTGTAAAACTGATAAAGTTAAACTTAAAATTAAAAAAAAAAAATAAAATCAAACCAACACAACTCCCTCCATCATATTACATCTTATATATCTGTTTGTAATCAACAAAATAGATGCATACAAATGAGAAAAGACCAACAGATTCTTGTAAATATGACAATTGTTGCAATTTTTTTGTGAAGCTAAATAATTTTGACACAGTATTAATTATACATGCTGTTAAAGGAATGTTATAGTGCAAAAATTAAAGAAGCAAGGTTTTTAATTAATCATTTTTCCACGGATCTGTTTCCATTATTTTGGTGAGAAATCATTTCATTGAATGAAATAATGCATATTTAATTTTAATGATATCTGAAACAAAGACTTTTTCAAAAAGTCTTTGTAACAAATATATAATGATACAAAGTTCTGCGAGGTCCTTATTATATTCGTGTGCAACTGAACACGAAAACCAAATAAGGTGGCTTTCCATTCTTTCGAAGTGAGGCATAATAATTCCCTAGTAATAACTATGGTGAATATTCCGTTCCATATAGTAAGTATGGGGTGGTTTTTTTTTTCCCAATCAACGTTATTGCCAATGTTTTTTACATATTTACAAACACAAATAAAATATCAAGAGTAATGCATGTTTGCAATTTTTCAGTGGGAAATACTGCATAGAAATGGAATAGAAGCAATCTGTATTTTTTTTCTTAAAATTTAAGCTTAACCCCTCAGAGTCATTAATATATTCATTCCCATAAAAAAATGTGACAAGAAAATTTTTTAGCTTAATTTTTGTTATTAAGTCTAAATCACATGCAGGCTGTATCTAGTTTTGGAAGGAGTGGGTACTTTACAGTTCCCAGTTTAGATCTATGATTAGGTCATATCACAAATCTATGTCAGAATGAGACTCTCCTTGCTCATCTGTATGGAAATTGATGATTTTAGCTGTAGCTCAAAGGACTTTACACAAAATTTTTAATGTCATTGTAAGAAGAACTTGTGTCTCTTAGATAACCTCTGAACTGTTGTTTAGAACAATGTCAAGACATGACCTCAAATACTGTTCAAATATTGTTTGTACTGTTACTTACTACTACTGCTTGGCATCTTGACAATCCCCTGTTCTGGGAGTTCTTTTACTCAGTAGTGTAGGCATAAACCTGGAAGACTAGAGTCTACAGCGTCTCATGCTGTTGGTTCTCATAGCATTGATGGGTTGAGAAAATAATGGGATGTATCCAGACAGTCCTCACAATGTTTAACAAAACACTAATTAGACACCTAATCAGAAGGAAATTTACAACCCCAAATAAAATTCTTAACAGTAGTTTCACCTCACTCTCTTCAGGAACCTAATTTATATGTCTTTGTCATGGTTTCAGCTGGGATAGAGTTGTCTTTCTTGCTAGCAGCTGGTATAGTGCTATGGTTTAGATTTGGGATGAAAATAGTGTTGGTAAAACACTGAGTTTTGGTTGTTGCTAAGCAGTCAAGGCCTTTTCTACTTCTCACACCGCCTCACCAGTAAGTAGGATTGCAGCAAACAAGAAGCTGGGAGGAGACACAGCCGGGACAGCTGATCCCAACTGACCAAAGAAATATTCCATGCTATATGACATCATGCTCAGCATGTAAAGCTGGGGGAAGAAAGGGAAGGAGGTTCGGAGTTATGGCATTTGTCTTCCCAAGTAACCGTTATATGTATGATGGAGTCCTGCTTTCCTGGATATGGCTGAACATCTGACTGCCAATGGGAAGTAGTGAATGAATTCTTTGTTTTGCTTTGCTTGTGTGCAAGATTTTGCTTTGACTATTAAACTGTCTTTATCACAACCCACAAGTTTTCTCATTTTTACACTTCTGATTCTCTCCCCCACCCAACTTGGGGGAATGAGCAAGCAGCTGTGTGGTCCTGGTTGTTGGCTGGGGTTAAACCACAGCACTCTTAAAGTCAGAAAGTAGGGTGAGAGAATCAGACAACTGATAGGAATGCACACAGAGATGTGTTCAAGCACGTTCAGGTTTTTTGACAAGTTTATGGTTAAACATCCAAATGATTTTTGCCTCATGCTAATCACTTTGTAGTATAACCACATATCTTTTACATATACAATAGCTAGGTATCTAAAGGTGTTCTATAATTTAAGAAAACAACAACACCAAAAAATTATTAGAAGCCAAACATCTAATTGAAGCACTTACATGTCTTCAGTGACTTTGCAAAAAGCCCAGGAACCTTCATAGGGCAATTAAATTATATTGAATATTATGGTGGGAGCTGTTAACACTTAGCTTAGGAAATGCTAGAGAATAATTATGCTATTTTCTTTATGTAAGTAGGTGCTTATATTAAGAGTTATGTCTTGCTAGATTTCCTATATAGTCAGTGGAGAAAAATGACTCCTTCTGAAAGTTACTGCTCTGCATCATCCTCTGTTTAAGCTTTTATTTTCTCATTAACCATATAGGTAGCATGGAGAAACTAACTGCTTTTCAGGAGCTTGAGGGAACCAACAGGTCTTGATGGCCCTTTCATAAAGGGGCCCAGCACCCTGTTTCTACTCAGCCCAGAGCTGCCACTCATAGCCCCAGTGATGTGCTTCTGTAGAAGTGTCTTTTCCCTGTTCGTTCATGAATTTTTTGGATTTCCTGGGCTGACCTAAGACTTGAGATGTTACCTCGCTTGCACCTGCTGATCACTGGAGCACTGATGGGAGCCACTGTTATCACAGTGCTGTTCTGTTTGCCCAGCCTAGATGCTGTAGGACTGTGTCCTGGCACTGAGGGCATAGTTTACCTCCCATGTCACTGCTCCCAGCTCTGTCTTGCCTTCCCTTGCGGAGCAGCCCTGCTCTTGCTGCTGCCTGACATACTTAAAGTAAGCACTCAACTTCTGAGGCTTATACAAATTTTCTGTTCAGTTTCATAAACATAAGATCTAATGTCATCTGAGTCTGCAGAGTACCTAAACTTCCAAAATAACAGATCTCATGCAATGAGAAATGCACTGTTTTAAGGTATGACAAAAGTGATGGAAAATTAAGTTGTGAGATAAAAGGATAAAGTCTGAATTTGCCATACAATTACAGTGCAGCTGGTTATGAGGGCTGTGCTGGTGTGCACAGCCAATGCACTTAGTCTTTCATTCCCTGGGCAGTCCAGAAATTGCTCAGCATGTTTCTCTCTAGATAAGACAATTGACTGACTCCTGCCACCTTCACATTCAGTTATTTCCCAAACGCTCTCTGGCTGGAAACTTTGGACAGCCCCAGAGATTCCCCCAATTCTTGCTCTGCCTAGACTCATTGAAAGGCACCACATCTTTGTTTCACTGTGTTGACTAATATCTTGTATAAAGAATGAGGCCATCCTGGAGATTACTTTATGTGGTTCCTGCTGCAGAACTTATCAAACTGTATAAAACTAAGATCCTTGTGAACAGTCAGCAGAATGGTTATATAAGACAATCACCTCCTGTAGCTAGTCAATTAGGAGAGACTTTGTACATAGTTTAAGATAAAGGATCTTGTGTTCACTGGAGTGATCACATAGAGCTATTTGGCAGCTGGATTACAGGAATTCACTAGAACAACGGTTTAGGGAAATCTCACTTGGTCCAGATGAAGATGCCATTGCAATCAAACTGCTGTCCCCATTCAGATTGATCATCTAGTCCTAACAGAGTTATGATAGGCAAAATAGCTTTTTTATTATTTTATTTTATTAAACAAACTGTCTATTCATCAATATTTCTGCAACAGAAATCGTGTCTGGAGACTAACCATTGTACTCACAGGCATCTCAAGAGGCACTATACAGCTAGATAGCTCTGTTTAGGCAAATGAGTTGTATGAAGTTGTGCCTTTGGCCAGGGTTGACTTCATCCACTTGGAACTTAAAATAAAAAGACCTTTTCTGAAGATATCACTGAGGAGGTAGCAGCATCAGCAGTATTTGTATAACTACCTGTTGAATAAGATGCTTTCCCAGGATACAAAAGATCTGGGAATGCAGAAGAATTATAAAATCAAGTGGAGTTCAAATATAAAGCTAGCGTTTATCTATTTACCTACTTATTTACTTATTCATTTTTAAGTGGACGTCAAACCTGGTTGTCATGAAGCTGTTTTACATTCTTAATGAAGACAGACCATGATGCAAATTAATAGCTGCAAAGCTTACCAGATGGAGAAAGGAAAAAGTGAGAACTTAACTCCCCATTGAAGACATAAGGGCCTCTGGGATGCTCAGTGTCCTCAGCTTACAAAAACATTTGCATACATTATTTAGTGTCATTGTAGTGCACAATTAGTCCAAGGAGTGTTTACTGTCTCCAAGGAACAGCTATATGTATAGAACAAAACATAAGTGAGCTGTATCCTATCTTACACTTCAATACTGAGTGAGATAAAGGCCTAGCGTGGCTGTGTCTCTGTTCTTAAATTAAATACTGTCAGAGAGTATTCTCAGGTCCTGGAACTAAATTGACCAGGACAAATAATATTTTTTCTGATGCTTGCCAGGCAATCTGGACAGGGTTCATTCTCTGTATGCAAGATGACATTACTTATGTTTCTATTTACTGAAATACAAGAAATCTATTTTTTGAGGTGAGTAAATGAAAGGCATTTCTTCAATAGAAAATATGAAGAATGTTCACAGTACATACATATTACGTACACAAAATCCATATTGAAAATAATACTAATTGATTTTACATATATAATTATGATTTGTCTATATCATGTACTTTACAATAATTTTGTCTTTCATTTACCAATGTACAGAGTACATTTTGTTCCTGAAGTATCTGTTTAACTGATTTTACATTCTGTACTGCAAAAAGCATTGCTCATAAACAAATAATATCTTTGAGTTAGCTTTTTGGATCTCCTGAAAAAGAAACTCTTTTAAAACAGTGTAATATTTGAAATGAAAATATTTGTTGCCTGCACTTCAAATTCTCGGTATCACATGAACATTACAGTAGAACCAAATGAAATTTAAACTCCTTATTTAAACCAATATCCCTTGCTACGAGAATTATCAAGTTTGACTTTGTTCAATGGGGATAATGACCTAGCATAATTAAAGATCACAGAAGAATAGAGGGGGTTTAATGACAAAAACCTATTCAATTCTATTAATATAATAAAATTAAGCTTATCAGAAATCATGGAACACTTGCAGCATGTTGAGACGCAGAGTTTCATTTTTAACAGGGTTAACTGGAGGATAATATTTAGAAAAATATTAGAAAATTTAGAAAATTTAGAAAAATATTTAGAAAAATTGTAGCAAAAATGGGAAAGGGCTAGTAGTGATCCACAGAGTAAAAGGTTGCATGCAAACTGCAATTTGAATCATTACTTTTATCTTCATCATTAATTTATCTTATTTTGTGTTATCTTAAATTTTATCTTTATTTTCTCTTTTGATCTCTTTCTAGTCTAACCATTCCACAGCAGTCCAGCTGTGTAATGACAGTGAATTGGAGACATGAGAAATGAAAGTCCTTAGTGACTGCTGTTTATATGACCATACAAAATAACTGTCACTTTTGCACATTTTGTCTTTTTCTAGCAGTGTGGGCTAGTTCCCAGGAGGGTACATATAGGGATGGTAAATATTAGCCCCTAGAATTCTGTCAGTTTTCTAATTTCTATGCTTACATTTGCTCTTGTTAACTTTTATTTTTGGTTGTATGTGGCCATGGTTTGTATTTCCTGACTAGGAAATGTATTTTATGGATCTGTGATGTTTCCAAACTCCACCACAGAACTGACTGTATATGCCATGAAGAATTTAATCAACTAATACTATTACAAACACCACTTCGCTTATTTTGCATTAAATTAAAGGAAAATTGGGAATTTCATTTGCATTCCTTCTTTTTTTTTAATAGCTTAATGGCTTAATTATAAAATGATTTTCTAACTGTACTGAATATTCAGAAAAAAGCTTGTCAATTTATTCAAATAACTGGTGGCATATTTATTCACATAGAGTACGAAAAACAAAGCATAAAATCTATATATGCACAAGTTTATGTATGTCCTGTCCATGCTATTGATGGATAGGGAGGACGTGTTTAGAAATATTTTTATTTGTTTGTTTTTCTATTGGTTTGTTTGTCAACTAAAATATTCCTGTTGACTTGGAAAACATTAGTAAGCAAGCAGATGGTCATTTTGATTACTAAACAGTAAGAAGTGATAAAGATGCTAGAGCTTTATGTGGTGGCACATAATTTCTCCTCATTGAACAAATAGTAGTAAACAATATGGTTTAACTATAAGGCATATTTATGACCGGTATAGACTTGGGAATTAAGAAGCTTTTTAACTTCTGAGTATCTTTTTTTTAATTCACTTAGTCACAATTTATCTTTAAGTGTTCAACAAGATGTGATAAGAAAAAGATGTTCTGCAATTTTAATTAGATCCTAATGGTTACATGAAACACAGACTCAGCTGTTTGCAGTACAATAAAAATTATTAAAATTACAGTGTTTCTTCCTGCTTATATACTTCTATGGGTTAAGAGAGATTTAATGAGAACTACTGGATAGAAAAAGCTTTCAAAATGAATGCCAGAAACAGAATTTAGATTGTTCTCAGATTTTGCTCAGAGGTGGTAAGTAAAAGTATTCACTTTCTTCTCTTTGTACAATGCAAAAATATATAAAAAATTGTTCTTCCTGTTTGAAGAGAATAAATTGTTCTCCTGTATACATATGGACCAAATTACATGCATTTTGTTTAATATCTTTATCAATGATCTGGGGGATGAGGGGATTGAGTGCACCCTCAGTAAGTTTGCAGACGACACCAAACTAGGTGGGAGTGTTGATCTGCTTGAGGGTAGGAAGGCTCTACAGAGGGACCTGGACAGGCTGGATCGATGGGCCAAGGCCAACTGTATGAGGTTTAATAAGGCCAAGTGCTGGGTCCTGCATTTCGGTCACAACAACCCCAAGCAACGCTACAGGCTTGGGGAAGAGTGGCTGGAGAGCTGCCCAGCAGAAAAGGACCTGGGGGTGCTGGTGGACGGCCAGCTTAACACGAGCCAGCAGTGTGCCCAGGTGGCCAAGAAGGCCAACAGCATTCTGGCTTGTATCAGGAATAGCGTGGCCAGCAGGAGCAGGGAAGTGATCGTGCCTCTGTACTCGGCACTGGTGAGGCCTCACCTTGAGTACGGTGTTCAGTTCTGGGCCCCTCTGTACAAGAGGGACATTGAGGTGCTGGAGCGTGTCCAGAGGAGAGCTACCAAGCTGGTGAGGGGTCTGGAGACCAGGTCATATGAGGAGAGGCTGAGGGAGCTGGGCATGTTTAGCTTGGAGAAGAGGAGGCTGAGGGGAGACCTCATGGCCCTCTACAACTACCTGAAAGGAGGTTGGAGGGAGGTGGGTGTTGGCCTCTTCTCCCAAGTGAATAATGACAGGACGAGAGGAAATGGTCTGAAGTTGCGGCAGGGGAGGTTTAGATTAGATATTAGGAGGAATTACTTTCCTGAAAGAGTGGTCAGGCACTGGAACAGCCTGCCCAGGGAGGTGGTTGAGTCACCATCCCTAGAGGTATTTAAGAGACGTCTAGATGTGGCACTTCAGGGCATGCTCTAGTGGCAGAGATTGTAGGTTGTTTGGTTGGACTCGATGATCTCAAAGGTCCTTTCCAACCATGAAGATTCTATGATTCTAAGGTTCTATGATTCTAAGAAGCACTATTTATCAGAGCTTTTGAATTTACACATTACAAATGCCTACTGCAAACCTCCCAGCTTGCACATGGGCAAAGACAGTACCTTTTAAATTACAGTCCCATCTTGTGTGCCTAGAACAGAATGCAGAAAGCAATACTTTATGCAGCAGTTTGTCATTGTACTTTTTCAGTATTTTAGCTGGAATACTTTAGCAAGTGTCTGCATCTGCAGTGTTACTTCTTTAAATGCAATTTGATCATTGTACCTTATGGGATGTGACTGCTATTTCAGAAAATGTCTTTGAGTTTCCAATACATTTTTAGCTTGAAAAAAAATATTTTGCTTTATAATTGAGAAAATGGCAGCTAGTTAACGTAACGAAACCTGCATCTTCATCTGGCAAACAACAGGTGGATAGACATTAAGGGACAGATAGGTTTGTTCTTCTTTGTGGAGTCTGATCTCTACATGTTCTCTCCACTGTTATTTTTATCAGAAGAAAAATAAAGAAAACATGTAACCAAACAGAAACAGTTTATTGGAACAATAAATCAAAAATTACAGATTTTGAAACCACGAATTAGCTGTGGTTTTGAACCGACATTTTAAATCAGACGACTCACTTTTTCTTCTTGGAATAACAATAGGCCAGGGGAGTAGGGTGGTCTATTTTTTGTTCTGGTTTTGGGTTTTTTGGGGGTTTTTTTTGTATTTGTTTTTGTTTTCCTGTTTCTCTGTTTGTTTTTTTTTCCCAAATAAAACATACTTAGAAATAATAGTTTCAGCTACTTGATAAACTTCATATGTTTACTCATGATTAAGACCATGGCAGTAAAACTATACTTATGGACTTAAAGAAAGAAAAAAATCTAAGGAAAAAAAAAACTTTTTGTATCCAAATATAACTCTGTTTTTACAAGTAGATTATTATGTTGGAAAAAAAAAATAGAAACAAATGTAAGATTTTGGCATAAACATAAGAATATATTTGGCAGCATTTTAAATGATGATGAATTGAGACCACAATTCTCAAATAACTGTTTAATCACCTATTGAGATTTTCATCCTGCAAGTACTGTAAAAATTTCTTGTTGTTGGTAAAATTTCAAAACACAAACCATTAAGTGATTGTATCTTTTTAAAGTAATGTTGTCCATGATGTCAAAAAGATTGTCTTCGTCATCTTTGCCTTCATCCTTCATGTCTCCACCAACTCACAAAATGGACTTAATCACGCCTGTTGCATAGAGCTGTACATCTGAGTTAATTGTTCAGACGATCCTCTGTAACTCCTCTCTGAGCTCATATGAGTAGGTAATATTAATTTCCAAACCAGTTTGCTTTCATCTCCAGCTTAAAAGGAAACATTGTATCTTTCCTAAGCTGCAATGACCCATGCATTGTACCCTTCAGGACATTTTTTTTTTTAATCCTTATTGCACCTGAAGCTAGATGAGAAAATGACCACAAAGTCAAGAAAGTTCAATTGTTTTTTGCCTGCTTTTTTATGGTCCTGGCTTGCATTTATGGCCTCTCATCAGACCGCCACCAATTTCTGACTGTGACTTTGTTGGTGTTTGTTGGTGTTTCAGAGTGACAACTATGAAGAAGTTAAGCCACACAAATTAAACCTCATTTTTATGAAAATCTGTTTATTTTTTTTTTTAACAAGATGGTATTTTAAGCCCAGGAAGAATTTGGGAGTGAAACCTTCTCTTGTGTTGAGAAAATTTGGCTATTGAATTGTCTTGAGAGCTGGAAACTGAAGGTTTTGATCATTCAGTAAACTATACATGCAAAACTTTTCTCCAGAAGCTTTCAGTGTTCATTCAGCCTCATCTCCTACAACGCCCACAATCCTACAAACTTTTTTTCATCATAAAAAAAGAAACTTTATCCTTAAATTTGACCACTGAGAGCTGAAAGCTTTGACTCTTTGTAGTCACCTACAGGCTTTTCTATAAAGTATCATGTATTGAAGGTACTTGGTATTGAACGAGACTATGAATACAATGATGGAGGATAATATGAAATACCCTAAGAAAGCCAGCATCTAATCTGCTTACTCATTATTCAATGCTTAAACTGCAGTATTTTCTGAACTTTCATAAACTCATGGGCAAATTTCTGACCTTGGAATCAATAGGAAGAATTTAATATGTCAGCACGACAAATGAAAATTATCTGCTTTGCAGTTAGTGCAATGTCTATCACTTAGGGAAGTGGTCAGTAATAAAACCATATCAATGTGGTATTTTACATGGTGCCTTTTTTAATGGTACTGTAGGGAGGTCTTCCATTTTCTGAAGGAAGTTCTTAAACACACAGTTGTACTTCTGGTGGTTCCCAAACTTTATTTTATATAACTTTAACTCCAGATTAAAAAGTCATCAAGTTTGGTCTTAAGATGCAGGTTTACATCTGTAATTAAATATTACATTTTGTGTGTATAACCTCAAAATGAAAGGCATTTATTTTTCCTTCTGAGACAAGAGATAGCAAACTGCTGAGTCACAATGTTGGTTTATCACTCAGTAGTAGTGTCCTACAGCAGAAATAAAGCTGCCAACAATTTATGTAAGATCTTATCGTGAATTTTTTTCTAGATGTTTCCTTTAGGGAGAGCAAGAGACTCTTTTGTATTGAAATGAGGATTTTGTCCAGGCAGAATCGTAAATTGACTCAGCTAGCTAGCACCATACCTACTTTCACTAGAGTTTCTGGAATAAGAAAGCCCAGAAAATCATACGGACAACTGTTTCTTGGACACAAGACTTTTCAAAGACTGCTGTCAAAATTACTTCCCTTGCTGTTGTTCACATTAGACTGCCTCCTAATGCGTGAAAAAGCCAAGATGGGTGAGATTACTCTCACCTACATTTGAAGAAGAAATAGATTTATTATATAGTACTTTGTATATAATTGGCTGAGATTAAATTAAAAAAAAAAAAAAGAGCATAAATAAATACCTGTAAACACCTGCCCAGTGTGATATTATACATATTGTGAGAACACTGGGAATGTGTGGAATCAGATGGTGATAATGTATAGATTACATATGATAGCAGTGCAGAAATAAAGAAATAGGGTAAAAAGTGGTGAGAAATAATCGATAGATCCAGACAATTATCAGGAAGAGTCAGAAAATTCTCTGAGCTACAGACACACGAGAATCTTCAGAAAGTAAGTTATGGTGATGCATACTGGAGTCTGGGAATGTAGCTATGTGAGGTAGATTCACATCATTAAAAGAAAAGAATTTGAGACTCTTGGCTGCCTCTTGCAGAAGGGAAATAGTGTTGTCTAACCTTTGGTCATTTTTAGACAACCTAGAATTCATCCATCCAGACTAGAAGTCTGGGATTGAAATAGATTTCATATGGGCAAAGAAGGCTGTTTGTACATATATTATTTCAGTTGTCTTTGAAAAAGGTATCTAAGAGTGGTTACCTGAATTTAACTTTGCACATGACTTCCTGATGGTTTACAGTCAGTGTAAAAAAATGCCACTAGGGATCATGGTAAAGACAGAAACTCTTGTATCTTTGTATTTGAGAGGTCAATTTATTTTCCAGAAAGAAACCAAATATGTAAAACATTATCCTTCTGTATTGTGTAGATGGGGTTTTTACTGTGCACTGTCATCGCATCAGAAGCATCCAGAAATATCGCCTCAATAGAGAGAGAATGAAATAGTTTTTTAGAATAGGTAACAGTGCAATGACAGTTTTTAATAGTTTAATAGTTCAAAAGCAATATTAAGTATGATTATTAGAGGAAATGACTTTGCAAATCTCTTAAAGAGAGTTCCACTATTTGTATTACTGCCGTCACAGGAGCATGGATCGAAGAGTTCAGTTTTTCAGTTTTTTTAAAAACAAAACCAAACCTTTTATAAAATAGAACTAAAGTATCCTTCTGAAAATTTATAAGCCAGTGGAGAAAGACAGATGTTCAGTAAGGCATTAACCACAATGCAAAGGTGGTAAAACCATATACATTAATTTTTGCTAAAGATACTAACTCTTTTAGAAAACAGTTTAACAAGTGGTATCTCAAACATCTTAAGGAGATTGTAATGACTGGGGAAAGTGATCAGAAGATCTTGTAACACAGCAGAAAATGGAATATAATTCTAAAACCTTTTCACTGAACTGTGGTTTGGACCAGGCTTTAAAGTGTCTTTGTGATAAGAGTGGACTTCACAGAGAGAACTTAAAATGGTGGAATGTGAAGGAAAGACTGATAACACTCAACAACACCGAAGTCTCTTTGTATGCAGAAACACTGCATGCAGAGTACTGAATTCACCTGAGGCTGGAGATGTCTCATTTACCTTCAGAAAGAACATCATTTGTTGGGTTTCTTTTGTGGGGGATGAGAGACATAAAGAAGAGCTAGAATCAAAACTTAATCACAAAAGAAAGATAAGTATATTTCGTAACAGTGCGTCTTGCAGTCCATATGAACAAGAAAACTCATATGATGTTCATAACTCAAGAACTCAGTCTTTCAGATCTAGTTGATCTTTGTCTTTACAGCTTAAAAAAAAAAAAAAAAAAAAAAGGAAAAAAAAAGAGCCAGTTCCAGGGAAATATTTTCTTTGGATTAAAAGCCTGAAGTTTGCAATTTCATATATACTTGTCATTCACTTCAATATTTTCTTTCCATCAGTAGCTAAGAAGGAAGTGTGGCAGGACTGCTGGCATGTGATGTTCATGTTTTCAGGGGAAAGAAGATCATTCTCACCAAGTTTCACATCTAATCACATACTAATTTTATTGCTGTTAAATACAACCTGTGTCTTGGCAGCAACTGAATGTGGGGGCATACCCAGATGTACTGATGATGAATGCTGCTATATTTTATTTAAAATTTTATATTTTGATCACCTTAACCTCATGAATATAATGAACAGAACAGATGCATGCACGACTTAACATTTTGAAGAGTGAGATTTTTCTTCTTTCCTCTGGGACTAGATTTTATCTGATTTGGGCTTGCTTCATAATCAGTATTTTGACAAAAAAAAAAAATTCTATACCTTTGCCAATGTTCTAGAGAATATTTAATAAAGGTACTACAAATTATTGCCAATTTACAGAGGAAAATAAAGAAGAGAAATATGTTTTAAAAACATTGCTGTACCTTAATACCTGTTGCATAAATCATGAAAGCAATTATTAAAGCTACAGCATTTTTTTTTCCTTATTACTTGTAAAAGCATATTGCAGATAAAACCAGGAAAATGCTGAAATGAAAACGAAACCAGCAGGAACACTAATGCTGCTCTATTTAAAAAATAAAAAATAAAAAATAAATAAAAATCCAGCCCTTGTGTTTGCCTCAAGCATAACCAATTTGGGAAACAGAATTGTTTTCACTTCTGTACAACATTTGTTTAATGCTTTTTACTAATGATTGTGTATTTATGAAAAGGCAGTATATCATTCAAGAATAAGGTGAAGCAAGCTTTGGCAATACATCAAGACTGCATGCTATTTAATAATCTCCTGGATAAATGTTGCTTCATTTTAATGCTAGGAATTAATTAATTGCATTCTGTGCCACCTATAGAGAAGAGGTACACTTTGTAGAACATCCTCTCACACATAACTGAATATGCATCCCTAATTTTGTCCTTGGGAAAGATTCCTGGCTGCAGTCCTTCTAGCTAGGGGAACATTTAGTTTTCTGTCTAAGAACAATATCACACTTCTTTCCTTCCAGTCCACAGCACTTGAATGTCATACCCTTCATGAAAGCATTGGATACAAAGCAGTTACAAATATTTGTGAAGCCAATAGCAGGCAATATCTCTCTTCCTTGCAAGTTGCAAATACTAATATATTCACCAATTATAGTTCATAACAAAGAGAAAATTGCACTTCTGTATCTTGAGACCATAGCTGTTTTATTATTGCTGCTGTTCATTCAGGATGGTCTAAAACAGGTTTTACTCTAATGAATTCCACAGGCCAAGTTTTCAACAGCTTTAAGCCTGCTGGGCATACGGTGGCACTGCATTTCCTTATACAAATACTATCTTCAATTCTCTGTAGCAACCTGGGGCAGTATATGTGTGGAAATAATACTGAAAGTGGAATATGTTTTAGACAAAAAAGGTCATTTCAATGTTGACGATGTTTGAGATTGGGAGTTCTACATCTCTCCTCGAGTGCAAAACTTTCAGGAATGTAATTGACATTGCCACAGAATTTCATGACTTTTCCTGTATAGTATTTTCTACTACTTACCTATTTAAATTATGTCTTAATTTTATTCACTTTAGCCTCAATGAAACAAAATGTTTGTCACTTTGTTAGGAAAATATAATTCATCTTTTTCATGCTGTTTGCGTGGAAAGCTTGTTCAAAATCAATCACTCGAGGACTCCATTTTTAAAGTACCCTTTATTTTACAATAGAACATGATCTATTTGATTAATCTAAATTTCAGGATTGCTGTTTACCAATCCAAGAAATCCCTGTCTTCATTGCTTCCTTTGGACATTAGCAACAGTGACTTACTACTTTTATTGGCAAGTATTAAACCAACTCAAATAAACTGATTCAAAAAAACCTGCGGAATTTACTGGAACAAATTTTGGATAAAGTGACACATGAATTTATTAAGTGCATTCTAGACTGCGATGGTGTAAATAATTTTAAGTATCTACTTACATAGTAGCCATCTATCTCTCTGGACCTAAAATGAAGATATTGTTAAATCAAACAAAAAACCAAACAAACAAAATAAAAAGAAGTAAAATAAAATTAAAAAAAAAAAATCTTTGTTTTCAGTATTCTGGTAATGACTAAAACTTTGTATCTTAATCTTACATCTGTTCATCTACGTAATTCAAAATGCATCATCATCATTTTACCCAGGTGCCTTGTGCGTGATAAAACCAAACCTGATAAAAATAATGAGCAAGAATTTTGATACTGGTATTTGTTTAGAGAGTACACTTATTTTTACCCTTAAAGACACTGGTTCAAGTGCAGTCCACATGATAGTAACTGTAAGTAATTATCTTTCAAGGATTAATGAGGAATGACTTGATAGTCTCTTTTAATTTCCCAGCACAAATAATAAAACTCAACATCAAAACTTTCACTAATTCATTATGCTAGCAGAAAAAAACAAGGTTTAAATGTTCTTGAATGAACCACTATTTTAAGTCCTGACGCAATACTGTCAGTTTATAACTAAGGCATTTCTGTAATCTGAGTTTACATTGGCTCTGCTACTCAGTGGCTGCATTTACCTACTCCAGACTGACATGTTTCTTAACCATTGGCTTCACGTTTCATTTGTTTTTCATTCTGAGCAATAGCTTGCAGTTTTATTTTCAAAGTATTTACAGATGCTGTAACAAAAAGCATATGAGACGTTGTCTACAAGGAAGCCTGCACTAGACAATTGTGACAAGTATCTGTCTACTTCTTTATATGGAGAGTACCTACTGGTTCAAGAAATGGATAGATTAAGGTGAATTAACAGTTCTGTGCAGTTGCTTGATGCAGATTATTCCTGGTTCTCTCTACAGCTCTGTTTTCTACACCAGAAAAAAGTGAAAAGAATTATTTTCTGAAATCTCACAAAGGCCTCTTATATGTAGGCCAAGTGAGTCTTTGAGGAGAAAAAAAATACTTAAGAAACTAAATACTCAGTCTTCTGGATAGAACTGTTTTATCACAGATGTTTGGAACTAATCATGAATTTGTGGGGAGGAGGGAAAGGTTATTGCAAATAAATTTGCTATAGTTAACTGTATCATAAATATTGCAAATGCATATTCACAGGCCCAAACAATCTAACAGATTAGGCTTTCTGGGTATGTTACTCTGGGATGCAAATTATAACTTGAAAAAGGATAACACTGCTTTGATCTTTTTTAGTCTGAATTCCTAGCATGAATTTAATATTTCCTACATAGATTACAAAACCCTCAGTGGAGGAAGAAAAAAATAACATGCCAAAGAATAGCCCAAAACACAAAAAAAACCCCAAACTGCTGTAATTTTCCTATCCAGCAAAAGCTTTTATGCCTTAGGACAGGATAAAGGATGTGTAACTTGTTGTTAGATTGCAAGAAGATTAAAAGAAAGCACTCTACTGAGAACCTGTATAATGATGACTCTAAGGACATGCAAGGAATTTGTTCCACATGTACGCATCAGGGTTTGTTAATTTTGCTGTCACCCACAGGGACTATTCTCTTTCAGCTACTATTTAAAAAAAAATTACCACAGACAAGGAGTCTGACTCTCATTTCTCATTTTGTAAAGTAAGTTAATAGCAGGTCTCCCGATGTTAATGGAATTACGGTACTGAGAGGATGAAATTTGGTGGAAATTTTCAGTTTAGAATGTAAATATAGCATGTTTTTTCCCATTCAAGGAGTATTGTTGCAACTCAGCAATTCCCGTACTTTGTATGTGGAGTTAAGTGTCAAAGGGGTTCCAAAAAAGCTTAAGAATAACAGCATCACCACTGAATGAAGTTTCCTGTTATATCATCCATGACACATCATTTATTTTAGAAGATTCTCAAGACGCTTTTTAAAAACTAGAAACAGATTTGAGGATTTTGGTGAGTTTTTTTTCTGGTTTTTTGTTGGTTTTTTTTTTCTATTTCCAACGAGCTACAAAATGTGTTCTATCAGAGTGGAAGAGAAGAAATTGAAAGAAAACTATGAAGTTTAAAAGCCATTCTGAGAGGCAAAAGAATCAAAGGGAATGAGTTCATTTATCACCACTGTGTAAAGGGTAAAATGCATAGCAGATAAGAGAAAAAAGCCTTAAGAGATTTTGGAGAAAATTATACTTTTGAGACATAGCTTTCCAGCTTTTCAGAAAAACAGCATATGCATGTAGTTTATTGGTTTTGAGCTATGTTTTCTCTCCTTCTGTTCAAATGCTTTTTGAAATTAAGTTTCATTTAAGACATAGTGAAAGGATGGTCATTGGCTCTTTCATATATGCAAGTAAGTTTCCCACAGTAAGTAGAACATCGTTATAAAAATCTTAAAAAAAAAATCAGTTGTGTCATGATTAAATCAGGTTTTTTGTGACTATTTCTATAACAAAAACAAAACAAAACAAAAAAACCCAGAGAAATTCTGAATAGGTATTTATTAGCTTAAGGTATATATTAAATACGCTTTCCCTGAGATGCCACCACCTGTGGCTGCGGGGCTCAGCCATGTGCTGCGGTGGGTCGGTTGGAGCCAGCTGGAACCGGCTGTGTCTGGATCGGGGCAGCCCTGTGAGAGGGAGCCCCTCACAGAGGCCAGGGCTGCCCTGAGCCGGACACAGCCGGTTCCAGCTGGCTCCAACTGACCCACCACAGCCCCCACTGTCAGCGCCTGGGCACCTGCACCCAATAAAAGAAGAAATCAATAAGTTTACAGAAGGAAACAAATTAGCAAACAAAATAAACTTATGGAGGAATCAGAAAAGAACTTACCACCACCAAAGTAAGAAATTTAAAACCAGAACCATTTGTGTTAATGGGAACTATGCACACACCAGCTCCTTATAGTCTCTAAAGAGCAACCGGCTTTGATTACATTTTTTACGTGGTAAGAGGAGACCCAGTGGGGGAGTGAGTTGTTCAGAAAACCTTCTTAGGAAAAAAATTTAAGATACAAAATTTTTGTAAGGGCTCAGTGCAAAAGAAGTAAGAAAAAAAAATGCTGGCAATCTCTGTAGCCTTCAGATTTTCTCTCCAGCATCTGATGGTAAACTTAAGGTACTGAAACTACACTGGTGCTTTTGCTATTGCTCTTCAACAACTGATTAAAAATTACGTAACAATTTTGTTGGAAACATACTGATTCCAATTTCACCATCAAATTTTCTGACTGTCTTTTGATCCAAAAGTTAATGAATCTTTTTGAAAATCATGGTTTTGCTTGCATTGATGATAACTGTGATTATCTCCTTGTCTAGACAAAAAACTTCTAATGTTACAGGCAGAAAAATGTATTCTTCTCTGCCGTGCTATTGATAGTCCCATGTGAACCTTTCATCTTCTATTATATATTCCTGCTGATAAATCAATGAAGTAGTTCTGCTTCAGCAATGAAATGTTGTAAATAATTTTTACATCATACCATAGAATCATAGAATCATAGAATCACAGGGTTGGATGGGACCTCTGGAGATCATCTAGTCCAACCCCCCTGCCAGAGCAGGGTCACCTAGAGCAGGTTGCACAGGAACGCGTCCAGGTGTGTTTTGAATGTCTCCAGAGTTGGAGACTCCACCACCTCTCTGGGCAGCCTGTTCCAGTGCTCTGCCACCCTCAAAATAAAGAAGTTCCTTCTCATGTTTAGGTGGAACTTCCTATGCTCAAGTTTGTGCCCGTTACCTCTTGCCCTGTCCCCGTGCATAGAAATGTACAAGTTGGATAAAAATTAAACTAACATTTATAAGGAAATGAGTGGACAGGCACAAAATACATAGTTCCATACACATCATCAGATAAAGGTGTCCTCAGTAGTTACACGATCTCTTTCCTTATATTTCTTTAATAAATTTATGTTAAAAATTATATAACCATACTAATAGAGTTATAAAAAAACAGGACTGAAAGAAATTTGAAGAGGTTATCTACTCCGTTCCTTTATTTTAATGCAAAGTCAACTATATTTCTTCTATCCTTACTAGATATTTATTTAATTTATTTCTATTAATGGAGTTTCTGGCGCATACTTCCTCCTCCTCCCCGCCGCCCGCCGATCCCCAATCCATTAAAAGTGCTGTGCAATTTTTATGAACTGAGAGGTTCTGTTTGCTAATTTTTCTTTTGTCTTTTCTAAAGTCAATTGTCTACATATCTGCAGTCAATTTTTTTTAGGAAGTGGTAGATGAGTAACAGCGTTGCCTAGCCTGAAATGGGCACCAACACTCTGGTATTGAGATATCTAGGTGTATCAGCACTTTGCTCTCTGACCCTTCTGCCTGTGGAAATATGTCTAGACAGACAAACCCCGTCTATTACCCTGATTTAGGCTGTAGAGATCAAAAGCAAGGCTGCCCAACGGGTAACCCCAAACAGCACCAATCACATAACTTGTTATCCCTTTCTCATTTCTTGACTACTTCCAGCTGTCCTCCTGGCTCCCTTTTTCCTTCTCAGTCTCCTCTCAAACATGAATCTGTCACTGAATTACTCTTCTGCTTAAGTCTCAATTTTGCTACATCTGTACCCAAATTTTCTATTTCTAATACCATTACCAAAATAATCACTGACTTTTATGGCATTACTGATCTAGTTATTGAGGTGCTTGTGGCTTCAGAAAATAGTACTTCTGTAAAGGTCCCCAATATCCCCCGCCAGCGATCTGTGATATTTAGCCGGTTCTCACATAACTGCCCCCTAAGTACCTGTGAAATATGACAGTCCTTCATAATGCAATCATTAACATTTGCCAGCTGTTACACTGTTATCTATTACATCCAAAAATTTCTCATTTCATGACCAGTAATTTTTTGTATCCTGTTCAACTGAACATTGGGCCAGGTCCCAGTCAGTGGTTTAGTTACTTGCCTAACTGTAGCCCTAACAGTGTTCTCCTTTATTTGAGGGGTGGGGGGAGGGAAAAGTTCATAATATTAATATTTATCCAAAAAGAATGCAAATCTTAAAAATTTCCTGACTGTAATCTCAACAAGAGACTTTATAGCTTCACCACAGCATAAAGCATTGCTTATTGTCAATTTAGTGAAGAATGTAATTTTTGCCTTTATGCATTTAACAATGTTAAAACATACCCAACTGCCAACTTGCTTGCCTCCATCAATACCTTGCTGTGGTTCATTAACTGCAGCACAAAAAATATTTGCAAATGTTTTCAGCCACACAGTTTTGAATTTGTGGAAAACTACTAGGCTATCAACTGCAGCTATCACACTGTTTATGAGAAGTGTGATACTCCCACAAAGACAAATTCTTTCTCAGCACGCAGAACCGGAGATGTCCTGTAGAGTGCACAACAAAATTGTTTTTGTTGATTAGTTAGCTCATGCAGTAAAGAAAACACTGAGTTCTCAAACAAAACCTCAGGCTGTGAAAGTAACTTTACAGTTAAGTTCACAGCTAAGTGTTGTTATAATACTTATGCCTTATGCCTAATGTAAATATTCTCTAACCACCCTGTTTTTTCCAACAGTTTTTCTTTAAAATACTACGCATATGGCATATATCTCATTACTCATCAAACAGAAAATACAAGCAGAAAATATCTATGAATTTTTTAAATCATCATTGAACATCTGCTATTTTGATGGAATTATAATAATAATTAAAAAAAAAGAATATTCTGACCATTAAAGCAAAACCACATAATCTTAAAAGTAAGTCCTTGGAGTGCTTTCTTCACTTGTATATCTTCTGTAGTACCTAAATAGAACTTTGCTTAAAACTTTTGTTGTTGTTGTTGTGGTGGTGGTGGTTAGAAATTTAGTAGGAAGAGAAAGGCCCCATTAAGAGAACTACCTTCCACAGCTGTATCTTGGGCAGAACTACATAAATCAGTAGCCAAGGAAGTCAGGTCACTTACGCTCCAGACTACAAGAGGCTGACAAAGTGCTAACAGTTTTGGAGAAAGATGAAAGAATTTACCATCAAATTATCACTACCATTATTAGACCAGATCAGTGGATCACCAGACATCTGTATTTCCTTATGTGTGGGAAATTTGTTATCTGAGTCACAGAATGGTTTAATGATCTATTGATGTATGGTAAGAAAAGATCAAAGGAGTGTCTCAGTCTAAGCAGGTACTCGATTCAACGAGAACCTAAAATCAAAGTTACAGCAAAACAAAGAAATACCTTCAAAATTTTCATGTATCTTTATATATACCTAGTAACGTGGTTTAAAACAAATTGCCACACCAAGCTGTGTGGCACAGTTGACATACTGGAGGGAAGGGATGTCATCCAGAGGGACCTTGACAGGCTGAAGGGGTGGGCCTGTGCGAACCTCATGAAGTTCAACCGGGCCAAGTGCAAGGTCCTCCACTTGGGCCATGGCAATCCCAGGCACAAATGCAGGTTGGGCGGAGAATGGCTTGAGAGCAGCCCTGAGGAGAAGGACTTGGGGGTGCTGGTAGACGAGAAGCTCAACATGAGCCATCAATGCATGCTTGCGGCCCAGAAAGCCAACTGCATCCTCGGCTGCATCAAAAGAAGTATGGCCAGCAGGTTGAGGGAGGTGATTCTGCTCCTCTACTCTGCTCTCATGAGACCCCACCTGGGGTACTGCATCCAGCTGTAGAGTCCTCAACACAAGAAGGACATGGACCTGTTGGAACAGGTCCAGTGGAGGGCCACGAAGACGTTCATAGGGCTGGAGCAGCTATGCTATGAGGACAGGCTGAGAGAGTTGGGGTTATTCAGCCTGGAGAAGAGAAGGCTCTGGGGAGACCTTATAGCAGCCTGCCAGTACCCAAAGGGGGCCTACAGGAAGGATGAGGAGGGACTCTTTATCAGGGAGTGTAATGATAGGATGAGGGGTAACGGTTTCAAACTGAAAGAGGGTAGATTTAGATTGGATATCAGAAAGAAATTCTTTACGGTAAGGGTGGTGAGGCACTGGAGCACGTTGCCAAGAGAAGTTGTGGATGCCCCATCCCTGGAAGTGTTCAAGGCCAGGCTGGATGAGGCTTTGAGCAGCCTGGTCTAGTGGGAGGTGTTCCTGCCCAGGTCAGGTGGGTTGGAACTAGATGATCTTTAAGGTCCCTTCCAACCCAAACCATTCTGTGATTCTGTGATTCTGTGAAATTTGGATTAATAATTTACGGATTTATTAACAAAATTTATTAATACAGTCCATCAGCCATACAATACATTCAGGATCAATATCAGCAACAAGGCAAATAAATAACAATACTAGAAACTGAAAAATTATTAGTAAAAACTTAGAGACCTCTAAACACCTTTCTGTAGCTAATTCCAAAACTTTTGAGTCCCACTCCAGTTACAGTGATGCTAGCATCCCCACTTCAAATAATTTATATGTGTGGTAAAGACCCTAGTTCACTTAAAAACACTTCTAGTCTGTGCTTTCACTTCATAGAAGCTCTTAAGAACAGTGGCTTCAGTGTGGGGGGAAGGGGAAAAGGGGTATGACTCCAAAGTGAGTGGTCAACATCCCAAGTCTTTTGCTGGGAGAGGTATGATGGTAATGATAGTTTCTAATTTCTTGCTCCAGATTCAGCTTGTAATCATTTTTACATGTTGCTAACACATTCTGCACCTTGTTTTTTCTTCACTGATCTTCACATCCATGTTGCATCTGAATTTACTGTGTGCGAAATTTATGGCATTTTACATATGTTTACATGAGTAACGCATGAAGTAATTTCATGTAAGTGGAAATAAACCCTAACCATTTATTTATCTATCTGCATTCATGTAATCCATGAATTCTGATAACAAGACATGGATCAAAACCATTACTAGTTATAAGTACCTGTTCTACAAAAAAAACCAAAAAACCCATAAAAACAAAAACCAGCAAACAAAAAAACAACCAAACAAAAAAAGTCTATTCTGTTTCCAGGTCAAGGAAGAAAGCAAATCTGGGTGGAACCAGGGGAAGAAGTTTTTAGGTTCAAGTAATTTTACCTTCAAAAACAAGCACAAAGTAATCCACACTATAAATTGACAATATTTTGCAGAATAAAAGTCAAATGACATTTGAATGAGGAGTGAGATACTGAGATAAAAGACATTTAAATTTTTAAGTTCTCAGACTTATAAAAATTCAAATTCAATCACCTGCTTCCTTGAGTGGATTTCAAAAGACAAGCACCGTTGTTTCATAGGTAGCAAATGGACAAAGTTGCTAGGCTACTAATGCTATTTACATTGTCCAGTACCATACTACAAAAACACCAAAATCAATGAATGAGAAATATGCCATTAGGTCAGTTTTTCACTCTTCAGCCTGATACCTACTTGACACTCATATTCATAACTTGAAAGTAGCTTGTACATCTAGGTTCCTAAACAAATGAACAATGATTTCATTATTCTCTATGGAGGATAGGTGGGCATGGAAAGAGAGAAGGGAAAGAGAGAATCTGGAGAAGTATGGGCTGGTCAGCCTAACCTCAGTCCCTAGGAAGCTAATGGAGAAAAGCCTCCTGGAAGCCGTGTCCAAACACATGAAGGTTAAGCAGGTGATTGGGAACAATCAGCACAGACTTACTAGGGGCAAATAGTGCCTGACCAGCCTGATTTCCTTTTATGTCAAGATGGATGCCTCAGTGGATGAAGGGAGAGCAACTGAAGTCTTTTATCTTGACTTTAACAAGGCCTTTGATGTAGCCTGCCACAGTATCCTATAGCAGAATCGGTGAGACAGTCTGAATAAGTGGACAACACTGCAGGTGGGAAACCGTCAACACAAAATCCAAATGATATCTGTTTAATAGCAGGGTCCTAAAGCGTTGATACCTTTGTGGGTAATGTTTAGTGTCTTTATTAGCGACACGGACAATGGACTAGAGCGCACTTACAGCAAGCTCTTAGATGATACCGAACCAGAGGAACGGTTGATACACTGGAGGGTAGGACTGCTCTTCAGAGACACCTCGACAAGGTGGAGAAATGGGCTGACATGAGTGTAGAGTTCAACAGAGGAATTTGTAGAGTCCTGTACCTGGAGACGAATAACCCAATGCATCAGTACCTGTTGAAGTCAACTGGCAAGAAAGCAGCTTTTCAGAAAAGGACCTGGGAGCTGAACATGAACATGACCCAGGAGTTGCTCAGAGAGTGAAAATGGCCAGCTGTATCCTGGGCAGTGTTAGCAACACTGTTGAAACAGTAGGTTCAGGAGAATGACCCTTTCCCTCTATTCAGCACTTGTGAATTTGCACCTGGAGTGCTGTGTTTATTTTTGGGCTCTCTATCACAAGTCAAATATTTATATACAGAAGTCAGTTGGTCAAGAGGCTGGAAAATGTGGCATACAAGGAGATGCTACAAGACCTGGGTGGCTTTAGTCTTGAGAAGAGAAGGCTAAGTGGGGAACTTATTGCTATTTTCTGTTACCTAATAAAGATGGTGCCAGATCTTCCTGAGGCACAGAGATGTGATATTGTGTAGTGGACACAAGCTGCAAGACTGGAAAGTTCTGATCAGATATAAGGAAAATTTCTTATCTTTGGAGGAGTCAAAAGATGGAACAGGTTGCCACAAGACACCATGGAATCTCAATTACTTGAGAAACACCCTGATCTAAGCTCGTCCTCCTTTTTCTAGTTTTTCTTATTGTTGTCATTTAACCCACAGTTTTTTACTTGAGTAACTTAGTCATTTTTATCTACTGAAGCCCAAGCAAAAAAATTCTCTACTCATAAGTGGAGAGAGAATCAAATTGCATTTGTGAACATTATTTATCTGGGGATAAGAGTAATAAAAGAAAAGGAAAAAGACATAATGTACAGGATCACCTTGTACTCTAAAGGAAAGTGCATCTTCAAAACCCACAGTTCCATATTCAGGAATGAATAGCCATTTAGGTGTCCCACAGCTAGTACGGTGCACTCTTGATCCCTTAAGAAGGATCCTGTGATTGGACTACATTACCATTGTTAAAATAATTCTTTGATAAAATCAAGGTCTAAAATTCCAATGAGTCTGTTACCCAAACACTGAACTTATTTCTGTAGATTTTTTTATTCTCTGTTTTCCTTGTAACTGCAAAATATGTATTTCTATCTAGTCCTTTCTGCTTACAGCTTTGTCTTCCACTCTGATCTGCTAAAATAACATGTCCCATTGATTTTAATAGGATGTGGGTCAGATCTAAGACATGATTGCATGTGTAAAATATCTATGTATCATCAAATCTATTAACACTAAAAGGTGTGAATAATTTTTGTTTAAATTTGCTTCATAGGTATTTTCCACAAACAAAACAATTTGCAAAGCAGAAGCATTGTGACTTAGTTGTACAAAATGTGTATGCTTTCTGCATATTGATAGCATATGAGTGACTACATGTAATACTCCTCCTATGGAGTAAGAGTCAAAAAGGAAGGAAGGAGATAAGAGGTTCTGATTTCAGATTAATATTTACAGTAATTCTCTTTTAATCATTCAAGATAGATAATATTAGCTTTCTTTATGCTTTTTCCCCCCCATTTTTTTTTTCCCAAGGTTAAATTTCTCTATTAAGGAACTCACTTTAAACTTGCATTTCTGTCCATTAGCTCCTCAATTTAGTAAGTGGTAAAATTTTATTTGTCATGTGGAGGGATTAAATAAACCCTACTTTTAGAAAATTAACAAAATAAATCCTGCTGGCTCAGGAAAAGAAAAAATCTAAATAAACCTCATAAAAATGACCAGTTTTTTATTGTGTGTTTTACTTAAGTCTAGTGAAACATCGTAAGTTCCATTACAAGTTTAATCTCACTAGCTAAAATGCCTAAAAGCTTGCCTTTTCTCAACATATTAAAAAAAAAAAAGAATAAAATTCCCTCTCTTCCTAGATGAATATACCTTTCTGAAAGGTATTCTTTCTATAAAACATACTACATCAAACCAATTAATCTTGAAATGCTTCAGGACTTTTGTACTCTCTTCAATACACCCTTCCCATATGAAAATAAGGTTTCGAAATATTTTGACCGTTCATTCTGTGCAATATCCATTATCCAATTACTCATTTACAGTTGTTTGTCATGTTATAGTCATGTTCTCCTGCTATTAAATCAGAAATGCCTTCTTTTCCTCCTTCCCTGCCCCTGCGGAATATAGATACAGAGTCACAGAGTCACAAAACATCTGATATTGCTGTGGTTTTTTTGTGAGATATGAGTCTATAAAGCAATCTACAAATCCCAAGTCTGCAAACGGTTAAGTTGAGATGACTAGATAAAAGACATTTCATGTAGAGCAGGGCCATTTTGGTGGATAAAATTGTGTTTGTAGATAAAGAATAGCACCAAATAATTTAGTTTGTTAAAGGACCTCTGGAGGTCATCTGTATAAAAGTTAAACAGGAGCTTAAACTGCACAGCAGTTTGTGCACCACTTTGCATAGAATGGCACACAGGAGAGAGCCAGCAACTCACTTCACGAGAACTTATACTTCCTGGTGGTGATACAGCACAGGGCACACTCCCTGGAAGCCATTGCAGCCACTGTCCCTATAACACCAGCAGTCTTTACCCAGTAGGAGCCCTTGAGGATGAATGCAGCTGTGCAGGTCTGAGGCTGCAAGAACTCCTGGAGCTTCTTGCTGAACCCAGGGTCATTGCGTTCATTGACCAGGGTCAAAGCCTTCCTTCCTGCAGGATATGACTGCTCGTGGTCTGTGTTGCCAATTAAAGGAGCTGTGGGAGGAGGCCAGCTGACTGCAGCGTCGGGGATGATAAGAAAGAAATTGACTGGATCTTCTCCAAACCCCTGCATCTTCAAAAGCCTGATCTCCAGCTGTACTGAGGGAGGGTTAGGCAGAGTCTGAGCTTTGGGAATGGAAATGAAAACTCCTGTGACAGTGAAGAGAGGAATTCTGTCACCAGGACAATGGCTTCTGCTCTACCTGCAGAGCCACAACTACAGAATAGGGTCAGTTTCCTGATTGCAGAAGAGGGCATCTGAGGTGCCTGGGCATGCAAGCCCAGATATTTTTCTCCTTGATCCTGCCAGTGAGTGGGGAATGGCTTCAGAAGGAGAGAAATTGCAAACAATTGGTTTTGCAGCAGGTGTCAGCAACAATGTTTTGGTTATTATAACCATGGGACCCTCTTTGATAATAAAGGTCTGCTTGAAAGAGACAGGATCCACCTGATCGAATTGGGGAAAAGCACCTTTGCCAACAAGCTGGCCAACATGTTAAGAACTTTAAACTAAGAATGACAAGGGAGGGAGAGGATCACAGAATCACAGAATCACAGAATCTTCATGGTTGGAAAGGACCCTTAAGATCACAGAGTCCAACAAAACAACCTACAATCTCTGCCACTAGAGCATGCCCTGAAGTGCCACATCTAGACGTTTCTTAAACACCTCTAGGGATGGTGACTCAACCACCTCCCTGGGCAGGCTCTTCCAGTGCCTGACCACTCTTTCACTAAAGTAATTCTTCCTAATATCTAATCTAAACCTCCCCTGCCGCAACTTCAGACCATTTCCTCTGGTCCTGTCATTATTCACTTGGGAGAAGAGGCCAACACCCACCTCTCTCCAACCTCCTTTCAGGTAGTTGTAGAGGGCAATGAGGTCTCCCGTCAGTCTCCTCTTCTCCAAGCTAAACATGCCCAGCTCCCTCAGCCTCTCCTCATATGACCTCATTTCCAGACCCCTCACCAGCCTGGTAGCTCTCCTCTGGACACGCTCCAGCACTTCAATGTCCCTCTTGTACAGTGGGGCCCAGAACTGAACACAGCACTCGAGGTGAGGCCTCACCAGTGCTGAGTACAGAGGCACGATTACTTCCCTACTCCTGCTGTCCACGCTATTCCTGATACAAGCCAGAATGCTGTTGGCCTTCTTGGCCACCTGGGTACACTGCTGGCTCATGTGAAGCTGGCCGTCCACCAGCACCCCCAGGTCCTTTTCTGCTGGGCAGCTTTCCAGCCACTCTTCCCCAAGCCTGTAGCGTTGCTTGGGGTTGTTGTAACTGAAATGCAGGACCCAGCACTTGGCCTTATTAAACCTCATACAGTTGGCCTTGGCCCATCGATCCAGCCTGTCCAGGTCCCTCTGTAGAGCCTTCCTACCCTCAAGCAGATCAACACTCCCACCTAGTTTGGTGTCGTCTGCAAACTTACTGAGGGTGCACTCATTCCCTCATCCAGATCATTGATAAAGTTATTAAACAAAACCAGCCCCAAAACTGAGCCCTGAGGCACACCACTGGTGACTGGCCGCCAAGAAGATTTCACTCCATTAATCACAACTCTCTGGGCATGGCCATCCAGCCAGTTTTTTACCCAGTGAAGAGTACACTTGTCTATGCCATGATTCGTCATCTTCTCCAGGAGAATGCTGTGGGGGACGGTGTGAAAGGCCTTACCAAAGTCCAGATAGACAATGTCCACAGCCTTCCCCGCGTCCAGAAGGCAGGTCACATGGTCATAGAAAGAGATCAGGTTGGTTAAGCAGGACCTCCCCTTCTTAAACCCATGCTGGCTGGCCCTGATCCCTTGTCTGCCCTGCATTTGCTGTGAGAGCTCACCCAATATGATCCTCTCCATGATCTCCAAGATGACCAACAGTCAAGAGAGGACATGGTAGACCTGTATGTCAAGCAAAGAGTGAAAGGCAGCATGAACAGGAGGGACCTCATAATCAAAAAAATTAGGGCTGAAAGGGGCCCAGTTCTAATGCATGCACACAAGTAAGTAAATGCCTACAGAAGAGCATTTTGGGCAAAACTCTCACACTTTTACTGGGAAACCGGCACCACAAAGCATCACTGTGAAGTACCTGCACACTAATGCACACAGCCTGGGGAACAAAAAAGGAGAAACTGGAAGTCTGCATGAAGCTATACAACTACAACATCACGGAGATCATGGAGGCGTAGTGGGGCATCTGACATGACTGGAGCAGTGCAATGGATGGAGACAGGCTTTTCAGGAAGGTCATGCTGGATAGGTGAGGAGAGGGAATTGCCCTTTATGTGAGACAGCAGAAGGAATGCATGGAGCTTTGCCTAGTGAGGGGTGGTGAGCCATCTGAGATCTTATGAGTCAGGACTGGCAAGCAGAGCAGCAGGGGTAATGTTGCAGGTATCTGCTGTAGACTGCGTAATCAGGAAGAAGTAGATGAGGCCTTCTCTGTACAACTAAAAGATGTTTCACAATCACAAGCCCTGGTCCCTACAGGTCATAACATCATAACCAGCCTGAATTCTGGTGGAGGAACAACATAGAAAGACAAATGCAATTCAGGAGGTTTCAGGACTATTTTGACAACAGTTTCCTGTCACAGTGGTTGAGGAGCTGATGAGGGGACACATGCTGCTGGGCCTAAAATTTACAAACAAGGAAACATTAGTTGAGCATGTGAAGGCTGGGGCCAGCCTTTGGGATCACATCATCACTGGACTTTAGGAGAGCAAATTTTGTTATCTTCAGGAATTGCCTTTTAAGAGTCCAATGGAATATGGCCTTGGAAAAACAGAAAAGTCCAGATGAGTTTGTTGATATTCAAGGATCACCTCCTCCATGTTCATGAATTTTCCATTCTGATGAGGATAAAATCAAGCAGAGCAGACAGGACACCTGTGTGAATAAACACGGGACTCCTAAAAAACACAAACATAAAAAAGAAGCACACAAGAGATAGAAGCAGGAAAAGATGAGACATGAGGGGTACAGAAACACTATCCAAACATAAAACAATACGCTTAGAAAAGCCAAAGTCCACCTCGAATTGAATATGGTGAGATACATGTATGGTAGCAAGAAAGGCTTCTACAAGCCTTTCTCTACAGAGAAAGAAAGACTAGGGAAAATGTGGTCCCACTGCTGAATGAGACAGGGAACTTGGTGACAAAGGTAATGGAAATGGATGAGGTACTCAGTGACTTTACTGCTAAGACTTTACTTGATAAGTCTTAGTCTTTACTGATAAGACCAGCTTTCAGGAATCCCAGGTTAGGGATAGTGGATTTGATGGGTGGACTGTTCGGTGGACGAGAAATTGGTTGGATGGCCGCATGCAGAGGGTACTAGTCAATTGGAGATTAGTGTCAAGTGGTGTCCCTCAGGGATCCATATTGGGACCAGTACTGTTGAATACTTCATCAGTATGATGAATATCTTCATCAGTGACACAGTGAGATTGAGTGCACCCTCAGAAAGTTTGCAGATGACACAAAGGTTAGGCAGCTGTGCCATGTCTGAGGTGAGTCTCAGATCTAGCCAAACAGGAGCAATCCTCTGGGTGGGAGGGAGACTTGCAGTAGTGATCACAGAAAGCCCAGGTTACAGTGACCTCCCATTAACCTTCTAGTTGACTTTGTCTTTTCTGTCCAGTTATTACTCTGGTACTTACATATTATACTTGTCTTTGTAGGTAATGCAGATCTAAACGTAAATTACCTTATTTATTATTATTATTATTATAAATACAATATTATTATTAATACAAATTATTATTACCTAAACCTAAATTACCTTATGTTCAAGGTAATTTCCTCATTTTCTGTCTTTGCAAAATCAAAATACTAATTTATTTGTTCAGAATTATGAACACAAGCCATTACCCAAAGAAATGGGCAGACATCTGAAAGGTAGTAGTCTAGGGACCTTTTTTAAGGATGCAAGAAAACATAGTGATAGTTCTGGATAATTTGTTCCTGCAGGCACAGGATTTCCTGCAGTAACATGCTAAACAAAGTTTAATGGTTAATCATCTGTATGACTTTAAATAACTAATCTAAAAAATGATCAAGTCTATTTTCCATGAATTAGCCTTCATGCTAAGAGAATTTATCATCCACAAGTCATAGTCTGTTTCACTTGTACATGCTGAATAGTCTCTGCACTTTGAGATTTCCTCCTAATTTCAATTCTAACCCCCATGAATAAGGGTGTCATAATCTGCCTTTACCAGTAAAGCATTTATTACCTGATAGGCAGATATTGTGATCAGAGGTGTCATTTGATACATGCCCTGTCAAATAAGGATAAAAACTGTCAGAAATGTGTTAGTATTTTACACAAGCATCGTTTAGTGTAGATGAAAATAATCTGGTGGATAAAATCCAGTCTTCTCTGTGTACTTTCTGTGCCACTCCTTTGTGACTGTTTCTTTCCCCATAGGCTTGGGATTCTGTAGGACTTCAATTTATACTTACAGAAGCATTTGAGGAAGCCATACCAGGGATAAGAGACACAGTGTGCACCCTGAGAACTCTAAACAGCCTACAGAATGAAAGCTCCACAATCAAAAAAGCATTATTTTCTGTCTTCATTTATTAATTAGTCTCTTTATGCATATAATTCAGGGAAGCTGCATTGGTAGATTCAGCTTCCTTTCTGGCTCTTCTTATAGGTCTCTTTTTCTAGTTCAGTTAAGCAATTACTTGTAAAACCTGCCTGTGCCAATTTGTCTGTAATGTATATAATATGGGAGATGGGTATGTTCTGTTTTTTAGAAGACATTTTGTATTTTAATTAAGGATCCACTTGAGGAAACCTTATTTATAATGGACCAAAAGTCAACATGGTGAATTACCAACACTCAGTATAAATATATTCAGTCTTTATTATCTATGATCCTTATATTAATTATTTCATAGACTAGAGATTACCCCTCCCAGAAGCGAATCCTTATATGCAGAGTAAGTCACAACGTCTGTAATACAACTTTTCATATAATGAAAACCACTATAAGACTTTCTCTTTCCATTTTCAGGTTCTTAATTTGTGGAATCACTGGCAGATTTATCTTATGGCTAATGAATAGCAGATCCACATAGAAGCTAGATTTACACAGGAAAAGATATAGTGTCCTCAAGACAGCAATAAATAATGCCACTTGATGGCCTCATTAAGAGCATGAAAAATGCTGAGGACCTTAAAATACAAGAAACTCAGAAAGAAACTAACAAAATGATCAGAATTTCTGTTATCATAACGTGTAAGACATGGACTAGATAAAAGGAATGATCTCCAGTTTAATTCTTTTTTTTTTTTCTGGCATGTTTCTTCATTGAATTTCAGTTATTTTATGTTCACACATAAATATATTCAGGGAAATGTACATGATATTTACAAAAATTTTGGTTATATGAATATTTTTGATTTGTAAACTCATTATAGTAATTCCCTTGGAATATATCTCCAAGTGCAGGTTGGTAAAAAGTGAAAACTACATACAGTTAATATATTACCAGAGACTTTTCAATTAGCAACGTTGTTGTCCTTGATGTATTGAAATTACAATAGCAACTGTTTATTCAAAATGTATACATTTATCATATTATCAAATGCTATATTTGTCCTAAAAATATGTTTACCTTGTTTAATTCTAAATAGCAATATCTTCCCTTTTAATATGAACTTAATAAAAATGTCATATAAGTAGTTTTATTTAAAATCTTGGTGACTTTGTACGACCTCAATAAATACTTACATTTATTATTGCAATGATGTTAAAAATGCAAAAATGCCATCTCAGAATTTCTAATTTTTTTCCTTCTCATTAGACTTGAAAATATCTATCCTGACTTTGTCCAGCTTTCCAAGGCCAAAATGTTTACAATTGCACCAAATTTTCTTAATCTATGCCTGCCCCCATCCTCTTTTAGAAAGGCAGGCTAATTTAGTTTCAAATGCTTTTTGAATAAAAATTTAACCCATCTGAAACATCCCACATTAGAGAAGAGACAGATAATGTGTCTGGAACGCTTGAATTTTCTGTGGTTTATGCCTCCATAAACATAAAAGCTGTAAAAGCACGTTCATAAAAATCACCCAAGTGTTTACTTTGAAAAGCCTTTAAACAAATAGAAGTAGTTATACTGACACAATATATTCAACGCTTCCAAAGGCTCTCTCTGTGTATAGTGCATAGTCATGTATTGTCACACTACAATGTACCAGGTTTATTATTTCAACTGTCTTTGGCAATGAGATTTAATGTAAAGGGCAGCCGTGTGCATACAAACTCAGCAGCAACAGAATGAAAGTGAATGACTCACTTATTTCAATTTCAAACATGCATGATGCTATACCGCAGAAGACAACTAAAGCAACTGAGGCAGCATTTCAGTCAGAACTACGTATCAGACATTCCTCCCCAGAATCTTCCTTCTTGGGCCTTCCATTGATCTTTTCATAGTTAACTAAATAGTTCAGAAGCATTTCATTTTATGTTTGTTGACCTAGGAAAGTCTACACCGTCGTCCAATCTAGAAGGCCAGCTCTTCATTAAATGTGAAATGAGATACTCATTTAATGAATCTTTAGCTCGTATTTGATGACTGACAGTAAATCTGTGGTATGTTCTCTTTCTGAATCCCTTAATAGGTTTACAGAGAGTTAACTCTGACTTTGGTCTTCCATTAACAGCAAGACTTCGCTGGTTGGAATGTTCTGCTTGTTTAATTATTTAGTGGCTCAGTAGCACAGACAGCTTCTACAAAAGCCAAATGATCATACGCAGCAACAAATGAACACCATAATCTTAACAAGATTATCATAATAAAGAGTCATCAGAGAAATTAAAATTATCTGCTTTAATTATGAAATTATAACCCCATTAACTCCTCTGCATGAAAAGCAGGAATTGGGGAATAACAAAGAGGAACCCAGAGATGGCTATTACAAACTTGATAACAAATTAAAGAGGGGGTGAAAGAGATTTGCTGTGTGAGCTCAGATATTTCAGGTAATTTATTTTGCAGCATATGTTTCCTATAGATTAGGCTTTACAAAACGAGACCACAGGAACTGTGGGTTCTTTTCCTTGTCTTGACTTTTTTTTGCCTTTTTCCCCTATATTGTTATGTTTGCCAGCCTAAGACAAGCTCAGTTGAAAGCTACAAACTTAAAAGCAGACCCTTATTTAAATATGCCTAAAGCTGTGAATTAATTATGCCCTAAATAAGTTATTAGAACAATATTGCCACTAATGCATTATTTATGGCTACTTGTTGAAAAGTTTGTAACAGCAAAAGCACTGAAGTGACGTTTCTAAGGACATTAACATGAAAACGAGGTGAATTTGAAAAGAAAAAATACTCAATGAGCAAGCTCTTATCGAAGTAGTCTTCAATAATGCATGTGCTAGTCACTTTTTTTTTTTTACTTCTACTGTACACATGTAATATCCAGAGGACTACCTTAATATTTCTTTATGTTAGTTTGCATGAAAAATAAATAAATAGATAAAACAACAACAGGTCTCCTCAGGGTACATTTATACTTTAGGAAAAATATTTAGTATCATTCTTATCTCATATTGTAAAATATATTTTCATGATAATTTATATTAGAAATAATCAATGTAATATTTTTTTTAGTAAGGGGTATTGTCCCTTAATTTAAATTTGACACAGTTCTCTATATCTTTACTAAATTAAACTTTAGAATATTAAATAAGTCAATGCATTCTTTTTAGTGAAATATATAATTTCACTTTTATATAGCTAAAATATGTCCTTGACACAGTAGTACATAAAGACTGTCTTAATCAAAATTATTACTGAAATCAGGTATAACACATTCATTGTTGAATAGCTGACTTACTTTCAGAAAAGACTGAAAATAGCCATGAGATCAAGTTATAACTCAAAGAAGTCAACATAAATTGTCAGAGCTTATTTTGGAATATTCATATACATGGAAAAAAAAAAAAAGGCTACTTTAAGAAGCTTTTAGTAGTCCATTATCCACAATATATATGCTAATTATTCTTAATTCACAAGGACATGAACAGAATTTCAAAAATTTACATTGCTCATGAGAAAGTGCCTTTTTTTCTTGTACATTAGTTGATTTCTGTGGGCTTTTGCCTGCTTGTTCCCAATAACTAGGATTTACTGGATAACAATCAGCATGTGGGTAGTTACTTCACTGTTGAAATATGTCCTCTGAAGAGGAAGTAAAAAATGTTTCTAGTTATTGTTTGCCAGGATTTCTTTCTGGTTGTGTATTCTTCTCAGATATATCTAATATACGTGCATGTTCTGAAAATCCTAAACAGACTTTGACAGCTCTCAGAAGAGCTCCCTAGGTCAGAGCATTACAAACATGGTAGATTTGTATTCACTGTTGTTTCACAATAGTGCAGTTTCTGCAAGTGTGTTTTCATGAGTATCTGCACAGGTGTTTTCAATATTAGCCATATAACCACTCGATAAAGGCTATAAAAATTAACTTCATTCATCTGCTACAAAATTACTTGTAGATAAAAGTTAAGTCGTTATTCATCTCAGCTGAAGCTAAAAATATAGGCCACATTTTTTTTCTCTGTGTTGTAGTATTGTTTTGTTGGTGTTCCAATGATATGCCAATGTAAAGATTCAGTAGTCGAGGCAGGATGCTGTGAAGACTACTTATATATTCTAGACTAGTTGGTCTATTTTGCTCAAAGGGAGATCTGACATGTTGGTCTCGCTTGTTCTTGAGGATTTTATTTCTAACTTGTGTTTTATAATGAAAGACATCTACTTTCGATGGGTTCCACAAGGAAGCTCATGGGAAGAACATACTAAACAAGTATGCTTTTGTGAGTTCCCATCCTCGCTCCTCAATCCAGTGCTGTAGTATGCATGAAACTAAGAACTTCATTAATTTGGCAGAGAAGCTTCATACTGCACACATGTAATTTTAAGTTAGGTCTGTCTGTCATTCCAGAAGGCTTATCTGAATTTACAGACATAAAATTATCTTGGCAGTCCAGATCATAGGTAAACATGAAAAATAAAGAACTTGGAAGAAAGCATCAATGACCAGTTTAAAATAGCTTATTTTAAATAGACTAAATCTTAATGAAAACACAATTATGGTAGAAATTTATTATCTCCATCTTTGAAGAGTTATTGTCTTTCTCCAACCACAAGTTCATACTTGCCATTATTCCTAGGTATCACTCTTAAATTGTCCATTTCATAATAAAACGTGTTAAATTTATATGCAGTTTGAATCTGAAAGTTTCTCTTTCTTTGTGTTCAGGTATTTTAAATGATGTCCTGCATTTACATTGCGGATTGGGCAAGAAGTATTGGTATAAAACTGAGTGAATGTTGGCTAGATAATAAACACAAACACAAACACCTTTCTACTTGAAAGATAGTGGAGTAATGTGCTTCCATGAAGAGGAAAAGCTAAATATCTGATTCTGAATAAGATTCTGGATTAACAGGAATTGGCATCAACCAGAATGTTTTCTGATGGTTCTGAAGCCATGTTTTCTATGATCCCCCATGGAATTCTTCTGTGGTTAGGTAATATAAGTTATTATAAATAGAGGCCAATTTGGTTTGAAAATTGTATTTGGAGGAAGAACTGTAAATACATTGGAGAACAGTATTAAAATTCACATAACAAAGAGAAGAAATATTCTGGAGAGAGTGATTAAAATTTTGTCAGGAAAAAGGCAAGTTTCCACCTTTGTTGAGATCTGATTACTAAAGGTCTTGCAGAGTCTATGACACTGACTGTTCTCAGGAACAGATCAAAAAATGTTGGAATACTGATGTAGATAGTTCATTTTGAGTAGAGTCATCAAGGTAGAATCAGCAATCTCTTCAACACCATGTCATTGAATCTTAGAATAATTTCTGTTGGAAGGTATTCTAGATGTCATGGATCAAACCCCACTCAAAGCAAGGCCAACATAGGCCAGGTTCCTCAGCCGACATAGGTCAGGTAGCTTAGGGTCTTGTCCAGCCCCATTCTGAATATCTTCAGTCATGAATAGTCCACAGCCTCCCTGGGCAGCCTGTTCCAGTGTCTGGCCAATCTCACCCTGGGTGAAAAAAAAAAAAAAATTAAAAAAAAAGTTTCTTTATATCTATTAGAAATTCCCCTTGATACAACTTGTCTCCTAACCCATCACTGTGAATTGCTAAGATCTGTGTCATCTTTATATTCTCCAATTAGGTAGTTGTAGATAGCAATAATATCTCCCTTCAGTCTTCTCAAGGCTGAACAGAGACAGCTGTCACAACTTCTCCTCATACATCGTGTGCTCCATCCCCTTGAGTTTCAGTACTCCATTGGACTCATTCCACTTTGTACTGGAGAGCCCCAAACTCTACATGGTGTTAGACACAACACTCCAAATGCAATTGCACATGTGCCAAATGGAAGTATCCAGGTGAATCCCTGGAAAATAAGTTTAATCTTCTCCTAAGGCACAAGTCCATGCATTTCCTTTTCACAAGCAAGTATTCTTGGGTTACACAATGTGGAGCTTAAGCAGGTGAATGTATTGAACATTCTTACTTTTTTAAGGATCTCGGGAAAAACCACTGACTTTTAGCTAGAGTAGACTTGTATTATCAGCCTTTATAGTTCTTATGACAGTCCACAGAGAGACAGCCCCAGGACTGCAGGTCTTTTTCCACAGAGCTGCTCTCCAGTAGATCAGCCCCTAACCTGTACTGATGCCTGGGGTTATTCCTCCCCAGGTGCAGGACCCTACACTTGCTCTTGTCGAATTTTATAAGGTTCCTCTCTGTCCAACCCTCCAGCCTGTTCAGGTCTCGCTGTATGGCGGCACAGCCTTCTGGTGTGTCAGCCACCCCTCCCAGTTTTGTGTCATTGGCAAACTTGCTGAGGGTGCACTCTATCCCTTCATCCAGGTCATTGATAAATATATTCATAGAATCATAGAATTGTCAGGCTTGGAAGGGACCTTAAAGATCATCTAGTTCCAACCCCCCTGCCATGGGCAGGGACAACTCCCACTAGATCAGGTTGAACTGGACTGCACCCAGCACTGACCGCTGGGGAACACCACTCATCACTGAACTCCAACTAGACTCCGAGCCACTAATCACAACCCTCTGAGCTCTGTCTTTCAACCAGTTTTCAATCCACGCCACTGTCCATTCATCTAACCCGCACTTCCTAAGCTTACCTAGATGTTGCAATAGATTTTAAAAGTGATATAAATTAAATAAATACTAGAAAGCTGGTGAACAGGAAGCCTAAGAGACTTCGACAACTGTAACTGTGAGAAGTAAACGCAAGTACTGTGAAAAACAAACATGGATAGCATGACTGAAACAAAATAAGGAGGTAAGTGGCAAGTACATCTACTGAACTGCCACAAATAGCGATTATGTCATAATGATCAAAAGGCAAGTTGACAAACGTAAGAAAAAATGCAGCACTGAAGTAAAAAAAGTAAGTGATCCTGATGGAAACTCAAAACCAGACCTGGGTTTCAGAGCAAATTGTAGCAATAGCAGAAACATCAGCTGTATTGCATAAAAGCATTCTTGCCAGCAGGCAGGATAGCACACAAGTGGGAGATTAAAAGAAAATGGAACAGGAAATCCTTCAAAACATAGGCTATAGAAGTATAAGGGAATGATAAGGTATAGAAATGTGTGACTCATAACAGCAAAACACATATGACAGGTCATGGCGTGACTATGACTGTTTCCTTGCAGTGTTGCCTTCCCAGTGATTTTTTTTTAGTCTACAGCAATTATATACAACCAATTAATTTTTTTACAGTAGTGAAATGTTATCTGAGCTTTCAAATGGTCCATCATTATTCATTCAAAAAACCCATCATGAAACAGGATGCCAAACAAGAGATTATGTTTGTCTTCAGTAAACTTCACAGCAGCCCACACATGCATGCACACAATTTATAACATCTGCAGTACAGGAAAATCTGGATTGTTTATTTTAGGTTTCCAACTAAAAGCCTGAGCATCAGTAGAATGATGCAAACAAACCACGTAAAGTGTTTACACTCCTCACAGAGTCAATGGAGAGAGATAAACACTTTTATAGAATAAACAGAAAACCAGTAGTAAGATAGGCCTCTGCCTAAAGCTAGCAAAAGGAAACCCCATCTATGACAGCATGTCTGATTTCTTGCTACTCCACAGCCTCGACTTCTGGATCCATTTAGGATATAAAATCTGTTATTTTCCTCTAAGAGTATATAGGCTTAGTTATTTTTAAGACAGACAAATTAGAGGAGACCAGATTTTACTCATAAAGGCAATTAAAGATCTAGATTTCACCTTTGTTCCCAGACAGAGGCTGGTGAGGCTTGGTCTTACGTGTTTATATCCTGAAAGATTTCTCTACTTGTCCAGGCCCTGAGGACACTTACAGGCTTCATAGTCCCTGTCCAAGCTCCCCTGGTGCCTCACTCCATCCTGCCCATGGTCCAGGACACCATTTCAGCCCAGCCCAGGGCCATCAGGCCCTGTCCCAGTGTCGCTGTGCGAGTGCTAGTCTCCATCCCTGTCTCTGGCTCTGCCTTCTGGATGGATCTATATTATAGACCTATCTCTGGCCCTGACTCCTTTTATTTCTGACTGGGCACCCAGGACTCTGGGCCTGGTGCACCGCTTACTGTGGCAAGGTTGTTAGTGGACTCTGTTACCAGCCCCTGGGTCCGACATCTGTGTTCAGTTCCTGTGGGATTGTGGCCCATCAGTAGAAGCACTCCTTGCACTGGAGCCCCTCTTGGCTCCTCCTGTTTTCGGATCAGCCCCATTCTTGCTGCTGCCTGACAACTAGTCATTATACTGTAGATGAGTCTGAAAAGTGTCTGTCTCTTCTTGTGGATGATGATGTGTACGACTTTCTGTCAAATTGTCACACTATTTCACAGCAGTCGCCTGGACCCACCATTGTCTGCATTACATACTTCTTTTCCCTGGCTTCATTCTGAAGAAAACGCTTTAGTTTTCTTCAAGAGAAACTATGGCACAGTCAACAGCACAATGCATATCAGCATCTATTTAAGAGGGATAACCTTACCTCTACGTTGTATGGGATACATCAACACAATTCTTAGCTGGACAAGACACGGAATGATAAAATACAGCCTGTGTTTACTCTGTCCCAGGCTTGTCCCGTCTTGAGCAACGTGGATGCCTTTTGAATGTAGATTACCTTTGAGCCAATATGGTGGGTTTATGGCCCATAAACATAATTATTATTTTTAATGTTTCTCATTGGTTGTTTTTTACCCTTCATTGTGTCTTCAGTGTTGTGAATACTGTGATGCAGCCCTGAGGGGCTGTAAACAGTTTTTACAGCATGAAAAAATAGATGTATTGCATGCCTTGGGATCTGATGTTAGGGTTTGTGGAGGTATTAGAAGTTACAGTGCTCTGTGAGGTAGATCTGACAATTGTAAAGGGTAGAGGAAATTAATTTGCTATGGTGACATTCATATCAACTTTTCAAAGTGATCTCTGGAGTTAACTACTTCCAAATTCACACCGCTGGTTTTCTTTCAGCAGAATTAGTTCACTGTAAAAGAAAAACAAAACAAAACGAAACAGTCCTGTAGAAAATTATCATTCATACAGATTACAATAAGAATATATGCATTTATAACCGAACCGTTCTACGATTCTATAAGGCAGACAAACCCAAGACAAGTGCCCAGGTAACTGGGTTCTTTCACAGTGAAGAGGTATCCTTTACAGTGTACAGCAGAGATGGTTTAGAGATGCAGGGGCATGACACAGAGCTCAGAGGAGCGTTGTGCAAGGTTGTTGTAGTTACTCTGCCTCAGCGGTTGGTTGCCTGAGTACAATGGACTTAGGCCATTCTATGGTTGTTGGCATAATGAATGGTGAATATCTACTGAAAATTAGAAAGATACACTAAAATAGCAAACAGCTCCCAAATGAGTCACACATGGAAGAATTTCTCCAAACTCTATGTATGCGGTTTAAATGTTTTTTTCCATGAGCTAGACACCTAGCCCACCCTTTATAGTCGTGTAAGGCAAGTAGACGTTTTTAGATACCTGGTCTCATCCCTACTTTTAGACGAGATAAATTCTGTCTTAAAAACATCTTTCTATCACAACAGAGGAGCTTAGAGTAATCACGTGAGCTGTAGATACTGACATGTGTAATATGGACTCCACCTAAAATGCACATTTCAGTTTATTTTTCAAGTTTGGTAAGAACTTAAACTTAATGACTTAACACAACATGGTTGTTAATATTGACCTGATCTCAGAAAAAAGACTACAACTTTCATCGTATATAGAATTAGTCAGCAATTTCCCCTCTCCAGCTGCAAGTCTAGCTAAAAGTGCAATTTCCCAAAAAATATTCCAAAATTCTATGCAAAATCACAGAGCCTTGTTTTTCTGAAGGAATCTTTTGTCTTTCAAACATTTTTCTCAGATTTTGTATGTAATAGAGAACAATGAAATAAACTGTGCATATGTCTGATATCAGCATTTCTAACTTTTTAAGTATTAATCCCCAGACATTAGATTCAAAGTGTAATTTACCATTTTCCTTTCTTAAACACTGTCTCTTTCTGGTAAACATGGCAAACTATTTCATTAGAAAAAAAAAAATAATCTAGAATTCACTCCAGGTAGAAGTTATCATTGTGTGTGTAAACCCATAGAAGGACACATTTGCTGAATGTAAATTACACTTCCTGAGGCCTTTAAGAGTTTTAGCAATCCTAAATGATCAGAGAAGCTTTCAAGTTTCCTGATAAGTAATAAATATCTGTTCCCTTCTCCCTTCTTTCCTTGCACAGATAATGGAACATACTGTAGTCACTTTTGGATTAAAATGACTGTTACTTCCAATGAGAGTAGAATTGTTATAGGGTTTATTAGACACTGCAGTTTTCAGCTTCTTAATACCTTTTAATTATAAGACTCATCCTGCTTACTGATTGAAAAAGTAGACATTAAGAAAGTGATTCTCATTTACGCTCAGGCTTCTTTAGTTTATTTTGGTCATGTAATGGGAACTAGCTTCTTAAAGCCCCACCCAAACCTTCATACTTTTTCTTGTTGAATCACTGCTTCCATTATCATGTGCTTTTACATTCAGTTTGAATACACATTTAGCATATTTGATATTAATCTGAGCTCTTTCATTAATTCACATAATTAGCATATGATTTAAAAATCCAAAGAAAAACTGAGATACTATGAACATTTAGGAAAAACTATCATTGAAACTGAATTTCATCTGTGGCTTTTAAGTGATACATTGATCATTAATACTTTGTAATGTCTAATTTGACAAAATATTTTAAGTTAACCAATAATTTCAATGAAAAAATATAAATCAGTCAAAATTTAACAGTTACACCAAATAATTTGATTCAAATCAGGACAGCATACTCACCTTCTAGTTAGAGAAACATTCTGGTAATTTTCTTCAGTTTTTGCATGGAAACGTCTTTCCGTCCTTCCAAATATAAAACTATGATTCTAACCACCTGACACCTCAATGAAAGTTTCTCTAGTGCTATACATTAAGCCAGAGGCAAAGTTTATTTACAAGCTGGGTAAACATATGTTGTCAACTGAAATTCCCTAGTCCCTATTTAATACGTTCAAAAGGAATTAAAATATTAATAACAGCTATGAAGAGTAGTAACAAACAAATTAATGACATTGTAAACAAGCATTTTTCTGGGCTGGAAAAGGGTGATATTTTAGGATTTATGGATTTTTTTTCCCCTCTATTTCTAACATTTTGAGAAGTTACAATATATTTTCTACTTGTACAACCTAAGAAACAGGTAGCTACAATCCTATTATACAGAGATTTAGCTCAGATGTGAATCTTTATTTTTTCCCCAGTCTCAACACCTGTGTACAGAAGAGGAAAAAAAAAAAAAGTCACTGGTACAGGGTTGGAAACTTCCAATATAATAAAGTAATAATGGGGATTTAACAGCAGACATATCTGACTACGTCTAGAACACAGTAGAAAACTTGATAGTGCCCCTTTGAAACATGATTTTGTATTCATATATAGTACAACACAGCTTCTGCCTCATCTGTGTGCCTGTCCCCTTTACATGAAACCTAGGAAATCCTCTGGTGTGGAAAGATGGGCCTGATTTTCATCCTGATCTGAAATCAACTATCATACCTGAGAACTAAGAAACTTTTCTGAATTTCCTAATTTTGAAAGTCTTCTTGAATTCTTTCTTGAACTTCTCACTTGGAAAGAGGTTCTAGAGTGTCTCTTGAGTTGAATTTTTCACTCAAACCATTCATTTGACAATAAAGTTAAAACATTTTTGAAGTTACTAAATTTTTCATACAAGAATGTTTTACTTTAGCCAGTCCTGGTACAAAGCACCGTAGAAATTGACAACAAATATCTACGCAAGGGATTTCATCATTTTCCATTATAATTCATTTTTTGAAACATCTTAGAAATGGTAGGTAATGGTTCAACTGTAACAATGTTGATTGTATGGAATTCTGGTGGATATAGATATTTATATCCTGTAATGAATGATTTAGTTCTGTGTCTGTTAAATATGAAAATAACAGGAATTCCGTGGTTTAACTTTGGGCAGCAGCTCAGCCCCACACAGCGGCTTGCTCACTCTCCCCTAGTCGGATGGGGCAGAGAATAGAAAGGCTAAAAGTGAGAAAAATCATCGGTTGAAATAAAGATAGATTAATAGGTAAAGTAAGAGTCACGCATACAAGCAAAGCAAAAGAAGGGATTTATTCACAACTTCCCATCTACAAGCAGGTGTTCAGCCACCTCCAGGGAAGCAGGGCTCCGTCACACATATTGGTTACTTGGGAAGCTTATCTAATGCAGTAACTCTAAACATACCTCTCTTCATCCTTCTTCTCCCAGCTTTATATATTGAGCATGACATCATATGTGGAACATCCCTTTGGTCAGCTGGGGTCAGCTATCCCAGCTGTGTCCCCTCCCAGCCTCTTCCCACCCACAGCATACTCACTGGCAGGGCAGTGTGAGAAACAGAGAAGACCTTGAGGCTGTGTAAGCGCTGCTCAGCTCAGCCATGACTAAAATATCCCTGTGTTATGGCACTGTACAGGCTGCTAGTAAGAAAATCAACTCTATCCCAGTCAAAACCAGCACAAACTCCTATAGACTTAATGGCAGCTGAAGAATAGCTTCTGCAGAACTATATAAACAATAGGTCAAGTCACAGGCCTACAGCAACTTGCAAAGAGAACAAGAATGTGGGAAGGACTTCAGACAGATTTTCTTATTGACATATATTTAAGCAGATAAGGAAGAGAAGCATGAGCTCTACGGCATCTGCAAAGAAGAATATGTCTCACAGGACTATCAAGTATATAAAGAAGATGGAGATTTTATATGACAGTCTGCAATTCAGCAGGGTAGAGGTGTTTGTTTGAATGGGTGGGCTGCCACCTTAAAAAACACCTTGTGTTTCTCATACATATGAAAACTAAGAATCAATCAATACATAAATCCTCCGGTTCTACCACTCTGAACAATGGTTGTGAATCAAGTGGAATGATCACTGCCCTAAGAAACTGGTCTTTTCTTTACTAATAGTGAAACAACAAAAAAAAAAATCTCCTGTGAAGATCTCTACTTAGGAATTTTTCTTCTCTTTCTTTAAAGGAGGGTATTCAGGAGAGGTGGCCTGGAGACCATGTCTAGGTTGGTAAACAAAGGAGGAGCCATGCCTGTTCCCTCGGGCTCCTCTTCCAGCAGCACAGACACGCCCAGGAAGACCACACAGCAGCAGGGTTATCACCCTCCTGCCCATACAGTTACATTTCCATAACATCGAAGAGCCCCAGCAGCCTGCTCAAAGACATTTGTCCCCACCACCACCCTAGGTAAGCCCCAAGCCTCCCAACACTAACCAGCAGCACAAGGCAGGCTGGATTTAAAGACAACATGCAGTATGGACATTTTGAAGCTACTCGAGGTGCTAGTAGGCTGCGTCTCTGGCTTGTCGTGTCTCCATGGACACTACACCCATCATGCATGCATAGATCAACAGCCATCATGCAGATTTCTAGAGCGGAAGGTGAAGATAATAAGGCAATAGATGGTAAGGACAGGAGGACTTTATCCAGAAATCAAAATTTCTTAACACAATGCAAAGGAAGACCCAGAAAACAGAGTAAGATAAGGATATAACCACCCCTTAAAAATAAATGGTAGAGATACAAATGTTCTCAAGATGTCCATGTTGCAACATTAATTCCAATCTATGCTCCTATGACGCACTGAAGCACTGAAAAGCTGAAATTCATCCATCTATGATAGACATCCTAGTATACTTCAGATTAGCTAACAGGTACAATTCCTTGTCATTTCTGAAGCTCACATCAACATAAATTGGGGGTGGGGTGTGTGGAAATACTACATGGTAGCAATTCTCTGTCAGGATTTTTAAATATTTTATATGCTGTGTGAAGCTGCTTAGAGAATTGGAATGTTAAAATAAATCCTGGTGGACAGGGTTCAGTGGTTACAAAGCAGGTGAGATAGCCACAGGTGCATGGTAAATGTAATTTGTCACATTGTTCTGCAGTTTAACACATGGGTAGTTTCACACCATATGTAGTACAAATGCAGACACACAGAGAAACCACCAGCTTGCACCAGCTTAACCATTGGTGAAATCTCTCTACATGAATACAAATCATCAAACTTATTTTATTTAATATAAAGAAATATTTAAACAAAACTAGACAAAACTCCTTATACAGAAAACACTGGGCAGAGCAGGAAAGGCTACAGATTTACTTAGGAAGAAAATATATCCATCATCTGTTCAGATCATCTGAAATAGTAACTGAAACCATAATGTATACTATTGAAATAGTATCTGAAATCATAATGATCTATGTTTTTCTTGTAACAATAAAATAAATAAGATCTCTATCAATTTTTACCTCTGAGGCCTGTTCAACTAAAATATCACTACTAACACCATTGGAGCTTTTTCTGTTGAATAGGATCAGTTCAAGCTTTCTATATGGCTTAGCTAATAATATCTTTATCTTTCTGTAAGCATAGTGTTGTAATCATATCAAATTCACATTTCCTATCACTTACTCTTTAAGCTTATAAGCATAGCAGTGTATATCATGGATGACTTAACCTTTTGAAAGTATTCAGAATTTTCTAAAAATGTTCAAATACCTAGCCTGTAAATCAAGGAAAAATGACAACACCACTTTGGTTCAAAGCTTCCAGTGTGATAAAATGCAGGTAATAGATCTTCAGACTCACAACTGTTGATTTGATTTCTTTCCAGAACTGGCCTCATGCAGTTTACACTTAGAATCACAGAATCATAGAATGGTTTGGCTTGGAAGCATCCTTAAAGATTTTCTTGTTTTAACCCACCTGCCGTGGCCAGGGACACCTTCCACTAGACCAGGTTACTCAAAGCTTCATCCAGCCTGGCCTTGAACACTTCCAGGGGTGGGTCATCTACAACTTCTCTGGGCAATCTGTTCCAGTGCCTCACCACCCTCATAATAAAGAATTTCTTCCTAATATCTAAACCAAATCTGCCCTCTTTCAAATTAAAACCATTTCCCCTCGTCCTATTCCTACACTCCCACATAAAGAGTCCCTCCCCAGCTTTCCTGTACGCCCCTTTGAAGTACTGGAAGGCCACAATAAGGTGTCCCTGGAGCCTTCTTTTCTCCAGGCTGAACAACCTCAACTGTCTCAGACTGTTTTCATAGGAGAGGTGCTCCAGCCCTCTGATTATTTGTGTGGCCCTCCTCTGCACCTGCTCCAGAAGGTCCATGTCCTTCTCATACTGGGGGCCCCAGAGCTGCACATAATACTCCAGGTGAGGTCTCACTTAACTTCTAGAAAAGAAGTATGTTTTTCCGAACAGTTTTTTATGATTTTACTAGCACTTTCTGACAGTGAAAGTTATTGATGGAGAAGAAGAAGATACATGCTCATAACTACAGGATGTATTAGCGTAGCACTGAAATTCCTGAAGTGGCCAGTGCTTCCTGATGAAAACAGGAGAAAAGTAAATTATCTAATGTTATGTTGAGATTAAACTACTGTATTATTAATAATCTCTGTGAAATAAAGACTGGAAATTTGAATAAAGCTAAATAACAATTTAGAATATTTGCTGAAAACAGGAATAATTATGAAACTTATTTTACTATATGAATATGAATCAGTTTTATAAGCATGCCATCTTATAAGTGCAAAATAAACATGATACTACATATATCTTTCCCCGTATGGTCTTGACACAGAGTATATAGTTTGCAAAAACAAAATGTATGCAAGTAAAGGCCATCTTAAAACAATATTCTTGTACAGGAGAATGAAAGTAATAGATATTATTCATAATGGAAGAATGATTTTACTTCAGACTATCAGTGTTTTAAAATTACAAGACAGTTGTTCTAACTTTATTATTAGATGGTGAGAGGATAAAAATGATGACTTCTATAACAATATAATTGTTGCTAGAAATTTCTAATGACAAGCCTATGTAACCACGTATTTTCATTTTCCTAAAAATGGCACTGCTTGCTAAAAAGGCAACATTTCCAATACAAAGTATACTTTTAATGGAATTTATTAGTTGCATATGCACATGTTGAGTTGGGCAGGGATCCTTTGGTTTGGATTCTTTTTGTGTTGCTTGATGAATAAATTCATTAAGGAAGTATGAATTAAGCTGAATAAGTTTAATGAGGTATGTTAATATGCAGTGATTCTAAACTGCCACAGGGTGGTAGGAGATACACTTTTCACAACATTTATCTAATTTGCAGAACTAAATGCTTTGCTACACTTCCATGTTAATAGTTAAACTTTACTAAAAGTTAAAAGGCAAAATTACACTTCTTGCACCACCACAGAGATTGTGTAAGAGAACAGATTTAAACATTACCAACAGTTGTCTCTCTTTGTTTTATACTATCACACGCAGTCCTGCTATCACATTCTTCCACATTGTTTGAACGCTGCATGTTACTTTGCAGATACCCTTTACCATTGGTCCTAGGCAAACGTATATTATGTTAAAATACACACACTACGTATAGCAAATTAAAAATGTAATTTTATGTTCTTCATTCCTATGTCAGTAGTATCTTAAGGTCCCTTTAAACTTAGATCTCTCCTATGCTCTGATGTCTAAAAATGTTTAGGACTCTGAGGCTGCGGAGAATTTAAATTCTAAATACAAAGTTGTATGTGTATTTTGCTTCTATAATTTTATTTCCATCACCATTAGTTATGAATATATCCATCATTTTGGAAGTATAGTGAATTATTAAATACTTTATACTTAGAGATTCTCTGGTTAAGTAATCTCAGTTACAGAACTACATGTAATTGCTTTACCAGAGCAAAGATAGGTCAGAGAAGTCTATCTTTACACCTAGATCTACACCTTATTGTGCATTTAATTATTTTGTTTGAACATTAAATAGCAACATGGTTTTTCTTACAATCACAGCAGTTCAAAGACGGTGTGCCAGCTGAGAAAAAAAATGTTTATTTTAAAAAATGATTATATGACATATGTTGGGGGCGGGGGGAAGTGGACAATATAACCACTCTTGGGGCCAGGACAGGAGAGAAAAGAAGAATAAAAGAAAGAAATATTTACATCCAAGAAACCCTTAAAAAAAACAAAAAGTGGGAAAAGAAAAAGATTCTGACCTTGTTCAATTGTTACATATGCATGTTACTCAGTTTTAAAATTCAGGCAACCTTCTAAACAAGCTACCTTCACCTGAAAGAAAGAGAACTCAAATGTTCAAAGAATGTGTTATGCAGAGTCTGTCGACAAGTGGTTATGAAGTTTACTTTTGGCTGATGCTTTCATAGCAAGAGTGTAGAAAACGAAGTAACAAAAGCCATTGCACTTAAATCCTACTAGACAAGAAATACGTTTAGCGTATTTAACCAGATCACTGTTTCTCAGTAACTGATAACACAATTATGATCACTTAAATTATAATCTCACAACAGTGGAATGTCCCTTTTAATATGCCCATGATGAAAAGAAAAATGACTATGTTTAGACGTACAGCTCACTGCAGACCAAACAGTGTTAAAAAGAACACTGACCACTCTCTCAGTAAGTATGATAGAAAATAAAATCTCTGAAAATACCTCCATTATAACATTTTATAATTTTTTTTTAGGATGAGATGAATGAATTTCTGAAGGTGTTTCTTTCTTCATTGTTTATGGAAGCAGTCACTAAATTGCCCAGAAGTCTAACTCTTAGATAGCTTAACTTAGAAAAGAATAAACAATTAACATATTATGTAGACCTATACTAAAATAAAATTTAGTGAATAATCCAGGCTAGCTCATGATATGCACATTGTAACTCCGGTCCTGATAAGAAGATAATTTGGGAAATTTAGCAAATGCAAAGCCCAAGAATATCCATTTGAGCTGTCTGAACAGTGGAAAATAATTTTCACCAGAAATCTGCGGCAACAAAAAAAGTTTACCTTTGCATCTTCTTTGAAAATTGTATGGTGTACGATTATTCTTCCTATTGCTATAAATCTTTTTAGGAATACTCCATATCTATACTTTAGTTTAGGTTGTGTCATAGCTATGCTGTGCATGTTTTCAATAATTAGGTGTTTTCTTGTTGCTTATTAGATATTAACATCATAATTCTATAATACATCTTTAATTAAACAGGCATTTTATGATGCCTTTGGCTGAAGCATTGCATTATGCACTTTTGCAGACCTAAACAATTTCATTCTTTTTAATGGCTTATTCATTCTCCAGTAACCAGGACAAGGGAATGTCTGTAGATGTGGTGTTCTATACAATATCCTCAGTGGCATTTGATTGCCATTAATCAGGTGTGCATAGTTTAAAGACAGATTTTTATCCGATCGGTTTCCATGTTTATGCATGTGAGATCAGTAGAAATGGAAATTAAACCATTAAGAACATTAAGAACTGTGAAGGATTTGGACAAAATTTAAAATCCTAGTAAATTGTTTCTTTAATCAAAGCCACAACTTTCTGAAATCAAATCAGTTTTAACATAATTTGTGTTAGAAGATACCTGTGGCTTTCTTTTATTTTGTTGTAGATCTGTTTTGGTAAGAAGGCATTTTTATTTTTTTTATCTCAGAAATTGACATTACAATATAACACTATATTAGAAATGTTTAAAAATATCTCTGCTATACTGAACAAAAGACAATTTCAAATGCCAAATCTGTCATGTATGGAATAGAGCTTCTGCTAGCCAGTCTCTCTTATACTCTCTTTAAACTGTCTTTGCAGTTTAAAAACTTACACCTGGTTTCACATAAATTCAAAGTTTCTTTTAATAAAACTGATAAATCAAGGCAAATTATATACTATTAAATTATCATCTGCGCACTGTATTTACAAGTTCCTTCCTTGTTTACTATATTCCAAAGATAGTCTCCATATTGTCTTACATGCATTAGTTACACATTTATACTCATATATCCAGCTAGCACCACATTTTTGAATATCAAAGTACTCTGAGAGCATTAGGTTTTCCAGGAAAATTACCTCAGACACTATTATTATTGTTTCTTGTTCTTTCAAATAAACTTATCACCACAAAAACCCATGGTATGATAAAAAAGATAATTACATTTCTTGTAGAAAAAGGAAGAAAACATTCCCACGAAGCATAGTGTATTTAAAAAGACTAAATGTTAGTTCAGTTTATTCCAGTGTGAAAAGCGAGGGACAAAAATGAAAGCGCAAACCGATTCTGTCTGAAGATACCTTCTCAAACCAAGGGTCACAATTATTATTCATATAAATGTATACTATATAATGCAGTTCAACCCTGAAAAATAATTATCTTGTTTGTTGGTAAGAAGGTGGATTTCAGTAAAATGCATTTTTTTCAATTGTATAGCACATTAGGATTTTAAGTATTTTCACATGAATGCCAGCTATAGATTTTATCAGCAATGATTATAAGAGAAGACAAGAGAACGGAAATTATATAGCTCTTAAAGGCTTCCAACTGGGTAAATAGTATGAATTTCAAAGAATTTGGAAACGCTGTGGGAAAGCTGACAGTAGTTTTTATTACATCAAGCACTAATGTTACGGATACGTAAGAAAAAATTAGAGGAAAGAAAGATTGTTTCTAAGGAAGTAGCTCCAAATGCTCAGCTGGGAAGAAGATTATCTTCAGCTTGGAGATGACTGGCCTATGCTACACACAGAATGCCCAGTTCCAGCTCATGCCTTTGAGATTAAAGGTATTATCCTGTCTGACTACTTTCCAGATACTTAGATTAGTCCTGAAGCAACAAAATGTGTATTTCCAAAAATATATACTACAGTGATTTCCAAACACCCAATGCTCTTGATCCTTTTACTTCTGTTTTCTCAAGAACAGTAAAGGTTTAGTAAAATAATTTTCTGTCTCCTGCCAGATGGTATGTAGTAAATTGATTTAATTGTTAGTGGGAAATAAATATATATATATGTGTTTTCTTTCTATACTTTGAAAATAGATTAAAAAAAAAAAAACAACAATACGAAACCAACAGGATTCTCTATAGCTTTTCACTTTCAGAAGCTGATGAAGCTGTACAAATTTTTTGCAGGATACCAGCAAAGTCAAAGCATGTGTGAATGTTAGGTATGAATGACAGTATGGTCTCACTAAGAATCTGTCCTTAATATTACCAAAGTCTCTGCTAGGAGGCCTAGCAGTATGAAATGCCAGCCTAATTGATGCTCAGTCTTCATTTTCTAGGTCCTCACATACATTGTGTCCATAGTTTTTTGAGAAAAAAAAAAGCAAGTTGCATGGTTCTGTGTATTAGCATGTGTCACGAGACACAGTTGCTGTTGCTGTTAACTCATTTTTCTTGTCACAAGACCTGCTGCTGGAGCTTTGTTTGGATGTGAAAGGAATTGTGATTCATCTGCAAACCTAGTTATACCATGAATAAAATAAATTTCTGTTTTTCAAACCCCAGAAGTGTAACAGATCGTTGCTTCTACGTTTTGATCATAGCTGTAGATTTCAACTGTGATAGTCTGGGTTGGTTAAAATAGATAAGATATCACTAAATACTGGTCTTGTCCTGGAACACTACTGAATGTTGTTTACGCAGCGTATAGAAAACAGCAGTTGGCTTTTGAGGAACTTACATTGTTTTTTCTTTCCCAACCAAACATAGACCTTCTGGAGACTAACACACTGACAATCCAAGTTTTTTCTTTTTTGTATTGCAGATAATTTCAGCTCTTTATGTGTCTTTTCTATATGAATTGTGTTCTTAGATATATAAATATATTTAGAACTGTTCAGAAAGAGTTCCTGAACAAGTTCCCGAGGCATTGTTCTGGCCTCATTTTTAAGTGGATTTGTTTCTGTTTTAGTGTAAGACTATCTTCAGTTCTTCTTCACCTTTTAAATTTAACCTTTAACAGAACATAGATGCAGAGCATTTCCACCAAACTCCATTTAAAAGAAGGAGATTGTAATGTTGGAAAGTTCTTTCTGTTATGAAATCTATGTTTGCTCATTTTGGGGTCTGATTTACTTCCTGGTAATCCCCATTTACAATGGCTTCATGATATTTTCCAGCAGAAAGCTTTCACAAGGTATGAAGTGGTTTATTCATAATAGTATAGAATAATCATTTACAATATAATAATAATGATGATGTTACATGCACATCTGTCACTTAGACATCCACATATATATTGCTTCGTTCTATTCCTAGAAATTGGAATTTTTGGACAGTTATTTGGAGAAATTCCATAAAAACTAATTAGGAGATGAGCTGCACAATTTCATTGAAAAAAAGAAACACATACAAATGTACTTATTTATATCTATGCATATGTGTATATGCAGGCTGTATATCTGATCCTCTGAAGAAAAATGGAAGCATTTCATTGACAGTCATAATCTGAAGGTTAAATGGTATATAAATGTAACCCTACATGTGTGAGAAAGTACAGGAAAGCAAACATGGCAACAGATCCGAGTTCATGCCTAGGAGTGTTCATCCATCAGCTACAAAAGTAGGATTTTTACTACCTGAGAAAAAGACTAGATTCTGTACCTGTAGGCTAAAATATTCACTTATGGATTGGGCAGTCTTCATGGTAGGAAAGTGTTAGAAAGTGTAAATTTCTAACCTTCATTGAGTTGATCATTTCACAAATGAGGTGGGATAGCAGTTAGACTTGCATTACTGGAAATTTGAATCAACATGCTAGGGGTTTCTTTTTGAAGATGCAGAACATATACCCTGAAGAGTATGGCTCAAAGCAGAAAATTATACAATCTAAGAATGAATTTGTAGGGTGCAAACCTGAAAAATTTACCATGTTTGATACTGCCTCTTTCAATACAATAAAAAGCAGATTAAGCGCATTCCAACCTTCACACTACCTGTCACAGGGTATGTTGTAATCCTAAAAAATTGTTCGTTACACTGTTTTATTAGTGAGAGATTGCTTGTCATTAAACATGCTGGCCAGTCCCTTGCAAAAGCATGCAGAGTTAAGAAGTTTTGCACAAGCATATCAAAGATTTAAACAGGAAATTGGAACAATCTGGCATCTATCACAGGTCTGCATAAACATCAATGTTACAATAAATATGCAGAAATTTATGAGATTTTGTATTCTAAAATCTTTATAATTTTAAACACTTCCAGTTGAATGACTACCCAATGTCCGTGAGTCATTTAAATGTTATCTGATCAACTTCAAATGAGACTTAAGTAAAGACTAAGCAGCGTGCCAAACTCCTGTACAAAATTAATTTTATGGATAGTGTAAAAGTGTGTGACTTCTTTATTTGAAGTCAATGTTTAACTGTTGACAGTTATTTGGAGAAAAAGCCAAGCAATTCTCAACATCCTAATGTAGCAGGAAGCAAACATGATTGCCTTAGTTTATTGTAATACCTTATTTCCCAGAAAAATACAGGAAAATAAGATACCATCACAGACGGATGGCACAGAAAAAGTTTAATTTTCTTTGTTTAACCTTAGTGTATTTAAAAAAAAAAAAAAAAGGAAGGAAAGAAAAAATAAGTGGGTTGAAGTGTCCTATTCTGATTGCTGACACATTGCATCATGTGTCTGCCATTAGGAATTTCAAATAGAAGCAGCTTTTGAGGACAGAGGTAGATATAGCGAGTGTATTTCATCACGAAACAAGAAGTAATAAAAATTCCAGTGGTGCTAACAAAATAACTCCAAATTCATTCATCTGATCACAAGACTAAAGGACTGGTCTTCTTCAGCTATTTTGTACTTCTCCACTGAAGCTAACCACAGTAGAAAAACATGGAGCTTTAGCTTATGCCTAATTAACTTTCGTGTTGTAGGTAAATACATTTCCACTTCAGGGCTTTTCTACAGAAAGTATTGAGTTCTTTCATTCAGATTTTTATCTGTAATGAAGTGTTTTAAGCACAGACAGGATTCAGAGTGATTTCTACATTGTGAACTAGCCTGTATTCCTCAAGAGCTGTTGGAACGTGATTATCTATAATGAAATTAAGAGCTTCATGTTTCTGGAATGCTGCAGTCCATTAAAAGTCAGTAAGAGATTGGATACAAGTCAATCAGACTTAAAAAAAAAAAAAAAAAGGTTTATCTATATAAATCACTTCTCAAGACTATTGTTAGTGTTTGTTTTTCAAAATTTCAGTCTCAATTTGTAAAATTCAGAGTAGTGAGAAATCAATGTCAAATGGCAAAGCAAAACCCCTGCTTGACTGGGCAGAACTGATGAAAATAGGCTTTTAGTTTTGAGAGGGTTTCTGTGTTGTTTTGGTTTGATTTTCTTTTATTTTCTTTTTAAGTTGTTTCTCCTTAGCAAAGAATATCTGATGCAGAATGATTGGCAAGATTAAAGCCATATGTCGTACTTCACCTTTCCCTGTCACCCTCATTATCTTACTCATCCTGAAATTGCATATATTGCCAGAGCAAGTTAAGACCTCATTGAAAAAAACATATTTCTAATTCTTGGACTGCAAGGAGTTATTAATAGAACAGGAAAAGCTTATCTCACTTACTTTGAGACCACAGGTTACAGTTGTTAAATGCTACTTACAAAAGTCTGTCATGAAAACTGACATCCTGGGTAATTTAAGGAAATGTGATCATGTCACTTTTTTTTTTCTTTTTTTTTTTTTTTTATAAACACATATTCTGTTCATTGTAAGACTTTTGTTTTTTTTAATGAGACCAGAATCAAAAGGTGAATATTGGCTTGTTTATTTCAGAATGATAAACTGAGACAATACAGCTCTTTGACATGCATTTTAATTGTTATAAATATCATTCTATTTATATCTGAATTGAAGCAAATTGCCAGAATTTTCTGAATAGGAAAATAATCTGCTAAGTCTAGTTCCTTTAAAAAATAAGATATGTGATAGTTTTTGAGCATCCTTAGCTCTTCAATGCCATTTTTTTCCGTGGGATTTCATGAATCTGAGCATCACATATTCCAGTAAGAGTGAACAGAAACTAACAATGAATATATGGAATAATTTGATTTTTTCACCTTTGCCTTTCTTTCCTTTTAAGGCAGCCTAAGACTGGAAAAAAAAATCTTACCAAAATGATGATTGTGTTATGAGAAATGCCAAATGGAAAGAGAATGGGATCATAGTAAAAAGGGTAAGGGAAGTGGGGGATTTTTCTTATTCTTCATTGTTTGAACAATACTGTGAATTCTTATCTTATTTTTCATTTTCATACCATTCAATGCCTCTGACACTGAAGTGAATAGTGGCCAGAAGTGCTAAACAGTTTGAGAAAGTGTATCTTGAAACTTCCAATCACAGAGCAAGAAATAACTTAAAGAATTATCACGAGACAAAACATCCTTGTGCAGTTTTGCGTTCTATAGTAAGTACATAGAGATTATGTACCAGAGATAAGCATTCAGCTTGTACAGATATGCATTCAGTTTGTGCAGTGCTTGTGCAAAAGAAATAAATAAATTCTTCAATTATTAGTAATACTATTAAGTATCCTTATCTATATATATGTCTTCTGTGCTGTCCATGAGTTTGTATTTTGAAGAATGAGACCTTACTAATTCACAATAGTTTTCCAGGCTCATTTCAGGTTCTGAACTTTCAAAGTAACGTGTATACTAACAAAGAGTTAAAAAGGGAGGTTACTTCATCACGACATGTACTTTATCTGTATAATCACTATCATTCAGTTTAAACTATTAATGATAATTCTTCATGGCTTGCTATTAAATGTTCTCTAGTACATTACACAAATGTACTGTAATTAAGTCTTAGCAATAACAAATTGCAATGAAATATTTAGTCATTAAGTTTTTCTGAGAAATTACAAATAGTCCAAAACTTTTTTTTTATATTCAAAGTGTGATGTATGGTTCAGAATACTAGGAATTATATAATAAATTTCTACATCTCTGAAGACTTTAAAATTCTTCATAAACATGAATACACTTAGTTTAATAACCTAGGTCGTGATCCCACAAAGTATTTACAGTGATTAAATTCAATGAAGCTTGAATTTATTTTCAGTTGTTCTCTATGGGTTTGGTACATGGAAAGAATTAACAAAAAATAACAGTCTTTTTTTCTTCTTGGAATCTTCAGAATTAATTAATAAAATATCTTCAATACATTTAATGAATTCTCTAGGGACTTGAATGCTGTTTATTGTGGGACTACCAAAGGGATCATAGATCAGATCAAAGAGAGACAGCCTTTGTCACAGTCCTTTTGATCTCTGTTAGTTTCACAGAGCTAAATGCTGATCTGAATGCTATCTGCCCAAGCTGGTCAAACTAAACTCACAGAAGAAAATATTCATTAGACATATTTTAGAAATCATCGCTTAAATGAACTCTTTTGACATTATCAAATGGCTGAGATTACATTAATGTGACCTTGTCACAGACCCCACATCATGCACACCTAGGCAAAAGCACCCACACACACAGAGGAGAAAAAAAACAACAAAAAAAAGCCCAAACAGCCCCTCCCCCCCCCAAAGCAAAACAAAAATAAACAACCACTTTTTAGCCATGAACCCCACATAATTTTCAATTAAACAGCAAGTCAGATGCCAAAATAGCATCAATGATTCCTTAACACATTTATCTGGCCCAGTCACCTGTAGATTTTTACCTGCTGCAAGCAGGTCCTGCACTGACTTGTAATACTGAGTTATATGGAGAAATCAAAGGACCAAAGCCAGGAAAAAAGCAACAGATGCTGCAGAAGGTGAGTGAACAGCTAGTAATCATATTGATGACATTACTAATTTATGTAGTTGACAGAATTTAAAATAGAAGTGAGGACTCATCTGTCATCATCATATCATCCATCATCACTCTGGTTCTCCAAGTAATATGCAGGCTGTTAATAATTTTAGTTTGTTTTGTTGTTATTCCACTTGGTTTGGTTTTGGGTCTTTTTTTTTTTAAGATTCAGGGACAACAAACACTTCATGGTGGCAAATATGAATGCCTATTTTTTTCTGTGGTAAAAAAGCAGATAGTGTAAACACAAATAAATTCATATTTATTAAAAAATAAACATCATAATAAAGGCACGTTCTTTGTGTTTTGTTTTGTTTTGTTTTTCTTTTTTCCTCCAGCATGTAATTAATATTCTGTCCCGTCTATAGGTTCAGTAGAATGAGAACTAGGCATGTTTCCAAAGTGGCATACTTGAAGAACAGATGCCTGTGGAACTGTGGCTTCTAGCTTTGCAACAAGCAATGCCAGTCCCAATCTATAGTCTCCTATCAGCTAGTGATATAATTTTCTCTTTTTTTTTGGAGCTTGAAAGTTTTTTGTCACATGATTACTGTGCTGTTTGGGAACTTTGTCTACAACAAACTCAGGACTAGAACCTACAAAATCCACTTCAGACATACAATAGGTTTTTAGAAAGTTAAGACGTAATATGACAAATTGCTTTATGTGTGTTTCAAAACAGTTTTAATTTTTATTATGTTGAAGATTTGAGTCCTGTGCAGATGTTTAAGTTCATTGTTAATTTAGTGAGTTATCACATAGAAGGTGTTAACAAGAAGGGTGTCAGTCATTAAGCTATGACAAGAGGTTAAAGTAACAAGATTAAGGCATTTAGACAGCTCCGAATTCAGGTGCCAAAACGTAGGTGTCTGGCATGTAGATATTTATATATGAACTAAATCTGTAAGTTTCCATCATTGTCTCTGCAGATCTAGTCAGTATAGTCAAGAGATACTAATCTTAGCCTAATGTTTGTTTTGTCATGTGTAGTGCACTAGTGTCTGTTGAACATTTTATCCAGACCTCCTTCGTCTATAAAGAGAATTTAGATATGCAGATCTCACATAGGCATGTTCAGACACCTAAATTTAGGTGTTTAAGACTGGAGTTGAATTCTGCTCTAGATCCGTTATCAGGTCACACTGCTGATAAGCCTTTTTACCAAAGTCTGAGGAGAACCAACTGCATGGATTTCACCTTTACAGTTTCAGAGGATGTCTGTATGACAGCTGAATCTTTGCAGCAGATTTTGGCTACAGGTAACAGAAGGCATGAGTGCTTCCAAGCATGGATCAAAGCTCTTGTCTCAAATACCTGCTAAAAGACACTGTTTCTGTACAGTCTTTTAAGATGTTTAGTTTCTCTCCTGTGTGGAGAGAAACAGTATACAAAACAGTATAAATATACAACAGAAAGATATGATTGAACCTGGACCTGGAAGCTGTGAAAACCTGTTGACTCAGTGGTATTGATGAAACATTGATTCCAGTTTAGGGAAAGAAATTAGCTGTCTTGGGTGATTTGTTGTGAATACGTATATTTGTGATGTTTCTGTTATTTAATAAATAATCAGTGTTTCTCATCTGGGAGTCAGTGTTATCTATTTTAGACTTTCTTACGTATTACCACAAAAATCAGTGAAAAGTCATCTCTAAATTCTGAAAACTTAACAGCAGCATAGTTTTATAAAATAAATAAAACAGACAAATAAATACTTTCCCACAAGCCCTAAATGATCTATTTCTGGTGTCAGTATTTTGGAGACATTTGGTTTTTGTTTTTTTTTCCATACTAAGATGGACTAGTTAAATATTTTTAGCATTTCCTTCACAGGTAGTATGTTTAAGAAAATGTTAGCCTCACTTTATTTAATATAGCTAAACAGATTGTTTAGCAGTTGTACAAGTTAAGTAGACAAAAGAGGTCTTTTTTCTGGGGTAAGGAAGGAACACATAAACAATGCAGTGCTTTGATTGATGAGAACATGTGGAAAATAATAGATTTTCATGCAACCTTTTTTACTCTAGTGAGAGGTGTGATTCCCTGTCATCGTTATTGATTCTCATTAATGAGGAAAAGTGTCAAAATGTACTTTTGACACTATCACTCCCAAAGTCGTAACACCAGGTTTTTTTGTTGAAATAAGTTCATTCTTTTCCCAGTCTAGGACCTGATTATTCATTAACCCCACACCTGCAAACAAGCATAACTGTGAAAAAGAACTACCTTCTTACTCCTATGTGGGTCACGTGAAGCTTGATTTTGTGAAAACAAAGTCAGTGGGTATCATTTGGCAGAGTAGAAGTCTTATCCCTGTCCATTATAAACTGAGGCTATGTAAGGAGGGTGTGATGGTTTTGGCTTGGATAGAGTTAATTTTCTTCATAGTACCTAGTATAGGGCTATGTTTTGGATTTGTGCTGGAAACAGTGTTGATAATACAGGCATGTCTTAGTTTTTGCTGAGCAGTGCTTGTACAGAGTCAAGGCCTTTTCTGCTCCTCATCCTGACCCATCAGTGAGTAGGCTTGGGGTGCACAAAAATTAGGGAGACACAGCCGGGACAGTTGACCCCAACTCACCAAAGGGATATTCCATACCATATGACGTCATGCTCGACATGGGGAATAAAACTAGGGGGGAAGGTTGGCCAGGGGTGGCTGCTTCGGGATTGACTGGACATCAGTCAGTCCATAATGAGCAATTTGCATCACTTGTCTTTCTTGGGTTTTATTTCTCTCTGTTATTTTCCTTTTCATGACAAATTATTATTATTATTAATTATGATTATTACTACTACTCTTACTACTACTATTACTATTATTATAATTATTAAATTATTTTATTTCAATTATTAAACTTTTATTATCTCAGACCATGAGTTTTCTCACTTTTCTAATTACCTTCCCCCCATCCCACTGCAGGGAGTGAGCAAGCAGCTGTGTGGTGCTTACTTGCCAACTGTGGTTAAACCACAACAGAGGGTCATGGAAAAGGAAAGATGTGGGACACCCTTGCTCTAGTTCCTGCCATAGCTGTAGTGTCCAGTACCAAGAATTGTTTTATTTTCAATTACCTTAGTTATGACCAGTGTCACTTAGCGTTTAGAGGAAAATTGAGAATTCCATAAATGTGCCAGGTTTTGACTCTTTCTTCCTGTTTCATTTCAGTTCTTTGCTGATGTAGGATCATATCCATCCCTATTTTTAAAGGACAGGGGAGGGGAAAAAAGAACAGTAAAGAAATTAAATTCCAGGATTGTGGATTGAATAGAACATAAATCAGGTGCTATGCCAGCATTATTTAAAGCTCTTTATCATGAGATCTTACTGTCTTATCTTTCTTTGTGCGTTGTGGTTCTCCCATAGCATGTTTTAAAAAATAAATATTTAAGATATTATACTTCACAAGACATTACTGAAGACTCCCAATTTGTGTAATTTCTTACTCCATTTACCCTGAGAAACAGAGTCTCCAAAACTGTGTTCCTGAAACCATCCTCCTTGTCTGCCATTAGAGATGACTACACAGACCAGAAGATACCAGATGATCTCACCTTGAGATTTTGTGGAGTACAGTCGCATAGACTCCAAAGACACGAAATCCATTTTTCTGTTCCTGTAGAAAATGTTATTACAAGTCATTTTTCTTCATGTAACAAAATCTTAAAACAATTTTCTATTTTATTAAGGAGCCTTAATATAAGAAGCTTCCAGAATGCAATCTGTCTAGTCTATTCTTAGAACTATTCAGGAAAAGGATTCTGTTTCTTAAGTATCTTTCTGAATCAGACTCATTTGTTCTTTTCCTTAAGTAACATGCTTATATGGAATCAGGAATTTAGTGTTAGGCCAATAAATACTTCAAAACTCATCGGAAATATCCACTCAATAAAGAAAAGCCTCATCAATTAAGTTAAAACTTACACAAAAGCCTTCCTAGTATTGATTCCTTTTCTATGGTGTTCTGCACTCTATCCCAATGTTTCTTTGGGTTATTAGCTCTGACACTTCAGTCTTCCCCAAACACAGTTGGGGAGGGTTACAATGTGCTGGCAGGACACTGCATTCTTCGCTAGGAGGTTGATAATCGTAGTTGTTTGGTTTTTTTTTTTTTCCATTTCTTTGTTGTGCAGAGAATGGCTTCTGAATGGCTTCAGAATACTGAGCCTGGGCTTACTTTTACATATGTTTTTATGACAATGTGCTTCTGTTTCATTGATTCCCAACTAAAGTTTGAAACTTACACGGCAGTCTCCTCCATCCTTAACTTTTTCAAAGGGCTGCTGTTTGTTATGGAGGAATCACCTTGGGGTTTCAGACCTTTACTGCAAATGATATTCCCAGGGTTTAAACTATGATGGATCAAGCAATAGCTGCTTAAATACTAGGGAATTGTTGCAAGATATGTCAATCAGTTCAGACCAACACAATTCTAGCCATGTCTGGAGAGTGTGCACTGTCAGGTACTTAATAAGTTTGTGCACTAGTAATGGCAAACAATTAAGAATACTGGACTACATTTGCTTTTTTCATACAGTAAGCATCTCAAAGATAACCAAAGATGTTTAAAATCAGAAGAAAATGTTCTCTTAGGCTATATATGAAAATAATTTTCATTAGAAATGCAGAAAGCTTCAAGGTAACCAAATAGAAATTAAATAGTGTTTGTAAGAAACTCGTACCTTTGATCTTTGCAGGACAGGTCTTGCTTTGGGTTTGACTTCAGTTATTCATTAAACTTCAGCAGAAAGCTCTGCATAGCTCTCTTGATTCCTGGAAAGTTTTCCCATCTATCTTCCATGGAACTAGTCAGCAGTCTTCTCTCAGCAGTCTCTCAGAGCTCAATTCAATTCCCGGTAAACGTGGCACCTCATGGTGTTTGAGAGTCTGTAGGATACCTAAAACAACTGAAGTGTTTTTTCAGGTATGACACAGGATTTATTAAAAGTTTTGAAGCCTTTTGGATTAACGGACAGAGGTTAGATGCTCCACAGAATGTAAATAATACCAAGTACGTTTATTTGGAGTGATTACTTTGAAACAAATCCTTGCTGTTTTCCTTTCTCTCCATTTGCCACTTTCTTATGGACATATAATCTCTAAACCCTTTTTACCATCAGATATGATCAGTTACTTTGCAACTAAAAAGCAATCTCCACTTTCTTTCAGTGACTTCCATCTGATCTAGTCACTCAAAGAAATATAGTATATGAGTGAAAAGACGGAGCTCAAGTAGATAGCATCTGACAGAGTTTTCAGTTCAGTGTATGAAATAGAAGTCATAAAAGAAAAATTGTTGCTGTCAAGTTAAAGCACACAGTGTTGTGATAAAAAAAGTATCTGTGTTGATTCTAATTGAAATGTAATTAACCGATATTTTAAAATTAAAATAAATTTTATTTTTTTAACTGCAGTTTCTATTTTTAAGTAAAGTATGATTTGAAATGAAAAATTACAACACAATTTTAAAAATAATTGATAAGAATATTTATTTGTTTGGGAAATATGTTTTGACATTTCCATGGCAAACTATATCATTACTAAAATTTCAGAATGGTTTTCCATTAAAAAAAAATACAAAATTACATTTGAATTTATGGTACTCTCAAAACCATGAAATTTCAGGTTTCGTAGATTAGCCATTCATTCCAAAAGCTTATCTTTGGCACTTCAGGGCATGCTCTAGTGACAGAGATTATAGGGTGGTTTTTTTTGTGTGTGTATGGTTGGTCTCGATAATCTCAAATGTCCTTTCCAACCATGAAGATTCTATGATTCCATGAAAGAATTATTACCGTTGTTTTTACCAGTTTCATGTCTTGGGAAGAATGGCTATGAAGAATCTTGAGGCTGTGTAATTTTTCACATGTTACACATTGGCTAGTTACTATGGATAAAATTAAGTTCCTGTGTCATGATTATGACCTGACTAAGAACCACCATAAATACAGAATAAGAAACACACAAATACTGTAACATACCCTCTGTATCATCGGGAACATTTTGAGCCTTCTTAGGCAATAAGTGAGTCCCCAGTGGTAAAAACTAAGTCTTCATTTTTTCTAGTATTTTAATTCCTTTATCAAAGCTTAACAAATAATAAGTAACAGTAATAATTGTGTCCTCACTGTACATTTTCAGAAAGGACAAAAACCACAGTAAGCCAAAAGGAAAATTCTTGAGAAGTGTCAGTCAGAAGGGAAATCACACAACTTCTCCTAGGGAAAATGCTATTGGAAAGGGATGAGCTATAGTGATATAGTTCCAGACAGAAAAGAGAGTGCGAGAAGCCAAGAAGTAAATAAATTGGAAACAGGAACTAAATTTGCCAGGTTACCACCAAAATAATTTTTTACTACATTTCTTCCAGAGTGTTTTATGTCACATTTTTGTCTGTTTCCCTTTAGTTAGTTTTTTCCTTAAAATATGATGCAATGCATTCTTTCATAGTAATTTCGTTTGGTTTGGTTGTCAAAGTAGAAACCACATCACTTAACTAAAAGTATCTAAAAAGCTTGGTATTTATTCTAAATTACTCTGTAGGTATTCTTTGGAAACAAGAGATTGCACCTCTGTAAAACAGTTGACCTCACCTGTCGTAGAACACAGACATTCATTCCCTGTATTGAAAATGAATTCTCGATGAACTCCCTTTATTAAAATAAAATAATAAGAAAAGTTATATTGTTAGCTCAACATAAATGCTAATTTAAGTTTCTAAACCTGGGCGCTGCCTGGTCAGCATTTATGTATGCCAACATTTTTCATTCTGATTGATGTTGGATGCTGATTAGCCATTTACAATATCCTCACGTCTTCATTCAGGCTAATGGCAAATGACTGCATTATTTCTTGCCAGCAGCAAGATGGAGAGAAAAGAAGGGGATGTTCTTTAGACCATGTAATGCAGTGATTATAACATGCAGACATAAACTGCTCATTTACAAGAAAAGTCAGGAGAAGGTGCTTCACAGAAAATTTCACGCCAGATTCGGGAGGTACGTTGTTTCTTCTGGGTTATAGAATGTAGTTGTGTTCAGTAGGCAATACCCTAAAATGAAAGAACTAAACAATAGCCTCCAGAAAGATCTCTCAATTATTTAACCCTGATTATTAGTACATTTGAAGCAACTCCAGAAGTCTTAGTATTCACTTAACTAGTTATCACCTTTTACACAGTGATTGCTCATTAACCTTGCACTTTTATTTGAATACATTTCAGTAGAATGCATGCTTTGGAACATATAAATGTCTTGATCGGCAAAGTTTCAGCTGAAAACCTTATGTGACAAATCAAATGGGCTAATAACTGAAATCCATAAAGTTTTCAAGAGAAAAACAAAATTCAGATAACTTTTTTTGGGCACACTAAAGATACTAAAAATACTAATAAATGAAGGATAAATAAGGTAGAAAACAAAAGATGTTGAGTTAGGTTAACAAAATAATTGTGAAATCAAACTATATTTCTGATATACTGTATTCTTGGGAATATTTCCAACATCACATATAAAATGTTTGTTAACTTCTCAATGCATAACATTTATTACTGTTTCACATCTAAGGATAATACTGTTTTTATGCAGGTGCTTAGAAAATCTGCTACCTTCTCATGACTTTTGTTTGCTTTTTTTTTCAGTGCAAATTAAAATTACAAGAAGAATTTGTCTTATTTTATTCTTGTAGGTTTTGAAAAAAAAAACCCCAAACAAAACAGAACAAAGCAAAACAAACCAAAAACCCCAAGCAAAACCACAAATACTTTAGTTAATCACCAGTCAGAATTTATAAACACTTTCTTTGCTGAAATTTTATTTGGCATTTAAGTTTCCATCCCAGGGGCAGTTTGTAGTTCAAGTTTAAAAGCAAACCACTTTAGATGTTTTTGAATGATGTGTCTGTAGAAAAGAAGTTCTTGACCATTCCACTTATTTCTGGAAATGGAAATTAAGGACAAATTTTAAATAGTAAGGTGTATATATGCATATATGTATCTTCAGACAGATATTCCTTATGCTGGCTCAGGAATTTTTTATTTAAAATAAAATCAAAGATGATTCATAAGATTAAGCATCCACACAGGGTGCCAGTGAGATGGGAAGAGAAAAAAAGAAAGTTTTAGTACATGTATGTAGAAAAAAATAACTACAGACTGTCATATTTTCTTTATTAAAGATAGCTGATGTGATTTGTGTTAAGGCTGTGTATTCTTATTAATCGTAAGACAAAATAATAGAAGACATCTAAATAAATACATCATTTGAAATACATAAAACATAGATCACGCAGGATCAGCCATATGTATTTGCAGTTACCATGACTATGCATACTAATCTGCATACCCACATTCAAATGGGTGTGTCCAATTAATTAAATGTCTCAGTGTTCATTTTACTGATAAACATAAAATCAAATATTTTCATAAACAAATGTAGATTCATGTATATGTGTTATCTGTTAGCATACATCCTTGGTGTCAGATTGTTTTCTAACCAGTTTATTGCAGAAGAAGAAAAAATCCAATTACTTCCTGTATTATTTTGAATGAAATGTAGCTAATTTCCCCACAGCTTCACCTATTCCCCACCCTACCTGTGTAGCTTAGTTGTTATAATTAACTTAAAATATATTAAGCAAACTCAGTTATACACCTGTATTTTAAGAAACATATTTTTCTGTGTGTGTTATTCTCTCCTTAAAAGAGAATGTCGAAAGCAGTATAGCTTTCTGTAGTTTTACATTTTACCAGTGTATAAACTTGTCTCAGTAGGCTAACAATGTAAACACTTGAAACTTACTGACAAGCCAAGCTGAAACTGTGGGGAAAGATCTGGATAGATAACCTGTACTAAAATCTACTACAAATCTATGTTCTTATTAGGAGTGCCAGAGCTGAAAAATTGAAATGCAAGGTTGCATGACAAAGGTAGCTATTTAAGGTTTACGTCACTTTTGAAGATATCTATATTTTAAGTTATTTTCAGCAAACTTAAAATCTTACTGCTGTAAAGTGGACATATACAGTGTTTGGGTTCTTTACAGGATAAGATACGTTTGAACTGTATCCTGGTGTTTGATCCTATTCTATTCACAGGGTTTGGATGATTATTTATTTCCTTTTTGGATGAATAGAATGACAGTAAAATAATGGCTGACTTTATTGTCTGTTGAAATAATCAATGAAGTAATCTGAAAAACTCTGATATTGTCTAATGACTCAGATCAAAAAGATTTTCGCAAGCCGTTATCTTGATACAAGCAATTACAATAAAACAAATAGCTTTGATTTCAAGGTGATAAGTGGGAAGATCCAAAGATTCTTTCTGCAGACTGCTTCCATGAGTCCATTTTAGCTGAAGGGAGTCCCACGGTACCTTAACACAAGCATTTGAAAACTATAAGCGCAGAAGGTGGTCACAATTTATTTAAGAATTTCAGGGAAATTTTTCCAGGGTAAATGGTGACACTAAAGATATACAGTAGCTATTTGTCTGCAGGTAGGAAGTTCACATCCAATATCATCTGTCATAGGCAGCATACAGTCTTCAGATTATAGAATCATAGAATGGTTTGTGTTGGAAGGGACCTTTAAAGATCATCTGGTCCAACCCCCCTGCAATGAGCAGCAACACCTTCAACTTAGCACTGGTAAGGCCAAACCTGGAGTGCTGTGTCCTATTCTGGGCTCCTCAGTGCAAGAGGGACACAGACATGCTGGAGGGAGTCCAGCGAAGGGCCACAATGATGATTAAAGGACTGGAGCATCTTTCATGCAAGGAGAGAAGGCAGAGCGAGCTGTGACTGATCAATCTGGAGAAAAGAAGTCTCGGGGGTATCTTACCAATTTGTATAAATACCTGAAGCGAGAGTGTAAAGAAGATGGAGTCAGACTCTTCTTAAAATGGAGAACAGGCAATGGAAACAAATTCAAATACAGGAAATTTTATGCAAGCTTGAGAAAAAAACATTTTTTACTGTTACAGCTGCCAAACACTTGAAAAGATTGCCTGGAGAGGTTGTGCAGTCTTCATTCCTGGAAGTATTCAAAACCAAGCAGACAAAGCCCTGAGCCACCTACTCTAGTTTATCCTGCTATGAGTAGAAGGGTTTGGACTAGGCTATCTCTGCAAGTCCCTTCCAACCTCTTTCATGATGGGATTCCGTGGATCTATGGAAATAACAAAAGCAATAATGTGTTGACTCCAAAACATTTTCTCACTCCAAATCCTCCCCTTTCAGAAAGACAACATCGAAGTACTTGGCTAGAGATAAATCAATGTAACAAACTCAACTTATTCCTTGCAAATCAGTAAAACGTAGTGTTTCAGGGAGAAGTGTAATATTCTTCCTATCTAAAAGTGAATGAGACAAGCGAAGTACTCCAAAAGTGACAAGAAAATAATGGTGTTCCAATTTAAATACCACTAAACTACACAAAGTAATTCATTATGTAATGCTTGCTGAACCTCTTCTAAACTGGTCTTTGTATTTTAATGCATGATATTTTTATACTGATACTATATACTTTATCAGGCAGTATTTCAGAGAGGTTAGAGGTGATGTAAAGTCCTTTGATATAGAATGCCATAAATTTTCTTTTTTATTTGAAAGTATATAATTTTCTGAATATTGCTTATTTTAGACTCAGGAAACTAATTTTAACTTGAAGCTAAACTGCTTTAGAATAACAGATATCATAATTTGTTAGTCATTGCATTAATATAATTCTGCCCCTGAAATTATTTGCAATGGTATTAAAAATCTTCTGTTAATGCTGCTTATTTGGAGATTATGCTTAAAAATCTAATGTGTATCATTGAGGAAATAAGTATAGAGTAACTTGTCAGAGCAACATCAAATTTAGACATGAAATGCCTACAAATGGGAGATTTCAGAGTCTTGCAGAGAAAATTGGAAACTTAGTATGCTTCTCACTCTTTAAATCCCAGAAGAGATAAACATTTCTTGCTCAATTAGGGTTCCTGCCATAGCAAAAAAGACTTTTGTAGAATAAATTTGTTTGGTTGCTGTAATAGGTGATTGTAATAGGATGTAGCTGGGAGTCAAATGTATTACCTAATTATGGTGTGTGGACATTGTTATATAGTGTTTATTACACGTTAGTTTATTTTATTTAAATGGTAAAAGTATAACAAGGGGAAGGACTCCTCCATTTGCCTTTATCTACATAGTATATTAAAACATTAAGCTGTAATAAAGTCTGAACAGTATTTTGACCAGCTTCCTCCAAAATTTAAGGTATTTTTACTATAAATATAACATGAAATTAGTGTTGAGTAAATTAATTACATTTCCTGTATCTGAGATAAACACATGAATTGTGAGGCAGAGCTCTTCTGTTGTTTTGTGAAGGTCTGAGACTTTTTTGATACAAAATAATAAGAAAATTTAAAACTCAACATATACATCAAAGCAAGCATGTCCGGCTTTCTTCTCTAACCTTGGGATCTACATGTGTTCTTCCCACTTTCAAAACACAATGCCACCTGTATTTCATTCTTCTGAGAAGAATATCTAAAACCAAAATAAAAAAAAAAAAAAAAGGAATATATACTAAGCCACAGCTATATATACCAAACTATAGCTACTTTGAGTTTAGATATAATTATGAGCTATGCTACAGTCTGGGTATGGGTGGGGAAGGTGTCACAATTTGAGACATCTCTTTTTTTGTTTAAATTACAACATAATAAATGTAACACAAGATACATAATGAACAGCACTAAGCATTTGTTTTTGAAGCGCTTCATTTCTGAACACAGCCCCTCAGAAGAGGTTTTCTTTGACCATATTTTTGCTGTATTTTACCAATATATTAGTCGATATGTTTGTATGATTTACACAGTGTTTTTCTCATTTACGATCCCTGAGATATATCGCTTGCCTTAAAGATTTGGTTCTCTTTCCCCTCTGGTATATATTGTTTTACCAATTAATGTACCTGACTGGATAATTCTTTCCTCACTTAAGCCCTAATCCATGGTTGAGCTTCTTTAGTATGACCTTCTGTGGTTCACAGACAAGCCTTTGAAGGAAACAGATTAAAACTGAGAACACTTTATGAAAAATAAAGAAAATCATACCAGTAAGTCAGTATACCTAACCTTGTAACTCGTTGACACACTTAGACCTAGAGGTATGCTCTCCCCAATGCTTGATTTAAGAGGATGATGCAGTTATTAATGCTTTATGCAGTTCCATGTGTCAAGTATATGTTAATATACGTCATATATACATAAAAACATAGCAACTCCAATTTCATGTCAGAGCAAAGATTCATTTAAGCCACCATCAAATCTTCAACACAGCCGGTATTGTATGCTTAGAGAAAGCATATGAAATATATGAAATATGAAAGAGAAAAGTCTTCTTTTGGGTAGTCTTTTAGCTTCTGTCACAATTTCACTGCCATTAAATCAATTAAAAGAAAAATTCCCAGTCCCACCTACATCTGACATAGCTAAAGGCCTACCACAGTCTCCCTGAACTTCAGTTGTTTTTACCGAATTTCCATGATATGTTGTCCTGGTTCTGGTGGGGATAGGGTTAACTTTTCCTGGTATTCCATGCCATGTGAGCCACGCCCACCCTGAGCTGCCGGGGGAGGGGGCAGGAAGTTGCTGCTTAAAAGCGGGCTGGGGTGTCCCGGGTCCGGCTGGTCGGCGAGCGGCGGGGAGCGGCGGTTCTGTAATCGCGTTTGTATATTCCCCTATCCGTGTTGTTGTTGTTGTTGTTGTTGTCGTTGTTGTTGTTGTCGTTGTTGTTGTTGTCGTCGTCGTCGTCGTCGTCGTCGTCGTCGTCGTCGTCGTCGTCGTCGTCGTCGTCGTTGTTGTTGTTGTCGTTGTCGTTGTCGTTGTCGTTGTCGTTGTTGTTGTTGTTGTTGTTGTTGTTGTTGTTGTTTGCATGTTCCCTTTGCTGTTCTGTTAAACTGCCTTTGTCCCAACCCAAGAGTCTTGCCTTTTCTTACGATCCTTCCTGTATTAGGAAGGCACGTGCGAGCGGCACGTGGTTCTTTGTTGCCATCTGAGGCTAAACCACGACAGTCCTTTTTGGCGCCCAACGTGGGGCCAGAAGGGTTGAGATAACTGGTCATCATGTTGCTTGGTTTGTTCTCATGGCTGTGTTACATAAATTCCTATATGGCTTATGTACTCCCTGCGATGCTGTTTACCATGTCTGGAAGAGGGATGAGGATTATCATTCTGCTGTCCTGTGCGATATCTGTTTATGATATGATAACATCACTGTTCAGACGGTTATTTTGGGGTGTTTATGTGGTTTTGTTGTCCTGTCCGTACATTGGACACCGTCTCTCAGAATTTGTTAATAGTTTCCCCAGCCCTTTTGCCTCCCTTTTCTCCTTCGGGTCAGGTATGACAGCTTTTGAGAATCTTGAATATCCTTGGGATACTCAAACTAGTGTGTTCCTAGTGCTATGTCTCCTGAATACGTTCCAGGTCTTGTTTAGGGTTAAGCGACTATTTAAGACTACCACCCGGAGATCTGCTCCGAGGCTGGATAGTCAGGGGTGGCATGGCATGTGGGAGAGCATGGGCAGGTACCTAGAGAACTACTCGCCTCCAATGGTCTGGGACTTCACCCCTGAACAATTACAGGACCCTGATAAAGTGGTAGAATATTTGAAGGGAAAATGTTGTGGCTATTCTAGAGAGGCACAACTCACCGCGCTGTGCTGGGCCCTGGCCAGTATCTACCAGGCACTGCTCAGAATTATGCAGCACCCTCAAGGGGAAGAGATGGAAACCAGACTGGCGGCCCCTGCGGCTGCTGCAGCCCCTGCGGCAGCCCCTGCGGCGGCCCCTGCGGCTGCTGCAGCCCCTGCGGCGGCCCCTGCGGCTACTGCAACCCCCGTGGTAGCCACTGCCACTGAACCAGAGAACCAACCCGTGCCGGTATCAGTTGCCCCCATACAGAAGAAGAAGTACACAAAGAAATCAGTTCGCTTAGTAAGAGATGATGATGAACCAGGGCCATCACGAGAGCAGGAGGAAGAGGCAGAACCAGACATAATCACCCGATCCCTATCCTTGAGTGAGCTGCGGGATATGCGAAAAGATTTCAGCCGACTTTCAGGCGAGCACATTGTCACCTGGCTGCTCCGGTGCTGGGATAATGGGGCCAGTAGCCTGGAATTAGAGGGTAGGGAGGCCAGGCAGCTGGGATCCCTGTCTAGGGAAGGCGGCATTGACAAGGCGATTGGGAAAAAGACCCAAGCCCTCAGCCTCTGGAAACGACTCCTGTCAGGCGTGAGGGAGAGGTACCCCTTCAGTGAGGATGTTGTATGTCAGCCAAGCAAGTGGACTACCATGGAAAGAGGTATCCAGTACCTGAGAGAATTAGCCGTGCGGGAGATGATTTACTATGACTTGGACAATGCCGACTTACCCACAGACCCTGATGAGGTGCGATGCACAAGGCCCATGTGGCGGAAGTTTGTACGGAGCGCACCATCGTCATATGCCAACTCCCTGGCAGTAATGGAATGGAAAGGTGAAGAGGGACCAACGGTGGATGAGGTAGCTGGCCGGCTCCGGCGATATGAAGAAAGTCTCTCTTCCCCCCTTGTCTCAGCTGTGGAGAAACTGTCGCGGAAGGTCCAGCAACTTGAAGAGAATATGTCCTACTCCCCACCTGCACGGGCCAGCATCTCAGCTATTAGAAGCAGGCATTTCCCCACTCAAGAGAGAGAGTACAGAGGGTACACACCACGAGGCACCCTGTGGTTCTACCTGCGGGACCACGGAGAGGACATGAGGAAGTGGGATGGACGACCTACTTCGATCCTGCGGACACGGGTACAGGAGTTGCAAGGAAGGACAACCACAAAAGGGGATCCCTCCAGGAAAAGTGCCGCCCCAGTTTCCAGTGGACCGTTCCCCAGACAAAGCAGAAGGCCTGATCTTGCTTCTGATCCTCTTGAAGGAACTTCCAAGTCATTTATGCAAGAAGTGAGTAATGGATACTATGACGAGTATTAGGGGGGCCCTGCCTCCGGCCAGGTGGAGGAAAGGGACAACCGGGTTTATTGGACGGTGTGGATTCGATGGCCTGGCACATCAGACCCACAGGAGTATAAGGCTCTAGTGGACACGGGTGCGCAGTGTACTTTAATACCATCAAGCTATAGAGGGGCAGAACCCATTTGTATTTCTGGGGTGACAGGGGGATCCCAAGAGTTGACTGTACTGGAGGCAGAAGTGAGCCTAACTGGGAATGAGTGGCAAAAGCATCCCATTGTGACTGGCCCAGAGGCTCCATGCATCCTTGGTATAGATTACCTCAGGAGAGGGTATTTTAAGGACCCAAAAGGGTACCGCTGGGCCTTTGGCATAGCTGCTTTGGAGACAGAGGAAGTTAAACAGTTGTCTGCCTTGCCTGGTCTCTCGGAGGATTCTTCTGTTGTGGGGTTGTTGAGGGTCAAAGAACAACAGGTGCCGATTGCTACCACAACGGTGCATCGGCGGCAGTATCGCACTAACCGAGACTCTCTGATTCCCATCCATGAGCTGATTCGTCAACTAGAGGTTCAAGGAGTGATCAGCAAGACTCGCTCACCCTTTAACAGTCCCATATGGCCGGTGCGAAAATCTAATGGAGAGTGGAGGCTAACTGTAGACTATCGTGGTCTGAATGAAGTCACGCCACCGCTGAGTGCTGCCGTGCCGGACATGCTAGAACTCCAGTACGAACTGGAGTCCAAGGCAGCCAAGTGGTATGCCACGATTGATATAGCGAATGCATTCTTCTCAATCCCTTTGGCAGCAGAGTGCAGGCCACAGTTTGCTTTCACTTGGAGGGGCGTCCAATACACCTGGAATCGACTGCCCCAGGGGTGGAAACACAGCCCCACCATTTGCCATGGACTGATCCAGACTGCACTGGAACAGGGTGAAGCTCCAGAACATCTGCAGTACATTGATGACATCATTGTATGGGGAAACACAGCAGAAGAAGTTTTTGAGAAAGGGAGTAAAATAGTCCAAATCCTTCTGAACGCTGGTTTTGCTATAAAGCGAAGTAAGGTCAAGGGACCTGCGCAGGAGATCCAGTTTTTAGGAATAAAATGGCAAGATGGACGCCGTCAGATTCCAATGGATGTGATCAACAAAATAGCAGCTATGTCTCCACCAACTAGTAGAAAGGAAACACAGGCTTTCTTAGGTATTGTGGGTTTTTGGAGAATGCATATCCCAGATTACAGTCAAATTGTAAGCCCTCTGTATCAAGTAACCCGGAAGAAGAATGATTTTAAATGGGGTCCTGAGCAACGACAAGCTTTTGAACAAATCAAACAGGAAATAGTCCATGCAGTGGCCCTGGGGCCAGTCCGGGCAGGACAAGATGTTAAAAATGTGCTCTATACCGCAGCCGGGGAGAACGGCCCTACCTGGAGCCTCTGGCAGAAAGCACCAGGGGAGACTCGAGGTCGACCCCTAGGGTTTTGGAGTCGTGGATACAGAGGATCCGAAGCCCGCTACACTCCAACAGAAAAAGAGATATTGGCAGCATATGAAGGGGTTCGAGCTGCTTCGGAAGTAGTTGGTACAGAAGCACAGCTCCTCTTAGCACCTCGACTGCCGGTGCTGGGTTGGATGTTCAAAGAAAGGGTCCCCACCACACATCATGCAACCGATGCTACATGGAGTAAGTGGATTGCACTGATCACGCAGCGAACTCGAATGGGAAACCCCAGTCGCCCAGGAATTCTGGAAGTGATCATGGACTGGCCAGAAGGCAAGGATTTCGGAATGTCACCAGAGGAGGAGGTGACGCGTGCAGAAGAGGCCCCACCATATAATAAACTGCCAGAAAATGAGAAGAAATATGCCCTGTTCACTGATGGGTCCTGCCGTATTGTGGGAAAGCATCGAAAGTGGAAGGCTGCTGTGTGGAGTCCTACACGACGGGTTGCAGAAGCCAGTGAGGGACAGGGTGAATCGAGCCAGTTTGCAGAGGTGAAGGCTATTCAGCTGGCTTTGGACATTGCTGCGCGAGAAAAATGGCCAGTACTTTATCTCTACACTGACTCATGGATGGTGGCAAATGCTCTGTGGGGGTGGTTACAGCAGTGGAAGCAGGGCAACTGGCAGCGCAGAGGCAAACCCATCTGGGCTGCTGAACTGTGGAAAGATATTGCTGCCCGGATAGAGAATCTGGTTGTGAAAGTACGCCATGTAGATGCCCATGTACCGAAGAATCGGGCCACGGAGGAACATCAGAACAACCAGCAGGTGGATCGGGCTGCTAGCATTGAAGTGGCTCAGGTGGATCTGGACTGGCAACGTAAGGGTGAACTATTCATAGCTCGGTGGGCCCATGACTCCTCAGGCCATCAAGGGAGAGATGCGACATATAGATGGGCTCGTGACCGAGGGGTGGACTTGACCATGGACACTATTGCACAGGTCATCCATGAATGTGAGACATGCGCTGCGATCAAACAAGCCAAGCGTTTGAAGCCTCTTTGGTATGGAGGGCGATGGCTGAAATACAAATATGGGGAGGCCTGGCAGATTGATTATATCAGACTGCCACAAACCCGTCAAGGCAAGCGCTATGTGCTCACAATGGTGGAAGCAACCACTGGATGGCTGGAAACATACCCTGTGCCCCATGCCACTGCCCGGAACACTATCCTGGGCCTTGAAAAGCAAGTCCTGTGGCGACATGGTACCCCAGAGAGAATTGAGTCGGACAACGGGACTCATTTCCGAAACAGCCTCATAGACACCTGGGCCAAAGAGCATGGTATCGAGTGGGTGTATCACATCCCCTATCACGCACCAGCCTCTGGGAAGATAGAACGATACAATGGACTGTTAAAAACTACACTGAGAGCAATGGGTGGTGGGACTTTAAAACACTGGGATACACATTTAGCAAAAGCTACCTGGCTAGTTAACACCAGGGGATCTAACAATCGGGCTGGCCCTGCCCAATCAAAACTTCCACGTACTGTAGAAGGGGATAAAGTCCCCGTAGTGCACATGAAGAATATGCTAGGGAAGACAGTCTGGGTTAGTCCTGCCTCAGGCAAAGGCAAACCCATCCGTGGGATTGCTTTTGCCCAAGGACCTGGGTGCACTTGGTGGGTGATGCGGCAGGATGGGGAAGTCCGATGTGTACCTCATGGGGATCTGATTTTGGGCGAGAATAGCCAATGAATCAAATTGTGTGCTGTTAATTGATAAGTAACACTGTCACTGTATGTCCTCATTGCTATAATTGATATCAGTTGTACTACAAGTAAGGCACAGGGATGATGGGATAAGAACTGATCTCAGCAGCTGGCGCCCAGCAGTTTCCTCAAGATCTACATCTTCAACCCACGGACTGCGTGCATGAGCCACACCAGGTGCACCAGTCACAAGCTCTGAAAAATACAGCATGCAACAGACCAGCACCACCCAGCATCTCACCTGCCCTGAGAGACTGTTCTAACAAATGGAGCCCAAAGCCGTGGATTAAAAGAACTCAACGGACACTTTGGACGGATGACCCATAAACTAAGGGCATTATATGTGTGTATATATATATATATATAACAGGGGAAAGTGGTGGCAATTCATTGGAACCTGCTGGGCATGGCATAGATGGTATGGAATAAGGGGTGGATAATGTCCTGGTTCCGGTGGGGATAGGGTTAACTTTTCCTGGTATTCCATGCCATGTGAGCCACGCCCACCCTGAGCTGCCGGGGGAGGGGGCAGGAAGTTGCTGCTTAAAAGCGGGCTGGGGCGTCCCGGGTCCGGCTGGTCGGCGAGCGGCGGGGAGCGGCGGTTCCGTAATCGCGTTTGTATATTCCCCTATCCGTGTTGTTGTTGTTTGCATGTTCCCTTTGCTGTTCTGTTAAACTGCCTTTGTCCCAACCCAAGAGTCTTGCCTTTTCTTACGATCCTTCCTGTATTAGGAAGGCACGTGCGAGCGGCACGTGGTTCTTTGTTGCCATCTGAGGCTAAACCACGACATATGTCCACTTGGTCATATAGAGATTGTTCCACAATTAACCAGATGAATGAAGAGGAAAATGACTTTATAATATCTGCCTGCCTTGAGATGAAATATGTATTCCAAAAGAGTTAAGTAACTTCTATTGAATCTGTCTCAAAAAGACACATTTTACTTTTTTCACATGTGAAAATAACAGACATTATAAAATGTATGATTAAACATATTTTTGTTAATCTCTCCCCAATGTAGATCAGCTCTAAAACATTAATAAAATCCGCAAATGGATCAGTTCTTTTCCATTAGGAGTATAATCACTGGATTAGAAGGCTTAGTTTCTGAGGCTGCTTGGAAGAAGAAAAAAGAATGAGAAAAAGCACCATGTGTCTATCTGCAGGAGCTCAGAAAATGTTATTGTAACCTAACTTAGTTTTCCATTTATCTATTTTACTGAATTGGAGTCTAGGAACATATACAAGGATTCCTTTCCTAGCATCATCAGTTAGCTGGAAAACACAGCTTAAGACACAGTAAAGGAAGATAAAGTTATCCTGGCACTTTAGAGTGCATTTCTAGGACTTGAGCCTTATATCCTGTACATTCTATAGCAAATCATATCTGGGTACCCTTGAGAATCTGTGCCTTATCTCCCCATAAAGACACATTTTTTTTTAGAAAGATAATGTATATGACTCTTGTGGTACCAAAATACGGGTTATTATTAACCAATAATTTAATTGGTTAATCAAATTATTCCTCATAAATTGAAAGCAGAAGGATGGTACCTTCTAGATTGTATGTTTTTTGAAAAGCAGTATTTTTCAAAATCTTGAATACATAATGGTGATTAAGAACCTGACACATTTCATTATTATAAAACCTTTAAGGTGGGGGAAGATGGAATTGTGAGCAGAAATAATTGTCTAAAGATACAAAGAATTCCTGCTGTCATACAGAAACAAAATTTAAGACTTTTTTTTTTAGCCTTGAAATAAAAAATAAAAACACTTTTATGCTAGATTCATATACATCAAAATACTTCTAGAGAAAATTTTGATTTTATAAAGCTTATGAACCTTGAAAATATGATCCTATATTGGAAGTGATGACAGAATGTTGATTATAGTGTTGTGACTGTGACCTTGCAATTACTGATGCCACATACACCAGCTGTGATGAGTATCTATGAACATGAGTTGAGCTCCTGCCAGATTATGAGTGGGACATGGCATTTTGCAGTCCGTACCAGTGTGCTACCTACTGAGAATGAAATATTTTATCTTTTTTTTTTTTCGTTTGTTTCATATGTAGTTTCTCATAGTGATGAGTTCAATTGTACCAAGTGGTACATTATTAATGTGGCCACGTATAGCTAAAATTTACACATATACGGACAGAGATATCTATGTAGCTGCATATGTGTCTGCATATGTCTTGGCACAGTGTCAAAACTTTAACCAGTGCCTATTACTTTGAAGCTAAGATAAATACTGATTTTGAGAAGAGAGGAAATTGAAGTCATAAGCATTGACCCATATTCAAGCTGTTAGATTGTAACTACAGATTAAAACCTTCATGAGTGAATCATGAGTGAAGCTGGTTTTCACTATTTCAGAGAAAAAAATTGTATGGTAAAAAATGAACAAGAAGGCTTGCCTATTTGATGCTATTTATGGAACAACAAGATGTGCATACACTTTATGATTTACACATGATAAGGTGAAACAATGAGTCATTTTGCATAGTTGAACTCAATGACTGCATTTATCCTAGTGGAACTGTACCATCTTCTGAGGAGTTAATCAAAAGTTGAATTTGTACCATTATAGAATCATAGAAACAAAGAATCATAGACTCATAGAACGTGTTGGGTTGGAAGGGACCTTTAAAGGTCAACTAGTCCAACCTCCCTGCAGTAAGCAGGGACATCTTCAATTAGATCAGGTTGCTCAGAGCCTCATCAAGCCTGGCCTTGAATGTCTCCAGGGATGGGGCCTCCACCACCTCTCTGGGCAACCTGTTCCAATGTCTCACCACCCTCATTGTAAACTTCTTCCTAATGTCTAATCTAAACCTACCCTGCTCTAGTTTAAAACCATTGTCCCTTGTCCTATCGCTACATGCCCTTGCAAACAGCCCCTCCCCAGCTTTCTTGTAGACCCCCTTCAGGTACCGGAAGGCCACTATCAGGTCTCCCCAGAGCCTTCTCTTCTCCAGGCTGAACAACCCCAACTCTCTCAGCCTGTCTTCGTAGGAGAGGTGCTCCAGCCCTCGGGTCATCCTCGTGGTCCTCCTCTGGACCCGTTCCAACAGGTCCATGTCCTTCTTGTGCTGAGGGCTCTAGAGCTGCATGCAGTACTCCAGGTGGGGTCTCACAGAAGTGGAATAGAGGGGAAGAATTACCTCTCTGGATCTGCTGGCCACGGTTCTTCTGATGCAACCCAGGATGCAACTGGCCTTCTGGGCTGTGAGTGTACATTGTTGGCTCATTTCCAGCTTTTCATCCACCAGTACCCCCAAGTCCTTTTCTGCAGGGCTGCTCTCTATCACATCATCCCCCATCCTGTAATGGTAATGAGGATTCTCCCAACCCAGGTGCAGGACCTTGCACTTGGCCTTGTTGAACTTTATGAGGTTTGCACAAGCCCAGCCCTCTAGCTTGTCCAGGTCCCTCTGCATGACATCCTGTCCCTCTGGCATGTTGACCGCACCACTCAGCTTTGTGTCATCTGCAAACCTGCTGAGGGTGCACTTTATCCCCCTGTCTAAGTCATTGATGAAGATGTTGAACAGCACCAGTCCCAGTACAGGTCCCTGAGGGACAGCACTTTTCACCCCTCTCCATCTGGACATTGAGCCATTGACCACTACCTTCTGGATGCAACCATCCCGGCAGTTCCTTATCCACTGAACAGTCCACCCATCAAATCCATATCTCACCAACTTAGAGAGAAGGATGTTGTGGGGGACCTTGTCAAAGGCCTTGCAGAAGTCCAGATAGATGATATCTGTAGCTCTCCCCTTGTCCACTGATGCAGTCATTCCATTGTAGAAAGCCACTAGATTGGTCAGGCAAACCAATTAGAACATCTGTTTCTTGTAACAATATGAGTTCTTTAATATTTTGGGGTTTTTAGACGTACAAAATTGTTCTGCACACCAGGCAACTTTGGGAGTAAGGAGAACAGTCTGGTTTTTATAGTCTATTTGTTTATTTGAGCTATTGTTTGTTTGTCTGTTTATGACAATTATTATTCTTGGAATGAATGAACACTGAATACATTATATTCTAACCCTTAGAGCTTTATACATCCTGGGTTTTATCTGTAAAGTTGCAAACAAACCAAATTTAAATATTGCACCATTAAAAGTAATCCAGCTTGACTGTAAATTATTTGTGCATCTACAATACATGCTCTCATGATTGTGTTTACTTGTAAAATATTACCATCCAAAATCAAAGAGACAATTAAAGTTTACAAATGTGGGGAAAATATATTACCAACATGACATTGTAATTTAGTGACAGATATTGTATGGTAACATTGTAATGGCCCACAGCCAGTGAATTTTTCTGTGCAGATGGTCCCTGCACCTGCAAGCTATTGGAAGGTACCATTTTTTGAAAGCTATGTTTAGATCTCATGAGAAGGCCTTTTTTGAATGTTAATGCAATGCCCGGAAATTCTGGCTTGTAGCAATTATTTCTACTATGATGAGACTAAGTTTTCTTTATTCCTGTATAAAAAAAAGCTCATGGTGGAAACCTGCATCGCTAAAAGAATAAAGCCTTAACAGGTTATAATATGTGAGGATAATTAAGGAATTGCCTGAATTAAAAAATAAACTCAAATACTCCAGTGGTTTGTATATTGCACCATCACTGACACCTGTTCGTATTGGGTTCAACGTGGATGTTACATACTATGCTACTGCTTTGTACCAGCTATTTGAACTCATTTTGCACAAATATCAGTTATTATATAATAGCATTTAAAGTGAAGAAAATCATGTCTTTAGTGTATTTCAGAAAAGCTTTATTGTTACATGGTAGTGTTATTTCTGTAAGATCGTTGTTATTAAAAAATGCAACTATAGTTTACAAAGCCTTTACAAACTTATGACATATATGAACTCCCGTTTTAAAATCTATGGAGAGTGTATTCACCTATGATTTACACTTAGTTACGCCATATATCTCCAATGAGAATGATGTAACTATATGATGCTTGCATAATACCATAAATAAAAATATTTAGTAAAATTAGTAAATGATCTTTCTTCTAACAGCCACATTTGATTGTGCTTATTTTAGCCATTTTTTTTCTTTTTATGCATTTTTGCCCACTTTTCTGAAGAATGGGAATTAGTAAATTGCTTATGATAAAAAATAATTTATCTGATACCAGTTACTGACGAGTGGATTTTAACCTTGCATTCAAAATTTAAACTTCTCTACGTGAAAAAATATTACAAAAGTAACGATTCAAATGTGGGTTTTTTTCTTTTTCAAGTGGTGACACACACTTTCAAAGATGTTTTCCTTCATAGAATGATGCTCTTATGTAGTTGAAAATTATTAAAAGTATGTTATCAAATTTCTTCACTTTAAAAATGATTATAAGTTCTTCCCAGAGTAATTTGAAAATGTACTAAATGAGTTCAATGCTAATTATCATTCTCACTTTGAATGTTAATATTTTTTATTCAGATATCTTAAAGTTGGTGGAAATGAGGGATCTTAAGTGGGTAGTCAGCAAGTTTTCAAGTAATATTATGCTTTTCATTCCCTAAGCAAAGAAGGAAACTGCAGTTTTGTTGAAACAATTAAAAAGATTATATGACTCCATTCTGGCCTGAGAATGGCATTTGTCATTCAAAGATTAACATGAGCCAGCAGTGTGCCCAGGTGGCCAAGAAGGCCAACAGCATTCTGGCTTGTATCAGGAATAGCATGGACAGCAGGAGTAGGGAAGTGATGGTGCCTCTGTACTCGGCACTGGTGAGGCCTCACCTCGAGTGCTGTGTTCAGTTCTGGGCCCCTCTGTACAAGAGGGGCATTGAAGTGCTGGCGCGTGTCCAGAGGAGAGCTACCAGGCTGGTGAGGGGTCTGGAGACCAGGTCATATGAGGAGAGGCTGAGGGAGCTGGGCATGTTTAGCTTGGAGAAGAGGAGGCTGAGGGGAGACCTCATTGCCCTCTACAACTACCTGAAAGGAGGTTGGAGAGAGGTGGGTGTTGGCCTCTTCTCCCAAGTGAATAACAACAGGACCAGAGGAAACGGTCTGAAGTTGCGGCAGGGGAGGTTTAGATTAGATATCAGGAAGAATTACTTTACTGAAAGGGTGGTCAGGCACTGGAAGAGCCTGCCCAGGGAGGTGGTTGAGTCACCACCCCTAGAGGTGTTTAAGAAACGTCTAGATGTGGCACTTCAGGGCATGCTCTAGTGGCAGAGATTGTAGGGTTTTGGGTTTTTTGGTGTGTGTATGGTTGGAGTCAATGATCTCAAAGGTCCTTTCCAACCATGAAGATTCTGATTCTATGTGCCTAAATCCAAAATCTACCTTCTCAGACTTCACATAGTTACTGGTTTTAGCATTTTAGATACCTGTGTCAGATTCATGTAGAACCTGAAACATCGACAGTGTAGATATTTTCTTCTGAGTTCCAAGAAAATGGCAGTCCTTTTGAATGCCTGTACTGCAGGTCCCTCTTTTTTTTTTTTTTTTTTCAGTTAAATAAATGGTAATTGATTTAATTACTAGTCAGTTTGGATCAAGAACTGTTCACTGCAGTCAGCAGTTTGTAAGCAGTCTATGTTCTCTTGTGGGAGCAGAATAGCATTGCTGCTATCATCAACTAAAGTTTTTGGCTACAGTTTGGACCAATGACTGCAGCTGAGTTTTCCGTGTGCAATAATAAATGGAGTGTTGTGAAAGCATGAACAAAGTGAACATAAAAGTCTCATTCAAGAAACAGGATTGAAAACTCATCTATATATTTTAAAGTCTAATAATAAAAAATACATTTAGATACAATTATTTTTTATAATGAAATTGCAAACAGGTTGGGATATTTGAGTTTATCTTTGTAATTGGCTGAGGTACAGCCACCATTTAATTGCACCTACTTCGGATTTTTCATGCATTTTAATTTTTCCATTTATTTCAGTTTCCTTGTTGGTAGCCTTCAACAAAGACAGTGAAAAGATATCTTATTTATAATTTATGTTGTGACTTCTTGAATTGTAAAAATAGAGGCATCTTGTTTAAAAAAAAAAAAAAGGAAAATTAACTTATTGATTTGTAGTAAGAAAAAATACAGAATTTAATGGTTTTCTCAGGGATTTATATTATCAAGAATAAAATAAGAAGGGAAGGAAATAGTCTTAACATTTTTTCTTTTTTTTTTTTTTTTTCTAGTTGTGGTCACATTGACACAAATCTAACAGATAACCGGGAGTACTATCCGAAGACTTTTTCTAAAAAACTTTGTTGTACTGTCTGGTACTACTACTTTAGTACTGTTGTACTCAAAAAATAATTAGACAAATGTAAGCTTTTTTATAGTTCTCTTTATTTTGTTTTTATGAGTATGTGCAAGTCTTCCATTTAAAATTTGTGCTATTTTATACAGATTGTGATGTATACAGGGGAAGAAATGTGGCAGAAAACCACACCACTGGAGGTCTGTTTATTCTCCCACTAAAATCAAAAGAAAAGACATTTGTTTAAAAGGTATATATGAGACCTAATTAATCTTTGGGAATTCATAAAAAATAATACTCCTAAATGAAGCATTTTCTTGACAGTATTATATTCATATTTTAATGTTTTCCTGAGAAGCTTAATTATTATTTTGAAGATTAAATAGGAATCAGTTCAAATTGCATTGTCATTACACTGCCCTTGAACATTTCCAGTTGTGACTATGATGTTTTGAATTATTTCTAAACACATTTTTCTTTCTTTTTATCAAGTAATCAGAGAACTACTCACTTTCCTCAAAATAGAAACACAATACAGATTTTACTGCTGAAAAAATCTGTCAAAGAAAAGAGAGAGAGCTAAAATTATATTTGCAAACATTATGTTGTTTTCTTCCCTCCTACCCCACAAATACTTTGTAACAAATGACACCAAAATACAAGTTTTGCCTGTAACATTTGCACACCTCTTTTTTCTGTAGTCCTGGCAAAGAGGGGAGCAGAGTGACATGCCAAGTAAAAGGTACTGCAGAAGCTTCCAGTCACAAAATAGTTTCTGTGTGATTGTATGCACTTTGTACTAATTACCAGAACTGGCTAGGAATTTTCTGCGGGAATTCTTTTGTAATACAGGGTATTATTTCAGTGTGGTACAATTTCCGTAGAAAATTTCAATTAAAACCACCTTTTTCAAATAAAATCAGTGATGGGAATAAGAAAGTAATACTGACAAGGCAAACAGTCAGGAGATGAGAACGAATGACAGGGAAGTATATGAGAGAGAACAGAAAGGCCAAATGGCCCAGCTTTTCATTACTTAACCTGGCTGCCTGTCTACCTAAGCCTGAAAATTAGTTCATTTTGAAACTCCGAATGTCCAGCTTTCACAAGTTCATTGCTCAAAGGCACTGATCAAAATTCATAAGTGTCATCATAAAGCAAGACAGCATTCCAAAGAAATCCCTAGCTGGAATTTTTGAGAAATTGTTATTTTTAATATGGTGAAGGAAAGACTTTTTTTTTTTTCCTCCCAGAAAGCTTGACATATCTTATTGAAAAGAAATTCTGTTCCCCAGTTATCTTCGCACAGATATGTCTATGTAGTCTTTCAAACATATGTAGTGCTATACAGCCATCTGAGACAATTGAAGACAAGCTAGCACCGGCACTAAAGCTGAACCACTTACCTTACTCGGTGTGCCACCTAGACTACTGCAGATTATTTTTCAAGATATCTTTGCTTTTAGAAGCCTACATTACTTCATGGGGGAGTAACTCTCCAGAGATAGACCATTAAGTCTATATAACATTGGTTTGTTTAGCTTGTTCAATTTTGAACTATTTAGGACAAGCAAGTAATTCAGAAAGATACCATAGATTTGTAAATACAAGGTTTAGAGGTTTCAATGCTGATAATTGCTACTAGTCCACATTTTGCTATTTATTGCCCTTAATATGCTTGTGGGCTTATTGAACTCTCAAAAAATGCAAGTGAAAATTCAGATCTTACCTTAAGATGTTAATAATTTTTGTGCATATAGCTGCATCTATGCTACAAGGATAGCTGTAAACAAAGCTATCTTGTGTATTGGGAACAATCTAATTTGGCATTACACTGAAAAGCATGGCAAATTAGTCAATAGTAAGGTTGCTGCTGCTGCAGGTAAATTACTCTTGATACCTAAACTACCTTATTTATGGCTAACCTGTGTATCTCCGTACATTTCTGCCTCTGTAGAGCAGATATACTCACAGAGCAACTGAAAAAGTTACAAAGGATCTGAAGATCATTTTAGCAAGGAGAAGTGCAAAGTCAGGGCTTTATTTTCTCATTCCAAGCTTTGGGATAAGCAACTTCTAAATGTTTGTAAATTACCCACATATATTTTTTTTCCTTTAATCTCCATTTAAAAAATTGTGATACTTCTGTTACCTTCTGTTAGCTTTTTGTATGCCATTGCTTTAGTCACTAGTTTCTGTTTCCTGGCTTGTTGGTATGATGCTAATGCAATTAAAGATACTCATCCTTGCAAAATATATGTCATATTATTAATGTACCTAACTGTAAACAACCCTGCGAAGTGTCTTACATCAGAAAAACAGAAGGGATTATGAAAAAGGTGGGAAAGAGAAGAAAAGGAAAAAATATAGACAGCTGTTCACACGAAAGTACTTTTGTACTTTGGAAAAAAAAGAAATAGCCCAATCCAGAGGTTTCACTGTGAAGTCAAACAAATTCAGATCAGAAATCTATGATTTTTTTTTTCACCTAACAATGCAGATGACTCCTCATCATTAGTTGTCTTAAAATAAATGTTCAATATGCTTCTAAAATAGTATGTCATAAGTGAACTTCAAGTAATTTTCCATTGGTTTTACTGCCTGAAAACCTAAAATGCAGATAAAATTCCAAATTGTAACTTTCAAAATAATTTAATTAAATAGAAAGCTGATTTGAAACTGATTACCAGCCAGCTGAATATAGACGTATATTCGCAGCAACGATTCAATGGTGAATTCAGTAAGCAGAAGTTTTTTCTGTTGAAAGAGGAGATTTTAAGCAAGACCTCAATCTATATCATTTTCCAACACATGCTAGAAAATAGGAAATAGATAAAAACCAAAATTTTCTGCATTTTAAAATTGTAATGAACTTTTCAGTCAGATTTAGTTACAAATTGGTTCCACTTCAAAGTGAAAGTAACTATAAATCTCTGTACATATATATGTTCACAATGTGGCACCTCTGAAGCATACAAGTGGAACTAGCATAGATGCCTGCTATGGCAGCAAAAGACTACAAATATGGAATTCCTCTCTCTTTCTGAGATCTTTAAAATTCATAGAAACATAGAATTGTAGAATCATAGAATAGTTTGGGTTGGAAGTGAACTTTAAAGGAAATCAAGTCCACCCCTGCTACCATGAGCAGGGACATCTTCAACTAGATCAGGTTGCTCAGAGCCCTGTCCAAATTGATCTTGAATGTCTCCAGGGATGGGACATCTACCACCTCTCTGGGCAACCCGTTCCATTGTTTCACCATCCTCACTGTAATTTTTTTTTTCCTTTCATCTAGTCTAAATCTTCCCTCTTTTAGTTTAAAGACATTAGCCTTTGTCCTATCACAACAAGCCCTGCTAAAATGTTTGTCCCCATCTTATACTCCCCTTTTAAGTATTGAAAGGCCACAATGAGGTCACCCAAGTAACTGATTTCCTCAGTAGCTGATGAGTTTTAAAGACTCAGTATTAAAGATTCACTGTAGCTATATAAGCACCGAGGCAGACTTCTTAACAGCTACCACAGCAAAACAAAACAGAAATGTCTTCAACCTCTGCTGTTGTCAGGGGATCTTCATTGCCCTCTAGAGTCATTCTCTCAGCTGCCTACAGAAAGAGCCTAGCAGAATTATTCTTCTAATATATGTATCCAACTCAGAGAGACAAAATTGTTCTTCGGAGGCCTGTAACTGAAAAATATTTCCAAGATAGGACAAGCCATTATGTGGAAAGATTATATGTTACAAGTCTGCTCTTCTTTTGATGTTGCCTTGATGTCAAGGATGTGCTTATTTTCTAACTATGACCTAGATATTGATAAAAGTACTACCCTCATTGCTGAAACCAGGCATCTCACAGAAGTAGTAAATTGTTGAACTCAAACAGTATGAATTTATTCACATGCTTACTCTCCAATATCATCTTTTGTGTTGACATATTAGTATATTATAAATAGGACATTAAAAAAAGGATGTATTACTTAAAATATTCAATAAGTAAAAAAGAATATTGTGGGGACTGATTTTGTCTTCTTTGGGAATATGTCTGATGAAAGGGGAAGAAAACAAAGTAAAAAAGAAAAAGTCTTCTGCCTGATGCTACAGATCATCAACATTCATTTTCAAAGACTGATTCTAAACTAATTTTGAGATTTCACTTGCCTTTCTAATTATAAACCAACTACAGATCTGAGTACCTGCATGTTACCATCAGAGAATAAATTGTACTAAGGACATTCACACAGAATGGTACAGAGAAAAGTTGGAGAATTGGATAAAACATAAAATGGGCAAAATATTTCCGTAAAAGTTAAACTTCTTCCATTTATGTATTTCATGGGTGATTTTCAGTGTTTATTTTTGCAATGTTACTCATCACCAACACATTTACTATACATTTAAAATTACTTTTTATCAATACTTGCTTGATTAAATATATACTAGGCAATACAAGTCAGTGTGAAAATAACTTGAGTACTCTTTTCTAAGGCCCAAAACATCTTGAAACAAAATAAATGCTCCACAGTGGCCTCAGAATACACATTTAGTATAACAGCTGGAGTTTAATTCCAAATCGGTTTAGAATTAAAATGTACATGAAAGCGTATTTTATTTCTTCGTTGCTTATGGTTTGTGCATGTATAATCATGGCTAGAGCAGAAATGTGTTTACATCAGACGAGATGATAGTTTACTTTGCAAGAACAGTATTGTAGTGTTTGCTATTTTATCTGTTATTGTCTCAAATACAAATAGATAATATAGATGTTTTCAGTTGTTTTTTGGGATGGTTTCATTTCTAAATTATGTGAAGATGTGAAGAAACAGAAGGTTTCAATTTCAGTTTCTATTCTAGGCCAGAAATCTTCAACTCTGAATCCAACTTCAACTAATTTATTCAGGGTTTGGAGAAAGAAGGGCTTAGACATGATGATGCAATCATCTTGTATAGGATGATTCCTCCTCATGAGGAATATACGATAAGTGAGGAAGGCAGAGAAGTCTAGCACTTTTCTACAAGCCTACAAACAGGCAAAAAAATATCAAACCCTAATCTTTTACGTGAAAATATGCAATTGCTATGAAATTGCAAAATATGAAATCTCATATTTTCCATACACCTCAGAATATATACTAGTATAGTATATGTATTTCATATTAGAAACATTGGTGGAGCCAGTGTTGACCTGTAATTTCAACTCCTAGTTTCAAGAAACAAACATGCCCTTCTTAGAGGGCTCAGGTTTGCCTCTTTCTCCACTTTTCTGCTTAAGGATACAAACTGCCAAGTGTTTTGCCTATCCCACTAGAAGGCAGAGTATCACCTATATGACCTTCCCTTAAATCTAACAACCCCACACTAAAATCAGACTTGGCTTACACATCATGTAGATTCTGATCAATTAAATATGAGTCTTTAACGTCTGTAATGATATAGTTGACTAAATTCTCACTACGTTTGTCTTATCTGCCCTAAAAAGCCACTGGATAGGCATGTAGTGTTAGATAACATTTTTTTTCCCAGCCTGGCTTCCATGTGCTTTAGGTCCTGTGTAATACCTTTAATAGCAGTAGACACTGCAAAGGAGCAAACTGAATTAAACAGACACGTGCACTTGATCTGTGGAATTCTGATGAGTGAATTCCACATCTCCATTGACTATACCAGCTAAATCTTCATTGACTCTGATGGAAGTTTAAACTTTTATCTTACCTGTATATATCTATATTGTAGAAACCAGCATTAAGGAAAAGCGGATCCCACTCCATATATGGATTGGAGGTAATATAAGCACAAAGTTAAGCTTGAAGTCTCAGGTGCTTAAAAAAATCTTTCCTAATCTCATTCAGGTGCCTGAGGATACCATGCCTCATGTCCAGCTGGCAGTCCAGTCAGGGATCTATCCTAGCCACACATAGATTTCTTGGATACCTCAAAGCATCCTAAATAGTATGCGTAATCAACTGAATTGAGTTTAAAGAATCAGAAATAATTTTGGCAAAAGCGGTGAGTTTTATAGTGCATTAATTGAAGAAGTTATATCTTTGTGTTTGAAACAGATTGAAAACAGGGAGAGTTTGGAATATGCCTATTAAGGCAGTTATCCAAGATGTTCCTGTGAAAGGGGAGAAAAAAATAGCCTAGCAATACCATGTGATAGTTGATTACCTAAGAACTAGCAAGCAAGCTTGAAATTTTTTATGGATTAGGTGAAAAAGCTGGATCTTTTCCTCCTAATTAGAAGAGATATTAATTCAGATCATCTATTCTTTCTAACCATCTTTAAGCACAGGAGCAAAAATATTTTTTGTCTAATAAATTTCCAGATAATTCTGGTCCTCAGATAATGTGTGCAATGAAACAAGCAAGCTGAGATGTCATTTCAGATGTTGTCTAAACAACATTCATTAATTCTAATAATTTAATAACATCTTAATTTATCATTTGCATATCTGATCCATTATTACAAATTCTTCTTTAAAGAAAACTTTTTTATCTATAAATAGCAATTAATAAACCCAAGTGAGAGATACTACCATAATTTCTTGAGTACAAGAAATCCATCACAGGAATGCAAACTCAAGCCTGCATAGTCTGATACTCCAGCATCTTACATAATTTGCAGGAGTTGAAGGGAAAACCATGTTCCTTTCAGATATATTAAAAACTTTATTGGATGACACTCCAGGAAACTTGATCTATGCTGCCTCTGTTTGGAGCAAGAGTCTGAATGAGGTGACCTCCATATACAGGGTTCTATGTTGATTAATCAGAACTGGGTGACAAGTTGCTCTGTTGAAGAGATACGTGTCTCGGAAAGCATTAACCTGAGCCTCTTTTAGAAATATGAAATATGAAATGAGAGATCTTGGCTTGGAGATGGGTCCTGTTCTCTTTACATCCTCACAGAATAAACAACACGTGGTTGGTAGTTGTCTTTTAGCTATTTGTCTTCCTAAGCTTTCAACACAAGCGTGGTAATCTCCAGCAGAAATTGAGTTAGGGATCTTCAGAGTTAAATGGGAATTTCTACAGCAATAGCTCTTGGATGAGAGCTGTTGCAAGTTCAGACTTATCTGTTGTCCTGTCACAACAGACAGCAATACACAATCAAAAATGAATTAAGTAAATTGAGTGATTAACATTAACGAAGAGTTACCGCAGAGAGAAACAAGTATATCCTCAGAGTATGTATCTAGATACTACTGTTAATCACTATGAGGTTTGATTATTTTTTGCTGTAAGCAGCTCTACCTCATAACTGCAGTGAACACTGCCTATTTGGGAGCATTGAATTACTGTCCATAAATATTGATAGGAGCATCTGAATTTTGTCCCTATCTCCATATTCTTTTGTACTTAATTGAGTGGACGACTCCTCTCCCCAAACCAAACCAGTGTTCTTGTATATGAGGTGTTAGAAGAGCAGAGGCATTCAAATTCACATCTTAAAAAAAAAAAGATGGTGAGACCCTCAGGATATTAATATAGAAATATATAAAAAGTTAATTTCCAGAAGTGCAGGGCAATAAAAACAAAGTCTGTCTGAACTCTTTTTATTAATAATTTAAAAAGTATGTATATGTGAAGTGTTTTTTTAGTAATGAGTGTTAGTCATAAATATTTAACAGTTGCTCTTATGAAATATTCCCTAAATTATGTCCAAATGTTAACAAGAATGCCTTATACTTGACAGAACAATGAAGCCCATAAATATTTCAAAAGTGTGTGTCTGACAGGTGCAAGCTGAGAAGACACGTCCTGCTCTTTGTTTTAATCTGGCACTGCAACCTTCAGGTCTGTGCTTTTCGAGCTTAATAGGAACAAAGAGCTTTCTATCCAAAGCCAATATCAGAGCCAATAGAAGATTCCCTTTGGCATTTGTTATTATGCAAGAACAATTTGCCTCATCAAAATCATGGGGCAAGAAATTCAAAGCACATAACCAGTGGCTCGATCCATTCTCCTGCTGAGTGTCTTCTGTGTGATGCTTTATCAGGAATAAAGTTCATAGGAAGTTCACAGGATGTTGACTTCCCATTTCCTTCAAGAGGGAATTAATTGATTGTCCTCAGGAGGTGCTCAGCATCTATTGCAACAATGTCTTGAAGAATTACTTGCCAAGAAAAAATGAAAATAAGCATTCTAAAACAGTAGGTGATAACTGATAACATTATAATTGTAATTAGAACTAGTGATGGAGGAAAAAATAGTAGAAGGAAAAAACAGCCAATCGCAGATCTTACAGATCAATACACTTAATCTTTAATGTTTCAATTTGATAAACTGAGTGTTTTAGAATTTTAATCCAGGTTTTGTGCTTTTTTATGTTATTTTAAATAAAGGCAGGATGAGTATGAGAAAGGAATATGACCTATGTGGAGTGGAGAACAGGGAGATGTGAAAACTCCAGGTGAAGAGTTTTGTTACAGTTCTGGGTAAGATCTATTCTTCCACTCTCTCCTGAAACTTTTCTCTCTGAAAAATGGAGAAACTTCTCCTGGAACATCTCTCTGGGAACTTCGAGACTTATGTGTCCGCTGTCATGTGACTGAGGTGACACTATAAATGGACATGGTTTTCAGTAATGCTAAAGAAAGAATTTACATGGAGGAATAAATAAAAAGTTCAAAGTAAAAGTGCTGTATTTATCTTAGGAGAAACATTCTGAGTTTTCACAGGTTTTTGAATGCTTCAGTTCAGGGAGGAAATCTCAGCTTTATAGTAGTCAATGATCCCTTCTGTCACTATGACAATAAAGCCAGAATTTCACCCGAAGAGTACAGTACAGCTAGAATATTCAGTGTATTCTGGCAAAAGGTTATTTTCAAAGACTTCAACTTCCTTTTCTTTCTCTCTCTGTAATGGTTCTCACAGAGCCTACAGCAGATATTTGGGTGTAAAAACTCTCTAAAAGATGCTCCTTTCCTCTATGAAAATATCATCCTTAATTGCTTTATGAAAGGCCTGTAGGGCTTCCACCTCTATTCACCTGGGCCTCCCACTACCAGAAAATAGTTCTTTGATCTTTACAGTTCCCTCACTGCATTATAATGAGTTTGTAAAAGCATTTCTTCTTCCTCCACTCCCCTACCCCCCCCACCCACTGGTTTCCATCTGAACTGCTAGTTGTATTAGCTTTCCCTTTATAATCTTCTTTTCAGTAGTACTGCACACATCTTAGCCAAATGGAACTCCTGCAGCTCACAGATGACTGTAATGCTAAGGAGACTCTCAAGTCTAGACTCACAAGTACTTTTTGCTATCGTCATAGTGGGTCCAGCCAGTACCCTTTATTGAAAAGTAAGATTCTGAAAGAAGTCAGGTTCATACCCTTGTTTAAGGCTGAAGAAATCGTGACAAAGCAGCACAGCATGGGCGGACTTAGATTAATGTGGAAATATTTTAATGAGGATGAGAAGATATCAATATACACAGTAAATTTTTATTAGTTCTTTTTTGTATGATCAGAGGTGTCTTATGGTAAGAGATGTTAAGGATGTGCCATATATACTGAACCTGTGTTGGGGCAATCCCAAGCACAGATACAGGCTGGGTGGAGAATGGCTTGAGAGCAGCCCTGAGGACAAGGACCTGGGAATGTTGGTTGTTGAGAAGCTCAACATAAGCCAGCAATGTGCTCTTGCAGACCAGAAAAGCAACTGCATCCTGGTCTACATCAAAATCAGCATGGCCAGCAGGTTGAGGGAGGTGATTCTTCCCCTATACTCCACTCTCGTGAGACCCCACCTGGAGTACTGCGTCCAGCACTGGAGGCCCCAACAGAAGAAGGACATGAATCTGTTGGAGTGAGTCTGGAGGAGGGCCACGAGGATGATCAGAGAGCTGGAGCACCTCTCCGACGAAAGGCTGAGAGTGTTAAGGCTGTTCAACGTGGAGAAAAGAGGGCTCCAGGGAGATCTTATTGTGGCCTTTTAGTACTTCAAGGGGGTGTACAGGAAAGCTGGGGAGGGACTCTTTATCAGGGAGTATAGCAACAGGAAAAGGGGTAACAGTTTTAAACTGAAACAGGGTAGATTTAGATGAGATATTAGGAAGAAATTATTTATTGTGAGGGTGGTAAGACACTAGAACAGGTTGCCCAGGGAAGTTGTGGCTGACCCATCCCTGGAAGTGTTCAAAGACAGGATGGATGAGGCTTTGCGCAGCCTGGTCTAGTGGGAGGTGCCCCTGCCCAGGTCAGGTGGGTTGGAACTAGATGATCTTTAAGGTCCCTTCTAACCCAAACCTTCTATGATTCTATGAATCTGGACAGTTGTTTATACTTTAAGAACAAACAAGGTTATTCTATGCTTCAGCATTCACAGTGGTTCAATTACATCATGTTTTAGAAAGGCTTCATCTCTTATATATTGGAAATCTGGAAGTCATGTCAACTACAGAAATTTTTTTCTGTCTTTCACATCATTACCAGCTTTCCAAAAGCAGACGTAGGTCATTAAAACCTAACCAGGAGGATGTATTGTTTGGTAATCACATTTAAGCTGATAAAAAGTCATATGAGTGAATAAAAAATTAAGAAGGCAGATGGCAGAGATGGTGATGTATGAGCCTGAGACAACTGCAAATATGACTTGTTCAGTTTCAGCATGGTATTTAGTAGTATTCAGTGACTTTTTCCAAGGAAAATTTTCTATAATCTGCTGATGCATCAGTGTGTTACTTCAGAACTGTGGCATAACCTTGCTGAAGGCTATGGTAAGCAATGACATCACAGGTTGAAAATTAAATTTGTCACTATATCTGACAAAGTGAGAACAGTACATCACAAATGCAAATATCACAAGGCAAGAAGTCTGAATTGATCCAAATGTTAGGGTATGATCTCCATCATATGTTTTTTTTTAATAATTTATTCAGGCTGTCTCTCAGTGCCAAAACTTAGTGTATGGGAAAGGTTCAGGAATGCAGGGGAAAATGATGTTTTAAGACTGGACATGTTAGCCATTCGAAATGACTTCTGAAGTTAAGAGCTTATAACCCTGTGGAAAGTACCTGGTGAGTTCAGTAGTCTTTTTCTAACAGAATTCTACTCAGCTCTCTGTCTCCTTTGCAAAGATACACAGTGATCTCATCCTAGGAGATACCATATCCATGTAGTGTAAGACTTCTCCAGGTAGGGTATCTTCACAGTAAAATTGTTCCCTTTGTTCCCCCAAAAGTTACCTTTGACACCTAGGAACTCAAAAGTAATATTTGTCCAACAGTGAATGAAACCATTAGCCAGAATTAACTGACAATTGCAAAGTTCATCAATGATATATGTGTCATAACCTTCTTCTGCTTGTTAAATTATTTTAAAGTACCTGTTATAAGAATAACACTTTGGCAAATAGGGTGTTTTTGTCCATGCAGTACTACTCAGTAGTTTTACAGTTACACGTTTTCTAGAATCACTATGATATCTCGTATTTTATATTTTATAAAGTCATCTATATATTTATATGTTTATATATATTTATACATATGTGTATTAAAATGTATAGATAACATATTTAATTGATAACATGATACTATATTTGAATATTTAGACTCATTGCGATGAATTGAAAATGTCTTTTGTTTACACAGGCAGACATTAATTTAAACACCTTTCACTGAAAACTTGAACTTGAGATTTTGATATGTTTTCATAGTAAATCTGCAGGACTTTCAGACTAAGATTGCCATAAATTTTCACTATAACTTTTTATGTAAAATAATAAAAGATTAGTCAAAGGGAGTATGTATTTTAGTACATTTTAAGCAAATCAAGGTTTCCACAGAATTCCATGCATTTTAATTTATTTTTTTTTTAATTAATAGACTATCAGAAGATTTAAAAAAGTATTTGTATCATTCAGATTATCTGATTATGGGTTTTCACCTGACGTTATTCTGGAAGTAAAAGAAGTTCTTACTGCAAGAAAGATCTGCAGATAATGCGGTACTCTAAGATAGCTTATTATGATATATCTATATTTTAACGATATATTATATATATTACAGCTAAACCAATAGTTTTAGTTTACTAAATCTCTGAGTACTACTCGAAGAATTAACTCTATCTTTCTTAGACTGTATGTTGGCAATGTCTTATTTTTCTATGAAAAAAGACAAGACAAAACAAAACAAAACTGAAAGCAACAGCTTCATGGTCAACCGTAAACATCATTATGTTGTTCCACAGTAAGACTTTGTTTAAACACACAGTATATTTTCAAAGACAGCATCTTCTGCACGCAATTATGCATTGCATGCATAATTAATTAACTAATTAAAAACTCATAACAAATTTGTGAATTATGTTAAAAAAATATAAACAAGCAAAGTGCAAGAGCTATTATATTTTTCCACAATTCCCTTACTTTTTTATAATAAATTATAAAAAATGTATGAACATATATCAAGTTTATAGCACATTGGAGCAAAACAACGTATTATTGTAATGATGAAGTTATTATTATTATTTATTTCTATTATTTTCTACAACATCTGAGTTTTCATTTCAATATTGGCTTTCTTCTTATTATGCACTGATGTTTTTTAGCCTTTCCTTATATGCTTGTATGTGTTATACTCAGCTCACTTTTCCAGTTCTCAGAATACTTTCTATTCCTTTCACATTGTGTAAAATTCAAACTAGAGTGACCAATAATCATTATACACCATTGTCAGAGTTTTGGTTTGTGTAAACACAGAAATAATATTCTGAGATAGCTTGTTTAGAAATATAAACAGAAGAAATAAATTTTAGTTTATCAGTACATATAGTAAGAAATCTGTCACTAGATTTCTCCTGCACTTGCATAAAATCACTAGAAAATAATTGGATTTTCCATAGTAGTAATTACAGAGCATTTCCTAGATCCCAATTAAATATGAAAATGGGATAATTTGTTAATCAGCATTTTAGATATCAAGATATTTTTTCTCATATGAAACAAAATTAAGGAAGAAGAAAACATACTCCATTTTTTTCGGGTGGGGGGGGACGTGGAGACAAGGTGGGTTTTTTTTGTTTTTAGCAAATACCTGTTTGAATTTTCACTTTGCTTTGCTCTAACTATGAAAAGGTAACCTGCTGCACCCTCTTGAATATTGTATTGGCTTTATATGGCAAGGTGTTGGGAAGATCCAGGTGATCAGGAACCAGAGCTTCTCAACTACAAATACTAGAACCAAATGGGCTTCTCCAGTTTTCCTTATTTTTGCCTGATTTTTTACTGTTAATTGTACTCCTCTAGAAAGGGGAATATCAGTTGTTCCTGATACTGTTTTTCAATCATCCTTCTCAATTCCACTGCAGAATGTTCTGCTTATTTGCAGTCCCTTGAGCTTATATTTTTCTTTATCTTGAGACTTTTCTTATTTGTATGCCTCCTATGAACAACGACACATACATTTTCTTGCCCCTTTGGTGGTCAACTTGATCACATGTTTATGTAAAATATTTATTAATTATACCTGGATGGGCTATCATAGTGTTACTAGATCATTGCAGTTGTTAAATTATTTTGGTACACTTGTATTTATTTGGGTTTGAGATAAATAAATATTATTTAAACTCTGATTTGAACACTTCTAAACCATAGGTTAGAGAACTCAACTTTGGCTACAGTAGAGAAAGATGCTAATATTCCTTTTCTCTGTGTGAAAAAAAAAACATCTTAACAGGTCCTACATGGAATGTACATTTTTTCATAATTACATCAGCTTGGCAGTCTGCAAACACCTTGTAATATACCTTCATCCATTGATCAAGTATGATCAAGGATTGCAACACTAAGATATCCAGGTCTTTCTCTTTCTTGTCATTTTCAAATGACAGGGTCTTATTTTGCATCTGAAAAGTCTGATGTTCATTCTTTAAGTGGTCATTTATTTTATAGCACCGGAATTTGTGTCATTTCTGTTACTTGATTCTCAAGGTCTTTTTTTTATCTGATCCATTTCTTTCAGTAATGTTTATCCAAATCAATGTATCATCAGCAAATTATATTCTGGTTTCACAGCAGGATTTTTCTTCTTTCTTGCCTAGCTATTCAAATAGAATGTAATTTCAAGAAGTCCTTTTTCTATATAAGAATAGATTCTGTTCTTCTTTTCTGTATTGCTTTTAAATATGGAGGATATCACAAAAATCAATCTGCTATGTTTATGTCTTTGAATTAAGACCTCACAAACCTCAGCTAGAACTGCTCATTTGCTTCAGTATAGTTAAGACTATCACATCTTAGGAAAAGGACTGAAGTGTAATTAGTAAAAGGTATTTTTTACAATTCTAGGAGAAAACAGTATTTTTGTAGTGGAATGTCCTGGTTTGAAATAAAACAGAACTCATTTTCTGTTCAGTAGTTTCACCCAAACCACAACATGTTCTTTTCTGGCAAGACACAGCTAATATACTGAGAGAAATCCAAACATTAAATAATATTACCTATTTATTTATCTATATTTTTACTTTTAAATTGGATAAGCAAGATGTATAAATCAAAACTCCTGATATACTCTATGATAATTTGCAGTCCATTTGTTAAATGAATTGGGACAGTTAATTTATATTTTAACCACTGACACTACAGCTATGCTTGCTGCTGTGCTTGGATGAAGTTTTACTTTGTTCGTGTGAACTTCAGGCTTATAATGTTGAAAGATTGAGAGAAGTTAATAATTGAAAATAATTGAAAAATATAATTTGAAAATAAATAGAAATATACCCAGCTGGCCTTGGACAATGAAGAAATGTCTAATGCAAAATGCTGTAAATGGTAAACACAATCACTGAACCAAGGCATGCGTTAGGAAAGCTCAGACACATTATACGTATGCAGTTGTCTTTTATAGGATTGCTTGTGTTAGTATAAAACACAATTATAAAAGCTGCCATTGTATTGAGGCCAGAGGCAGTAATCCTCTTTGCTTTCAGTTTTAAAAAAAAAAATAAACAGAGGAATGTTTATTTCTAAAAGTTGAAGAGTTGAGATTTGTCTCTAATCACCTTTTTAAGTGCTCAGAGGCTTTCTCCATGCTAATCACAGAAAATTGTAGAAGTTCTAGAAAGTAGCAGTGTGAGTTGTTTTTCAGTATGATAAGCAATGCTAAAGTTGATTAAAGAAGTAGGATTTAAAAGAAAATTAAAAAGCAGGTAACATTGAAAGTATATAAGAAAAAGTTCATAAGAAATCTGTTTGAGGACTAATCACACATATAGTAAAAAATATAGTAATTTAAGAAATCTATAGGTTTTTTCATTTTGAGCTTGATCTCTATTGTTAGATTTTATTGTAAAGTGAATCCATTCAGGAACACTGAAAGAAGTACATATTCTTCAGGATAAATATTTTTTAAAGTAGAAGTTGCATTTACCATAACATACAGTGTAAGGCTAATTTCGAATGATCAGAATTTCCTGCAATGGTTCATAGACTTAATGGAGAAAAGGAACACTTCTCTGAACTACATCAGAAAATCCCTGGTTAATTTTGGAAACCCAGGTAAAGAAAATAGCCTAGTATTTTAGTAGTCAAGTATTCAGTAGTCTACTGGAAGAGAAATAATCTTTCCCAAATTCTTGTAATTAATTAAAAGACATATCCATTACTGTAGTAAATTAGCACAGTTTCATTTAAATTAAAGACTTATGATTTTGGCAGTAAAAATAAAATCAAATTTGTTGACATTCTCACTTTAACAGAGTTTGTGGTGAACCTCCCCATGATTTTAGTAACTTCAGGGTTTTATCTGAGGATTTTATTCCCCATGAATCCACGTAAGCCAGTATTGGAATTTTAACTTTAAAATCTTTTCATAAGTCTTACATTTTTTGCAATATTTTTTTCACTGTATTCCAATGAATTGTTCCATATTTCTGCTTTAACATACATTTAAGAGAGTTTTACATTTACACACTCAGAAACACAAAGTTATTTGCAATAATAGAAAAGAAGTTTGATTAAATGTCGTTGCTATGATTATACTTAGTGATTGCTTTCTTCAAGATCTGTATTTTCCACTAACATGGTGCATACTGAGAGCTTTTATTATTATAGTAATTCTATGTCCTTTATGGATTAGTTTATCCATACACTGGTTACATTTTATTTATGAGACTGCACATTCTTTGGGATTTTGACTGTTCTTGTTGGGAACAAATGTAAGAAGTAGTAATGGAAAAGTCAAGTACTAAAGTGAAAAAAAATTCTTTTTTTCCTTAGACAATGCTAGGGAGTTACTGACTAATTTCTTGTAGCAACACCTATTTCCATTTTAATTGTCCTGGTGAATAAGATTTACTATATACGAAGCACATTGTCTGTGAAACAATTGGGAATGGGTTGATGCTTCCACGTTTTTTCTGCCTATTGTCACCAATGGGTAGAAAAAAAAAAAAGCCGGGGGAGGAGGGGGAAGTGTCCTATGAAGCTTCTTTCTGCTAATGCCACCAAAATAAAAATAAATAAATAAATAAATAAATCTATGAAGCTTTCCTTCTTGGCAGAAAGGTGTGACAAAAATGAAAACCTCCTAAAAGGTACTCTACATTTCCTGTATTGATTTGCCCCAAAATGCATGATAAAACATGCTTTTCCCCAGAAGCTCTTGTGAGCTTGAATTATGATATGCTTTTTCAGTTTGGTACCTGGTAGATGCACAGGAGAACTCCAGGGTTCAGACAGTTTTTCAGTAGGAGACTCATAGACAGATCAGTAAACCTTTCTCAAAGGTTTGTTACTAAAAAATGTTAAAAATGTTAAAGGAAATCATTACAGAGCCATCCAGCCACAGTTCTGATTTAGACAGGGGTAAATTAATACGGTCCAAAGACGAAAGCAAAACTCCTTCTTGCCAAATTCTCACTAATTATATATCAAACTAATCAAAATGCCATTATATTTCAAACTTCAAGAAGCAGTCATCAGTCTTTATGCTGTCTGTAATAATTAAATTTACAGTTAGTGCACCAAAAATCATGAATATAAAAGCAGTTACCTGTATCACAGGTGAGAAAGGAAAAGAATGGATGCCAATGGTAGCAAAGAAAATTAAGATCAGTTTAGAGGAAAATGTTCTAGTAGTCAGAAAAGTAGAATGATTTACCTTTACATTTTTTAATTCCAATACTGGAAGTCTTTAAGAACAAGATAGAAAAGTATTTATTGCAAACACAAGTAATTCAACCTCTGTTAAGACTTAGAAACTAACTGATTCATTCTTTTCTATCTCTGTTTTCTCCAATATTGTTTCACATAAAGTGAAATTCTATTATGAAATAGTTCTTTCCTATCCAGATAGTAAGATTTGCAGTGGTTGGTATAATTATTGTTATAAATCCATTTACATACCATATTTGGATCCTTAGTATGAAATTAAGTCTATAAGCCCAGATTTTGAAAATAGAAGGGAAAATGGTTTTAATGGACTACATATATCAGAGTATCACTGAGTTGAACTGACTAATTTGCATTTTTTGAAATTGTGTGTTTTTTTATAGTCTGTCAAAATTTGTTGATATCTGGATTTTCGTAACATACATGCTAATCTTGACACTTATTTTTTTACTCTGATGATTACGGACTGCCATTTACTTAACAGCAAAGAAAGCCACTTATCTAACTTAAAGGGTTTCAAGTCTGGATCTTGATGGTCTGACAGGTCTACTTTCTGATTGCATTAATGGTTATCTGAAAAAAACCCCCAACTTTTTAAATATTTATCCTTTCATCAGGTATAAATGCAGGAACAATGCTATGACTAAAACAGGCAACCTACAAATAGTCTCTAACAGAGTGGGTTTTGTATCATGTGAGTTACTGAATTGTTGCTTGGCAGAAGAAAACAATTAAGCAGCATGTTGGAGGCATGGACAGTGGGCCTGAATCTGCGAATACCAGCTGTGAATTAAAAGAGACCAGGAAGTACCTTTTCTCTTCTCTTTGTTCTTTGGCAAGACATTTTAACATGAAACCCAAGGCCCAGCCCAGAATTTTGCTTTAGTGTTCCTAAATACTACTGGTCTGAGCTTTAATATTAGCTCAGAAACTTGATATATGTTGATTTTCCACTAAACTTACACATACTCAGGTTATTTTATTAGCAGTTGTGAACCCATGATTCCATGCCAAACTCTGTGGCATTTTACTAATGCCAACATTTTCAACTCATTGTCACAGAAGTTATTGTGAAACAAATATAAACTGTAGATAGATGCTGATCTTTTTTAGTATAACTGGTGTCAGTTTTTATTCTCATTTGTCTCAGTTTACTGAGACACAGAGTTCTAGGAGTCTATGGTATTCATTTTTAATATAATAATGTTTAATAATGTTTAATCCTTCATTTTTGGACAGATTTTGATTTTGAGAGTCCAGATATGCCCATTGTAAGAAACCTATAGTGTTCCACATAGAAAGCAGTTTCAGGAGAAGGTCAGTACTGGTTTAAGTAGTCAATAGTTGATACAAATGTGATTTGTTATTCAGTCAAGTATCCTTTTTAACAATTCTTTATGGTGAACTATGTCACCATCCTTGTGCTGAGTGGTGGTAGCTTCTAAAGTGCTGGAAAATGCTTTCTTATTAAGATGAAATCTCAGTGCAAAGTCTGGAAATAGTGATATTTCTTTTATATACAGGTGTTTAGCAATGATAGAATGGATGTGATCACAATGAAGAGGTGGAAATCCCATTTTTTTTCAGAAGGTTCATCCCAAATGTTTGGTTGTCATACAGACATTATTTCAAGACTGGCACTAGCTTTAAGAAACAAAGGAGTAAGTGCGAAATTCACTGGTATTTGTTAACTATAAATATTTTCAAAACAATTATATTAGATAAACAGAATTCCAATTTTACTTTTTTTTCTGAAGCTAAAAATTTTACACATTAAGCAAGGTGTAAGTCTACGTGTAACAGCACCATCTGGTGATCCTATCGCAGCAATGCTATATACAGGTAAGTACAGACAAAAAAAATAAAATTCTCCTGGCTGTCTTAGAAAATGGTTCTGCTGGATAGAAGATATATGCACTGTTTGCACTCATATATCTGGGGAAAATATTCATTTACAAGGTAAATCTGATCAGCAAGTGGTTAGTAGCTTCAATCTTTGTGGATTCCTGATAAATTTTGTAGGATAAAGCCCAATTTACATATATACTTACGACTTAGTAGAAGAAAATGTGTGGATTAGCTCTTGTGATAGTTGCAATCCTGTTACAGTTTTATTTTGGATAGAGATAAAAGAAGAAATAGACTCCACGTAGCATGTCTTAAAAAGGACAGGCTTAGAGTACCTTAAGAAAATTTTAATGGTATTAATTTGTGAGGGCTACATCCATTTCACTGCACTATTTCAACACTGACAGTGAATCTTTTCTAAGTTTACTTTCCTCTGTAAAGACTTGTGCTTCAGCTGATCTAGATTCTCCTTCTTTCCTTTTTCCCTTTTTTCCCCTAAGAAAAGTTGATACCCCGTGTTTCACCAGTCAACAGTAACTCTTCTGTATATATACCACTATAGCCTTTGATGTGGTTTGTTTAAACAGCAGAGCAAATAATTGAAACTAGTTTCCTTGAAATCAGCTGAGATTTCAGCAGGCCTGGAAAAAAGAACAGATTTGTAGCTGAATGCTTTCCAAGCAATCTGTTTAGTTCTGCATGTGCTTCAACTCGATTTCATGGTAATTTCATAAGGAGGTTGTATTTTAATCCAGTGTGCTGTAAAGCTGAAGCTTTTACCCTTTTATTGAAGTAATACAGTTGGAACATTATTTTTTTATGCCACTTTAGTTAGTAATATGAATTACTGTTGCAGCATATTTTCAAGTTGTCTGTGTTTTAAATATCTCCCAATAGCTTCCCAATTAATTTCCTTCCCAATACATAGCAGCTAGCAATGTATATAAAGTTATCCATTTAATTCAAGTGTTTTTCCCCTTATCTTGTCTCTCTTTTTTTTTATTTTTTTAGCCAAAAGCTAATTTGTGAAGTGTATCCACTCAGCTAACGACAGACAACTAATGTAAGGTAAAAGTAAATTGACTGGTGGGGTTAAGATCAAAACCTGGGAGAAAATATTTTTGTATTATAATGAGTTGTTAGTAAAGAAAAGATACTTGTTTGAAATTCAGATTACGGTGGCAAGTTCCATAGATAAATTATAGAAGTGTCTCAAATTGGTTTGCTTTCTCTCTGGATCACTCTGTTGTTCATGTTCTACAAGGGAGATTATTTCTTCAGCTCAGTAAGCACAAACAACAAAAGTGAAATTACAAATTAATGAAGGAAAAAAGGAACTGTACAAAGTAGCCTAATTGCATCACGTTATTCATAGTCATTTTTAGAGTAAAAAGAAGAAAGAACATTTTTAACAAAGAAAAAAGAGGTATGTATATTCAATGGTATTTTTAGACTTCTCAGACATGAAGAGCTATAGCATGTACTTATAATATTGTCCACAGTACACAGATACAGGTTTTCTGTTAGAAAGAATTCACCATATATATATAGAAAAAAAATCACCCATTAATTTGTAAAGAATGTATTTTTATTCAGTATATGAATGGCCTTTGGTTATTACTGTTCTCCTTTATCAGTGGAAAAGGGTAAAGCATCTTTCCTTTCCCAGTGTGTCGGTCTGGATGTGATTCAGGCTTGAGGCCTTGGCTGAAAGTCAAGCTAGATATAGTGGAATTACTATAATTCTCTTAACTGGTGTACTTTTTGTTTATACCTTCACTGTATATCAAGATGGATCCTCAGTAATACTGAGTTGTTCAGCCAGCTACTTTGCCAAAAGTCAGGATAGGTTTATTTGCTTGCTTTTGTTCTGTTTGCATTCTATATAAAATTCTATATATTCTGTTTGTATTCTATTCTTACATATATAGAGAAAATTAGATTAAACAATTTTATACATATGCATACAAAGATTTGCTTAATTTTTCTGTCTTTAAGGTGGTTGATACATTTCCTTATCAACCATTCATCTCACTATCATCTTAGCCTTTACGCTGTTGTAACTAAATAGATTAATAACACTTATTCTTCCTAAACTTTAGGTAAATTTAGAATCCATTTCCATGCATTCATGCACTCTGGCTAAAGCATGTTGTTGGCATAATTTGTTCCTGGAAATGTATCTTATCAGTTCTTTATATGTGTACCTGTCCTTCAAGTATAGACATTAGCTTACATTTGATCTTCAGTATAAATTATTCTATCATTTGGACCTCAGATACCTGTGCTGTTACTATCTTTCTTATCTACCCTAGCAATGAAGATAGCCTAGAAATCTGGTGGGGTTTTTTCCTGTGGGGAGGCAGACTTGAATATTTTTGTGCTGAGATAAAAACCGTTTACATGGTAGATACTCTAAGTTAGCTCATGATTCCATGAGTCTATGAATCCATCAATCATGAGTCCATGATTGCTCATGGAGGTATCTTTTCTGTATTAATTTAAATCAAAGTACATAATACAGAAATTAAAAACATTAAAAAACCCATTTTTAATGTAGCACATAGAAAGTACAAAAGTCTAGAATTAAAATGTGTTCCTTTGCAAGTATACATACACACATTCAAATATATACAAATTACATATATTTGCATACATACACGTATATGAAAGTGCACATGTATATATATGCATATATTAAAAATAATGTAATAAGTAATATTTGATTTATTCTTTAATTAATCAACTAATTACATAAGAATCACTTTGTCAGGAAGGTGACTAGACAGTTCAAGAAAAGTGTAAGTGTTACGTGAAGTTGTATGAAGACTGGAGAAGATGAAAATGGAATGGAATAATTAGATTCTGGTTTCCTTTTTTAATCTCTTCTGAGTAGACAGAAATGTTATTTCTACTTCAGAGGTCAAACATCAATCGATTTTCAAATGACTTTTACAATAGATAATCCTAACAGTAACATGAACCCAGACAAATTTCATACCTTTGTCTAAAGGAAGTAATAGAAATTTTTTTTCTTTAAAAAAAGTTATTGAAATGGACAGTCATGACATAAGGACTGTTTCAGTTTTATCAGATTGGGAGTCTTTCCAGCTAAATTAACACACAAACATGCTTACAACCTAGTTGTTTTAGTATATAAAGAGACTGCTAAAGCAGAAAAGGAATTCGATCTGGTTGTCTCACAACCCAGGAGGATACCTGGCCCTGATTTTTCTCCACAATAAGTGAAAAAGTTTGATTTTTGTCTTGACCATAAACTGCATCCTAAGACTATCTTGTCAGAATTTGTTCTTCACTGAAAAAAAAGTTACTGAAATTACAAACTACTTCTTACCTAGCTCAAATGTTGAGTTGATACAGTTAAAAACAAGACATTTCCTTTTCCTCCAGAGCTTTCCTATCAGATGTAGGGAACTGATTTGCTTTCTGACAAAGATTGTGATGCAAGCTGAAGATTATTGACCCCTTCTTTCTCTATAGGAGGAGATGAGAAAAGATAAAGCTGGCCAAGTAGGCTTTTCGGGGAGGATGTGTTGCATCCACTAATGGGAAAATCCATAGTTTTCCTGCATGACTGCAAGTCTGAGGGTGCATTTGTTTTTCTAGAAGGGCTATGGTTTTAACTCAGATCTGGATCAATTCAGCAGATGCCTGTATCAAGTTCCAAACATCTAGTAAAAACCCATTCTTCTCCTTTACCATTTAATCATACCCCTTAGAACAGATCAGTTCAGTCTAAGGACACTAACTAGGACAAATACATAATCATGATGGACCATCACTCAGATGATGACTGAAATGAAGAAACAGGTTTGTGGCAGAAGACCATCCTGAGATGATTCAGTTTGTCAAAATGCATAAGGGCTTTTTTTTGAAAAGCAGTTGCATTAGCACATGTCCAGAAAAGCTTAAGACAGACTTAATATTTCATATGAATCTAAAACATAATGTGTTATCAAGATTAGTTTAAGAAAATGGTCTGTCTTAAGTGGTCCCTGTTACATCATGAATATTGTCTGCCTTCCAGTATTTAAACCTTGCTTTACAATACAATGTCATTGAAAAAGTTTCCATTAAAAGATATGGAAACGCTATGGAGAAAATAAATGTCCAGGAGGCTTATTTGAAGATATATAAAAGTATGTCTCAAACAAAAAATATGGCCACTTATCAGCTATTGATGATATACAGTTTGTCAATAGTACTGAGGCAAGATATAGCAATAGGCTATACAGTCCATTCCCCACCATTCTTTCCTATAAAGGGCATTGTTCTCCAGGGCATTAACTGAAAGCATCTACAAAAGACATAAAGTTAGTTTTATTAATTTACTTTCTTCACAACTGAATAGCCATAGTTTTATTCTCTTATTCCCCTTGGCACTACTTTATTCCATTCTTTAATAACAGTAAATGTGAAAAATCAGGATTTGTTCTATTCAGCTTCATTTCACTTTGAGTGCTGTAGGGAGATGAGATTTGATGTTGTTCACCATAATGTATAGGATATCTGGTGGATTCACTTTACTGATGATGCAGTATCATTGCTGATGTCTCACTTCAGTCTGTATACTTTTATTAGAACATTAAGTCTTGCACTCTTGACTCTTTTTGAGTGGCACCCAGCAATTTCAAAGGAAGATTTGTAAGCAGAATTCCTCTTTGGATACTTTTGTTCACAGCGTAAATAAAACTTGCCCAAAAGGAAAGAAGTGAAGCACATAGAAGAGAAGCAAAGCTATGAGAAGAGCAGAGCAGAGCTATATGATGAGGAAAAGAAAAATTAAATATTGACCCTTTCTCATAACTGACCCATTTCATATCTGCTGACATAGGGTTTGAATTGCTGCTACTGATACAAATTAATTAATGCTTCGTGTTCTCAGAATTTGCAAAGGCCATAAATTCACTTGTGAAATAACTAGTTTTTTAAAATATTCATTGGTAAATAACAACTAAGTGAACTAAGTGAACAAAAACTAAATTAAACTCTAACAAAAACAGGTACCCGGGATAAATTAAACCGATTTTACTTTAATTTGAAGAACTGTGAAATTCTTTCAGGCATGAAGGAAACTACTTTTAAACAAAACCAAAATGCTTTCCTTTGATTTGGATCATTTTAACGGCTTTTTAGGAAAGTAGAAAAATGAACTTGGAAAAGAAAATTTGGTTTCCCAAAGCAAAGGATTAGGTACTCAAAAATCAGCAAAGACCCTGGGAGGATCACTGATTAGAGGGGTATTCACTAAAGCTGTAAGAGATCTGATTTTCATTCCTCTTCTTACCTGATTTGCAGTATGGGCTTAAAAATAGGTTTTCTACCTCATAAATGAATAGCCTGATCATGGATTAACAAATATCCAGGAGCGTTTGGTCTCTTGATCACGCGGTTCCATTAAGCAGCTGAATATCCTTTGGGATTGGTACCAGGTGTGTTCTTATTTCAGTAAATGACTTAATAAAGAGTATCTTCCGGAATAGTCTGTCAGCATTAATGAATAATTTTACACCATCTCCCACGCCTAAAAAAACAGAGCTGCAAAATAAAGGAAAAAATATAGCATCAATATTTCTTAGCCATGTGCTTTACATTAACTTACAATACATGTTTACTTGTTTTATATTCTGAACACAAAAATAAAAAAAAAATCATAGGGTAGGGTTCATATCACTCAGCTTTACACTGCAGCTACATTGAATTAGGGATCCAAGCTTCCTTTTACATTTAATAAAATACTTCTATGCTACAATCAATTTTAAACTAAGGTCTATAATTGCATTTGGTAGGTGACTAACATTCTAGAAGTGACTATTTCTTTCTGTAAATGACAATGGTAAGCTCAGATAATTAGACATGCTCAGATTTGTATGTCTAATTCCAGCAGGAGTTGTGTCTCATATTATTTATATTCCTCTAAGCCCGTCATCCAGGCCTTCAGTAGAGAGGACGGGAATAATGTTGAATATTGTCAAAGACAAAATAACAATCTGTTATTCTTTTTCACCATTTAGCTGATTTATCCGACTCACTGCCTTTATCAAAATCCTTTGCCTGACAGAAGTAAGACTCTCAAGTGCCTGTTTTTAGAAAGATTTTTTCTCATGTAGGTACATGAGAAACACAGAAAAGAAATTCTGTATTTTTGATCATCCTTATCATTCATCCCAGTTATTTGAGGCTCCATGGGCTAATTGCACTTCCAGAGCAACTATCTGGCTCTGTCCTCACCTGACTATTCCACTCCAATTGATCACCACAGAACCTCTCCCTGATTTTATGCAAGGAAACGGTGAGAGAAAAGGCCAAGAACAATCAGCTATTACGTCGTAAGATTACTTCTTTTTGTTTTGATCAGTTGTTAGGTTGTTTTGGGAAGGTAAGTAAATTACTGGTTAGAAAGGTCGGTAAGTGATGAAGTTATGAAGGTAACTTTGAGGAGGTGGACAGAGGCAAGTCAGAGAGTTAATACGAAAAGAGGCTGCAGGAGAGGAATGTAATTAAGGAAAAGGCCACTCCAAAAGCAAAACACAGGCTAGTGGGAATTATTTTTATTTTTATTTTTTTTTCCAGAAGACCATGTTTGCAAGTAGAGACTCAGATCTGAAGGCTTTGTCAGTGTGGTAAAGAGCGTTATGCTTTGTGTTTGACACCACTATGCTGAAGTGGCAAAGTAAACTAGGCATACTTAAAAGACTTCAGCTGCTGGTGACGAAAAGAAAGGTGGCTGCACATTCCCTGCTACCAGTTCACAAGGCTGGAAGTAGTTCTGCTGTTCTGAAAAGGTGTCCCTGGACTGATCCATTGATTCCTATGTAAACTTAGGTCCTCTGGATCCTGTGGAAACCCTGGAGAGAAAAGCGGAGGCAAGTATTGTGGAAAAAAATAGGGAACAAATGTGCTAGTTATTTTTCTTTTTTCTCTGCATTTCAGTTCCAGATCTATCTTCAATAGTTCTCCAATAGGCAATGCAAGAAGCTATGCTGTTAAATCTGCTTGCCGCAGTATGAGACACTGTGTTTCTACTTCTGCAGTTGTTGAGAGACTGCTTAAAAGCTGCTAGAACAAATACCTTGGAGAGTGTGTGTGATGAGAGAAAATCTCACTGTTTCCAAAAGTATAATTCAGTGTGAACTCAAGAAGATTTTTGTTGAATTATCATTTAGCCCTGCTTTATACCTCAGTACTTGAGAGAAGTAAACTGGACTTTGACTTACTTCAGGAACCTGTAAGAACCTGTAAGATCCTCTGAATAGTCTCTTCCGATTTTACAGATCACAGATTTAAGCTACTGCTAGCCATTTGTGAGGCAAATTGCAATCTGCTGAGCATACCAAGCAGGCAATTGCTGAGGACTGGTAAGAGGAAATAAATGTGTAGTTTCTGAGAATAGGACATAGATGATTTTCAGTCAAGGGCAAGAAGAGTACAGACAGAGAATGAGGGAACTTTTTTTTCTTTTAAAAGAACCCCCAAGTCCTTAAAAAAAAACCAAACTAGAAGAACAAAAAAAAACCCAAAAAACTAGTAATCCCTTGAAGACTGTAGACAGACTCTCTTCTGTTTTAAAATGCCAGTCTGATTCACCACAGATGTGCACGTGCAAAGCCTTTTTCAGTAATCTGATGATTCGTGAATTCAGAACACTGAACTTACCCCATGGACATCTTTGTATAAGATTTTAACTTGAGATTAGTTGTATAAACCACTATTTTTTTTTTGACATATCACACTTTATATATAAATGCAAATGTTTCCAGAACTGAATTTATAATGTATCTACCATAATTTTTTTTTAAGAAGCTTTTAATTCGCTTCTGGACTGAAGACAGATATTTAAAGACAGAATTTTGCAAAATACAATTCTGACATTCAGCTACCAATAGAAATACGGTCATTTTTGTGATTTCCTTGTTTATAGTGCTCTCTTATGAATTTTGAGTAGACAGTAAATAGCCTGGATATCATGAGGAGGAGCAGCAATGTAAAGTCATGAAGACAAATGTCTAAAATTATAACATTGTATGATATTCATGCCAATCTTTGCTTTCTTTATTTATTATTAGATTTGGTTTTTAATGATGTTTCAGTATAATGTCTTCTTAGTCACATTATCATTTTATAAAACATAATTGTCTGCTAATTTCTTAGCAAATGTTTAAATTGCACAGTTTAATAATGGGTACTAATTCATTTAATCATAAAATATTAATTTTAACAACTAAGTAAATGCTCTGTAATTATACAGCTATCACTTTAATTTCATAAATGCAATACACATACTGATAAGTATGTTATTCATTTAAATGCTGTATGTGATAGCATAAAAGAGGCAAATATACACATAAAATATGTATGTTCACATACTTTTATCAACATAATGAAATCATACTTGAGAGGAAAAAAAAACTTCAGAAGGTGACAGTACAGTGGCAGTTTATAAAAATGTGTCAATACCTATTGTAAAGAGAACCTACACAGATGAGTCGGGGCTGGGGGGGAATAAAAATTTTTAAAAATTTACTTTTCCTTTTTAAACCTTACAACACCAAATGTAGGAAAGAGGATAGAGATAAACTTGGCTGCAGTTATTTCACTTGAAGATCTGTCAAAGCATATAGGGGAGAGATTACAATTGCTGAGACTTATAGTAAAATGTAAATTGATTTTTAAATGAGAAGAGATAGCAAGAAATGTGCAAATTTCCACTTAGAAATTCTGTTATTGTACCTCATAAAAGCTGAATTTTAAATTCACAATTGTCCACCCTACTGGATGATGTTCCACTCGAGAGAATGTCTTCCACAATGCCTGGGTGTCTTATCTCTTGGAAAGACAGGATTTTCTTCCTGTGGAGCTAAAGAGCTCAAACAATACAGAAAACTGTGGGGGAAAAAAAAAAAACAACCAACAAAGCAAAAAAAACAAAACCAAAAAACATAACCCAAAAAAACACCTCAGTACAGTTCATAAGGGATGTCATAGCAACAAATCTCTTTTGCACTATTCTGGGGATTTGGACAAGAAACAATTCTTCTCACATCTGTATGTACATTTACAAATTCAGATAATGTAAAAAAAAAAAATCATATTTTACTTGTTGGTTTGGGTTTTTTTAAGAAGAAAAATAGCAAAAAAATCCCCCATTCCATGTAGCGTCACATAGTTCATCTAACTTCAGTTTGGCTTTCTGCAGGTTTTTTAGCAATCTCCCTTAGCAGTGTCTGTAGTCACCTTAATTGGGGTACAGTATATTGTATATGAAAATGAAGTAGTGCATATTTTAGTGTAAGAAAATAGAAAGTAGAGGTACTTAGAATCTATAGCCCAAAATGCTAATATGAAAGCTTTAAAATATAAGATGACAATAGTGTTAGAGAAGCTGGGTCTACATGCCAACTTTAATAAAGTTATTATGACAGTCCACTAGCCCCAGACCCTGCAGTTGCACAACTGTGTTCTGGATCATTATTTTAAATTTTAAATGTCAGTTAGATCTACAAGTAGAAATGGGATTGCAGTGGAGATACGATTTATTTTTCTGGTTATAGGTCAAAAGTAGAAGTCTGGGAAGGGAACAGGACAAAAGAAATATGAAAGTGAGAAATAAAACAACCAAACCAGTGTTTGAAGAGAAAGATATTATTTTCCAGCTTAGATTCTTCAGAGTGAAAGTGCAAAAATTCAGGATATTTTGTTCCTCAAATGTTCAAGGGAAATGTGGTGCTCTTTAGGGTTCCCAATAAAAGCACATATGCAAGAAAAAATTCCTCTATAGTCATAAAACAATGTTTTAAAATATAAAACAATGTAGATGATCGTTCTTCTGGCCCATAGGAGTAGCTTTTAAAGTATTCCATCCTGTACAAAGGATCATATGACTAGAAGTTATCTTTGGGGTAATTGCCTACTCCATTGTAGTTCAAGGTAACAGTCATAAATACATCAATATCTATAGCAAAAATCAGGTGGATTTGTTTATTGTTTTTGTTTTTATACCTACTATGCATCTTTGAATTTTCCCTCACATATATTTCAGTATGTGGTCTAATTTCCATCTGTGTTTCTTCAGAGTGAATTTACACCCAACTGCAGCTCTTACTGTGTGATGAAATGGCCTGGAACACTGAACCTCTACCCATCAAATAAGCTATTCTATTATTTCTCACTTTTATGTATTAGAGACACTTCATTCTGGCACTTGGGTTCTGTTTTAAATTAGTTTTGCCCATATGTTATTAGGGGTGTGACTTGTCAGACTTCTGAAATTGTTAGAATTAGAAGTTATGAGCAACACAGAATGCATATTATATATTTTGAGTCAGTTGTGTTATTTCTGGTGATGCCCCCCTCAAATCTGGAAAAGGATTTTATGAGATTGAGATTGGAAAAGAACTCTCAAGATCATAGAATCATAGAACCATAGGGTTGGAAGGGACCTCTGGAGATCATCTAGTCCAAACCTCCTGCCAGAGCAGGGTCACCTTAGAGCAGGTTGCACAGGAACGCATCCAGGCAGGTTTTGAATGTGTCCAGAGACAGAGACTCCACCACCTCTCTGGGCAGCCTGTTGCAGTGCTCTGCCACCATCAAAGTAAATAAATTCCTCCTCATGTTTAGGTGGAACTTCCTATGCTCAAGTTTGTGCCCATTACCTCTTGTCCTGTCCCCAGGCACCACTGAAAAGAGCTTGGCCCCATCCTCCCGACACCCACCCTTTAAGTATTTATGAGTGTTGATAAGATCCCCCTTCAGCCGTCTTTTTTCCAGACTGAAGAGACCCAAATCCCTCAGCCTTTCTTCATAAGAGAGGTGTTCCAGTCCCCTAATCATCTTGGTAGCTCTCTGCTGTACCCTCTCCAGCAGTTCCCTGTCCTTCTTGAACCGGGGAGCCCAGAACTGGATACAGCACTCCAGGTGCGGCCTCCCCAAGGCAGAGTAGAGGGGGAGGATGACCTCCCTTGACCTGCTGTCCACACTCTTCTTGATGCACCCCAGAGTGCCATTGGCCTTCTTGTCCACAAGGGCACATTGCTGGATCTAGTCCAGCATCTAGTCCAAGATCATCTAGTCCAATATCATCTAGTCCAATCTCCCTTTGTGTTTCCTTTTGTATGATTTTGTCTTTTAGCTTCTGATGTTATACAGAAAAAGCTAGCAATTGTCATGAGTTCATTTTATAGCTCTGCTTCTATTCGAGTGCCAGAGTCACCTGCTAGCCCAAATTTAGTGTACTATTCATTTTTTTCTCCAGCCTTGCAATGAAGATGTACTGCATCAGCATAAGGAATTGATGACAGCAAACTTTTTATAAGAAAATTTCACTTTTTTATTCCTTTATGATGACCTTTTCTCTGCAGGAAAAAAAAAAGGAAACTTTTTTTTGTTTTTTAAAGATTTTTTTTTTTTTGTCAGATCGAGTTGAATGAAATATCACACAGCCAAATGCATACATACTGTCTTGGTTTAATCTTCTTTGTGTCCATCACTCTGTGATGATGATTTCTTCACTCTTAATGCTTAGATGAAAACCTGTCTTGACTTACATCCAAGATAACCTGCTGTGTTCTGTATGAGACCCATATATTAAGCTGTAATGCAGAGGTATAAAAAAAGAGGCTGTGCAGATCTCCTACATTTCTGTTTGTAAAGTTAGAAATGTATGATCTTGTGCAAGTGATGATTACTCATTTCTACAACAAATTGTTTATTTTGGTAAGCAGTTTTTGGATTAAGACAATTTGGAGTGCAAAATAGTGCAGTAGAAACAGTTCAGTCTGTGTCCTCTGATCTCTTGCATCTAAGTGAAGAACAAAAATAATCTAAGATCATATCTTCCTTTTTAGTGTCCTGTCATGTCACAAAATGACTATAAAATGGAATCTACCAGTAAAGTAACCACAGAACTAAATCTTTTATGACTCTATAAGCAGTCTATTGCATGTGAAACTAAGTACCAAACCCTGAACTCTGTGATATGTGTTAAGCATCCATTAAGGGTATGTGCTCAGAGGGCAATATTCATAGACTGACTGGATTCTAAGAATTTGTTTTGACAAGCTCATCAGTGATGTTCATCACTCTGGAATAAACTCTATGCCGTATGCCACTTTGCTTTTACAGGGAAATAAGCTGCTATCACTATTCATTGTTCTTTCTCACAGCTCTACTGGTCCATTGCATGGATAATTCATAAAATAACTGTGTTCCTGTGCCCAAAACTTCTCCAAATAATCACACTTCCAATATTATGTAAGGTAAAGATACAACTGTTCAGTCATTATAGTGCTTATACTTACTCAGCCAAAACCAGAGAGTTCTCCAGCCATAATATCATATTCCTTTACCACAAAGAGACAAGTCATGAGCTTCTCTTTTATTAATGTAATCAAAATATTCCTGAGAGATATGAAAAGATTCTAGGATAACTAGCTCTGATGAAGACAACTAAAATCAAAATAACATGAATATATCCCACATACTATGTGATTAGTAATCACAAATAACGAAAAATGACAGGAATTCCCACAATTATGTTAAAGTATAATTCCATTCATAATCAAATTCATATTAGAAAAAACAAGAACATCCATGTGTGAAAAATTCCAAGCCAAAGAATGTAGAAAGGAAATCGATAGCAGTTGAAATCCTGATATTTGAATTATGTTGTCAGTAGAGCTATTGCAAGTGTGTCATTGTCCCAATTTTTCTTACATTTAAATAAAACCTCTGCCTTTCCAGCATATTGTCAATGTAATCGATAATTGCAGCATGATAGTCATGAGACTTTTTTTTTTTTGTTGTGCAGATATACATTTAATGTGTAAACTTTATAAACATATTTATAAACATATATTTCCTCCTGGAATGAATAGAACACATCAGACTAATATAACTTTTTTTTTTTCCACCTCCAAAAGGAAAAAAAAAAAAAAAGACAGACAAAAATGAAAGGAAAAATAACCTTAAGAAACCCCACCTCAGTTGGAGACCAAAAGGATATCTTTTATCTTCTTTCATTGTCATCAATTTGATGTTCAGGATAAGGAGAGAATGGAAAGTGTTTTTTCCTTCTTTTGGGAAACATGAGGGCAAAGTGATAACAGCATTTTTTGTTAATTCAGTGATGATGTTATGGGCATTTGCTAACATTTTTCATGTTTTTCAAATACTCATATTTTGAGTGCAGATTCTGGTAAATGCAGGGAGGATGAAAAGGGTGGGGGTCTTTGTCTTGTTTTGTTGAATAATGTAATTTTCAGGATAGCATACTTTTTTCCAATTCATTTTCTGTAGTAGCCTTTTTTTCAATTCCTTTTCCATCTTATCAAACCCTTCAGATCCTTAATGACTCATAACCACTGGCCCATAATGCTACTAAATGTTACATCAGAAAATGAGCTTTGTCCCAATAGTGCAACAGTGAAGATCAAGCCATATTAACAGCTCTGAAAAGAACACAAACAAGCCCCAGAATCCAATCGTGGAAGAAACTTTTCTGAAGACTTTTCCTTTGCTTTCTAGAGTTAGAATTTGCTTTTGAACTTCTACTTGTGATAAATTATTTGTTCTCTCTATTTACAAGGTATGCTTCACTGCTGCACATTCTTTATTTGTAAAGTAGTTGTTAATTAGTCCATGAAAATAAAACAGATTTAACAGAGAGAGGGGAGGAAAAATAAAAAAAAGGGAGAACCGGGAAAAAAAAAACAACAAAAAACACAAAGTGCTACATTTGGGACAATCAACTAGAAGGTGAATTTTCTTTAAAATGACGAGGGCTTTCAATTCTAATCTCTGGATATAAATTCTGGTCTCTCTATAAATGCTTTACCTTTGGAGACAAGCAGCTACAGTAACTCTTTTGTGGTTGTCTTTTACAAAGACACCATATACGCTCAGAGAACGCCTATCAAAGCAAGTCTCATCTTAAGGTGAACTATCATTAATTATGGGTAGTATCACACATTATAGATGTGTATTTTAACAGCAGCTGCTCATGATTAAAATACCCCATTGCTCAAAACCATTAAGTCTGAGAGTGTGGTTGGCATGTCCTAAAGCAAGGCTCAGCTTTAAGGGCACAAGTTATTCTGTACTAAAGAGCGGAAATAAAACTTCACCTGCAACTGGTGTGGCACAAAAGAAAGGAAGGACTGAGGTTCAGTCTGCTATGGGGCACTATAGTTCCAGCGCTGTACATGCTGGAAATTTGTGCCAGTGTCTGGACATGGATGTGCATTGATGACCTTGTGTCCACCCTGTGTTGCAGGTATTGCTTATGCATACAACTTCATTCTTGGTTCTAGCACACTCCTCTTGCACTTGGAAGAGTATCACATGACTTCACATTTAGTCAGTTTGGGTTTTTTTCACTGAAAACAACCCTTCCTACACATTAAATGTAGGCACACCCAAAGATGTCTTGCTTATTAGGTTGCAAGTGAACAATTCTTTCTAAGGATCTGACTTTTGTAGTTAAGTAATAAAAGTTGCAACAAAATATTGAAATCTTACTTGCTGATTATATCTATCAACTCACGCAAAGCGATGAAATTTATGTCAGAATAAAAAAAATGCCATGTGAATTGTTTTGTTTCCCTTTTCCTTGTAGGTTTGTTTTTCCAGTTTCCATTTACTAGCCATTACAGTTTGTGCTTGGGATATTCTCAGCTGCAGTGAAAAAAATTTAAAGCAGTAAGACCTCATATAAGCTTGTAAAATTAGAGAAACTTAGATAATATGGATACATACATACATATATAGATATATAGCTCTCTATGTGCCCTGGCTGAGAATAAGACTACCCCTTATTATCCTCAACAAGGGGTATTACTATTAACCCTTTTCTGTGTTTCCCACTTCCTTTTGCTTGGACCTCTCACTTACAATTTAGACAAAGGTTTACTGAACTATTTAGACCGTGAGTCTGATATTTGCAAGACAAACAACCGCTGAGCCCATCCACAGTGTCCAGATCCATGCCAGAAATGACAAAGAACCGAGGAGTACAAATATGCTTCCATAACTGACTGTCAAATGGATTAACAGTTGACTCTGGGAGTAACAGCTGAGAGAGTGTTATTCTAAAGGAGATCACTCTCTGCCATTGGGAATGACTTTCAAAAAGAGAATAAAACCTTTTACTTTTTTGTTGCTTTTTTCCAAATATCAGAGTAGACAATATCTGTCAATCTCTGCATATTGATTTTATTTTTTTTAAATTTTATGACAATATAATCTATATTGAATTCTAAAATTAACGGGTTGCACATGTGCTATTACCAAAGCTTAGTATGATTTGGTATTGCTTACATGAATTTTTTTCAACAATTATATGGCATTGCTAAGAATGAGAAAAAGAAAGAATTCCTTCCTAGACAGGTTTTTAATACTCATATGGGGTTTTATAGATTATGTCAATTAACTGGTAAGGGAAAAAAAAAAAAAAAAGTAATCATTTACATTCTACTTTCTAAAGCCACAGAAAAAAAAATAATCCAGTATACCAATATATATTGAAGCAATCTGTCCTTTTAGAAGCTTTTTGAAGGGCTATGAAAATATATTTTCAGAAGGGAACTATTTTACCTATCTCAACAGGTAAAAGGAGAACCGAGAAACTTTAGTATCTTCCTGAAGAGGAGAGTATGTCAATAATATTAAAGAGAAAAGACAGGTCAAAAGAATGAAAGCTAAAAATGCACACCTGAATTTACACAAAGGAGTTATCTATGCTGAAGTAAATTAGAGCAATATTAAAGCAGAGGAAAGTATAAGACCAAGGAGAAATTAAGTGGTAGTGAGGTTAGGTGATTAAGATTATTATTTAAGTTTGGAGAAGCCAAAGCACATGTGAAAACAGTATTTGAGGTCAAAAAAATGATTAATAACAGAAAGATGGCATGGGATGAAGAAGGGGAGCTAAAAGGGATGGAGGTAAAGCAGGTAGGATGCAAGGGAGATATAAAGAGATAGGATGTGGGTTTTTGAAAGAAGTCTCAATGCAGAGTTAGGGCTCTAATATTGCAGACAGGAGTGAGAAACATAGGGAAGAAGGAATGAAGGAGGAAAGAAAAGATGTACAAAAAAGTGAAACCATTCTCCACAGAAGAAATCGGAATTTGCTGTTTAAACTTCAACTGTTTGGGGGTTTGTTGTTGTTGTTTTGTTTCTTTGGGGGGGTTGTTTGTTTCTGGTTTTGTGTTTTGTTTTGGTTTTTTTGTTTGTTTGTTTTTGTATGGCTTTGTTGTTTTGTTTTTGTGTGGTTTTTTTTTTTTTCCCCAAGAGTATTTGTGTTCTTCCATTTATTTTTTACAATAACATCTTCGAAGCTGGAAATCAGCTTCTTATTCAAAGAGCATCTTGTTCTTTCCTCTTGAGTAACACTGATTTTTGGTTTTCTCCTCCTTTTATTTTTTAATTCTTTTCTCTCTTCAGGGCACGAGCCAACACAGTTTTCCCTTATTCTATGCCAGTCTCATCAATGATGCAATTATATGCCATCAACACAGCTCCAAACCATGTTTTTTTAGAAAACTTGCCAGCATAGAGAACACAAATTATGCAGCTCTACAGCAACTGGACACAAATGTAATAGATCCATACATAAATTATGGCTATTGTTTGTTTGCTTTTCACTTTCTTGGCAACAACATAATGGTTAACAAATACTGACTAGCAGGAGGATATTGTACCTGAGATTATACAAAAAATTAAGGAAGACAATATAACCTATTTTTCACCTCAGACTTCATTTAAACTAATTTATTCTTGTTTTTAATAATTTATAATAATTTGAAACATTTAATATTTAGTCATTACCAAATATTAGTCCTATTTCAGTGGTGAAAAAATATAATTCTGTGTAGCAGAGTAAATCTTTGTTAAATGCAATAACATACTAGGAAGAAATGAGAAACTGATTGCTTTTTTTTCTTATGTTTCTACATCTACTTCTGTTTCTGACTAGAATCTTCACAATGAACACAGGAAAGCTTATGTACAATTTATTTTCAGCTAGTATTAAGATATAATTTTAACCTTCCTTACAGTATGTACTTGGGTACCAGTATTGTTTACATTTTAAAACAGTCTATTTTGGATATTTCATTTATCTATTAGAGTATTAAATGTCTGCAGATTAGATCCACAATGTAATTTAAATGTAACAATGTTCTTCCAGGAAGGGAGTGAAATTAAGTCTTTATCCTTCTCAGACTGCAGAAGTAATAGAAAAATGCAGAAAGAAAATAATGAGAACAGTTAAAAACAGATTTCCGTGTCTCCAACGGGAAACATACATTCACTCCTAATGTTCCTATTGCCAACTCTTTGAAAGAAAAGACAGATAACGAGGAAAATAAAGGTATTGATATTCAAAAAAGGAAAACATAGCACAGTGCTCTTTCAGTGTGAAAGTCCAGGTTTACTTTCAATAGAAATCAGTAAGAAGAAAAAAAAGGAACTGTTACTTTCCTGAGCCTTGTTCTGTAATGAAGCTGGGACATAGCTGTTACATATATCATGCTTTATGAATCTAGAAGTTGTCACAGGTTCATTAATACAGATACAAACAAAGAAGATCAGATGTTGCAAATCAGCTGACTATAAATAATATCTCACAGATAGATCACCAGCCTGAAATTCTCTCAAGAGTGACTTGACACCACATTTTTCGTTTGTGCACTGCTTTGCTTAGCCTATCCTATGGTCCAGAATCTCACAATTTTTATCTGTATCCATAAAGGCTTGTATTCATCCAGTCTACCTTTGGATATCTCAATAATCTCTAAATTGGGAGCCTAAATTTATTTTAATGACCTTCTAAATTTCCTCTGAAGCTGATGAGGAGGCATAAGCTCTTCCAGAGCCCTTTTCACCCTAATTAAAGTGTAAATTTCCCACTGAAGATATCTAGATCTGTCTGTTAGTTAGATTTCTTATTTAGAATGGACTGCCTAAAACTGGCCTCAAACATGATTGGTGAATAGTGTAAACAACATTTGCTGGGAGATTAGTGACTTCAGTGACCTGAAAGTAACATGCAGAATTAAACAATTCTGCCTGCAAGTTAGTACCTAAAAGTAATGTGAAGAAGTAACCAGCAATGGAAGATGGAAGGGATAATAATTAAATTGCCAATGCTCAAATAAGGAACATTTGATTGGTTGACCCAGGCAATGCACAGACCAGGAGAGTGGTGATATAAATGCACTGTTGTAAAGCAAACTTTGGGAAAATTGTGCAAAGACATTAGAATAACAGCCACTAACAGGCCTTACTGCCTTGCAGAAGCAGTGGAGCATCAGGGGAGGAAGCACTGCAGCCTTGTCCTCTTCACTGGAACGAGGGCACAACATGTGGTGCTCTGATTTGGGCCAATCCTCATCAATGACCTGAGAAAACCTGGGTGCCCTCCCCCAGCTCATGTAGGGATAGGTGCACAGGAGCATGATCTCCTTGCTGTAGCTGCGGTGTGGTCATTGGAGTATTTGTAGGGCACATTTTTTCTCACTCAGTATAGAGATCTGAAACACATCAGCTGATGTCATCTGAATTATACCATGATGTGGGTAACACCACGGAGAATAAAGCCTTGTAGAAATTAGCTTTTGACTTTCACTTTTACAACGGAGAAAATGATACTTTGAGTTGTGAAGACTGTATACAACACCATAGTAAACGCGTAGAAGTACATAGCAAGATAGAGGTGTCCTCTGTTCTCCAAGTAATGCATTAACCTAAGGGTATAAGGATGCCAACTAGTTTAATGATTCCTGTGATCATCTGCTACGCAGAATATAGCATGTGGCATATCAGCTCATCTGTTGTTTCTTGTGAAATTTTCCTTAATAATCAGTGGATTACTTAATTTCCTTCCCTCCTAAGACTTGCAATGATTTTGGTAACGCATGAATTCTTCACCAACAGTGACTGAAACACAGGAAGTTTACCACTGAAATTTGAAGACAGTAAGAAAATAAGGAGTTACTGAAAATGAACACAAAAAAGAATTTGTGAAATAACCAAATCTAGCATTCTTTTAGGCATAATCTTTGCTATTAGAGTAGTATTTTGTTAGAGTGTTTTATGATAAGTTTATCCTTGAAGTTTTTTCCTCAGTATTTCAATAGCACGGAAGCAAAGTACTATTTTTTATATTTTGGGTGTTTGTTTCATATAATTTTTGTTGTTTCAGGGTAGGTTTTTTGTTAAATATGAGTTAACAATCATTTGAGTTTATCACTAAGGGCAAGATAATTTTGTTTATTATAGCTCCCAATCACATTTAATAACAGTTAAGAGGTATGGACACTTTGCTTTTTCCAGTTTTCTACACATGTTCAACACAGCACAGAAACCCAGGAGACAGTTAAATATGAGTTGAAGAAGGAAGTGCTGAACATGAATTTAATAAAATGGATTCAAGTTGGTGGTCCAATGAATATTTATTATTTATACAAAAAATAACAGTTTTGCCAGGGGAAACAGAGAAAAGTGCCCCCATCTCAGAACAGCTAATACAGAATATGGTTTCAAATAACTTTTAAATTGCTATATCTATCATTTTCTATGCATGATTCCCAGTTTTCTTCTTCTAGTGGTTTCACTATCTCATCTTCCATATTATACCTAAATCCGGTTCTTCACCCATCACATTGGACTACAAATCTGCTGCAGTAACTAAGCTCTCTTAAATTACTACCTCCTTTAACTTTGACTTTCAGGTAAGTTACTCCCTAAGGTCACAAGTTAGAAGTATTGGAACATTTATTCCTAGGGAAGAGCAGAGAAGTTAAATAGAGTTTGCCAGGCAGGAGACATAGTGCATGTTGCACTGCAAGTTCCCAACAGTCAGCCACAATTTTGACCATTCCAATTCGTGAATTGTTGTTCAGTGTTCAATATGTTGGGTTTATTTCAGGAGAAAGATTGAAGAGAACTTGCCTACCAAGAGAATTCCTTCTGATTCCATTATATATATACAAGTTTCTCTTATCCATTTTACAACACATTCATTTAAAGATTATTATTTATGAATAGGCAATAATATAGGATTATTTTTAATTAGGAACATAATTGTACAGGACAAAAAATATACATTAAAAAGTTTCTATTCAGAGGTTTCATTTCAGTCTAAGGGGTTTAGAGGTAATGAATAACACCTTGAAAGAGATCCCAGATGGGGAATATATCCATTCCTATAGTAAACAGTATTTTTCTAGCACGATAGTCAAAGAACAATTTCCAGGAGTATATAATGGTTTCAAAATGATCCTTTTTAAATCAAACTTCAGAAAAAAAGTTAATATTAGCATTAGAAGATGATGAATAACTCAGTCAATCCATATATAAACACTTTTAAGTCAACATTGTCCACAAAGTAGAAGTTTAAAATGAATAAATAAATAAATTAAATAAAGCTTGCCTTTGTTAGAAATAAACATGTTTGGAAGTATGTAGGCCATTTCTGGCATAACTTTTGAGACCTTATGTTTCCTCCTCTTAAAGTACAAGCTTCTGGGAGACTCAAATACTCTTCAAGTTTCCCATGTTCCACAGTCATCCAGAGTTCAATTCCTTAGCAAAAAGGTATCTGTACTTTCCACTTACGGTTTTCCAGACTGTATTTTATTTTTCTGTGAACAGAACTATGGTTATTTACTGTCCCTTTTATTTGAATGACAATGTATGTTCTGTGAAGCTAATAAAGTAAATAATTACTGATCTACGATAGGTAATTGGAACCTGAGTTCCAAATTTCTTGTTCTTTTTCAACCCATCTCTGTTTGCTTCTGCATTTTCTTTTGAAAAATAGCTGAAAGCCTTTAACTTCGTACAGACATTTCATTTCAGCCCTGCCATAGCTTGGTAGTGAGTAAAAATTGTTCCTGATAATTGTTCAATAACTTCCATGAAATGAATTTGACACTTGCAAAATATTTCTCAGAGTTGAAATATTCATTCGACATATTGTTTATTTTAAGAAGTTGAATAAGAAGCCACATTTGGTTCCTACTTGCCCCTTTGTTGGCAGGCTCAGAATCTAAAGAAGTTACAGGACAAAACACTATTTTACTTCAGAAGTTGCCTTTCCAAGTCAATTGTTAAGCAATTCAGAAGTTTGGTTTTACAAGGACTGTACTTTGTTTATGGCAAGGTAAACGGATCTGTTCAAAGAGTCTTCTTTTGAGGCTTGAAATTCATTGAAAGAATTTTTTGATCAGGGCCTTATAGGTATCCAGATATAACCATTGAAATGGATGAGCAAAAAGCTAAGATTTATTTGCATTGCTATATCTCTCATTTTCAATTAAATAAATGGCTTAAACTATTTCTATATCTTCAGTAAAGATATAACCTTATTATGAAGAGAAGACTATTTAAAAAACAGTCACCTACAACTGCAGTTGAAAGACTGGTGACAAATCAATGGGAATTAGTAGACTAGCACAAAATAAACAACGGATTTTCTCCAAGGTGACTTTAATAGCAAAGAGATCCATACTAAGTGTTCCTGACAAAATGTGTTTCTATTGTTGGCAGCTGTGCTAGTGCATAAGCTTCTACAGTAATATATTTGGTTAAGTGAATATTAAAAACTTTCGCAAAAACTTCAAATAGAATGTTCCTTTCTTTAGTGAATTTTCTGTTTCAGAACTATTATTTTTCCCCGTGATCAATGGAGTCATCAAGAATAGACACTCAAAACTGTTAATACTCTTTTTCATCTTTTGGATGAGGCACCCAAAATGAGTGGAAAAAAACCCCAACCATCCACTACCATTTTTGCAACAGAATACAAAACAGTGTACGAAAGTATTTAAAATATGAGAGATATTTTTCTTGGAATTTATAATCTGAAGTTTAGTACGACCATTCAGAGTGAACTCAAAATTTGCTAAAACCCCACGCCTCCTGCTTACTAAAACTACATTTTGAGCCATAATGCAAATCTTTGATGTTTTCACACGTCTGCTGGCTTTCATCTTCACAGTGTGAAGATACTTTACCTTGTTCTTGAAAAGAAGAAATGGGTTCTAATGGTATAACAAGTAGCAGTAGAAAGAGGAGAATTTCCTGGTTATATAGAGGGATTCACTATACCCCTCTGAGTGTGTGATCTTATTTCAAAGATTTGGAAAATCTTTGGAAAAAAAAGTGTGATCTTATGTCAAAGATTTGGAAAAAAATATTGAGTGCTGTCCTGAAAAATGTGACGTTTAGTTTCCTCCAAAAGGAATATAGTTTGCATACGTTGAAATTACTTCATTACAAGAATGACAGTACTGAAAGAGGATAAAAATTAAGCAATTTACTAATAAAATATGTTTCTGATCAAACTAAAAAGCTAATGAAGATGTAAAGATACCATACGGAGTATAGAGTGGTATTAGATGCTGATGCCACTGATTCCCACCTATGATGACTTATACAGTTTCCAGATGTGAAAGAGGACTAAATTCTTATCTGTAAATAATTTATATATTCACTTAAGTGTTGAATGTATAAGAGAAAGATGGTTGACAACATTTACAACTATAGCAAATGTTTTGAACTCAGGAGGTGCCAGTTCTTTTGGGATCTCACTGAGAAAGATACTGTAACTCTAAGTTGCTTATATCTAATTTATTGAGCAAAGGATGGTAATCACAGAAAATGTGATAGCAATCAAGGAGGAGCTTATCCAATGCTGCAACAACTGTGATTCCAAGCATCAGGAGAAATATAAGATTGTTTTTACCTTTTCTATAATTTTTACTTCTTATGCAATAAATTAATTAACCAGCTTTGAGTGCCTTTCTTAATAAGATCCCAAAAGGACCAGCATCACCTCAGTGAAAAAATGTCTGGAGTAGTCGGTAGGAGGTCAGTAAGAAATGTTCTTTTGGAAAAGCAAGAGCAGAGTAAAGCCTGAGTGGGTACCTGGTTGGCCTTGCACACAAGTGTGGGGATGAGTAGCACAGAGATTACCCTGGGTACCTCCCCCAGTGATTTGGGAAAAATAGAAGAAATTATCATCTTTTCAGACCCCTGCTGACAGTTTAAAGTGTTCAGAAAAGCAGGACGTAGATGTGGAGAAAAGGCAGCAGGATTTGCAAAGTTTGTGGTTGTTAACCTGCCTTCGGTGGTTGTGGGACACTTTAATGTGACAATGTGAAGACAGACATGAACAGCAGACACAAAAGCGCATAAAGGGTCTGGAGAGAAAAGTCCAGTCTGTGGACAGGGGAAAAAAGGGACACTCGACCCTGGATTCAGAAGATTCTGCTCCCAGATGATTATTAGGATGGAGATATTTGGAACCAAAGGGTCCAAGGATGAGAATGGGAAATCTCATTCTGCCCCACGTCTGGCAATAAGTAAGCCAAAGGGGTCCTTTAGACACCCCTCAGTGTAGGATCCCTCTGTGTGATTATACACGTATAGAGCTCCAAAATTTGGCTGATTTATATTTACAAAAATCAGTTGAGTGTTTGGGTTACTATGTGTCTTGAGTCATAAGGTGTGGGGGATAGAGTGCATTTAAGCCCTCAAGAGCCACTATGGTTAAGCATGTTATTGCAAAACCTTGTGATTGCACAAAATTTGAAGGGGGCTTATGGGAATGTTACTTATTCCTTCTGGGACTGGCTCCATTAAGCTGTCCAAGCACAGTATGCCTCCCCTTCTGATTGAGAAGAAAAATCATTTGCATGGAAGCATGTGGAGGAGGCTGGGCAGACCTTTGGGAGTTGGTTGTGAAGCAAGGAATACATTCCCACAGCTTTGTGAGATCAGATATTTAATCATTCACCTCTGGTAGGCAGTCCCACTTGTTCACAGGCATCCTCTTCATATTAAAGGGCACTACTTTATCTTTTTGTGGGCTGCTCAGGGAAAAAAGTTGAAGATGCTACCCTTTTATTGGGACAATTTGACAAGCACCAATTCAAAAAGGAAAGTCTCAGAACTTGCATTATACATGCACAGAAACGTGAAAGAAAAGTGACCCCCAGGGAAATGTTCTTAGCACTCCTACAGGCAGGTACACCTAAAAACCAGCTCATGAAAAGCCAATCCCCTACCTTTGCAACCTATATAAGCAAATGAAAAACAAGCTATGAAAAGATGTGTAGTATTGATCTAATCATAGACTCATACAATAGTTTGGGTTTGAAGGGACCTTTAAAGGTCATCTAGTCCAATCCTCCCCTGCAATGGCCAGGGACATCTTCAAGTAGATTAGCTTGCTCAGAGCCCCATCCAGCCTGACCTTGAATGTTTCCAGGGGTGGGGCATCTACCACCTCTCTGGGCAACCTGTCTGAATCTACCCTCTTTTAGTTTAAAAACCATTACCCCTTGTCTTATCACAACAGACCATGCTATAAGTTTTGTCCACATCTTTCTTATAACTCCCCTTTAAGTACTGAAAGGCCACAGTAAGGTCTCCCCAGAGCCTTCTCTTCTCCAGGCTAAACAGACCCAACTCTCTCAGTCTGTCCTCATAGGAGAGGTGTTCCATCCCTCTGATCATTTTTGTGGCCTTCTTCTGGACCTGTTCCAACAGGTCCATGTCTTTCCTGTGCTGAGGGCTATCCAGAGATGGACACAGTACTCCAGGTGGGGTCTCACTAGAGCAGAGCAGAGGGTTAGCATCGCCTCCCTCAACCTGCTGGCTGCACTTCTTTTGATGCAGCCCAGGATATGGTTGGTTTTCTGGGCTGTGAGCACACATTGTCACCTCATGTCCAGCTTTTCATCTACCAGTTTCCCTAAGTGTTTCAGCACGGCTGCTCTCAATCCCTTCATACGCTAGCCTGTATTGGTACCGGGGGCTGCACTGACCCATGTGCAGGACTTTGCACTTGGCCTCGTTAAACCTCATGAGGTTAACATGGGCCCACTTCTAACACCATCGGCTCCCCTTGTTGGTCAGGGGGAGGATGTGAAAGAAACCACCCAGCGTTACATCCCTCTGTATGTAATCCCCATTGTGCTTTAGAAACAATATCCAAAACAACATCAGGATTTACTAGACATGGAGAACCTCCAGGAGCACTAGGTGGCTGTAGTGGGACATTGATCATAAATCCCACTAGTTATCTATTAGAACTGGGAAAAAAACCCTGGCAACAGATCACTCATATTGGAGCTGAAGTAACTGAGATTCACAGGGATCCCTCCCATTACTCACACAATCATCTTATAGCTTATTCATTTGGTGGTTCTGAAGAGCCATCTCATGAAACTTATCTCATCCTATAACTAGGAAAACATCCAACATTTATTGCCTGAGTAGGTATGAACTCCAGTTCCCAGATAAATAATAGAGATAACATTTTGTTGGGTAAAACTTTTTTTACTCCAGGTGGGAAATATTCTTTAGGAATTCAGGCTACTGTGATGGGTAAAGTCCTTTCCTGCACCAGTTGTTTTACTGCCACGTCCAAATCCAGTAGCAGTATCAGTTACCCAGGGATGCATGCTGAAATCACTCAGTTAAACAATTGTTGGAGATGGGTATTATCTGGCATACCACCCTGCCTTTAATAGTCCTATTTGGCCCATAAAGAACCCAGATGGTTTCCGATGCATGATGGTAGATTACCAGCTAATAAATAAAGCAGCCTCTCCCATGGCTGCAATTGTCCAGGACGTCGTGACACTATTAGAATGCATCGAGACAGAAGATGGAACATGGCATGCTGTGACTGATATGGCTCATGCTTTCTTTAGCATTTCCATTACTGCAGAAACCCAGGAACAATTTTCCTTTTCTTGGGAAGGACTACAATATACTTTCACTGTCCTGCCTCAGGGGTATTTGCATAGCCACAGGCTAGTGGTACAACATCTGGAGGACAGTAATATCTCTCTAGTTTGTAAATTTTTCCATTACATGGGTGTTACCATACTTACTGGGCCCACTGAGCCGAAGTGGGAGAAACTCATAGCAAAATTATAGACATTATACAAAAAATGTATGGGAGATCAATCCAAAAAAGATATAAGGGCCTACTAGAAAAATCAAAGCAGAGACCTCATCACATGATGCCTAAAGTGTCCAAACAAACTATGGCTGAACCCCCAAAATAAAACTGACACCTAGAAGTTTATTGGAATCCTGGATTATTAGAGGCAATTTCTGCCCCGTCTCACACAGATCTTGTGGTTGTTTGTCTTGGGTTTGCATGGCAAGATTTTGGTAGTGGGGAAGCTACAGGGGTGGATTCTGTAAGAATCTGACAGAAGCTTCCCCTATGTCCGATACAGCCAATGCCAGCCATCTCCAAGATGGACCTGCTGCTGGCCGAGGCCAAGCCAGTCAGTGACAGTGGTAGTGCCTCTGTGATAACACATTTAAGAAAGGGGAAAAAAATCTGCACAACACCAGCAGCAGTCAGAAAAGAGAAGTGAGAATATGTAAGAGAAACAATGCTGCAGACAGTGCAGGGTCAGTGAAGAAGGAGGGGGAAGAGGTGCTCCAGGCATCAGAGCAGAGATTCCCCTGCAGCCCATGGTGAAGACCATGGTGAGGAAGGCTACCCGAAGTCTATGGAAGTTAATGGTAGAGCAGATATCCACCTGAAGCCCATGAAGGAACCCATGCAGGAGCAGGTAGATGCACCTGAAGGAGGCTGTAACCCCATGGAGAACCTGCATGAACCAGGCTCTTGGCAGGACCTGTGAACCCATGGAGAGAGAACCTCACACGAGCAAGTTTTCTGGCAGGACCTGTGACTCCATGGGGACCTATGCTGGAGCAATCTGTTCCTGTAGGACTGCACCTTGTGGAAAGAACTCATGCTGGAGCATTTTGTGAAGAACTGTAGCCTGTGGGAAGGACTTACATAGAAGAACTTCATGGAGGACTGTCTCCCATGGGAGGGAACCCATGCTGGAGCAAGGGAAGAGTGTAAGGAGTCCTCCCTCTGAGGAGGAAGGTGCAGCAGAGATAATGTGTGATGAACTCACCAAAGGGATATTTCATACTGTATGACATCTACTCAGCAATAAAAACTAAGAGAAAGGAGGAGGAGGGAGGGCATTCATTATTATGATGTTTGTCTTACAGATCAACTGCTACGTGTACTGAAGCCCTGTTTCCTGGGAAGTGGCTGGACATCACGTGATGATGGGAAGCAGAGAATACATCTCTTGTTTTCCTTTGCTTCCACATGTGGCCTTTGCTTTTGCTTTGTTAAACTGCCTTTATCTTGAGCCACGACGTTTTTTCCATCTTATTTTCTCCCTGTCCCTGACCTGCTGAGAAGGGGAGAGATAGAGGGGCTTGGTGGGCACCTGGCATCCATCCAAGGACAACCCACCACACCGTTGTACCATATATGCAGGAAAAAGGCCCACTTTGAATTGGGGGAAAAGGAAAAAGGAATTTCAATACAAGCTAGACAGGCTACCTCACATGCTGTGGCTTTAGGGCCCGGATTGCCCCGTAAACCTTATGAATTGTAAACCCTAATATCTGATGATATTGGGTGCCAGTGGAGCCTTTGGCAATGAGGGGAGGGAAGTTTAGTCTCAACATTTCTCTACACCGACTCAAAATTACTTTTAAAATACTACTTCTAGTTGCATATTGGACACTGACAGAAGCTGAACAGATAACATGAGCTGAAGGCATTGCTATTATTGTCAGATTATCTGTCCTACAATGGTGTCCAATACCACCAACTATAAGATTGTGAAAATGAAAAATGGTGTAACGCAGAAATGATACATACATCTCCACACGTGCTAAGCCAGGTGTTCTGGGTTTGGTTAGGATAGAGAGTTAATTTTCTTCATAGTAACTTGAATGGGGCTATGCTTTGGATTTGTCCTGAAAACAGTATTGATAACACACGGATGTTTCATTTGTTGATGAACAGTGCTTACAGGGTCAAGGCCTTTTCTGCTTCATAAGCTGCCCCACCAGCAAGTAGGCTGGGGGAGCCCAAGAAGATGGAAGGGGATGTAGCCATGTCAGCTGAGATAATGGCACCTTGGGGAGAACATTGAAGAAGGGGCAAAATGATGCACAGGCAGTAAGTGAAGAAAAAATAATGGAAGGAACAACTCTGTGAAGAGAAGAAGGAGTAAGAGGAGGTGCTCCAGGAACCAGAGCAGGGCTTCCACTGGAAGGGACCATAGTGGAGCAGATTTGTCCTGCAGCCTGTGGAGAGAACCACGATGGAGCAAATATCCAATCTGAAGCCTGTGGAAAGGATCATGCCAGAGCAGGCAGATATGTCGAGAAGGAACAGTAGACTGTGGAGGATCGCATCCAGGAGCAGGTTTTCCCTGAAGGACTGCAGCCCATGGAGAGGACCCACAGCGGAACAGGTAAAAAGCATGAGGAGAAAAGCAAGCAGAGAGGAACTGTTATAGACTGACTGCAACCTGCCATTTGCCATTGCCCTCTGCACAGCTAAGGGCAAGATGAAGATGAGATTGGGAAAAGGCAGGAGTTGGGGGAAGGTATTTTAGATTTTCACTTTGTTTCTCTGTCTCCAAATCTATTTTAATTGGCAATAAATTAAATTAACCTTCCCCAAGTCGAGTATGTGTTGCCTATGACAGTAATTAGTAAGTGTTCTCCCTGTCTTTAACTTGACCCAAGAGCTTTTTCATCTAATTTTCTTCTCCTACCCTGTTGAGAAGGGGGAGTGAGAGAGTGACTGTGTGGGCAGCTGGAAGCTGCTAAGGTCAACACATCACAAATATATATTCAGTCATAACTATACGCATAGCGCATTGTCTTCTCCACCTGAAATATTATATCCACCTATTTAAGAACTACAGCTTTTTGAAGATAGGGGTATTGGAATACATTGTCCAAAAGACTATTCAAAGCTAAGTCCACATTGTAAAGATGACTTCTATCAGTGACTGATGAATCTGTATTGTAAGCAAGACCCTGTAAGAGTACTAGCGAACTTAGAGCTGGTGAACCTTCTATAATTTCCATCCTTTACTCATTAAATTAGTTAACCAGCTTTGAGTGTTGATGCATAGCAGCTTTACTCTTCTACAATACTGTAAGTGTTTATGACATACGTTAACACAACCTTAAAACTAGAAAAGCTCAAGATACTGAAAAGTCCAAGCTATTTGGTTAATCCTCTATGAATGGCCTCGTAGCACTGAGACAGCATCAAAGCTCATGCTTCATGTTATAATTGGCTGCGCTGATTTGTCGTATTATTTTTGACATAAGAACTGCGTCTTTTTCTCCATTTCATGTCAAATTCATAGCATTTCATGTTCGTTATTTAGAAAATTTGGGGCATTTTTGTTAAATAAATGCTTCATAGAGAAAAAAAATTTATATCATGCCATGGTATTCTAATTCTGTTTTTTTTTTTTTTTACAATCTTTTCCCCTATCCCAAATATTTTAATAAAAGTTAATATCTTTATTTTTCTTTCATGCATAGAAACATTCATAATTGGTTTCTCATGGTGAACAGAGAATTTGTTGACTTACTGTCCGTAAGGAAGCTTGAGAATTTCTCAGATGACTTCTCTGTTCTTCAGGTTAATGTGGGAGAACTGAAATGTACTTTCTAGTTGGTAAATGGATGGATTGCCTGGAGATGTACTGCAGGCTACAGCAATAAAAGAGGAGGGTTTTTCATCCTTTATGCATTATTTATGGCCATTTGTTTGCTGGCAACATTGCAATCTGCCATTACCAGAGCTGCTGATTTAGATAACCTGAAATGCCTAGACCTCTATGTGAGTGCCTTGAGGTGAGACGGCCCCTGGAAGAAGAATAAGTGAATGAAATGAAAGACATTTTAAAAGCAAGAAAAACAATTATATCATTCTGAAAAAGTGGAGTAAACATACTAAAATGAATATTAAATTAAATAATTATTAACTTTTTAGAAATATTTTTTATCTTACAATATTTTTTCCTACCAATAATGTTCTAGTAAAGAACTTTGCAATCCTTTCTCCACAAAAACAGTGAAGATTGGATGTTCTTTGTTTCATGTGAGAAAGAACACCAGAACTTCTCCAGAAAATTATATTACTTCAGCGACATCAATTTGCATTATTTTCAATAAGGATTTGAGCTGTAACATTCCAGCTCAAATTCCAGAAAAATCTGAATCACTCATTATAGATTGGATTTTCATACTTCATTTCAAAACTTGGTGTCTCAAAATCCTTCTCAGATGCCTTTCAGACATATAGTCAGAATGGTTTTCAGCATTGCAGGTAAGTCAGGTGTAGGTAAAAGTAAGAATGATGCCTGAATTAATGAGTGATAGATGTTTTGAGTTGTTTCACTTCTGTGAAAACCTCTGTGAAGTCTATTGCATTTGTCCCATTATTTCTCAACTGAAAGAAAAAAAAACAAAACAGAACAACATCAACAAACCCCAGGCAGTGCTGGTTCTTAGTGCAAACAATGTGGCATGCCTGATTTTAGTGCAGAAAGATTTCTACTTTATTGAAACTGAGTTGAATTGTCATCAGTTTTCATATCTGATTTCTTTTCATATGATGCACAATATTTCTTTTTAGTCTGGAGTTTTGTTTTTAAAATTACTATGAGATTTAGAGTGAAACATTTTCAGAGAATTTAAGTTCATTTTTCTGTATTCTTGCACTGTTATATGGGAATAATTCCTAAAGCGCTTCCTGTTTTAAGTTTCCAGTTCATATAATGCAGAACTCATTTAGGCTTCTCTTATCTCATTATCACTCCATCTTTTCATGCCATATATTCAAATATAATGAAAAGCGCTACTATCACATTTTATTTTTCTCTCTGCTGGGACTCTTTTGATAATTAGAGTATGAATGAAGAAATTATATTTGTTGGTATATGGAGAATTTGAAAATAAAAGCAACAAATACTGCTGATGAAAAAGGAAAATAATTGATTTCCTTATTTGTAAATAGATCAAGGGTAGATTTTGTTCTTTCTATTATTTTTTTTCTTCGAAGAGCTCACCGTAGCAAAGGACTGATTTTGCAACTCCTTGCACCTCTGATAAATGTGGCCATTGTATGTAAATAACACTGAAATTATTAAAAAAATAAATGTGAGACAAATATTTTGATAAATTGAAAGATTCTGCTTGTATAATGAAAAATTACAGCTTAGCCTATAAATAAAAGCAGCTTGCTTGTCTCAGCTGTTTTTTTTGGAAACAGTCCTTTATGATGGTGTCACACTGCATAAATCTTATATATTTTAGTATAACTGTCTCGTAGATATTGAGTTATTCTCTGAGGGAATGCTGATCTGTGTAGGTCATTGTAAAAGTGGATTAGCTGAACAGTTCTGGGAATTCCATATTTTTTCCACTTCAGGAGCTTTTCTGTGGACTATATATTTTTGGTACTATCAATCCATTGTCACTTAAAATTACTAATTTTATAATAAACAATGTAAAAAATAAACTATGGGCAAAAAAAACAGAAAGAAGCTATTTAAGGTTTTTAAGTTAGTACAAGTTACAGTCTATACTTGTGTATCCTAAAAGAAGCATAGTAAGGACTGTTTCAGCACAGATGACATTAAAACTGTTATGCATTCATTGCCGTATCAAGTTAGAAAATTGTACACTCAGATTTCAGTTTCAGAGAGTTGGTTAATATTTCAGAGACTTACTATAAAATTTTTAGATACTTGCAGGTTGGAAGACAAGATCGTAGTCAAAATGATACTAAATTCTTATTTTGACTAGTCTTCCTGAGATGAAAACAAGTAAAGATATTAAGAAGAAACTTATAAACCATTTTACCATTCATTCTGTCCTTCCCTTTTAGATATTGAACTTCAATGACATTTTATTTTGCAAAGATACAAACCCCCCAAAACACCACAACTCCTCTTCCATTCTTGTAAATGGTAGAGAGATAGTAATCTGCTCTAATGGTATGTCACATTCCACCTTCTTTCCACACTGTCAAAATTAGCGTACTTACATTTAGCTTGTGAGTGCACTGGTCACAAGAGACAGAGGTACAGGAAGGTTCTATGAATGACTACTTACTTTGCCTGGTCTGGGACAATTCTTTCTCCGTTCCAGATTTCACCCCAGTTAAAGAGTTGGTTATGTCATATCCATGTTAATATTTGGAACTTGCTACAAAATTCCTTTTCAGGGGCCTCTAGAATCTAAACCTATACCTATATTAACACAATGTCATGGCTTCAGCTGGGATAAAGTTGACTCCCTTACTAGCAGCTGGTATAATGCTGTGTTTTGGATTTGGGATGAAAATAGTTTTGGTAAAACACTGATGTTTTTTGGTTGTTGCTAAGAAGCTAAGGCATTTTCTACTTCTCATACTGCCCCACTAGGGAGTAGGCTAGGAGTGCAGAAAAAGTTGGGAGGACACACATCTTGAACAGCTGACCTCAGCTGACCAAAAGGATATTCCATGCCATATGAGGTCATGCTCAGCATATAAAGCTAGGGGAAGAAGAAGGAAGAAGAGGTATGTTTGGAGTTACGGCATTTGTCTTCCCAAGTAACTGCTATATGTGATGGAGCCCTGGTTTCCTGGAGATGGCTGAACACCTGCCTGCTGATGGGAAGGAGTGAAAGAATTCCTTGTTTTACTTTGCTTGTGTGCTCAGCTTTACTTATTAAACTGTCTCTATCTCAACCCATGAGTTTTCTCACTTTTACTCTCCTGATTCCCCACCTCATCCTGCTGTGGGGGAAGTAAGCAAGTGACTGTGTGGTGCTTGGTTGCCAGCTAGGGTTAAACCATGACACTGAGCAATCTACAGAACCTTATCTGACTGAAGGCCAAGTGGCATGCTACAACCTGTGTACACATGTTAAAATTACACGATCACCTCCAGTAAAACAGACTAATCAGGAAACAGACTGATTGAAAACAGTTCCTGGCAGACAATGTCCCCAAACCAATGTCTTAAACATTATCTGGGTGAGTGACAGTTGGCCCGAGCCAAAATTAAAAATGATAAAAGAAACAGTTATGTGCTAGTGCTTAAACCTGAGCCTGGCCCTAATTACTAAACTAATATATGTTTTATATATATATATATATATATAAAAATATATGTGTATCCACTGCGGCCATTCCAGATTGAAGCTCCAGTAGCCATTCATGGCATGACTTCATGAACCTTTGAACCTTTACAACTTCTTGTCAGCTGTCTTGGTCTACCTCTCAGACTAAGTAGAAAATCCATAATTAATTAAGAACTGATCAATAATTAGTTAGGTTCTGTCATTTTGTCTTTCATTAATAAGATTCCTTTCTGTTTAATCATTAAGTAAATTTTCTCATCAGGTTTTCCTCATCATATTTTTATATCCACCAAGATAAACTGTGATTTTAAAGATAATAATTTTAAATAAATTTTTCCTTTATCTTGTTACACATTTTAACATAAGAATTCCTTAAATACTTTATATGAGCTGAAATATAATTATATCTGTAGCAGAGAATGTGAAAAGCCATCCAAAACCTATTTCTATCAAAATAATCTCAGAGATTAAAGAAACAATGATTCAGGGTTTAGCAACACAGTATATATGCTTAATGCTTTGGAGAACAGACCAATCATTGCATTTGAAACTATTAATTTGAATTATAAAGTAGGCTACAAAGATTGAAAGAAAAAGAGTAGACTCAACCTATAACCATCTCTCTTGAATATTGTGAAAGTATTTGTATGCATTGACTTTTTTATACATATTTTCATATCTATATGATATTAGAATTTAGAACAATATAATCCTCTTTCTTATACTTTTTCCTCTGCTGTTCACCCAGAGGCACAATAAAGTGATGATGAGAAAAAGGCCATGTTTGTTGAGCAATGTCTTCCACTTTAGTATGTAAGTTACCCTACTGAAAAAAATCTAATACTACTGATAAACGAAGAATGGAGCAAGCTGTCATTCACTGAATAGACAAAACAGAAAACAGAATAGACTATTTTCTTCTCCTACAGAACAGTACCCAGTTATTATCTTCCTTCATCTCTTCCACAATTTCAGTACAGCTTTCAATGATTGTTTCAGTTTATGGAATTGTCTAAGGGCTTTTAACCTCATGCTTTGTCTTTACATACATCTGCATCCACTTACACTGTTCACTTTCTAGATTCCTTGTAATGCAGCTTAATTTATAATTTTCCGGTACTCTTTGCTTGTTTTTATCTTTTCTATTTGTGTATGACTTGCAAAAATGGAAAAAAGCCATAAAAAAGGAGAAACAAGAATGACTAGAGGGAATAAGTGTGTTCCAACAGGAAGAAACTCATGAAGTTCAACAAGTGCGAAGTCCTGCACCTGGAGAAGAACAACCCCGTGCACCAATATATGCTGGGGGCCATCCAGCTGGAAAGGACATTGGCAGTCCTGGTGGACACAAAGTTGAACCTGAGCCAGTAATGTGCCCTTGCCACAAGGAAGGCTAATGGTATCCTCAGTTGCATTAGACAAAGTATCACCAGCAGGTTGAGGGAGGTGATCATCCCCATTTTATTCATCACTGATGAGGCCACACCTGGTGTGTTATGTCCAGTTCTGGGGTCCTTAGCACAACAGACGTGGACATACTGGAGAGAGTCCAACAAAGAGTGACAAGAACGATTAAGTGACTGTAGCAACTCACATATGAGGAAAGGCTGAGAGAGCTGGCACTGTTTAGCCAAGGGAAGAGAAGGGAGTATCTTATGAATGTATATAACTAACTAAAAGAAAAGTGCAGAGAAGATGTGGTCAGGCTCTTTTCAGTGGTTCCTTGTGACAGGACCACAGGCAACGGACACAAACAGAAACGTGGGAGGTTCCATCTGAACATCAGGAGACATGTTTTTACTGTGAGGATGACTGAGAAGCTGTGAAGTCTCCATCTGTAGAAACAACGAAAAGCAATCTGGACATGGTCCTGAGTAACTGGCTCTCAGTGGCCCTACTTAAGCAGGGAGGTTGGACCAGGTGACCTCCAGAGGTCCCTTTCAATCTCAACGGTTGTGTGATACTGTGAAAAAAACTAGTATTTAAAAAGATGCAAAAGGTAATGAATATAAAGTACAAGTGAGACCATGAATTGGTAAAATCCTAAATAATCAGTCAGTTTTCTTATAAATTTAAGTTATTCAGAAGAAAAACAGAAGTAAACACAGCAGTGTGGGAATGCAGTAAGGATATTCTTCTAGGAAGAAAGGAGAGATCATACTGATATATATTTCCAGCTTTATGGTAGAAAATTAATTTAAGGAAAAAAAGAAACCTTATGTATGTCAAAAGCTTTGACAAAGAGAAGTAATTAGGAATGCAGTTGTGAACAAGGTTCAAAGTTTAACCCATGTAGACAGGCTATTGTAGTACGAGAGCAAAATTTTTAATATGAGACATACTTTCACTACTTATTGCACCTCAATTTTCTTCCTGTAATAGCAAACTTTTGGACATAGATTTAGGTAAAAGATTTTTAAAACCCAAAGGGTAGCTAGCATACAGCTGCTTACCAGAAACCACAGTGATGTGAAGCTGAAGTAACCTCTGTGTTTTGAGACAGACATTATCCTTTAAACGCTCAAGGTCTAATAAATACCCTGACCGATAAAGTCAGTGGGAGACTTGCTCTTGACTTCAGTGTTCATTAATACAAGCCATTGCTAAAGAGCAGGATCATTAAGCTGCAACACCCACATAGACTAATTTAAATACAAGCTATCCTTTACTTCCAGTACTATACTATTCTTCATCTCAAGAGACCCACTATACTCTTATAGAAATATTCAAGTCGGTAACTATGTACTACTGTAAATAAAAGGTTTGCAACCTAGCCCTTATAAATAGCTGAGAGAAATAACTTGATTGATCAAAATCATGTGCTACTATTTTTCAGACTATTTTCCAGATCATAACTACACAGAAATTTCAGGCTTAAAGGGAAAAAAATGGAACCAGAAAGGAAATAAACCCACACTTTTGCTGTTCTTCTTGTTGTTTTTTAAAACAAATATTCTATGTAAAGAAGGGGTTGTGTTTGAAAAGCAGGTAAATCATATGCAGTCCTGATGTTATACTACATAATACTCAGACTTCGCAACAATTTCAGAGATATAAGAACCATTTATTTAGCCCCAGGTCATTGACTTTTAAGGCAATTTTTGAAAGAAGGCCTTAAAATTTAATTCTGATAAGATAGAAATAAATAATCTCAGTAGGACTGAAATGGAAGTAATAAACTGCATTATCAAAACTGATGTTGGGCACACATATGCATGCACCAGCTTTGCAAAAAGTAGTATATATGTACATCTCTTAAACATAGATCCATAACTTTTTTCTAGATATAATAATTTTCACTACAATTTGAACACCTTATCTGTTTTTTCATGTTAGAATAATGAACAGTGATGCCAAGAATAAAAGTTATAGTTGTTTAATCCTACAGTACTTTATAGTGTTTATTCTATTGAGTAGCATATGCCTTTGTTATTATCCTCCTTACTTCCTTGGGTCAAGAAGTCTCTCCATCTTGCATAATCAAATACAACATAAATGCAGTTGTGCCAGAATATTGCTAAGAGTGTTAGGAAAAAAATACTTTATCCTTAAGCTAAATACACACTACTTAATAGAATAAAGGAAAGCATGTACATAAAATTAGTCACTCAATAATGCATTGTTACATCTATTTAGAGTAATATAATTACAATAATATACAGGAATTCATTATAATTACCTTTCCATGGAGACCAAAATTAGAAATGGGGAAACATTTAGTAGTCCTACTAGCAAGTTCCTTCACCAAAGTATAGTGAAGGAACTCCAGTCTCACCTTAACTGACTCAAGTGTTGCAAAATTTCTCAGCTTCTAGAGAATTTATTCTGTTCTTCAAAAGACTAATAGAACATAGCTATCTTGGAGGATTTACCTTAGTATTCACATTTTTCACTGCTCATTTTAATCCCATTTTCTTAATTATGCCTCCAGGATCTACTTTGAGAATGTATATACTTTCTAAAAGCATATACTGTAAATATTTACTGACAACTTCATACTTTTAGCCCTCACTATGACCTCCTCATTCCCTTTACGCCAGTCAAGTTTCTAATGTGTTTATTTAAACTCAGGTACTCAAAAAAACAAAACAAAACAAAAAAAACCCAGAAAAAAGATGTCCATAGAAAAGTCATACTGAGGGTAATGAGACTAAAGTACTTGCTGAAATCCCTTTTCATTTATAAAAATAAAGATCTACCCAAATGGTTCAGAAGCATTGAGTATTTTAGTTGTGAGTGTTGGTTGTATAAACAATTTCACGCTTTATTAAATATATGAAAAACAATGTGCATAGCTTGAGTTCTAGAGGTCAGTTCAACTGCCTCACTGTAGAATATCTAGCATTATTTGAGATGACCTAGGTTATCTTGCTTTGTCTGTTAATCCTAACATGTTCAAGTCTCCTGTGAATACTTCATACCTACTAGTCATTACAGACAGGATATTTTAGGGTTTCTCATGGTATTATGTACCTATGTGTGTGATGACCAAACTGAGGTTAGTGACTGTAGACATGATTTTCAAATAATGAAATGAATTCAAGTTTAGTATTTCAAATACTGTTGAAAGTCAGTCCTGTAAGTCTGTATGTGTAGGTGTTTAAAATAATGTATAACAAAATACTAACATTAACTTCTTAAAACCAGCCTTTACTATCAGTGCTGTATTACGTTTTTCCCATCACTACTAGAAAATATGTTCTGGGCTGGTAAATATTTGTCAGATTTCACATACAATGCTCACCCTAGAATATTAGAAGGCAGATGAAATTTCAAAGGCACAGTAAAAATCTGTGAACTCTGCTTCCAACAGGAGTTTGGTATTTTGCTTTTTTGATTATCCCTCCAGATATCTTAACTTCCCACAAATGCACTGATGTCAGAGCAAATAATAAGCGTATCACACAAAACTTAGGCATCTGAAACAATTGGTAGTGAAGCATGTAACTCTCCCATCAGTCTTTACAGAAGAACTTGCTTACAGTTAATGATAGCCTAAGTAAGACTTCTTATCTTGATTCAAAATCTATCGAAGTCAGTAGACATCACTAGGATTTGGGTTAGGAGTAAAGATAAAAATCAATTTTAATGAAAATATTAGAAGTATAACTGTCTAACTCTGACCCTCGGATTGATCTAAAACACTGGATACAATTTTAACAGATACCTCTCTTTGCAGTCTTGAAATTAAATCATATAGCTCTTTGCAATATGTTCAAAAATACAAGCAATATTTTATAGTATTAAACTTGCAGTTTAAATAATTATACTAGTAGTCTATGCCATAAGGAAGGTAAACACACAATTTATGTTAATGTGTAAGTATTTATACACAAAAGTAAAATTATTACAGGATTGGAAGAAGAAAATAAATAACTAATGAGCACCAACTACTCAATCTATTTTTGTCATTTAACTTAGATATGTATCAGCCTATGGGCCCAGATCTCAGAAAATGTCCAAATTCCTCATGTATATAGGGAAGGTCTATATGCCCAGAAAGACTCCAAAAAGGGATCCTGTCCAGATATTTTAGTAAACTGCCTTTAACTGGCACATCAGAGAAATCTATTTATCATAAATTTTAGGTGGACTGCCTTAGAACCCAGACTATAAGGGAATACTAGACCATTGAGTTCTTAGCTTGAAGTATAGTCATGTAATTGCACAAGTAGATCATTCAGAGCGATAGGAATATTAGATTCAAACTAAAAAATCTGAGATCTTTCCTAGAGTTATTTTTGAAGTGTTACTTACGGCTTATCATTTTGTGTAATACAATTGATTAAAGACATTATTTTGACCTATACAGTATTTTATTATCATACATGTGTTTTTAACAGCACAACACATATTAAGTCAAAGGAAAGCAACAATTTGTTTGATTTTTTTTTAATTATTTGCTTCATCTGTGGTCATGTTATTTCAATTATTTATTTATTTGCTCCAAATAACAAAGTAAATATGTTTAATCAGATGAATTTCCATATGTTTAATAAATACAAGAAAACCATCACCTACTATCAGGCATGTTTTACACAGGAGTTGTAGTTTAATGCATTGAGTGCATTAATTTTTAATAATTATAGATGCAGCTCTCATCCAAACAATAGACTAAAAAGAAAAATCCAGGGCATGGGTGGGATAACACTGTTCAAATGATTGCTGTTGGTATGTGTATTGGTAAACATGAATAAAATGTTAAAAAAACCCAAACAAACAAACAAAAAAAACCCCTCAGAACAGAGCAAACAGGAATCAGAAGACAAAATGCTGCCAGAAAAAGAAAAATAAAACAAGCTGTAGGCAATAAAGCTACCTCAGTTTATTACTCCCTTGACCTTCTGGAAAAGAGAAGGTTTTTGTTTGTTTTTTTTTTTTTTTCCCGCAACAGTTATTACTAGAATAAAACTTGGGTTACAAATTAGTCCCCACTTTTAATCTGGGGATTTAATCTGGCATCTGTTGTAACAAACTGCATCCCTGTGGTGTCACATAAATAATAAATAGAAGCACCTTCTCTAACAAACTCCATCTCTATTTTCCTTTGCTGCATAGCTTGACAGCTATTTCACTTGAAGTTAATTTCTTCAGCTAAAGAGACACTCCAGCCTCTTCATGTGACTATACCATATAAAGTTCTCAGGACAGTAATTATTTTATTTTATCGCTTCACATCTTGATCACATATTTAGAAGACTGACATGAATCTATCCCTTCACTTTCATGTCTATTTTATTGAACTATTGACCCTGTTGGCTTTACTATTGCTAAATTCCCTCTTTCTATGGTCCACCAGCATTTTTGATGCTAGTGTGTAGTTTGGTATTTGCCCTTTTATTTCTAATATATAAGTAAATGATTGCGCTCCATTTTCTTGGTTGACAATTACACTTAATTGAGAAGTAGCTTTCTTATTTTGGAACAGTCATAGACATTTAGACAAAGTTAATGCATTGTAGCTCCAGTTACACACTGTTGTTGTTCAGATTTATATTTCTCTACTAAGACCAGTATCGATTCTTCTGTTGCAGAAGTGGGTCTTATTTACTGCACATAAAAATATGAACACAGCAATATTTTTCTAGGTAAATACTTGTTTTCAAAAATTGGTATTATTGGCTCCTCAACAGCTTAAAAGTATTTTTTACTGTACATTAACATCATACATACTTACTTTTTCCTGAAAACAATAAAATCCATGATGAAAAAGCTTGGGGAAAAAAAAAGAAAAGAAGCCATTTCACCTTCACTCAAAATTTGGCTATTACTGTATCAAGGGTTTTCTGCCCAATTTGCATATTAATAAGATTATTACAATGTTTTCATGGAATCATAGACTCATAGGGTTGGATGGGACCTCTGGAGATCATCTAGTCCAACCCCCCCGCCAGAGCAGGGTCACCTAGAGCAGGTTGCACAGGAATGCGTCCAGGCGGGTTTTGAATGTGTCCAGAGACAGAGACTCCACCACCTCTCTGGGCAGCCTGTTCCAGTGCTCTGCCACCCTCAAAGTAAAGAAGTTCCTCCTCATGTTTAGGTGGAACTTCCTATGCTCAAATTTGTGGCCATTACCTCTTGTCCTGTCCCCGGGCACCACTGAAAAGAGCCTGGCCCTATCCTCCTGACACCCACCCTTTAAGTATTTGTAGGTGTTGATAAGGTCCCCCCTCAGCCGTCTTTTTTCCAGACTGAAGAGACCCAAATCCCTCAGCCTTTCTTCATAAGAGAGGTGTTCCAGTCCCCTAATCATCTTGGTAGCCCTTTGCTGTACCCTCTCCAGCAGTTCTCTGTCCCTCTTGAACTGGGGAGCCCAGAAGTGGACACAGTACTCCAGGTGCAGCCTCACCAGGGCAGAGTAGAGGGGGAGGATGACCTCCCTCGACCTGCTTGCCACACTCTTCTTGATGCACCCCAGGGTGCCATTGGCCTTCTTGTCCACAAGGGCACATTGCTGGCTCATGGTCATCCTGTTGTCCACCAGGACTCCCAGGTCTCTTTCCACTGAGCTGCTCTCCAGCAGGTCAGCCCCCAACCTGTACTGGTGCATGAGGTTATTCCTCCCCGGGTGCAGCACCCTGCACTTGCCCTTGTTGAATTTCATAAGGTTCCTCTCTGCCCAGATCTCCAACCTGTCCAGTTCTCTCTGTATGGCAGCACAGCCTTCCAGTGTGTCAGCCACTCCCCCCCACCCCCAGCTTTTTGTCATCAGCAAACTTGCTGAGGATGCACTCTATCCCCTCATCCAGGTCATTGATGAATATATTGAAGAGGACTGGACCAAGAACTGACCCCTGGGGAGCACCACTTGTCACTGACCTCCAACTAGACTCTGTGCCCCTAATCACTACCCTCTGAGCTCTGTCTTTCAACCAGTTATCTATCCACCTTACCGTCCATTCATCAAGCCCACTCTTCCTAAACTTCCCTATGAGGATGCTGCGGGAGACCATGTCGTACACCTTGCTTAAGTCAAGGTAGACCACATCTACCGCCCTCCCCTCATCTATCCATCCAGTCATGCCATCATAGAAGGCTATCAGATTAGTCAGACATGATTTCCCCTTGGTGAATCCATGTTGATAGCTTTCTTTTCCTCTACATGCCTTGAGATGACGCCCAGAACGAGCTGTTCCATCATCTTTCCAGGGATGGAGGTGAGGCTGACCAGCCTGTAGTTCCCCGGCTCCTCCTTCTTGCCTTTTTTGAAGACTGGAGTGACATTGGCTTTCCTCAAGTCCTCAGGCACCTTGCCTGTTCTCCAGGACTTTTCAAAGATAATGGAGAGCGTCCCAGCAATGACTTCCACCAGCTCCCTCAGCACTCTCGGGTGCATCCCATCGGGGCCCATGGACTTGTGAATATCTAATTGACCTAATTGATCCCTCACTCGATCCTCCTCAACCCAAGGGAAGTATTCTTCTTTCCCTGTTACTTCCCCCAATGCCTGGGACTCCTGAGGGCTGGGCCGAGCAGTAAAGACCGAAGAAAAGAAGGCATTCAGTAACTGCGCCTTCTCCACATCTTCCATCACCATGGCTCCTGTCTCATTCAACAGTGGGCCCACAACTTCTCTGTTCTTCCTTTTGCTTCCAATATACTTGTAGAAGCCCCTCCTGTTGAGCTTGACATCCCTAGCCAGGTTTAATTCCAAGGTGGCCTCGGCTTTCCGTGTTTCATCCCTGCACGATCTGGCTGCGTTCTTGTAATTCTCCCAAAGGGTCAGTCCATTCTTCCACTTACTGTAAACTTCCTTCTTCCACTTGAGCTTTTTCATAAGCTCCCTGCTCAACCATGCAGGTCTCCTGCATCCCTTGGCCAATTTCTTGCTCTTAGGAATGCACTGATCCTGAGCTTGGAGGAAGTGGTCTTTGAATACCAACCACCTCTCTTGAGCCCCTTTGCCTTCCAGAGCCCTAGCCCATGGGATCTCTCCAAGCAGTTTCTTGAAGAGGTCAAAGTTAGCCGTCCTGAAGTCCAAGGCTGCGATTTTACTTCTTGTTGTTTTGTGCGTAGTACCCATGATCCTGAACTCTATCATTTCATGGTCACTACAACCTAGGGTACCCCCTACCTTAATGTCCTCCACCAGTCCCTCTGTGTTTGTCAGTACAAGGTCCAGGAGTGCTCCTCTCCTTGTTGGCTCCTGTACTACCTGCGTCAAAAAGTTATCATCAGTACCCTACAGGAGCCTCCTGGACTGTGCGTGCCTGGCTGTGTGGTCTTCCCAGCAGACATCAGGGTGATTGAAGTCCCCCATGAGAACCAAGGCCTGCGATTGCCAGGCTACCTTCAGCTGTCTGTAGAAAGCCTCATCAGCTTCACCATCCTGATCAGGTGGCCTGTAATAAACACCCACTACAGTGTCCCTCATACTTGCCTGCCCCTTAATCCTCTACCCATAAGCTCTCAATACTCTCTTCATCCGCCCCAAGTGGGAGTTCGATGCATTCCAGTTGCTGTCTCACATAGAGTTCAACTCGACCACCACGCCTCACTGGCCTGTCTTTCCTGGAAAGGACATAGCCATCCATGACAGCATTCCAGTCATGTGAGCTGTCCCACCACGTCTCAGTAATTGCAATGAGATCGTGGCCCTGTGACCGCACACAGATCTCCAGCTCTTCCTGCTTATTCCCCGTGCTGCGTGCATTGGTGTATAAGCATTTCAGAGAGGGAGTCTTGTGTGTGGTTTTGACCCTTGAGATGTGGTGTGCCTTCTGGCTCTCAGAAATACTGCACAATCCCCCGCAAGTGCTGAGCAGCTACGTCCTGGCACCTCACCAGTAAATCCAGTACCATCCCCAGCCCCCTTCAAATCCTTAACAATCCTTCAAATTTCCCTAACATTTAGCATCCAGCACAGTTCACTTGTGTTTTTCTTGCCTTGAGAATCAGCTACTGAAATATTTTGTCGACTGATTTGCTTAACAAATCCTTTTGGCTGAACTTTAGTAAGCATAGAATACAGCTGTTCTACTACTGATGATTACTAAAAAAGAACCCGAGTAATCCACAAATCACTATACTGTTTGCTTTTAGCCTTTTGCTGACAATAGTACTTGCTTAAGCAGTGAAAATCTTTCTTCCCCAGATGCTGCATCTTGTAGAGTATATAAACAAAGACTGTGCATCCACTTCAAACACATGTGAGGACATAAAAGATTATGGCAATGCTATTTATATTCCGTTCAACCACATATTGCTGAATGATTTTCCCATGATCTGCTGGAATGAGTTATTGAACTATGAATATACATATTGAACAAGTATATAACATGCACCATGACAAATTACATGTTTGTGTTCACAGGTGCATTTGTATATTTAAGCTGGAAATTAGACCATAATACTCTTCAGTGTAAAAGCATCTCCTTTGTGATAAATCTTGTAACCACTACTCTAACCTTAACAAGACTCAACAAAAAAACCCAAAAAACTTATGGAAAGCTCCCTATATTTTCTTAAAGGTGAAAAGAACAGAATCCATTTAATTGTTTTCATACTACACGACCAATAGAGTTTCATGCTGAATTGTTTTTTCTTCCTTATTAATGCTATTAGCTTCATACATGAAACAAAATAGTGCTCTCTTTTCAGTTTCTTCAGTTGGCAAGACAAATGGACAAATGTATGCATGTATGCCTCATGCAAGTAATACTGACAGAATCACAGAATCATAGAATACTTTGGGTAGGAAGGAACCTTTAAAGGTCATCTAATCCCACCTCCCCTACAATGGCCAGGGACATCTTCAAGTAGATCAGGTTTCTCACAGCTCCGTTCAACCTGACCTTAAATGTTTCCAGGGGTGGGGCATCTACCACCTCTCTGGGCAACCTGTCTGAATCTACCCTCTTTTAGTTTAAAAACCATTACCCCTTGTCTTATCACAACAGACCATGCTATAAGTTTTGTCCACATCTTTCTTATAACTCCCCTTTAAGTACTGAAAGGCCACAGTAAGGTCTCCCCAGAGCCTTCTCTTCTCCAGGCTAAACAGACCCAACTCTCTCAGTCTGTCCTCATAGGAGAGGTGTTCCATCCCTCTGATCATTTTTGTGGCCTTCTTCTGGACCTGTTCCAACAGGTCCATGTCTTTCCTGTGCTGAGGGCTATCCAGAGATGGACACAGTACTCCAGGTGGGGTCTCACTAGAGCAGAGCAGAGGGTTAGCATCGCCTCCCTCAACCTGCTGGCTGCACTTCTTTTGATGCAGCCCAGGATATGGTTGGCTTTCTGGGCTGTGAGCACACATTGTCACCTCATGTCCAGCTTTTCATCCACCAGAATCCCTAAGTCCTTCTCAGCATGGCTGCTCTCTACCCCTTCATCCCCCAGCCTGTATTGATACTGGGGGTTGCCCCGACCTACATGCAGGGCCCTGCACTTGGCCTTGTTGAGCCTCATGAGGTACAAAAGGGCCCACTCCTTAAGCTTGTCCAGGTCCCTCTGGATGGCATCCCATCCCTCAGGTGTGGCAACTGCACCAGTTGGTGCAGTTTGGTGTCATCTGCAAAATTGCTGAAGGTGCACTAGATCCCACTGTCTATGTCATTGATAAAGACATTGAACAGTACTGGTCACAATATGGACCCCTGAGGGACACCACTTGTCACTGATCTCCATCTGGACATTGAGCTGTTGACCAGTATCCTATGGATGTGACCATCTCGTGGTCCATCCACCAGGGTGGTGTGGGAAGATAGGTTGCCGGTGAACCCTGAGGCAAAATGTGATTGAGTACCTTAGCCTTCTCCTCATCCATTGTTACCAGTTTGCCAGTCTTGCTCATCAGAGGGGGTATGCTTTTTTTGACCTTTCTTTTCTGACTGACATACCTGCAGAAACCCTTATTATTATTCTTTGCGTCCCTCGCCAAGTTCAGCTCCATCCCTACACAACCGAGCAGCACCCCTATACTCTTCCCAGGACACCTGTCCCAGCTTGCACTGCCTGTGCATTTCCTTCTTGCCCTTTAGTTTGACCAGCAGGTCCTGACTCATCCATGATGGGCTCTTACCTTTCTTTCCTGATTTCTTACACCTGGGGACCAAGAGCTCTTCCGCTCTCTGGAAAGTGTCCTTAAAGATCTGACAGCTCTGTTATGTTCCCTTGTCCCTGAGGACAGTTCCCCAGTGGGTCTTATTGATTAATCCTTGAAGAGCTGGAAGCTTGCTTTCCTAAAATTCAGGATCTTGATTTTACTCTTTGTCTGACCCATATTCCTTAGGACTGTGAACTACACCAGTGCATGATTGCTGCAGCCCAAGTTGCATCGAGCCTTGACATCACCAATTAGCTCACTTGTGTTGGTGACCAAGAGGTCCAAAATCACATCCAAAATCACATCCAAAATCACATGGTAGGGCTATCTATTACCTGGCTTAAGAAGATATCCTCTATATATTCTGGCTATTCTTCAGAGACAGGTGTTCACACTCTATCCATTTCTTGATGTAGAGGGCAATGCCTCCATCCCTCCTTCCTTGCCTGTCCCTTCTGAACAGCCTGTAGCCATCAATAGCCACACTCCAGTTGTGGGATTCACCAAGTTTTAGTAATGGCAACGAGGTCATAGCTTTCTAGTGGCATGGTGACTTCCAGCTCCTCCTGTTTGTTGCCCACGCTGCATGCTTTGGTGTACAAGCACTTCAGCTGGGCTGTCAACTGTCTCCTTCTTTGAGGAACGCCCCTTAATTCCTTTGAGGTATTTCCTTGGTGTTTCCCTCTTGGCTCCTATCACCTCAGAAGCCCCTGGATCATCTCCATAAGAGTTCAAGTGTGCTGCAGTGTAGTCAGCATGTCTCAGAGCAACAAGCTGAGGGCCCTTTTTCTGGTGGCTGTTCCTGTTTCTGTCTCAGGGAAGGCAGAGCATGGTTCCACCAGTCTATCTCTTTCTCAGACTGTCTGATGCTCCTTAACCTTTCTACTTCCTCTCTTAGCTCTGCCATTAGGCCAAGTAGATTGTCTCACACAGCTGTTTTCTCTAATGCCATCTGTTACCAGTGAAAGACTCTGGCACTCTGCAGCCTGAGACCTGGATGGTTTCGTGAGAGCCCTGTCTGGGTTACCACATCCATTCTGCCAAGTGCAGAGGCCATGGCTTTCCACTGGATGGGTACCATAGCTGAGCTCCTGAGACATTGACCACCAATTGAACTCAGCTCTTGAGTTGGTAGGGTGACTACACCCTTCCCACGCACCCTTCCCTGCAAACTGCTGCTCAAACTGACGTGTCACGCCTGGGCTGACACTCCACGCTCTGTTTGACTGCCCTGTTTACAGTGCTTCTGGTCACTAGCACTCCCTGGGCTGCTTTTTATAGGTGTCACAGGTCATGGTTGCTCTGGCAATGCCCAGGCCTCGTCAGCATCTCCTGTGAGAGCTGCTACCCCTGTTGGGTCTCTCTGCTGCTCCGGCACTTCTCTACCTCAGGAAAACGCCCTGTGTGCTGACGTCTGATGCTCCCCTGTGAGTTGGGCCTGTTCCGGAGCAGCTCCCCTCTTTAACTGACTGAGTCATACGCATATGACTAGTGATGATTAAATTTATTTTTTGCACCTAGCCATAATCTTAAATTGACCTTTTATCAATTAAAATGTCAGCTCAAAGAAACTCTAAAATATCCCCCCCAAAAAGGCTTTTCTTTTCCTAAAATCATTGATCTTTCTTTTACCTTCTATCCCTCAATACATTTTTATCCTTCTTATCTCCAGTTAGGGCTTTTGAGATGACCTTTCTCTCTAAAAAACAAAAAAAACCCAACCAGACAAAACCAACCACAACTGCCTGTTCCCCAAACATCAAAACTACAGCTTGTCTGTCAAGGCAGAGATTTATTTACCAAAACAGATACGAGATCTGAGCAGCCAATGCCATCATTACTCAAATAATTAGCCTATTGATTAGCTGCTCTCTAGATCAGATCACCAGTGTGTCCTTGGTATTCAGGGTCACAGAATTCCTTCCTTTTATGTTCTTTCTCTCTTCACTTCAGTGATTTCAGATCTTAGCATAAGCTGCTTTGCTTGTAATCCTCACTGTGTATTTACATGCTGCCCCCCTTTGCTAACCTATTAACACTATTTTCAAATCTTTTTTAATACCTGATTAGCAATCTGACTGTATAAATTAAGAATAAGAAGAAAATCATAAAATGCCTCATTTGACATTCTAACCACCAAAACTCCTTTCCCATTAACTTATGTGTAATTTTTCTATAATCTTATTTAGCATCAAATTTTCAGCTGCCATGATGGATATTTATGCCAGCAAAATCAAGGTTGGAGCCTGAATCCTACTTACATTGATAAAAGCACTGGCAGTTTCTTCTAGCTTTTAGTTTCTAATGCCATCCACCATAAAGTAGAACTCAGACCAGAAATGAACTCTGCATGTCAAAAGTCAAAGAGAGCATCACACCACTTCCCATTCAGTTTCATGAAAATCTGATTGAGGTAGTTTCTCACTACAAGAAACTATTACCAACTTTCAAGTTCCACAGGCCTGTAAGAGACCTAAAATAGCCAGTCATGACACTGTAAGTAAAGACCTATTTGATTTTATCAAAACTATCCCAAAATCTTTTCTTACCCAAAGAGCTCCCTTTTTCTTTTTTCCACTGTCGAGGGATAAATATTTCTCAAAGAAACAATCAAGCACTCTCAGTCTTAGAAGAAAAAGGAAAGAAAAAAAGAAAAAATTCTCCCCCCAAAGATTCAGATTTTCTGGTTACAAAAGAGAGGAACCTGATTTCTTTTAGAGCTGATTATGTATTAACTTTTCCTCTCTCCCTAATCTATCTGTGTTTCAAATGACCTCTGTTTCAAACTCTCCTCTGTCCAAGTAGATAATTACCCTCTCTCTAATTTCGCTTTCTCTTTGCCTTGCTTCCTGTCTTGTCCTCTCATATCTTCTGCACATAAACTGTATTTTCTTTCAAAGATTTCCTAACTGATACATATCTAAATAAACTCTGAGCTGTTGTTTTCGCCTTGTATTTCACTTATAAATTTATTGCCTCTATTTCAGACCTTAAGAAGGGCTTACGTGCCCAACAGCTTCGCTGATTTTCCTCAGTGCACTTGACAGTCCGTCTGGTAAAGAGATGTTGTCTCTAATGACAGATTTTCTCTCCTGCCATTGAAAAAAATTGCATTGAAAAGTTTCATAATAAAACAGTATACTATAGTTATCCCACAACTTATTTATGCATATATCTCTGAGTAAATATCTATCTAGTGCTAAACAAGAATACTTTTGTGTTTCATTTCTTTTTGTTTTGTTTTTAAACTATTGTCTACTGTTAGGTGTTTGAGAAGGAAAAAAGAGTTTTTCTAATAAATGGTTAGCTCTAATATCTAAGCAATATTAATGGAAAATATTCAACCTTTAAAAAAAAAAAAAAGCTTAGGCTTTATTAGTAACCTTCACAGGAACTTGTTTATGACATAATGATTTAAGTCAGTATGCACAAATACAGGAAGAAAATTGGTATTCAGGAAAGCCTAAGTAGCCCAGGAAGGATGTAGATATATTCAATGATAGACTCAAATGCATTCCCAAGGTCTGTACCAAACTACTTAGTTAATCTCTCAGAGACAGTACCTCAACATGCATAAATTCAGGCATCTGGAGATATCAGCCAACACATAAATAGATATGGCATTGTCCTGGTTTGGGCTGGGATAGATTTAATTTTTTTTCCTAGCAGCTGGTATGGTGCTGTGTTTAGGATTTAGGATGAGAATAATGTTGATAACACACTGATGTTTTAGTTGTTGCTAAGCAGTGTTTACACTAAGTCAAGGACTTTTCAGCATCTCATACTGCCCTGACAGCAAGAAGGCTGGGGCTGTAAAAGACGCTGGGAGGGGACACAGACAGGACAGTTGACCCAAACTGGCCAAAGGGATATTCCATACTATATGATGTCATGCTCAACATGTAAACTAGGGGGAAAGCTGGCTGGGGCAGGCCACTGCTTGGGGACAGTCCGGGCATCGGTTGGTTGGTGGTGAGCAATTCTTTTTCATTTGCAGCACTTGTCTTTTCTTGGGTTTTATATCTTCTTTTTTTTTTTCCTTCCTTTTCATTGCATCATTATTATTATTATCGTTGTTATTTTTATTATAAGTGCTATTTTTTAATTTTATTTCAATTATTAAACTGTTCTTATCTCCACCCATGAGTTTTCTCACTTTTCCAGTTCTCTCATACATCCCACCATGGCTGGGGGGAGAGAGCTGTGTGGTGCCTAGATGCCGGCTAGGGTTAAACCGTGACAGGCATTTTCCGAGCTCTAAAAGTCAACTGTCAATAACATCTTTTGTCTGACAGGTTTTTGTTATAAAGTCTCCAAGGGACTTCTACATTATTTAAATGAAGTTTGTGACAATTCTGTTTACATGGAGTCCTTTTATTATAATTGTACTTAAATTGCTCTCTTCATTCTAATGATACAGCCTAAAAAGTAACAAAAATCTGTTGTATGCCATTGATGTTTTGCAAGTTTTTCAGCATTATTATTTATATATCTTTTTATTTTACTGATAACGAACTTATTTCAAGATAAACAGATCAGCTGCTTTAATTAGAAAGAATCACTGATGAGGTAGTAGGTACTGAGTTTTGATCTAAATTTCCACTTAATCGGTAGGCAACTCTTTAGACAATATTCTGAGTCAAGGTAAAACCGTAAAGAGAGGGGTTTTCTTGTTCTTTTAAAAATGCTACCGTTACTGCTTAGCAGCTCAGTTCTGCTATAAATAATCAATTATGTGTTACCAGTATGTAAAGCCAAATATTACTGAAGATTCTATATAATCCTTTTGGGTGTGTGTATTTTAGTGGCTAGAATGTGAAATAAAGAGTTTATTTTGAGAAGTCAAGTTCCAGTTGGCTATTAACAATGACAAGAAAAAAATACTTTATTTTTATGGACAAGTTATCCTGGAGAGGTTGTAGTCTTCATTACTGGAGGTCTTGAGGAAAAGTCTAGGCAAAGACCTTGGAAATAGATGTTTATAATAAAATGGATTGGAGAATTTCCTAAAGCCTCTTCCAACCCTGTGGTTTTGCTCACTCGTCTTTATGGAAAATAAAGATACATTGCTTATAAGCCTGCTACTCAGTGATCCTTATGGATAATAACACACAGGTTCTTTTTCATTTATCTATGGAGAAATTTAAAATTCCTTTACATCAGAAGAAAGAGGCCTTCTGACCTCTATATTCTTTGCATTAAGCCATTTTCAAAATGCACTAAAATTTGATGAAAAGGCAATCATCTAAGATAATTTAGATAAAGAAATAACATGAACAGCAGTAGATCTGCAGTCTACTGCATACTAAAGTATGCATTTTTACATGCTGAAAAGGAAATAGGCATTAGAAATAAGTATTTGAACTAAAAGACAGAATATATGAAACAGGTGAAAAAATACACAAAATCTACGTTAGAAAATACTGAGAATTAAAAGAAAACAACAAGAATTAAAACTTTAAATAAGATTTCAAAGCAATTTGCAGCTTATTTCAAAATTACAGTCCTTAAGCTTCGTATTCAAACTCCATGAAGCAGTACTTTTCTCCTAATGCCTGAAGGCGAACCTCTAGAGGTACCATAGTAGACCGATCTAACTTGTATGTTCCCTCGGCACCTAGGTATTTTGCAGCTTATTCCTTACCTTCACTCATGAAGGCATTTGTATGGAGAAACTATCATGGCCCCTGGGCCATGTGCTACAGGGTGGTACTACAGAATTGGCCATGCTTAAATTTCATAGCTCCTAATAAAGTCTTTAAAGCTATCCTTGAGTCTATGTGTATACGAGAGCGGGGCAGGAAGGATAGTTCCAACAACCTGAAAAATGTGAGATTGCTGCTTTTAAATACGCTTAGAACATATGTCTCATGCCCTTAGTGTTCCTTTGGGCATGACAGCATGTGAATATATTGCCTACTGGCAATAGATACTAGGACAAAGCCCACTGTGACAATACAGAGTATTTTGTAGGATAACAGATCCAAATTTATCCATCCTGCCTGTAAGCAATCTCTGAAATGAAGTGCCTTGCAGAACTGTGTCTGATATTTTTCTTGGAGGGAATTTTTAGTCCAAACAAAGCCCAAGCAGTGTCATGATTTACTTAGCACATGTGCAGTCAAGACTTAAGTAAATAACAGGCAAAAGAACATCGCATACTTCATATGTCTCTACAAATATGAACATGACAAACATTCAAGAGTCATTCGATGCTTTTCTCTGTACCTTTTGACAATGTGAATGAAGAAATTCTCAGGTATCACATTTTTGAGTGTTTGTATGAAGGTATTTCCGGAGTATGCTTGGCAGTAATTACAAAAGGTCACCAGCTTTGAAAATTTATTAGAAACACAAAAAGCAATTAACTGCTAATCAATCAAAGGTCATTTCTCTTCTGGTCTAGACTAGGTGCTTCATCAGACATAAAAATAAAAAATCTAAGCATCATCAATGAAGCTATATGACAGCGAGTATGTACGTGTTTTGTTTATATTATTTATATTGATATCAAATCTATGAAAAGTATCTCTAGATTAAAAAAAAGAAAAAAGGTGTGTCATGTGGAGAAGCTGAATTGTCAGTTTTCTGCTTAGAAACCAACAGTCTGAATTTGAAACTGATGCACCAATTTTCATTAAGGCATCTACCCTTGTATTTTCTTCAGATTGGCCCCTGACTTCAAAGCCTGAAGAATATATTTATATCCACAATCTCCAAGTTGAACAGACACTATATTTGCCATTTACCTGTTCAGATGGAGAAACATGGAAAAGGCTCGTTCACTTCACAGCTCCTTACCCATGTTTCTTCCCCTTCAATGTGTAAATTGCACAGGTTTAAAATCATTTCAACACTGATATAGTAAAAGTACCATCTTTAAGAAAATTTTAAAATAATCTAAATTGGGATAATGGGATCACATCTCTGTAATAACCTAACATCTTACTATGTCTCAAAATATGGAGGCTGATTTACAGCTCTTTTAAACAAATAGGATATCATGGTTCAATTCACAGTCTTTAAATATGTTTATTTATGGCCACTATTATATAGAAATTATTCTAATATTCTGACAAAATCCCATCTACAACATCAGTTTTTATTCCAAAATGTGCATGTGTTAATAGCTTTTTTCCCACAGTTTTAGTATAATGCCTTTGTAGCTCATTTACAATTAAGATTAATGTACATAGAGTAAAAAAGGAAAACAATGTTTTTTTCTATGCCAGGGGGAACACACTTTTGACACTGAAGTTGCTAGCGTATAGTACTATACAGGAGAACTATTTCAAGCATGAGCAAGCAGATTTATAAAAACTGTAAAAAGACAGACCTGTAAATAGTAAGAACCATTTTCTAGTATGACATCTTGTACAATGCAGCATATAGAGCTTAAAAATTTTGGAATTTAAGGTACTATATCACCTCCTCTTTCTTACTCAGTTTCTAAAGTCTGATTATGTATTGTTTTATTTCTTGAGATTGCTGAGGAAACTAATATTTTGTAATTTTATTTTTTTTAGATAATTAAGAGAGAGATTTCCAAAGAAATATTAAATAGTAATACTTACTAGAATTAATATAAAATATTAAGTAAAGCACATTAAATGAGAAATGCTTAGGAGTAGCATGTTATATTATTACGATTGTGAACACCTTGCATAAACACAGTAACATGTATAGGAAAATTAAAAAAAAAAATAAATTACACAGCTGACATAGGGAAGCATAATGCATTGTCCAAAACCCTCATGCATTTCTGTGCATGTATATGGCTACTGAAGTGCAATACACAGCCTTGTGAGCACAGAGAGAGACTGTGGAAACAGGCTCCCAAAAAGAAAATACCCCACGCAGAAAGGCATAGAAAGTCATCATGTCTAGATAGACGCATATAAAAATTTCCTCAGGATTGACACAAATGTGAATTCCTACCCACATCCTACCCACACGCATAATGGAGATACCGCATTGCTGCTGACATGGAATTGCAAGGAGATGATCCCAGATATTTAGGCTCACAACTCTGGAACCTTTGCTGAAGTTAAAAATCTACAAACTTTTAGTAAACTGAGGAAAAAAAAAGTGCCTGATGCCTGCCTGGCAGCATGGGTAAAATGAAAAGAGAGTGAGGTAAGTAACAGGAAGAATCTTGTCTGACAGAGTCTGGGTAGTAATTTGCAGGTATTTCAGGGGAATAAAATCAAGGGGGAGACAGAAGAAGATCTGTGATGAGAGTAATTTTTGAATCGTCTTTCTCTGAGATAGCACAATTTGTTCAATGAATTTTTGTTCAGGTTTAGGTTTAATGTTTACAGTATGGTTTGAGAAATTTGTATCAGAGGAAGAACTTTTAATATTTGTTCAAACAAAATTACAGTACTGTCTCTGTACAGGTTTTGTTTGTTTGTTTGTTTGTTTGGGTTTTTTTAACATCAAAAGCAACTGAGATATTATCAAGGAACTTAAATGTTGATACACATCAGGGCATGGCATGGGCCGGCAACTCCATGAAGGCCAGGGGCCAGAAGCAGTGGGGTTCACCAGGGCAGGGCCTGGCAGCCATGGCCTATCCCACCGCCCCAGGCAGGAGCTGGAGGACACCAGAGGCAGCCACAGCCCTGGCCATTGGGCACCTCCATGGGGATGGGAATGGGCTGAAGCTGGGCTGGGCTGTTGGGCCCAGGCCCGCACCCACAGCGTGAGGGCCGGGCACAGGCAGGGCTGTGAGGCAGCAGGGCTGGAGCTGAGGCCAGGCCTGGGTGAGCCACAGCCGACAGCAGCTCCCAGGGCCTGGGCAGGCCAGGCCACTGCCCCAACCTTCCCTCATGATATATGTACATGCCAACAATATATACACAGGCTGCAGCATCCTGTTATTGCATGCATGTTGATGTGGTTTCCGGAAAAAAAAAAAAAGATACACCAAATGGAAGGAAAATAAAAGCATGACAAAGAGGAGACACCGATCACCACCGATGCGTGTGAACATGGACTTTGGTAAGTTTTAGAGTACATGTGATACCAAGCACACACCATTAATGTGCTTTTGATAAAAGAGTATCTCGCTGCTAATAAAGTATCAGTTGTTACTACTAAGATTCAATAAATAAGGGACATAAATTAACTTGCCGTATCATTACCTAAAAATGAAGTAGGTAATAAAAGTATAATTTCATTCTTATAAATTGAAAGGAATGGTTTAAGTATTTTAATTAGCAATTTACTAGATAACTACCACTATACTAAAATAAATGCTAATTAACATGCTAATTTTTGGCAATTAATTGATATCCAATCAACCTACTACAGTTATTTTGTTAAACACCAGTTAAATCCTAAAGCTTTCTGCAAGTTTAATTTATCAATTACAGAGCAAAAGCACATTTATTGCTGGTATGGTTGGCTTAACTATAAGGCAACTAGATTAGGTTGGTATTACTTTTTAACTTTACTAAATCTTATTAAAAAGGTTATGTATTTAGTGTACAATAAACATTTAATCTAAATTAAATAGTTGAATTTAATTAACTTTTAAAAGTTCCATGCAGCTTCATGTAATGTTATAGGAGAACTAGTATCTCAGGCCTGAGAACTAAACTTTCTGCTCCTCTCTCAACGTTGACTATTATATTTACAGGCATGTATGATATCATGACCAGAAGACTACTTATTTTCCAACTGCATCCATCCTTATTCCCTGTTATTAGCTTCTTATGATATACCATTACACTCTCACATTCACAAAAAACTGCTCTACGTGGGTTGACAGATATCTAAGTTAGTACTTAGATACTAAAACATTTGCTTTGTATAATAAGAAATTATTCAAAGGCAGTCATATATAGCATAACTTGCCTTACCATACTTGGTATAGAACTGATTAAAATATCTGTTCACAAAGACAGTCATTTAAGGTAGCGGAGAATTGCATTCTGTATATTTTGCAAGGTGTTAGAACCAGCTTCTTTAACTAAATAAGACCAAGTGATATTTGCTTCAAATATTTCTTTTAATTACTGTTGCAAACAAAGTGACTGGAAAGATAAAAAGATAAAAATATCTATCAAATTAAGACAGATATAGACTGGATTAGACAGCTGATAACTTTTGGAATCCTCTTTCTTGACACTGTAAGTTTTATACTACATTTTCTTTCATTATTCCTTGGAAACAGTAAAAGAATAAAAAGGGAAGTTAAATTTATATTTTGTTTGTATTACTAATATTGTAGTTATTATTATTATTATACTATATATAATATATATTTACTTATGTTTCATCTTACATTGTAAGGAAAAAATCAGAATCAAATTCAATATTCCATGTATGCATGTATATGAAGACATATTTCTGTTTTGCCATCCTAGGTGGATTTGCCTAATTCCCGTTTTAATTAATTGATATAAAGAACACGCCTAAAGAGCAGAAACATTGTTTCATCATATCTGCATTACTGTTTAGATTTATAGTTCATACCATAGAATTAGGAGTGAGATTTTTGAGCATATGAGTATGTTTATAGCAAAAATGTGTTAGAATTGTATTTGAAAGGGCTGGTTACAGCTTCAAAGAGTTTATAAAGGTTATTAATTTACTCATGTATTTATTTTAGCTGGATAGTTGGATTGTAACAAAATGATAGATTAAGTGACAGTGTTTTGTTTCTATAGTAGACTTTATAAATCAATAACCATGCTTTCAAAGCTCTTCTAGTTCTAGGATTTTTGTTAGCTTGTTGAAGCGTGTGCTATATGTCATTAAATACTGAGACAATCTCAGCGTAAATCCTTTATTCTTATTAGATCTTAAAAACTTTTAAAATGCAGTTTATTGTTATTAAAAGCATAAATATAAGCCATATTTAACTGCAAACCATTTAGAAATGAGTTAAATTGGACATTGCTATAACTAGGTATTCACTTGTTTTCAGTCAAGTTTCCTTCCATTCAGAATACTTTCCCCCCAATTAAAATGAATAAAAATGATGCATCAAATTAAATAAAGCAGAATGTGAGTTAAATTTGGTTTAGGCAAGTAGATCAAGATTTCATAAATAGCTTCTATTGTTAACCTGCTTCTTTGCTTTTTCAAATACTTGAGACATATTACTTACTGGCTTCAGTAGTTTATGGATTTTAAAATTGTTGGTTTACACATAAAGAAATTAACTATCAGCAGCAAGTTTTGTCTTTTTATTCATAATAAATATTATCTGAAAAAATCTTGGGGGTTGTACAGAGATATGAGTTCCTTCTCCTGCAACACTTACGGTCAGTTTGTTCTTTATCAATATGAAAGAAAACATGCAACATGGTAAAGAATTCCCCAAGAGCACACACTTCATGAGCCCAAGGTTTCAGCACTGCTCCTTGCAGCTCAGCTGACTTCCCCAAATCAGAACCAGTTGGCTGAACCTTCAGGCTATTATCTGTATACCCACCGCTATAGTCAGAGACACTACCCTAAAGATGCACATTCCTCAGATTAGCTGGACTCACATCCAGCATTTTTAGGGTGAAAATAGCAAAAGACAAGACTAATTTTTATTTAAAAGTTGGTAAAAAAGTTAGTAAGAAAATATGCAATAATAATATATTGTTCTACATGATTGCTTAACAGCATCAATCATTCCTACCTTCCCAGGAGCTTCTCTCCTATCTCCAAGTCATGCTGATATGAAGAAAAGATTTCCCCAGTGGATCTGGGGATATAAGCAACAGTGTTTTGATTGAAGCTCCCAATGAGGACAACTCTCACTACAACCATCCAAGGGATATCTAGAGGCCCTTTGATTTCTTTCCAATGCAAATGAACTATTTCAGCATTTGTAACGGAACCTGCAGGACTTTTCCTCTCATGGACAATTTTTGGGACATCACTGTATCACAGCTTGAACTGATTTCTAGGATTTGGGAGAGCAGAAATTATAAACTCCTACGATTCTTGGGTTTCTATTTTCCTTGAGGACAGTTTCTGTGTGGATGCTGATATTCTATTTAATCTCATTTTCTCTTCAAAATATCTGCCACAGCCTCTGCAACCTCCTCTCCCACAGGGATTTAGCTGCTGGTGCTGTCAGAGACTGGAACCTAAAATAATTGTCTCAAAGCTTGCTTAATTTTCTGCAAGCCGTCATGAGGTTTGCCAGGTTTCCTGTCGGGTTTGCTGCCTACGGGCTGAAGGGAAGCTGGTGCAGACTTTCGACAGACCAACAGTATGTCTGGAAGTTTGCCCGTTGTTGCCTGTATGGTGTATGTGACAACCAAGGGTACCCCAAATTTACTGTGGCATGATGACTTTGATAAATCAAGTGCTGCCCGAGGAACAGGGGCAGGAAAATCTCACCCAGCAACCACATCAAACGATGATTGGCCAAGCCAAGACCACCTGCATGCTGACTGATCGGACCACAAGCCGACAGGGACTATAAACTAATGCCATGCCAGATCACAATGGGGGACCCTCACCACCGTCACTTGAGAACTACGGATCAACAGGACGCCGTTGAACTCCAAGGACCACCGGGACACCAGCGGGCCTGTGGTGGTGACTATACTCTTGCTGTGCTCCGTAATACTGCTTCTCTCTTTTCTGCTTTTTCTCTATTTCCTTCTTTATTCTATCGCTCATCTCAGTGACTACTGCTGGGGAATAACAATAAATCTGCAGTAAGCGGCATCTGACCTCATTTGTGTCTTAATCTCATGCTCGGAATCAGCCCAAACCACTCCCAGACCAAACGTAGTCAGACCGGGACGTAACAGGTGCTCAAGGTTAGCTATGATATGACAGTTCTGTGTTACTTTGGATCAGATTTCTGTTAAAAGAGATGTGTGAGAATGAGCTGTAAGAAGTCTCGTGTGGGTCTTGTCCTTCCCCTCAACTAGGCTTGGGAGTTGCATTTGAGCTTGAGTAGTGATCCTGACCTGCTGACTTAGCTACCTGCCTTGATATTGGACCTCATTGCTGTGGTTCTAGTCTGGCAATCACAGAGCTGTTCGCTGACCCTGGTTGTCATCACCAGCCCTAGTCTGCTCTTCTTGTTCAGGTGCTGTGGGTCAGTGTCCCTGTTGTGAGGGCACTGCCCTGCTTGCCTTGCTGTCACTCACAGCCCCTGGGTCCCCAACCCTTCTGGAGCAACACACTCCTGCTGCTCCCTGGAAATGTCAACTGAACTGAAAGTATAAATGTTTCTTCCTTTTCCTCACAATAATGTGAATATTGTGAAAGTCCTCATCACCTTTGAAAAAAAATGCCAAATCTCTTACTAATCCAGATGATACACTGTAGATGGCTTAAAAAAAATCAGTTAGTATTCTGATTTTAGCCCTAACAGCTAATCCTGGTATATTCGTAAAACTGGGCTCTTTTTTTGGGGGGGCAGGATTTTTTGTATGTGTTTCTGGTTTTGTTTTGTGGGGACAAAAGACTTCAAACTGATGTTTATAAAAAAGAAATAAACAAACAAGAATGGAACGTCAAGATCCTGTTCAATTAAACCGTGGGCCATGCTAATTATAGTCAAGAAGCCAGATTTAATTCTGGAGCAGATTTCAGCTACTGTGGAATAGCTTCATTAAAGTCACCCCACTAAAGCCACTCCACTCACTCAAGTAGATTTGCTCAGGTAGAAAATTCAACCGATGGTAAACCTGATAGCTTTTTGCATTCTTAGTAACATAGAATCATAGAATCATTTAGGTTGGAAAAGACCCTTGGGGTCATCGAGTCCAACCATCAACTCCACTCTACAAATTTCTCCCTTACACCATATCCCTTAACACCACATCTAATCGAATCTTAAACACATCCAGGAATGGTGACTCCACCACCTCCCTGGGCAGCCTATTCCAGTGTCTGACCACTCTTTCTGTGAAGAATTTTTTCCTAATGTCCAGCCTAAACCTACCCTGTTGCAGCTTGAACCCATTCCCTCTTGTTCTATCGCTAATTACCTGTGAGAAGAGACCAGCACCAACCTCTCTACAATGTCCTTTCAAGTAGTTGTAGAGAGTGATGAGGTCTCCTCTCAGCCTCCTCTTCCTCAAACTAAACAGTCCCAGCTCCTTCAATCGCTCCTCATAAGATTTATTCTCCAGGCCCTTCACCAGCTTCATTGCCCTCCTCTGCACTCGCTCCAGCACCTCGATATCTCTCTCATATTGAGGTGCCCAGAACTGGACACAATACTCAAGGTGTGGCCTCACCAGTGCTGAGTACAGGGGGACAATCACCTCCCTCCTTCTGCTGGTCACACTATTTCTAATACAAGCCAGGATGCCATTGGCCCTCTTGGCCACCTGGGCACACTGCTGGCTCATGTTCAGCCGCTTGTCAATTAGAACCCCCAGGCCCTTTTCTGCCAGGCAGCTCTCCAGCCACACTTCCCCAAGCCTGTAGCGATGCATGGGGTTGTTGTGGCCCAAGTGCAGAACCCGGCACTTGGCCTTGTTGAAGCTCATACTGTTAGTGTTGGCCCATTGGTCCAATCTATCCAAGTCTCTCTGTAGAGCCTCCCTATCCTCATGTAGACCAACACTCCCGCTTAGCTTCATGTCATCTGCAAACTTGCTGATGATACTCTCTATGTCCTTATCAAGGTCATCAATAAAGATGTTAAACAGAAATGGTCCCAACACTGAGCCCTGAGGGGCACCACTTGTGACTGGCTGCCATCTGGATTTAACTCCATTGACCACCACTCTTTGGGACCGCCCATCCAGCCAGTGCTTGATCCAGCAGATCGTATGCTCATCCAGGCCATGAGCTGCCAGTTTTTCCATGAGAATTCTATGGGAGACAGTGTCAAATGCTTTTCGAAAGTCCACAGCCTTTCCCTCATCCTATAATCGGGTCATCTTGTCATAGAAGGAGATCAGGTTCATCAGGCAGGACCTGCCTTTCCTAAACCCATGCTGACTAGCCCTGATCCCCTGCTTGTGCATTATATGACTTGTAATGGCACTCAAGATGATCTGCTCCATGACCTTCCCTGCTACTGAGGTCAGACTGACAGGCCTATAGTTTCCCGGATCCTCCTTTCTGCCTTTTTTGTAGATGGGCGCTACATTTGCTACCCTCCAGTCCATTGGGACCTCCCCAGTTAGCCATGACTTCAGGTAGATAATGGAAAGTGGCTTGGCGAGCATGTCTGCCAACTCTTTCAGCACTCTTGGATGTAACCCACCCAGTCCCATAGACTTGTGCGCATCCAAGTGGCATAGCAGGTCACTGATCAGTTCCTCTTTAATTGTGATGACCTCGTTCAGCTTCCCCTCCCTGTCTCCTAGCTCATGAGGCTGGGTGCCCAGGGAACAGCTCGTTCCATTGCTAAAGACTGAGGCAAAGTAGGCATTGAGCACCTCAGCCTTTTCCTCATCCTTTGTGACTACAACATAACTAAAAGAAAGTGCTTTAAACATGGGTCTTATTACTGGGTTCACTCAGAAGTCATATATAATCATAGCAATGGTCTTTAAAACAAGAAAATAAATTGAAATATGATTTTAACAATAAGTATTATCATTATTATATCTGAGTAAGTAAAGAGAAAAATATGCAAGTGCTGTCATAGTTTAATCACTTATTAACTCTCTTTGACTGTATCCACACTATCTAATTTTATTCTCATTTATGAAAATATTTTGATAGTGTGAATCTCAGTAGAAAATTAATATCATGTCCTCAGATTTGTTTTATAATGCAACAAAATATTTCTATGAAAAAATTAATTTCATTTTACAGAGGTTCACTGACAGTTTTCCTGTCTGTGTTATCCTGTGATGAAGCAGATGGAAATACAGCAAGTCTTACATGATGAATCGGATATAACAGATACTTGCTATGGCCAGTTTGCTAGGTCTAGCCAAATGAATGGCTCAAGGCTTAACAGAAAACAACCACAAAGTCATTTGATCTAAATCAGTAATGTAAAAACGTGGATTTATATTCTCAAGAAATTAAAGAACATAAACCAAATGACCAAAAAACCACAAATTAATTAGTTTATATTATGAACTTCAAAGTCTGAAGTGTGTTCATTTAAAAGTTTAAGTAGTTTTCAAGTGTAAAAAAAATTACAAAAATCACAATCTCTTTACGGGCAATTGATGAATTATAAAAGAGCTAAATTTGGAAAATCAATTATCCATGGTGCACAGACGTCTCTGTTGCCCTCTTCTTGCAAATCTTGGACCATATACAGTGTTAGGAAAACAGATGTTTATTAGTGGGAGGTCAAATCCAGCATCCTGACAGAGGTGAAGTTGCTGCAGCTCCGTGCCCACAAGTCCAACTAGTAACATGGCTGAGCATGCACACACCATACACATACATTCAGTACATATATACACGGCCACACATCGGCCACGCTGATCAACACAGACAGATACACTGAACTTTCACACAAACGTGAACAACACCAGTCACCTCATCCTGATCCCATTTCTGGCTGAACTCTATGAGGGTCTGTTAGTGGGAAACACATATATATCTATATGTATGTATATATTTTTGTATACTGTCATGGTTTTGGCCATATTGGCAGATCAGAATGACAGATGGCCCTTCCCCCCCCTCTCTTCTCAGAGAGGAGAGGAAGAGATAAGGAGATTTACGAGTTTAGAAAAAGAACTAAACTACTTTAATGAAAATAATAATAAATAAGAAAATAGTAAATAATAATAGAATAATAAAAATTAAAGAAAAAAAAAGTATACAATATATACAAAAACGTATCCAGCTCCCAGGATGATGATCACGTCACCAGCAGACACAGGAAATGTCCCAGACTGGAGTCAGCGACGGACAGGAGCTGAATTCCGTAACTAGAATCAGGAGTGCTCCGATCGGGATCAAAGGCAGACGAACAGACAGGGTCCTCCTCAGATGTCGGCCATTGAAGAAAAAACGAGCCAGAGCCCCCTTTGCCCCTTTGACCCCTGAACGTGATGCATATGGGATGGAATACCCTGTTGGTCAGTTTTGGGTCACCTGTCCCGTCTGCTCCTCCCTGCAGGTGGGACCCCTCTACGCTTCTCCACTTCCGACCCTGTAATGGGGCAAAACAGTGAAGTTAGCTGACCTTGGTTGTTATAGCAATAAGTCTAAGCAAGAGCCTTTGTGCATACCGTTCCTTGGTACAATCAGGTCTTATCACTCTGAGAGTGAACAGTGTCTGAACAATATGCTGTTAATTTTAGACTTCAGTCAGTTAGAAGAGGCCCAGCTAAAAAGTAAAATTACAAATCAGAAAATTGGTTCTGTTTTACCTCAAACCAAACCACATACAAATGCACGTACACACATGCATATGTGCATACATATATATAGGTATGATGTTGAACCCTACAGCAGCTCGGCTCAGACACCAAGGTGACCCAGTATCTACTCCTTTTATCCCAGTCTCCCCAGCTGGTGGCACCAGCACATACGAGCCCCCACGGCCAGAGGCTCACTGACAGATAGACAGACACACAATGGATCTCCTAGTATCTGGCCTTGGGCATGCGTTCCATCCGGTAGCTCATCCTGAATCCTTGCTCTTCCCAGGTTGTTCACCTCTAGAGACACACATGCACACATGCAAGCAGATCTCTCAATCGACCCCCAGACCCCATGGTCTCTCCAGCAGCTGGCTGGGACTCCTCTGATCCTTCTGATAGCTGGCCTCTCTTATGGTCTTGACTTTAGAGAAAAACACATTTTATCTGGCTACCAGGCCACCTCACATATTTCTGGCTAGTCCAGCTTGATCTTCACTAGTGTTCACATACTTCCTTGCACACCTGCACTTGCTCCAGGTGCTGGCACCACCAACATGCAGGGCTTGGACCGCTGGTCTGACTCCACTCCCTGGCACTCAGACCACCATACGTACATGCATACACAGAAGAGAGAGGCCCTTGACCAGGAAAATATTTAGATACAGATTTAATAAAACCATGGGACAGACTGTGCTGATCAGGAGCAGGGTGTGTCCAGACATGCGTATCAACCAGCAACCTGCTTACATACAGGCACCCCTTTTTATAACCTTATACCTCTGTTTTCCCATATTTGTACTTCCCTAAACTACCTGGAGCCTTCCCTTCCCTTCCCTTCCCTTCCCTTCCCTTCCCTTCCCTTCCCTTCCCTTCCCTTCCCTTCCCTTCCCTTCCCTTCCCTTCCCTTCCCTTCCCTTCCCTTCCCTTCCCTTCCCTTCCCTTCCCTTCCCTTCCCTTCCCTTTTTTCCTTCCTCTAAACATCCCATAATAAATCTTGGGCAATCTCCAGATGTTCTTCCCCTGCAGGCCATAATGTGTCCCAAATCCCCTAGGTTGTGACTTCCCCTCATTCTGTAAAATGAGGGGAGATCTGCTCCCTGTGACTTATGAGATGAGTGTCATCTCTGGACCGTGGGGTGACGCTCTTCTGGGGCAACCCTGGGAGGGGCTGGGCAGGGGCAGGGTCAGGGTTAGGGGCACCTTTTTCTGATGCAGCTTCTGAGATTCCCCCACCTGCCATTGTGTCTCTGTGCTCCTTTGTGTGTGTGTGCAGGTGTGCAACCTAACATCATTCTTCAGGAGAAATCAGGTATGTGGAAAAAATAATAACAGTCATGAACATCTTCCTTTAATTTTATTACAGGACAAAATTGAGTCAAACATCTATATAAACTATATAAAAAATAATTATTGTGATTTTATATATAGAAATTATTTTAAATTTTAACAATTAGCACATACAGATCTGTAGTGATGAAGCGATTCTTTCAGTATGCTGAAGCTTTTTGGTCTATCTGGTAGCTGTGTAGTCATCAGAATACAATGCAAGGTAAGACACATACACAAAGATATGGAAAAGAATACAGCAGTTATTTGTGTCGGATGCAGCAACATAAATGAAAGATATTTTGAAAAAAAAACCAACAACTTTAAAAAGGTATTTTATCTATGCACAAATGTAAGAAACACACAAAATTATTCTGTTGCAGGCATGACAGTCTTTTACCAGATACAGAAAGGAAAAGATTAAGAGAAAATAAAACACAACCAGTTTTTCGGAGAACTGTGTAAATTGCTTCATTAGTTCATCAGCAAAGAGAAGAGGGATTCCAGTTTCATCCCTAGCTAGACAAATTCCCTTTTCAATTTCCATATTCTCCTGCCAGTGTTTTTCTTAAGTTGTTTAGAAAACCTGCTGATTCAATCTAGTCTTGCAGCTTGGTGCTTAGCTGAGTTCCAGATGCTGTAGTTACTGTGTTTGTTCCTCTTAAGTGGAACCTTACATTCAGTATTAAATTTTTTCTCAGTGCAATGGATAGGGATAACTATATGACTCAAAACAGAATTAATGACATTATGTGACAATTAACGTTTTCCTTATGCTAGCTAATAAGAACATGCACCAGTATTTCGACCTGTTTGAATCTGTTCGCATGCTTTACACCCATTTCCCTGCTCTGCTGAGATGTTTTGAGAAAAATGAGGGCTAAAGATCATGTATATGAATAAAGATGTTTTTTTTCCTATCTTAAAATGTATATTTTCATGCATTATAGATATAAACCAGAATTAATCTAAAAGATCTGCAGGTCTAAAAAGAAAAAAAAAAACAACACTTTTTTTATGAGTAAAAATGATTTTTATACAACTCTTCCTATAGGTAAATTTTTCTGAAATCCTATACCTAAAATTGTTGTTGGATCACGTACTGGAAAATTACCTTTTTTTTAAATTTATTTAAAAATCAACAATTAAATATGTGTTCCAAATTTTCTTTGAATATTTACTCACATAAGTAATTTTCTATAAAGCACATAACATCATATTCACATCATTAATTTTTTGGCAACAAAGGTATTTTGTTCTACTCTTGAAAGGTTTGTGTCCGCAGTCATTCATTGCTTATCGTTTCTATATATACTTTGTGTTACAGTGGCCAACATTGCCATCAGCTAGTACAAGAAGAATAGTCATTCTAAGTCCAGCATTACAAAAGAACTGGGGAAGTCTGTCAGGGTCATTTCATCTTCCCTGTGGTGTCTATCATCTCTCCTCCCTTTATCATTAAGCAAGAATAATATCTTCTCTTTTTTCAGGGAGATGTTTTCATATCACAGACTCTTTCCTTCTCTTGGGCTCCCAGTTAAAAATTGAAAGATATACAACAATTAACAGAAAGGGCTGTTGTTTATTGTTTAATGACTATTTCAGTTTCTTAGGCCTTCAATATTATAGAATCATAGAATGGCTTGGGTTGGAAGGGACTTCAAAGATCATCTAGTTCCAATCCACCTGCCATGGGCAAGGACACCTCCCACTAGACCAGGCTGCTCAAAGCCCCATCCAGCCTGGCCTTGAACACTTCCAGGGATGGGGCATCCACAGCCTCCCTAGGAAACCTGTTCCAGTGCCTCACCACCCTCACAGTAAACAATTTCTTCCTCATATCTCATCTAAATCTACCCTCCTTCAGTTTGAAGCTGTTACCCCTTATCCTATCATTACACTCCGTGATAAAGAGTCCCTCCCCATCCTTCCTGTAGGCCCCCTTTAGGTACTGGAAGGCTGCTATAAGGTCTCCTCGGAGCCTTCTCTTCTCCAGGCTGAACAACCCCAACTCTCTCAGCCTGTCCTCATAGCGTAGGTGCTCCATCCCTCTGATCATTTTTGTGGCCCTCACAGAGTTTAATTTAAAACCAATAGTCGCCTCTTCCCTAGGGAATTGTTAAAACAAGCTAAAACCAGCAAGGGGCAAGCAAGTCCAGACAAGACTTTGCAGTACTAGGTCAGTACAAAGCTCATGGTCTTTTATCAGGAATGGGAAAAATTATATTTACTAGGCCACAAACAAAAAATGCTGAAGTTGGGAATTTGAACCTTGGAATAATCCCCAGCATCTCTTCCTTAGGGTAAAGTTATACAGTTTAAAAGAAAAAAAAAATATTCTAAAATGCCAGCATTGTATCTTCAGTCATCTACTCTGCTGAACTATCATCTAGCTTATGTTATAGCTTGGCTCCAAATGCCTATGGAGAAGGGAACTTAGTTGGAAGTGATTTGAATACAAGTCAATAAAGGTCATCTGCTTTTGGGGCCAGGGAGATATCCCTGCCACACCTTTGTTTATCAGTAACGGCAAAGTAGCGTGCAATATTTTCCTGAACCTTAAATCACCTGTATGCCCTGCTACTCTGTGAACATTCTTAAATTAGCAAGACAGTTTTTCTTACATGGTCTGAGAATTGCTTTAATTTGATTCTTATGGTAGGATATTATTTTGAAATCTATTTTGGTATTTTACCATATCCATTGTTTACAGGTTGGCCATCCTTTAGCAAGTGCTGAGGAGTAAAACAAGATCTGCAAAGTGAGAAATTAGAAGCAAGGTTTGATATCCACATTATACTCATGGGTCTGGGGACCATTTTGTGGGGTTTTCTTTGGTTTGATTTCTTTTTTACTTTGGATATTGCTATGGATATTGCTTTATTCTTGTCCTATGGATGTATTGCCCATTTGCAGCTGGAGTGCATACAGTGGGCTGTTAGAGAACACCTTCAGTTTAGTTTCATTGAAAAAGAACTCATTTAATTTGCTCTGAGAGTGCTCCTTGTGGCAAACCAAAGTGCACTGAAAGTACACGACCATTACCTTTTTAATTTGAAACAGCAATGCATTTTTGAAACAGTTCTTCCAGTGTGCATTTGCTGAGATTTGATTTGCATCATGAACAGTCTTAGAACCTATGATCTGGTTCCTTTATATTGAAATTGTACTGTTAGCAGCCATTCAGTTCACAGGGCAAGACAAGAGTTAAATTAAAAACCTTATGACCTTCAACAACCTCCTCAAATAGAAACTTCCCAAACATTTGTAGTATTGACCTTAAATCCTCAGCTGCAAGATCCTCAGCAAAAAAAGTTCTGCTCTACTAACTGATTCCTAGGTGCCCCACTCTATTTATTAATATAGATACTTTACACATGCTGTCTCCTGGGAGATTCGTTTGAAAAGCACACTCATTATCTGAACTAAAACACTATGTAGGCATACGCTTCATGTCCTGATCAGTGTGGTATGTTTGCAATTAAGAGCATCTTATCTGTCTCCTTTTTTTGGTAGATGTACAAAGGAAGAGTTAGGAATTTTGAGAGAACTTTGGTTCATACTCACAGTAGTGTTTGGCCTTTATATTAAACTTTAGTTATCACCTTTCTATGCTTAAAGAAAAGCTGAAAATAAAGGAAAAAATTCTATTTGAATCTTGACATAAGTGTTGAATGAAAGTGATTTTTAAGCCTTTTTGTAGAGTTATTTTCCATTTAAGAACGGTCCCCTATGTATTTTCCTGAATATATTCTTAGTTATTTAATTGTTACTTCGCTGAGCTATATAATTGGCTCTAGAAAGGTGAAAAAGTGATATGAATCTATTCCACTTTGCCCTCATTATTCTGTTCCACTTTTCCACTCTTCACCTGCTAAAGAAAACAGGTGTCTATTGTCCTGAACTATGTTGTGTGGGTAATATCACACTGAAATAACTTGCTGCCTTACTGATGATGGTTCTAATACATTATTAGACAATTCATCTAGTTTCCAGACAATAATGACATTGTCTGTGTGGTTTGTTATAAAAGCGCCTGCTAGTATTTTGTCTCATGGTCTACTAGAAAACATGTGCATGCTGCAAACTCAGAAAGAAAGGCAAGATATGAAGAATGTAGCTTAATTAAACTGCAGCTTAATTATCTGATCTCCTGTGGGAAATACACAGCAAAGATTCATATGGTCCAGTTCACCATTCATTCTCTATTTGTCTCTACCTATTTGGGAAAGACAACTGCTTTCTTCTTGTACCAGACGTAGACTATCCCAACTATTTTAAAGAATGCCTTCCTCTGTGGATTCTCAAGGAATCAAGCCTCTGTTAAAAAAAAAAAAATAATAAAAAAATATATATACTAGAACTTGACATCTGCTAAAAAGGGCACAGACAATTAATTGGTTATCCTTCCTTCTCAACCACAGCTGGTACTTTGACAGCTCTCCTCTCATATCAACCAAAAATCCGTCTGCTCTTTTGTCAAAATCCATCTGCTCTCTACTACCAGTCCTAAATACCCAGTGCAACACTCTTTGATAGGTAATCTTCCAACCCTCTTATTTGCATTCAAATATTGCTACCTGCTTTTTCACACATCTGCCTTTGTTCTCTGACAGGATCCTGCAGACTTTGTCTATGCCCTTCATATATGCCATCCAAGCAAATGTCCCATGTATGCGCTAAAATATATATCCTGATAAACTGTTTAAAAGATCAATCCCCTGAAAAATCCCCAAATTCTAATCAATATACTATTTATTCTAGAAGCTACCTTGTACCGGACTGTGAAAAAAGCCTATGCAGTGCCAAAACCAAATTGTTCCCATTAGCACTGACCTTCAGGCACTTCAGAGCTTGGATCTTATTGGCCAGAGTAAACTATTAATTGGCTTTCACAGCGCATGCTACTATAAGCTGAAAAGTCTCTAATGTTTCTGTTCTCAGTGATTCAGCAATTCAACTATGTGATACGACTTTTCTGTTCACATCATCTCAGAATGTCTAATCCCGTTGAGAAGCAGATTGAACCTGTTTGTCATCTATCCTTTCAGTCATAAGCCCATGTAAGTCTTTCTTTTGGTTTTCGGTTTTCTACACTGTTTTGGTGTCCATACAATAAGTTTTATAATAGTGATCAACACTGAGATTGGGCAAAAGAAGATAAGGATAAAATGGTATGTTATAGAGAGCTGAGTTAGGAAAAAAGCCAGGGAAAAGCAATTTAGATTGTGCATACATGCAAAGGAGCAGAAACAGTTGAACAAGTGAATCTGTTGGATAAGAAAATTTACTCCTTGGAGAACATTTACGCCTTTTAAAGATTTTAATGTACCACCTTTAAAATGTACTATGAACATACCTTCCTTGCCTGTTGCTTCCTAGCAATGTAGGACATGCCTATTAACTCTTGAGCCAATATTAAATAACAACTTCAGGGGATTTTAATCTGGTCAAGATGTGACCTGTACTAGTTCTATGACACTGACTTATATCTTTCTTCTTACATGTGACAATCCTAGTAATTTTTTAGTTAGGCAGTTCCAAGAAAAACTGAGACATATTGAAGATTATAAATTCATTCTCAAAGTACTTCTTTCTGTAAAAATGAGAAATGGTTACTGAAAAAACCAAAATGAACTGTGCAAATGTTAAAGTTCATCTATAATTTCCTATACTGTAACTACCAACACTTTATCTGCATGGAAGAATTGCAAATGAGGGGGAAAAAGTGTTTTTAAATATAATTAGTTCTTACTTAAAACTGTAATGTTTGTCTAGCTCAAACTGCTCATTACTGAAATTTATACTAAATCATGATTTTTGTGTTAGAAGCAATTGTGAAGAAGTGTTAAGAGTTAAAAGGGTCACACACACATTCAAATGTATGCACATCCACAAAGGCAGTACATTGTGAGTGCAGAGGTATTGGGGTCTATATACGTGTGTTTTGTTACAGTAATGTATTAGATTACACTACAATGTACCTACATACTTTATATAATCCCTTGATTAATTATTTCCTTAGATGTTCCTGTTCTAAGAGAAGTCACTTGTGACGTGGAGGTCAAGCACATTGCAGTGGTACGCTTTTCCATTCTAACAATAGGTGGTATGTTTTTACTGTGAATGATTGAGTTCTTCAAAGCAAATTATTTATTCAAATATTCAAATTATTTTCTTTTCTGACTGTGAAAGTTACAAAATCACATGCTCTTAAAACTTCCTCACCATTGGAAATTATGCAACGGATACTGTAGGCCAGCTTGTGATCTCCTTGCTCAAATCATTCACAATGCAAGCAGTCCTACTAACCAAAAGACTACTTATGCCCAAATAAAGATAATTTTAAATATGTATGTGAAGTTAAGTCCTTTATTGTGCAACAGATTAGATGATGGACCTCATAGTCACCAATGCCAATGAGCTCATTGGGGATGTCAAGATTGGAAGCAGCCTGGGATGCAGTGACCGTGCACTGGTGGAGTTCACGGTCCTGAGGGACACGTGCCAGGCAAGGAGCCTAATCAGGACACTGAATTTTAGGAAAGCAAACTTCTGGCTGTTCAAGGAGTTAGTCAATAGGACCCCCTGGGAAACGGTCCTCAGGGACAAGGGGGCAGAACAGAGCTGGCAGATCTTCAAGGATGCTTTCCATAGAGCACAAGAGCTCTCGATTCCCAGGTGTAAGAAATCAAGTAAGAAAGGGAGGAGACCAGCACACTGGAACAGGTTGCCCAGAGAGGTGGTGGAGGCCCCATCCCTGGAGACATTCAAGGCCAGGCTTGATGAGGCTCTGAGCAACCTGATCTAATTGAAGATGTCCCTGCTTACTGCAGGGGGGTTGGACTAGATGACCTTTAAAGGTCCCTTCCAACCCAACACATTCTATGATTCTATGATAAGTTAGATCAGAGGGTTTTTTTTAATTTATTAATTCTTTCATTGATAATAGCACTATTTGCCATCTTAATCACATGATATTCAGTTACTGGTTTTGTAAGAATTAAGATTAGGTATTTTTTCAGTTTCTGCCTGGTGAAAACTGGAGAGAAAGGTTGGAGAAAGACTGGCTTTCCAAATAAAGATAAAGGGTATATTTGTTATTCAGTAGTCAAAGTCAATGCTTTCCTTGCCAGTCATTCCATTCTGTCTCCGATGCTGCTATCCTCCAGTTCAATCCTTATTGACCCACAATAATTTATTTGAAAAGAAAATGTTTCTTCTATGTATGCAGTAGACTGTCTATGCAGATCAAAGTTTTTGGTATCAGATATTTTATTACACTGGCTGAGACTTTTGTATAATTAAATGCCTTTGGTCTAATATTGGAAACAAAGAACAGGGCATCTTGCTATCAGTGAACTGATACATGTAGAAGAGAAACAGAGAATGCGGTCTGGGGGAACACTGGAGGTAAAAGGCTTTTGTAGATGGCAATACTTATCTGTCACCATTAACTAACTTCTGTTGAGGAGAGTGATATAATATCTATTTTTGTTTTGCCCCATGGGTGGTTTAGCCATATCTAACGCTCAAGAGGCTGCAGATGAGTCCAGCAATATGAACTTAAAGGTATTTATACTCAGAAAAAAGTCATGCTCATATTGATTTTCTAGTTTGACCTCTGATTGTGAGGTGCAAATGTTACAGCTTAACAGGTATTATTTATGAGGAAAGAGCAATTGAAGTTAGACCAGCAGTTAATGGATTGAGGATTAAGTGGTAATTTATTAAGAATTATTAGAACTATGACATATTTAAAGTACTTAATAAGCGATCATCTTTTTTTCTGTTTTCTGAACTATTTTGCTAATATTTGGTGTAGATGCTATTTGGTTTTAATGGACTGCGGGAATATAGATTTTTCTTTTCCATTCGTTGCATTTTACAACAGTATCCTGAATTAGTCTAGTAAATAAGTTTATTAGGCAAGAGAGATCATATTTGTGACATTTCTTCTGTCTAATACATAATCTCTTTTTGAACTCCAACATTTGTTTTGTTCTGTGCCTTAAACATCATTCTAACACTTATAATAGTTACTTTAAATCATGTTACATCTCTGTTTAGCTGATATATTTCCTGTAACTGATGTCAAGTTACCAATCTGTAGTTCTATGATCTCCTTGGAGTTCTGTAAAATCATTTGCCATTGTCTATGAAAGTTCATTGGCTAATTCCTTTAGCACTCTCTGATGGATTTAATCTGGCACTGCTGATTCGAAACATTAATTTGGTCCAGGTATTTTCTCATTTGCTCTTTAACAGTGTTGATGTCTGTTCTCTTATGTTGTTCATCTACTCCCAGCATAATTAATCATTTCACACAAGAGTCCTTTTGAGTGAACTGAAGCAGAGAAAGTACTTAGAAATTCCACTTTTTTCCCCTCCAGTGTATTTCCTTTCAGATAATTAGGGCCCTTACCTTTCCTTTTATCTTCCCTTTTTCTCTGAAGTGTCTAAATAATTGTTTTTGTTTCCTTATCTATCGCAAAAATATATTGCTAATGAAGTTTGCTTATCCACATTATTTTTTTATAACTTTTTATCCTGACTTTGTTTACCCTTGCAATAAAATGTTACAGCTGCAACAAATTCCTATCTCTGCATGTTGTAGAACTTCTACCTCCAGAGCAGATACATTTCTAATTTTCGTTTAATTTGTGGAACTTCCACTTGATGTGAACCAAACAGCATAGACAAATTTCAAGCCTTGTAGAACAAACTACTGAAGGTCTTTATGCCACTTTCTACTACTGTCTAAGTACTGGTTCAAGGATTTTCACGAAGTTGTAGAAAAAAGGGCAGTGGGTTGAATTTAACATGAGTACTGGCTTTGGCATGAATTTGGGAAAACTATGACAGAAAACCTGAATAGGAAAAGATGGAGGCTTCAACATCAATGGACTGTTCAGGCTGTTACCAACCGGATAGATTTAGAAGAGGCAGAAATGTTGTGGTTATATCCTACAAGGGACAGCTAAGGGACAACTCAATATAGTTATGTAGCAATAATACAGGAAAAAATTATAGAGCTTCACATTTTAAAACCTGTGAGCATATATAACTATAGTCCCTGGACTTTCTGAGTTAGCAAAACCAAGAACAAGCAAGCAGAGTAAAACTGAACAAGAAGTGTTAACAGATAAAATGCAACAATTCAGATGAAAGCTACAAAGAAGGAAGTATACCTATAAGTAAGTAATCTTTGGTTAGAATGACAACTAAAGAGGCTGCTCTTCTCTGAATATTGATCTGATTTAAATATTTATTTAGATTTTGAAAGGTGAGATATCTTTTTTGCTATTTATCATACATGAAATTGTTGTTTTGCATCATATAACAACAGTACTGTTTGGTTTTTTTAAATTATATTCTTAAAAATAACGCATGCTTTGATAGAATAATGAATAGCTATTATTTTAAACACTTATCTATCTTATATTCCTTTAACTTACAAAAGGGGAGTAAAGTATCAATGAGCAAAACTTTTTAAAAAAAATACTTTACTGTTTATAATAAGCAGTAGTGCTAAATGTGACATTTGGTCTGTTTGTGGATTGAATCTTTGAGTGTCATAGAAGAAAGCGATCATGAGTCTTTGTTGAATGAACGTCTGTTGTTCCCTGGTGAGTATGCCCAACTGCCTGATTCACCAGAGCACAAGTTGTGTAAATATTTTTATTTCTGCCTGTTATGCTTATTCAAGAACATGGTTATATTAATAGCCTAGTAATAGGTAACGGGTGACGTGCAATTGCAAAAGCATAATACTGCAAAGGAAAAAAATGGACAAGAATAGCTGGGAGTTAAGTGATGTTTCTTAGCATCCTCGCTAGGTTTGGCACTTGCAAACAAAGCTTAACAATCAAGGACACAGAAATTAATATAAAATTCAAGACTGAGAAAGGAATTTTTAAAAATACAAAACCTCCTGACTGTTCAGGAGTATTTTTATATTTTATTTTCTCAATAAATTTACCTAGAAGACAGAAATAAAATTTTGAAGCAGTGAATTACACAGTTCTTCATTAAAAAAGGGAAAAAATATAAAAAGAAATATGTCATTTCAGTTTAAGTGCATTCAGTCAGATAAGCCAGGTGCTAGTTTATACTGCAATTACTTATTCCAGAACAAAACAATATAACTGGATACTTTGTAGATAAAAGCTTTGAATCTTGTGGCCTAATAAAAATCAAAATGCTGTGCATAGTCATTTATTAATTAAGAAATTGACATTTCCAAGTGTCTTGAGCCAATAGGAGATTTATTTGTGGAAATGATTAAATTGGTAGTTCAACCAATAGGACACAAAGGACCAGTTTTGTGGCTAAAACATGAAACATAACTATAAATATATTTGCTATCAGTTGTTCCTTATGTATATCACTCTTTGATTCTAAACACAAATTGGAATAAAAAAATAAAAAAAATGTAATAATCAAAGATTAAAATTCATAAGATATTTTTTGCATTCAAATCCCATTATAATTATCAGATCCCTTTTAATAATGATGTGTATATCAGTTATGTGTTACTCTATAGCCATAATTTTCGTTCACAAGTTGATTTATGAATTTTAATATTTCTTTTGTAATTCTTGGTCTCTGATGCTTTACATAAACAAAATAATGCACAAAATATATTGCCTTAAGTGAGGGGCTTTGGGAAATAGCATGTTTTATACGTGTACCTCACAAAGCTCAGGAGCAAACACTGTTCTCCACAATGAAGCAACTAGGGAAGAAATATATAGAAAATCATTACAACATATAGAAAATATTTACAAGATTTCTTATAGCACCATTGCCTCCTTTAGCTTTCTTGACAATTATGATGGTCAGCCTTATGAAGTGAGGGTTTGCATCTCAGCCTTTCTAGGCAGCTCTATAAAAGCACTCTGACATAACATGATGGAAAATAATAGACTTGGCAAAAACTTGAAGGTCACTAGTTGGACTGTAGTTGTATATGGATGCACCTTTTTAATCCATTATATCTTAAGAAAAACTGTATTTCCTTTGTAGTGGAACCTGAAGTTCTCAGTTACATAAACAGAAACAAAACCTAGTATTTTAAAGTTTGATTGCCAAATGGTAGTAATAGGCTTTTCTGAGAAACAGAATATAGAAACCCCTTGCTGAAGTTAGCAGGAGCTTTGAAAAATTATGTCTATTGCAGTTCATAATGCAAACTTAGGTGACTAGCTTTGGAAATTAGGTACAAAGGGGTATTTTTTGTATTTTTTTTTCTGTATCAATGTACTATAACTGAATATATGTCTTTTTCTCTTTCTATAGAAATTACAGTTAAGGCATTAGAGAGAACTGTGATGGGAGCGTTTATAAGATTGACATATCAGGCCAGTTTTAAACTTTAAACCAGAACTTTACTAAATTCATTCATTAACACACTTCTGTATAACTGTATAGTAAGCCCTAACGGCTCTAGTCCATGGCGATTCTTAGTTGCAGAGGTCAAGGTGATCAGACTTGAAAGCTCTTGACACAGGAAGTTGGAGTTGAAGCATGCTTGTCATCTTTCTTGTCCAATTTTTTTTTTTTTGTATGCTTGATGTTTTTATGCTCTTGTCCCTCTCCCAAAAAGAAGGGTTCTCCTCTGACTCTGATACTGTCTACTTACTTACTTACTGCTCTTGCCTTGTCTTCTCTCTGGCAACTTCCTGGTTTTTACTTAGATACTTCCTATATGCAGCCTTTTCACATCTCACATACTCATATAAAATGCATTTAGTTTGTGTCTTCGTGTGCCACTCACAGTATTGCAAAATATGTATGTACCATGTTAGTTACACTATTTTAGTATACTTACATTTGGGTACAAGGCTGACTGAAACTCCTTATATATAAATTATATTAGTTTATAATTTGTAGGTGTTTCAGTCTCTAACTTGAACTAACTTATTTGGTGGCATTTTCCACTTTGACTCTCTCTTTTTTTTTTTATTTTATTTTATTTCTTTATTTTAATTGTAAACCATACAGATGTGTTTATTTTATACTGCAGTGGGATTCTGTGTGTTAAATAGTTAGCTTTGTTTCACCCATTTATGTCTGTACAGAGGCCACCATTAAAAGCTGGGCACAAAGTACATAAGACATATGTACAGAAGTATCTGAGATTTTATTTTTTTTTCATTTGTGCACTTTATAATTCACTTTGCTTAATCTTATTGTCTTATTCTCCTGTGAGTGTGGCATTTCTGTTGTTTAGGAATCAAAGTTTACAAAAAATTTTCATCTTAACCCGCCATAACTCCATACATTGCTAAAATGGTGTCGGAAAAAAGGATTATCTTATTCCTCTTCTTATTTATGTTTAGAAAAAACAATCTGAATTTCATTATGAGAACTCTTTGTTTTTAATCTCACGTGATATATGTATTCTTTAATGGACAATATAACTATCAGACTACTTTTTTCGGTCTTTTATCAAGAACATATTTTCCTTTATAACTATAAAAAAAACCCCAAGTTGTGTTAAAAAATAAAAAGAACAGAGGTGTAAAATGAGAATACTAAACACATTCAGAATAAAAATGATTTCTGGAACCTAAAGGTAGAAGAATATGGCCTGGTAATGCCATAGCATTTTGCAACAGATTTTACTAATGAATTGTATGGGCTGTGACAGAAACCTCTACTTCTGGATTTGAATTCTGGTATTATGATACTCACTAGTGTTATCTTTGGCACACACCTCCTAAAGAATTAGATTTTCAGTAAAGAATATCATGGAGATGTTCTAGATATATATGAAAGAAACAGCACCACGTTTTTCAAAGTAATTTCTAAATTTCAGATGTGATAATGACAAAAGTAACCTATTACTGACAGTGGCAGAACCTCAGCAAGTACCATGACTTTTCCAAGGTTGTCACAAGCCAAATAGGAATGATGAAAAACAAGAACAAATACAAAACTCAATAGTTAACAGAGGGAATATGCACAGTAAACAGCATGGTGCCTGGTGAGATTAAATACAATTTAGGAAACTGAAAGAGCAAAATTAAAAACTGCTGAGGCATAAAAGGAAAATTTCATATAGCTCCATGAATCAGGAAGACAATAATAATATACAGGTTTTTATTTCCCCAGTATTTATTTTAAAGAATGTGGCCTCTGTATCAGACCTGGAAGAGCTAGTAGGCTGGGAAGCCTAGCTGTTTTTTGGGAGCTAAGTCAGTTAGGCTAATGAAAGATATGACCTTTCGTTTCAAATTTTGCCTTGCTGCTATTATACATTTACAATTAAGTCAAAGATAAAACATTTATTGGCAGAGTTTGCAATTAAGAAGCTACCACCCCATCCCTTCTCCCTTTTTCCTTGCCCTCTCCTGCCACCACACAAACGGATGTATATTTACAGTAACAGAGTAAATTATAAAGGCTCTCCAAAACTGTGAGATTGAAAATATGGAGAAACTGTATCCACCTGAAGATCTTCCAGTGAAGCGGAACGATGAGAAAGCAGGTATCAGGGTTTAAAATGGGAATAGGACAAGATTAAAGTGCCTGTTAACACTTATGCAGAAACTAAATTGAGTAAAATTACATGTTGTTGTAAGAAACTTTTTTTCTATAGATTTTAACATTCCTGTCACTTCATCATTACTGACAAAATAGCTTTATGAAGAGTGTTGTTTGTTCAAGTATGGCAATATCTATTTTCTTCTACGTGTTTTTGGAACTGTGGAGAGTTCATTGTGTATCCTGCGTTTCCTTGTAGTCGAGTGTAATTTTTTGTCTGGTTGCATTCATTCAGTATGATGGTACAATGGACTGCAAAGAGAATGGACAGAACTTTTTTAGAAGCTGATATCCTTGACTAGGAGTCTGAGAATAGTCTACTGTTCATGCACACGTGTGTTTACATCTTGTACCTTAGAGAATGGGTAAGGGGTGAATTCTGTTACACTGTGAAAATGATGGCTGCTCATCTGTGAAGACCTGACTGTGGCAAGTGATCTGCACAATATAGGAAGTGCTGATGTAAATCCGCGCTGACATCAAGTATGTATGTCGTTTAAAAAAATGCAGTAATACTTTAGAGAAAGATTGCCTTTCTTAGACTCTGGCTACCTACAAGATGGATCTGTTTTGCTAAATACTTCATTAACCTTGCTTAGTCCTACTCTCCCTGAGCAACACTAGCCAACCATGGAAAAATTCTGCTGGCAACAAAACTTCAGCATGATGACAAAAGAACTTTACCTTGCAGTATACTGGAAATGGATGATAATGAAAAAGGTACAGACTGACTTGACATTTACCGTACCTTTGTCACAGATTGCTTCTATTCCAAACTTAGTGGGAATTCATTACACTAATGACAGTCAATCAGCAGTTGTTCTGCTTTTGCTGTCATTTTTCCTTCTCAGTCTTTTGTCTCTTGAATATGCTTCTTAAATATTAATTTTAAGTTACAATGTAAGCTCTTTGAGATGGCTACCATAATTATTTTGTTTTTATTAAGTTTGTTAAGTGTCTAGAGCAACAATTTCCTACTTTTTAGGAAATACCACAATCATATAGTAAATAATTAATAAAACAGCATTTGCTATTCTTAGTCAGTATCACATTATAGCATTTAACGCAGACCTTTGTTTTCTATGAATGCTATAGTGACATTATGATGACTTTCTAATTGTGATGAGGATTTTAAGATATTACTATTTTCATTGAAATTATTACATATCTTTGTTTGCCATGTATTTTACTTCAGTTTTATATTACGCACACCTTTTAACTAGAATAGTTAAATTCCTATGGTCTTGCTGCATTAAAAGTAAGAAGTATACTTTGACACATGTTATTTATTCTACTTTTAAAAGATCACATCCATGAGGAGTTATGGTGAGTTTAAGTACATCAAGTCACTACTTCTGGTGTAAATTATGACACATTGTCACAGTAACTCATAAGATCTATGCTGTTAAGTTTGCATTGCTTTGTATATTACCTAGCTAATAAATAACAATTATCTCACACAAAACTATACTTAGAAGGTTCCACCTAAGTCATCATGAAAACTGCTATTTAATCCATTTTTAGATGGTACACATGAAATGGAGTATCTGTAAAATCAGGAATAGATCAAGTTGCAGATCACATCATACTATACTCATGTTCCATTTTCTTCTTAGTATTGATGTCTTCTGTTAGTAACCCTGAGCCCATCTTGTTGTTCAGTGATGAGTATCTAGAGGAAAACATCAGTCTTCTTAGTTAATATGTAACGTTGGTAGAAAAGAACTAGTCTTACTGAAGTCAATAGCAATATTCTGTCTTCTCCATCAGTTGTTTATAGTGCCACCTACTCTGCTCAGCAATTAGCTCTTTCCAGCAAAAATCCAAAACACATTCCCATGCTAGGTACTCTGAAGAAAATTAACTCTAACCCAGCCAGAAGCAACACTTTTTTTTTTTTTATTTTTTATTGAGACATTGATCATCTTTAGGCACAGGGTCAGGCAGAAGATAATCTTTTTGTTTTTTAAAGAAATACAGAGATAATGTAATCAAAACACAATATTTTTTTTTTAACCTGGGCTAAAAATAAATCTATGCCCTTTCATCTGGAAGAAAAACAAAACAAAACAAAAAAAAACAAATCTAGATCCTTGAGTTGGGAAACAGCAGAGTCTATTTTCTATTCTGCACTATGAATCCTACTTATTGCTCAGAGTAATTTTTTCTAGCTATATCTTTAAAGGCACAGGATAAATTTGTTTCTGTCTCCTCTCTTGAATCTTCTCTTTGGAAGGTTGTCCAGGTAGGTTTCTGATAAACGTAATAAGAGATTCTATCTTCAGCTTACTTCTAAAATTTCTGAGGGTTATCCCAATCTATGCTAATGACAGATTGCCTGAGAAAATTTGATGTTCATGTGCCAACGTTTAGAAAAGTTCAGTGTCCACAGCACGTCATTTGTCCCTTTCTGGAAAATCAACAAAGCCCAGTTACATAGCTGAAACTTCCATTTAGAAGGGGAAAATGTTTTAACTTTGGTTTGAAAGATAAGATAGACTCAGAAGGTATGAATGTTTTATGTACGAATAAAGATATAGTGTGTTAGTGAAAAATGTGGTTTATATTTTTATATTAAAAAAAGTTTCCACAGCTACCCTTACAGTTTTACCTTTTACCTAGTTTTTGGACAGCTATCCAAACTCACAAAACTCCCTGCAGTTATTAGTTTTCCTTTCTTCATGTAGAAACTCCTGGAACTGATGATAAATAGAAGTAGGCCAGAAAAGTTTCTTTAATGAAACACAACCACAACTTCTCTGACAGTTACAATAATTTACCTCTTAGCTAACAAAGATGTGCTAGAACAGAAATAACTAGATGTGCTAGAACTAGAAATAAAACATACTATGTTGTGTGTCATTTAAATATTGCCTTGTAGAAAATATCACCTCATTGAAAAGGTTACCTCATTCATCTCTATAGACACTTAGTATTCTTACAGGAGAGAGGAGCTAAGGCTGTATGACTGTTTTCAAATTTCTTCTATTTGTTTGATGTCTTTTCTTTTTAATGGGATCACAGCCTCAGTCATCATTTGGCAGCTGTTTTCTTTCAAGAGATTTTTACTTAAAATACATTTTTTTAAAATATTATAATTTTACTGCTCAATGAACCTTGCAATAACAACATTTTAGCATCTATCCACCATGGCAGATGGCAAACTAATGAGGCCTGCTGTAGCTGCATACTGATATGTTCTGTACACACTTCTGCGCTCCAAAGGGAGGTCAAAGAGTAACTTTTATTTATATTCTTTGTTGTATTTGATCATTGAAAATCATAAGACAGATTATTAGAAAGAACACTTTTTGCACCTTTTAATTAGACTTACTAATGTTTACTGCATGGGATCAACCTACAGAGTTCAAAAAAGACAGTCTATATTTCGGTGTTGTTTAGCTTGCATTTTTTAAAAAGAAATAGTACTGTTCCAAGATGTTTTTTTCCTTCTATTTAAAATTGACCTTAGAGTCAAAGCTAAAGATGTTTTTGCTATGCATGTCTTCATGTTGTTTTAGTAAAGCTAATATTTTATTTTTGTTAGCTTTTAGATGTTAAAGATAGGTGCATAGTTAATATTGTGCCTCATTTTTTGTTTCAGGGCACAAGGGAATATTTCCCCCACCACCACCCCTCAGGATTCTGTATTTTTCCTTAATGCAGATACCAGATAATTTTCATTAAAACTAGTGGAGGCTGATCTAGTACAACTTCATGTTTTAGTGAATTCATGAAAACCAGGTAAAACAGTAATGAAAAATCATGAATCTAGTAATAAGTGCAATTGACTTGACCTCAGACAGGGTGTGTAATATAAATATGTGAACTACATTCCTTGACAGAGAGAAGAGAGCAGAAGAAATGTAAGACAGGAACTGACTGACTCTTCTAGAAGATTATTCATCCTACCCAGCTTAAAAAAAAATACCTGAATAATTCTTTAGAGTTGTTCTCACCCAACAGAAAAGCCTAAGTGAATAACCAACACCCTACCTATAAACCCAGATCCTGTTACTCTTTTACATTGATTTTAGTGATTTTTTTTTTCCTCAAAGGTGTGTCCCAAACTACTTGAACCAAAACCAGAGAATCTAGTTCTAGATAAGTAAAATTTTACCTTTAATATTTCACAAGCTTTTCTAAATCAATTCCACGATCATATTAATGATTGGAAACTATCCCTGGGCATCCCAGTAATCTCATTAAATTAGGATCAAAGATTAAAATATTGGAAAGTAAGTGGCTTTCAAGTATATAGCCTGAAGTAATATTGGTTGTAATCAAGTAAAGATGATAACAACTTTCATTCTAAAGCACTGTTCTTCACGGATTTCCAGTGCTGTGCTGTTTCTCTGTCAATAGCATATTACCAAGACAGTCATATTTTACAAAAAGAAGAGTCTTGAAGTAATAAATTTTAAAACATCAGTAATCTGTATCTGACCTTCGTACACACTTCAAATATCTCTTTTCAGCTCTTCTGGCAAATTTATTTTTTTATCTATCGCTTATAGAAGATAGCTGTAGACTTGGAGAAATATGGTCATTAACTGTTATCAGTATTTTTACAATATATTGGGTCATTTTAATAGATTTTATTATTATTTACATTTCAATGTAGACTTTCTTCCTGTAAATACTTAGGGTATAATGTTGCTTTCAGTGTGCTCATTTTAAATTCATATAGTATCACTAATTTCATTGCATTTAGTTTTGTTTGTATACCAGTATGAATGGACTTGGAGACTATTGTACTAGGATATTAAAAATGAATTTATTTTAGATTTGCCTTCTGATTTAACACAGCTAAAAATGTCTTGGCACAGCAGTAGGATTTCAAATATCACCTAAGCCTAAAGGCAAAATTTTATAATTGTATATACTTTTTTGTCTTTTTTTTATAAGCCGTTTTACTTTTTTTTCAGGTGAAAAGTTGTTCTGAAATGTCCTGACTGAAGTAGCTCATAATTTAAGAAAGTTAGCAGTTAAAGGAGGAAAAGAAAGTAATAGACCCTTCATCTGTGCTCAATCCACTGACATATTAAATCTTGAAAATCCACATTCTTATCTTTACCTTTTCCTGTCATCCATTGACTATAGCAAAAGATAAAGCAAACAGACTTCTTAGAGAGTCAGAGTTACTATTACTGTACAGTAGCTATAGACCTGATTTATAAAGATGTAAGTGATTGATTCCTTCACTGAACAAAATTAGAGGACTGTGAGTCTTGCTTATAATGTAAGTTGGCTAGTCTTCAACCACAACATCTTTCTTTTTTTTCTTTTTTTTTTTCTTTTTGTTTTTTTTTTTTTCAGAAAATGGAAGCACCAAAACCTTCCAGGAATCTGAAATACTTTTAATGCCACTGTGCCTGAGTGCATGTTTATAGATCTTAGTTGCAGTGTTAAAATGAGTGCTTTCTTAAGTGGAATAACACTATATACTAATTCTTACCAGCCTGATTTTCTTTGTTTATCCAACATATTATTTAAGTGATATTTAATATTTCTACTCAACATGAGGGGCTTTTAAGAATGTCATTAAATACTGTGTAATCTACTCATTATCTTAATAATTTGCCATAGAATGCAAATTACAGTCAGAAGCTGCTCAATCAGTGTATTTCTGGAAAAGTCATGCAGGGAATCAACATTAAACAAGTATTTGCTTTCCATTAGGAATGCGTGATTTTCTTATAGCCTATCATTTGAAAATATATTTTGAACAGTAATTGTAAATTGCAAAGTCATCTTGTATACTGGTTGCCTGATAGTGCCTCATTTAAAAAATTTTCTTTTTTATCTCTAGATGGTGCTATATGTACCTCTATTGGGTGAAGAATATAAGCAATTTTAGAATAAAATTATACAAATCCTAAGTAAGACAAAACAACTAGAAACATACAAATTATTATGGAAAAGTTTTTTCTGCTTTTGCTGTAGGCCGTGAAGCATGTGTTGCCAGGTGATTATGCTTATGAGAAAGTTAATCCTCTGCTGTATTAAGTAGGAATCACAAACAAGTACCATAGAAAGACAACTTACATTTTTGTAGAAAATGTTGGGCTAATTCCTTCTCAGAAGCAAACTAGGGAAGTTCTTTTTCAACTCAGTCCTATTATATACAATATTTGTTGTTCTCCCCATAGATTTATACGTATGTATTCCTTTTCCTGTCAATTTGTAAAAGCAGCTTGAAATAACATATTCATTTGTGCTGAACCACCATATCTACAAGCTCCTTCATGGACAGGTAATACATGAGGTTTTAATATCTATACATTTATAATTTTTTTTTTTTTTTTTAAGTCTGGAAAAGGTGTTGTTTAGTAAGGCGCAATGATTTGTTTCTGGTGGAATTGGACTGATATGTAAATCAACAGTTATTGACCACCTTATAGATAAATCCTTATATTCCTTATAGGAAGCCTCAGAGCCAGCATTACACATTCCTGTTGGTATCATGTATCCTGAATCGAAAGAAAGTTCATACATACTTTTATTAGGCACCACAGATGGAAACTGTGCCCCAGCCATAGTTCAATCCACTGTAGGTTCTCTTTGCTGGTAGGTGATTCCAATTGTGTGTCTGCTCTCAGTCCTTTGCCACCTATGTTTCAACACTCGTATTTGCAACATGGAAAGCTGGTGGCGATGGGTACTATGTTTTTTTCCTTTGCTGCACCGAATTTTAGGTCCATGTCCTTCATTAGAGAAAGAAATCTAGTTTGCTTTCAAATACAGTTCATTAAAAAATTAGACACATCTTTATGCAATTAACAGTACTGGACATGTGCCAAAAGGAATAGTATATTGCTAAATACAGTTTAGACACTGTAAGCTGTCCAATACAAGCTTCTGAGAGAGAAGTAGACAAGAGCAAAAGTTCAATCATTATTTCAATCATGACTTTTTAAAAAAAAATATCTTTTGATAGCTTTAACATATGAGCTTAAGCATCCAGTCCAACACTAATTCCAGAATGAAAGGAGAAACCTATTGTGTGCGCTAGATGTGTAGGATTATGGGTCTTTATTCAGTCAAAAGAAGCAGTAGATTTATTTGTAACCTTCTTTCAGCCAACTTACCCAAGGAATTCACCTGCTTTAACTTACAGTGAAGTTACCAACAGAACAGAAAGAAGTGACTAGGGACAAATATTGAAGTGACCATATGCAATTTAACTAATATGCACAAGCAAGTAAATTCACATTTTTTTTCAAGGCTGGAACAATTCTTTCCCAGAGGTGTCATAGCAATAGTACATCTTCTGGAAGGAACTGTACGTCAGCTTTTTCATGTCTTTATAGCAATCCATGCTGAATTCTTCAAAAATTGTTCTAAAATTATTTTAGTAGAGAAAGAATACTTTGTTTCAGGTTCATGAAAACAAATAGGATATTGAGAAAATTATAGATTTTTTTGTCAAAAAAATAAAGGACACATCTTATGACAGCTCTGTCCCATTCTTGGGATCTTGCCAGACTTTGCAAGATATTTTGGGTGTGAGTACAAAGCAAAATCAATATGTGCGCTTTGGTTAAATCCCAGTGATGCTAAGAGAAATGTGTCTCCAATTTAGTCTTCAGCTTAAGAATCTGGGGTGAGACACAGAAACAGGGAAGTCTTTTGTAAGTGCCTGGGACACTACTAGATTTTGAATCATTTTTTGGAAAGTACCTTTTAATTAAGACTTGGAAGGTAAAAGGAAAAAGAGAAGATTTCAACTAATAATCTGAACTCATTTCAAACACATCTCAACCTGAGATTTTAAGAGCATGTTGTCATGTGTTTTTAGGATGGACAGTTGAGGAGAATGAGCGTGACACTTTTCCAAGCAAGGGTGCATATTCATACAATTAAGCATAAACTTTTTTAGGACTCTTTTGGCACTTCATTTGCATATTTTAATAAAATAGAAGGAGAATGAGATAAAGCAAAATCTTCCTTGGCTTGTTACATTGTTTCATAGCATTAGATGTTAACCTGTCCCAAATTCCACTAGTAGCTTCTGCTTGCTGGTAGCATCTGTTAATATAAGTCTTGTCTTGAACAACAGACTGCTGGGTTGGAAGCTTTGTCTGCTCTGACTTCTCTTCAGTAACGAAAACAATACATTATGAACAAATAAAGAACGTAGAGCCTGATACAAAACACTTTTTTTTTTCTATTGAGTTGAATGTGCTTTGAAATCAGCTTCTCTAGAGAATCCCTTGCAAAGCTATCTCTATAAATGTTCATTTGAATTTTTAAAGAAGTGCACTTAGCATACATTCAGACTCTTTTGTTTCCTTTCTTGCAATGCACACCAAAAATGCTCTCAGAATTTTTTGCAGTGAAAACAACTATAATCATATGTTGGAAAATATTCTTTCTTTCTGTTTTCATGAATAATTAAGTTTTGACTAGGCAGAGAGATATAATGGAGAGAGGAAAAGTATAAGAATGATTCTACCCTAATTGTTAGGTCATGCATTCATAGATAAGAAGTCTAGTTTTTGCTTAGAAGAATGTATGAGTAAATAATACAAAGCAATTTCAGCAAAATAAATAGCATACACAACTTCACATCCTCCAAAGCTGACCATATCTTTGTGACTAGGAAATTTCTTATTGTGGAGGAAATATAGCTTTAAGATACCTACAGTAGAAACAGGTTGCAAATGAAGTTGTTCTGTATACATTTTTGTGCCTTAAGGATATGAATAAAAGGGGAACCTTTTGCTTCTCTACCTACATCTTCTGAGATAAACCTGTGTCAGGACTTCAGTAGTTATTCCTTGGAAGCTAATACAGCCTTTTGTAGTATTTTTTCAGAACTCTTAGGACATTAATCAGCTTTCAGTGTCCTGACAAGCCTCAGCTGGGTCCCTTGCCCCCACTCTCTTATGTGTGGGCCCAGGAGTCCCTTTTAAGATGAGGATCAGGCTCCCAGGTTTTACCCAAACTATGTTTTAGGTGCCCTGTCTTCTGTTGTTCTGAGTGATATTCTTGAATGGATCCAAGCCTATATTGTGTGTTACCTTGTCTTCAGCCCTGGACCTTGGGATTTACCTTACAGGTAGCCTTGCCTCATATCCTGCTTTCTGGGTGAGCCTTAGATACACACCATATTTAGTCTTGCTGCCATGCCTGTTTCCTGCTGTCCTTGCTTGTTGACTGGACATCCTGCATGGATACAGGACTTGACTCCTTACTTTGTTCTGTATGGACTCTGTTTTATGTACTGTTTTGCTCTCACCAGTGTCACATTGCATAGACCCCCTGGGACTGCATCCTGTTGGCGATGGCAAGGCCTGTGCTGAGTTGACACTCATTTTGTGAAGCAGCGCCATTCCTGTGGCTCACTCTCGCAGGGTCTGCAACCTGAATCTTCAAATGAATTTCAAAGTCTTGATAAGATCCCTTCCATTCTCAGACCATGCCCTATATATTAAATCACAAAATAAAACCTCTCAATCATGATCCATTGATTTTGCTGGGGTATAGTGTGCATCTGGGCTCACAAGCCACTTAGAATAGAGTTGTTTTAAAAAAAAACCCAAAGTACTCATTCATTTGATTTAACTTCATCAGCATGTTAACTACTGTACTACGAGCCAAGGAACATGGCAGTTGATGGATTATCAGAGTGAAGAGTATAACCTGATGAGATTGCAGTGGTAAATCGGAATTGAGATAGGTACCTTTTTATGAAATCTTAATCACCTAATTTTAATTTCAATTTTAAGAGAGCCTGCAGCTTTCCTTACAGTTTTCTAGCAGCTAGGATAGCTTCTGGAGTTTACTGGCTTCAGTTTATGCTGTCCTTACAAGAGCAAGTCTTTCCAACTGTCCACTTGAGCTCATGAATTCTAATGGAAGCAAGACAGACAATTATTAATGTAAACTCTTTTCAGGGTAAAGGTCTCTTCCACATCCAGCAAACACTTAACTCTTTTGCTTACTAAGTGAATGACTGGTTAGTGCCCTAGCAGAATCTGTTGAAATGGGTGTTCCATGTCCAAGAGATATGGTTCTAGCTTGCTTTAAAATATCAATGACACTCTTTAATTGACCGGATTATACATTTTTAGGGAAACATAACTGTTTAATTTGATTTTGTTGTTTTCTGTTTGTTTGTTTGTTTTTTAAAGCTAAACTCAAGCATATATTTGAAATTATGAGTGCAAGAAATTATAGATTAAATACTGTTATAGACAAAATACCATTTATCTGAAAATATTTGACATCTGGAATTTAAAAAAAAAAAAAAAAAAAGTAAGGTAAAGGTCTAAAGTAAGTCATATATGCCCTAAAAGCCTCTGTGTTTTTTTTGTAGATGTAGAAGCACCTTTTTTTGCAGACATCAAAACATCAATGGCTCCAATCCAACTGCTGATAGACTGGCACAATTAAATGTTTAGGATAAAATAGAATTTCAGAAAATATTTAATAAACAGAAACCCTGAGATGACATATTTAGTATGTCATCTTCAGTAACATATTCACTCAAATTTAATAGTAGTACTAAAATATAATACAGTTGTTTTTATTTTCTGTATTTACCTCTGATTGTGGGTTATCATTAACATGCAGTGGCAGGAATTTGATGTTCTGCATGATATTCACATAGCAGTCACAGACATGAAAGATCTAGGAAGTCCAGCACATTGAATGGTGCTATACTTTTTCAATAGTGGTGAGTCTCACTTTCTACTAGTGTCTTCACTCTTGTGAGATAATCTGTGTGCTTGTAGGAATTTTTCCTAGAACAAACAAAATATTCTTTGCAAATGGAGATTGTACTCTGTTTTACAAAGAAAATATGTTTTCAAATATACTGTATTAGATGAATAAAATTGCACAAATTAACCATTTGCAGAGGAGCTAGAAGTGAGTGGATTTTGCTTTTATAAATGTCTGTCTTTCGTCTGTACAGGTGCTTAGAATAGCCTTGCACCAATTCCTGTGTGATTTTTATCTGGGTCAATTTTTCATATATTTATGTGAAAATGCATAATATGTAATATTCATATAATTACTATTAAAGATAACAGCTGTAGCCTTCTCCATGGAAGTCTGACAGTAAGACTGTTGTGATGACGTTTGGATATTGCAGTGAAAACTCAAACCATTTTTTGAATAATTTTGTATTTAAATAAAATACATGCATCTCTGCTTTGCACATTAGCAGCAAGTTTGTGTGTATGCATTATTTCAGCTCCTGAGATGGTCTATGTTTAAAAAAAAAAATAAAATAAAAAAAGCAAACCTTATTGCAAAGCTTCTCCCATAGCAGCGCATATGAGAAACAAGAAGTCACAGTATGGGGGTGTGATACTTACTTGTGTACTTCTAATGTTTGATACTGTGCTAAAAGTAGACTTGCAGATGAAAAATAATGATATAGAAATGGATTTTTGTGTCACACTAATATCACAGACAATTAACAGATCATAGCTGTCATCGTCAAAGTCTTCTCTCTGTTTCTGATTTCCTGAAAACTACATAATCCGAATACCCTGTATTGGGTTCACTTGCCAAGGTTTTGGTAGTGGGCGGGCTGCAGAAGTGACTTCTGTGAGAAGATGCTAGAAGCTGCCCCCATGTTTGACACAGACAGTTCAAGCCAGCCACTGGCCAAAGCTGAGCCCATCAGTGAGGTTGGTAGCACCTCTCTGATAACGTATTTAAGAAAGGATAAAAACCACTGCACAACAGCAATGAGAGAGTGGTGAGAAAATGTGAAACAACTCTGCAGACACCAAGGTGAGTGAAAACGGAGGGGGAGGAGGAGCTCCAGGTGCTAGAGCAGGGATTCCCCTGTAGCCTGTAGTGAAGATCATGGTGGCACAGGTTGTCACCCAGCAGCCAAAGGAGATCCACAGTAGGTAGGTGGACCTACCTAAAGTCACATAAGCAGAATTATTGTAGCCCGTGTCACTTAAAAGATTTGCATCATTTTCTTCCTTCAAAGTGAGCACCACCCCACATATACCCAAGAAAGGAACCATGTTTTTACACCTTTCTCAAGTCTTCCATTTTTGTAGACACTGATATAAATTAAGTCTGAACAGGACCCAATGTGCACAACTGATATATTTTTACTCTTAAACACTGGTATCACAAGCTTTTTTGATTTTTCCTGCATATGCACACAGGAGCCAGTCAAAATTAATTTGTTTAGATGTATGAGCAGAATGTATGTATTATCAGATTCTTGTACAACATATTTTAAACTCACCATTATACTCTTCACCTACTTATTACTTTATCATCATATGCATAGCTGAGAAGACTGTAAACACACTCTCTCTGATCCAAATTTTGTTAGATCAAATTCACTTCTCATTAGGGTTGCAATGCCATAACTGTGAATAGAATTCATCTCACTGTGGTTTCCCAATAGAGAATTACTAGACGAAAGGTAGTTACCACTTTTCATACTGCTGCTTCTCTATTAGAGGTGTTGTTTAAGTGAACTTGCTGCTGTTTCTTTTCTCAGCATCTGGACCTACGCCAGAAGTTCATAGGGATATAATTAAGGTCTTCACATGCCAAAGAGTGAATGAAAAACTCATGAAACATTACCAAGTAGTGTTTAGGGGCTAAGTTTTAAAGAAAGTCCTGCCAGGAATAGAGGAAATGATGCAAGATCTGGAATTGGTAAATACCTTAGGGATATTTTAAGAGAACCAGACAGATGCTCAGGAAACTGAAAACATACCACCATAGTAATTAGTTCTTATTCCTGAAGAGAAGTTGAATTTGGGACCAATTCAAAGTGAGGGGCAAAGGAGCAGAGAGCATATCTTATTCTTCAAAATATATACTTGCAGGAAAGCTCAGCTGTCATGCCACATTAAACAAGTTTCTATTATGTGCAGAAAACAGAAAATGCTAAGCCATTACATGTACTAACAATTTCTCCTGTGCACTTTACAAGAACAGACCATCAGAATGCACATAGGTTACACATGGGTTTTTATATACAATATATTCTGAGTTATGGTACTTTATGAATGTAAAATTTCATTTAAACATTTGCTTTATGGCACATCATTTGAAAAAATGTAGTAAAAGTATAGTTATGGTGATGGACACATACTGCCATTTCTGTTTATAATGAAAAAAATCTTTACACTCTGAGTTTTCCTGTCTATTTGTTATATTTCCTCAGTTATTATGATATGATGAGGAGGTGACAGAGTCAAACCTCATGAGGAATTAGAATTTTAAAAGACTTGATGTCTACTGATTGAAGCAGGTATTCTGGGTTAGAGCTCACTGTTGGAAAAATAGTATGAAAAAGAAAACTGTCTGCAAGATCTAATTTTGTGGGGAAAAAAATTGGGAAGTCATCCCGTTTCTTATGGATAATTGCCTGCTTGTAAATAGAATATAGCAATAATCAATGAAACTAGTTAGGGAAATTGTTTAATGGATCAACTAATGCTAAATCTAATGTCAGAATGTTATGTATTCACAGAAGCACAGAATCTTTGAGGTTGGAAGGCACCTCTAGAGATCATCTAGTCCAACACCTCTCCTCAAAGCAGGATCAACTAGAGTAGATGGCTTATGTCTGTGTCCAGTGGATTTTGTGTGTCTCCAAGAATGGAGACTCCACAACTTCTCTGAGCAACCTGTTCCAATATGTCATCACCTTCTCAGTAAAAACATTTTTTTCTCATGTTTAAATGAGATTTCCTGTATTTCCATTTGTACCCATTGCCTTTGTCTTTCCACTAGGTACCACTCAAAAGAGTTTGACTTCCTCATCTTTTTCTGAACTATCGGGTATTTATAAACACTAATAAGATCCTCCTAAACCTTCTCTTCCCCAGGCTGAATAGTTCCAGCTTTCTCAGCCTATCCTTACATGTCACATGCTCCAAAACCTCAATCATCATCTCAACCTCATCCCCGTCATTTACTTGCTCCAGTAGGTCTGTGTCTCTTTTGTACTGGGAAGCCCAGAACTGCGCCCAACAGTCCAGTTATGTCTCATCAGTGATGAGTAGAAAGGAAGAATCACCACAGATGAGGTGAAGACAACACTTCTCCTAATGCAGCCCAGGAGGCTGTTTGCCTTCTCTGATGCAAGGGCACATAGGTGGCTAATGATTAACCCAGTGTGTAATAGAGCACATGTGCATTCCAGTATTCCTGATCAGGTGCAGAACGTTGCATGTCACAGAATCATAGAATGGGCTGGCCTGGAAGGAACTTTGAAAGATCATGTGGTCCAATCATTTGTGGGAAAGACAGCCTAGATTGTATTATCTGTCACCTTGTCTAGTTGCATCTTGAAAACATCCAGAGATTTCCCTTTGTTTAACTGGATGACATTTTTCTCTGCCCATTTCTCCAGCATGTCAAGATCCCTCTGAATGGCAGAACAATAAACTAGTCTGTCAGTAACTCCTCCTACTGTTGTATTGTCTGCAAACTTGCTGAGGCTGAGCTCTGCTCAGTCACTGAGGTTATTAATGAAGCGATTAATTATAGAATCTTAGAATGGTTAGAGTTGGAAGGGATATTAAAGGTCATCTAGTTCCAACTTCCCTGACATGAGGACATTCCTCTACACAAGGCTGCTCAAAGTCCCATCCAGCCTGGCCTTGAACACTTCCAGGGATGGGGCATCCACAGCTTCTCTGGGCAACCTGTTCGGTGCCTCACCACCCTCACGGTAAAGAATTTCTTTCTAATATCTAACCTAAATCTACCGTCTTCCAGTTTAAAACCATTGCCTCTCATTTTATCGCTACACTCCCTCATAAAGAGTCCCTCCCCATCTTTCCTGTAGTCCCCCTTTGGTACTGGAAGGCTGCTATAAGGTCTCCCCAGAGCCTTCTCTTCTCCAGGCTGAATAACCCCAACTCTCTCAGCCTGTCCTCATAGGAGAGCTGCTCCAGCCCTCTGATCATCTTCGTGGCCCTCCGCTGGACCTGCTCCAACGGGTCCATGTCTTTCTTCTGTTGGGGACTCCAAAGCTGGACACAGTACTCCAGGTGGGGTCTCACCAAAGCAGAGTAGAGGAAGAGAACCACCTCCCTCAACCAGCTGGCCACACTTCTTTTGATGCAGCTCAGGATGCAGTTGGCTTTCTGGGCTGTGAGCGCACATTGCCAGCTCATGTTGAGCTTCTCTTTCACCAACACCCCCAAATCCTTCTCCTAAGGGCTGTTCTCCATTCTCCACCTAACCTGCATTTGTGTTTGGGATTGCTGTGACCCAGTTGCAGGACCTTGCACTTGGCCTGGTTGAACTTCATGAGGTTTTCATGGGCCCAGCTCCCAAGCCTGTCTGTGTCCCTCTAGATGGCAATCCCTTCCCTCCAGCGTGTTGACCGTACCACACAACTTGCTATCATTGGCAAACTTGCTGAGGGTGCACTCAATCCCAACATCCATGTCACTGAGATGTTAAACAATGCTGGTCCCAATACTGACCCCTGAGGAATGCCACTCGTCATTGGTCACCGCTTGGACCTTGAACCATTGACCACAACTCTTTGAGTGCGACCATCCAGCCAGTTCCTTATCCACTGAATGGTCCATCCATTAAATCCATGTATGTATAATTTCAAATGATTTGCCAAAGTCCAGGTAGATGACATCAGTTGCTCTTCCCTTATCCACCAATGCTATAATGCCATTTTTCAGGCAAGAATTACCCTTAGTGAAGCCATGTGTTTGTCACCAGTCACCTCCTTATTTTCCATGTGCCTTAGCAGAGTTTCCAGGAGGATCTGCTCCATGACAGGTGAGACTGAGTGGCCTGTAGTTCCCCAGGTCTTCCTTTTTTCCTTTTTAAAGATGAAGATTTTATTTCCCCTCTTACAGTCAGCAGAAACTTCACCAGACTGCCACAACTTCTCAAATACGATGGATAGTGGCTTGACAACTTCATCCACTAGTTCCCTCAGGATCTGCAGATGAATCTCATCAGGTCCCATGGCCTTCATTACCTTCAGGTCCCTTGGATCATCTCAAACCTCGTCTTCTCCTACAGTGGGCAGTTCTTCATCCTCCCAGTCCCTTCCTTTGCCTTTTGTGACTTGGGCAGTGTGGCTAGAGCACTTGCTGGTGAAGACTGAGGCAAGTTGTTGAGTACCTCAGCCTTCTCCATATCCCAGGTGACCATGTGTCCCATTTTGCTACGCAGAGGGCTCACATTTTCCCTTGTCTTCCTTTTATAACAGATGTACATATAGAAGCTTTTCTTGTTGCCCTTGATGTCCCCAGCTAGATTTAGTTCTATCAGGGCTTTAGCTTGCCTAACCTGATCCCTGGATGCTCAGACAATTTCTCTGTATTCCTCCCAGGCCAGCTGTCCTTGATGCCACCCTCTGTAGGCTTCCTTTTTCTGTTTTAATTTTTCCAAGAGCTCCTTGTTCATCCATGCAGGCCTCCTGGCATTTTTGCCTGACTTTTTCTTTGTTGGGATGCATTGCTCTTGAACTTGGAGGAGGTAATCCTTGAATATTAGTCATCTTTCTTGGGCCCCTCTCCTCCAGGGCTTTATGCCGTGGTAGTCTACCAAGCAGATCCCTGGAGAGGCCAAAGTCTGCTTTCCTGAAGTCCAGGGGAGCAAACTTGTTGTGTGCCCTTCTAACCGCCCTAAGGATCTTGAACTCCACCATTTCATGGTCACTGCAGCCAAGGCTGACCTTCAGCTTCAAATTCTCCACCAGCCCCTTCTTGGTGGTGAGAAGAACGTCCAGTATAGTACCTCTCCTCATTGGCTCCTCTGTCACTTGGAGAAGGAAGTTATCATTAATGCATTCCAGGAACCTCCTGGATTGCTTTTGTTCTGCTGTTGTCCCTCCAACAGATATTGGTGTGGTTGAAGTCCCCCATGAGGACCAGGGCTTGTGAACGTAAGGCTGCTCCTGTCTGTCTATAGAGGGCCTCATCCACTTAGTCTTCCTGGTTGGGTGGCCTGTAGCAGACCTCCACTGTAATATCAGCTGTCCCTCTCCTCCCATTAATCCTGACCCATAAGCTCTCGGTTGGCAACACTTTTGGAGGCCGTATTGATGCCTAGGACACACCGCTGGTGACTGGCCTCCAGATGAACTTCATGGTGCTGATTATAATTCTTTAAGCCTGGTAATTCAACCAGTTTTAAGTCCACCTTACTGTCCACTTATCTGTTCCATGCTTCAGTTTGTTAATGAAGACGTTGTGGGAGACAATTTTAAAAGCCTGGATAGTCAGCTCTGGTGCTATATCCCCTTCTCTGCTCGTGTCCTGTTTTGCACTTTTTTTTTTTTTTTTAAAGAAATGTAACATAGGAAAAACAGAATTGAAAACCAGAAACTATGTCCAGAGTTTGATGATCAAGAAGGCACTAAAATTCATTGGATCAAATTAAAGTACACACTTTTTCCCTAAATTCAAGGAAATCTGCCTTCACCTCTTCTTCCTAAGCTCAATGACCTGAAATCTTGTGCCCAAGCTCTGCTAAGATCCAGAAATTAAATGGTGTAGCACTAACTGCCTCTGGGGTATGAAGTCTATTAGATGCAAAGCATGTTCCACATTCACGAACAGAATCAAGCCCTCCCTCATAAAATCCAGCTATAGCACCAGTCTTTTTAAAATACTGCTTGAAGATATGGAGGTAGTTGTTTCTGAGTATATGCATCATCAGCTTATTACAACTACCTTGAAAACATAGTCTACTAACTGCAACACTTGGTTTCAGGTTCAGCCCTTTAGAAGATCCAAAAGCAAACTTTCTACTGTCTGTTCTCTAGGCAAAGATTGACTTGTATATCCTTCAAATACATCTAAACAGGATGAATTCTACGTTCTCTCGGGTGGTACAATATATTAACAGTGCCCTCATCCCACCTCTTAGTGAGGGGTCTCTCTGGACCAGAATGCAGAAGTGCCAACATGCTGCATATGTTTCATGTGAACATTTCCTGGATTTCTTTCAAAAAGCATATGCAAACAACAACCACAAGAAGCAGAACGTGAATTTTTCTCCCTGAATAGACTTATTTTCTATACATTCAGAAGCTCTGGTTCTGGAAATACAGGTTTTTAAGCACATCCAAATTCTTACTAATTCCTATTTGATGACATATGTGGGTTTTCAAAAGCCTATGTGGAGCACCATGTAAACTACTGTGGAGCAGTAGCATTGACTTAGCAACCAAGCTTGACTAAAAAAGATTGGAAGTATATGAGCAGAAAATAATATACTATGTGCTTAGTATCATATTAGTATCTTATTATTTAATATTTTATTTGTATATTTGCTAACTATAAAATATATTTTAATTATAACAAACAGGTTTTATTCCACAGAGTGCATGAAAAATAAATTTGAACTATAGCTTAAAGGAAAATTGCATTCACCAAAATGAACAAACACACAGGATTAAAGAGTGATGCAATGATACAGGTTATTCCCCGGCAGTACTAATAAATAACCCAGTGAGGTCCAATATTGTCACAAGGGGAAAAAAAAATCTTTGACACGTGTTAACTACCTTTTCATTAAAACCTATAATTTTATTATAAAATTAGAAAAAAAATAGAGACAAATTCAGGAAATCTGAAATAATTTCTGTAATTCCTGTTTGGCTTTTACATAGCAGCGTATCTAGTTTGTTTAAAAACAGTTGTTTAGTTTTTCCTTTCCTTAGGAAGCTTAATAGATAATTTATTCTATATCCCTAAAGAAAGGCTATACTCCAAGCATACCTTATACACAATACCAAGTAGAAAACAGGAAAATAAGATCCCTGGACACCTTAGAATGTACAGCATCTTTTACCCGAGAGCTTCCCCTGGAGAGCTATTTTTCTCTCTCCCTCTTGAAGGACCTCATGCTCAATTTCTGCCAACTGATCATACAGTTGCAGCCTAATCATCCTTGCCATCCTGAACATGAGGTGTCTAAGTGGAAGAAAAACTTGCCTATGATTGAACAGACAAAAGACAACAGGACAACAGGGTAAGCAACAGCCTCCTTGTCATTATGATCTTAAGTACATTACTTTGGACTAGACCCACTAGAAGATAAGCACACTCACATCCTGAGATTGCAAGTATAGAACTTTTTAATGTTTACCCCTTGAAATGGATTAGAGAGACCTATGTTACGTATATGGGCTTCGTATTTTAGGTCTGGTAAGAAGTAAACACCACAGCTCAAAATGAAATTCCAGTAAGTGATATATATAGTGAACAGAAACTTGCCCACAGCTGTGAAGCAAGAGCTGTCACACTCTATATTGACTCATCCTGAGATCCTAGGGTGGTAGCTTCAGTTAACTGGCCTTCACGGCTGCAAGTGCTATCCTAAATACAGACTTCATGTTTCTTTTAAGATAAGAGTGATGGTTTCTAGTGTTTAGTTCATTCACCCTGGATATGAGGTTGCTATCTGAAAAGTTTAAAATTCCATTTTAAACCTCACAATAACATGTCTTAACAATTACATTGCAGGATATGTTGGTAGCCATTTGAGGCTGTTCTTTATCTCTCTTCTTGAAGCCTTGCCATGGGGACAAATAAAACAAAACAAGATTCATCCAGGATTGGAAAAAAGAGAAGGGGAAAGAAGCTATTCAGCTGAAGGGCAGAGACTTCAATCTACGTCCATGAATTCTATGTGACACAGTCACTGGATAACATACAAATATACTTCAGGTTCTGAGACTGAAAATGATTATTTGCATGTTCTATGTATGGAGATTCAGTAATTAAGATTCTTTCTTCCTGGACCAGTGAATCTTGAATTGTTCATTCTATGTAGACACACAGCTTTAGCAGACATGATTTCAGGTACACTTGATCCATCCTAACCTAAAGTACTGTGGTGAGAAGTAAATACAACTGTCCTGAAAAACATAAAGAGCAGTTAACATTTTTCAAGCCGAGATTAAAATTGTGCTCACACTATGTTTTACCAAAAATAAATCTCCTAAAATTTTAGGAAAACTCTTTCTAAAATAGTAATAATTTTTCTCTTCTTTATGGATGCTAGCGTTTCTGTTTTAAAAACTGTAGACATCAGTTAATAGAGACGACATGCTGAATCTGAAATTTGAGCAACAAAGTGATGAAGATTAAATTGTAGATCGGTCCTCAACATTTTATTTTGCATAACTCTAGATCGTTAGTACCATTTTTAGATCCTCTTTGTGAAGCACCTTAAAGTTCCTGTACGTACTGAGTGTACACCCCTGTACAACATGTTTTGTGAAAAGTAGACCCCACCTGGACTATTGCATTCAGCTTTGGAGCCCTTAGCACAGGAAAGACATATACGTGTTGGAACAGGTCCAGAGGAGGGCCATGAAAATCATAAGAGGGATAAAATACCTCTCCTAGGAGGAAAAGCTGAGAGAGTTGGCGTTGTTCAACCTGGAGGAAACAAGGCTCTGGACTGACCTTATTGTGGACTTTCAATTTTTAAAGGGGGCTTATGAGAAAGATGAACACAGACTTTAATAGGGCCTGTAGCAATAGGACAAGTGCAAATGGTTTTAAACTGAAAGAGCATAGATTTAGATTGGACACAAGAAATAAACGTATTACAATGAGGGTGGTGAGACACTGGAACAGATTACCCAGAGAAGTTGTGGATGCCCCATTATTAGAAGTGTTCAGGGTCCCGTTGGATGGGGCTTTGAATAACATAGTATAGTGAAAGATGTCCCTGTGCATAGCAAAGAGGTTGGAACTAGGTGATCTTCGAAGGTCCTTTTCAATCCACACCATTCTATGATGCTTTTGTGAAATGGACTGTTTTATTAATTTTGTCCCTGATCAGGTTCAGCTGCATGACAGACCTTGATACCTATCAAGACTAAACCCTACTGTGGACATGTGCAGAAGTTTAATTCCATCAGGAATAAATACAAAGGAATATAAGTACTCCTGGGATTAGGTAGAGACTGACTAAGGAATTTTAGATCACAATATTGAACATAGGAAGCAGTGGGAGGTGTCCCTACCCATGGCAGGGGGGCTGGAACTAGGTGATCTTTAAGGTCCCTTCCAACCCGAACCATCTCATGATTCTATGAACAAAAAATTTGTTTAAATCCTTTACTGGATTTGGCTATTTATATCAATGCAATTTGCAAGGACATACAAAATACTCAGACCACTTTGGTGAAAGCAGTATGAAAGTAGAACAGCACAGCCACTGCCAGTTTGTTTCAATGCCAGAACTCAAAACTCTGAGTCCAATCCTGTGGTGTTTCTTTGAGTAAAATTTCTAAACTATGTACTTAATAATAATGGGTTTAAAATATCTTGTAGCAATAATTATTTCTACACAGTATTTCAGTAGAAACACTGAAGGGCTTTTTGTTATTACTGTCACACAGCAATGGAGCTTTCAACGTTGCTGTCATAGAGCTCTTATTAAAATTCAAGCCAGCTACTTATCATTCAGTTCTTCAACTAGAAAACCATTAAACAATAAAGAGAAACAAGAGTAGGAAGAAGGATCTATTCCAAATGCTCTTGCATGATCTGCCTTGCCAGGGAAATGACTCTTTGGCCTCTGTGTACTTGGCTTCCTAGTTCTTTGCAGCTTTCATTTCTATAAAACGAATAGTGTCTCACTGCCATGTGGAAATAGATGAACACAAATGAAAAAAACTATTTTTTTTAAAAATAATTATCAAATTAAACTTTTTGAACTTACAAAACAAATTATATTAGGATCTGATTTTAGGTTTCTGCTGAAATTACTGCTTTAGAATTCAGGATTTCTCTTTAGGTCTTGGACATTTCCCAGAAGAGACAAAGAGAGATAATGTGAAATGCTTACAACATATGCAAAGTTAATCAGACACTGATTTTCTATGTATTTTAAATGCAAAAGCCTATGAGCGTCTTATTTGTGTGACAGTAGAAACATCCAAAATTATAATAGGTTGTATCAACTTTCCCCCTCTTTTCTCAAAATATGAATTCCCCCTCCCAACCATTTTCCCTTAAATAAAACAAAATGCAAGAAAAACAATTAATGCATGGTGCCAAGTGTATGAACAGATGACTCCACACTGCTAAGATACTGTTCATAAAATCCTACTGGTAAATGCAAGTAGCAGGACACTGGGATAAATATAGTATTTGTCCAATCCTTCAGTAAATTCTGATTATATTCTCTTCCTCTGTCCCTGCTTACTTGAAAGATTCCCTCCCTCTCTCCCTGTCTCCATCCTTCCCTACCTCCCTCTTGCTGTTTTTTCCTCCTTCCTTCCATTCCTTTTTGAAAATTTTAAGGGGAAAGAAGGAAACAAACAAACAAACACCAACTCAAACAAAACAAAACAAAAAAAAATCCCCAACCAAAAAACCCAGAAGAAACCTTCAGGAACAATTTGTTTTAATCTATATCAACTAAAAAACAAACCAAAACAAAACAGTGACCCAAACAACTAAAAAAGAAATAAATCTTGAATTTCAGCTGTGATTTTTTGGAAGCTAGACTTCAAAATTTGAACCCTGCAACACCTAAATACTTAAACCTTTTTTTGGAAGAAGCCCAAAGATAGTAGCTTTGGTTTGGGATTATTTTTTTCTTACTTTTAACATATCCATCGCCATTTCAGCCTAGAAAACAGCATTTTTTCTCCACTACTCATACATATTAAGCTTTTTATGTGACTATTGCCTGACCTTTTGTATCTTAAGTCCTGAGAACAGCACATATGGTATGAAATACATTGTCACAGCATAAAAAACAATAGCCCTTATCATCTGAGGCAGGAGAAAACTAGTGTGCAACTTTCAAGCTTCAGCTGAGAACCCATTCAAAAAGAATCAGACTGTGATAAGCTGTGCAAAAATAATCCTAAGCAGACCCCAAGACTAAGGAGAAAGAAGCCCTCAACCACTGGCATTGAACTCTTCCCAGTGAAGCACTTGGGATACCAGGGACACCACTAACTCTCTGTTTGAGGAAGATATGCTGTCAACCTTAGGACCCAAGGGGACATCAGAAGGGTGAGCAGAAAGACCAGAAAAGAGTTACACAAGTGACATAATGTTGGGTGTGTGCAACAGACAACACAGTCAAGAAAAACTGATGAAAACATCTTTCAACCACTGGAAGAAGCCTCACATTTTCAGGCCTCAGTTCTTGTAAGGAACTGTAATTATCCTGACGTCTGATAGAAGGGTGACATGGCAGGGGAATCTTTCAAGAACATAAAAAAAAAATTGTTGATGTAGCTGACTGATGAGCCAGCTAGGGAAGCTGCTAAGCTGCACCTGTTATTCATAAATAAGTATCAATTATTCAGTGTATGAAGATTGATGGCAGTCTTGGTAGACGCAACCATAGGTCAAAGGACTAGCAACAAAGTATGTATAAATATAAAGGCTAAGGTTTTGCCTTGATCTTTACTGATAAGTTTTGTCTTCAGACCTTGAAGGTCATTGATCCTAGTGTTGGATTCTAGGTTAGTGAAGCATTACCCATGGTAGAGGAGGATTCCATCAGGGATCACTGAGTTGATTTGGAAAAAAAAGATGGACTGCATTCCAGGGTGGTGAGGAAGCTGGAAAATGCTGCAAGAAAAAATGTCATATTGTCTTTTGGTCATGGAGACCGGAGGATGTTCATGATGATTAGAAATACGCAAATATTATACCTATCTTAAAGAGTGCAATGATCGAAGGAGCTACATTCTGGTCAGTCTAACCTCAGTCGATAGGAAAATCAAAGAGCAGATATATCAGAACCCATTTCCAAGGATCTGAAGCAATTATGGACAATGTGACTGGATTAAGCAAAGCAAAATCACGTGTGACAAACCTGATAGCTTTCAGAGATGAGAAAACAAGTTTTGTGTACAAAAGGAGAGGAGTGGATGTTGCATACTCTGACTTAGCAAGGCCTTCAACAGGGTCTCCTATAATATCCTTATAGCCAAAGTGGTGAAATAAAATGCATAGAAATTTGGCTGGGAAACAGGCTTTGGGGGCCTGGTGAATAAGAAATCAATTAATGTTTCTCATGGGTCAATACTGAGTTCAATATTGTTTACTGTATTTATTAACAACCCAAACCGTGAGATGAAGAGTACTCTTAGCATATTTGAAGATGAAAGCAAACTCATCAGAATGGTCCATATACTGAAGAGCAGGACTGCTACTAAGAGAGACCTAACAGAAACCTCATGAAGTTGAACAAAAGCAAATGCAATGTTCTACATGTGGGAAGAAATAAACCCAGGGAGCAATAAACAGCTTTTTTAAATTTTCTTGGAAAAAGAGGAGAGGGAGCGCAAAAGCCCTTTTAAAGATTGAATGTAAAGCAATGTATACATGAGGATTGTTGCATCCTTTTTGTAAAATGAACTCATTAAAACCCAACATTTCATTAGCTGATGAAATAATTATAATTATTTATTATTAATAAATAATTATATCTTCTCCATTGATTTAAAACTCTTTTTGTTGAATCGTAAATATATTGTATATATCTGACTTTTTTGCTCTCTGGGATGTTAGGAAAGAGTCATGCCATAAAAATACAGCTTCATTTATTTCAGTAAATATATGCTGTGTTCTGTACAAAAGGTAAAAGATGTAAGAATACTGGCATAATCTATCAGTGAAGGAGTATGTAATAATATCAGAGTAGGAGACAAATCTCCCTTTCAGTGTTATTGTATAGATCCTAAAGAAAACCCTACTGAGGTTTTGAATTTCAAAGTATTCACCTACTACCATCATTCTTAATTTCATAAATGACCCTTCTGTGTCACAGAATATTTGCCAGATGTATTATATGCACCCTGATTGCAGCATTCCTTCATTCTAAACTCTTTACTCTGAGGGAATTTAAACTCACAACACATATCTGCCTGCAAAATTCTCTAAATACTAGATTATAGACTTTCTTTGCTTCTCAGTGCTGTGACATGTTGACATGCATGTGATCAGTGCTTTGGTAAAAGTATAGAAGATTCTACTTGCAAGCAAGGGGAGAAATTTAAACATCTCTGTGCTGAACATTTTGTAGCCCATAAAGACGGCATAGTTCAGCATAATGAATATGAACATGAACTGTTAATATTAAATTAATATTAAATATAAAATTAATTTCACCCCTTTAAAAATATGTGCGCTGTCGTGGTTCAGGCTGGGCTGGCCACAATATAAATGAATGACAGGTGCTCTCTTTTAACCTCTCTCTTGCCTCCCAGAAGAGAAGGGAGAGAGAATAAGAGAGAGACTGATGGGTTGAAAAGAAAATAAAACTGCTTTAATGAAATATTAATAATCAAAAGAAAATATAATTACATCAGTAAGAACATAATGAAATATATACTATATATATAGAAAAAACAGTATCAAGCTTCCAGGATGATGATCGCATCCCTGGCAGGCACTGGGAAAGTCACAGACTGGACTCAGTGATAGACAGGAACTGGATTCTGGATCTGGATTCAGGAATGCATGGATCAGGATCACAGGCAGATGAACAGACAGAGTCTTCCTTGGATGCTGGCCCTTGAAGAAAGAGGCTGAGCCCTTTGATCCCTCAGCCTTTATACTGAGCATCATGCAGATGCTGTTGGTCAGGTTTGGGTCACCTGTCCTGTCTGCTCCTCCCCACAGGTGTGACCCCTCTATCCTCTTCCACTTCCAGCCCTCCAACTTGGTACACACAAAGTTAGCTGACCTTGGTTGTTATAGCAATAAGTAGAAGCGAGAGCCTCTCTGCTTACCATTCCTTGGCATTAACTGTAAACATCAGACATTGTCATTCTGAAAGCAGACACTGTCTGCAAAATATGCTGTTAATTTCAGAGAGTGCAGTCAGTTAGAAGAGACTTAACTGAAGAGTAAAATTACTAAAAAGAAAATTCGTTCTGTTCTACCTCAAACCAGGACATATGCACATGGAGAAGCAATGAAAATAAAATGAAGAGTCTATTGATTGAGTTTTCTAGGTTTTGTTTGCTTTAATTGATGAAATACAATAGGTGAAGTGAACTGAAGGAGCTACCTCTAAATTGTTAATATCCTATTAGGAACAAATAATTATAGAATTTGTCTCCATTTGTATCCATCCAGGGCATATAAGGACTAAGAAGAAAAAAAAATAACCAGACATCCAAAATGCATGTGGTTTATTGAAGTAATAAAGTTAACCACGTGTAAAAGGTTGGCTGCTTTTGAAGTACTGGTAGAATAAAATCCCAGGAGTGGCATGAATAGAGGTACAAGCTGAAAGTGATTTTTTTTATTATTATTATTATTTGTTTTGATTTTTTAGGGAGTGAAGGGATATTGTGGTTTTTGCCATTCATAGTTGCTAAAATAATCATACCAGTGATGACTGCAGTGAATTTTATCTTGGAACAATTTTTTTGACACATTTATTTAATAGTACCTTCTTGGGAAAATGACCTGATTCTTTCCTGTTGTGGATTACTACCCTTCAGCTTCCTTTTAGTCCTTCCCTTGGTCCACTAGAAATGTATCTAGTGTATGATTGATAAATACATTCTAACATTTTGTTCTAACTCTGTAGAAGAGACTGACAGTAAAGCTGCGTGTTTGTGCAACTAAAAATATCCTCCAGCAGAATGGGAAAATTAGTTTTATATTTCCTCTTCTGTTACTGTCAGAGCACTCAGTTGCTATTTGTGTGGCTTTTTTCAAGAAAGCTTTTTTTTAATAGCAAGTTGAACCTATGTGTCAGTAAACTCAATAATTTCAGAATTCTGAAGAATAAGTTTAACAATAACTTTTAGAAAGTAAGTGTCTATAGAAAAGGAACCACTTGTGTCAATGAAATAGGGGATTCTTAACTTTAGGTAGTGGTCTGGCCTAAAACATATGCAAAATGTGAAATTACCCTTGCTTCATTTGGGAGCAAGAAATCTCTTTACAAGAATCATTGACATATGCTAGTAGACTGTTAGATGATAATGTATATCCCTGTAAGCATAAATCCAATATAGCTGAAGTATTCATATGAAAATAATACTATAACATGTAAATAAAACAGCATAATAAAAGTATATCAAAGTCATTCTTAATAAAGAAGATCAATTCAGTTGTCCCTAAAAGCCATACCAGGGGATATAGATCAGCTTCATATATATACAAGTTCTGTTTTATAGTCAAAAAAACATACTGCCTCCCAGAACCATCCAGAAGTTGCAGATCAGTGAAAAGTCATAGAACTGTTTTATCTGCTTTTAGCAGATTCTTTGTACCTTTACAAACCCATAAACTGAAAAATATGCAATGACAGTATTTTTCCTTTTGACTGTATGTGTTGTCCATAGAAAGTGGTTATTGTGTAATATAAAAGGGCCTCAGTTAAACATGGATGACTGTCCTATTCATCCTACGAAAAATGATATTTGATCCTTACTCTAATAAATATAACTTATACTCTTAGCCACACAAAAGCTGAGAGGTTGTTTTCCTCTAAAGAAATTCTGAAACTTCCATTCATTTATTCAGATACTTAGGCATGATGTGTCTCTAATTCCCCTTTTAAATAATTAAGATCCATAGTAGGTTTTATATGTAATTTGATTTTGATTAATACAACATTATAAGAAAATATAGGTGAAAAAACAAACAAACATATATTCAGATATAGTTATGATATAGATGACATTGCAAGGTCCTTTCCAGCTATGTTTCTGTAATAATTTTATCTCACTGCATGTGTTGTAGGTTCAGTTGGAGTTATGCAAGATCAATAATAAAGGATTTTTGTTCATTAATACATTAAAAGAATAGATAGTTTAAACAGTGTTTATTTTTAATTTTAATTCCTTTATATAAAATCAAGGAATCGTATGAAAATCAGGGACAGTTTGGGACTATTATGGTACATGACATGTGTGAACACAGTTTTAATACCTTAGAGATATATTTTATCTCATAGAAATTAAATCAAGCATTTATTTAAAGGTTAAAAAGAGTATTTCTAGACTATACTTAGCTGAGTCTTATACAAATAGACTAGTAAAAAAAAAAAGGTAAAAGAATGAAAACACATTATTCAACTCCAACAGAAAAAGCAATAATAAATACCACCTCCAGTAACTTGAGATAAAAAGTATAAATTGTCAAATTCCTTGTAGAAAAATTATTGGCCACTCTTTTGGCAAACTAGAAGTAATCAACAATAAGAAGCATCATGCTTTAAGGATCATTTTGCTTCCTTATGACCTGAAGTAAATACAATTTTACATTTCATCTTTGTCCTTCATTTATGTGCATAAGGTGTAGACTAGATTTTCTACCAATTCTATTAGTAAGAGTGAACAAGATGTATGAATTTCTGTCCAATTTTCTACCACTCTTGTCTTTTTTTGGTTGATTTCTTTGAGAATTATATGCATCACAAAGAGAGTAGTGCTCCTCTCATGCTTATCTTACTTTTATTTACTTTATTCCTTAGAACTAGTCTGTGCACTGCTAGAGACTTAGGGATGAAGAATTCATAAAATATCTAAAAGACATATAAAAAAATTATAGATAAAGGTATCTTTGTCCTCACTGATTCTACTTTATAATTTTTTCCTTCCCCTTTTCTCATAAAACACAAAAAACTTTGTTTTAAAAAATCCAAATAAAATACTATTGCTCATCATTTAGGTAATTTTATGATTATGTTTCTCTCTGATTTTATGCTATGTTTCATGGGCTATTTTTGGTTTAAATCTTTACAGTATCCCCTAATATATAATAACTTTCTAACTGCTAAGATACCGTAGCATTAACTAGAGCTTCACAGAAACGGGGAAATTAAACAATCTTATGTAAGAACGAAAACTTTTTGAAAAATCACCTTGTTTTATTCTGTAATGACTTGTTAGGTTAATGAAGAAGACATTTAGGATAAGAAGTGTTCCAGTAGTGGAATCTGTTAATCTCTTGTAAAAATATTGAATATATGATCTTTTTCCTCTCTTTCATGATCAGAGAAGAAACAACAGTATATTTGAAACTGTGAGAAAGTCTAATATCCTAAATCTTTGTCAGTGGAATGGAGTGAAGACCTGATCAGATTACCTGATACTGTTTAATTATCTTATGCACTTATTTAATTATCTAGTGCTTTCTTAAAATTTGGAAATAATTTATGAAGTGACTTTAGTTTTTACAAATTAGATGTATGAACCGCTTCTAAAGCCAGAAGGGAATATTAAATCATTTATTCTGACTGCCTATATATCGTAGGTCATAGAATTGCTCTAATATTTAATTTTGTGTTTTAGCTTAAAATCCCTCTCAAGAATGCACCCAGTCATGACTTGAAGATTTCAATACAGGACTTCCCTTTGATAATTGGTAATGCATTCATTACTTAAAATAGAATAAAACATTTTTTGTAAGTCTGCTCTACTGATGGTCTATTATCTCACATTTATTTTGAATGTTAGCCATTTTGGTGTCACTAATGGGGACAACTGAGCTACATGTATTTGGTTTTGACTGATTAACTTAAATATTCTATAAGCGAAAAGTAAATCTTCAGGAAGAATTATCTTGCTCACAGGTTTGTTTTATTTTGTTTGTTTTTTGCTGTTTGTTTTGGGGTTTTTTTTAGAATACTAGCACTCAAAAAATCTAAGTAATTTTTGTGCTTTGATTCCTCATTGTATAGGTTTATATCCATTTGATCCCAGAGTGGTTTCCAACTCTGTATTTGAAACTGAAGGTGAGTTTGGAGGAAGAGGTGATGTGCAACTTCCCTCTCACATGTGCCCTGATTAGCAGAGACGCCAGCTCCTGATGGAATCACCTGACAGCCTGCAACCCCCGCTCCAGAACTGAAGTTTACCTGAAAAAGGGACTTTTACATGTGGGTGCAAAGCAAGTGAAGGTATTTCAGGGAAGCTGAAAACTTTATTGTCTAAGTAGATAGAACTGTAGTCAGGACTTGGTTTTGTCCCTCTTCTGTGGGTTTCGAGGGACTTCTAGGCTTATGATAAGAAAGAAGAGAGAACAAGAGTCTTAGATATAGTAAAAGAAAAATGTCCGCTCCCTACCACCAAATTAACTAGGCAAAATAATGACTCTTGTTATGTGTTGACCACAGTGAGAAGAGCCTAGTCCTGTAAGGAAGCAGCAAGGGCAAGCTGCTCCATGAGGGAAGGCGAGCTGGGAGCTGAAGGTGAAAAGAGATGGGCAGAGCAGTGGCCTCACTGATAAGGGGTCAAGAAGATAGATCAGCAAATCCAGGTCAGGATCAGGTCCAGAGACAAAGTTCAGGGTCAGGTACAGATCAGTGGTCACCTGGAAAGCCAAAAAGCCATGTCAGAAGGTCAGGATCAGGGTCAGGGTCACAAGGGTATGAGACCAAGCATTGACATACCTGTGTCACAAGTGGGGCCAAGAAGGAGAGCCTCAGCTTCAAACAGCTCCAGAAGGAGCTCCAGAAGCAAGCCCTCATTTCTAGCTTTATTTGGTTTTGTGGTGTGTTTTTTTTCACAGCAGCTCTTATCTGCAAGGAAACTGACTTCGGGCTCAGCCAGCCAAACACCTAGAAGGAGGGGGTGCACTCAGGATCCTGGCAAATATTCTTTAATTCCAGTCAAATCAAGACTCAGAAGCTTAATTTCACCAGGGTTGTAAGCAGCAATCCAGATCATTGAGCTCCAACCCTGCCTTAGTTCCTGTCATCTTAACTCATTGAGTTAAATACTATTCTCAAAGTTCTTTCAGCATCCGAAGTTAGGCAGTGGTGCACAAGTGTTATGAATGGATTATAATGTTGTTTACTTATCTCCTGTTTTTTTGTTTTTTCTTATTCACCCTAATAATTTCCAAAATAATCTAGCTATGAAAAGTCAAGATTTGGAGATCAAGTATGTAGCCAGCACAGGTTGGTTGTGTAATAGGAATGTTAATGTGAGTAACTAGAAAAATCATGATGAAATAGCTTTATCAAGACTTTCCCTCCCACTGTCCTTTTTCCTTTCCACTATGCAGACTATGCAGAATGAGTTAATATATAGGTGATAAATGCGAAAGAAATACAAGAATCATGTGGGACTAGTACGGTTAGTACTTCAGGTAGTAATCTTCAGATACAGAGAAGAAGATTGACTGCCTCATCATTCTCTACACTGGACATTTGAACAAATCATAAACTGCAGACAGCAGCCTTCCATGGGATCAAATGTGAATGTAGGTACTTAATTTTAAGCATTTTCTATACTTTGCTCTTAGTGATTTATTCCAGTTCAGAAGACTACTGTGACAAAAAGAGTAAAATTATATGCCCTATTTAAGTCATTGTTACTGGTTTTGTTCTCACAGGGAGCAAAAGTACAGCTGATCACTCCCAGTCTTTTATAAAAAAAACCCACAATGATGGTTCAATAACCTTCCTAAAATTGTTAAATCTGTTGTACTATTTGCAAATACTAAATAAATGCTAGTTTGACATCTGATTAATAACTAAAACACTCGGGGGGGGAAAAGCATGCAAGCTATGTCTCTTTCATATTCCCTGTTATCCTTAGAAAAATATTATTATTGCTGAAGATGGAAAAAAATATTTTTTATTGTTTTGTCTTATTCTGTCTTCCATAAGGCCAGGGGAATTCTGCGAAAGTTATCAGAATAACATGATGGTCATTACTAGTACCTGGATAGATCCTGTGCTTGATCATAATGCAAATGTCATCCATCACTGTCTTCTGTACATTTCTTCCTCTGCATTCTAATTTACTCTGTAGCTCCATTAGGCAGTAGGAAAGCAAATTAGTGAACTACTCCTAGATATGTCTAAAAGAATGGTAGTTTCATCAATAATTGGTACCATGGATTTCAAGTTCAAAAGCCATAACCTAATTCTCCTTCCTTTTCAATTTTTTAACATAAAGAACTGTAAATATTTACAAAACTGTTTGGAACTAAGTGGTTCTACTGTTCAGTTAAAAAATGAATAATCTTTTTACTTTTTGGTTCATGAGAGTTACTGCAAATTGAATGTGCTTTGAATCTCAAGTTAGACCAAACATTTAAACCGACAGCACAGACTAAATGAAACATTTGATATCTGCACATTTTCTGCTTGAAAAAATAAAGACTACCGTTTATGTGAAGGTTATGTCCTTAAAATTGGACCAAGGATGCCTCTCATGGAGAAATGTAGAAAGATTTGTATACCCTGCCACACCTTGTTACATTTCAGAAAGAAACAGTTGTATAACTTCAGTAATAAAAAATATTAAGTCATGACCTTGAAGATATGTGGTGTGTACTAGCTTTATTCACATGCATAAAGCTACTGCACTCTGGAAATTATATATCTCAGAGAAATTTGGAGTTGCCCAAAACACAGCTGGGGTGTGAGTTTACAAGTACAGTGTAGATGATTGAGTCCTTGAGGCCTTGAGGTCTGACTTTTTTTTATTTAGCAAAGTACATGTACAGTTAAATAATCAGTTCAATCTACCGACGACTTCCCTTTTAGTCAGTGTAAAGTTCAATGTAACTGTGTCTGGCAGTGGAAGATGCACCAAAGAGACAGATGAGTCTTTAACAGCCAATTCAACTGATAACATTTTTTGTCAGAGTGAGTTGTAAATTCTTTAGACTCTGCTTTGTTTCCAGACAGCAATATGGCTAAATCATTTTTTTATATATACCAATATGTTTTTATTTAATGATACTAGTAGCATTTTTATGAAATGTAGACAATGTGGTCAACAAGTATTGAATCTACCATCTTTTATCCATCAGAACTCAACCCTGGAACCCTTAGTTTTGAATGAAAGCCTATTCATGAAGATTGCTAAAATAGTGTTTTCACCAATATTAATAAAATGTAAACTGTAATTTAGAACCAGTACTACATGTAACAGCATGCTCACTACCCATCCCCACATAAGAGGTATTATACCAATACCAGTGCTTTATATTTATACAAACTTAGACTTCATCAGTTTGCTCCCCCTTTTCAGGTTCCTAAAAGTATTAGTTTGGTTAGGCAGTATTTCTCTTGTGTTTTGTGATATAATATAAGATCAGTAGGGATGCCTAGATAAGCACAGATAATTGCTCTGGGGCAGACGTTCTCTGAAGCAAAGCAAGCCTTGTAATGTTTAATTTCCTTGTCCTGTAGGCAAGTAGGAATTGAGTCTTAGTTCCTGTTTCACAAGTCACCAAATTAATTTTTCATGAGTTTTTAGCAGTATATGATTGCATATATCCAGGTTTGACTTAGTGTCTTCATTGCAGTATGGGTTTTGGACAAACAGAAATATGTAATTTTTTCCTATGTTGTATTAGCACATGGTTTCTTTTCACAGTTGCAATGCTTAAGAAAATATTATTCTCTGCTAATCATAACAGTTGGCTGGTTATTGATTTGAGTTGACCAACAGGTTTTGAACAAAATAAAGAGGAGAATACTTTCACTTGTTGCTTGTAACTGTTGTGACCAGTGGAGACTAACACTCTTCATAAAAGAATAATAGCAGCTTATGTGTATAATGATAACTGACTGCAGCTATTTTTAAATTACTTGTCTTTTGTTTGCCACAGTTAAAAACATAAAAAATAGGTTTATCTTTTTCTTTCAGGTAGGTCTATGTGCCCTTTTTCGCAATACATCCTTTTCAGCATGCACCAAACACATTGCATAATTGGCATACATTTCCCTCAGTAGGCATCACAGCGAGGCAAAACTATGGTAGGCACGCAGAATTTGAATAAGTCATGAAATACTGCTTTTTCAAATGAATGGTATAAAATAAACAGTAAAAAATGTTAAATTTCTCAGGTTATACATTCCACTCTATTAAGAGTAAGGGCAATACAAGCATACATCTTATGTACTTTTTACTATGTCAATAAGAGCACAATGAATTAATACCACTATAGAATAAATTTTAATATAGCTTACAGCAAAACAAGACAGAGGTTGTTACAAAGAGAAAAGAACACAATCGATTCTGTATATTGCACTTGGAAGATATATTTGAAAGATTTACTTCTCAGAAAAGCATTCTTCCATAGCTGCCTCTGTTTGATGAAATGGTTATTTTAACTTATTATGAAGATTCTTGTATCAAAGATTCTTCTATCTCCTTTGCCATTTTCCAGCCTATCAATCTCAAACTATCGTTTGAGATTATTAAAGTTTATTTGGCTGTTTCTATCATACAGATAACTGCAGTGGCATAGCATGGAACAGCAGGCACACATGCTGCTCATAGGTAAAATATATTTGTTCCAATATTTTTTAGAAAAAACCCCAAACCAATATATGTAAAGGAGTAAATTGTTTAATGGAAAAATTCATTTTAGAGTGTAAGGTTGAGTTTGAACTAACGTCTCACGTTGTATGATAGATTTGTGCATTAAACTCAATTTAAAGACACATAATGGTTAACTTATGAGTCATTGTATAGAACTGTTGGGTGCTTTTTTTTTTTCCAAATGTCAGTAACATTTTATTATTCAAAAAAATCAATGTATTTTTAATGAGAGGCTGGAAGTATGCCTGCAGTGTGAGATTTTGCATTTCTCTAATTCTAAAGGAGTAATTTTTCAATTGTTCTTGTAATTTTATCTGCATCTTAGAACAAACAAAAATTAATTTTACTTCTCCCTTTCCTATTTTTAATTCCTTATTTAGGTGGCAGAGACACATGGACTACCTAAATAATGCTTTGCTGTTAACTTTACTTAATATGCCAAATCAGTTTAATTACAGTTTCTATAAATAATCTATGCAAAATACTTCCCTGAACAGAATGCACTTTTCCTTCTGTATGTGGCACATTTTAATACTTAAAAGCATTACAACAGATGTTAGGTGCCTCCTAAACTTGTTTTCAGTTTTCTTTTATTTATATGTTAATGAGAATTTAATTACTTCATGAATACTTAAACAACCTGAGGGTGCCTGATATCATTAGCTTGAACATGACAAGCACCTCAAGTGACCACATGGGAAGACTAAAATTGCTTTTAGTTCACTTGAAGACAGAAAGATGAATTCATTTCACCCCCTGCTATGTTCTACCTGACACACGAAACTGAAGAAGCAGTGGGCACTCATTCAGTCTCACTTTAGTGTGAACGAAAGTATCTGAGGAAGGAACATACACCAAAGTGCATAAATGGTTCCTTTTTCAATTTGTTTCACCGTCCTTTAATAAACAATCTGGGAATGGTTTTTTACTGTGTCTTATTTCTTCTTAATAGTTTTTTAAGGCAAAATTGCTTTCTGTCATGTCAATTTCCTTGTTCAAAGCCTGCAAAATTATGCAGAACTTAGACATGCCCTACAGTGATCAAATTATCCAGGATGAAAAAAAAAAAAGTATGGAAAATGCTTAACTATGTCTATCGGGAAACTTGTAATAGAAGAATTATTTGTGGGTGTTGAAAGTACTAGAGTGGGGCTGACTCTGACCTATGGAAATAATCAAGGAAAAGAACTAAGAAACTGATATTCATGGGTTAGGATTATTAACAGTAGCTCTATCTTCTTCATACTGTATTTGTGGTTAAACAGTGAATTTTCTGTTGGATAGTATATATGAAGAAAATAATGTTTCTGAAGTATGTAGGACACCGCTCTTGCCTTATTCATATGGTCCTCTTTCTCATGATACATACAAGAAAAGATAATCGTAATAGCATGAACACTAAAAGGAAAAATGAAAATCACTACACCAACACCCCCCTTTCTTTTCAGGGAGACATTTTCTCAGTCTGTTTAATCATTTTTGGAGGGACGTGATTTCATTTTGATTCAGATCCTGTAGATACTCCCTCTTCAATAAATTCTGCTTCTGTAAATGTTCCAAAGAAAAGTATGTCTTAAGTAATGTAGACACTTTTAACATATATGATATGATGTAGTTTTAATATCTCACAAGAAGAAACTTGTTCATTTACTCTTTGGGTATCATATACCTATTTACATTCAGTGTTAAAGAAGTCTAAACAGTAGCTCAGATAAGCAGAACAAAGTTGTGAGTAAAAATAATATTCAAGTTCCTTCATTGAAATCTTTGCCTAATCTATTACCTCTCATGGCTGGGCAGGAAACGGGGAGTTACAGAGCAGTTGAGAAAAAAGGTCGACCAACAGTGAGATGAAAGGGATGGACCACAAACACACTGTATAAAGAATGATGATTTAACAAATAGAAGAATGCAATATTTTCCAAAAGTTAAATTCTTGCCCTGAGGAGGTTACATTTTTAAGGGTAGCATTCAAGCATCAGGTTTCTCTCTGACCTTTCTAGCTTTATAAGAATAATATCCCTTTTAATTCCAATGCCTGAAAAAACATTACAGTATATTACACACAGAAATGATTTCTTTGATCATCAGACACGTCCAAGATAAAGTTGTTTAAGCTTTTCTTTCCTTTTCCTATTATTTTCATGGTATTGGATGTCTGTTGCACAGGCATTGCAATCACTTGCCCACATACCAGAGAAACTTCTTGTTAGCTAGGTCCATTAGATGAAAATCTGTGTTCATGTTATGTGTTTGAAGGTGTTTATGGGTGTGCTTATGTGTGCTTATCGGTGCTGATGGAGAAGCAGTTACTGAAAAAGAGCAAGCTGAAGAGAGAAAACAATATGTGCTGAGGGGTAATGTGTGAAAGTCTCCCAGGAACTGATTAGCTCCAGAAACTGGCAGTCCTTTTCAAACTTCAAGAACTGACAAAGTCAGAACACCAATAAGCAGCTGAATGTGTCCAAGGCTACCAGCACATATTCATCTCAACAAAACGTTCTGTAGCTTTGACCACATCCCAGAGGCAGTGGCTGCTATGTGTACACGAAGAATACAGTTTCTATATACATGCCTGATAAAGCATAGGACCCATAGAGGGACTTTCCAACCACTTATCAAGACACCAGCGGCACATCAGTGTGACCCTTGGCACCTGAGTAAACTGCTGGGGTTGGCCTCTCCACTAATGTTCCAGACATTACTACAACTGAGTGTGTGTGAACTGTGTGAAGGAGTAGTTGGATATACTGTGTTAATAGCTATTGTTATAAATAACAGCAGCTTGATAAACTTAATAGGAGCTCAATTAATAAAAGATATTTTAATAAACACTGATTGCGATCTGTGTCTTCACTGTGCAACCTTCAGACTTGCAAATCCTTTTGTGCCGGATTGTCACGGAGCGGCAATAGAGGGCTGCTCCAGAAGGGACGGAGAGCCAGGAGTCAAGGGTGACAGGGAAGGCAGAGCCCTCAGTGACAAGGACACAGATCCACAGCACCTAAACAAGAAGAGCAGAGCAGCTCTGGTGCTGGTAACCAAGGTCAGCCAACAGCTGGCAACCAGTTGTCAGGACAATCTGTACCCGGTCTAAGGTATTTGTAAGGATCCCTGTAAGGATCTAAGTGAGCAAGGTACAGGGCCAAGCACTGACATGGTTGCAACACAGCTTTGTTAAGGATCAAGGGTGAGAGCCTAACCTTAAAAAAAACAAACTTCCAAAAGAGGGGGAGGCAATTATGAGATTTCTCACAGCTACTTCTCACACAGCTTTTTTCATGTCTGATCTAGGGCTGCACAGCTACATGAACTGGCCTTGAATAAAGGCAGCTAAGCTCCAGCAAAGGTCCTGGCATGTTCTTGGTTGTTTTCCAGAATCATATTTTATCTGAATGGTTGTGCTGATACTGCTTGATAATAATAGCTTAATAATAGAAAAGCACATGGACATGAAACCTAGGGCTGGATTCTCTCCACTCTGTTCAAATATAGGCTTCCCTGAAGAAGACTGTGATCATACCACGTGCCTGTTGGTCCTGGGTTTTCTTCTGTGATAGGACATAAAGAAGGGGGTGAGGGGGGTGGAGTGAGCAGGATGTGTGTGTGTGAAGCTGTTGAGTACCATGGTCTCATCTATTTAGCTTTCAAGTTAACTCCTGAATCCTGCTTTCCTGATAAAGCACATTTCATAGACACTAGTTCAAGGCTGCTTCTTGTAGTGAACTGACTAGTTTTTTCCCACAATAAAATGTTGCTGCATTTCTGGGAACAGTTTACTTCAAGTATACAGTATAGGCAGGGCTGTATAAGGACCAGTTCCTTCCACCCCACGTAGTCATCCAGCACTGTCCTGGCTCTGTCAAATACACATGCACTAACAGCATATGCAGAAACAAACCCCATAGCCTCACAAAAAATAAGGATTTATGTTTTAGTATACCAAAGAACTCACTTAAATTTCTGTGTCACCAGGGATATGGTCATTCTATAGTTTGTAAGAACTATAAGCAGTGTGGAGATTAGCACTGCTGCACCACTTGGCTGGGGGAAAAGGGATCACTCTCAGAAGCACAAATGTAGTCAGTGTTACCAAAGCTTCTGAATCACGCCTTTGTTTTGCCAGAGCAGAAGAGGTGGTAAATGTAAAGTACCTTTCAGAAGTAAGACGGAAATTTGGTCCTCCTGACCAAACAACTTTGCATCTTTAAATGAAAATTTAGTATAGACAAATCAAGGAGAAAAATTCTGCAAATATAAACATTATTTTATTATATTTACAGAATGACAGAGAATTTTTCATCAAACCAGAAACAATATGTGTTTATAAATCTCTCACCACCTCTACTTACTGTGCAACATGCAGTCATCCAAATGGAATTGTTGTTCCTATTCCCATTCAGGCTGGATATTTAGGGGAGATTTGAAACACCAAAGTCTGGTCCTTTTAAGGTGCAAAAATATAACACTACAGGCAAAATTATGTTGGTGGGATTTGCTTGATCAAAAGAAGTGCTAATCAACCAGAATTCCCTAACAATCAATAAGGAGAAATAAGCACTTGAGGACAACACAGCTGCCAAAATAGAGGTTACTAGAGTCATTTAGAGATCCCAGTATTTCCCAGCTGTCCTCAGACTTTACTTCTGAAGCACTTGGGCCTCCCATATGTTCCATATTCTATTTTAATAATACATAGCCCTATCTAGATGTCATTGATACCATAGGATATCTCAAATGGCTCTAAGCACATCTGTTTGGGCAGTTACAAAAGATAAAGATGTCTATAAACGTCTGTATTTAAACAACTGAATCATATAATTGCACCCTAAATTATGTTAGTTCACACTCAGTGAGGTGGCCAGTCAACTGAGGGAATACTTTCTGTTCAGTCACTAGTCAGGCCTTTGAAGAGGCAAATGAGGTAACTCTTACAGAAACTGTCTTTATTATCAAAAACTCCAGAGTACATCAGATCACCCCATGTTTATTAGGAAGAAGGAAGAATGTGGCTGAATGACATTTGACCAGATCTGTGTGTTGCTGTAGAGGAGTCCCAGTACTGATCTTTGGTAACATCAAGTTGGAACTCTCTTTTATACTGTTTTCTTCTCTCCTCTCCCCTACCTCAATCACTTGTTATAAAAATTCCTACATGCTATGCAGATCTGACTTCACCTTCCATTCATTCCCTCTTGCTTTCTTGTGACCTTCAGAACCATTTGTTTCCTTTACTACTAAACTAGGCTAACTGTCTAAATGAATTAAATAGTTATTTAAATATACTATATTAATTGTTTCTATCTTCATTGTGGAGGTTAGTTTAGCTGGCAGTAGGGACTGTTCAGGGATATCCAGGACAAGACCAAAAAAAATTAAGATGTGTATCAGAGCCAGTCAATGCAGAGGATCCATTTGCACTTAGCAGAGTGAAATGGACACTGCTAGAGGAGCATTCATCTTAACCTAAATTGAACATCTGAAATAGGTCAGAAGAATCACACCCTAAAAGTGACCTTTCTGATGATAAGGGAGTGTAGGAAATCTAGCTCAGATACACATGTCTGTATTGTAGCCATATAAAGTTAGATGAAATATATCTTATCTCTAGAGCTAGAAATATTAGTTACTACGAAGGGCAAGACTGCTCAGAATCATATCCTCTGTAGTCTGACAAGCAAAAAAGACCTATAGCTCCTTTGTGTTCATAAACTTCCCTATATTTTTAAAATATCAAATACCACCTTGCATTGATAGCATTTGAGATTTTTAAGGACAATAAGAAGGGCTTCTTCAATTACATCAGTAGTAAAAGGAAGACTAGGGAAAATACAGTCCTGCTGCTGAATGAGGTAGGTGCCCTGGTGATGGAAGATGCAGAGAAGATGAAGTTACTGAATGGCTTCTTTGCTTCAGTCTTTACTGCTAAGGGTGGCCCTCAGGAATCCAAGACCCTGGAAGTAAGAGAGTAAGAGAAAGGAAGACTCCTTCTTGATCGAGGAGGATCAGGTTAGAGATCATTTAGGCAAACTTGACACTCACAAATCCATGGGCCCTGATGAGATGCACCCACGAGTGCTGAGGGAGCTGGTAGATGTTATTGCGTAGCCGCTCTCCATCATCTTTGAAAGGTCACGGAGAACAGGAGAGGTGCCTGAGGACTGGAGGAAAGATAATGTCATGCCACTCTTCAAAAAGGGCAAGAAGGAGGACCCAGAAAACTGCAGACCAGTCAGTCTCACCTCCATCCCTGGAAAGGTGATGGAACAGCTCATCCCAGATGTCATCTCTAAGCATGTGGAGGAAAAGAAGGTTAGCAGAAGTGGTCAACAGAGATTCACCAAGGGGAAATCATGCTTGATGCATCTGATAGCCTTCGATGATGGCATGACTGGATGGGTAGATGAGGGGAGAGCAGTGGATGTTGTCTACCTCGACTTCAGCAAGGCTTTTAACACAGTCTCCCATAACATCCTCATAGGTAAGATTAGGAAGTGTGGGTTAGATGAGTAGACAGTGAGGTGGTTTGAGAACTGGCTGAATGGAAGAGCTCAGACGGTTGTGATCAGTGGTGCAGAGTCCAGTTGCAGGCCTGTAACTACTGGTGTTACCCAGGGGCCAGTACTGGATCCAGTCTTGTTCAATATATTCATCAACAACCTGGATGAGGGGACAGAGTGTAGTCTCAGCAAGGTTGCTGATGATACAAAACTGGGAGGAGCGGCTGACACACCAGAAGGCTGTGCCACCATACAGTGAGACCTGGACAGGCTAGAGAGTTGGGCAGAGAGGAATGTATGAAGTTCAACAAGGGCAAGTGTGGAGTCCTATACCTAGGAGGAATAACCCCGTGCACCAGTACAGGTTAGGGGTTGACCTGCTGGAAAGCAGCTCTGCAGAGATGGATCCGGGAGACCTGGAGACAGGATGACCATGAGGCAGCAATGTGTCCTTGTGGCCAAGAAGGCCAATGACATCTTGGGGTGCATCAAGAAGAGTGTGGCCAGCAGGTTGAGGGAAGTCATCCTCCCCCTCTACGCTGCCTTGGTGAGGCCACATCTGGACTACTATGTCCAGCTCTGGTCACCCCAGTACAAAAAAAGACAGGGAACTACTGGAAAGAGTCCATTGCAGGGCTACAAAGACGATAAAGGAATGGAGCACCTCTCTTATGAAGAAAGGCTGAGACACCTGGGTCTGTTTAGCCTGGAGAAGAGAAGACTGAGGGGGAATCTTACCAGTGCTTATAAATATCTAAAGGGTGGGTGTCAAGAGGGCGGGGTCAGACTCTTCTCACTGGAGCCCAGCGACAAGACAAGGGGCAACAGACACAAGCTGGAACATAGGAAATTGCATCTCAACACGAGGAAATATTTCTTTACTTTGAGGGTGACAGAGCACTGGAACAGGCTTCCCAGAGAGACTGAGGAGTCTCCTTCTTTGGAGATGGTTCAAAGCCTGCCTGGATGTGTTCCTTTCCAACCCGCTCTAGGTAAACATGCTTTTGCAGGGGGGTTGGACTAGATGATCTCCAAAGGTCCCTTCCAACCCCTACCATTCTGTGATTCTGTGATCTTTGCTACCAAGAAGTAACTTTGGACTGTTGTTGCTTTTCACTCCAGAAAAGCTTAACTCTATGAGGAGAAATACCCAAAGCTACTTGGGAGATATTTTTGTCCCCAAACTGATAACACTGCAGGGAAACTTAGCATAATGAAGTTTTCTTATGACCATCAACCACATTAAGCAGTAACCAGGAGTTTACTAGCAGACTTTTGAGAAAAGAGTGAGTCAGCTTGAAAGGAAGTAGTAAAGAAGCATGACAATTTGTGTTGTGGTCACAGCCTTTGGAGTGAGAAGAGGATGTCTGATCAGTAGCCAAACTGACAGAAGTTGAACACTGGTGGAAGTCACCGCACAGCACGTCAACGCCTGCCCAGGTTGGGTACAGCAGCCTCCTTGCTAGCAGCCATGAGCAGCTGCACTCCAGGTCATGGGGTGACACATGGGGACCCACACCTGAGGTGTATGTGTGTGGCATCATGGGTTGCTCTCCCACTGGCGAGTGCACTAATGAGGTGCAAAGATGCACAAAAAACTATAGTACCCACCTCTACCCTGGGGAGGGTGTTGCTCTGTGATTCTGGGGGAGGGATTAGGAATTCCTGCAACGAGTTGTAGAAAGGTTTTTAGGATGTTGGTCCTGAATCTGTAGTTCATTGACTGCTGGTTAATTACATGTTGTTAATAAATCAATAAACAACTTCTATCCTGATTTCTTTCAAGTCAAGTGAATTGAGCAGTTTTTTTCCTGCAACATATAAGCTAAATTATTAATTATTTTAATTAATAATGCAGTTCTCTGATATCCACAACAAAATTAAAATTATTTCAGCTAAGAGACTCACAGACAGAATGTGTCTCCATTTGAAAACAGAAGCAAACAGAAGTTAGGAACTTAAAGTCTGTATGAAATTTTATAAAAGATATCTGAAACTATAAAATGGGACTGCTTTATGTTGTGTTCTATGCAGTTAAAAACAAAGAGAAAATAAATAAAAAATCTGTTTAATTATAAAAGCATAACTATCCAGGTGTTTAGCTACTTGCAGGTGCTACATTTGACATTTTTCTCATGTCATTAACAACTTATTCACAATTATCTATTCTTATAACAATATCTGTTCCTATCAGGGATGGGAAGGATGCTAAACAGGAAACTTGCAGGCACATTTGTGAATTAGACCATCCCAAAAGTTAATCTCAATGAGTAATTTTCATACTGCCACCCTGTTTTGAAGACAAAAATAATTTACTGGCATAAGGATTGACAGTGTTGTGCCAGCTAGCCTCACATCCTGAGAACCTGACCTATGGGTACTTTGTTAGTATAGATTACAACCTCACAGCAGAAGATATGAGGGAGCTTTGAGGATATCATATGAAGAGAAGTGAAGTGAAGTGAAGTGAGGAGAGGAGAGGAGAGGAGAGGAGAGGAGAGGAGAGGAGAGGAGAGGAGAGGAGTAGGGAAGGGAAGGGAAGGGAAGGGAAGGGAAGGGAAGGGAAGGGAAGGGAAGGGAAGGGAAGGGAAGGGAAGGGAAGGGAAGGGAAGGGAAGGGAAGGGAAGGGAAGCGAAGGGAAGGGAAGGGAAGGGAAGGGAAGGGAAGGGAAGGGAAGGGAAGGGAAGGGAAGGGAAGGGAAGGGAAGGGAAGGGAAGGGAAGGGAAGGGAAGGGAAGGGAAGGGAAGGGAAGGGAAGGGAAGGGAAGGGAAGGGAAGGGAAGGGAAGGGAAGCGAAGGGAAGGGAAGCGAAGGGAAGGGAAGAGAAGAGAAAAGAGAAGAGAAGAGAAGAGAAGAGAAGAGAAGAGAAGAGAAGAGAAGAGAAGAGAAGAGAAGAGAAGAGAAGAGAAGAGAAGAGAAGAGAAGAGAAGAGAAGAGAAGAGAAGAGAAGAGAAGAGAAGAGAAGAGAAGAGAAGAGAAAAGTCATCCAGCTGGAAGGGACCTATGTTGATCATCTGGTCCAACCACCTGGCCACTTCAGGCTGACCAAAAGCTAAAGCATGTTATTAAGGGCATTGTCCAAATGCCTCTTAAACACCTACAGACATGGGGCATCGACCACCTCTCTAGGAAGCCTGTTACCATGTTTGACCACCCTCTCCATAAAGAAATGCTTCCTAATGTCTAGTCTGAACCTCCTCTGATGCAGCTTTGAGTAGTTCTTATGCATCCTATCACTAGATACCAGGGAGAAGAGATCAGCATGTCCCTCTCCACTTCCCTTCCACAGGAAGCTGTAGGGAGCAATGAGGTTATGCCTCAGACTCCTTCCCTCCAAGGTAGACAAGCCCAAAGTCCTTAGCCACTCCTCATAGGACATTCTTTCCAGCCCTTTCACCAGCTTTGTTGCCCTCCGCTGGATGCATTAGAGTACCTTCACATCCTTCTTAAATTGTGGGGCCCAGAACTGCACACAGTACTCAAGTTGAGGCCACATCAATGTTAAATATAGCTGGATAATTACCTCTTTTGACTGGCTGATTATACTGTGTTTGATCCACCCTAGGATGCAGTTTGCCTTCTTGGCCTGCCCTCCCTATCCCTGGTGAACAGCCTGTAGCCCTTCATCCCAGCATCCCAACTGTGGGACTCATTCCACCAAGCCCTATTAATACCAATGATATCATAGCTCTGGGAGCTGACGGATGTACCCAGTCCATCCTGTTTGTTTCTCGTACAGCGTGTGCTGGTGTACAAGCATTTCAGATACGGTCCTGAGCCCTCCATGCTCCCAGGAGCAGTGTAAATGTTCCCATTAGCATTGCCACCCTCAGGCGATGCCATGCCAACCCTTGGGTTGCCTTCAGCTTTCCTGATGGTATCCCCTTCCCCCATCAATCCTAGTTTAAAACCATCTAAATCAGTCCTGCTGGCCTTTGAGCAAAGAAGCATTCCCCCCATCGGGACAGGTAGATCCTGTGAGGTCCCAGCCTAACTTCTGTCTTGAAGACTTTTTCATGATTATAAACCCTTAAATTCTGGTGGAGGCACCAGTCTTGGAGCCAGGCATTGATATCCTGGGCCTGCTTGTTTCTTCCGAAGTCTGTCACGGTTACTGGGAGGATTAAGGAATACACTACCTGTGCTCCTGAATCCTTTTGCATTCTTCCCAGGGACCTGAAATATTTTTTGACTGTCCTTGGACTTCTTGTGGCACCATCATTGACACCCATGAGAAAGAGTAGGAGTGGGTAATAATCTGAAGGCTGTACTGACCTGGTCAGATATCCCTGATCCAGATGAAGTGGTCTGGTTCCTTGTTAGTTAACTTACAAAGCAGGTGAAGTAACAGCAGTACTTTATTCACTATGTTTTAAATATACTAACATGACATGGTATTTTATATATATAATCACATTATTAATATTTCATAGTAATATTTCTTTGCTTGGGGCTGTGACACTTCATACTCTATGAAGTTCCAAGATTAAATCCTAATGTCTTTGAACTCAACTGAAAAACTATTGATTTTGCAAGGTTTAGGATGACACATGAAGTCAATTGAAGTAATGTCCTGCACAAATCCAAATTACCATGATTTCAAAAAACTTAGCACTCAGTTTTAAAATTTGTGTATCTGATCCTGTGTTCCAAAATACTACCTTCTGTTGCAACACTGGTCTTGTACCTTCGTGTTTAACATAAGAATAGAAAACTTTATAGTATCATTTATGTTACCTATGCAGCTGGAGGAGGGGTTTGGGGTGGTGGAAACAAATTCATAACATAACATTTAAGATTAATTAAAATGCCTAACTTCAAAAATTAGGGGTTTTGATTGCTTGGTTTCTGTTAAAATTAAAATGGACAAAAAGTCATAAAAGTCTGAAATTCTTTCCTGTAAGCTTATGGCCGCTAACATAGAAAATCATCTCTCTCTCAATTTTATTCAGTCTCCATGAATTTTATTCAGTCTGCATTCTTTGATCACCTGTATAGCTGCTGGGTGGAAGGTGCTGCTGCTCCTTCTTCCTCCTCTCCTCCCTGGAATCTGGAGGTAGAGTGTTTTCTTGGGAGCTAGAAGAAATTAGTCTGAAATGATATTTTTTAATACATCACGGACGAGTTTGCTAAACTAAATGGTAGAGCACAAATTCCCTTTTTTACATACTTTAACACAAACAAAAAAATCTGCTAATTCTTCTGTTTGAGTAGTCATAATTGAATTTTTCAGATGCTGGATTACACAAGTATAATCTAAATTCCATAAGGCAGTTTGTGGACAGGTCACCGTATGCCTCCACATAAATTCTATTTTTGTGTTATTGATATACAACTATATCCAGAAAAGCCAAGTAGGATCTGAAATTTGACAGACGTAATGCTATCTTTCATATATATTAATACTCAAAGTTATTAACTGGTGGGAAGATTCCTACAATGTTTTCCTTATTTTATTTATTTGCTGACAGTTTCTTTTCTGGTTTTTATTTCAATAACTTTATTGATTTCATATCACAGTTGACAAGTACATTCTTCCACCTTTTTTAACAAACAAAAATAACAGAACAGCCATGTCAGGAGTTCCTGAAACAAGTAACTATGCTTTATCTATGATGATTAAATGTATTCTGTTCTCTTTTAAAAATAAAAGGTGGTCTTTGGCTTGCACGGAGTTAATGATAATTTTATGAAATATTATGGCTTCAAAAGTGGTACATGTGCACCATTTAAAATATTAGCAGAATGTAGCTGACCAAGAACACTAAGCAATTTCTTTGCTATAACTGCAATACTTTTTGCACGAAGTTATTATAATTAAACATTGCTATAGCTACACTAGACTTTAGGTACTGATGATTTTATTTCTGTAGTACTGTGATGAGATATTGCCTTTCATTTGAAATAACTTTTGAAAGGCTTATGTTTTAATACACAATGAATATAAGTGAAGTTCCATGATTCCCTGCTGTGAGAAATAACACTTATTATTTAAAAAAAAAAATCTGACTCTAAATGGAAAAAATTAAAAATACATGTATAAATTTATTTAGAATTATGAATTTGTAAATAGCATATCCTCTTCAGCCTGACTAGGTGATCTTATCATTTCTGAGAGCACAAAACTCAAAGAAATTAAAAGGAAGCATAAATGTCTTCAAAGAATTAAGTCAACAGAAGCAAAGCCATGAGCTAAGAAGAATATTTCTGCCTGGCTGTAATAGTTTACTCTTCTTAAGTTCATATTTAGCACCAAAGGAGAACACTAAGTCACTGTGGTATCTCCAGTCTACAAGAAAGTTACTGTAATTGCTGCTGTTTTACAGGAAATCTTCTTCACACTTCGGAAAATAATTCCTAATAGACAACTTGAAAAATCACAGTGTTTAACTGTCGTATCTATTTCTCCTAACATTATGTCAATGGGAAGCCTGAAATAATTTATACAGTTTAAATGTAATGAAAGTCCAAAAATCTGACATTTCCTCTTGTTTAGCTAGATGTTAATAATCCAAAGAATAAAAGGGAGCAAAGCATTTTCCACTGAGCTTAGGAGTTTTTCTGTGCATGTGTACAAAATGTAATTAGGTGGGTACAAAACTAATTCATTTAATCTCATCAAATATCAGCAATACCAGGACATTTATTTTCATTTTCTTTGACACAATTACTAGAGGATATTGCTTTCTGGTATATGTGCAAGTTGCTTGCAAAGGCAGAAATATTTACAGTTCAGTTAAATAGTGGAATTTTTTTTTCCTCTTTTGCTGTAGCATATACATATTTATGTTATCTTCATTGGCTTTCTAAATCATAGAGAGGATGGATTTGTCTGTCAAAGGCATAATTTACTCATGTCCTAGGGAAAAAAAAAAGAAATCAAAATATATGCTAAATTTAGCTAAAGTATTTTGTTGTTGGTTTGTTTGTTTGTTTGTTTTTTTAAATCTCTTATTTAAACAGTTTTCCTGTTGGGTATTTGAAGTGGTGTATACATTCCAAAATGGAAGGTAATGAGCATTAGTGGCTAAATTCTGAATTCAAGAGAGACTGTGTGCAGTAATAACCACTTGCCTCCAAGCATTGCCATCTGATACAGCTTTGTGGACTGATTCCTCCAGTGATTCAATGATTTTATTGTTGTGTTACAATGCTATGTTATTTGCAATAATGATGTATTAACATGTATATTTTTATTATATAATTGTCATACAATTCAGCTCTGGAATTTCATTACTGACCTGTATTTTGAAGTAGCAGAATCCTTACTACCATTCGTATTGAACCTCTTGAGCTGAGCTACGAATTCAATATCACTTTTGAAAACCATAGCACTATCAAACGCTGTCTGGCTACAAACGAAAATTCGTTTCTGTAGCTCTAGTATCCCTAAACATTAGCTAGACTACTTTTAGCTTTGCAGCAGTGTTGCTGTAAACCCACTAGTAGATGATATATTTAATAACATTTGACATTAATAATAACATTTTGATATATTTAATAACATTTTTTTTTCCTTTTTCTTTTTTTCTCTAGCTGCATTTCATTTTCAATATATCCTTGATGTATTTTAAGATTATATGTGTGTGCATGTATGTGCATATATATTAAGATATCAGGGTATATTTTCATAACTGTTACATGGATTTGAGCAACAAAAGTGGGATTTATCCTACTTTCAACCAGTTACCTAAGTTCTCTTTATTTTCAGTGTAAAAAAAGATATAAAACATCTCCAAAATTAAACTAAATGCCACTCTAAAATAGATACCAAAACAGGCACCTTCACAGCTTGAATTCTCACCTGTGGGTCTCTGCTGACTACAGAGGGAATTAATTTTTATGTGGCTAAACATTCTCAGGAGTCCTGCCTCTAGACTCTCAACACTCAGTTCAGGGCGATATATAATTACTAAAACTCAGACACCCTCAATACTGGTTACCAACTGAGGTTTTATGTTTTGGTACTAGATGTCTAAAGTTGCAGTTAAACTTTGAAGTCTTTCTGTTTATCTCTCTCTGAAATAAATTCCCAGGGTCATGGAAAAAGTTTGAATGGAAAAGAATCTGAATCCTAAACTCCCCTAAACTATCTGATTAAGCACTGCTTTTCAAATGTGCATAACTTAACGGTAATAAGAATGGTGCTAAGAATAGGATGATAGCACTTCCGAGTGTGAAGTTTGGCTCAAAAATGACTACTGTTTTCACTTGGAGCAATATGTGATAAAATAGCTAAATCTGACTGCACACCTTACATCAGGATTCTGAAGATCTTCTCTTCAGAAATATGGGACATTTGAAGTCTTCCTTTTCCCTTGCCGTGCCTTGTCTTGCCTTGCCTTGCTTTGCTTTCCCTTCCCTTCTCTTCCCTTCCTTTGCCTTCCCTTTCTTTTCCCTTTTTCTCCCTTTCTTCCTCCCCTCTTATTTCTTGGGTCAGATAAGGTATAGATCCAGGTACTGCCTTTATACCTGTGAAAATTGCTGATAAGTTTTGCTGGTTCTTCTCTCATTGGAAAAGTATGGTATCATTAGCATTACATATCTTATTTATATTTTAATGATGAAAAAATTATTATTTTGTAAGTAATTGAAAAAATGCAACTACATTTTTTTTTAAAAACAAAGTGTTTTCTGGAAAATTCTGTATATAGTCACAGTGTTTTGCAGAAACCTTCAATATTCACAAACTGACAGCCATGTGGATAAAAATGATTAGCATGGATTTGGACTCTTTGTTCTGTCATTTTTAAAAGATTAGTATGATATGTTTTATAATCAATTTGAAATGATCACATATCATTTCTCACCAATCTGCATGCCAATACTTTGACAGAATAACAAACTATATCCAATGTAAACAGAGCTCTAGGCAGGCAGTGATGTATCCATACTGCCTAGTATGGATATTTTATATGCTAGAGCATATAAAATAAAAGAGAATGAGCAACTTCTACTGTGAAGACAGGAAGTACAGTTATAGAGCCACAAATAAAATGACAGACTGTGACATGCTAATTGCTAAATATCTCTTTCTAGTTAAACACAGGTAATGCTAAGAGATGGTTGGTAGTTTCTAGCTGACGTTTCCATTTCATGCTTCATATTTTGCTTTCTGCTCCATCCATATATCATTTCTAACCAAGCTATAATTTTTCAGTCATAAATCCTTGTAAGAGAAAGAGAAGTCTGAGAAGTAAAGTAGCATATTCCATGAATTATAAATAAATGAAGAATTTTCTAGAACTCAAGTTTAGACTATTGTTAGAAGGAGTGTTTTTAGGAGAAAAATTATGTGTTTCATTTTTGTACCTATGCATAACGTGAAGTATCTCAAGAATTTATTTTGTCCTGCACTGGTAGCGGAGGACCCACAAATCCTTTCCACTCTGTTGGAACTGTGATCTTGTAAGTCACAATTGCAGGTAGGGCAATCATCACTGGCACTCAGTGGATCTGGTTTCCGTTTACATGCTTGAAAAATGTATATTTTACATGTGGCAGCTAGAATATCAGCTTTAATTCAACAATGACAACCAAAAAAAGAATGAACATAGTAGAATGAATATGACAAGTATATAAATGTGTATATAAAGCTTCATCATGAAAATAGAGTGTCTTTGGCAGTTGTTTTTGGTGCTGAGAGTCCTCATTCATAGGTGATAAGTAAAGCTGATTTACAAGTTTTTCAATTATTTTCTTTTTGAAAGTTTTCTAATAGTTTTTCAAGATAATAGAGTCCTTTACTTTGTAGTCGATTTAAGATTGATCTTTACAGTTAACAATGAGATTTTTACCTAATTTATACATTTTTCTCCATTTCATTAAACTGAGTTTATGGCACACTTTTTGATGTGTTCCTTAGATTCAAAAAACATCATTAAAAAAATGAAAATAGAATCAATGCTATGCTGCCAATGACTGAGAAAAAAAATGTAATTAATGCTATACTACCGATGACTGAGAAGAAAACCAAATTGAATTAATATAGTTGATTGCTTTCTCCACACAATTCTACTTAGTTTCTGTCTTCATGCTGGACATTTTATTTTATGAATAAAAATAGTCATAACAACTAAATCCAGAGTCAAAATTCCATTTTGTTAATGTGAATTTTCCAGGAAAAAATACACAATTGTACTGGTCTTCATTTTATAAATATCTGTATTAATGAAACAGATGCTAATAATCTCAAAAAAACAACACAACAAACCTGCAAATGTAATAGAAGATTATTTTTCATATATGGATGAACGTTTGTATTCTCTTTCTTGTAAATCCATATAAACTGTATTTTCAACTCTAATTTAATATCTTGTTTACATATCTGTATACTATGAGAAGTTAAAATTCATGAGAGCTTGACTATTTCCCTGTTTGCTTCACATACATCAAACAATATGTGTATGCATGGATAATCTAAAATGGTTTTAACCATTTAGAGTAAATATATATACTTGTTTTCACACCTTACCATTCATGTGTCTTAAAACCTGTATATTCCTAACATCCCTTCGCCCTGTGACAAGGTATCTTTAACCTCTAAAATGAAGATAATTCCATTGTGAAATGTGACTACTGTAAATGAACAATGGTAACTGCTGCTCTATATAAATGTATTATATTTCCCCTTCCCTTCCCTTCCCTTCCCTTCCCTTCCTTTCCCTATAGTTTCTCCCATGGGTTTCTCTTCAGATTCTCTGGATTTGTAACAGGGTTTCAAACTCTGGGAGTGGTCATGGGGCAATCCCAAGAACAAATAAAGGCTGGGCAGAGAATGGATTGAGAACAGATATGGATAGGCTTAGATACCAGGAAGAAATTCTTTACTGTGAGGGTGGTGAGACAGTAGCACAGGTCACCCAGGGAAGTTGTGGATGCCCCACCCCTGGAAGTGTTCAAGGCCAGGCTGGATGGGGCTTTGAGCATCCTGGTCTAGTGAAAGGTGTCCATGGCCATGGCAGGGGGTTGGAACTAGATGATCTTTGAAGTCCCTTCCAACCCGAACCATTCTATGATTATATGATTTTATGATTCATTAGTAACACTACTGGTCATTGGGTAGTAGACAGGGAATGACCAGCAAATATTACTTTGGGCTCACATCTCATTCGGTAATTTATATTGTTCCTCAAAAACTTCAGGTTAATAAGGAGGCAGGAAAGGTGTCAAAGAACGATTAAGAGGCAATAAGCATATATACAAATATGAGGATTTATTTCAAATTAAGTTGCCCATGAAAGAGAAAAGGAAGCCTACAAACTATGGCCCAGCATTTTCATAGATTCACTTCATTTTTATTTTTTTAACCAAACCTCACTCTGGTGTGTGAGATATAGCTGTGGTATTAACATGACATTAATCCTTAATTTGAAATGGAAACACTGAGAAACTCAGCCTTGAGGCAATGAAGGGGAAAGAAATATTTTTTTTCTGTAGAAAATTGTATAAATATATTTACCCCAAAAATGATTATTGAAGTAAAGGTTAAAAAGCCATCCTTACCTGACAGGTGAATAGTTTAACTATTTAATTTAATTGTTTCAAATGTCTACGGTAAATTCACTTTCATGAGATGTATTTACATTAGAGAGATATGATAGAAGCATTGTTAAAGAATATTAAAGACACTTGGACTTAAATTATGGAGTATCGCTACAATAATTTGCAAGATTACACTCTATAAAAATATGGTAATTATTTAAATAATATTTACTGATGCTGATTTAAAAGTATATACCTAAGAAAACATAATTCTCGAAGTGTAAACTATAAAGGATAGCTAAATAAAAGAAACATAATAAAGTGTCCATGGTCTGTGAAGTGGGGCTTTTCTTGATGTAAAAGGTCTTCATTGCTTTAAGTCTCTGATAAGCTTAAAAATACATCTGTTTTGATTTCTTAAATACTCTACTGAGAAAAATGTCAGAATGACAGTCTGTGTCATCAGTTGTGATCATTCATCTGGCTTTATCTCATCAGTGATAAAATCTAATTCTCCGAAGGAAATGAACACTTCACAAATGTGAATCTGTCCAGCTCTACAACATTAATCCTGTAGGTCTCAAAATCTTTGCATCTAAAAATAAATGTTTACACTTAAAATTTCTCAGCATTTTTTTGGGTGTGTGTGTGTGTGTTTTTCTTTCATTTTCATTAGCAAGACAATATGTACTATGTTTATTATGTCTAATTTGACCTTGCAGACCCAGAGATAGATTTATAATTAATGTTTAGGAACAAATGCAGTAGCTAATCAATTGGTAATTTAACTATTTGATGTAAACAAACCAGGTTCTTTCCTGTATGCTTTATGTTCTGAGAAAAAGTTTTTATCAGTAGTTTGCCAGGCACTTGGAGTTTAGGATGGTGATGATCTTGTTTATCCAGATACCTATTAGGATCTATTTTCCTTCTAATTTCAAAGAAGCTTTATGGACAGACAGGAATCCTTCATTTGGTTTTACCTAATAGTATAGCGTTTACGTGTATATTTTCATGAGATGATGTAGGCAAAGTATACATGCTGTACACTTGAGTAAAATATAATGCTTTTCCTAAAACTCAAGAAATTAAGTTTGGATAGTATCATAATCCTCCATAATTTTTAATGTTAGATTATTTCTTTTTGTTTTTAGAATTCTTTTACCATTAAGCACACCTCATCTTTCTATTTTTAAGGCCTCTTATTTAAACAGAAGAATTGGTTGTATCATAATCAAGGTTTATATTTTTATCTCCTTATTTGTATATCTTTTTAGGTGCCTAAGCTTACTAAATATAGATCTCTGTCTTTGCTGGTTTCAGCCTGCATTTTCTTATTAAGTTTTACCATATAATGTTATGTGCTTGGGTCTGTCTAGTTCAGAACTGTCGTATTAGCAGTATTTATATAAATCTATACATGTATCTATTCCCGAGTAGTAAATTGCTTTGTGTATTCTGGACAAGAAGCAAATTAAATTTAGTAGATAGCTTTACTTCCAAAATATAATTTTATTTCTGTAAATAAATTTCATCACCCTTGCACAGATCCAACAATAAAAAGTGTAAAATTATTTAAAAGAATTATTTCAATGGTAATTATTATTAGATCTTGTTGTTTTATTTACTCTATCAATGATCAATTAATATATGTTTAAATTCATACCTTCCTGTTCTTTTTTTGGGAAAAAAAAAAAAAATCACATGACTTATCCACATGCAGAAAATTAGAGGATCATCAACAGTTGTTGGGCAGGTAGATAAGTTTATTTACAGTGAACTAAATAATTTATCAAGAAACAGTTAACAAAAGCTGTGAAGGTAGATAGAAAAAGTAAACTTATTTGGAAGCACATTCAGTGTCGAGTGCCTGTGAAAGTGGTAAACAAAAAAAACCAAAACAACCAAAAACGAAAAACCAAACACTTCTTGTACAATGTTTTTAGCACACATTAACACGTGTCCTCACAAATTAAATCTTGCGCTGTGGAAAATAAGACTGAAGAAAGTATTTAGCTCAATCAATGGACTTAGTAATTCTTTTTGTGTATTTAATGAAATAGGAATAAAACTGAGTTTGAATCTGAACCTGGGCACACTGCACGACTCCCTCGTCAGCATCACAGATAAAACATGCTAGCAATAGAATTGATAAAGTGATCATAATACAAAAATTGGCAAATAAAATATATAAAAGTAACCAATGCAATGTTACAATAAAAGTACATTCTTATAAAGTGTACATTTCTTCTATAAGCATGTATTGCATTTTATTTTATTTTATTTTATTTTATTTTATTTTATTTTATTTTATTTTATTTTATTTTATTTTATTTTATTTTATTTTCTCTAAAGTCCATACATTGTAATCAAGTATTCTAAGCCCATGTAGACATGAAGAAAGAACAGGGAAGAGTAACTTAGGCTGAATGGTCTGGGTGTAGCTAAAATAAACAGGGGCAATTACTACTAGATATTCACAATGTCTTTTAAAAGTACATTAAGTTTCTTTCCAGAACAAGTATTTTTGTAGATCCCATACAATGAGTCAGAAGGAGAACATGAGATGGGAGCTATATGTTTTGGTGGGTTGGGTACCTGAGTGCACGTAGGTCACTGAAAGAATTATCTGGAGATGTGCCTGCTCTGAGGATTGTGCTCCAAATATTCATTCTGCTTTGCATACAGGGTACAGATTCCACATTACAATAGAAACTAAGGAAAAGCCATTATTAGCCTGAGGACTAGAACTGCTACTAGCTGTTAGGAACTTCTAACTTACTTTTACTAATGAAATTCGGAGTCACTTAGTTTAAAACAGAAAGTCTGTCTTTTTCCTAGGGCCCTTCAGAAGCCAGAGGACATGCATGCATACATTCTCCTGTTACAAAAGAAACTGAGAGATCATTTGGATGAGATGGTAAGAAAAGTATCTGCCTACATGCAGTTAAAGCATAGAAATGTATAGGTTGCATTGAAAATGCACTGTTATAAATACAGCAGCAGCAAAGTCAGAAAATCTGAATAAGAATACCAGTGAGTTTCCTGATTGGGCTTTTTTTTTTTTAATTTGGTTCTTTGTTGAAAAAGTTTTAAAACTTTTAAGCCATGTATTGTCTGTGAATCTGATAAGTATGTATAAGTATATAGAAAAGTTTGTTCAGAAATAGAATCATAGGAAAGTTTGGATTGGAAGGGACCTTTAAAGATCATCTAGTCCAATCCTCCCTGCTATCAGCATGGACATCTTCAACTCAATCAAATTGCTCAGAGCCCCGTCCAACCTAACCTTGAAAGTTTCCAGTGGTGGGACACCTACCACCTCTCTGGGCAACCTGTTCAGTGTTTCTGTTTTTCACCGCTAGACTAAAAAATTTCTTCCTTCTACCTAGTCTGAATCTGCCCTCTTCTAGTTTAAAATTATTACCCTGTGTCCTATTGCAACAGGCCCTGCAAAAATTTGGCCTCATCTGTCTTATAAGCCCACTTTAAATGCTGAAAGACCTCAATAAGGTCTCCCTGAAGCATTTTCTTCTCCAGGTAGAAAAACCCCAACTCTCTCAGCGTGTCCTCATAGGAGAGGTGTTCCATCCGTCTGATCATTTTTGCGGCCCTCTTCTGGACCCACTCCAACAGGCTCCAGAGCTGAACACAGTACTCCAGGTGGGGTCTCACCAGAGGGGAGTAGAGGGGGAGAATAGCCTTCCTCGACCTGCTAACCACACTTCTTTTGGTGCAGCCAAGGTTGGCATTTTGGGCTGTGAGCACACATTGTCACTTCATGTCCAGCTTTTCATCCACCAGTACCCCCAAGTCCTTCTCCTCAGGGCTGCTCTCAACCTCTTCATCCCCTAGCCTGTATTCATAGCAGGAGTTGCCCCAATCCAGATGCAGGACCTTGTGCTTTGCCTTGTTGAACCTCATGATGTTCACACAGGCCCACTTCTCAAATTTGTCCAGGTCCCTCTGGATGTCATCCCATCCCTCGGGCATGTCAACCGCACCACTCAGCTTGTTATATTCTGCAAACTTGCTAAGGGTGCACTCAATCCCACTGCCTACGTCATTGATGAAGATATTAAACAGTACTGGTCCAAATACAGACCCCTGAGAGACACCAGTTGTCACCAGTCTCCATCTGTACATCGAGCCGTTGACCAGTACCCCCTGGATGCAACCATCTAAACAATTTCTTATCCACCGAACAGTCCACCCAGCAAATACGTACCTCTCCAATTTAGAAAAAAACATGATGTGGGGGACTGTTAAATGCCTTAAAGAAGTCCAGATAGATGACGTCCATAGGTCTTCCCTTGTCTACCAATGTAGTCACTCCAGCCACTAGGTTGGTCAGGTAGGACTTGCCCTTGGTGAAGCCATGCCAACTGTCTGAAATCACCTCCCCGTCCTCGATGTGTCTTAGCATAGCTTCTAGAAGGAGCTATTCCATGATCTTCCCAGGCACAGAGATGAGGCTGACAGGTTGGTGGTTCCCAGATATCCTAGTTTTGCCTGAGATAGAATTAAATTTCTTCCTAGCAGCTGGTATAGTGCTGTGTTTTGGATTTATGATGCAAATAAAATTGCTAACACACTAATATTTTAGTTGCTGCTAAGCAGTGAAGGACTCTTTGGCTTCTTATACTGTCCTGCCAACAAGAAGGCAGGGAGCACCCAAGAAGCTGGGAGGGGACACACGCAGGACAGCTGACCCAAACTGCCCAAAGGGATATTCCATACTATGTCATGTTCAGTATATAAAGCTGGGGCAAGAAAAAGGGAGAGGGATGTTCAGTGTGATGGTGTTTTGTCTTTCCAAGTAACGATTGCGCGTGATGGAGCCCCACTTTCCTGGGGATGGCTGAACACCTGCCTGCCAGTGGCAAGTAGTGAATTAATCCCATTTTTGGGTTTGCTTGCATGTGCAGCTTTTCCTTTACCTTTTAAAATGTCTTTATCTCAACCCACAACTTTTCTCACTTTCACTCTTCCGATTCTCTTCCTAACCCTGATATGGGGGGAGTGAGTGAATGGCTGTGTGGTGCTTGGTTGCAAACAATGACACGAGTCCTCCTTTCTACTTTTTCTTTAAAAATGGGTGCAATGTTTCCCTTTCCCCAGTCAGCGGGGACTTCACCTGAATGTCTTGACTTTTCAAATATCATGGAGAGTGGCTTGGCAAATACAACATCCAATTCCCTCAGGACTCTAGGATGCATCTCATCAGGTTCCATAGACCTCTGTATGTTCAGGTTCCTCAGGTGGTCATGAGCCTGATCTTCTCTTACAGTGGGAGGAACTTTGCTCCCCCAGTCCCTGCCTTGAGGTCCATCTACTCAAGAGGTGCTGGGAGAGAGGTTGCCAATGAAGACAGAGGCAAAGAAATTGTTAAGTAGCTCAACTTTCTACTTGTCTGTTGTTACATTTGCCTGTCTTGCTCATCAGGGAGGGTATGCTTTCTTTGACCTTCCTTTTCTGGCTGACATACCTGTAGAAGCCTTTATTATTATTCTTTGCACCCATCACCCAGTTCAGTTCCAGCTGCTCCTTGGCCTTCCTGACCCCATCCCTACACAATCGAGCAGCATCCCTATACTCTTCCCAGGATACCTGTCCCAGCTTCCACTGCCTGTGCTTTTCCTTCTTGCCCTTTAGTTTGACCAGCAGGTCTTGACTCATCCATGACAGTCTCTTGCCTTCCTTTCTTGATTTCTTATACATGGGGATCAAGAGCTGTTGTGCTTTGTGGAAAGCGTCCATAAAGATCTGCCAGCTCTGTTCTGTTCCCTTGTCCCAAGGGCAGTTTCCCAGGGTGTCTTTATTGACTAACTCCTTGGAGAGCTGGAAGTTTGCTTTCCTAAAATTCAGGGTCCTCACTTTACTCTTTGCCTGACCCATATCCCTCCACAAGTGCATGATCACTGCAGCCCAGGTTGCTTCCAATCTTGACGTCACTGATTAGCTCACTTGCATTGGTGACCGAGAGGTCCCGTATTGCATCCCCTCTGGTAAGGCTGTCTATTACCTGGCTTAAGAAGTTATCTTTGATGCACTCCAGGAGTCTCCTGGATTGCCTACAGCTCACCATGCTACTTTTCCAGCAGATGTTGAGGTAGCTGAAGTCCCCCAGCAGGATGAGAGCCTGTGAGAGCCATGCCTTCTGTAGTTGAAGTAAGAAGGCTTCGTCAATAGGCTCCCCTTGATTGGGCGGCCTGTAGTAGACACCAACCACAAGGTTCCTTTTTGTTGCCTCGGTTTCTGATTCTTACCCATAAGCTTTCAATCTGCTCGTGGCTATTCTTCAAATACAGCTCTTCACACTCTATCCATTTCTTGATGTAGCGGGTGAGGTCTCTACCCCTCCTTCCTCGCCTGTCCCTTCTGACCAGCCTGTAGGCATTGATAGCTGCACTCCAGTCACAGGATTTGTCCCACCAAGTTTTAGTAATGGCAAGTAGGTCATAGCTTTCTAGTGGCATGGTGACTTCCAACTCCTCCTGTTTGTTGCCTGTGCTGTGTGCTTTGGTGTACAGGCACTTCAGCTGGCCTGTCAACTGTGTCTCCTTCTTCGAGGAATACCCTTTAATTCCTTTGAGGTATTTCTCTGGTGTTTTCCTTTTGGCTCCTATTACCTCAGAAGCCCCTGACTCATCTCCGTAAGACTTCCAGTGTGCTGCAGTGTAGTCAGCATGTCTCAGAGCAACAAGCTGAGGGCTCTCTCTAGCACCCAGTCCTTCTAACCTTGGCTAGCCCCACTAGCTTGTGAGCAAAGACACTCTTCCCCCTTTCAGAAAGGTGAATCCCATCTGATGCCAACAAGTCTGGTGCCATGTAGGCCATCCCATTAATGAAAAAAACAAAATTGTGCTGGTGACAGCAGCCATGGAGCCAGATATTAATAGACTGCCCCACCCCCCATTTCTTCCAGTGCTGCTGCTTGCAACCAGAATGAGAGAGGAAAAAATAACCTGTGCTCCAGATTCCCTTACCAATGATCCCAAGGCCCTGAAGTCTCTTTTGATCGCTGTTGGATTACGTGTTGCAGCTTTATTGCCACCCACATGGCAGAGCAGTAATCGGTAATACTCTAAGGGCCGTACCAGGCTAGGAAGTTTCCTAGTGATGTCCTTAACCTGGGGCCCAGGGAGGCAGCAGACTTCCCTAAGAGGACCGTATGTCCAGCATATTGGACTCTCTGTATCCCTCAGAAGGGAGTCACCTGCAACTATAACCTGTCTTTTCTTCTTTGTGGAGGTGGGTAGACCTTTCTGACCTTGGCAACACCTCTGGTGAAGATGGACCATCATCCATATCATCCATTGCAGAACCTCATACCTCTTGTACAGAGGCACCTGGGAAGGCAAGGTGGGAAAGGAGGAGGTTTGCCTGCTGCCCCAAGTGTGGACTTGCCTCCATTCACTCCTCTCCTTGAAGTTACTGTCTTCGGCCTGGCAGAGCGAGGATACAGGATCCCCTTGATCTTGTTGTTTTGTTTTTTTTCTGGTGGCCGTTCCTGTTTCTGTCTCAGGGAGGGCAGAGCATGGTTCCACCAATCTATCTCTTTCTCAGGCTCTCTGATGCTCCTTGGTCTTTTTACTTCTTCTCATAGCTCTGGCAGCAGGCTGAGCAAATTGTCCACTTGGTCACACCTCAATAAGTTGCATGAAGACCCCTGCAGCTCTCTGACAGGTTTTTCCCTGTGTTTGCTTTGCAATTTAACCTCATTTAGATAGCAGGTTTCCTGAAGTCACAAAATGCAGAAGTCCAGTTAATGCATAAATACGATGAGATGTAAAATATCACAGAGCAAGAGAGAAGACACATTCATATAGATAAGCGTAGGCAAACAACAGTTCCTTTGCTTGTCATACAAACTACCGGTGCCAATACAGAAACTTCGCAGTACTATTGTCACAGCATTTGTCTCAGCTAATAAACCCCTCCTCTCAAGAGGTACAGTGCTGCACTAATGCCACCATGTGGCTCCTGGGTTGTGGCCAACATATGCCATGCCAGATTGGATTGTGGGCAGAGCAAACTCATGTCATGCTGCATCTGCCCATGCAGACACAGTGTCTGCCTTCTCAATATTCATGTCTGTTCCGTTCTCACTGTGTCTGTAGTGTGAGAAGCTGCTATTGAAGACTTCAGAAAAATTGCATTGAAGGCTGTGGAAACTGAAAAAGGATTTTGATATGAGGGCCTATGTGAAAAATTTAATTTACCATTTGATTTTGAAATACTTTTTAATATATTGAAGCAAATTATCCAAAGCTACTTCAAACTGAAAAATTATCATCAGGCAATTTCCACATACTGGCAAAATATCTCAATAGTTAGAAATTGCAGTAGTTCAGAATACCTCCATATACATTTCTTTCCCTGAATCTTTGTACCACGCTAATTAAAATTGTTTCTTCCTATCATCTATGTTTTGCTTGTTTGTTTGTTTGCTTCTTTTATACATACTTTTTGGCTTCTACATGGTAAAGGCTAAGGCATTTCATAATTTTTATGCTTACATCAACAGTTATGTCAATAAAATAAAAAGGTTCCATAAACACTTCCAAATCTTTTTACTACGGTTGAAGTCTGAGAAAGTTTTTATCCTACATATTTCTTGAAGACAAAATTCTTTGAGATCATTTTCAGTGGCTTGCAGAATTAGCCAATAAACAAAACCCAAAGGCTTTGATGTATAAAGTAACATTTTGTACTTTTTATATTTCCTATTTCTTTTTCTCCGGATCCATTAGTTTCCAAGGAAACTACACCAGCTGCTGTATGTCTTTTAGCTAAATTTAATATGGGTTGCTTAAAAATTAAAAAAGGTACAGTTAGCATGATTTTGAATTACAAATTCTTCTTGTTCCTTTCATAACAAAATATTTCACAGATTCATGGAAACTTAGAAAACAGAATGTTTTTGTAAATCATTCTACCACCTGGGGGTCTTTTACTATAATATTTTATAAAAAGTATAAAAAGTGTACTTATTCTGTGGTGTCTTCTTTACCGGTTATAATCACAAATAACTTGGGAAGTGAGGAAGTGAGTCCAAAAAAAAAGGACTTGAAATTTTCTAGTCAATATAACAGTTTGTGCTATTTATTGACAGACCCCTAAAACCTAAAACTGGTTGAGAAGGATTTAATTTGAGTGACAGGGTCATCTCACACCTGACTAAATTCTTTATAATAAATCCAAATTCTTTCTGGTGGGTTTATATATACCTGCCAAAAATCTCATCTAATACTAAACTCCCAAATAGTTCAGAAAAAAGTTCCAGGCATCATAAGTTCTTAAAAGTGACCTAGATAGAATAATAGAATCATCACATTGTTTAAGTTAGAAAAGATCTTTAAGATCATGGAGTCCATCTGTTAACCTAACACTGCCAAGTCCACCACTAAAATGTGTCCCTCAGCACCATATCTACATGTCTTTTAAATACCGCCAGAGATGGTGATCCAACCACTTTCCTGGGCAGTCTGTTCAAAAGTTTGACAACCCTTCCAGTGAAGAATTATTTCCTAATACCCAATCTCAACCTCCCCTAGGGCAACTTGAGGCTGTTTACTCTTGTCCTATAACTTGTTACTTGGGAGAAGAAACTGAACCCCACCTCACTACAACCTCCTTTCAGGTAGTTGTAGAGAGTGACAAGGTCTCCCCTGAGCCTCCTTTTCTCCAGGCTAAACAACCCCAGTTCCCTCAGCCTCTTCTAATAAGACTTGTTCTCTAGACCTTCACCAGCTTTGTTGCTTTTCTTTGTATACGCTCTAGCACCTCAATATCTTGTAGATAGACATAGAGCACTTAGATGGAGGTAGGAACTGATGAATAAGAATCAAATACGTACTCAATATTGCTTGGAAAAGCTTGCACTTGCTTGTCTTCTTGGGAACAAAGATGACATCTTTTTCAACCCTTCTATATGCAACATTTTTTCCTGTTAGATAAAACTCTGCCTACATCAGAGATAAGGATGTAACTTCCATCATTTTGGGGGCTGTCAACAAGATTTTCCCTTGTCAAAAGTAGTTGAAGAAAAATTACCTGTATTAAAGTTTTTCATGGAACAACTAAATTTGTCATGGAGATTTCTCATCATGTTTGTCTTTTGAAAGAAATAGTGTAAGTATTTCTCTTGAACAATATGCTCAGGAAACTCAGGACAGTGAATCCTGAGTATTCATGTGTATAATTCTCTAATGACGTGCATATTCTTGTTGTGAAGAAGACCTTTAAACTTCAGATATTTCAATCTTCTTGACAGTATTTCCTGTTGGCAAGGGCTCATGTCCCTTTCAGACATGTTTAATCTCTTTATTAGTTAAACTTCATATGTTTGTAAACATTCCTAACTTAAGAAAAAGAGGAAGGAGAAAGAGGGACAAGGGAATGTCAGCAGAGATATGTTTAAAAGATGGGTGTTATAGCAGGCAGTACAGCAAATCGTAAATTCTTTGAAAGTTTGGGCAGATTTTTTTAGTAAACTGTGGCAGGCACAAGGCTGGTGCAGGACTTTGTGAGTGTATTTGGTTAGAGAAAGAACTGTCATTCATATGAAGAAAACTATATGAATTTATAATTTCATTTCATAACATGAAAGCTCACTGGGATTATAGTATCAGTGCTGGAGGACAAAATGGAAAGTTCATGAATTTTAGATAGTCTATAGACACAGGATTAAAAAAACAAACCCCAAATCAGTACAAATATTAAGTCACAGAGGATTTATGGCTTTGACAGTTTTTTTGTCAACCTTAGTAAACTGACTTTATCCTTCAGCATGTAGTCAAGAAAAACTGCCTACTGCAACCTGTGAGGTGTTTGAACCTGATGATATAATGCCACAATCAATGTAACTAAACAAAAATGAAGTGCAGAACAATTGATATGAGTCAACAGAAACATACACCTATTCTTTATGTAGCAGCCAATCAATCATACTTGGTCAGAATGTGGTCCAAAGCACAATAGATTTGTTTCAAATACATTATTGATTTTTTAATTACTTCAAATAGCTTTAAAGTGGTTCAATTTTTGGGGGTCTTTTTCACCTTTACTCCAGATTTGAATACATTTAATCGTGGCTAGTGAAAATTCAAATACTTGAATGGATTTGTTTAGCTAGGTCTAAATAAGAGACAATAGGAGTCTAATCCATAATCCGATTAAATTTATGCTAAGACTCTCTCTTTTATTTTAGCTTGATCTTGTTCAAAGCCTAGTTAATTTGAATATTTTATCTACCTTCCTATATTGTGTAGGTTAGCAACATTTTCCCAAGTATCATACTGTATTAGATTTCTCGTTAAAGTCATCACAGTTTTTAACAGCTTTATTATAAAACTTTTTATTCCTTCTTTCAAATTGTTTTTCTTTTTTTTTTCTTATTTTCTGGAGATATTCAGAGGCACCTTCTTCTCTCTGCTGTCTGGTGAATTACCTTTATGAAGGCTAAGCCTCTAAAATCCTAACATTAGGCCAAAGTTAGATACTTTAATTAAGCATTCTGGGTCTTTCATAAATTGCAATTGCTTACTTGTTTGTGAAAACAGAGAAAGCAATTCAAATTTTACATTTCCAGAATCTATATGTCATGTCTGTAAATGGAAATCACATGAAAATAGACACAATAGCAAAAATGACAATAATAGATAAGCTAATAAAACGTACTGTAAATGTTAGAAAAATTAGAAAAAAGAGGAGGAAGAAATGCTACATCTTCAGCTTTATCCCGATCAACAAAAATTGGACCAGTTGTATTGCTGATATAGCTAGTCAAGCCACTAATCTTCAAATATTAGTTCTAAAAATAAAAAAATAAAATGTAACCACTGTAAATATAACTCACAACTGAATTTCATAGAAACTGTACTGCTTAGATATTTCATGACAAAATGTTTTCATTTGCTAATGAAGTGAGCTTTAGATGTACTTTACCAAAACCTGTTAATCGTCCTCTCCTTTACAAAATCATTGGAATAACACCAATCTCTCCGCTGATTTTTGAATTTCTATTGTAGTAATAATATGTGGATATTTTTGAATAGTTATTAACATCAGGTCCCTTGCTAAAGTCTGATTGCCTGTGACTATTTATAGTTCAAGTTATAAATAAACTACACCTATTACTGAGTACAGAAACAGTTGCAAATCTTTAGCGTTTTCACAGACAGAAGCTCATTATTTAAATTTTATCCAGAGTCATATACCTTTTTGTTTTGACTGAAGTAAAATTTAAGCTAGGAAATAAAAATGCTGCTTGAAATTTAATATATAGAACTGTTTTTGCCTATCTATATCGTCTATATCCGCATCTGTATCTGTACCTATATCTATAACTATCTATATCATCTATTTTTATCTATCTAGTCTGCTGAGGTAATCTTGTGCCCATTCAAACATGCTTGAGAACACTAGTCCTTGTTTTTCCTAAATGGATTTTGAAAAGTGTTTATCAGCTACTTGTTTGTAGCCTTAAGATATTTGCCATTGACGAATTTGAAAATGTTAAAAGCTGGTTGTCTGTTGCCTGCAGAACTCAAAATTTAGGTGTGAAGCTCTGTAAGAGGAATTTCCAAGGCTGACTTAGGTTTCTAAGTTCACACACTGTGTTTTCTGCAAAGAGGGAAAGTTAGAGGCAAACTTTGAGATCTGTAACGACTAATGTACTGACCAGAGCTCTGTTTCTTGCATGGATTTTAGCATGTCTCAGGACTACACAGTCTCCTTTCTGAATCTGGGATTTTGAGTTTGATAGTAAGTTGTATGCCTCATAGTCTGTACTATTCTTAGATGTGGAATGAAGTTTCAGGAACAAATATTGCCCTGTGAACCTGTTGGACCCAAGACACAGTGCAGTAAAGCATTCAGGAGTCATGGATATTGTGAAGAAAGAAGGATTTAATGCTGTAAAAGGGTCGATGGATAGCTTTGGTTCTTATTCCTGTTTCTTTGCATTATGTCTCATTTTATTCAGTGGTTATCTAAACAGGTTACAAACTCAGGAAACCATTCCCTGCTGAACGTTCTAGGATGGGATTATATGTGTGCACAACACGTAGCACTTTACTTTCATAGCTTAACTGGCATCCAGATGCTCCCACAAGAATGAAGATAACAATGACAATAATGATGAATGCTAAGCACTATGCTAACATTTTTATCCTCATTCAAAGTATTAGGATAGAAGCTTTTTACTAGTTTAAAAACTAAGTAAATGGATTCCATTAGTGACAGAATTTTACAAGTTCACTCCATTTTCTCTAAAAACTTCTCAAAGTAGCAGTCCAGTCTCCATACCTAAGCATATTGCACGCAACTAACAAACAACGTCCCAGGAGAAAATGAAAACACCTTTGCTTCAACTGTGATACAACTAATTCAGTATACAGAGAAGTCTCTTGGTTTTGTATTTGAGTGGTCCTAAAATGTGATTTCACTGTTAGAAAGCAACTTTGTGTTCCAACTTTGTTCTATAACAGCTTGTAAGACTGCAATCACCTGAGTCCTTTACTGCTCAAAATCAGTCAACCCTGAATGTATTTGAGTGCACACAGAATTACAATTCACATATCAAATAAGAATAAATTTACATACCACAATAATTTCTCTGTGCCCACTTACCCTATAAAATGTATATAACTTCTCCTGAATCCTGTGGAGAGATAAACAACATCTTTCCTCATTATGAGGAAAGTCAAGCTTAGTTTAAATTTTACAGCACTGTTATTTTTAAGTATTATATAACATATACCCTTGTCCATAATGTCTGCTGTAATTAATAGAACTAATTTGTGTGAATCAAACAGATAACGCATCCTTCAATAAGAAAGAAAACCATTTTTTTAATTAATGTTTTACAGGTCAGAGACAGGATTCTGGCCTCGAGGAAGAAAATTAATTTCATTTTGAAATAAGAGAGAGAGAAAATCAGAAAGAAGGGGAAAAAACCTCTCAAACACCCAAGTGCCCCACTGATCTATGGTGGGCACCTGAGACTGTATGATGAATAGCTCCCTTAGTTGGCTGTTATTTCTAAACTTGAGGGTAAAGTAATAAAATTATTCTTGCCATTGACAGAGAGGTATATTAAGTTATACTTTTTAGCCTCTTTCCCAGTGCTATCACTACTCTTCATGCACATGCACACATAGACTTATCTCATGCTTTTCATATGTAACAGGATAAATATAATAAATTTCATATTTATTAGATTTATTCATATTACACGTGATGTTTCTATCCACAAGGCAGAATGATCCTTTCTGTTACGTAGTTTAAAAGAGTTGATTAATTCATAACTGATAAAATAACAACATGCAGAACTGAAAACTATTAGCAAGAAGAAGACCAATATAAGCCAGACTTCTTGTGGCTCACGCAGAGCAGAAAGGAAGTTTTAGACTCAGTAATGCTATACCTATGTCATCAGAGCTCAAACTATGTATTTTCTCTTGCCCTCTAGACAACAGCGTAAACATATACTAGAATCTTTCATGTAGAAGTAGACTATGGAAATAATTTGATTGTTTTGGGAAAGAAGCCCAGTTTTCAGAAGCTAAACTAAGAGGAGACCAAATAATTTTGTTTGGTAAGTACAATAAATAAAAAATTCAACAGAATGAAGAATGAAAAAAACTCACCCAACCAACCAAATGAAAAAGAGCTATAAGCTACTGAGAAGATCCTGGAAACAAATTTTCAGCAGAAATATCTATTTCCAGCAGTAATATCTATTTCCAGCTCACCAGACTCCACTAAATATTCCCAATGACAAAACCCTCCTTGTCCCTAACATTCATATATTTTACTTGGATATCATGAATATTAAATATGATTCAGAATATAGTCTAGGGTGTGGAAAAGCCCAATGTTTAATATAAAAACTAATTTAGAATCTTGAATTTATTTTCTATGAAGACTGGAGTGCTTGGAGTTTGATAATAAATTCTGTCTCTATCTGTTTAGGCAGATAATTATTTATTAAATGAAGCTTGGTAATCAAAATGCAAGTCTAAATAAAGGCATGGAGAATGAAACAGAATACAGTTATTTTAAAACTTTGAAATTATTAAATACTCCTAATTTGAGACTAGCAGCATAAAGAAACAAATATACAAAGAAATTCATGTGTTGCAATTGACTCTGCTATTATCCAATGTCATAATACTGGTCTGAAGATACAGTTTGACTGTTTAAATGCATCTGCTACTGGCAAAAATGAAAGTGCACAATTAGTAAAGCAAGCATTTATTTGTTGAATTCCACTCAGTTAAACATTTCATTGAATATTGCTTCTGAAATTAAGATGTTTTTATCTGTCTGAGTTGTCTTTTAGTTGGGTTGTTTTGTTTGTTTGTTTGTTTGTTTGTTTTATTTTGGAATAAAAAATACAAATCACCCTAAAAAATAATTCAAATTAAGTTTCCTAGAAATACGTTTTCTTCTTTTTTCAGTCCTTTTCCAATATTATATTTTGCATAAGCAAACAGTGCCATTCAGTACTGATTATAAAATATTTGCCCCTGTTTTATCCCAAAGCTCATTCAGACAGTTCTCTATAATTAATTTCATTCAAGTTTGACTGAAGTACTTTAGCTATCTGGCTACCTATTGATGTATTCTTGTAGATCAGCTTTCTAGATACTACATTCCTACAAATAAAATAAGTATTTTTTTTTCTGGTTTTCCTTTTCTTCTTAATTTCTACAGAACTGATATAATTGCTTATTTAAGCAGCTTAAATAAGATTAAAAAATGTACAAGTCTGCTGTACAGAAGAGAAAAGAAACATCATGGTGAACTCCATAATGCCTCATGCCTTCAGAATTATATATCAAAGTACAATAAGACAAGAAGAAATGTCACCTTTGTCATTTAAAGATATTTAATATTTAAAAAGATAGCACAGATTTTCATGCATTAAAAGTATTCAAAAAATAAAGTCATGATAATTCATCTCGTCCTCCTTTCAGTTATGCATACAAACAGACCTATATTGTTTAGCTTGTTTCAACTGGTTAACATCAATATAATTGTCAAAAAAAGCCCAGAAGTTTCTTCTTTTCCCAAACTTCCATAATGGGAACTAAATACTGAGGGTTATATAATCTTGTTAACTATTATAGCCTCTTACAGATGTCAGTGTTATGCTCTGAAATATCTTTATACTCACTGTGAAAGATTTGCCAGTGTCCTCAATTGCCAGTTTCAGCCTTGAGAAGCTGCCAAAATGTGACTTTTTTCATACCATTTTATTGTATTGTATTTTGTTGCATACCAATAGATTTTGCACTGTATCATATTATAAGCTTTTTGCTAAGTAGAATTTCTGCTGATCTTAGACCACTTCCTTTTCTTTGCTCTGGATCATCACAATTGAAAGTAGACAGCAATGACATTTTTAATAACTTTTTCTTTTTCCTTCCTGAGGACAAGTGAGTGCATATGGGAGTTGACTTTTTACTTTTTTTGAAAATCTGCAATCTATAATTTTATGAGCATGGGATGGAACCAGGAATAAAAATAACTCCCCTTTTCAACTCCCATCAAGAACAGAAAATGGGAAATTTAATCATCTTGAACACAGTGCTAAAACAAGATGTGGTTTGATTGAGACTCCCTAGAATCTCCTTTTTATGATATATATTAGAATTAAATTTGCCTTAATTTTACAAGAGGGATATTATTTGACAAAGAGGCATGAAGCATGCTGAAATTATCCTTCTTTTGGGTCTGATCATTTTGATCGTTTTTATGATGTAAACAGAAGGCTCATCTAAAATTTCGCACTACTGCTAAAATTCGAGGAAAAGAAAAACTAAAAAAGTCACAAAATTTTCACAACCTTGTTCCTAGTTATTAGTGATTTAGAACCAAAAAAATACAAATCCAAAGTATTTTTCTTAATATTCAAAATAGTTAGACAAATCCTGAATATTTGTGAATTATTTAATTAATAATCAGTTTCAATAACAGCAAAAAAAACTCTCATGAAATGTGTATATATATTGAAAATAAAGCTTAGTTCCAAAACACAGTTGACAGCTCCCACATAATAGATATAACTGATCTGTAAAGTAAGGGTACTCAGTATGGTTAGGTTATACTTACAGCATACTACACATTCTGATTTTTATTAATTTTTTTATTAGATTTCTTTCTGCTTGAATTAGCATTATTATAGCTGTGTACCTCTGAAATATGCAATTACATAATCTTTACATAATTATAACAGATTTTTATTTTAGAGAAAGGAAAAAAAAGGAGTTTGTTCTTTAGGGATGAAGGGGAAGGGTAAAGATATGAACAATAAATAATCACTTTCACCCCTTTTTTTCTTTTTTGTGAATCACCCTTATTGCGCAAAATTTCATAAACCACCTTTATGTTATTAAAAAATATAAAATCAACATTATAAAGCTATTAAAGGTAAAAGAATTCCAAACTGTTTTTTTCTTTCTATTAGTGGAGTCCTGTATTGTTTCATTTTCAGCACTTACCATTTCTACCTATGCATACTCTTAAAAATAGGCAGAAATGCTTTCTAAGGTCTAAATATACCAATGTTCATTCTTATTACGTACAAGTAGTATTCAGTGCTCAAACACCCACCTATACAACAGCAAGTGATGACCCCAGAGTTTTGCATCACTGAGGGTCTCATGATCATTTAATATCCATGGCTAGCTGTCTGTGAGTCAAGGACTGCTGGCCTCCTGGGATTCATCTTAAGTGGACTGCCAGCTACCACAGCAGATGCTACAAATTGGTGATGAATGTCAAATCATTAGTATAGTTATTTTGCAGTTCTTACCATCATGAGGGAGGATTGGGTTTTTTTCTTGTTTGTTTTGTTTAGGTGGTTTGGTGGTTTTTTTCATGGTAGGTATTTTTTTTTTCAAACCCAAAAATGTCTTTGTTAGTTCTGATGACTGAAGACCCATCTCTTTTTTCTTCAGAAGACAGAAAGAAGATTAAAAAAAAGTTTTCATTGTTGTTGTTAGTTGTTTTTAATTTTTATAATGTACTATGTGCTATGGAAAACACCTCTGAAATTAATTATTTCAAATTAATATAATAATCATATGCCAATAAAATGCTTAGGTCCTCCAGTAGCATTAATAATAGATTACAATAAAAACCAAAAATAATATTAAGTCAAATCATTTATATTAAAAAATCAGGCAGGCAGATATTTTTAGAAATTCTTTCCACTGCTGTGTCATAGGGCTTCTGAGAAATTAGGTTTTCCAAATCAAGTATGTATCTCTTCTTTTGTGCCTCCAAGCTCACCTGTTACAGAGGTGGGAATTTTTTTAAGAGCTATCTATCTACTCAGTTTTGGAGCAGAGGTCTCAGATGCCCCTTCTGAGCAGAAGTACAGTAAATCTGACAGATGGAGCAGGTTAATACCTCCTAAGGTACCTAAAGTTTTACTACTCTAAGCTTTTAATTCTAAACATTTGTTGAGAGACTAACAGACAGACAGAAAAAAAAGAAGCACTGTATTAAAATCAGGCATTCCCAACAACATGACTTTCAAAGTAGTAAACTTCTATTCTGTATATTGGCTTCAGTCTCCATATGATTCTAAACTCAAGTCCAGTAAGAAGTGAAACCTAAAAAGTCTAAATTGCAAAGAAATGTTAGCTTGATAAAGTATTCATGCCACCACACTTTCTGGGTACCTTAAAAAGGAAAGATCACAGTTTCTAGACAGACGGAGAAAGTAAAATACTGTGTTACTACTGTAGTATTCCAGTCAAAATATATAATGACACCTAAGAAATACCTCTGAATCAAAGGCAAATATTTTTCGTACTTTTTCAGCTTTTTCCTACAAGCAACTCTCCTGTAGTGGAGTTGGAACAAACTGAAATCTGTCTATGACCTTAACCCACTTTAGGGTATTACATAGACAACTAAGTGTTATACAGCATGAAAAGAACATACCCCATTCTTCCATGGGTTCCAGATATATGTTGAGTAAAAGGACAGACAAACTACCACAGAGTCATCCCGCATGTAATAGATCTTCAAGAATATTAATATCAAATAGTTATATACAGATCACATTGGAAATATCAATAGTATTGACAACAGTTAATGAAGCTAAGAACAAAAGCATCTGATTCCCATCCATTATTAAATGGATTCTTTGGTGATTATTTTTTATATCAGTACTGTAAAGTTCTTAACATAGTGGAATCAACCAGGACTGATTAGTGTTGGAGTACTGTTAAACAGCATTATTTTAGGAAAATAAAAGAAAATTAACAGAAATTCAAGACATTGTAATTATTGTGAGAAATTTGTGGTTTTACACCCAAAAATTCAGTCCGAAGCACCTTTCCTGGTATAAATGGAAAGGCATCCGTGGAGATCACCTAGTCCAACCCTCTTGGTCAAAGCAGGATCAGATACAACATGTCACTCAGGGCTGTGTCCAGTCAGGTTTTGAATATCTCCAGCTGTGGAGACTCAATAACATCTCTGGGCAACCTGTTCTGATATTTCATTGTCTTCACATGTTTAAATGGGATTTCCTGTTTTTCAATTTGCACCCGTTGCCTTTGTCTTTTCACTGAGTACCACTAAAGAGTCTGACTCCATCTTCTTTACTGCCACCCATTAGGTATTTACAAACACCAGTAAGATCCCCCTAAGCCTTCTCTTCCCCAGGTTGAATAGTCCCAGCTTTCTCACCTTATCTTTGCATGCCATATGCTCCAAAGCCTTAATTACCTTTCTTGCTTTTCATTGACTTGCCCCAGTGGGTCCACGTCTCTCTTGTATTGAGCAGCCCAGAGCTGCACCCAGTGTTCCAGAAGTATCTCACCACTGCTGAGTGGAGAGTATAACCTCCCAGGAGCTGTTTGCATTTTTTGCCACAAGGGCACATAGATGGCTCAGGTCAACTAGTGCACCAGGAAGACCAAGGCCTTTTCTGACAAGATGTTCTCCAGCCATTCAGCCTCTAGTTTGTACTGGTGCATGGATTAAATGGTGTAAAGATTAAGAACTTTGTACCTTCATGTAAACTAGATATAGCCATGCAGATGTATAAACTGATGTACTGCATTCATAGATGTCTCCAGACTACCTGGAAAAGTTGTATATGTTTGATGTGTTAGTTTTAATAATATTGGTTTAGATAAATAACACTTTTAAAATTACCTTCTAGATATGAACACTAAATGTTTTATTAACAGAATATTCCAATAAAGAAAATAAGCATTTCTGTTCATGTTTATAAGATTGCTATGAGAATCAATAACTAAAGAGGCTGTGCTTTTTTGCCCAAGAATCACAATGCATTCCAAAGATGAGAACTAAAACTACTCAGTTGAGGACATCTTAGGAGTAAAGCATTAAAACTGTTATGGTTTGGTTTTGAGACTTTTTGCTACACAAACCCTTGTTCCTCTGACCACAGCTATGTTGAATATTATACAGCAGAAATGCAGCTCCATCTCTTACTAGAAAACTTACGCAAAATTTACAAATGACCATTTTATTCTGCATAAATTTGACTTAAAATACTACCTTTTTTTCCAAAAGATTGCAATAATTTTTCAATTAATATTTTTGGAGCTTATCTTACCTTTTTTACAGCTAAATATTCTGCCAACCTCCAATCACATAACTTTTCCCCATAGTCTCTGAAAAAGTTCTCCTTAGCCTCAAGACAGTCTTCTCTCAATGTTACCCCTTTAAAAGAAATCACTGTTTTTCAGAATTCAATTGTTTATAGCTAATGCAGAACTGACTAGTTCCTTTTACAGTTCTAGGCTAATAAAATAAATGTATTTTTCCTTCTGAAGGTTCACTAATACATTTCCTATTGCAGAAGGCAGACAGAAAAGTTTAATGTGGGATTAATCCAAATAAACATAGATGTACATATCTAAATTAGTTATTTCAGGCTCCTTTATCACCATTACATAGAAATAAGAATATAATGGTATGATTTGCTTGATCTATTTTAGATCTCTTTGGGATCATATCCAAGAAATAGTTCTTTTTCTCTGGCATTTATAAAGGGCACCAAGAGCGACTAATTCACATGAAGCTGTTCATGTGGTAGACATTTATTCCTACATAAGCAGAATTCCATGAGGAACTCCTATTGTGAAATCAGTTCTGCTGTGAAATCAGTTCTGCTGTTAAATCATAGAGTACCAGGTTGGAAGGGACCTCAGGGATCATCTGGTCCAATCTTAAATGCTCCCTGGCTGTTGATAGTTTACTGGTGTGCAGGCTTTGTAAATGAGTATATAGCTGAAGTGATACACTTCAGGAAATATAGGAAGATTAAGAGAAAGATGTCTGGAGTGGAACAGTATTTAAAACTGAAGTTTTCTTTTAAGTGCAATGTTATATTACAGTTGAAACTGCATTACCATATGGCTTTCTTAATACCACCTAACAGTATTTTGCATAAATTTAACTTATTCTTTTATGGGAAGGCCATATAAGAAGCCTGTGTCAATATTAATGGTAATACAGGTTTAATTCTTTTCACTAATATATTGGATTCCTGCTCAAAAAAGGAAAGTGTGACCACCAGGTCACTCGTTTTCTTCTTCTTTCTTTCATGATGTTATTTTCTTCTTCTGGACACTTTCCACCAGCTCAGATACTTCTGCGAAAAGAAAGAATGAGAAAAGTCTATTATGTCACAAGCGAAAGTTCAAAGAACATAACTTTAAGTAGAATAGAGGAATAGAATAAGTATAGAATTTCAGAAGAAAATCCAGTTAAAAGAAATGGAAAAAAATATTTTAATTAGTTTAATTAAATAGTGAAAATTTAATATAAATTACAGAGCAGATAACTTTATATTGATTCACTTGTTTTTTTAATCTCATTCTTCTTTTGGTCTTGACCTCATTGAAATCAATGAGAGGCTTCTTAAATAAAAAGAGAAGAAAATGTGTTATTTTTTGTCCTTTGTCTCACTGCACCTCTCTGCTCTTGTTTTGATGGCTCATTTCAATCCTTCTGAAACTGCTTTTTACAATTTATGTTTTGTTTTCTTTTGGGAAAGGCAGGATGTAAGAAAAGAGGAGGAAGAAAAAAATTCAAACCAATATTTGTTTTCTCATACTGACTTATTAGTTCTGAGTTATACAGTAGGAGATTACTAATAATTCCTTTTAAATACAAGGCACATAATTGTATCTTAGTATTAAAAGCTTTGCTTAGATGTAAGCTTTATCAAAACATTTTTGAGGAGAAAATTAATGAAAGAAGACAATATTGATTTATGCATGACTTAGTTTATAGTCATTTAGTTGGCCGTCCACATAATTATATTGTAACACCATAACAAAGGTAAATTAATTATTGTTGTTTTTTATTGTTTAAAGAGATATTGCTAGATTCACTAGTAGTAAAAGATAGACAAGAATAGATGGTTTAAACCTCCTAGATGTTAAAATCCTTGAAAGCTTTGGGTTAAGTAAGAAAAAATAAAATAAAACATTAAATAAATAAGAAAAATCCACCAGTAGTCTGTATTATTTACATCAGTTTTGTCTTTCATTAGATTTTTGTTTCAAATGTCTATTTGCTGTCCATTTATTGTTGATAGCAACAATATTTTCCTTTATTATATTATCTTTCTCTAGGTAAAATGTCATCTCCTTCAAAGAAGTTAAGATTTTTTCTTTACCAATTTAATAGAATCCTAATAGCAGTGATCCATGACTTGTAGATCAGAAGGTGATCGATGGCTACCTGCAAGTGTAATAATGTCATTGCCTGAAATAAAAATATAATTCATCTAGTGTGATATTCAGATTGACTTCTAAATCTCTGACGTGTCACACAGATGCTATATTGGCTGAAAACTCTAACACTGCTAATTATTATTCATGTTTTCCACAGTAAATATTTGAAGCAATTTTTAGCAGATTCCTTAATACTTTTGTTATATACTACGGTATCCATCAGTTGAATTCAGCTCCCACTAAGAGTGTCCTAATTTTTAAGTTTACTCCTTACATCATCAACTTCTAAAAGGCGCTTAGGGAGTTATAATTTACTGTCAGTCCACCAAGACTTGTCAATACACCAGAGTAGCAGAAGCAAGTGTCATATACAAGTAATGTTACAGTTAAACAATCATAAAGTTGATTTGTATCAGCATTGTCATTCTCATCTTTTATGCAAATAAGCCTAGCTATACTGTATCTGTGTTTAGACAGATTTTACTTGATATCTAATCATATCTTCACATGGTTCTACTTACGCAAATTTTCTATTAAAAAAACCCACCACAACAAACAATCAGAAAACCAGAAGATTGCAGTCTGATTTAATATAGATATATATGCAATAGGTATATGTGGCACTTAGAAGGTTCCACAGGAAAGACAGAAAAAAATGGCAGAAGTTGAGTAAAAATATATGGGGAAGGAGAAATATGCTAATTTATTTTTTTAAAAAAAATCATTTGGATTTGCCATCCATAATTCTGTATGAACTTTATCAAAATGGAAGAATTCTGAAAGGAAAATCTGCATGGGGGAAGGAAAATAATTCACCTTTACTACCGAAATGCATATTAATTATTCAATTCATGGACAGTGTTACAATTTTACTGTCAAACTTTGGTATAAAGAGATATTATCTCATTTCCTGCCTTTACATTTTCTGCATTTCTACCACTTTTTAACATGAAAAGAAATTTACCCCTACAACAATAAGTTCTTACAACCTGTCTGTAATTTGATGGTGTTAGAAAACCTACTAAAATTAATCTGACAAAATTAAACCGGCATTATTAGTAGGCAGAGAAGCTTTCTATTTTTAAAAAGGGACTAATAACTTAGTTTGCATTGTGAAATAAAATTTCCATGGATACATAGTAAAGACACTGTGAGACATTTCCTCTATAGAGAATTACTGAATGTAAGTAGGAAAAAATGATAGTATAATATATACATATGTATATTTGTAGGTAGATTATTAAGTATTATAGTTAGCTTTGTTCTCATTATTACTGAAAAGATAATTTGAAAATAGAAAACATTTTCAAGAACTTCAACATTTTCAAGCAGAGTATGAACATTTGTAAGTTAGGTGTTTAAACAAATTTAAATACTGTAAAGTGAGAAGGAGCAATTCTAAGTTGTAGGGAAAGCTAGTCATCAGGAACCTAAACTTAGTATTCACAATGTTATTGTGTACACTCAAGGCGAATATCTAAGCCCTTATTAGTGGAGATCTGGAACTTTGTCCATTTGCATAAGGACTGGTGAGTAATATGATTTGAAGCAGCATCCTTCATCACAGAGAACTGCTTTCTGTGATATTCACAAGGTACTGGTTAAGGCAGGACCTCAGGAGATCCACACTGTTTATCAGCATCTTTAGTACTTATATAAGCTGCATTGTTTCCAGCTTGTAATTTCGTTATATATATTTTTACATAGTAAATATATTCTCCTAAAAAGTGTCATTTTAAGCTGTTTTATCCACCTATTTTCTACTCCTTTTACCTTTTTATTTACATTAATATGTGTTTATTGACAGTGTTAGTCAGATTCATCCCAACTAATAATAAATATTACTTAATAACAACATTAATTAGTAATTAGACACCTGCTACAGCATGAAAACAACTCAAAAGCACTGTTCAGATGAATTATACCTTGAGTACACCTCCTCAGCACTAACTAAATGAACTACCTGGTATGAGCTGGAAAACAAAAAAAACCCAAACAAATAATAGATGAACTGTGTTCTACAGATGCTCCTAAACTTGCACTTTTGTAACATATTTGGGACAGGAGATCACAGGGTGATAGAAACCCTGGAGGCAATTGGGTTGCACATAGATATCAAGAAAGTCCAAAAGTCTGGCTTGCAGCTGTGTGATCAGCAAGGCTGTTGGTAGTTTATACCAACAGTCTAATTTAGAAAGCAATAAATTATTAAAACAATGGCCTCTGAAGAGGGCAGAGGGAGACATCATGGACATCTGATGCTATGTAGAAGGCTGAGCTCAAGGTAGAGCCATTACAGGAACAGCCAGGACCTGACAAGTTGTCTGGTCAGAGAGACCATCCCATTCCTGTACATCCAGGACATCGGTCAGAGATAGTTTGGAAGCTCTGGGTCTTTGAGGTGTCCGAGTTGGGTGTGGGGGGAATAGAAATTCTAGAAGTGAAATTGCTATCTGCCCTCTGACTCCATCCTGCTGAGTAAAGAGATTTTAGATTGTATGTCAGAGAGTCATGGGGTTGTGTCATTGTGTCTACCTCATTCCTAGTTGCCCAATGACATCTGAGCAAAAGCTAGCCACTGTAACATCCATTTACAGTCTGCAGAGAAAAAGGAGCCAAAAGAACATTTTTTTTTTTCAGTGGAACTTAGATGTTTCATTGCAGAATTGTCCTCTGGGTGTTCCTACTCTTTCCAGTTTCAGTGTAAGTGAACATAAGTGTTTAACTCAGGGAAAAATGTCTTTCATTTATCTTCTGCAAAAATTACTCTGAAGTCAGCTAATATATACCCAAGAATAGATGAGCATTTTGTAATCTGAGTGTCTAGAAACACAAACACTGATTTAGCCCTGCTTTTCCAAGAATCTTCTAATAATACCATTCCCCACAACCTGTATGACTACTAGGTCAGGAATTACAGACATATCAGTGATAGACAACACTAATATAAATATTAATAGATGTAATGTTTTCTTTTAGGATTCATTTCTAAATAAATGAATTTTAATCACTAAAGTCATTCAGGTTACCCTGATGGTACGAAATAAGTATAACCTCAGCATAAGCAGTGAGTTCAAACATCAAATTTTTTTTATAAAACAATATCCTTCATACAAAAATATGAAAATAAGAATTTAATGGAAGGCATGGAATAATCCATAATTTATTATCTTCGGATAATTTCCAAATAATGTGTTGGACTCAGCAGTCAAAATGTCACATGTTTTAGACGTGAAAACCACCAACTATCCCCTGCCTATATACTAAAACTTTCATTTTATTCTGCATCATCCCTTATGCATTACCAATACATAGATCTGTGAGCTAAAACGAATGTCACTGCTTTAAGAGTGTGTCAGTATAGTAACCATGGTGTCCCTGCATCACCATAGATCTGTGAAATCAAAAAACAGACTGGACCCCAGAGGAATTTCATAGAAATATGTTCACCTTCCCACAGTATTGCTAAAATCTGCAAATTATTAAAATAAGAACATATATTTGTATGTGTGTGTATATACATATATACACATGATATATGTGTGTGTATATATATATATACATGATACAAACCTCCCAATTCAGAAATTTGAAACTGATTTGTAATGGTTTATTAATGCTAAAATTAACATGAAGTATAAATATTTGAAAGAATTCCAATGTCCTTCTAAGAACACTCCATAGTCATAACTTTTTTTTCTGGACAATAATAGGCAGGCTATTCCAATAGTTTGTGAAATACAGCCCTTTCTCAGCTCTGACATTTCTAGCATATTTCACTGAAACCTTCCTTTTCAATATAGTTTCAAGTAAAATAACCCCCATGCATCAGTTGAAAATTAATCAACCTGAAGCTTGGGCATTTGTCAACATTCAACACACTTTCAACAGAAGAAAGTCATAAAATCTGGTTTCTGAGCTACAAATAACATTTCTGCTCTGCGTTTACCTTCTTAGGAAAAAAAAATGTTTTAAAATGTCAACTCTCTCAACATGACATAGCATAATCACTTTATTCTTGTAATCAAGCATGAAACAAAGAACAAAAAAGACTCAATACAAACATACAAATACCCCAAAGGAATGAAAAACTGTTTTTCCAGTTTCAGGAATGGTATCTTGCACAGGGAGACATCAGAGGATACTGCTGATTAGCCAAAGACTGATTTCTTCTTATTTCACTGTTTTTCAGTCTGACGCAAATAAATTCTCCCTCAGCTACTCCGAACTGTCCAGGTAGGATCCAGCTGTGTTAACACAGTCGTATGTTTGAATTAATAAGTCCTGCTAAGAGTAAGAGACTGTGGAGACCTACCAAAGGGGTGTGAAGTACAGGTCTAACCACAATTTCTTTTGCGGGAAAGAACCTTACCTTTGTAGAAGTTCCATTTATAGCATATGAAACAGGATGGCCTGTGCAGATACTAATTACTGCATTTTCAGGGGGAAAAAAAGAATACAAAAAATTCCATTGATTGTTAATAAGCTGCCTTTGTAGCTTTTATTCAGATATATAGTCATTAAAGCATTAGTAGAATTCTTTTCTAAATTCTTTGCGGAGTATGTCTTACCAGTGAGAAAATGATATGGAAGTTCAGTTCAGCAACTATAAATGTCATTAACAAAATATGTATTCTTCAGACTTAATTAGACATTACAATATCAAACTGTTGAAGGTCCAAGAGATAATAAAACGTAACTGTCACTACCAAGAATATAATAATATCTTCATAATTTTAAACAGATTACATATAAGAAATTACAGTAAAGACATAAGAATTTGCAAGTGGGGTAAATCATGTATCTTGTCAAATGATGAAATGACTTGTGTGAAAACATGAGCAATCTATTTCTAATTATTTTCCTTCTTAGTATCTACATCTCTCTTCTAACTGAGTATCAAAATTCACTTCAGTTATTCTGAAGCATATGGGTGACTCTTCATTTTTATACAAGCATCATGTGCTTACTTTTTAAATCTATGAACATTTCTCCAGAAGTATACCTTTGTACAAGAAAGTCCAGATAATCAAACAAAAATATCAAGGGGACCATGACAAAATCTCTGATATGTATCATTCATAAGGGTAAAGTTCTTCTTAATTCAATCAAGTCATATGCTTGCTTGACCCACCCTTAGCAAGTGGCCTGGACAACGCCACTTAATATAAGTGAGTATAAACTGTGTGTATATGAATCGAAATTATGAAACTGTCTGAAAGAATGTTTGCCCCAAATTGATCATGTTAAAGAGGAAGCCAGCCCTGAGTGGGATTAAACAGTAACTGATGAGAGAGACAAAGAGACTTTTGAAGGAAAGAAGGAGGCAGCTGGAAGAGAAGTCTAAAGAAAACATGAAAATACTTAACATGGGGAAAGGGAGAAACCTTGCAGTGGAAGCAGCAGCAGTCAGACCTGGTTTGACATTGCAAGACATCACCCTGCGGCGTGATGACTACTGTCCAGGCTGGGGACAACAACATCCCCAAAAGCTGCCATGAGCCACTACACTCCAGCTAGTTGGGTGGCACTACAGGGTGCAACACATGTGGACCAACACCTCAGCTGTGTGTTTTGTCTCACGGGACACTTGCTCTCCAGAGTGTGTTCTACAGGTTGTAGGGAGCAGTACAGGCAAATCTTGAACACCTATGTCTTCCCCTGGAGGGGAGCGTGCACCCTGCACTCCCAGGGAAGGAGCTTGCTGGTAACCTACAAAGTCTTTGAGAGAGGGGTTGTGCATCTGTGTGTGTGTGTATGTGTTTGTGTTGGGGGGGCGATGAGAACATTTTGGAATTAGTTATAAAAGGGTGCATAGGAATTTTTCAATTATTATTTCATTATTATTTCATATATTCATTCATATATTGTTTCAGTTATTTCATGTGTCTAGTATTGGGTTTATTGGTATATTGATACTACTGATATTGATCCTGAACATGTAGTTCACTGATTTCTGGTTAATTACAAGTTAATAAACCTATGAACCAATTCAATCATTTTTGTTTATTTGCTTGCTTGCTTTAAATGAGTTCTACCTTTCAATAATCATATAATAAAATAGATTAACATCATACAGCAGTAGTTAGTGAACTATCAGCAAAAAACTACTACTACTTACATCTACAAAAAAATGATTGGCCATGCCACAATGCTACACAATATGCTTTATTTACCTTAAAGAACTTTGACAGGCAAAACTGATGAACAAAAGTTCTCTTAAAAAATAAGCACATATTATGTAACCCAAGTTGGTTACCTCAAATTTGATACATTTAATATCAATAGAGTTTTCTAAAAATGCCTCATAAAATCTGTAGAACAAGTTTTTGGGCAATTTGCCAGCATTGAATCACATTCTACGATGAACACGTAATTACAGAATCCCATAGCCTACCAGTTGACTTAATTGCCTCTTAATTGACATAGGTTTTTCCGAAAAAGATATTTATATTTGCAGATTGTTAGACCAAAAGGATGTTGAACATTGTACTTCATGACTCATTATGGGTTCTGTTGATAACATGGGGGAAAGCTAAACAGCAAGAACTGCTGACACTGATGTATCCAGGTCATTCAGGAAATCAATGACATGCCCTGTCCCACAGTGGAATCACTCAAACTCTAGGGAGCCAGCCACCCTTCTCTCCACGAGTTACTGCCAGAAATACTCCCATTCTCAGCTTTTGAGACATGAAATTTTCCAAATAAATTTCCCACCTAATATGTTCATCTACATGCCTTTAGGAAAGTTGGCCAACTTTTCTCTGGACATACTGAAAATTTTAACTTAAGGGTCAAAGTTTCAGTGGGACCTAAAGTACTTGGGTCTTTCTGAAAATCTGAGTTTAAAGGGATAAACAATGTAGACTAAAATGTGAAACACATTTTCAGTGTCAAAAGGAGGCTTGCAGGTGAAAACTTTTGATGGAATGCAATAAAGTAATGATTTGGTGAAAATAATTCCCCTTCAGAAATCGTTTGGAAGGCCTCTTGCAAAAGAATTAATATCCAGAATATCAGACAAATATTTTAAAGCTGATGAAATATTTGAAAGTATTGATGTATTTTTAAAAAGAAGTTCCACTTTTTTTTTCATTTTATCATCAACAAGCTACAAAGCTCCAAACACAAACCTGTATATGTGTGTGTGCCCTCACACATACACTTGTATTTGTGAAGGAGTGAAGTTGCTCTCCTTTCTCCTCTCTTACTACCTTCCTCTTTTTTTTTCTTTCTTTTTTCCCTTATGTCATTGGGAGTTAGGTTCTTTTTCTTCTTCTCAGTGACTGCTAAAGAAGGCCTCCTTTCTTACTTGAGGCTATATTCTAGCAACAGATTTAAATACTGCTCTGCAATAGCAGTCCCCGTCCCTGATTTTTAACTCACAGGCAAGTAAAGTGAATTTGTCAAGGGTTGCTTGCAGCTTTGGGGGAAAATAGAACCACATACAGCAGCCAGCCGACTGCAGTGTCTCTAAGAAATTGATCTTGTTCTGCTGTGACAGAATAAGACTTTGATGATAATGACATTTCCAGCTGCAGACAAAATCCTTTTTAATTTATTTGAAAGGCGAAGAGGCTGAAATGATTTTCTAGTCCAGGATGTGCTCTACAGCTTGACTTACTTCTGAGGACTAACTCTAGGTTTAGGGGCAGGTGTGGGGCTCCTACTGACATGACCCTGTAGAAACGGAAGCATTCCAAGCAGTTGGAGTTTTTTAAATTATTCATGAAATGCTTTTCCATAGAGATCACATCCTTCAGTCTATTACTTGAGAACTAAATTAGAAGGGTAACAGCAATGCTGCAGAGTGAACTGACAAACTTTAGGAAACTGTGAGATACAGATGAGGCAGAAGGGAATAGAATCCATTAAAAAAATGCAAATTATTTTAATTTCTCCTGTGCCTTTCTCATATTGGTGATGTCATCATGTCCAGTTCCATGCCAGCCTAACAGTAATCTTTTTTCTTTTCCCTATTGATTTTTGAATGTTTTTCATTATTTTCATGCAGGCAGCTGTATGCTGTCTTACGTGAGGATTTACAGAATGCCCTAAGGTCCAATGTCATCTCCAGATACCTGATGCTATTTCAAAGCATCAGATAATTTTGCCCTCATATTAAAAAGTGCTTCAACTTCTAAAATTACTGGTATGTCACCTCAATCAATAGAGAATAGGAACTTTTTTCAAAGTAATAAATGAAAGAAACAGATGATTTCTCTTGTAAAAAGTTTTTTGTCACTTTCGTGAAAACCTGGGAGTTCTGAGACGTAAATCTGTTTCTGATCCTCTAGACAGCAATGCCTGTGCAATTATTATTTTCAAGGTTTAAAAGTGACATTAAAAAGCTTTTATGTGCTTAAATTTATATTTTTTTAATCCTATCTTCTGACATTAGCATTCCAGTTATGCACATGCAATTTGCCCATGAATGACTGGTGAGAAGCAGTTTAAAAATATGTTCAAATTCTTGGAAGATTTTACAAAATCACACTTAAAAGGGCCAAGTTCTCAAATATTATAATTTTTTTTGACACAGATTTAAAAAAAACCCCAAAGTCCTAGAAGAAAAAAAAAAAAACAAAACCACAAATGCTATCCAAGGAAGGGAAAGCAATTCTGCTTTCTTACCTCTAGGAGAGCTTGGGGATTTTCTGTGGGAACAGCTATTACTAAGGAGCTTTCCTTCTCTAGTCCACCTGATCTGAAGGCAAAGGGCAGCTAGTACAATCAAGTTCCTGCATGTTATATTTGCACTTCTAGTGTAGACAGAGAAGTGCAAAAACTGTATCTACCTAAGCACATTTCTTCCAGTAGCCCATGATTGATGTCTGTGTGGTTTCATTACTCTTTTCATTCTACAAGTCTCTATTCAGTCCATCTGGAATTACTAGTAGGGATTGGGCATGCCAAAACAAACTGTATTGCCTCCCACTGTGGCTCGATTTCAGTGTGGGCTTGTCTAGCGGGAAGTACAAAATGTCTCAAAGGCAACAAAGTGTATTATGACTCAACATAACTAGTAGTCTGTGCACACCAGATGCTTAGTTACTATTGTTTAGATTTTTTGCTCATCACTTGAGGAAGAAGTCGTGCAGATATATGTAAACTTTCTCTCTCTGGTGGCAAGGATGTGCTCAAGTAACCAACTTTTTGATCTTTGAAAACTCTCTGCAAAATAAGCATATGCATTTTGCTCCTTGTTCAGAGATAAGTCTTGCAACTGTATCCTGGCACTTTGAGATTATGTATGATTGGAATGAAAGTAACGAAGGTACAGAGATTGGTTTTATAAAATACTTATGTAAAACAACACTGCCATAAAAATACAATTTGATATTTAAACTTCATATTTGCATTGAAATAAAATTTTCCATTGCGTCTTTGTGTGCATGCATCTGTGTAGATATAGACATATAGTTAAGGATAGATAGATACGGATATAGACATATATAGGTAGATAGATAGATACGTGCTTTTAAAGAAATAAAAATAAATAACACATGCAGAGAACTGTTTCAGCCTCAGCTGGTGTGCCTCTCTTTTCAAAGATGGAAATGTGTACTGTCCTTTAAAAAAGTCATGAGAGGAGGGCACATGTAAAGAACTGAGGAATTCTGAAAAATGAAGCATTACAAATAAATGATTAACATTGTTAATGTTTATGTAGGGCAATTGGACTAAAAATGGGAAAAAAAATGTAAATAATTTCACATTTACACCAGAGGGACAAGGCTCACAATAAGAAATTGTCTTTAAGATAAATAAATAAATAAATAAATAGGAAAAAGGTACAAAGTACCCAAAAGTACTGAAAAGAAACACCACTGACCATCAGAGATCACTTTTTCAACTATGAAGATGATAGATTTCCTAACACAAATAAGACTTCTGTCTATATAAGTTTTAGTATCCCCTAATTGAAAAAAATTCAATGTATTTGCTCCATTTTGTCTTGTGTACTTCAGCCCATAAGGTCACACCAACCTTCTTACCAGCCTCTTAACAGCCAACAAGCAGAGCTATAGCTCTAGTAGGAGATGCCACCTTAGATTAATGCAAGTTAAATTTGTCTGCAATTTTTTATACTTCTGTCTCTTGTGTTCACTTTAAAGTTTCATTTTTATCTCAGAGCATCCTTGGTCACACCACTCCTGATACTTAAGGGAAATATTTGAATGCATTTTTAGTTATAATTACTTTGCTAGAATTTGTGAGAGATCAAAAGACAATGTGTCCCAGGAATTACGTGTGGATCAGTGTGAATACATAATCGTCTGCCTTAAATGTACTCCAAAAATACTATAACTTACATTTCAGTTTTACTATCTATGTTAGACATTATCTCCCTTGAAAAAGGATCAGCCAAAAATTTGGATTTCTCCTATTCTAACAGAAGAGCAATCAGAAGCTTTTTGATATCCTGATCATTCATGGAGTAGATAATTTTGAATTATGCATGAGGCTTGTACATTTTTTATACTGCAGTGTGAATGTCATATCTTTACATTGCTGGCAGTTTGTATTGCAGTCTCCAAAAAAAGGTAATATTCTTTGGACAGTAAGAAGTTCAATATATGGGGACTTTTGTACTGATGCATAAGAAAAAAGTAAAAATACTGTAACTAATTTTGCAAAATTTTGGAAAAAAAGAAAAAAAAACACAAGAAGACATGTAGGAAATATAAGAAAGTATAAAAATTTCCAGTCTGTTTCCCCCAAGATTTTAAAACAAAGTATCTCTCTAGAACATTTTTTTTCTTTTGTAATACTGTAATTTTAATTAATGTGAAGGGGTCTTACTAAAATTCTTGTTTTCCCTCTGTCTTCTGTAATTCTGCCATTAAAGTGAAAAATCCTTCACACAGACAACAATACATCAAAATCTACATTATGATCTTGAATTTACTCAAGTCTGAGGAGGCATTATTCTTTGCTGAATAAAACCTTTTAACAGACTACTGTCAAATAAAGGAATCATTATTTCCAGAAAGTTAACATTTTTCGTATTATTAAAGGTGAAATGTAAAATAAAATATGCTCAGAAATGTGCCTGAGACATACCTGTTTCAGATCAGCGTGTACCTGCAAAGTGTGCACAGTAATCATAACAACCATTTTTGTCCATGCCACATCTCATTAAAAGGACCTTTGTGTACAACTGTGGAGGACAACCGTATCAAGTCTAATACATTCTGAAGTCAGCACAGTTTGAGGCAGTGACAATTTAGCATGGAAGCTGCTATTAGATTGTATAAATTATTCATATTTTTAGCAAAATTCTCATGTGGAAAGCAAGGACTGTAAAAAAGAGTTAGACAATGTGAAGCATACCATAGTAAGCAAGTCCAAATTGTTTGATACACTCACAGCATCATAGGAATACTAGACTTCATTTAAATAACATAATAAATATATATATATAAAAAAATATATATATATATAAAAATATATTTCAGGAAGATAGTTTCAGAACTGTAAATAAAAATTGTTTACAAAAAGGAGAGACAAGAGAGTGAGATTAGTTTTCAAAACTAATAAAACTTAGTTGTAAAACTAAGTAATTAGTTTTACAATATAGGGGATGGTATCCATAGCTGCAGCAAAAAATTACTTTCTTAAATGTTCCTCATAACTTGAGTGTTTAGGGATATTAGGGACAGCCACTGACTACAGCAGCAGGAGGAATTCTTTCTGCCCAGCTGCTGGAGCCCAGTCCAGTGCCTGGGGACCCAGAGTCTCTGCTCAGACTGAGGGATGTAGTTGCTGCTTTCCCCTTGGCAGGCCCAAGGAGTAGCGAAGCTGAGCACGTATCCCAGAGATACACACACACAGAAAAGACACTAACAAGGCTCCACGGGTCCCTGACTCATCAGCTGATCCAGCTTTATGCTCACTAGCAAACATGCAGAACTTCCACACTCATCCCACAGGCACCCCACATCCACAGGACCCCCTGAATACCAGCACAGATGCTTTGCCTGCCTGATACCCTTGCATGGACTTGGGGCCTCCTACTCCCTGCTGGTCCAGTTTGGAGTTTGCCAGTGAATCCACACACATGTGCCACACACACCCTGTTTGAGGCAGGTAAACACTTGTTCCCAGAAGCTGGCACTTACTGATTTAAGTGTTGCTGGACAAATGAAACTCAGTACCACTTCTTTCCATTGTTTAAAATGGAAAAGATAATAGATAAATATAATAGAAATATAACAGAGAGATAACAGAGATCCTTTTAGACTGATTGGTAGCTTCTAAAAAAAAATTCTATTAAAAAAAAAATCTATAAAATGCTCTAAAAACATTAGCTGGTTTATGTGGAATGGGGAAAGTCTGTGACGACCCTTAAAGCAAGGAAGCAAGAGAAGGACACAGAGCACACATTCATCTTAAGTTTAAAAAATAAAATAAAATAGTCCTCTAGCTTAAGCTTATGTTCTGTGTATGAGAGACAGAAAGAGGGAAGGGGGGAGAGCAAGAGAGCAAGCATAATATAGCATTTAACTTCCAAGTTACCAATTATTTTATAAAATTTACATAAATACAAGATTCTCAATGATGATTTTATTTTGTGTGTTTGATGAATAGAAGTGATCAAGTATGGGAAAGATACTTTCAATATGCTCTGATTATGGTAAAGACAGTAGCATAAGCACAGTCATTACTGGACAACAAAGAACTAACAGAGAGACCTCTTAAAATTACCCCAATATTAATAAACAGTTACTGTCTCTTGATTGAAGCTCGCACCTTCTTAGACACAAAGCTAATCACCAGATAATTGCTAATCCATAAAATCACACATCATTACTTCCAGCCTTCATGGAACTGCTTACTTAAAAATTGTGATGTTACTTCTAGCAAGCAATAAAGATGCATTAGTGTAAAATGGTGTTCATATTGTTTATTTCACATCTCTTTTTTTGATTTTTTACTAAAATCTTATTAATTTCCAGCTTGTCAACAAACACGTAGAAAAAGTTCATTTGTAAGATTAGCTGAATCACTGACTCCTACCTGCTTTACAGTAGAAGTGTGTTTATAAAGCTGTATTCTGTTAAATTAAAGCTTTTAAACCACATTTTGCCTGGAGAGGGCAATTTTTGGCTTGTCTGTGTGAGATGCACACAGGAAATTTTAAAAGTCATGTAGCTAAGTGTCATCCTTACTGTTTGCTTTTTCTGATTTACCATTTATTTATCTTCTGTTTATTATTAGCCCTGTCAATAACGAGTGAGCTCTTGTATAGTAATGAATCTACCAGACCTTTTTTTGGTGTATATTTTTCTAGCATACTATGCTTTCCAAAGACTTAGCAGGTTTGCATATCGATGTTTTTCCTGGCAGACCCCTAAGAGACTCATTTCTCAATAGCAACACCAAACCCTACAGTATAATGCTTGACTTATTTTTCTATCAACTATTGTTCTATACCTATATGTATTTGTTGCCGTCTAGAGGATACAGCGCTGACCCTGCCTGCTCAGTGTGCAGGGCCTCATGCCTGCAAGCACTAGGGCTTTATAAGACTTATCCCTGCGCCTTTACTTGTCATATCAGCAGCTTCATCTGCAGAAATACATTCTGACTGAGTAAGCCTGAGGTAGACAATGCTTAATTCTCCATTACAAAATTTTCCAGGAAGAGAAGAGAGATTCAGCCGCAGGGCATCCATCCTGTCAGCACCCTATTATCCCAACACACCGTTTAGTCTGTTACTGGTTTTAAGCTGGCCTTATTCAGTCTGATTATCATGTTAGAGCCTTGCCCTGGATCCCTGTACAGCAGTACACAGCATATTTTTATTCAGCTGCTATTCTGAGACTCCAGGTTTGTCTTTCTTGTACCTGCTTATTGTCTACCTATGAACAAATGAAGTTCAGAAGATTGCCAATACTTAAATTAGATGTTACAAAGTCAAAATGCGAGCCAGTTGTAAAATAAGAAGAAAAACAAAATGAAATAAAGTAAATCAAAGGAGAAACAACTGTTAATAAAAAAGAAATGATAGTTCCTTGGTTTTATTCTTTCAAAACTGACAGAATAGATCCATGTTCTGCTTTGATATGCAGCACAGTCACATATAACAATATGTTGTATCACAAAGATCACACATAATTTACCGTTTCCCTCCACACATTTTTTATCCCCCAAGGCTTCTAGCACCTTATAGTAAACGTAACACATCAAATAAAATGATCGTAGACCACAGCATCAATATCCAGCACAAAGAAATAAGGAGAGATTAAGGACATTAACAACCTATAATTTATTAAACATACCTCCCATTTTATAAAGTTATTGCTAAGGGGCTTATAGACTATTTGTCAAAGAGATCTATTTGTCAAAACCTCATTGTAATTCTGACTGCATCCAGCTGAAGATGAGAACGGTGACAAAGTTTTACAAAACATATCTGGGTTTTCAAAGGACCAAAAAGCAGAATAAGTAATTCAAATGGAAAGTCAGTAAAAGTTTGGAACATTAAACTGTTTTGAAAATTTCAGATTTGAATTTCTAAGAATGCTTTTAGTGTTCAGTAACTTTGTTCCGTGTTCATTCTTCATGGAAATTATACAATTGTCTTGAGTCTGTTGTCTCCTTTTTTCCCCCCTGTAAAACAATGTATAAAAGTATGCTAATGCTCTAACAAAGAACACTTTTACAAATCACATTTTCTTTTTAGAATTACAGGATATTGAAGAGTATTTTAGCCAGCCAACAGTATGAAAAAAAAAATGGCTTCAGACAATAAACCTTATGTCATTCTGACTACATCTATTAATCAACTATTGAGGAGAAACTGTTCACTTGATTAAGATACATAGATGTGGTCTCTTGCTTCTTCTAAGTTATAAAATAAAGTATAAAGAAAAATTATTACATTCTGAAATGACTTCTTAATTTATCATGTGACTAGCACACCTTTACAATCTTGGAAAACATATCAGTATGAAGCTTTACACTGTTACCCAGGCCTAGTCCATCAACGTTCTTATGCCATCAAGGGTTAATGGCTGTGTCTTACTGTTTTTTTTTGAGGAATGCACTGAGAATATCCTCATAAAGAAATTGCATGATTTTGTCTATAAAAGCAGCAGACCTGTAAATAAGCACTGTAAATAGGCTTTATGCAGAGGGAGTCATTCTGTTGAGCAGGTAGGATCCTGTATGCCCAAGCACGCCCTGTGCCTTAGTGTGGTAGGAGTTGAATTTCACATAAGCTAGCAAATCTAAGCAAGGTTTCTAAAACCTGTCTATAGGTGTCTATGGGATGAATTAAGGTAGAATGGACACCAAGAACCTTAGTTTTAGGACATGGGCATTAATTTTTGCAGTTTATTTTACTTATTTAATTTTCTAAAATGTTGTACCTGTTCATTAATCTGTTTCTTTTTTTTTTTAATTAGGCAGTTTAACTGCAAAATTATGTATTCAAAATATAAACATTTTATTTCTTGGAAATCTAAAGGACAAAGCAGAATTATTAACAGTTAAAAAATATTTAACCTTTTAAGAGGAAGTATATATTATGTAGTATTTTTCTAAGACCCTAATTTGTCAGAATCTAAATCAGATAAACTGTCAGAAGACTGGTTTCTGAAGCCATTGTTTCTGCATTCAATCATTTTCTAAAAATAAGCATTCTTTTTAGTAAATACTTCCAGAGGTATTCATATTAATTACATAAACAGATGTGAAAAAATGCCTTTTTAAAATCAGATACCTATCCTTCTATTTGTGACTGAGACTGCTTCAATAATACCTATTAGAAGAGAGCCAAGTACCTTTAGTAGCATTCAGAGATGACACAGAGAACCTTAATTGGGAACCTGCCTGAAAATAATAATCTTTAAAAAGATTTCAGCTGAATCTTAATACCATTATTCAAATACATTTTGTCAGTGAACTGTGTATCTGAATGGGAACTTCACTCATGTTTCACAGTTGGTGCATCCATCCAGTAAGTGATCAGAACAATAGGCTTTTTTTTAAGATTGGACAAGAACTTATTCTTTGATAAAATAACCAAAGGATTAACTCACCTTCCTTCAAAGTTGAACAGCTAGATTTCTATCTCACATAATAGAACCCTATTCAGAAAAGTAGAGGGTACCTCAGATGAAGGCACTTCGTCCGTTCTTTTGAAGCTAGTCTCCCATGCAGGCAGGAAAGCAAATGTGTAAGGTTGAACTGAGACCAGGTAAAAGGAAACTCACATGATCATTCAAGTGCAACATAAGGTTCAGGAAGCTTCTTGACTACTAATTGACAACAACTCAGACTGTACCATTGAAATGATCGTCCTACACTTTTACTGTTTCACATACTCTCCCTATAGCATTAGTTCCTCCTGCCTACTGTCAGAGGATGACCAGTGGATTAGCTGATGGCACCCAATGTTTGTTTTTTCTGTTAGAATAACTTTTAAGCCATTTATGTGAGAGAGGAGAAAGTGTGGTTCTTATCCCTGTTCCCTGGATATTTCCTGTTTATATCCAATGGCAGTCTGACTGTAAAGTGTGCATCTATTTCTCCAGACTAAAGTAGTTCTAACTGGGCACCTAGAGACTTCTGTATTTTAAAACATTTACTATTGATTTTATATACCTTCTGGAATTAGTTTGAGATTCATAAGAGAGAAATTGAATCACTACATGAAACCACCACCCCTTGTGGTTTTCTGATCCATAGTTTTAGCTAAAGTTTGAATTTTATTATCCATGTGTACATTTTAGCTCAAACTTTTACACAAGTCTGGGCAAACTTTCATCTCCCTAAGAGAGAAACTAAGGTGTAGACTGTCCTATTGACAAGGTGGACCAAGCACATTTGAAATATTGTATTCAAACCTGAACACAAGCAACAAAACATAGCACAGAAGTTTCTTACAGTACCAGTTTGGATGAATGGAGTATATTTTTCTCAGACAAAATCTGACCTAAGGTATATATGAACATTTTAATGCAATTTGCATACAAGGGCTGGAGATGAGAAGCTGGCCTTCATAAACCTTGAGAAAAACATTCTGGTTTTAGACACACACAGTGAATGTTGCACCAAACCTCTTACTATGGGTGCAAGGACATATAAAAGACAGGAGCTTAATATTGGTCTAATTAAAACACTAATTGCCTAAACCAAACACATCAATTATTGTTACAGATACAGTTACAGAAGTTCAAATTATTTAATTATTACAGAAAAAAATTGTTAATAACAATTAAGACTGCTGTACATAAACTTTCTGGGTTGTATCCCTTTTCAGGGGCACATTTTCAGAATAAAGGGGGTTTACAGTGAGTCATCCGTGTTCTGAGTTCTTTGTCATGAAAAATATCCCTAGGTAGTTAGTATGAAAAAAAAATAGAGAAAAGAAAAAAAATAGAGAAAAAAAATGTTTATGGCAGTTCAAACTAGGCGAGGATTTTCTGCAACTTGCAAAATTCAGTTGGGAGCCCATAAGAAGGAAACAGAGTGTGAAAACTTAAAAATAGACCCAAACGGATTTGATGACTGAGGAGAAAGAAACATCACCACTTTTGAACTGCTACTGGCAAAGAGCTCAGGATGCTGATTGATATCATACCACCTCCCTACTTAAGAAAAGCTGATGATGCTGACCTGAAATCCTAGAAAGATGTTGACTGAAAGGTTGAATAGAAAACCAAAGAAAATAGATTTCTTTGTGGATTTTTTTTAAAACAAGTTTAGTTGCATTTTTAATGTGGTCTTTCTTCATTGATTTGGATTATGAGTGTTAGTATTACTAGTAACTAGTAACAAATGTAATATCTATTAGCAGCAGACATACAACCATCTGTCCTAATCCAAATCCAAATCCAAATCCGAATTGAAACCCAAACCCAAACCCAAACCTGTATTACATAAGGGGCTGGTGCCTGTCACTCAGAGACTACATAGGCTTGCTAGGCCTCTTACCACACATCATATTTGCGGGGCTAAAATAGCTATAATCAGCTATGCATCTGACCTCTAGAAAATCACAGCTTCAACAAACCTAAATCATCTTTGAACAAGGTAAGCCCAGAAAGGTCCCAAGATGCTGCACTGTTAGGTCAGCTCAAAGCCTTTCAACTTTTTCTAATAATCTAAAATCATATTATTGAACAGTCTGCAGCAGGAAGAACTTTATGAGATGTAGCAATTCATAAACATATCTTAAAGTAGCAATGCTTCTTTCCTTCGTGTTTTTTCCATTGGATTAGCAAGAAAGAGAAAGAAGAAAATTACAGTTATTTTCTTGATTTCAATACAAGCTTAGTTGTTAGAGACGCTTCTAGTTGATCTTTAAATATGCCTTTCTTTCCAGAAAAGTAATGGAACCATAAAAAACCCCTACCTATCTCAAGTTTAAATTCTCTAAGTACCTCAAAAAGTAACTATGCTACCCTTTCTGATAACAGGAAGTCTGAATTTATAGAAAAGTCTATTAACTTAGTTGCTTCTGATGAATACATGTGGGGACATCTAATGCAAAAGTATAAAGGAAATGCTGGGTCTGATGCAGCAATGTAATTAGGCAGAAATGTAATAATAAAAACATGAGCTACAGAGAGGTCATCAGTGCTGAAGTTGTATTTTACCAAATCAAAATCCCCAGTAGGCCAAACCATCAAATTTTCTGTATTTTGCTTTAGAGTAGCTCTCACATGATCTGACATGATACAGTCAGTTAGTTAGCTGCACTGGACCCAAAATTCAATATGATGTTAATTTCAAAATCTTAGGCTATATTTCAGCAGTTAACAAGAAAGACCTGTAGATTTTGCTTAATAACTGAAAAAAACAGATTTTTTTTTTTTAAAAAGATTGTTGCTATGGGGTTGGATTTTTCTATTTCAGTAATTCAACTTCCTGTTTTGTACTCTCTCCACCTCATTTGTATATTGCAATTCACTGGTACTAGTGGATCAACAGTTAAAGCTCTAAAGTAGGGTTCAACTCCAGAGCACATTTGATGAATATGCAACCCTATCTAAGAGTCAGCAATGAGGGGTTTGAGAGCTATGGCTTTAGAAAGGTCAGACATTTTAATCCTTGTATTAACTTTGCCATGCTCAGCCAAGGTGGAAGTGAGGCAGAAAAAATCATGACTTAGTTAACAGAAGAATCATTACTGCTTAGTTAAATGAAATTTTCAGTATACCGGTCTAAGATGTAACCCACTATATTAGGGAACAGTTGTTCTTCTCAGGAAAAAGAATTGCAACTCTGATGAGAAAGTTGCATTAGTATATGAGGAAATGATAACATAATTTAAGAGTTAGGTGATAATTTTTTCCCTTACCATTTTGAATACACAGCAAGATTCACTGATTATAGCAAGGTTAATTTAGCTGGTTTATCAGCTGCCAATCTATTGCTCTTGTTTAGCCAAGTTATATTCACAGTTCTATAGATGCTCATTCTCTAAACAAGCAGTACTGAACAGTGCCTCAAAAATCTTGGGTTTTTACTTACAGACTATAGGGCATTGAGATAAACTTATCTTCGCAGCAGGAATGTTTATAACACAGTCTTGTCATTTTGTGTCAGATTGGCTACTATAATGAATAAAGTACAACAGAACTCTTTGGTTCAAATGGTTCTGGAAAAGACAGAAAACATTTGCCCGTTTTCAGCTTTATATCCTTTGTTCTTGGCAGCAGCCTTTCTCCCATAGTCTATTTAATGTCAAAGCAGGGAATGCAAAATTTACTGGCTATTGGAAAGTACTTTGGTTTGTTGTAAACGGTACAAAATTGTTGTAAATGGAGAAAGGATTATATGTTAGCATTGAACATAGAAACTGATTCAGAGTCATTGAGGAGCAACAGATGGAAAGTTTCATTCAGAGTAAGGAGTATTCATCGGACATGAAAAAACATGGAAAAACTCCAAGGTTAAAGCCAGGAAGCAATCCACACATACTATCCATACCGGTATCACTTGTATCTATTGTCAACATTGCTAGTGTAAAGCCATTTCACACTATGCTAAGGTGTTAAAAACATTACAGAGCTTTTGTTTCATTCTTTTAGTGTGGTGGGTTGACCTTGGCTGGACACCAGGTTCCCACCAAGCTGCTCTGTCACTTCCCACCTCAGCAGGACAGGGCGGGAGAAAATGAAATGGAAAAAGCCTCCTGGGTCAAGATAAAGGTAGTTTAATAAAGCAAAAATGAAGGATGCACACAGAAGCAAAGGAAAACAAAAGATTTGTTCTCTTCTATAGTAGGCTACGACCAGCCGCTTCCCTGGAAGCAGGGCTTCAGTACACATAGCAGTTGCTCCAGAAGACAAACGTCATAAATAATGGATGTCCCCCCTTCCTCCTCCTTTCTCCTAGCTTTTATTGCTGAGCAAAAGTCATATGGTATGGAATATCTCTTTCATCAGTTTGGGTCAACTGTCCTGGCTATGTCCCCTCCCAAGATCTTGCCCACCCCCAGCCTACTGGTGAGGGGGGAATGTTGGAGAGAGACAGCCTTGATACTGTGTGAGCACTGCTCAGCAGTAGCTGAACCACTGGTGTGTTATCAACACCTTTCTAGCTACCAATGCAAAGCACAGCACTATGAGGGCTAAGGGGAAAATTAACACCACCTCAGCCAGACCCAACACATTAAGTACAAAAGTATCTTATGAAATGTTACAGTTTGGTATTAATTAATGAGGGGTGGGGTTATTTTTTTTTTTTCCCCTCTGTGCCTCACCCAATGATAATGCATACTTTCTCAAAAGGGAAAAAAATCTGTTTGAAAGGGTAATCCAGCAGACTCACTGCTTCTTTGACCCTTCTTTTAGATTAAATGTATATGGCCTGGGAACTGATAGTATGTATGAAAAATACACATTCAGATTATGGGGCAGTGTTTGGTCTTCACTGACAGTAATATGCTGCATTTCAATGGCAGATTTTTGTGCAAATTATTCATATGGATCTTAGACATACAGAATCATGTAGCTTGCATGGGGCCTCCAGAGGTCATCATGTCTAGGCTTCTGCTTAGATCGCATCCAGTTAATGTTTAGCATATTTTGAGTATCTACAAGGATGGAGATTACACAGCCTCCTTAGGCAATGTGTTCAAATGTTTCACCATCTTCACGATAAAATTTTATTTCCTTATATTGAGTTGGAATTTTCCATATTGCAACTCATGTCATCATTGTCCCTTCACACTCCCCTTCCAATTACATTTCTGAAAGCACCTGGCTTTGTCTTTTCTCTACTCTCCCATTAGGACATTATAGACAGTAGTGTCTCCTTGGCTCAGTCTTGCCAACAGGCCCAGCTATCTTAGCTTCTCCTCATACGTCATGTGCTGCAACTCCCTGAGCATCTAGGTGGTCTGTGCTGGACTTGCTCCATGACATCCAGTCTTTCTGGTATATGGGTACCCAAAACTGGATGCAGTACTCGGAGTGCAGTCCCACCAATGGCAAAAAGAGAGGAATGAACTACTTTGTTTCAGCTGGTGTCTTCACCCCAAAATGCAGCTGGTTTTATTTGTCCACCAGGATCACAAAGACTTTTTCTGGTACATAAAAAAAGTATTTACCTTTGCTGAATTTCATGAGGTTTTTTCAGCCCATTTTTCCAGCCTGTTGATGTCTCTTCACACAGCAGTCTTCCTGTCCAGTATATCAATCACTCCTCCCAATCTTCCACAAACTCACAGAGATTGTACTCTATCCACACTATCTTATCACTTATAAATTTATCATTAATAAATACATTAAACCATATAAATACATTAAACCATATTGGCCTCAGTACAGATCCCTGAGGATCTGTATGAGTAAGTGGCCACTTACTCTATGAGTAAGTGGCTGCCAGGTGGACTCTGTGCTGCTCATCACTACCATTTCAGCATGATAGTCCAGCTAATTTTCTACTCACCTTATTGGCCACTTATCCTGTCCATATCTTGTCAATTTGTCTATAGGATGGATGTGCCAAAGACCTTGCTAAAGATAATTCAGTGGGCCATGCCCACTTTGTGCACACTCTTTGTGCACATCCTTTTCCCTAAAGATAAGGAGTTAACTTTTGAGTTTTCAGTTAGATAAAACTTAACTACCAAAGCAATCATGATAGTTATCATTCTTTAATAAATGTGGTCTAAAAAACTGTAGCAGAACAGTTCCTCTTATTTTGATACAAATACAAGATGTTGTCTACCAGAAGGTGCTATATTGGTGTATGAGTCTCAAGTATTCATCCTTACCTGCAAGAAAATATTATTTTCTATGGCTAACCTTTTCAGGAGACATGGATCATATTTGCCAATATTAATTTAACAATTACCGATAGTTTATCATAATTTATTAATTCCTAGAGAGGTAACTTGGGTATATTAGACCCTTGTGTAAACATAAGAAATATTTATGGCATACAGAGGTGTAAGGTCTCCAAAGCTTGTCTTTGTTTCATCAGGAAGTTCAACAATTTTCTTATAAATATGTATTTGAACAGGACTTAAATCAAGATTATTCTCTATAGAAGCTGAGGAGCAGCATTTGGGCTCATAAATAAATAAATAATCTGTCACCTCTCACTCTTTTGCTTTAAGCCTTACACTAAGAAAGATTGTCAAATCTCAGAAATGTTTCGATGGTAAGTGTACATGTCAAAAAAGTAAGAAAATTATGTAAAATTCTGAAACATAATTATCTCATGTCTGCTTCCTTTTTCCTTTACTTTCAAGAAAATTGCCCAATAATGCTTACTTCCTTTTTTTCAGATAACACCTAATAATTTCCCTTTGCCTAACTAGAAAATCATTGCTGTGTATCCACACAGTGATGCCAACAGAGTGTTCTAAACTTTGCAGAAAAGCACAAACAAATGACACCAAACCTCATTGATAACATTTATAAGGGTTCTCCTTTCAATTCTTTTTCTTAGAAGTATGCTATAAGGAAGGATGGCAGAGGACGTCTTAGGCAAGTTTAGCATAGTTCAGGGGAAATAAAATTGTGGTAGGTCTGAGATGCTGCCAAATGTAAAATAATGCCATGAAAGTTAAGGGCAATTCTAGGCATTGGCTAAAATTTCATAGATAGCATCTAGAGAACCCTTTTCTTCTGACCTGTTCCTAAAGAATCAGTTCTCTGGGACAAAGTCAAAAGGGGATTAACTCCATTACTTGTCTGAGGAAAACACCAAAGGGAAGTGGGAACTCTTGAGTACTCGGTGTTTCCTGATAATTCCCTTGCTGTTGTACAAGTTATAATCTAGTGCTTTACAAAACCCTTATAAGGATTGGCTTTTTTTCCAAAGTTGCCAAGTATGACTAATAAAGCAACACATTTACATGTACTTAGCCCACAGGGATTTGAGGATTAATCCCTTATAAAGATATCTGGTCCCCAAGTGTAAAGAAAATTATTGTAGCAGGAGCAACAAATTTCCCCTCAAGGTGAAACAAAGACTACAACTAGAAAGAGATTTGAGAGGAAAGAAAGATATCCAGTCTGGTCCTGCCAAAATAGGATGACATGGAAGATATTTAAAGGGTGTTAGTCTCTTGAAAGATTGTTTGTTTCCTTTCCAGGAATATGATTTGGCATAAAGATATATATCCTGTAATCCTACAACTGTCTGTTGAAAACATGTTGACAAAAATAGTATGAAATTAGTATGAGGATGGCTAAAAAGGTTAATTATACATAAAGCAATACTTTTAAAAATGTTTTATGTTATCAGCTGTTTGAGCATCAAAGTAGGAGGTTCTTTCAAATAATAAAAAAATATGTTATGGGTGTATTAGCAGTTAACAATGGTATGTAAAAGATGGCACTCAGATCCATATCCAAAAGTCATGTTACAGTTGCATTCTAATTAGTGCATTGCAATGTATGCCCAAATGCAGCGACTGGGATCCTCAAAATAGTTTTTAGAAATGTTATCTACAGCATAACAATGACTTTTGAGCATCAGGGAAAGAGAGAAAAAATCTTACAAAGTCAATTGTCCAAGATTTCACAATAGATTAGAATGGTGATTTGTTGCCAGGTCTGAGATAGTAACATAAAGTACTTGGAAAAGTTTGTATACTTTGGGATTATGGATGCTTATAATGGGCAAATGAGCACCTATCTTTGCCTAAGGACATTTGCAATGCAGAAAATAGACTTTTGGATGTTTAAGCACCCTAAGAAGATTGATTTATCAGGTATGATATAAGCTTGACTAATTCCCTTGAATTCTGTGATGCAGTGTCAGCCCCACTTACTATATAATATTTCAGTGCTTAGGATACTCACCCCAGAAGTAAACAAAATGCATGGGACTTCTTTCATTCTAATTTGATTTGAAATAACAGTTTCATCATCCTGAAAATGTTCACTAAATACTTGCCTGCTGACTATTATAAAAGAGTACACTTTCCATCCCTGACCTCAATTGTGGGCCACTGTGCAGACACTGCTAACCCAAAACAAGACTATTAGGTGCCAGAATGAGTCTTGATAGAGCTGCAATCAGACATACAGGCATCTAGTAAGGAGGATAGAAGCATCAACGCCATCCTTGATTTTTTTTAATCAATTACTTCAAATATAAGATACTTAAACAGTGCAAGAAAAAAAGGCTCTAAACTTACCTAAATCCAAAGCTATAGAGTCAGTCATCCATGTTGTGGCCTTCTGTGCTGGGTGTGTGGATTCTGCACATGTGGTGTCCAACAGCTCAGTTTGAACTAAAGGAGAGAGAAAATCAATAAATGTATTTCCAGAAGATAATACAGATACTTTGTAAGCCAGGAAGTCTTGTTTTGACCTTATATAAACTGTGATTCAGCAGGGTAATTAGATCACTGCTTAGTTTAGTCATGAGAGTATTGCTATGCTATTGTCATCCGTGAAAGCATTCACTTGTTCAGAAGCTGATACATGTTAACTCTCTTACTGAATCAAGTCTTCATCAGACTAACTTATTTGCATGATTTTCAATTAACCAAGTTCTCCTTTTCTGGCTCTTTTTCAATGAACCCTTTACAAGATCTTCATTACTTTCTGATTTCTAAAACTGTCGTCTACTTTTTCGTCTGTTACTGAAAGGTTGTTTTAAAGCAGCTCAGCTATTTAAAACCTTCATTAATTTCATCCTTTTCTCATTTATTAATTGGAATAATCTTGCCTTATTATTTTCCCAACAATATCTATTGTAGCCCATCTGATTTTCTCTAACCCTCTGACTACATTAATTCACTCACCAGTTTGTCTGCTTTTCTCTCTCTGAAGTATCAGTTTCTGTACAGCTATTCTTCTTGTCTTATAGTATCACTTATTTTTAACCTTCATCTCTTCAAATAGGATGTTTTGAACTTCTGCTATAAGGTAAAATTTCACATTTTTAATGTGTCTATCTACCTGAGGACTGAAAAGAAAATATACGTTCACCTGCTGGAAGAGACAGGCCTCACACAGAAAAAGCTTAAGGAAATGAGAAAATTAACAGTGAAGACAAGCATTTCCCTAAAGCTCTCAGCCTCCAAATTTTGCAAATATGTTAAACCCAAACAGTTTCTGACTTAGCAGATCTTGACACATCTTTAGCCAGATATAATATATATAATTCTAGTGTACCCTTATGATTTGGGAGACAGGGATGAGATTTGCAATTTAGCTAGCATTTGTTGTTGACATTGTAGACTTCTACCCTAGGAAGTGTTTGTTCTTTTTTTTTATCCATTTACTGTAGAATTTAGACAACTAGCTTAGAGGTTAAATCTACATGCTAGTTTTTTGAATGTAGTGGGATTCATTCCACCAGAATATTACTGCAATTGCAGTCATATAACTTTTCTGTCCCAGATCTGTTTAGCAGTGCCATGGTGTATCACTCTTCCTGTGAAGTGCTATTCACTTCAAAATTATTACCAAAAAAAAGGAAAATAAATCTCAAAAAGCACATATAAGCATAATATGCTCCATTTTACTTTGTTTAACATTAGGCTATGTTAATTCTGAACTTAATACATTTTATATCCTAAGGGATCAGTTCCCAAATCCCTGGTCTGAGTGTGTACCCAAAACAACTTCAGACATGCACTTGGGCATACGCAGACAACACTCTGTATGCCTTCCCTCCCACATAGGGAAAACTCAGGCTCCTGTCCCAAGTGGAAACTCAAATATCACAGGCTGTTAGACTGTTAGGGTGAGCCATGACCTTGTACACAAGAGAATTAATGAACAGGTAGGTGCAGGCCTTGAAAATCCCCTCTGTCTTGTTCTGTTGAAGTGGGTTACCCTTGGCTAACAGTCGAACTCCCACCCAGCCACTCCCTTTGGTGGGATATGGTGGGTCAAAGATAGGAAGAACAGGAATGCCAAACCTCTTGGGTTGAGATAAAGACAGGTACGTCACTTACCAGTTGCAGTCATGGGCAAAACAGTCAATTTGGGGAAAATTTATTTATTGCCAATTAAAATAAAGACATAATTACTCAATCAGCTAGTGTGAAGCAAAAAGCCAAAGGTTAAAACGGCGCCTTCCCTCCTCCCTTTTCCAGTCTCAACTTCACCCCTTCATTTCTGACCACTCAGAGAAACAGCAAGGTTGTTTCTCACACTTTTTTTCCCCTTACTCCTCACACTGCTGTGTGGCAGTTTAGCATTTTTTTAATTCTTTTTCCCTGAGGCGCCGCAACCTTGGCTGCAGGGCCCAGCCGTGCCCCGCGGTGGGTGGGTTGGAGCCGGCTGGAACCGTCTGTGTCTGGCTCGGGGCAGCCCCGGCCTCTCCTCACAGAGGCCGCCCCTGCAGCCCCCCTTGCCATCACCTTGACACCTGCACCCGGTACAACTGCTTTCTGTCTTCAAATCTTGACCACTTCTGCAGTTGTCTGTCTGTTTATCCATACAGTGGAAGAAATAGGAGATATCCCAGCCCTAAGGTCAAACCTCATTCGTGGAGATATGTCTCAAATACTCATAACAATCGCTAACAACCTTGGGGAAAAAAGTGTTTAAAAATAACTCTTTGGCTATCAGTTTTGGTTGAGTTAAATTTGTACTGTGAAATATAAGCAAGTGAAATAATGAAATACAGTAAGAATAAAATGCTCTAGGGCAGATACTTAAAGGAAAGATGCCAGCAGAGAAAACTTGACAGAAAAGTTCTGTTTTCCACAGCTTTCAATAATATTTTTTCACTCCCTCTTTTTTCTCTTTACCCAGTGACAAAGATAACACTCCTGCCAAATCTAATCGCTGCCTCTTTGGATTGTAATTTCTGTCAGCAGACAACTCATTTCAAAATAATCTATATATCTGATAATTTCTGTATCAGGGAAAGGTAGTATATGAAAATATTTCAGGACTCTAGGAGACTAAGTTTTAAGGTCCTAAATCTCTGAATATATAAATAGAAATATTCAAGCAACAAACAATATTAATCTTTATGCATTTCCATTAAAAGCTTTAATGTGAATTGAATTTATATTGACGTCCTTTCAGACCTCCACAGAAATAATGGACTTGACAGAAATACATAATGAGAACAGCATAAATCCAGTTAGTTCTTAGAGTTGTAACCCAGAATTCATTGTGTTGCTGCTCTGGTTATATGTCACTGAAGCTGGAGGTTTAACCATTCCCTTCATTTAAGATGGCAGGAAGAAGCCCCTAAATGCATATGTGATACGCAGAAGATCAAGGGTCCTTAACCAAAAGAGCTACCCAAAAAGAAAATATTTCTTTCTGATCGTGCTTTATGTTTATGGATTAAAGGATACAGACACACTATGGGAAAGGACAGACATATCTTTCAGCCACACATACAGGTGGATAAAGGCTGTTAAAATGACCACGAGAAAAGTCTTTGCTAAAATATTGTCTGGGTTAAGTGAAGTCTGATAAAAGAAATCACCAGCTTTTTTATTTCTGTTGGGTTCAAGGAAACAGTGTTTAATGTTTTTACATTGTTAACATATAAGCAACTTCCCTTATTTTTAATTTCACTGTGAACCGTGATTCTAAACTACAGACAGCTACTCAGGTAAAAGAAAAAGGTGTGTGGGGGGAAATAAATCCTAAAGGAGAATGAACTCTTTGAGGATTTTGAAGCCACATTCTATTTTATTTAAATTCATTATTACCTTATTTCCTAAGTTATCTCTTGGATTTTTATGGCTAAATCATAAATCATGGTGTTACTTAGTTGAAATGAAGATGATAAAACTTAGCTTAAAGTAATTTTTATAAAAGCTCACTATATAAGCAAATCCTACCCATTTTACTTAGATTAAGTTTGAATTTAATACATTTTCTCCTTTGCTAAACATAAGTTCACTTCCTCATCTTCAGTATGATCTTTTTTTGTGAGTTTTGTGAATTACCATGAGTTCACTGGAAAACATCTCGGCCATGAGAAGTCTGTCAGCATGTTACTAGGTGCTGTAATGCAATGTTATAAGATTTATGACTGGAGCAGTATTCAACGGGGACATAAAATATGTTTTCTGTCTCAGGACTATTTCTGCACCAAATTAATTTTCTTTGTTTATAAGATAACAAAATATTATTTAAAAATCTTACCTTACGCTGAGATAAGATAGGACATGCATCTAGTTTACTTGACATTTCCCGAAAGGGAGAAAAAATATCTATTTCTCTCTTGCTTCTTTAATTATGTTCAAGATCCAGTGAAAGTCTTCACATTGTTTACTATGTGTTTGTTTTTATTCCCAAAGGAAAATATATCTTTCAGAAATGATTAAGAAACACTATTGTTTTCAGAAGCCTGCATTATTTCTGATTTTGAAGCATATGTGTCACATTTTGATGCATCTTGTCAGGTTTAATCTATCAAGTTGATGCATGTAAGCCATGATCCAATTTCACATGATCAGAATTACTTCATTTGACATACCACCATGTGACATTTAAGGTCAAATTAAAAACAATAACAAACAAACATAAACTATGTTAAAAGATTTTAAGAAAAAAGAACTTTTTAAAGCCAGGTAAGGTTTTAGTGTTCAGATGCGAAACACTTGCCTTTTAACTATTTGTGATATTTTGGTGGCCAGATTAGGTTTCCTGGTATTATGAATTTAACGAGTACTGTAACTCAACACAAAGCTGGAACATCAAGACTCTAAGGGAATTTTCGTCTATAAAGACTGATAAAGCAACCTGATACGGAGAAGGAGAAAATGTTTGTCCTTCTTTTTGTGAAGGCTGCGCAGAGAAAGTACTAAAGTGTACAGTCCATGCTTTTACTATTTCGAGAGCATTCACTGTCCTTACATATATGGTTTTTTACAGAAAAGGGGTTGCATAAAAGATGGACAACTGATTTATAATTATTTCTATCAAAAAAAAAAACCCAACCAAACAAAAAAGGCACAGCTACTTATGGAACACAGCTAAGCCGGGGGGGTGAAGTTATGTATGAATTAACCCAGTTGATATCTGATTTATGGCAAATCAGCAAATAAAACAACAACAACAACAACAACAAAAAAACCAAAAACAAACCCCATAAATTTAAAGAGTTAAAATTCATGGCAGGTTATGCCACTTCCAGGCTGCTCAAGCACAAATTAGGTAGACTGATGTATCTCCTCCTAGAGATGTATATATAACAAGATGTACATCTTTATAGACTGAGAGAGAAACAGAGAGCAATTCTCATTTTTGCAGAATATAGGGAAATAGTGCTGTGATTTCTACTTTGGGAATAATTAAATCTGTTTCTGTTAAAGGCTTGTTGAGAATATGAGGTTTGATTTTTAGCTCTTGCTAGCTGAGGTCACTTCTGCAACCTGATGACAATGTTTTTACCAATATAGTCTGAAACAAATTGAGGTCAGTGTACATTTTCTCACAGGCTTGCTCTCAGATTTCTTCCATGAACTGCAGAAGGTTTCAATTTACTGAAGCACTGAAGTAGGTAAGATCCAATCAAAGTAAAAGCAGAATCAATAAATGCTAACCTCAGAGGGCTAAATAGTAGTGACATCAGTCAGGGGAAAAAGTTGTTTGCAGATCCAAAATACTATTGTTCTGTCCCCAGAAGAAAATAAAAATGCAGCTATATGTTTTTATATTACTTGTTTACTGAGATGTATTTAACATGTTTGACAAACAACAAGATGGATTTTCTATCTAGGATAGGAATGCACCTACGTGTTTTGGCAAACATTCAGACAATATAAGTAATCCATGGAAGCCAGTTGGATGCCAGTCCAAATTCTGCTCATCTCTGTAACATATTTTCCATTGCTTTATCTCCTAACATTTAATGGTTGATATAAATGAATCATACATTTTTAAACACTATGATCAATAAAACATGTATAAAATATTCACAAAACCAGTTATGTATTGAATTGGCTACAAAATTTGGTAAAAATGAATTTTACATTTAAAGAACTCGGTTGTCTCTGCTGTAATCTTTTTCTTTTGGTAAACAAAATAACTGAGTAATTGTGCATAGATGTTTGAAAAAAAAGGTTTATTTTTGTGTCAGCTTTTTATACAGAATATATGATTCAGGAAGAATAAGTATCATCTGTACTTATAGAATAGTTGTGTGTGTGTTTACATATACTTTTAATCTTGCTTTTAGAAGAAATGTGATTTTATTTTCTTAGCTGAGTATCAGTTAAACTGCATTATGCTCAGTGCAGGTCTGTTGTGTCAGCATTCATACAAATTCTTTTCTCACTCTTCAGGAATTTTTATAAATCAGCATTAACTGTAATTTGCCTTTTCAATCTCCGTCAAGTTTGGTTTTTTTTTTCCTTCAAAGGTAAAAACCAGTTTCATAGTCTAAGTATTCTTAATTTTTAAAGAAAAGACAAAATGTAATTTGACTGAATTATTTTCACTACAAAATAAAAATCAGAGGAAAATGTTTTGGTTTTTTTTTTTAGGATGTAGCTGTCCTATAACAGTTTTTTAAAAATAAAGTCCTAGTTCTGTATGAGGAAATTATGTGTGTGCTGTTTATTCATTTGTATTTTTATTTAAAATTAGAGTTAAATTAATTAAACAAAACAATAAGAAAATAACCCAACACAGTATCACAGAGGTCATAAGAGTTAATCTGGCAAAAGTGCTGCCTGAAATGACTAAAATGGTCCTGTCTAAAATGTCTTTCACTATGCCTGCTCAGAAAAATCACCAAACAAAGTGGTTTCTGCCAGGTACTAAGTGAATATGCAGTGATATCCTGACTATCTTTGGAGCCTGTTTTTGGGATGTGGATTAAGTGGAAAGGATGAGAGATGTGGGTGTGTTTGGCATGGAGAAGAGAAGACAGAGCGAATCTTATCAATGCTTATAAATATCTAAAGGGTGGGTGTCAAGAGGATGGGGTCAAATTCTTCTCAGTGGTGCCCAGTGACAGGACAAGGGGCATCAGACACAAGCTGGAACACAGGAAATTCCATCACAACATAAGGAAAAAATTCTTTATTTTGAGGGTGATCGAGTACTAGAACAGGCTGCCCAGAGAGGTGGTGGAATCTCCTTCTCTGGAAATATTCAAAACCCACCTGGATGCGTTCCTGTGTAGTCTGCTCTAGGTGAACCTGCCTTGGTAGGGGGGCTGGACTAGATAATCTCCAAAGGTCCCTTCCAATACCTACCATTCTGTGATTAGAGGAAGCAAGGTCAAAAGCTCTTTGAAAATCTAACATCTGGCCGTGCTGGAGCAGAACAATAGTTCATTGGGCTCAACACACTGTTTTTACAATTGGTCAGTAGTAGTTGCTTTCAGAAGTTGGTCAGTAGTTATTTTCAGAAGAACATAAAATCAGTTCAAGCACATAGTGAGATTTCCCTGTATTCTCTCATATCTGAAATGTATTGTTCCAAATAGTTTGGTTAAGAAATGCAAAATCTTGCACATGGAAATCTATACTTTCATATAGCATAATAAACATATGTGGTGCTGAGAAAATGGCAATAAACATGTTTATGAGTAAACAGAAGTTAAAACTTCCCATGATATAAAGGAATATTTAGGAAATATTCCTAAGGAATATAAGGGAAAGGAAAATAAGAACTGTAAATTTGCTTTTTCTTCTTGATATCTAGCTAAACCATAAAAATAATGTTCATAAATGATTTATACATTTATATATTATCATAAGATAATTATCACATATTTCCTAACAAATTAAGAATATTTTATATCTCAGGACATTTGAAACATTTTTCACCCTATTTTTTAATGTTCATTGTTATAAATAATATAAATAGGAGACTAGATGTTATTGTAAAATGTCACTCAGTCCTTCTTTACTAAAGAAGGATAAAACATAACTATACATATAACCAGAGACAAATATCTATTCAGTTCTTTTAAAATGAATTCTATAATCTCTTTGTTAATGTGTTCACACAGTTCATTGCCTTTATTATAAAGAAAATTTTTCTTAATATTTAACGTAAACCTTTTCTTTTACCAACAGAATGAGGACACCTGGTTATTAACTTTCTCACTGTAGTCTTTTTAATCTGCTAAATAAAACAAAACCAGTGTCTTTGACCTTTCCTCCTTAGCTATGTTTTCAAATTCTGCTATGTTTTCCAATATTTTTTGCCATCCTTGCTTACTGGCTCTTATTTTGTCTGTAACTTTCTTTCAAAGTGAGTACAGATGAGACTGAAACTTAGGACAGAAAAATTATAATCAGCATTTAAACATACACCTTCCTGTGTGATATTTTCCTTTTTCTTTAGGAGAATCGCTTCTCCCCCACCACCAAAGGGTAATTTATGGACCACTGTGGGCCTCCACCTTTTGAGCAGTAATGTTGCTTAACTGTGTATTCTGCATTTTATGTTAGTGAATTTTACATAATGGAACTGTAACACTGTACTACTGTTTAGTGCTGTTTTTCTTGCTGATTTCAAAACATCTTTATTTTTCCAACTTTAAAATCCAATCATCTAATGTGTTGGCAACCCCTTTAATTTGACTTCTTCAGATTTGTTGATGTCGTCAACAATTTTTAGAATACTCTCTGTATTCTACCAGCTAATTCAATAAAAGTATTGAGCAAAACTGGTTCCAGACCAAAAACCTTACATACTAACTAATCAAAAAATTGACTTCTATTCATTCAGTGTGATTTTCAATCAGTTGTGTATCTGTCTCTGAGGATTTAATCTAGTTATACTTCTCTGCTTTGATTTTAAGAATGTCATCTTAGACACTACCAAAACTTTTTAAAAGCAATACATAATTATTTCCATTGTTTCAATGTTATCTGTTAGGCTAATTATCTTATCAAAGAATATTTGATAATTATGTCCTAATTTGATAATAAAACCCAAACTCTTTATAATTGCATACTGAAAATTAATTGTTAATATAAAAGACACTGCAGGTAAAGCTTATATATGCACAGTAATAATTCTTGGTTCGTACAATCTGCCTTTGTCTTGTCAGTGTCAGTTAAATATTGATAACTTCCAGAAGCAGAATGCAGACTTAATTTTGCAAGCACAGACCAGGCAGCTAGCTCAGTGAACCACTTTTATAGCCTAAAATTCAACTCTTTTTTTTTTTTTTTTTTTCCCTTTACAGTGTTCAGGCTTCCTTTAGTTCTATAGTAGGAATCCACAGAGGCAAAGCATAGTTTATGTTTTTTCTATACATGTAAATTGTGTTGGCTAAGTCAGACATGTTTAGCCAGTTCTAGATATGAAAATGTACTCTGGACTGAGAATAAGTGCATCAAGTTTTTATAAAGAAATGACAAAATAGAAATTTATTCTCCAGTATTTTTTTACCCTACTCACACATTTTACTACATGTACAGAGAGGAAAACATTTAAAAGTCAAAATATCAACTGTATTCAAATATGCACAAGAAAACAGGTACTGTATGCCTGCCTCCTGTCTCTCTCTCTGAAATATTTGACTTTCTTAAACAAAAATGTTTAATTAGTTGTTGCTATGAAACATTTGGCAAAAATCAGAATGAATTGTGCTGAAAATCTGTTGGAGAGCTAAAGCAACCTTGATGCTAAAATAAGAACTATTAAGATTCACTCATTATTATAACAATCATTTTCTTAGCACTTACAAAATGGGTATGAAAATAATAATTAGTGTTCTCTTTCCCAAAGCCATTTCAGCTGCTAACTGATGCAGTGGTGTCCAATCAGCACTGACTGCATTTATATACTTAATTTGACCTGTACAGTTTCAGTCTCCAAGGTTAGGAGGGACAGTCACATTATTTGCTTATATAATATGACATTAAACATACAATAGAATCATAGAATCATAGAATGGTTTGGGTTGGAAGGGACCTTTAAAGGTCACCCAGTCCAACCTCCCTGCAATGAGTACAGAAATCTTCAACTGGATCAGGTTGCTCAGAGTCCAGAGTCCTGTCCAAGCTGACCTTGAATATTTCCAGGGATACGGAAAGTGCTACATCCCATTCCACAAGCATAAAGACTTATAGAAACTCAGGATCTTATTATTTAAATATGTCATATTTTACGTATTTGACTAAAGACCATACTAAAGAGTTGTTAAAGTAAAAATCAGAGAATCCAATTCACCACTACATTTGTATATATAAAAGATGTGATGTAGTCCCGAATCAGAAGTGGTATTTGTTGTTGTACACAAACATCATTTCCTGTCTAAAGAGATAAAAACTATGATGTCCCCAATGTGCAAAAAGTCTAGATAAAATTTTAGTCTGAAAGGAAAAAATGTATGTGTTTCAGATATAAAAATTGTCTACACTATCGGGTTTTGCTTTGGGGTTTTTTGGTTTTTTGGGGTTTTTTTAATAGATTTTCTTAAAATTGGTTTGTTTAAATTTAAACTTCCAAGAATAAAATAGGTTCATTTATTGGAAACATCATCTGAAAATAAAGCAGATGATAAAGTTCGACCAAATTGCACTCTTTTTCAAGAGTATGGGCAGGGAGGGAGGATTTTGCAAGCATATGTATATTTCTGCAGCCATAAAGCCATTAGTGTCTTCCATCCTCTTTGCTGCAATTGTATGTTAGATTGTGCAGCAAGCATGGCATGACAAGGGTACCTGAGGGTATAATCACTGTTATATACATGGTTTCTGTTCAGTGAGGATGTCTGCATCTGAGATGCAAAATTGGCAAACGAGCAAAGGCTTTGTGGAATGTAAACAATCAAATATAAAGCTAGTCAAAGGGCATTGTTGGGAAGATTGGGTATGTCTGTTCAAGACTCTACTTAGCACAGCTTACTTTTTATCACCGTGCAATTCATCAAGCATGAGTAATTTCAATTTATTTTTTTTCTTTTTTTTCTTTGTACAATAGAAGCATAAATGCACAGTCATAAAAAAAGGAGATCATTCATTGTAGTTGAGATGTCAGCTAAGGCTGTTTGCAGTTCTTTTGAAATCCTTTTTTCAGAAGTTTATAATAAAAATTCACCTCTAGGTTAAACCTTGAAGCAGTGGCATCTTATTTCGGTGTATTTAAAATAAATCAGTTAATTTCTACTTGATTAACACCACACATTTGTTCTGAAATATCTCAAATAGTGGCAAATTGTCTATTACATCTGAATAAAGCGAGTTGTAAAGCATAAAACCAGTACTTGCAAAGGTTGTGGATGCACACTACTTAAGGCATCTTGCTACGATCTACAGTTGTGATTTTAGTCCGTGCTCTGGATTTGGGTCAAAACTGCACCTACTATATCAATCTGTGGGTAAGAAAAGGCTTAGGGGAAAAAAAAAATGTAAATGTAATGCCAATTTGTCTTATGTTGCTGACTTCAGGTTCTGCTGTGCACTGACCTTGACAGGCCAGGTTTTCCCTCTTGGAGCAGAACTCCTTCTGCTCCAACATGAACTCATTATTAACTCGGAAATCCAGAAAGCACTGAAATTCCCATCTGACAATGTGCCTCTTTTCCAAGTATTTCTCTTAGTGATTTAACTTTACTCCTGGCTAACAAACAAGTTACTTCAGTTTATCTACAAAGAACCTCTTCCGCCTAATGGGACAAGTAGCCTTTACCTCCGCAAAAGGAACAGTACTTAGAGGTTTTCTTCCTCTTATTATTCAAGGTACATTTAAAGACTGTCACAGACAGTCATCCTACCACATTCCTTGAAATTAGCTTTTGAAAAACTATTCACCAAGTAGTTGTATTTTCTCCAGTTCATGTAGGGAATTTAGCCATTCATCATTACAGTGCCTCATTTTTTGAACACGAGGGTGGCCACACTGCACCAGATCAGAATTGCCTAAAATGGCCGTAAACAGATACCTAGGGTATGGTCAAAACAGAGCAAGTATATATGACATTTCTCCCTAATACTTTCCCAGTGTCTTGCTAATGTAGCGCAGCAGGCATTTAGCTTCCATTGTTGCAGAAGCACACTACTGACTTGTGTTCAACTTGTTGTCTGAAACAAAATATTTGTCTCTCTTCTGTAAACTTTCTTTCTAGCCAGTCAGCTTCCATCCTGTACTGCTGCATGGTATTATTTCATCCAACATACGGGGCTACTGAAACTGAAGATGTTTCTTCACCAGTTCCTCTAGTCTGTTGAAAGCCTTTTCAATGGCAGCCAGTCTTTCAGCGTATCAGCTGTTCTCCTGTCCAGAGACATGCTGAAAGTGAATTCTCCCTCATCATGCAGACCATTAACGAGGATGCTGAACAGTATTGACCTCAGTATTAACTCTCAGGAATAACTCAGGCTGACGTATAATATCTGCCTAACAGCTGGGTTTTGAACTGCTGACAACTTCTCTTGCAGCATGGCAATTTGGTCAATTTTTCACCCAGCTTGTCACTCCATGTATTCAGACCATTTCTTTCCAATACAGACACATGAAGATGTACTATGAGACACCATGTAAAAAAACGTTGGTAAAATTAAGGCAGCCACTTCTCTTCCTCTGCCCAAGTTGGTCTTCTCTTTATAGGAAGAAATCAATTTGGTCAGGCATGATCTGGCCTCAGTAAGTGTCTATTCTCAGCCTTCCTCTCTTGTCCTACATGTGTCTTGATGTTGCTTACAGGGGGTATTGCTCTATAATCTTCAACTGAATTAAATTAGGAACACCAGTCTGCAGCTCCCTGAATCCTTCTTTCTTGCCCATCTTGAATATAAGTGTGACTTCTGCTTTTTTTTGGGTCAGCAGGGACGTTTCCTGACTGTCTTAGCCTTCCAAAGATGGTGGAGGGTGGTTTTGCAACATTGTCAAACAGACCTCTAAGTATCTTTGAATCCTGGCATTCTTGCACTACTAATATAAATGTTAAATTTCAGGAACTAATCTGATGTTATAATTTACTGAGGAAATTCTCAAAGACAGAACATATCTAAATTTTAGTTACAGAACTGTTCTTTTGTTTGTTTTTCTCCTGGAAAGAGAGTGATACCTCTCTGGCACTTGAAAATTAGAATCTGGTTTCATAAAAGATTGCCAATGCTGTAGTCACTTTTGTAAACATTAGTTTAAGAAAAATAAAAACAGAAGGGAAGGAATTATTATATTTTTTTTTAATCTTCTTGACTTCAAAGATGGCGTCAACTTTCTTCTAAGTCAAAGCAACTCTTAAGCAGTAATGCTGGTAAGTAATATTCCATTTACTCTGTCTGGTTTTGTATGAATAAAAAGATGGTAAGCAAAGGATTATGTTTTTTCTTTTGCTCTTCACATTCTGTAGTTACTAAGAGGAAATAAAATAGTCTTTAAATAAATATGTTTGCAAGCTAAATTATACATGAAAAATCTAAACCACAGCTGTAGTTCTGGCTTTACAATACAGAATAGAATAAGACAAGCTCATGGGAATTCCTCTTGAAAGGAATATCTTAATTCCTACATGAAAAAGAATACAGTAAAGTATTTAAGGGGTTGAATAATGCAAGGGTCAATATTGTACAAACTCCTTGTAAGTAGTTAGCCACTCTCAACACAATACTAAAACAAGTACAGAGAAAACAATGTAGTTTTATGACACCTTTGCTAATCAAAATTGGAAAAAAACCCTGAGACATTTAAATAAGACCCAAACATAAAGCAGATGCAATTGGTGTATTCCGAAGTTGAAAGGTACAGAATCAGTCTTGGTGAACCATTTTCCAGGATGTCTGGATGTCTCCCACCCTGTGCAGTTGACCTTCTATAAATGCAATCTCTATTCAGGAGAAAAAGGGAGTGAATTGTTGTTAAAAGTGGGAACCTACCACCATGGTCAGTAGACTCAATAAAATTGAGTATTGATATATATGAATCATTTATTTATGTATATATTGGTAAATCATCTCCCTATACTCTATTCACACTTTCTTTATCTTTGAACTATGCTATCATCAGACAATATCGCAAATTAAATACAAAAAAAAAGCACACAGTTTTTCATTCTAGAACTGATGAATTCCTCTGCCTGATGTGGAGATGTACCCAAGAAGTGAACATGTTATTAAGATACAAAAGGAATTAAGTGAGGATGAATATAAAAATACTAGATTGTCTTTACATAAACAGGTACCTTGACAAAATAACAAAAGTATGGCTTCACAGTTGTTTTAAGCTTATCTGTGCGCTTCTATTAGAAGGTGAAGGCCCCAGCACATCCCTTCTACCTCTTCCCTTTGCCCATGCATCAACTTTGCTATTGCTTCTGTGATGCTGGCTGTAGTAATTACTTAGTAAATCAGATGAACTTTCTGATCTGCTGAAAGCCTTTTTTTCTTGACCCTGCAAGATTAGTTTCCAGTCGGATAACCAAGCTGATTTGACTTACTGTGCTGACCATTAATGGCAACACAAAGGAATAAACAGGATTATGCAGCTAGAGTAACACCATCCTATTTAGCAGCAGAGACAGCTGTAGCCACTTGTGAAAACTAGACTTTGGCACAAAGCTTATTACTGCAAAGCCAAAAGAAGACTACACATTTGTTGTACTGAGAAGAATTAGCTGTCATCTAAAAATCCTTTGAAGAGATTGGATAGTTTTCCTTAGAACTAAAACAAATAAAATAATGTTGTGTCTAAAGTATTAACTGTTTCAGGGAGACAGTAATTAATTTATTTATTTATTGTGGATGGGCACAAGAACAAGGAGGCATTCTATATCTTGAAAAAGCTAGAAAATAAAAAAGGGTAAGAGAAAGTGCTTTTCCTTTGCATATAATGTCTGATTAATTCATGAAACTTGGTCATGAGAAGTCACGGAGCCAAACAGTTTAAAGCTTTAAACGTGGTTTGTTTTTTTTTTTTTTGGACATCAGTAAAGCTAAAACCTACTGCTTTATCCATTAACAAATACTGCTATAAAAGTTTACATTAAGTGTAAACTATTTTTACAATATTTTCTAATAGTTTAAGATTGTTACTTTTCCATCTAACAGATTGAGATGGCTTCTAACTTAAAGGCTTCTTTATTCATAATCAGCTTCTTTTGAGTTTCTCCATTTTTTCCGTCAACAGTCTACTAAAGATAATATCAGATAATTAAATCATTTTTATCAATGCACTTGAACATGTCTATGTATAATTGTACATATATGCTTAATGTTATTTAGGGAATTAAAGATTGCTGTAGTGGGAATATTTAGAAGACTGACAAATCAGGGAAGTTTAAAACTAAAAAAGTAAAACAATCAAATAAACAAGCACTTTATTAAAGTAATTTATTAACAAGACACTTTGTGCTAACCATTTGTTCTTACACATTATTGCTCCTTATCACCACATAAATAAGGTTCTTTGGCTTTAGTACCTATAGCTTAAGTTAGTTGTGAGTCTATAATACTAAGGAACTGATATCATATAGTTGTAGTTACCACTGATGGTTGTGGTCCTTGGTGGCTCTGTCACCAAGATCAGAGTGATCAGATTTAAGAACTCTTTGGTTGAAAAAAGGCTGAACTGAAATGAACTTGTTTTCTTTCTTTGCTGATTTTCTTCGCTTATGCCTAACAGGTTTTTAATGTCCCCCTCCCAAAAGTGGGTTATCTCATTTGTTACTGATGCAACCTTTTTTGTTGTTGTTGCCAGTTATGCCTCTGATGGAATAAGGAGGATGCTCTGCCTGTCTGAGGTCCTACTTCTCTTGGTTTTTGTTCTTCTATCACTTGGGTGCCTTCTGGTGCAATGACTCCAGTCTTTCTTTACCCTTTCAATTGTCACATTGCTCAAACAATTATGTAAAATCCTTTGTGTCTGTCTACGCCATCACAGTGTTACAGTATATTTGTATACTATTGCAAGTTACACTTTTTCAGTATTTCGGTTCACATTTAAGCTAATATATCCTGACCCTTGCACTTGTTTAGAATTATCACAGGACCCTATTTAGCTACAGATAAAAGACAGAGGAGAATTTGTCAGTATCTAATAGTTATAATGAATTTTCTTTCCCACAATGTTTCTAAGTGAAAAAAACCAAACTGTGTAACAATTGATTTTTTCTTTCTGTTAAGGATTTTTTTCTACTTGCTTGATGATCACTTAACAACTTGAAAAAGTAAATGCAATACGTTTTAATTTTAAAGCATCTTCTTTTAATATATTTTCAATGAGTAGGAAATGTTTAAGTTTACGAACAGCTTGTGCTAAAAAAAAAAAAAGTATGATCTCTGTTGTGCTGGTAAAACAAGTGAGGCCCAAGGAATTTAAAAAATGAGACCTATGTCACTCAGTAGATTAATTGTAAATTTAGTTAGGAACTAGCTCTTGCAATGCTCAGTTGTTACAATATGATTAATTATTACCACTACCCCAAAAAACAATTACATTGTGATGTAATAGCTTGCAATACTTCCCAGTCTTTAATCTATCAAGTTTGCAATCTATTCCCTTCTGTTTAAATAATACTTTCTTTTTCTATCATTTTTATTTTCATTATTTTCCATGTATTTCAACATTCTGTCTACATTAACTTAATATACACATAAGGAGTAATTAATGGGTTTCTGTTTAATTATTTTTTATAATGTATATAGTAAACATTAACAAGTGCTTTAGCGTACAGTGTGCACTTTTACTAATACAGATTTTCCCTTATTTTCATGTATTAAATGTCACTTGGTAATTTGCATGTGTACAGTTTTAGCAAAGCAATACTCTGTATTTCTTAGTAACTGCATGCTTGGAATGAAATTATTACTCAAAATATGTGTCATTTGCCCTGTTTCTTTAGATTAATTTCCTAGTTTAATATCTTAACTTATAGTTACACAAACTTAACTTAGTATCATATATGCTATGTTGTGATCCAACGTTGAGATGGAGTTCTGGCAAGCAGGATCACCAATTTGTTCAGACATAGCCACAGCAAAATGTTTTTGGTTTGCATTTTGAATTACAGTCACGTTGTAGACCTAATGCTGTTTGGTCATCTGGGCATAGTTAAAATCTGCCGACTAAGGTTAGCTGTCCTGAATTATATTATGAGTCTCTAGGGAATGTCAAAGTGTTACTATTGTTTGCTTGGGAAAAACAAACAAACAAACAAAAATATTCTCACCTAGTTTTTATACAGTCCTGGTTACAGTCAAGTTAAGATATTATATATTTAATTAAAAGAGATTACTTTGAATGTATTTGTAAATATTTTGTCTCTTCACGCTCTTAGTTGGCATTATTAGGGTTCAGATGGCAATTAGGGTTGGCAATTGTTTTCACTATCCCTAGAAGAATAATTTTTATGCATTCAGACTGGAATGTTATTTTTACAGAAATTTCTTTATGAATAAACATGATGGAAGTTTGGAGCAATAAATCTGACTTCTTGACATGGCAGTATGGTATTAGTGGTGGTTTCGAGCTTATTCCATATTAAGTTTCTAATTTTGCCTCTGCAGAGAGGAAAAAACTAGAGAACATCTACTATGGCATCCACAATTAGGATCCATAAACAGAAAAGAACATAACAACAACAAAAAGGAAGCAGTAAGCAATGCTTTCCCCTCCCCCATAAAAATGTCACAGTCTATGGTCAGCTACTGAGTGTATTAATATTCTGCAGCTGATTTCCATGTCTGAGTGAAATGTCTGTCAAGTGAGCAGAGGGACAGTTAGTTATGGGCTCTTAACCAGCTGGATGTTGATTTCATTTGAATGTCCTTAGAGAATGAAAACAACGGTCCTTGCTGTTCTGTACTATTTGCATTTTCTCATGATTTCTATATTTTTGTCTTTTCTGTGGTAGAAATGCCAACTCTTTTGTGACAAGGTGTTTTTTTTTTTTTGTTTTTTTTTATCAAAAGTAGATAGAATAGCCCCAAAAGTCACCTGCATAACTATTACACTGATTATCCATCAAGCAGGAAAAAAAAAGTTTTTAATTAGATAACTCTATAAACACTTTACTGCCTGAAACTCACATAGAAAACATGCCATGAATATGTGTAAACTGTGGCTTAGACAAAGAGGTAGTATAGAAAGTAAGAGATGATGTGACACCTTTTTAATAATCCCCAGTACTTCCTCTAAAAGGACATATAGTCAATCTACATGCAATACAGGGATGGGATTCACATATAAGTTAAAGCACCTAAGATGTGGCAATTAAAATACTGCGTGTCTCTGTGTGAACTGTGAGTTTGGACTTTCACTGTTGTGAACGGTGATCTAGTCAAAAAAGAGTACAGAATGTTATTCAGATTATCCTAGACATCTACACCTGATTTGCTTTCTGTATACTCCCTTGTTTGTACTAATCAAGTATTTGTAACACCTGCAGAGATGGCTGTTACTACATAGGAAATTGTCTTCTTGCACAGAAGCTGGAGCCAGGCAAGACACAGTAAGTCATCTCAGACAATACTAGATTTTTTTATTAATGAACTGAAATAAGCTTTAGATGTCTACTGACTAAAACACAAAGTCATACATAAATACTTATATCTAAGTGTAAAAAATATTTCAAACTTTGAGGTAACAGAACATTGCAGTTCATCTCTATATAATATATATGTTTGGCACAGAAAGGACAAAAGTGTTTCAGTAGACCTGATCATTTTGCACAAATACAAATGGATGTCACAAAATTCAGTTGAGTTACAGTCAGTTATCAGTTTTTAAACATATTGACATGAAGTTTGTAATTAAAACAAAATACCGATAGGGCCCCTATTATTCTAGTTGCAGCTACTATGGAGTTCCTGGGAAAAAAAAAAAAAAAAAAAGGAAAAAAGAAAAGATGTAAAAGAGAATGATCTAAAGAAGATGTTTATGCTAGTAATGCAAAACTGTTTGTTGCTAAAGTATATTATATGTACAATGAATCTTGTTTTCTGCCCTTAGCAGTTTGCTGGAAGAAAATACTAATTAAACCCAGTATGATACCTAGGAAAGGAGTAAAACTGCTCCTAAACATCTCTAACAACATATTACAGTGATATTGAAGTTGTAGGATGTGTCTGAATTACTGTTTATCTTAGACCAGGAGTGAACTTTTGAAGCAAACTTCCAATGTTCCTATTTTGTTTGCATCATGCTTTGGTTTACATTATGAAATGATCTCAAGGTACACAAACTGTGGTGTTCCTTTCAGGTGTAATTAAACTAGAAGGTACTATCTAGGAGCTCATTTAGTACTCTTCATCCTCAAATACTCATTCTGTCAATGGGACCAGACTAGAGCTCATTCATGTTAAAAAAAGAACCAATTCAATTTCCCAGGTATATTTGCATCATAAACACAAGAGCTTGTCTTATTGGCTTCTTATATACAAATTTACATGTACCTTTTTTACTGCATCTTCATAAGAAACCAGTTTCTATAAACTGTTGGGTTTGATGGGCTTCTGGATGAATGAAACAGTGATGCTGACAATAAGTTTCCTAGACACAAAGATAGAAGAAAAGCAGAATTTACTGTTGGCTATATACAAGCAGCCTTATTTAGAAACATCTTTTTCTGATGTGACAAAATATTCAAGAGTCAATTCTGCCATCTGAGATATCAGTAAAATACTGATATGGATGTATAACTTTCAGAGTTATACTTAAGAGTAAGTATTCAAATTTTCAGAATGTTTTGTTCATGAATTTGTAATTTGATTGACATAGAGAAATATTTCTCAGTCTTTTCAGATTTAACGATCTTCTTTCGCACCAGAATGCATCTTTTCTTGTTGACATCAGTAATATTTTTTACCGTATATAAGTACCTTGGGTTTATATTGGTCTTATTCCCAGGAAAATATTCAGCGTCACATGTTGCTTTATCAACTCTGCATATAATGAAAGACGATAACTGCTCTGTCCCAATAGGATTTTAATTGTGTTTTCATTAAATCAGCTGGATCAGTAAGAAAATAAGCATTTTTACAGAATTTCTGTTTTGAGGATGAATGTGTATAGAGGAATATCTGCCACTAGTTAATGTATTCTATTAACTTCATTACCTTTTTGTAAAACAGATGAGTCCAGATCAAATTACACCTCAGATCCATTATTAAGAGGCATTCCAATACAGGGTAAAAAATCAGTCTCTGATTTAAAGACGGCTATGTCAGATAAGGAGTAAATAAAATACAGTATCAATGTTTAAGGTATCTAGTAGACCTGAAATTCTTTTCAAAAAGAATGTTACCTGTAAGTACATATAAATCTTAATTTACGTTTGTTATGTAGAAATTCTGATAGTCAGATTGAACTTTCATTCCTTGGTAGAAATTGATTTGGAATAGAAAATGAAAGTGTGACAATACCAACACCACCTGAAATGCATGAACTGGGAAGAAAAAAAACACATAAAAAACCCCACAAATATGCAGGTTGTCTTTCAAATTGTTAAGTACAATTGCCTTTTGAAAAAACTATTTGACAGTATTTTCTAGATCCTAACATGCTGGCCAATAGATACATTGCCAATAGTATGATCTACTGCTAGAAGTCCTCTGTTGTCATTTCTTGAATTCATACAAAGACAGTGAATATGATAAATACTACTTGATTAACAGCCTAGTTATCAAAGAAAAAGATTGCTTGAATTGCTGGAGCATAAGGGTCTTTTGCTCCCTAGTATATCATGTGTGTCTGTCTCTGAGGAATAAGGGGTAATTTCTGATGTTCTGTAGCTCTGTGGGACTGGTACTTGCAAGTTAGGCCTATAACTTGCATCCTCTAATTTCTCCAGGGTAAATACATCACTAAAGGAGTGATAATACTCTTCAAGATTTAAGAGTATTGCCACTGAGATTAGGGAATAATTTTGTTCTCTTGGTAAATATTCTCAGTCACTTGACTGGGCTATCATTTATAATTTTTGAAGCCTCCCACAGGGGCACCATACTAATCTTAATGGGCCACCATTCAGATCTGCTACACTGCACTATAAAGCTTTAAGAACTGGGACACAGCCATAGCGCTTCTGATGGGCAAGAATTAAAGGGTGAACCCCTTCAGAGCCTACTAAAGCTACTGTTTGATCACCGTGAGGAATTGCTGCTTGAATAATGTAAAACTCTATTTCTTCTGCCCTGCTGCTCACAGGCTAAGCAGGTTACCTCTAAAACACTCACCACCTTTGTAAGCCGTGCTTAGAAACCCAAATAAACCATGCAGAGCACGTTACAGGTCAGGAAACGTCTAATTTCCACCTTTTATTTATCATGCTGGAACACATGGGGAAACTAGAGAAGCAATCACTAGAATTTAATAATAGAAGCCAGATTAACCATTGTTCCAGCCTTCGGGAGACAGGGCACAGAGAGGACAGATCAGAAATATATTCTCCTTCACAGCCTCATGTAGTTAGGGTTTTTAATTAAGGCCTTATATAAAGACAAATAAATACACACATATAACGCCTACATATGCATAACAACATGAAAAATAGCAGCTTGTAGGAAAGAACTGGAGGTTAAATTGTCATGGACTGACTTAGATCAAAAACTTGTCCCAAGTTTCCCTTTAATAAATCAGTGGGAGGGGCTGCCATGAAATCAGTTGTGGGTCCCTGATTCTTAGGACATAACCGATCCCCAGTGCAGGTTAGAGCAGATGGAAGCTGTTCTATCTCACATGGGTTCCCTATCATTCCTAAACAGTCAGACACCATACAGGGTTACCTAGAGTATAACGCACTTCAACTATGTCTTTTTTCTACTTATTTTTGCACACTATGTCACTATGGGTGTGGCTGAAGCCAGCTATCCTAACTTGGGAAATTATAGGGCTTTTTCTAATAGCTTTAGCCCATATGATTCTAAAACGCAAAAGTATCTGTGATATGCTAAGTACATGTGCTGAATAAATCCAAAATGTCTATTTTCTATGTGATATCAATCAATAAAAAAAATCTGATGTAGAACAGAAAGGTATCTTCAATTATACCTTCTTGTAATGCTTCATACAGACATACAGAAGATAGCCGTATTCAAAACTGTCTGTAAAACTTCTCAAGCTTTTCAAGTTCTGAACTTCAGTGCTTAACAAGGGACTTCATCAGGATTTCTAAAATACTGAAATATTCTAAAATTATAAAATTCAACAGCCAGATCAACAAAGGTGCAATATGATAGCTTGAGTCTTGGTCAGTATCTTCTTTTATATAAATGGCTGCCAAATTAATGCAGGGAAGTCTGAAAATACATGTATGCTGGGGGTATGATGAGAAGAAAGTAAGTAGCTAAAAAACCCCTCTGTTATTTGAGATTAATAATTATATTTTATTGGTTGCAATTAAGATGGGAAAAGGGGGGACTTGGAAGTGGTACAGTGAATTATGTACATAGCTTTGCACTCCTCTATTACTTCTTCGAATCTGCTAAGGTCATGGATAAAAGAGACAGTGTTTCCCAGTAGGTATTTACAACAATCCCCCCAATAAGACAATTTAGGTTGTCTGCTCAGATTTGGGCTGTATAACAACTCATGATTCTGACTGCCATGTTAGCATGGGAATTTATGCAATGTTCTTACCCATTCAACAACAGGGCTAGTAACTTCTCTTTTCAATCATCACAGTATTTTTTTTTTAAATATTAAAAAGCAAGGGATAACCATGAAAGGCTATGCATTACTTTTCTTATGAGTTATGTGAGACGTCTTTGGGAGGTTGTATTACCTTTTTGTTATTAACTTTTTTCAGTCTTAGTAGCAGTTGTGGAGAAAAGTAGTGTTTTTATTGCATGAAACTAAAGGTGTGAGTTGAATTTCCTGGGGCATGGTATGAGAAAATCTCGAAGTTTTTTGAAGGTTAGGAGTCTTCAGGGATAGTAGTGGAAGACACTGTAAAATGGAGGAAACTGAACCTGGTGCAGTTTCATCTATGCCGCTTTTTTGGGAGTAGCCTCAGGAGTAAATTATACTGGAACAATACCCGGAAATTGTCCTACCAAAAGCTAAATGGAGTGGTCCAAAACAGAATCAGGGAGTAAGCTGATAGTGCACAATTCAGTTTTTGAAGCGTGCTTCTTGGGCTCACCTCATGGCTATTTCTAATTTAGAAATAATCTGAGATCACAAAGGGAAAGGTAGAAAACATTATCTGAAGTGTAGAAGGCAGAGGAAAAAGGAAATAAGACAGTCTGAATGCACACCAAAGATTCATCAGTGTGTGTGAGGAAGACCAGACTGCGTGGGTGTAGAAGAAAGGGAAGCAAAGTAAAAACTAGACTGGAGTTGAAAGGCAAAACTGTATCTAAAAGAATGACAGTGAATAAAGGATAGCAGATCTGATTTAAAAGGGGAAACAGGTTCACATGAAAGGATTAGTTGAAACAGCAGAGAGAATGATGGAAGTTTCACTGGGTTAGGGACTCAGGGGTCTGAGGTATGTTGCTATCTGGAGCAGGACTAAGGAATCCACCTAAGGCAAGAGACATCGGCTTTGCCTGAAAAAAATGCTTCTTGAAAACAAATTACCATTAAAATCAGAATATCCATTTTGTGGCATAAGTACATCTCCTGTGCTCTAGTCCTTATAACTGTCACCTTCAGTCAAACCTGAGGTGACTACCTTACCTCTGTTCCCTGAATGACTGTATTCATTTTAGAGAGGAGTGAAGTGTGAATAAATGATAATATCATTCATGATAGTATGATGAATAATAGCAAGGTGAAAATATAACTCTCCCAGGACCACCTGTAAAGCTCCAAGACGTTCAAAAGTCTCTGATGCTGTTTTCAATATCTCGTGAATGTCCTTAGGTGAAATGGTCTGGTAACAGCTCAAGCACCAGCAGTAGACACATATCAGAGAGTAATACTTACACCTCAATTTCACTAGTGCTTGGAGGAAGTCTTCTCACAGCTGATTTCTGAAGTACAGCTTGAGGAGAATTCAAGTTGTCTGAGGAAAGGAAATTGTAAAGTTTCTAGCCATGTGCAACACCCTTTTGTTTCCTTACAACATCCAGTTGTATACCTGTATACCTGGGTAGTTTGATACGTAATTTTGGAGTGCTTTTTAGTGTCTTGCTTTTGCTAACACCTCACATAGCAACTACTGTTCTCTATGTTCTCTTGGACAACAGTCAGTTCCTCTTCATACTGGAAGGGAACAAGCTGCTTTTGATTATTCATACTTTTGTCCCTTTTGCTGGTCTCTAACCTGGCCTATAACTTTAAGCAGATCCTTAGCACAAAATTTAATTTCTTAAGAATAGGAAACTCTATGCCATGAGTCTTTCAGAAGTACAGGCTGGAGTAAACAGCTCAAATACATCCAGAGGTCTGGCATATCACATCTAGATTTGGATCCTGGGGACAGATCTGAAGAAGGCCTTAGATTCCCAGCGCAGTATTTAAGTGACCCTCAAAAAACAAATTCAGGCTTGTATTTTAAATGTTCACTACTGCCTAACACTGAAACTAAATTCTTTAACTACAGAAGCACTTGGATTTCTAAGCTATGCATCCGGACCTAGAATTTATGACAGAGGATATATGGGACATCTACGCCTTTCTCAACAGGCAGTTTTAAGACACTGCAGATACACTGCAGCATCTCAAGTGTCATTAGGCATCTGCGATTGGGAATTTGAATGAATTCTTACCTCTCTATTGTGCATTCTGGAACATTAATCATGTGCATGATGAGTAGACACCTATATATAGAAATTCACTTAGAGAAAAACTCATATGTTTTTGTCCTGGCCTAAATCCCATAGCAGGTATCATAATTTCTAGGAACTGTAATGTCTCTAGATTTTGATTCAGGTCTTGATTTGGCCCTGTATTTAAGCTGAAATTCAGGTGTAGGTTTTAGGTGAGTGCTAAAGCACGGCTAGAGAAAAAAACATGAATTTGCCAAATTTCTTAATATGGGCCCAAGCATGTCAATGTGGGAGACAGCGAGCAAATGAATGTCCATAAATGTTCAGTCTCTCTCTGCCACTGTAGTTCTTACAGTGACTAATGGCAGCAAATCAGCTTAGAGAGTTTTTTTGTCCGGGGACTGTCAGTGTTGTACACTACAAAAATTTATGAAACATATAAACAGCTGAGCTACAAGTCATGATACTTACAGTTTTCCTGTGGATGTGGGAAATGACATCTAAATTGAATGAAGACATTTTCAGTCTGTAAATTATTCTAAGAGAAAAGAAATATCAAAAATCATGGAGGTTCTCAAACATAGATAAAGTGAAAAAGAAATGGACACAGCTGAGCTATAGGATTTCTTTTGCTGCAAGGAAAAATAGTACCAAACATCCTATATAGTGACTGATTAGACAGTGTTTGTAAACAAAGTTCTCATTTGATCCTAAATCATCATAGAGGAATTCTAGGTGTTTTCTCTTCGTTGACTTTTCAATTCTGTTTTTCTACACACTAAAATAATTATATTCTTCTGCCCAAATTCATATTCGAAATACATCATGACAAAAATAGGTTGTGTATAGGGTTCTCAGCAGTTTTTAGTGGAAACTCGAAATATAAAGATGGTGCCAGGATTTCTAAATACATGCAATAACTTCTTGAGATATTTTTAATTGTATTATGTAAGAAACTAAAAAGGAAACTTTCCCCACAATGCACACACCCACACACTGAGTGAGATTTATAGAAAAACTCAAATTGAAATGTTGGGGATATTTTAGGACCTGTCCCATGAAGCGCTAATGGCTTTTCCTCATTGATTGTAACAGGATGAGACATGTTCCACTCAGACATTGAAAAGAGCCAAAATTTTATTTAAATTACACGTCTTTATTATTCACTGAAGTACATACGCTAAAAGGCAGCAGTGAGAAAGAAAGCTTTTTCTGCAATTTTCATGGTAACTTGCTATACCTGTTATATTTTTGTAAACTGCCAAGGCTTGCTCTCCCTCGCAATATCTTCAGTCATCTATCTTCAAATTATTGAATTGTATTTTGCTTCAGTGTGTGTTATATTCTGAAACGTGTTTTCAAATATTACACATGAGAGTGTCATTCAGTGCTTGAATTTGTGAGCCCCAGTTTGTAACCTAAGGAACACTGCCAGAAGGCAGTGATATAATGGATTTGTCTGGTATCTTCTAGGGAGACTCAGTGCCATAAGATGATTAGTAGCAAGGGCTCTATAATTTGAAAATGCATCATTCCTCCTCTGAGAAATGCCCAGAAAACATGTTTTATTTTTTCTGTTTCTCATGTCCATGGCAAATTTCTTTGCTGGATTTACAAATGAAAAGTGTTACTTTTCAATTGGTAGCTCTGGAAAGTTTGTCAGCTTTTTTTTTTTTTTTCCTTTTTTTTTTTTTTTTTAATTATTCCACCTCCCTCCTTTCCCCCCCAGCAATAAGCATATTGAAACCTAAATTGGATGCTAGATACATCTGTGCAACCCCTCATCCTCTAACTATGATCCTAGTGGTAGTGGGCAGACACACTGCCTTCCATTGCCTTGCTCAGATGTAACTAATAGGAATTTATTAAGGTGTTCTGTGATGATGGATAAGCTGAAATAAGAGATCCTATAGCTTATATGCTCATAAGTGTGGTGGCTTTACGGGGTTGATGCATGAGATTTCATAATTGCATTGACTTTATCAATTGAAATTGATTGTTGAGTAGAATTTAGCAGCCTTCCATGTAATGATTTTACAGCAGATGAATAAAGATTATTTTTGTTGTAAATTATTTTCCTCTAAAGCTCTCTGTAATTTTTTCTTCATTCCTTTTCATGTGATAAAGTTTAGGTACAGTTGAGTCTTTTAGCACTATCCCAACTTCCCCATTCAAGGGAACTAAACTGCTACACGTTTGTCACATTAGTTGTGAAATAAAAGATTTTGAGTTCTGCTAATAAATACTATGATGCATTTAAGTGCATTTAGATAGCACATTTCAACTTGATGGGTCTCAAATTACTCTGCGCCTTATCCTTATCTCACTCTTACTAATGTAGTAAATACAGAGTTACTTCACTGAAATAACCAGCGTTATATCAGTGAAAATCTAGTGTAAGCATAGATCTTTTATTAATAGTGATACATTAAAGCTTTTACACTTATTACTTTTCTTTCTGCTGACACATATGATAAGAGCACTTTTCAGCAGATCACAAAATAAAGTACGTGGCACACACTAAATCCAAAATGTTAACAGTTATTGAGAAAGTTAGTTTCTCAAGTTGTGTGAAAATAGGGTCCTAAAAGTGTTTGATGAATCATATGATTCTTGTTTCAAACTGTGTGTGCATGCTTCAAAATATCTGGCACAACTAATAATTTTCATATGACTTTAACTTATTACTAGCTGTTGAGCAGCAATTTATTTTTATTTTTTTAATAAAAAGAGCAGCCAATATAATAGCCTGTCACATTATGTTTATCTTAATAAATATACTGCATCCAAAGCATGCATAACAAGATAAATTATTCATTATTATTTGTGAACTTATTTGTGAATTTATTCAACTACCTGAAAAGTATTAGAAATAGTAGAAATATAATATTGCTACATATCCAATTTGAGGAAAACAGATGATATATTGCTAACCAGGCAGTTTTGCTAAAGTAATTGACATTCATAAATGGCAAAATTTGGCTTCATATGTTGTAACCTGTAACTGAGATTTATAAGAAATAAACAAAATTACCATATTATTTGAGTACCAAAACTGAGTAACTGGTATATCAATGGTCACCAGAAAACCTAGAAAATCCATTAGCTATAAAGTTAAGGGAGTCTATGCTCCGCTAGCCACTATTCTTTACTAAGACTACTTTTTCTTCAAAAATACATATGCAATTGCTGTGTTATTTATAAATATTTCTAAATTGCATTAACAAAGCTTGAGCAGTTTTTTTCTTACTTTGTGTCTTTCACAGTTACAGCAGGGCCCCTTGAATCTTAAGCAATGTGAATCATATTACAGTATGTCACATCATATATTTAAAAATGAATGCATTCAGACTGATGTAACGCAACATGACATGATACATAAGGTCATAAATGTGGAGGTTTTAAAGGCTTTTACTTCCTTGTTTTAAACAAAATACACCTGTCATTTTAATTAATTTTCAATAAGATGAACATCTTAAAAATTTGAGTAAATAGGGTTTATAACATACATCAAACTTTAAATTTCTTTAAATTGACAAAGAAAATTCCAGTGGTTGTAATATTTGGTAACTAATATTTGTCTAAGTTAATTATCAACATAATTGAAGTAGTAACAAGACAGTTTTTCCCACCATTTAAAGTTCAGTATGTTAAAAAATGAATACCACAAACCCGGTGTTTAATTTTGCATGTAAAAGATTTTGATTGGAAGATGAATGCCTGGTGCTCCTCCCCTTTCTTAAAACACCAGAGATATTTGTCCTCACATATACTGTCAATATATTAACAAGGTCATATTTTGATAAAGTTCTTACGTCTGAAAAAAAAAAAAAGAATACAGCAACAAATTGACAACACCTGCAGAATTATATATATGAAGTAGCAAAAGAAGATACACCAGGATGAAGATAAGTTGCTCCATTACTCTGTCTTTAGCCAGTACTACACTATCGATGGAAACAGCTTGAATCTGTAAAAAGAAACAGCCTTAGTTATTTCAGATATAGGAACTTGGCTAGACAACATTGCTGCTGCTGCTGCTGCTGCTCCTGCCCTTGTTGCTCTGCCTCCTGAACAAAGGAATCAGTTACTGTGATAACATACTACTTAAGGAGATAGATTTCCATATATTTTAGCAGTATTCCTCATTACTAGTCCAGCTATCTCCCAAAGCACTGTCATGTATGTCATCTCAGGCTTACTAATTTATTTAAAAAAATAAATTGTGCAATTTATTACAGAACTGTCTTGTCTGTGGAATCTATTTTCTTCTCTCCCCCACCTTTTCCCCCTCTTCTCCTCCCTGCCCTGGGAAGTGGCAGATTATTTTGTTTCCCTATTGCTTTAAAACTTAATTTCCTAGCCACAGCTGCCTGAGAATTTACTCAGAACCACCTACAGGAGAGGTGTCTGTAACAGAGGAAACCATGGAAGGCAGCCTCACTTGGTTGATTCATACACTTGGATAGAGCCTCTTGACAATAATGTCTCAGTTAGTGAATTGCCTTTCCTTGTGAAATGTGTAACCAATTCTGCCGCTTCTACTGCTGTTTACCCCTTGTGGTCTTGGAGCATAATTGGGCTTTCTGTACTCACATTGGTGGGGTTTTAGCCACATGAGCAGTCCTATTAACAAAAATTAGATTTTTCATGGAGAAGGCGATAATGTGAAAAAAAAGTGTCACACTTTTGCCTTTTTTAGGAATATTCTTATATCTTAACAGAGGAGAACATATTTTCACATTAAGTTTCCAATGTATAATGGCAATACATATTTATAGTTAATGTAGGATTAATTAGTCTCAGCTATGAGAATAATAGACAGAGAAGAGTTTTCTTCTGACTAGTTCTGAAACAGTGCTCTCCCACTTAGACAGCAAGTGGCAACCTTTCCTGCTGACCTTCTCAAACAGACAAGCAAGGTAGCTGAAAGGATTTGGTAGTTGAGCAGAAAAAGAGCAACTAAACTTCTATTATGATATTTAGAAGTGAGTTTCAGCTCCAGCTTATCTTAGCAAAAGCAGAAACTCAAACCCAGGCTTCTGAAGAAGACACTGAATAGGAATATTAAGTGATTTAGAGGTGATTATTTGAAGCATAGATGAACAAAATTGTTTAATGAGGCAGTAGACATATTTGCCATCTTGCTAAACAATAAATTAATAAAATAATAAAATATTTTTTAAAATCTGAATTAGTAAATATAGGTCTACATTGATCTCCTAACGTATATCTGACTTTGTATATGGAAAAACACATTTTATATCTGTTAATATGTAAAAATTGGTCACAAATGTTATTTTTAAAGGCAAAAGCTATCCAAACCAAATTAAACATAGGCAGTACACGTAACATAAATTAATGTTTGTTATTCAAATATAGTTGAATTGACAAATCTGCAAACCAATCTGTAGATCTGCTAGTAACATGGAGTTCAAGTAACTATTAAACTAGAAATAGAAACTGGAATTATATTAAAAACATTCTTATGTTTTCTTTTAATGTTCTTTATAGAGAATATTGCACTGATATGTAGTAGAGACTTAATTTTGGTTAAAAGAAGATGAGATACTGAGACATAGAGGTGTCAAGGTGAAAAATGCTGGAGCAAATTAAAAAAAAAACGGGAAAAAAAGACAGTCTTCTTATACACTTTGAAAACAAAATGTGTTATAACTCACTTGAGAAGAAGTCTGATTCATGAATTTATAGACTTGTGACACTTCATTCAGTACCAGAAAAACATTGAAAGATAAACCAAACAGAAAAAGAAAAATTATAGATTAACTGAAACAAAACATGGCTTTTCAAAGAAAATTCAATATATACATAAATCTATATATTTGTATATGTATATATTTGTGTATATGTACAATATATATACGTGTGTGTATATCTGTGTGCATATGTGTGTGTGTGTATATATATGTGTGTATTTTTTTATGAAGGTATGTACAGACAATGATGAATACTTTCTATTACTTTTTTGAATATTTACTCATTTGTTTATTGGCATAAAGAGGGAGTGGGTTAGGAAGAAAACTCTGTGGACAGATTATCATATAAGAGGATTTTCCAAGTGTAAGTGAGCCCCTTAACAGAAATATGAAGCTTACCATACACAAGGATCTTTGTTCTTAGATGCTGGTACATAGTGGTCTGACAGTTATTTAGAATTAAATTTTATCTTCCCCCTTCAAAGCGTTTGCTGTGGCTGGATCCCAAACAATAACTGTCTAGCCTGAGCACAAACCTTCTATTACCATATAATACCTCTCTGTAAGTGAGTTTATTTGTGAACAAAGTGAGGATTAAACCAAAATTTTCAGTTCTGTGGACCAAAAGCCAGCTTGGAAATATCTTTGTGAATCACATAAAGGAACAGAATTCTAAGAGTTGATGGGATTAATTAAATATTCATTGTTTTTGTTTATCCTTCAACCTTGAACTGTGGAATTGGAGCATCCAGTTTGCTGCTCTTACAGCTATCTTCATAGAGCGTCGCCCAGACATCCTTTCCTCCTATATGCACTCTACTTTGCACTCGATGGGATAAAGCAGTTAAGGAGACAAAGCACCTGTGTCTGAACAGGCACAGTAGCATTGCAATTCTTCATTTGAATTCCACCTCAATTCCAATCCCAGACTGAAATTGCAATAAATTTTAGGTAGCCCTGCCAGGAACAGGGAGCTGGACTCGATCCTTATAGGTCACTTCTAATTTAAGGGATGAGATAGATCTGTTTTCAGTTTTATTCATTCTCTGGGCCTCATTCTGATTAATTGACATCAGTGTAAAATTCATCATTGTCTTTAGCAGACATAACAACAGGCAGTAATAACTGATTGAAATACGATGCTTTCAAGTAAACACACAAACTTGGAACAAATAGATTTTTTAGAACCCACAAAAATTCATTAACTTATATGAAGTGTTAACAGCAGAAAAGAGTGAAGCCTAATACTCAAATGTCTATGTTGCAGCAATGTGAAACCTGTTTGCCTGCATCTTTCCATATTCATATCTTCTAATACTTTGTTTACTCATTTTGTTCCTATATTCTGTGCCCTTCTTTCAAAGACATTTTCATCTTGCTTCTCCATAGTTTCAGGCAAGGAGCAAGAGTGTTTGTATGAGATTTAATCTGAAAAAAGAAAGAGAACATCTGTGCTCCATATACCTACACAGATTCATCAGTTAGAGTGACAATTCCATTGGAAATCGATACAGAGAAAACAAGAAAAAATTCAAAGGTTGTCAAGCAAATGGTTTGCACAGGCAGAAACTTCAGAAAAATAGCCCAATTTATGACTGTTAGCCTACCTGAGTGAACTACAGTATGACCAATTACAAGTGTATCTTACACACCTTTCTGGACCAGTCATACATTTCTTCCCATTTTGTGCTCTGCATGTTCTTACATTTTCAATCAAATAATGATTAGCAATGATTACCAGTCAAACTATGAATTAGTCCCATATGCAGCCCTTTCAGCTACTGAAAGTAAAGTATATCTACCATTAAAGTAATGGATATCTCTCATAACTGTTCAATCTAATCTTTTAAGGTACTCTGAACCCTGACAGGCTGGAGAGGTGTGAAGAAATCTCCATGGTTTCAGGTTCTCATGCTGTATTTCCAATACTAAAACTAATAATAGTTTGGGCAGGCTAGTTTCAGTTCTTTCCTTCTTAATGACAACGTATTGATAATCTTATGTAAGGCATAAATCCTGTCTCCAAAACATCAACTGAAGTAAATTCTGATTCCTTTGATCAGGCTTGGAATATGTTTGTTTCATAACCTGATGTGAATTCAGTAACAGAAAAGAAGGGGATTTTAGCAAGTTCCATATTAAAGATATCTTCCTCTCACCAAACATGTCAAGCTGTGTTCTTCTGCACATCCGTGTGTCTTTGTTTTGGTAAGCCAGAGAATGTAAACTCCTAGATTGTGTGGGAATTTTACCCATGTTCCACAATTAGTCTAACTGTTTCATTTGATCTCCTCAGTTGTTGTCTGCACCCTTACTTACCAAAGCTATTATGATAAAATAGTGTACATAGCCAGACTAATTACTAAACACACAGTGAAGAGGAGGAAGGCTGAACGCATTCTTCTGCCCGTTCAGTCTGCTGTTAACCTTGAATCTTTGTGTGCCTTTCTTCAGGCATCTTTTGGATGAGCTCCAAAGATCTTGGATTGTTCTTGGAACTTCTTGGAAGTTCTTGATTTACTGGGAGCTAGCCAACCGTTATTCCAGTTTACAAAGGCATGAGGGAAGACCCAGGAAATGACAGGCCTCTTAGTCTAACTGCAGTACCTGGAAAAGTTATGGAGAAGATCATCCTAGGTGCTATTGAAAGGCCAAGGAAAAGGTTCTCAATTACTTCTTCACCTGTATCTTTGCTCGTAAGACTAATCTTCAGGGATCTCAGGCCCCTCAGATGAGAAGGGGACCGCTTGCTGGAGGAAGACAAGGTTAAGTAGCACTTAAAAAAAGCAGACACACAAAAGTTCATGGGTTGCATCCACGAATTCTGAGTCAGCTTGTTGATGTCATTGGGAGGCTACTCTCTATCACGCTTGAAAGGTTGTGGCAATCGTGTGAAGTTCCTGAGGACTAGAAGAAAGCAAATGTCACTGTTGCTTTCAGGAAGGGCAAGAAGGAAGGTCTGGGGAACTACAGGATTGTCAGCCTCACCTCAGTTGCTGGGAAGCTGATGGAGAAACTAATCCTGGAAGCCGTATCCAGACACATGGAAGACAAGAACATGGTCAGGAGTAGTCAGCATGGATTTGTGAAGAGGAAATAATTCCTAAACATAAGTTTGCAGATGATATTAAACTAGGAGGAGGGGCTGATATACCAGATGGGTGTGCTGCCATTGCATAGTACTATCTCTGTAATTGTGTATGATATACTGACTCATCTAGATTTTTTTGAAGAGTTGCATCAATATGATTATGTTTGCTATCTGCAGAAGAACCTGTGATTATGTAACGAAGAGGCAAGCCCTTATTTCCTAAGATAGGAACATGATTGACTCTTTTATGAAATTAACTTGACTTTTTGTACTTTCTCATATAAATTTAGAGAAAAATCGTGTCCTTTAAAAGTGTGTCACAATATTGCAACTTATTTCAGCACAACCGAGATCTCTTTGCCATTACTTAGGGGATGTGAGGGTTTTTTTTCTAAATTCAACTTTCTTAAAGTTAGGGAACTGATTTATCCTTCTTAGTTTTAGCTATCTAAAAGGTTTTTTTGTGTTTTTTATTATTATTATTATTATCATCATCATCATCGTCATCGTCATTATCATTATTATTTGGTTTTGGTTTTTTTGTTTGTTTGTTTTAATCCAGATTAAGTTAATAATCTAAAATCAATTAGTCACTAGACAGAAATAATTTATACAGGCAGACATCTTATCTCTTTGTAGTTCAGAGGAATCACTGTGGAAGTATGTCCTTCACCACTAGCAGGTGAGAAAAAACCTTGAACTATTAGGTGAGATGAATTCCACCTCTACAAATTAAGTATTAAGTGAGAAAAAAAAATAAATATTTTGGGCATTCATCCTTTTCTCTTACAAAATTCTGAAGAGATCATAAATATATATATATATCATTCAAATTCTTTGAAACAGAGAATGTTGTAGCATTAAAAAACCCAAAACAAACCAGTTTGAATCAAACCCTTCTATCATTGGGATTGATTAAATCTGAACTATAAATGAATCTATTCAGTAAAAATAATTTTCTGTGGACTGAATACGGAAGGTATTCTACAGCTTTCTTTAAATGTAGTCTTCAGATTCCAATGAGCATTTTTGCAATAGTTTATGACATCAGAGTATCTAATAAGTATTACCTATAAGACCTACATCACCAACAAAAAAGAAAATACAGTGGATTTCACTCAGAGCTCACATGTTCAAAGTGAAAACATATGTATTTTTACTAAGACAAAAAATCCTTGCTATCATGAGCAGAAACAATGCAGTCATTTTGACTATTCAGGTGAAGAATGGTCAGATATTGAAAGGTTGAAGCCTTACTGTCACGATACATTATCCTATATTTCAGTCTTTCTCTACTGTCAATTTACAGCCTATTTCTCATTTTAAAAGCACCCTTTAAGTCCAACACTGTATTGTGCAATTCTTTAAATTGTCAAGTATATATGCTGAAAAATCACTTGTTAATCAATATTCTGATTGGTACATTGTTTGGTGTTCCACTTCAATGCATATGAAAAAAAGCTTTTCTTAACCACATGAATTAGATGAATATGCATTTGTTTCTTTGGTCAGCTTCACTGTCCTGACTTTCCACAGATAAACAGATAGCTATGCCATTGCATATGATCTGACATGAACTGAAGTGAAGGAAAACACATTAAGGGAGGAAAGAGATTTGATTAAAATAGATAGATGTCGCATTCAATATTTAAAAGTTTATTTCAAAAACACATCCTGAATTTTCATCACAGAGCTGAAGTAGTTTGTCAAGTTTACATGATGATACCTGAACTTTGTAGTTGAATAAACCAAAAAAATGATGTTATGTAATATCTGCTAAGTGCAAGGACTAATGTCATAGTTGCTTTATGAATATCTAATTTTAAGGGTGCAATTGAGGTGTAAAAGTAAACTGAGTTTGTGTACAAAAGACTAAAGGTCAGAACCCAACACAATATTCTAAGAAAAGTATAATCAAGACTATAACAACTGATTTGCTATTAAATTTTAGCTATATCACAAACATTAAAAGTACAGTTTCACAAGTTTACTTAATAAAGAAATTCAACAGACAAATTTCAGTTCATTATACAGTTATTATTTACTGAGATGTGTTCACTGTTAAGAAATGGAATAGGTACTGATAACCAGGATGACACAAATCACAAACCAACAATTGGCATGAGGCTCGCTATAAAATGTGACCTTTGATATTATTATTTCTGTCATACTACAACTTAGTAAAGAACATTTAAAGGGATCTTACATTAAGTTGTCAATATTAATTCACATGAATAATCACAAAAGTGCATTTTCCAGATTTGTTTTCCAGGCAACCATTAATAGAAGCAGACTCATGTTAACTATATGCTAAAAAGTTGATATATACATTTTAAGTACTGAATTCAAAAGGCTAATAATGGATCATGCATTTATTGAAAAGAAAATAAACGAGACAGCTGTGATGTCTGACAGATCACCAAAAAAACCCCAACCAAACCCACTACATTTTCAGTTGCTGATTAGCAGCATTTGTACCACTTAACTACAAACAAGTCTGCTCTACCAAGGAAATGAGAAAAAAAAAAAAAAAAAAAAGAATGCTTATAATCATGTTGTATGCTTTACCTTTTGTTCACGTAATTATCACCAAGCACACATATGTTATTGGAACATAGGAGATGCCATACTAGATCCCATTAGTTGTCCACCTGGTATCACATTGAATCTATCAGTGTTTGGTATCAAATGATTGATACTATGATCTGAAAAAATCTACTGAAGACAGGCAGGAACAATTTAAAATGCTTAACTAGATGCTTGATATCTGAAATCCTGAAGGAGAGTTATGTTTTGTTTTCTGACAATCCTTTCCAAGGTTTTCACCAAAAAACTTGTAACTGAAGATAATCTCATCTCGTGATTGAGCAATTTTGGTCTTTGGACAGGCTCCAAGGTTCTTGGCTCCTAAATACTTTCATGTTGCCCTTCATTCATTCCAGAAGACATTAGCTCCGCAAAAAATTATTGTCACTAGCTTTGAAGTATGACACCTTTTCATTTCTTTAATTGTGTTTTGTCTATAGATATAGAAAAGTTTATATAGTTCTTGATTTTTTTGTCTCTGCAATAGAACATTATGTGTAACTTCATGACCTTCCCTCTTAATTGTCTTCCTCTTAGTCAAATAAATGAAGGTTTTATGAATCAACATAGCATTCTATCTTATACATCATATAGTTTATATTGTTTGTCTATTCCCTATTACTAGCAGTCATATTCTCAACTTGGTTATTATAAATATCTTCATGTTTTTAAATCTAAAAAATTAATTTCTTTTCTCCACATCAATGTAAATAATTTTTTCCTTTTCTGAAGATTATCCTGTACATAAAAAACTTGAAATCACTACCCCAAATTACTTAGCATCTGTCAGCACAGAATTTCCTTTTACAATAAGTTATCCTCTGGTTTATCTTGGTATGTCTACTCACACTGCTCTCTTCTCCCTGACTTTAAATAAACTGAATATACAAATACCACATTCAGTCTTTGCTTCCTCTTTGGAGACTACAGATAAAATTACATTAAACATGAATCCTTATGGTGGAATAGGGTTTTTTACTTTTCCCATTGATAAAGTCTAGTCATTCTATTCCTTGTTTCTTCCCTGTTTTCTTATCAAATAAAATATTTACCTCTTATATGACTCCTTACTTATTGAAATAACTTAGATGACAAGACTTATTTCAGAATCCTAAAGTTTATGTAAGTGGTACCATATTTCTTCTATTTTACTCATTAAGACATTATAAAATGGTAAAATAATGCTGTAATGGAATTTTTGTGAAGGTTAGCTCCAATATTTTTTTATTTTTTATAACGCTATTAAAGGAAATTGGACAGGCAATAAGAGTTATCATCATTTTGTATTTTATCCCATCATAATCTTATTTTAGGTATTTAAAAAAAACCACAAAAAACAAACAACAAACAAAAAAAAAACAACCAACAACAGCAAAAAAACCCGCCTTGCAACTACTTTCCCGTATTTGAATGTAGTACCTTGGTTTTATTATTTTATTTATTATTGTGGAGTAAAAGGATCTGGGCTGTGTGAATAATAAGCAGTGCATCCATCATTGCTATTATCCTCAATTTCAATAAAATTACAACTTTTGTCCAAGCAACAAAAAGCTTTTGCCTGTACTAGGAACTCTAGCTACACAGGCAATCCCATTCTTTAATCCATTTCTTTCAGAAATTCATTGAAAATGAAAATTCCATATAGTCATCTCAATATGTGAGGAATAACTTTGTATTCATAATGATTGATATTTCAGTGTTGTGCATTAGTTTGGAGATCATTGCTCCCTGGCATATACAAATATCTTCTCTGAAAATCATGTTGCAGGTCCTTCATCTCCTCAGCCCTGCAGGAGTCAGTAATGAATGCCTTATTTTTAGTTTTAAATGATAAAACATTAATAAAGAACATAGGTATTACTGAAAGAATAATAAAATAATTGCCAGTTTTTAATATTTATGTCATAAATCATAAACACATATTATAGATAATCCACTCGGAGGGGGGGGGGGAACACAGAAAAATACTTGCATGTTTCTAATAATGAATTAAGGGTCTATAGAAATTTAAATGGTATATGTAACTGCTAGACTCTTAATTTGCCAGTGTGACAGCTAAGGATGCATCAAGAGACAAGAGAAGACTATGAAAATGGGGGAATCAATGTGCAGTTTCTTAAAGCTGAGAATAACTTTAAATTTGAAGCAGTTAAAAAACAGATTTTGTGCAGAAAAGGCTATCACAGACTCAAACATTCATATCACCAGTATGATCTGTTAACTTTCACAGCACGGTGGGTACTAAAAGGACTGAAGAGTGAAAGAAATAAGTATACAGACAGATGGGAATAATTTGGCTTAATGTACTACTGGAAAGATTTTGGAAGCTTTGAGAAGGAATGTGGTATCAAAAGAGGAGAGGAGCGGAGAGGAGAGGGGAGGGGAGGGGAGGGGAGGGGAGGGGAAGGACTAATGATGGAAGAGGATGAAGAAAGCTAAAAACTGAACCTCTCTTCTTTTTGAAAATGCTCCCTTTTCCTGGAAAGGGGCAACACTGTAGAAATAGGTGGATCAATTCTGTCTAGACCCTGTGGTTTACTTTAGCATGTTCAGGTAATGTTTTATGTTGGTGTAAATACCTTCACGTAGTACTGTAAATACCTTCATACAGTGCTATAAATCCAGTTACTCAACTGGAGCATGAAATTTTGGAAATATATTAAAGTTAATGAAGAAGGGGATAAATGGGACCTGGCTTATTCTGAATACATTGCAAAATTAAATATTTCTTCTTGATAAACATAGAAAAGGGATGGTCAAAATCAGTCGTTACTGGTTTTAGGACGCTATGTCATTCGGTGTGTACTGAATGTGTGTATGAATGTCAAAAGGATTTTGCAATTAACTTCACAGCATGATGAAGCCGTGGGTCTTTAAAAATAGAGTTGTGGTATAACTCACAAAATTCTCAGAAGTTTTAATTTTTTTAACTGTTTTTCCTATCACATTGTTTTATAAAAAGACACAGGCTAACACTGCAGCTATATATTTTTAAAAACGTACGTATTTTAAAATATTTCATCCTATACTTTTTTTTCTCACCAATTATTCTACAATCTGTAGTGTGCTATTTTTCTTACTTTCATTTTTCTGACAGTTTCAGTTATAGTTCCAAAGAAACACAGCAAGACTGAGATTGAAAAATTTCTGTTATTATATTGGGTAACTGTTTTATTCAAGCAGAAAAATACAAAAGGCAAAAGTGTGCTTTAAATGTCAACTGGAAATAAAGCATGTTTGTTCCGCATGTATATCTGCCTCAAGAGAAGCAGAATAAAAAGAGGAAACCTCAGCAAAAATATCACTTTTGATTAAAGAAATTGTATTATATTGACTTCATGTAAATTAATAATCACAATACAAACCATTAATACAATACGGTGCAGTAAACATAGATATAGTCTGCACAGTTGATATTATCTTAATGTTTTAATTGATACATTAATTAATTATTTTATAAAATGCAGCACATTATGACATTTACCCTTTTTTTATCTAGTTTAAAAAATATTTTAGCAATGATTGATTGCAAGTTGGTTAAGTATAAGAGCATTTTTCAAAAAAAACATGTCTACAGAAAAACACAAATTCCAGTTCAGTATTTGCTTAAGTGATATAACAAAGCCTTCAGTTGTAAAATGCTCCCAGCTTGGTTAAATGAATCATTGTCCTACTGAAACACAAAGAAGAACTTAGAAAGAGCATCTATTATAGGCCTTTTTCAACACTGACATAGTTTCTGAAATGATAGTGAACTATATTGCCTCTAGGTATCACTGCCCCAAATATAGTAAAGTCAGACCAAGCAAATTTTGGTTACTGTACAATGTAAACATACGGGTCATTATTTTGTAAGGAATAGTTAATCTAGTTAGGAAAATATCTATTCCACTGCAGCTGACAACACTCAAGAGAATGAACTGTTTTATCTGAAAAAACAATTGAAAAGTATATAAAGCTAAATGATAGAATGCTGAAACTGGGGAGAAAAAAAACCAAACAACCAAACAAAAAAAAACCCACCACCCCCAAAACCCCTGCACAAACCTAACCAAACTTCTCCAAAAACCAGCATATGTTAGCCATCATTTAATAATTATCAAAGCTATCTGCTATTGTAAGGGTGGATGAAAAGGGACAATAAATCAAATTATCTCTTCAAATCCATATTTTCTAATTAATGCTAACTCTAATTCTAATCCAATTCTAATTTAACCTACAGAATGAGGGTGGAGCAAAGCAGACTGAAATGTAGAATAAAAAGTCTGAGTCCTTTTCTGTCTGAAGAGCCAAGTAAACCCAAGTTGGTTGGTTTTTTTCAGGATTAAAACCACAAAAATATTGTTCAGAACATAAGCAGTACTGCCACTTTTCCTTTGTCTAGATTTTGCTTTTCTGTGTGTGTGTGTGTGTGTGTGTACTGTTTGTGGTGTGTGTGTGTCTTTTTTTTTTAAAGAAAGTGACTACGGATGCTTACCTTCAAGCAATATTCAGTGTAATCGGAGAATACCCAGCCTAGCAGGCTTTACAGTTTGCAAGGTAAGTGCTAGATGGGTCTTGAATTAAGCAATAATTTCAATGAGCATATTGTTGGAAAATTCCTTTGGATGTCAACATTTACGTTTCTTCTCTAGACTTATCTTAGATACTGAAGTAGGTGCATGTATCCTACTCTGATTCTAAGAGCAACTTCATGAGAAGTAAGGTACCATATAACATGAATAAGAATATTGACATCTAACTGTGTTAACATCTAGAATCCACATAAAATTTATCTTTTCTATCTGTAGTAAGTTATTTAACAGAGTCCTCCATGTACTTAGTTGTCTTGTTTAACACATGTTGATATTACCAGCAGAAAGGATCAGGTAAGCATTTCCCAAAAGTCTGATCCAGACCTTATTGAAGTCAATGGAGAGAAACCCTCTAATTTGACCAAGTTAGGGTCAGGTTTAATATATGTTACAAAACTGGTAGTCTGGCTTAGATTATTCAATGATTACTGAAATCAGTAATGATTTCTGACCTTCTGTTCAGTCTAACCACATATTGGTTCAAATCAGAAATTCACCATCATAATAAAAAATAAGGATATGAGACATTCCATCTGCCCAATAAAATAATTTTGAATCTGTGTCACAAGAAGCATAATATGTAGAAAAGTTTGACAAACTCAGGCATAAAACCTATAAACCTATATAACAAAACTAGCTGAAATGTATTCTTTGTTATCACTGGTTGGAAATAATTCTCTGAGAACGACTAAGATTAGTAAAATGTGAATTTCAGCCCTGTTATTTGTAAAAAAAGTAAAAACTATGCTCATGCACACTTTTAAATAAGCATAGTAGTCTCAAAATTTAATAACAAATATTAAAGTTAACCAGATTGAAATAAGCCCCTTAGCCGATTGTATCAAACTACACAAAAACTTCTTCCCTTACATATATTTTGTGTTTCTTGAGTTATTAATGTTGCCAGTCACCCCGTGAAGTGCACTGTTCGTAACACATTTCAAGCCAGATAAATATTGAGAAAAAGTGGTGCTCAGATATTTCATATTGTTGTTTCTGCCTTTTGCTAGCTCAGTGTTTCTGCAGTGAGTTTTAATATAGATAAAGCTGTTTCAAGGGAACTTAGATAGAAAAAGGAAATAAAATAGTTTGTGTATAAAGTTTAAAAAATACTGAAAATCTTACAAGGTTTGAAGTACAATGCAAACCTGTTTTAATAAGAGAAAGGTATTTCAGCCAATCTAGAGACTTAACATGTATCATTTGACATAAAACATTGGATTTATATTACAAGGTTTAAGCTGCTTGAAAGTTAGACACTGAGTTTGTCAAATAGGCTTCTTTTATAGTTAATAGACAACCATCTTCTGAAATGGTGTTTTAAGATGGTATATAAAGAACATAGATAGGGAGCTTAGTTAGCTTTAATATGGCTAAATCCACAGAAGCTATTAAATTAACCCAATCTGCCTCCTTCTTTTAAAAGATTAAAAAAAACCCAACAAACAAAACAGAAAAAAACAACCCAAAAAACACTGTCTGTTCTCTGTGAAACACTTCTTTCACTCTTCCACGTTTTCCTCACTTCGCTGGCTTGAAAACTTACATAAAAACCTCGCTATTTATTCTAGCCTAACCAGCATGACCTTACCTTGCATTTCTTCTGATCATTTCTGAGCCAAGATTGTAATGTAACCAGTTGTTACTTACCCATTCGAAGTTTAACTTACTAAGAAAGTACCCCAGCAACTTCCAGTCCTAAGAATTACTGGATATTCTACCCAATACTCACAGGAAAGTGTAGAAATAGTGGGTATGTCTATACTGTTCTACACCAGCGCCATTAACTTCCACAGCCTTGTGGGTAGATTGCTGACCATTGCCATGGCATAGACCAGGATCAACCTTTTATCAGCTGCAAGTGTGTTTGAAAGCCAGTGACTCACAGCACGTTCCGAGGGAGCCTGTAATACAGGGGCTGTATAAGCATGATCGTAAATACTCTGCAACTTGGTATCAAAAGGTGGCCCTCAGGCTTATGACACCATCCTATGCCTCAGAATTTGTGCATGGTGTCTTCTAAAATTCAGTGGTGAAGGCATAGCAAACTGTAAAAGCCCTCTCTGCTTGGTGATCGAGCTGCGCCATTAGAACTACATGGTGCCTCAAACAAAATGTGACATGGGCAAGAGGAATGATACATTTAACTGTCACTCTGAAAGAATTATGATTCCGATTGTAACTCTTGCCTGTCCCATCAGCTTCTTACGCACTGATAATTGCTGTGAGAGAGGTGTCAGATTCATCTGAAAGGTGGTGAGAGACTGGAACAGATTACCCAGAGAAGTTGTGGATGTCCCATTCAAGGTCAGGGTGGATGGGGGCTTTGGGCATCTTTCACTAAAGATGTGCCTGCCCATGGAAGGGGGTTGGACTAGATGATCTTTAAAGTTCCCTTCTGATACAAACTATTCCGTGATTCCATTATTCTGTTCCCATGTCCTAGACACTGAGGCAGGCAAAAATGCAGAGGTAGGTGCTTCAGAGAGATTTTGAGATACTGTGTTGGAAGATTGAAAAGGTGTTACCATTCCCACATAGTCCCTTCGCTGGGCTTCCACCAGGATTGACAAGACATTAGAGTCATCTCTTCAGAGAAAAAAGAACATAGTTTACCTCTCTGAATGGGAGGAAGAAGAAAGCAAGCAGCAAAATGTGCAAGTACAACTCACAAAAAAAAATCACAAAACCCCATGAAGTCATTAGGTAGATCATCCAATTAAATAAGGAGAATCTTCTGTGTATGCAGAAAACAAAGGAAAACATAGTCCAGAGGAAGTGTGTGGAAGAATCTCAGAAGGCTAGACAGATTTGCTGATTCTGAATGTGACAGAGTCCCAAGAGATGCTTTCCCGGTAATGATGGTCACAGCTCCCTCAGAGTCTTATACCTGCTGAATCACTGCTGTGCCTTCAAGAAGAAAATGTCTACATGATAGGTAATTGGGATACATGATAAGGGCTGCCCCATTAACATGTTGAAAGAGCAGTGCATAAATAGCCAATAAATCAGCTAGGACCTGGTGATTAGGCTTTGTCTACTCAGAAGTTTAGGTACAAGAACTGATCACTTTCATTAAATGCACATCTAGATATTTTCTCAGGAAAGGTAACTTCACTACCAAGACACTATATTTTAACTACCTGCTCTGCAACTCAAAGGAAAGCTAGAGAAGTTGACTGCTTATTACCTTTAACTTTGACAGTCATTTTAATATCTTTCCAAATAAAGTGAAAATTGTACTTAGATTTCTTGCACACTAGCCATTCATAAAATGCATGACATAGTTTTTTCTCCACAGGCTAGCATGTGCCTTTTGTCACATTGAATTTATCATTCTGTGACTGAAACCTTATTAAAAGTATTCACATTCTATATTCCCAGAAACACAATTTTGATTCAATATCAACCTGACATGAATATCACCCATGTTAATTGTTTAAAACATAAGAGATCAAAAATCCAGAAAAATAGCAAAGGTGCCTCATGATATACATTGTATTTCTCTAATTTAATAATAATGGAATTTTTACATGTACTAATTCTGTATCTTAGGAAGTTTTGATATGATTGTTTGATACTGTATAACTTGGGGAAAACTAGTGTGCATCTGATAATCTTATTACCTAAGTTTAAGGTTTTACTCCAAAGATATGAATATAGGAATGAGAAAGGGGAGTTTGGAGGAGGCTGTTGAGTTAATAAGACTGAATTGTGCCCAAATCCTTGTTTTGACGGATATTAATTCAGTTTTCTCTCACCCCCTCCTTTCTAATTCCTACTCAAAACTCCATGCATATTTTTATCCAAAGACAAAACCAGGCACAGCTGTCACTTCTAATTAAATTTCAGTAACTCAGGTTGAGTATTTGGGATTTTGATTTAATTGTGTTAGAACTATTTTCAATAAATACAGAGAAAAGCTGCCTTCTTTAATAGAACGGCAAATAGGAAAAAAATGTCCACCAAAAACATCTTGCGGGGATAAAAGAAAGGTTTTGTTCTCTGGGACTATATTGTCAAACACAGGGATAATATCCTCTATTTAGGTTGTGTGGCTACCTTGCCAAGCACCTTTATTTCTTAGAATTCATCCCTGCTTTCACAAAACACACTACATAATATTTAATAAAAGGAATCAAAAATACCTGTCATTTTTTCCAAAACAGGAACATATAGAATATGCACTTCTCCAAAGCTGTGTTTAATTATTTTTCATATGTTCCTAAAGAGATAAGGTCTGGTTTACAGTGTATTACTTTGCTCACTGAAGATCATATATACCATTGTGTAATCTATAACATATGCTTTGATTCTTATTTCTAAGAAAGAAAGGTAAAATCTAATGAAAAGAAAAAAAATATTTTTCTACTTTGTTTTAAATCTTATCTGATAACACATTTTAAATTTTACATTGTAGATGTCATATTCCTGGCAAGGTATTTTAACAGTATTAATTATGCAAACAAAAAGTATTTAACTGTTCCAACAACATGCAATTCCTCAGCTGGAAACTTTGAAAGGAAAACTTAATTAAATGTTATAAACAATGGTCTGGAACTGTTGAAATCAATGGGACAGCAACATAACTTTAGTGAATTGCACCAGGTTGAAGTAATTCTCTGCTGACTGTAATTGTGACCCCAGATCCCAGGAGAGGGATCTATTCAGCAACCTGAAGTACTAATACTAAAATTCCCACTAATTAAGTATTAGAATGACAGTGATAGTCTGGACTCATAATCTCAAAGGCTTTCTAAAAATTTTTTTTTCCTTTTTTTTTTTTTTTTTGAGATAGGCTTGAAAGATTGTCTGTGACTGGGAAAAGAGTTATATTTGGTCTTACTTAGTTTTTTTCCCTAACTGGAAGGAGAATATCATCTGGGGCCCTGGGACCCTCCTCCTTATCCCTCCTTCTGTGCTATAGACACTTTCAGTCTGCTCAGAAATATCTTGTCCGTATCATTGGAGAGTGAAAAACAAAAAACTGGTAACATTCAGAAAACAGTTACAGAACTAAGCAAAGGCTTCAGCAAAAGGCTCTATGTTTACTTGAATGAAAAAATGAAGATATTTAAATTTCAGAGGCTAAAAAGCGACTCATGAATAGTCTTCAAACACATCTGTCCGATCACATACAGATATGTATGTCTACATTGTACCTAGTCATGAAGACTCTTATTATGATCTTCCAAGACATGATTCATCTCATCCTAAAGTAGGTACCTACTTTTAGACAGATGAATCTCACTGTAAAAAACCCTGATTTCTCTTTGCAGTTTATTAAAGGAGCCTAAGGTGACTAGTTATAAATGTGGACATTTTAAGCTTAGATGAGGTTAATTTCTCCTTAAAAGGCTCAATTAAATTGTCCAGATATAGCTGTCAAATACCTTTATAAATGTCATAGTATCTCCTACCTGACCTCTAGCTGGTGTTCCAGAACAATGCAGATCTTCCATATATCCTGTGTCATAGCTGATAAGCCTGTGTGGATATCTTTAATACCCTGGGGTATCTTAAATGGCACTACATGCCCTATGTTTAGACAGCTGAACTGAGCCTTAAATGTACACAGAAATTTCCAATTTTTCAAGTTTCAGTGAGCATTAACAACTGGATGTATTTTTATTTGTAAGGTGAAGACAGCTCAGCTTTATACAGCCAACCACAAACAGCCTCAAAATAGCCTGGCTAGCTAGCTGCTGATCATGAAACAAATGTAAAAACAGCATTACAAAAAAAAAAAAAAAGTGTTATTTGCATTTATTCTAACTCATTGATAAGATAAACCAGAGGCAATCTGAAATATTATCTGCAACAAGTAGAAGGAAATGGATAGTGATGGTCAACTGTTCGTAGTAGATACGTTAAAACCTCTAACTGAATCAAAAAAAACAAAACGTTATGTATGCTTCCTCAGAGCCCTGGGAGATTGATGGGAGTCCAAGAAACTATTCAAGGGACACAGACATCCCTACAGCAACACATCAGCTCTTATCAAACCTCTTATACGTATATGTATGATATATATCAATATATATATAAAGGGTAGGTGGTGTACACACACCCATACCTTTGTTTATTTGTATATAGAATTACAGAATAATTTAGGTGGGAAAGCATCCAGTTAGATCAGATTGCTCAGGGACTTGGCCAGCTGAATTCTGGAAAGCTCCAGGAATGAAGATGCCACAAACTCTGAGAAACCTTATTCCACTATATCATCACCCTCACAGTAAAAATATAAAAATAAATTTAAAAAAGGAAGTAAAAATGCTCCACTCAGAAACATCTGTGTTTGCAGCCTTTTGTGCTATCACTGCTATTATCATGATGCACCTTTGGGAAGAATTTGGTTAACTCTTCACTATTCTTTTAGCTTTCTCCCAAAAAGTAGTTATAGACAGCTACAAGATCTCCCCTTAGCCTTCTGTTTTTCAGATTGAACAAAGCCAGTTTTCTCAATAGTAGTAAATACTGAGTTATTTAATATTTCCTGTGGTTGCTGATAGTAAGGTCAAGTGCTGCATGACAATTGTCATGTGGTGTTGCTCTATATGTAGTATGAGGTGTTCTGATGAGTCTGGGATACAGAGATTCCTTTCACAGCTTTTGGTTGGTAAGCAGACCAACTGGTTAGCAAAGTAAAAATATGTATTCAGTCTATTAGACTGATTGGTTTCCCTTAGTTGGCGTGAAGCATGAATTCCAAGTGTGGAAAAAAATTGTAATAGATTACTGTTCGTCTGTATAACAGAATAGCAATACTCAAGGTTTAGTTTGTTTGTCTTAACTTTAGACATATGTAATTAAAAGCTCTAAATCTGGATTAGTCACTCTCATACACCTATACAGTAAGTGATAAAAGCCCCCTATGTTCACAGGGAAATTCATCTGAATGTAAAAGAATTACTGAAAATAAAATAATTTACTCTGAGGATTTATATTTTTCTCTGTTTACTTAAAAAAACTACAAATTAATTGCTGAGTACAGTCACTTTCCTAGACTTGAATACCTAGGAGAAGCCAAATAGATCTGAATGCATTCAACTTAAACTGGAAATAAAGTGCACTATGCAAGGAAGAAAATGCTGGTTTTGCTTGGTTTTCTTTCTTTGTGAGCTTGTATGAAGACTGTGATTCACAACTGGAACAATTTGTCAAAGCCTATAGTGAGATTCTGCAGGACTGAACAATTTCTTTTCATACTGACACTTTAAAAAGATTAATTATGTCTTCTGATATTTATATATATATCAGAAATAAATAATTTATTGACATAAACTCCGGTTGTCTTATCCTCATCATTTATTAAACCATCTAAACATGCACAGAGATGGATATTCTGAAAAACTGTTTACTATTTGTGTACAAATAGGCAGATATTTCTCTGTCCACCTACATGCAGGGGCTATAATTATATTTTTCTCTTTGAACTAATGTCAAAGTTATGATTCGTATCTGATTTACACCTACCCCCCTCAAAAACTTGCTGCTTCAATCACATTTACAGCTATACTGGGTGTGTGGTCCAAATAAAGATCTTGTAAGCCATTTTTAATCTCTCAACTTTTTTATGGGAAAAAAAAATAGATCCTGGCACTTGGTTTTTCACTGTCACTTCTGAAGGCTTTTTTTTTTTTTTTTTTTATTACTGACTGAAGGTCAACAGACACAAAACTGACTAATATCTTTTTCCAGTCTTAATAATATATTTTATCTGTGGATAAAAGATACCTAAATTTAGTTTCCTAAACCCCAAAAGAGTGCTTGATCTAAAGTATGTTGAAATGGCTGGAAACCTTTTGAAATTACAGGAAATCTTACCATTGACAACAATAGCTTTTGGATCAGGGAGTGAGAAGCTTGAGCAGCTTCATTTTCAAAAGCTCTGTGTGTCTGTGTATTCTCATTGATGTCAGGGGATTAAAAGGAAAATAAAAGACCAATCTTGTCTAAATGCAGCAAATGAAACAAGCAATAAGGCAAAGTACATTTGAGAGGGAGATCAATATTGACCTATTTTGGGGCAACTTATGATTTTTTTGTTTTGTTTTTCTGTCATTGTTCTTTGAAGTTACATGTATACATTTGTTCTCCTTTTCCCTGAGCATCATATAAGCAAACAAAAAGTAGTGACATGGAAGCACAAGCAAAAGAACTGACCTGTCAGCAGCCACCTAGGACTTCAATGTTTTTTTCAAAAAAAAACCACAAACCAAAACAAAACACAAACCATCATAGAAAGAAGATAAAAAACCCTTTACACGAAAACTTCATGGTAACAACTGTAGGCGCCCTCAAGTGTAGGAAACCTTTTATCTTACAACTTGTCATACTGAATTTTATGGATTTCTACCTACTTACAAAAGTAGTAAGCTCCACAACTAAAACACATTTCTTTGCATAGATATAAATTCTATTGAAATAAGTATTTACAGAGATTCTTAGGTATAATTTTTATGCTCAATTTTACAAGGTCACCATTGAGATCAGCTATCTATGAACTTCATAAAGATCCATATACCTGGGCATTTATGACCAAACTTTCACTAAAGTCTCACTGAACAAAGCAAAAACAGCAAAGGTTTTGGAAGTTCCACTTTAAAGCTATCCATATCCCCATGCCCCTACCTGTCCTTTTGCAAGAAATCTTTTCCTGCACTTTTCTGAGAAACTTTCAGCTACACTAAAGATGGTTGTACATGTCATCTTGATGATATGGTAGAAGAAGAGGAGAAAGGACGGGAAATATACTATTCTACTCTTGCTGTTTTTTAAACCTGCTCCTTTTTTCAGGATGAAGCTTCACAAAACAGATGAGCCAGTCAAGTTGTGAGTCTAGTATGTATCTAAAACAAGAAGTTATCCCATCTCTCCCTCCAGCTTTTGTCCCTCTATGTTCAACTTATTAGTGATGCTTCTCTTGAGCCAGTCAAGTGCTCATCTAATTCCTCAATGAACTGGTTCATGTAATTCAACCACAAAAAATGCAGCCCAGGGGGGAAAACAGCTCAAAACAACAGATGGATTTTTGACTGTGTAGGGAGATGTAATGCTTCACCAAAGTCTAAGGAGGGATGGAGTACACAAAAGAGAGGGCACTGTATGCTTGACCATGCAGCTAGGAACAAGGATGAAAGGGGAAATGAGTAGATCTTCATGGAAACTGAGTTGTGAATTCAGCACGGATACTTTGGGAAATTTCAACAAGAGAGGCTAATTTTAGTTACCTTTTGCATTACATTATGCCTTCTCTGCCTCTAAAGAAAAACATGTTATAAGTAATAAATTTTGTCCATTAATAAATCAAATTAAACCCCACCCAGTACAGAAGGCAAAAGAAGAGGAAAAGGAGAGAAATTATCTGTGGACCAGAAAGTACATCTACAGAGAAAACGAAGCATCAGAAACAGACTAGCTTCTGCTTTTCTGAGGTATTGACCCAGTGTGTCAGAGTCACTCATTGAATGTATTTGATAAAGTAAAGAAGACCAAAATTAACAGAACCACGACAGACATGAAGGATCAGGCAGGAGAGAGGCTATCGCTTTGTCTTGGGTAGCACCTTTTTAATGATTGATACAACCAAAAAAGCTAGGAAAACATCAGAATATTTACTGTGAACAAAAAGGTGGGAGACACTGTCAATTCAGAATAAAGTTGAGGTACAATACCACTGAGCTGAGGCCATACAGTTGCCATTAACACTATGGTACTGGATTGTTCTTACCCACAGTGGCAGAGATGGAGGATCAAGAGTTCTTTGAGGAAGGAGGCTGGAACTGAAATGTTCTTATGTCTTCACTATCTTTCCACTCTCATCTCTGGTATTTATAACCTTTGCAGTGCCCAAAAGAAAAGGCAGTGATCTCATGTGCTCCTGACGCAGTTTGTCTTATTTTTACAATTGAATCTTACCAAGGTTTCACTAAGCATCTTTCCTGCTTATTCATCAGAATTGTTGGTGTTCCATGAAACACCCTTCCTGTTTATTATCACAATCTTGTGATATCTTGCAGATTTTACTATTTGCACTTGGTTTCCTATATGTCATTTGTTCATACGTACGATGTTTTCCTTTGCTTATTTTCAATTACGTAATATTTATACATTTATGTTTAAACTGTGTCACAAAACACTTGTTACTGGTTATGCAAATAGTATTATAACAATTCTGGAAAATACTTAGCTGTTATTGTGTTTCTGACTGAGTTGAAGACTAGCAAATATTGAGAAGGAAAATGTAAAGGACAATGCTTTCCTTTAAGTGCTCCCCTGTTTATAGACTGACTGAATACAAAATTTAAATCATCTGTATTTAGGTTCAAGATTATTTGAGGCTAGCTCAGTAAATTTGCAGATCACACCAAGTTGGGTGGGAGTGTTGGTCTGCTTGAGGGTAGGAAGGCTCTACACAGGGATAACTATACTACTATAAGTCATTTTGTTTAATGGAGAAAGGAAGCAGTTTAATAGAACATCGTCACATTGCTATACAATCCATGTTTCCTGCTTTGGAACTGAATATGTTACACAGCATTTGCAGAGGAACAGGAAACCACACACCTATGACATTCTGTGACATATGACCTATGACATATCTCATTTCCTCATTCCTTGATGGAATTGTGTTCATAATATGTTGTTTTATTCTTTAAATGAGAATTCAAACCATATTGTAATATTTACTTTTTTAACATGTGTGGGCTTTTTTTTTCACTTTCCATGCCAAGATGATTTATTTGTTTGCTTGTTTGTTTGTTTGTGTAATTAAACTGGAATTAATCACTGTTAGAAAACTAAAGAGCAAATGTAGCAAAAAGGAGACCAAAGTAGGTGGTAGTTTAAGCGGTAATCAATGTCTTCAAAATGTATGGCAATTTTCCTTTCAGGCTGCGATAGTCCCACAACCTCACAGCTCTGCTAGAACTAGAAGTAAGTTAAATGCTGCATTAGAAACTAACCAAAGATATTGCGAATGGATGAGGCTTTCAGGATATTATTAATATTCTTTGGGTGTCTTCTACTTATAGTGGTGTAAAAGGAAAAAAAAATGAAGGTAGGAGTTAATCTGCTTTTCTTATGCAACTACCTCATACCACAGCTTAGATGGCTGCATGAATACCTAACTTCTGCTGTCTTTTTTGAACTCCCTCTATTGTCTGGAGAAAAATAAACACCTCATTCTACCTAAATTAGACACTCACCTTAAAATAGGGTAAATTGTTCACTGGTGGTGTATTGACTGCAGGTAGAATTGTGGTTGATTAGTCCTGTGCAGACAACTGAAACGAGGATTTAACTTATTTCTACTTTAAAAAATCTAATGCTTCTTGAAGAATTGTAGAGGGAATGTCAATGACAAGACTTCAGGACTGTGTTTTTCAACAGCTGAAAATAAGTGTGTTAAATCTCAGCACTTTCTTAAACGAGTTTACTAAAGCTTAGGTTCAAGGTTAAGATAGGTACTGAAGTAAAGCGTATCAGATCTTATTGTGAAAGGACTCTTTTCCTTTATTGTTTTAAATATCCCTGATTCTATTTGGCTTTACAGTACAACAAATACCTTCTCTCTTTTGCTAGAACTTTTGCTTAGAACATTCAGAAATGAGGAGGAGATAGTTAAGGGATGTTAAGAGCAGCCGCCTTCTCCAGCTGCTCCATCCCAGGACTCCTCCTGCCCGACCACTGGACCCCAACTTGGTGTGTGAAAACACGCACACAAATACACACATACACGCTTTCACTTGCACACTTGCACACATGCACATACATACACGTGCGACACCGCCGGTCCCACAGACAGACACAGACAAGGTGCTGCTTCCAGCAGCACCCACATTCAGGACTCACACCAGACACAGGCACAGACCTCCATGTCTTCTCCTCCTTTTGGGCTGGCAGAGGCAGAAGGTCACTGGTGCAGCGCACACACCACACTCCCCAGGTTCATAAGCACACGCATACACGTGGATCCCCTAAGCACTAACATGGCCCCTCTGCCTGCCTGGCACCCCAGCCCAGATATCCCTGGTAGCTGGCACTGACCCCTTACACACATCACGGAGCGTGATTACACTGAGAGATCACTATGAGAAGATTTAATGGGATAGGGCAAACTGCAGTGATTAAGCACAGGGCTCAGGCAGACAAGTGTACTGACCAGCATCATTTTGCACGCTAACCTCTTTTATATAATTTTCTGTCTACCTTCTGTTGTTCATCTCTGCTCCCCCTTCCCTGCACATTCCCCCATAGGTCTGCACAGCTCTTTCAATGCACACACCCCTCCCAGTCCAGGTCTCCCCTGGTTTACAGTCTTACCAGTTGCAAAGTCCAGTAATTGGCGCCTGTAGTTTCTTGATAGCCCGTCAGTGAGTGTCAGTGGTGAGGTCTGTGTCTTGCCTCCATTTGTGTATTGTCAGGTCTATGTATCTCAGTACCTCCCTTATCATTTGTCCCTCAGGTTTGTGTCCCTGTGTGTTCTTGTTTATTATCCCCTTTCTTATTATCCCTTTTTTGCATTGAAAAATGTCGTTGACCAAGTAGCCTTAAAAGAGCAGGTGTTCCCTCCTTCTTCTTACCCTTACAGAGATCACTTACTCATTAGCTACAGAGATTTTGGGGAGGGACTCCAGGGATGACGAGGGACAATTTATGAGGGAGGGTAGTGATAGGATGAAGGGTAACAGTTTTGAACTGAAAGAGGGGAGAAATAGACTAGATATTAGCAAGAAATTCTTTACTGTGATGGTGGTGAGACACTAGAACAGGTTGCTCAGAGAGGCTGTGGATGCCCCATCCCTGGAAGTGTTCAAGGTCAGGCTGGATGAGGCTTTGAGCAGCCTGGTCTAGTGGGAGGTGTCCCTGCCCAGGGCAGGGGGGTTGGAACTAGATGATCTTGAAGGTCCCTTCCAACCCCAACCATTTGATGATTCCATGATTCCATGATTCTTTGATTCTATGATTCTATGATTTTACTATTGAATCCACAGTAAAACCAGCCAACAAACCAACCAACAAAAATCCCAAACACCCTCCTCCTAAACCAAACCCACAAGCAAAAAAAACCCCAGCCCCAAAAAAACCCTGTTACCTGGTTATTGGATATTTGAGTATCGTAATATATTGGAGAAGTCTCAAAAGTGCCAAAGGAATAGTCAAATAGTCAAATTAACTATCCCACCTGCTTTCTATCAGATTGTTTGACATGTCTTAATTCTGATAATGCTTCATTCATCCACAGAACCTCAAGAATAGTGTCAAGATTCAAGTGTATAGAACAAAAATGAAGAAATGGATGATTTGGCCAAAAAAACATGGGCTTTCTAAGCACACAAAATCCCCAAAAAGTTATGTTTTCTTGTACTTTTATGAAGTATTTGTGTTCAGCTCAGAAAAAATAGTCCTACTAAATTGTAGGGCAAGTTCTTTGACAGAAACTCTAGTGAGGACAAGCTTCTGAAACAGGACTTCATTTCAGAGAGTTGAATAAATTAGCCTGTTTCAGAAAAAAAAAAAAAAAAAAAAAGCCACCCCTTCAAAAAAACCCCAAAACTCAACCCCCCCCGATTCCTTACTAAAAATGGAAACCAAATAATGCAAAAGGTTGCAGGCAGAGATCTTTGCTACTACAGAAATATTTCAAATTAGGTAGTGTTTCAAATTAGGTACTGTCTTGAAGTGTGGGATTTTGCAGACTAAAGCAAACTGTCAAGATTTCTATATGGTGATATATACCTTGTAATCACAGCCCTCTCTAGTAGCAAGAGAATACATTCAGCATAATGAGAAATAGTCAGCTGTTTTAAGATTAAAATAAAAATGAAAGTTAAGAGTATATTTGAAAACTGTTACTTGGTCTTACAGATATATGGCATGGTTCTTTAAGATTTGAAGATTCAATAAAATTTACTGAATTTATATATACTGAAAGTGATTATGTGTATAGAAGACTTGTCATTTTAAAGGAAGGCTTAGGAGGGAAAAGCTGAGAGAATAAAGATGCAACACTGCATTTTCTTTTTTCATGTTAGCATGAATTTTCAGGTAAAAAAGACCCAGAGGTCAGCAGTAAAAAGGTTCTGTTGTACTTTGTGATCTTTCAGGATCCAAGACACACATTTTTAAAATAAAATAAAATAAGAGTCATACACAAGGAAGAAAAGGAAACGCAAAGAAAAACCTTGAAATTGAACCAATGTGTACTGATAAGTAGAGGGATGGTAGTTTTGTTTGCCTCTTTGCTTTATATATATATAAAGAAAAAATGGTAATCGTATAGTCCATGATGACTTACCATGGCTTTGGGTGCACCTTATATCATGTCTGTCTGTTATATGCTGTAAGATATCTTCCTGCACTTTATTAAATAAAATGATGATGTCTGAACTATTGGCACACTTATTTCCTAGACTTCTTTTTTCTTTTTGATTGTTTCCTTGACTGATAACAGACATCCCCACTCTACTTCAAATTTCAGGTTACTGTTACATTTTGTTTGAAACTTTCAACAGTGAGGTCAGTCAAGAAGCAATGAAGTTGAAAATTATCGTTTCCCTAGAATAATTTCAGAAACATATCACATGGAGCTGTGTTTTCCCACAAACTCATGCATTTTTATTATTACTGTTTTCCAATGCCCAGAAGCATTGACGGATGTTATATGGAAACAATATCACTAAAATAACCCATGTGTATTTACTGTCTCTAGGACCTTCCCACTGGAACACAGAAGTAGAAGGTGATATCAAAAGATAAGGCAATAATAATGGTCATATTGGCATTTGTAAAAATGTTTCTGTCTGTTTCATACTTCTTTTACTTTGTCTCTCCTTTTACATTTTCTCTTCCCAAGGCCCTCATGATTTACCTGATGCAATTATTTTGCCGATCTTAAACACAAGATAAACTGTAATAGGTTGAAGATAATTTCACCCTCTTCTCCCCATTTGCACTCAACAGTGAGGGGCAAAGGGTATCTATGGTGGCTTAGCAGCCTAACGAAGATTTAAATTGTTTCATTAAACTTTACTGTTGAGGAGCATTTAACACACATACATGGTCAGTTATGGTAATTCAGCTCATTGGTTCAGTATTCGTTAGTGCACTGACATCAAACCTGCTATTTCCTAATAGCTATACATGTAAAATGTCTCCAGTTTATTCTTATGTTTCCTACTGCATGTTTATGGTCTAGTCCATTCTCCTTCCACAAGGAGGAGAGAACAAAAAATGCACAGCTAGAAAAGATCAGTCAGAAAGGTAGCATCTTATGATTTGAAAATATCTATACATATTTACTTCCTCAACTTTGCTACAACTTTCCCAAGCTAGGGAAAGCTTATCCTGATGAATAAGCAGGATGGATGATGAATAATGGAGTGAATCTTGCTTGGTTTTAGAATCATAGAACCATTTAGGTTGGAAAAGACCTTTGAGATCATCAATTCCAACCACAAACCTGACACTACCAAGTCCACTAATAAACCATGTCCCAAAGTGCCACGTCTACAAGCTAATAAGCCTTCAAAATACTTTAGGAGAATCGCTGAAAACATCAACCACATATTTCATTGTTTACCTTTAAAAACATACTATTTTTGCCATCTTCCTACCTACACATAAACCAGTGTATGCTTTTTTTCATCTTACCTGGATATCATCCAGATCAGTAACACTAATGATAACGTGTCAGAATTATTGCTTGATTATTCTCAGTATCTCTACCTTTACCTAAAAAAGTACACTATATTCTTAAGTAATTTTGAATAGTACTTATTCCACCTAGCTTCAAATGCCTGAAGTTAGATGTCTGGTTTAATTCAGTTTTCTAGTCTTTTTCTATGCTCAGAGGACAATTTGTTTCTTTCAGGGAAGAGATTAAATCCTAAGAGAAGTTTAAGATATGTGGAAAGAATTTTGGCAACAGCTATCATGACAATGTATGACAATAAAATTTGCTTCAGTTACAAAAAAGATTTCTTAATATTGCTGTAATTGTGTTATTAAATGTCTTACAATTCCATAAAGCCCCTCAGGTTTAATACCTAATCCTGAACAGGACTTCTTTCATAAGACTCGGAGGAAATAATTTACATGACTTTGGTGCCAATGCTGCTGCTGGATTCCCTGTCCCACATATGCATTTTGAACGTAATTAAAAAGTAGCACTTTCTTACTTTAAAAACCGCACAAAACGACACTGCGGCTTGAGATCACCTGTATTCTTAGTAAACTCTAGGGATTACAAAAGACTGCCTGTCTGCAAATCCCTCAGCAATGTTTATTTCCTATACCTTAATTAATATACAGTAGGAAAAAATGTTTAGATAGACAGAAAAGTGATGCTGACAGAAGACAGACAAGTCATGCTGAGAGAAAGAAATGCTGAATATATCAAAAGCGGCTAGAAATACATTATATTATTCTTACTACCTAGCAAGACAATAGAGGGAGACCCTACATGGCACAAAACTCTCAGGTGTTTATTTTAATATTGTCAAGTAGATTATTAAAGCCTGGGCATGTTTTATTTTATGCAGTTCTTAGCCTTCAAAACAAAGAAGAAGCAACTTTCGCTCACTGTGTAAAAAAAAAAAAAAATAAAAAAAAATTAATAGTAATGTCTACTTTTTCTTTGTTTTTTTTTTTTTCCTGGCACTTTGAAGCAGTCCTAAGTTTCTCCAAAATTGCTGCAACAGGTTAACCCTGCAATGACGGTGTCTCTTAGTTTCACAAAACTAGAATGTATTTCATATGATTAAGACTTTCTGCAGTTACTTATCATTTAATAAAACACAGGTGGTAGTAGCCAGATATTATTAAAACAAACATCTTTAGTTCCTTTGAGTAACAGCAGAACTTTGTCTATTTTTAGACCATGAAAAGATTTTGTTCTTTTATATACTATGGATTTATGCAAATTTCATGAAGGATTTTTTATGTAAGTTCCCTCTGATTTATATCTTATTGTAAAAAAATAAAAATTATATTTGACCATCAAATAAAAATCTTGAGATTAACTAACACTCTGAACTGTTTATTCATAAATTTCAATTTAAATGATGCCCCCATTTTAGTCTTCTACAAAACATTGTTAAAACCAGAATAATTTCTTTGAGTGAGAACTAGACTGAAAATATCTCCAATCTACTGACAGTTTATTGGGAAGAAACTAATTTTTTCTCAGTATCATCATGCACAAAAGCAGGTGTAACATACTGTTATTCATCAGCTGCCCTAATAAAACTGAACTTAAAAAAAAAAAAAAAAAGAAGAATTGTGGGGAAACCATCTCCATAAGGAAATTAAGGAACTGGTGGTGGGGATTTTAACTTGACTAAAACAGAGCTTAATTTGGAATTGTTTGGCCTTGATCTAGTAAAAAAAATGTGAAAGCTTAAAAAGTCAAATGCCCACCCTGTTTAAAGTATATTAACCCATTACCCATTGATAAAAAAATAATGAAACTTTAATTGTGGTGGAGTATCAGAAATTGTTCCTTCATTTGAAGGTGGCAATTTACAGCAATGAATAGTGCTTTGCTGGACAGGTTTCCTAAGAGTTGACTCCTTGTATATCGTTACTTGAGCACAGCAGATCACATACAGACATTATGACCTTATTACCCGTATCTACAGGATAAGCATGATCGCCATCTATAAAGCTGGAAAAGTTATCTACAGGTGGTGAAACTTATAGTAGCTGAGAGGTTTCACTTAGAAAATTAACATTACTGGGTTTTGGCAATTCCCATCTTCCTTTGTTTTTAAAAGTATTCATGAATCTCCAGAGGCTACTTAAGTTTTTTGAAAGCTGAATTGAAAGTTCTGTCATTTCTGTCATTGTTTTGACAACCCAAATCAAACATTTCTTTAAATGTTAATGGTGAAGACTTCCAATTCTTAAAATGATCCCATGAGAATATAATTAAATTGGCTTTTTAAAACAGCTCTTTAGATATTGATTATATGAATACAGAAAAAGTAAAAAGTGGAATTTAAATTCCTTTTTTTATTAACACGTGTTCTTAGCCCTTGTATTCTAGTAGGGGCAATTGTTGTATAATACTATATATTTATTTATTTTAAAAAAATTGAGAGGAACATTTAAAAGAGAGCATGGAAGAAAAAAGAAGTGCTCTAAGTTTTTGAGTAATTGGCAAGGAATGGAAATATTTAAATTAGCTGGATTTTTTCTTATGATTTTACAGAAAAAAAAAAATCAGAAAAAAGTCTATTTGTCTTTTACAACAGAGAAAAGGACAGAAGGAACTGGAAATAGGGTTAAACTGGCCAGAAACCAATACTACCTTCATTGAAATCTCTGTGAAATTGTCGTCTAATGCAGTTCTTAGTACTCAAGTCGTCTAGCAATGCCATGCTTATACAAAATAGGCATGCAAGGATCCTTGGCCATACCAGGCTTTAGCAAGAATCTAGAGGTCTATAGAAGAAACATCTACATCTCAGTTAGTTACTTTACATGACCTTAAAATTCAAGGAAGAGAAATAAATTTTTCAGTCATTATTCTTGCAACCTGTTTTAGATAGGTAAGTTAGTATAAAACATATAAGCTGGTATCTATAGTATCTTAAGTTGGTATAAGAAGTATGATTCTCTCTATTGTCTGTCAAGGAAAGCTGCGATGTCACAGACGTCTGTACTTTAGATCCAACGGGAATTGTTTAGATGAATTCCTGTGCCACAGCTTGCTAAGATCCACAACCTGTCTTCCCTCTGTCTTAGATCCTGTCCCTCAAAACTGATTCCAAGGTCAGCTTTCTAAGGAAGTAGGTCCCTTCACAGCATCACAAACACTCTGTGAATTATCAGCTCTGAGCTTATGAGAAGATAAAAAAATTGCAACCAGGCTAGTCAGTGAGAGGGATATGCCAGACTCATAAATACACATACTGTGAGCTTCACAGCAAGACCTAAAAATCCAGGCCTTCTTTAATTACAAAATGAGAAAGTCTGGAGCTGTTCTTCTGTGTTTTTTAGGCACCAGATGTCCTGGAAAGGAAAAAAAAGAGTTTAGAAGCAAGAAGCAAGAATGGTTAAAATAAAGTATGAACAGGAAGAAAGTATATATGCACACATGGCTTATTAAGTCACATAAGGCTCATCACTCCAAGGTTTCAAAATACAATCTTAATTTTGGACTTTTAGTTAATCACACAATTAAACAATGTTGCAGTATCTTATTTTTTGTTAGTGTAGATCTTTGTTCAAAACATATGAAAGTAGATGAAAAAAATAGCCATTGATTTCACTGGGTTTTATATAAGGCTCTTTGAGCTGCATTTTTACATAGAATTTTCTTATTCTTTATACATTATAGACACTGATGAAAAAGCAAACTGAAATAATCAAAGAAATAATATTTTTATATGATTTTTTTTTTTTCCCTGGAGCCCATAGGACACTTTCTCTTCTCTTTTGCTCTGTAGTTTGAACTCATGTCCCCAGAATAAAAAGACGACTTTGTTTATTTTGGGGGCTAGAAGATATTATGTTGTTATTCCTAGTGCTGTCATTTTATTGGCCTGACAAAGAAGGCCCTCAGGAATTGTCTGGTCTGTCTGAGTCTGAGCTGATAGCTTTAACTGTTATAGCAATTATACTGGAGAAGGTGACTATTGCCTAACTTGGCTTGGCTTAACTCTGTTATTACCCTTTATGGCAAAGATCTAACAATCCTATGCAGTCACTAAAAAAAAAAAACAAAAAACCAACAAACACACCTAACATTAGCCCTTTATAGTGTTTTGGAAAATTATTAAGCTGTTATAACTAATAGCTAAGTGGTGTAAACAGTCAAATGTTTGATGGAAACAAAGGGAAAAGAAGAGCAGCTAAGCAGACTCTGTTAAGAAAATCTATAAAAAAATCCCCAAGTGGCCCCAAGACTGAGGTAAACTTCCACCGTGAGCATCCTATTTTTCCTAGCAAAGACCTAACAAAGCTGATGACTCCTTTTTACCTCCCTCACCCTCATCCTTTGACAGGAGTGAACCTGCAGGTGTTACGACTCAGAGGTAGACCAAAGTGAGAATAATCCCAGGGAAACGGGGGTTGATACTAGGAAGCCCATGTCTTCACTGTGTCAATGACTTGTGAACATTACTATCATTGTAATTGGACCAATAATAACTGGGTTTTGTATATTAATTAGACTGTTAAGGCTTTAATTAGACTAACAATAAATAATAAAACACATATCTGTTGTGCTTCTCTTTACCCATAGAAAAATTTTAAGCATAACAGTTTCAATAAATATGCCATTACTCTGTCTAAAACTCAAGAAAACACCAATCTCTGCTTAGGTCATCTGGACTTGGTATTCATTTTCATGGTCGTTGGATGAGATTACTTAAGGAAAGGCATATTGTTATTCCTTTTGTCTACCATATGTACAATTCTTATTAAACATCAGGGTTTTTTTCCTATTAAAAATGTTGCTTTTTCTCCTTTGCTAAGGAACCTAGCCTTTGTTCAGGAATCTACTACTGTGTGAGCACTGTGGAAGAGCACAAAAGCTACATTTAGGCTAGTAAATTAAACATGTCTAGGACTGTTGTTTGGTTTTGAGGCCAGCTGGCACAGAACAGCTTGTATTCATATTATTAAATTCTCTTACTCTCCAAACAGTATGGCCACGTCCTAATTAAGAATCCTTTTTCTTCTATGGTATCTCCCAGAACATACTTGTGAATAACTGGGAAAAGTGTTACTTGGCTCATGCAAGACTGTGCCAGGGGCTGTTCTTACAACTGAACATTATGGAGACTTGATTTCTAATGACTGGGAAGTGGTAATATAGATTTAGCTTAAACATTTGACCTACCTACATACTTACATATTTCCTTCATTAAATACTTAAGTATTGTCCCATCATAATAAATGAACACCTCTCAATCACCTACTTAATTAGCTGCTTTGCTTGATAGAGAAGTATATTTCTCTATAGTAAGTATAATATAATAAGTATGATATATGTATATTTCTCTATAGTATATTTCTCTTTATACTTACGATATTTCAATGATGGAGAACTAAGGCACAGAGGGTAAGGCAAAGATCCATTTATATTCTTAGACTACATTTACTTACCTCTTTGAACTTGATCCAGCAGAAACTGTGATTTATGCATGGTTTTAATTATATTAAATATGTTAATTAAGTAATTTCTCACATTTTTAAATCTGAAGAGCCTTAAATAGAAGTATTCTACCTGTTTGGGATTTTTTTTTAGAATAGATGTTGTAAAAATAGATGTTTTCAGAACAGCGCTGTAAAAAAACACAGAATAGCTCAAATACATGGAAATTGACACTTCCTCTAATCAACTTGACTCCACCACTTCTGGAAATGTGAAGAATTTTACAAATTTTAACACAGTTACAGCTCAGAGAATAGGGCAAGATAAGTGTAACTTGCTTCTAGATTAAAGTGTATTTACATAGGAATAAATGTGAGAAAAACAAAAATCTATTCCTTAGAGGATGTTGTTTCAAAAAAAAAAAAAAAAAAAAAAAGAACTTGACATAGATTATTTGTCAAAATAGAGGAATTTGAGGAAATTTCATTTCAGAATTATTTTCTTAGGATGTTACATTTCCACATTGAAAGTGATATTACTGCATAAATTCCACTCAAAAAATTGTTTGAATACAAGGCATGGCAGAAATGTAGTAAGCAAAAAATATGGAATCAGCTATACATGTAAATGCCTATTTATCATAGAATTAGTGTGACTTTCAAACTAAAATTAAGTATGCTGGTTTTAGGTGCCAGATTATAAGGAGCTATATGCCTACACTTACATAAAACACAGTATGGCATTTGCAACTGTACCTTTTTTTTTTTTTTAATTGAAAAGCTGTTATTTCCAGTTGCATAGTAGCAGTATACAGATTCATTGGTTCATACTCATACGCATATTCATATGAAGACCAACTATGTGAAGCACTCAAGCATGTAATTGACTTAAATAAGGAATGTTGACAAGCATTAAGCTATTTTCTAAGTAGGAGTAGGATTATACACATCCTTAAAACTAAGAACATACTCAAGTGCATTGAATCAAGCCTGAAAAAGGGACAGTACAATTTGCTGACTCAGCAGCAGCAGTTACTGAAGTGTTCAGTGCTTTTTCTTTTCCTCTTTTCTTTTAAAACTTTTTATTCAAATGATAATTAGATTTGTCCCTGCTCTGCTTGCTGGAGTTTATAGCTTGAGGTGTCATTACAACATATTCAGCCTAGTTCAGGTAAGAAAACTAATAGCTTTGGAATCTTTAAATCTGAATAGTCTTAAAATTGAGTTATTACAGTCCTTTTTGTATGAGGATGGCCTGTTCACACTGGCAAACTGTTGTCTGTCTTGCCTACATTTCTCTACTCAAACAGAGTAACTTTCCTTCTCTGAGAGTTAAAATTTTAAAGAATGTTTCCTATCCACATTGTCTTGTAGCTGGCCATGTTGTAGAACTGATCTCAAAATCTCCTTATGAAATCTGTTCCCTCTCTCATAAAACAATTTAAAATTCATAGGAGAGATACTCCAGATGAATGTATTGCTCACAGTGCTAAGGAGTCATTTTAACTCTCCCAGTTTCACTCTCTGCTGTTAAGCACTAGTTAGTAAAACAAAGCAGAACAGTCTTCTAAAGAAAAATGAGAGCCCAATTAATCTACATTGTCTTATTTCCTGTTTTTCACAGGGGCAAATGCAAAAAAAAAAAAAAAAGGAAGGAAATGCAAGGTCTAAATTCAAGTCTGTTTCAGTGAGAATTCAGTTTCTTATCCACTCACGTTTTTCTGGTCACTAGCTTATTTATCCAGGCCTCCAATTTTCATATTGATTAGATTTTCTTCTGGAGAAGTTAGAGGCAAGTGAAGTTTCGGAGTTTGTCCTTCGGCTGTGTTTACAGCATTGACAGAAGCTTTCCATGTTTGTATCCTCATGTATGAGTGAGTTCACATCCCAGCTAGGTCTGCATCCGGCTTCTTCCTTTTCCTCCTCAGATGGCCCAATTCTTCGAGAAGGAAACAAGGAAATCCTGGCATATAAGAAGTCATCCCTCCAGTAAATTAATCTCTGAATGTCTGAGGACCAGCGCTGCAGGCAAAAATGTGGCATATCCCTGCCCCAAACTTCAGACACAGCTAAGATGCATACTCGGACAGCAGGATGACTGAGCACACAGCAGAGCAAACATCCTGAAATGTAAGCACCAGCAGTCAGTGCCTAAATATCAGAACTGGCACCTAACATGACAATTATAAAACCTAACACAATGATATAAAAGATGCAGTTGCCATAAAAGATGAGGGGTTTTTTTTGGTTTTGGTTTTGTCACTCTTTCTGAATAAAATACAGAAAAGTTGCTTTAGAGTCCCGCCTCTGTAAAAAGTGACTGAGGAGGCTAAGGAATTTTTGACTGGATGAAGAGCATCCAGTGCTTCTATGAATAGCAGAATCCTTGTAGATATATTCATCACAGGCAGCTGCTTACAGAAAAAAAAAAAAAAAGAAGTGGAAAAAAAGAGAATCTCAAAGACAGTCATTCTCTGGGTTTGGTGATTTTCTCAAGGTTTCAGAATAGTACCCCAGTGACTGACTTCAGGTTACTATATCCTTCCCAGAGTAGCTATGTATGATTGTTTTTGAAAAGAACTGAATCTTCAGAAAGCACATCCAGAAAAGAATCATTAATTATACTGTTTCTAATTTTTCATACAATAGCCTACTAGTTAGAACAACTCTTTGGGAACTGGATTATATTTATTCAATTCTTGCTTTATTTTGAGTGGAGATGATCAAATTTCCCTTTTCTAGGAGGCTTTTTTAATAACTAAATTATTTTGGGGGAAATTTTTTCCCCTCTTCTCTTTGGTACTGCATTATAATGCAAAAAGTAGTTCAAGAGTCATTGGGCCATGGGAGAGAGGCAGAGAAGGAAGGGAGGAAAGAAAGATTCTGATACTTTATGCTGATGACAAGGGCGTTCACCCGAAAAAGTTCCTATGGGTTTTGGTGAGTAATAATAACTAGCCTCTTGCTTGTCTTAAAAGGAAGAGAAGTGTAGTCATTTAATCTTATTCTATCAGCCAAATCTTATGTTTTATCTGAGGGACTGAAGAGAAACTGCTCTCTGTTCTTGAATTTACTCTTTCAAATCATTATAAATGCCTAAAGGTTTGTTGTGTATACTCTGCAACAAACCTTCTTGGTGGCCAATATACTCCGGAGTTTGATTAACAGCAGGCACAAAATAGTGCAGGAATTTAAGACAACAGCATTAACCTGAGCAGAATGGAGCAGTTGTCCTCAAGCTCTCAGGGATTATCTCTGAAAGATAAGAAAGGGCAGCTGGATATAGCATTAAAAGGGTCAGAGCGTAGTAAGTTATTTGTTACAGAAAGGGAAGAAATTTGGTCTAGCTGCATTACTAGCACAGCTATGAAGGCAAAAAGAGACGGGTTTTAACAAAAATTAAGGTTTTAAGGTAAAAAGAGTTTAAGCTGGTAACTCCTGGTTATGTTTTGCAAAGCAGAAGTAGACAGAAGAAAGGGAAAGGAAAAAGAAAAAGAAAAAAGTATTGTCCTCTGCTCATAAATAAGTAAAATTCTAGAGCAAAACGTGTATTTATGTGTATCTGGATACAAATTAATATGTTTTCACTAAAACCAATTTGTATTGTTTTCCCATGATAATATATACACACGCACACAAAATTATATCTACTGCTTTCTGCCTGCATTATTATATGATAATGTAAAACAATAATTTTAAAGAACATATATGCACTATTGCTACTTTTTTCATGATGGCAAAATTATAAATATAATTTAAGGTATTTTTCATAAGGAAAATTGATTACTGCACATGGAAAACTTATATTGCATAAGGAAGACTACGGCAAGGGTACATACCAGAACTTTCAAATCATAAACAGATCTTGGGACTGTAGCTAAAATAGTGTGGTCTTTGGAAAGGGGAAGAAAAGCAGAGAAAGGTCAAACAACTGGTAAGCTTTTTGAGGAAACTGGACCATTTATCCAATTGTAAAATCTTTGAAGGCTAAGGAATAAGCAGTGAAAGCTATTCAGCTACTCTCTTCCTTGCAGGCTAAAGTATTCTCATACCATTGGTCAGGCAACTAAGTTTAGAAGCAGCTAATCCGTGATGCCCATTCTACTGTGGGCGCTCTTCCCTATAGGACTAATCCTTTTCCCTGTGTGAGAGAACACAGTTTGCCATTGACTATTATTGGACCCAGAGCTCCCAGTAAGAAGTGCTAGACCATTACAACTAACTTACGGAAAATTTTTGAAAACTTTCCCAGAAAAGGTTAGAAGACTTCTATTAAAAGAGATGTTAACCCTTTAAGATAATAACAGCTCTTTAGAAGGAATCATATTGCTGGTCATCCAAATGCAGCTCGGCTTTTCCCCTTCTTCCCCTTTCATCAGCAAACTTAACAGCTGGGGCCTCATGCAGGACACACAATTGACAGATAGAGGACTCAGATGCCAAGGTCTAGAATAAATTTTTTAGCAGCAACATCTGTGTCTGTTGCAAAGCCCTTGGCTGATTTCTTGGCTGGCTGCTTGGCTGCCTCTGCTCTGCCTGTGACAGTGCTGGCTATGCTAATGGCCATGTAATGGCCCCTGGTGCCCTCTTGGGGAATTAAACTGCTGATAAATTTGCTGGCTTGCCTTGTCCCTGGGATCTTTTTTTAGCTTTGAGTGACCTGCAGCTGGAGGGGTTTGTTCCTTATTTGAGAGGAAGGCCCCTGAACAAATGCTCACAAGTTCAGTGTATGCAAGGCCAATTGATGCTGCCAAAGGAATATTTTGCAGTCTGCTGTAAAGTCACATTCTTTTTAGATATAACATCTCCTCAAGTCACTGGAAATACTAAAGATGTCAGAAAGTGAAAAATTCTGGAGAGCACAGGCTATGGAGTCTTCATTCACTTTAGTGTGCTATGAATTTTGAAACAGAGGGTTTGTTATCTTACAGAACATATAGAAAACTGACTGGTTACCTGTTTTTCCAAAAAAATGGTGCTGTTAAATGTCTCAGAATTTCTCAAGAAGGTTCATATTTTGAGTGTTTTTGTTTTTTGTTTGTTTCCTCCTTTTTATTTACAGCATATTTAATCTGGTTGCAACTGTTGCAGTCTCTGTTTTTCACTTGCTAATCACCTCAACCTTTCCTAAAATGCCTAAGTTTGTCCCACAGAGATTTGTTTTGTTTTCTAAATGATCAGAAGGCAGGGTAGGTAACTCTTTATTGGCAAAAGTACAAGCTATGCTTTTTTTTTTTTTTTTTTTTTTTTTCCCCCAATACAGAAACTCCTTAAATAGATCCTAAGCCCCAAAGGACTCGTGCATGTATTCAAACTTAAGTGTCCTGTGAACAGTCTTTCTTTCTCTGCCTGTAGTTCCTCAGGCTCTCTGGCTTTGCCATGGGCTCATAATGACTATTCAACTGAGTGTTAGCTAAAATACTAATATTCAGTTTCTGCAGACTTACTTTTCAAGTGCATTCTTGAAGATGAATAGTAAAGACAGGGTGATGCACTTTGCCCAGGAGAAATCCTGCTCCCTTTATGCACAGAAATAGAGTAACCCCTCAGGGCCTGATTGTTCAGTTCCCTAGGGTTTCTTTATGCATTTTGGTGATATAAAATGCCTGCAAATATAGTAAACATTGTCAACAGGGAATATTAAGGCATACGGAGCAGATCAATGGAGTGTCTGAGAAAAGGGTGTGTGACTGAAAGCCTCAAGGTATTGGAAACAGAATGAAACAGCAGTGTTTGCACAGCTCTAGTTTTCTCCAAGATTGGGCAAGTAGGGTTTGGGCTTTCCTCAGCGAAAAGTTTCTTCCACAGAGGATAAATAATAATAAAAAAAGAGGATTAATTTCAGTAAGTTCATTGGGATGAGTTAAACTGGGGGGGCGGAGGGGGAAGGGAGAGGGGGAAGAAAAAAGAAAAAAAGACATGTGAAGGGGCACAAGAGCACAAAAGCACAAGAGCACAAAACAACAAAAAATAACCCCAGACTTGAATATCTAATTCTAATACCTGATGTTACATGTCTAATATACCTAATGTCAGACACCAAGGTGAGACTGTCTCAAGATTGAGACATCGAACTCTTAGGTGTCCTCTCACCTAGCTTAGATACCTGAGATATAGGCTATTATTACCTATTAAATGCAAGGAAAGATTAATGCATCTAAGAATTAGATTCACAGCTATCAATGACAGGCAGCTAGGTACATGGTAGCTGTTACCAGTTATAAACACTGTGCAGATGTGGAGTGCCTATGCTGGACTCCTTCCAGAGAGTTAGGTTTTTCAAACATGATTAGAGAGAAATAATGCTTTGTTCAGAATAACAGTCATATTCCAGAGCTAGTTGCTTAAGAAAAGTCATTTTTATTTTCCTTCCAGGAAGAATAAAAGTACGGAAATACATTCAATATGCTATGAAGCAGTGTCGACCAAGGGTCTCCAAAATTCACATACTTACTAAAATTCAAAATCTGTCTGATGCTTCTTGATACAGACTTTTATTTATTAAAATATTGTATGCAAATTCAAATACTGTTAGTGCATAAGACTGAAAGAAAATAATTTCAAAATATTGTATGTTTATTGGTTATGATGGTCTCACGAGAGCTAAGCCATCTGAATATGTGATCTAAGCCAAGCAAAGTATGAGTTTGGATCTGTAATGAGTCTCTTAGGTACTGAGATTTTGTACTACCAGAGAGGACACTGTAAACACTTTCTTTCTTTCTTCTTTTGTGTCATTCTAGGTCTATGCCGACAATGACTACTAGCTTCATATCCACAGGTGATACACTAGTGCCAGAACTGCAAAAAACCATAAGAGTTTATATAGACAAAGAGAATACTATTTTCTGAATATTCCTTAGTAACTTTCTGCTGACATTTGTATTATTAATATATTATAGAAGTTGGATAAATTATCTATTATGCTATTCATTATTTGCCTTCTAATTTTCTTTATTTAAATAGTATTCCCAGTAATTTCATGCACAAACAGATGTATGGACTGGTAAGAAAATACTGACTCTCCATTCAGGAAAGATTTTTCTTAACATTGTTACAGATCAGATTTTTTTTATTATTATTATTTTTCTTAAAACAGCTGAAGTTTCATCCAAAAGGACAAATGGGAGGAGTATCTCCTGTGATGTATAAAAATAAATCATATCAAGTGCTATAAAATATACTTTGAGTAACCATCGTACATTGATAAATTTAGGTGGTTAGATTTTAGATTTGTAGGTTTAGATTTGATATACTAATAAGTTCTCCTTGTTAATTTGCATTACTCTGCTGTTTAACATTTTGTTTATACTACTGCCATTTGGAAAACAGTTGACTTTTATAAGAGCTGATGCAACAGTTTTCCTAGGAGGGAACATTACTGTACTGTAGAAAGGTCCTAATAGCAACGGTATGAGCTTTTGAATACCAATATAAAATATCACCGATGTATTGATAATGAATATCTGTAAAACCAAATAACAAATTAAAAAACACCAATAAAAGACGAATATGGATGAAAATATGCTTCTTTTCAAAACAAGAGATAAAATAATATTTTAGAAACTGTACAAATCTTAATAATCTTTATTTCTTTTAACAATGTGTTTTATTGGAATTTAGGAGAGATAATAAACATAGAACCATAGAATCATAGAAGCATTTAGGCTTGGAAAAGACCTTTAAGATCATTGAGTCCAACTGCAAAGCTAATACAGCCAAGTCCACCACTGAACCATGTCCCTAAATGCCGCTTCTACACGTCTTTTAAATACCTCTGGGGATGGTGATTCAACCACTTCCCTGGGCAACATGTTCCAATGTTTTAGAAACCTTTCTGTGAAGAAATTTTTCCTAATATCCAATCTAAACCTCCCCTCGTGCAACTCGAGGACATTTCCTCTTGTCCTATCACTTGTCACTTGGGAAAAGAGGCCAACCCTCACCTCGCTACAACCTCCTTTCAGGTAGTTGTAGAGAGCCATAAGGTCTCCCCTGAGCCTCCTTTTCTCCAGACTAAACAACCCCAGTTCCCTCAGCCACTCCTCATAAGACTTGTGCTCTAGACCCCTCACCAACTTTGCTATCCTTCTTTGAACATGCTCCAGCACCTCAATGTCTTTCTTGTAGTGAGGGGCCCAAAACTGAACACAGCACTCAGCCAGTGCAGCCTCACCAGCGCTGAGTACAGGGAGATGATCACTTCCCTAGTCCTGCTGGACACGCTATTTCTGATACAAGCCAGGATGCTGTTGGCCTTCTTGTTCCACCTAGGCGCACTTCTGGCTCATATTCATACGGCTGTCAACCAACATCCCCAGGCCCTTTTCTGACAGGCAGCTCTCCATCCACTCTTCCCCAAGCCTGTAGGGCTGCATGGTGTTGCTGTGACCCAAGTGCAGGACCCAGCACTTGGCTTTGTTGAACCTCATTCAGCTGGCCTTGGCTCATTGATCCATCCTCTGCAAATCCCTCTGTAGATCCATCCTACCCACAAGCAGATCAACACTCCTGCCCAACTTGGTGTCGTCTGCAAACTCACTGAGGGTGCACTCGATCCCCTCATCCAGATCATTGATAAAGATATTAGAGAGAACTGGCCCCAATACTGAGCCCTGGGGAACACTACTTGTCACTGGCCACCGACCGGATTTAACTCCATTCACCACAACACTTTTGTCCCAGACACCCAGCGAAGCATACATCCACCCAAGCCATGGACAGCGAGTTTTTCCAGGAGAATTCTGTGGAAAATGGTGTCAAAGGACTTACTAAAGTCTAGGTAGACAACAGCCACAGCCTTTCCCTCATCGATAAGCAGAACACCTTGTCGTACAGGAAGATCAGGTTTGTCAAGCAGAACCTGCCTTTCATAAACCCATGCTGACTGGGCCTGATCACCTGGTTGTCCCACATGTGCCGTGTGATGGCATTCAAGATGGCCTACTTCATAACCTTCCCCAGCACTGAGGTCAGACTGACAGGTCTGTAGTTCCCCAGATACTCCTTCCGGCCCTTCTTGTAGATGGGAGTCACATTTGCTAACCTCCAGCCAACTGGGACCTCCCCAGTTAGCCAGGACTGCTGACAAATAATTGAAAGTGGTTTGGTGAGCACTTCTGCAACTCCCTCAGTGCCTTTGGGTGGATCCCATCCAGCACCATAGACTCGTGTGTGTCTAAGTGGTGTAGCAGATCACTCACCATTTTCCCTTGGATTACAGGGGCTTCATTCTGCTCTCCATCTCTGTCTTCCAGCTCAGGGGTCTGTGTACCTAGAGAACAACTGGTCTTACCATTAAAGGCTTTTCCTCATCCTTGGTCACTATGTTTCCCCCTGCATCCAATAAAGGATGGAGATTCTCTTTATCCCTCTTTTTGTTGCTAGTGTTTTTACAGAAACATTTTTTACTGTCTTTTATGAATTAAGTTCTAGCTGGGGTTTGGCCTTTCTAATTTTTTTCCGTGAGGTGCATAACCTCATGACCTCCTTGTAGTTCGCCTGAGTGGTCTGCCCCTTCTTCCAAAGGTCATAAACTCTCTTGTTTTCCTGAGTTCCAGACAATGGTGTCTGTTCAGCCAGGCCAAACTTCTTCCCCACTGGCTCGTCTTTTAGCACATGGGGACAGCCAGCTTCTGCACCTTTAAGATTTTGTTGTTGAAGAATGTCCAGCCCTCCTGGACTCCTCTGCCCTTCAGGACTACCTCACAAAAGACTATCAACCACGCACTATCTCCACATGATGAATATTCAAGCAGTTAGGGCTAGACTTAATATGACTAAAGTCAAACAGTATTATGTTAGTAGAAGATACGGGGTTTAAAAGAAAGAGACAGCAATCCTGATTTGTTGGCTCCCTTCTTATTGTTGTGTTATCGATTGATATTGCAATGTATTATGCTGATTAAACGAAACTTCCTTCAGAATGGAGCTATATTTTGAGATACATTTCCCACATTTCCATTGTGAGAAACTGAGCACAAATACTGACACACAGGAATCAAATGCTAAAATCGAAACTCTTGCTAATCATTGGCTTATGAACCTTTAAGCAAAAATATGTAAGAAGAATAATCATGGATATTACTTTACTGTACATTAAATGTAAATCACCGCTCTTGTTCAAGCTCAGCACTTTACGTTGTCATGGCAGGATTGCAAGCTATGGACAGTTATCGTATTTTAGATGAACCATGGAGCAGAAGGAAAAGTTTTGGCAAAATATTTTGTCACAGTCTGCTTAGCTGTGCATATCATTAGCATCTTGCCTACTTCCACAGCATACTTATGTGGACAATAATGAGCAACTTAAGCTATACCTGCCTTTATAACGGTTTGGGCAGAATGATGGCTACAGACATGCTGCAGCCAGCAGTGGCTTTATGTAAAGTTGACTTGAAGGGCAGACTGGGATCGAGCTCATTTCCTGGCCTTTGTTCCTTGCCAAGTTCTCAGTAACAAAAGCAACACAAACCAACAAACAAACAAATCCAAACAAAAAGACTGAAAGGTATCGATGCCATATTTTGCACTTGGAATACTTTTGATCTCATTAAAGAAGGTGTAGCACTGAAACTCTCTCTTTGTATAAGATATCCTTGTTTTCAGCTATGTTAATGAGAATTTTTCCTATTGTACTGAGTAACGTAATTTAGAGACTGTATGTTAAAGGTCTCAGAATGTAAGACATTTAGGACAGATATCTTCATATTTTATTTAGTTCTAATTCACTTATTGTGCAGCAGATTATTTACTTATGATAGCAGTTAAGGTCTAAATTAATAAGAACTTTGATTATATTCAAGCGAACTAGTGTGTCAGCATATCAGTACAGCTACCTGTAACAGAAGATGATGCTTCACATAATACTTTCTAACTTTAAGTTGGTAGAAGCACAAAAAGTTAATTATCACTGTTGTGCACGTGTGCATGAAATGTATTGCAATAGAAAAAATCTATTAATTCAGTGCCATATTAAAAATTTGACATACTGAAAGATTTTATTTTTGCTTTTAAGAGCACGTACATCCTTGCATATAATTTTTTTTTTTAATTGCAATACAGAGTTAAGCAATTAGAAATGTTTCTTCATAATTAATAGCTTGAGTCCTTCACATGTGTTATGACACAGTCTGTGTAATACAAACACATACTTTTCTTTCCTCCCACAGGGTCCCTTATTCAGTATCCAAGATGTATGGAGTTCAATTACCAAGCAGTTTTTGCAATATATTTTATATCTATGCAACCTTTTTCTTTTCTGCACACTGATCAACTGTTGTTCCAAAGACAGAATTATTTATCTTCTTGTGAGCATTTCCTCTGGGGAATGTGAATGTATCATAAACATTAATTAATTTATTTTTATGGCATCACTGAGAGATAGAGAGGTATTATTTTATAGGTGATGAGCAGAGACAGAGAAATGAAAGTAAAAGTTTTCCATTTATTTTATCTTTTTGTGTGAAATGCCTTTGAACTATTTGATTTTGAGCTCTAGGCTCATTCTTTCTGCAAATCACACCCCTGAGCTCTCAAGTCAGACTGAGAAACTAAGGGAGATATATCTATAGGCCATAAGTGACCTTCAGTGAAGAAAGCCAACCACATACCGGACTGCTTCAGCAAGAGTAACCATCAGATCAGAGGAGTACCAAGGTGAGTCTTACCCTATACGTAGCACTTGTGAAGCCACCTGAACCTCTGGATCCATGTTTGGACTATCAAGTAAAAGACAAATACTGATACAATAGAATGTGCCCATAAAAGAGACATAGCTGTCTCTTTTGCACTTACATTCCATGAGAAATTCAACTGTTTTGACTAAGAATTAATATCCTGTTGTTTATTATTTCCACCAGTAAACTTCTTCCACAACCTCTGTGGAAAACTGTGCAAATGGACTGTGGACTGTGCAAATGATAGAATTAATCTCCATGTTTAGGTCAAGACCCTCTTTTATAGTGAGAAAGGCAGAGTCACATTTAATATCACTAAATACTGATTTGAATGACAAATGCTGTTGTAGTGTATACTTACAGACAGTCAGTATAAATTTTTTTGAGTAATACTAACTCAAGTATTCCTTAATACACACATTTGATTTTACAAATTTGATATATATATATAGATGATCTTGATCTAGATCTAGCCTTTTGGTTTATTTCCTGACAACAAAGAAAAAACTAACTGAAATGTAAGTAATCAACCCAAAAGAGAGACGATTGAATGAATAATTTCTGATAAAAGACTTTGTACTCAATTTTACCAGTTCTTTGGAAACTGATTTTTTTTACCTTTCTTTTAGTATCCAACTCTTGCTATCCAGCTTGTACAGTTCAGGATATAGTCTCAACCTGTAGCGCTTTCAGCTGCACTTCTTTCAGGAAAAGCAATTGGCTCTCCCTAGCCTTCATTCTGTCCTGGTTTCAGATCTGTGTGCTAAGCTCCTTGTTTAAGACCTTTGTGACTTTTTCAAGAAAAACAAACCAAAGTTAATTTAAGCAGTTCAAATAGCAGGCGTTTGACAACTGAACTGAAATGGTTTAGGGAGCGATCACACAGCTAACAAATCAGAAGGGTGATGAGCATTCCTGGGGAGTGGAGATGAGCAGCTGGGGAAGGGAAGGAGAAAACAAGCTCCTTCCATTCACACAGCTGCAGCTGGACCAGTTTTACTTTCTTTGACATTCTGCCTCTGTGTTTTATCTAGAAGTTCCAATGGTGTTTCCTTGAGCTGTGTGGAAGACACTCCGTGAAGGTCATTAAGGTATATCAAAAATTAAGTCTAGAGAAATCTTACAATGAGAGTTTTATGGACTAATCTCAAGCCTCTTGAAGTAAAACTCCCATTACCTCAGTGGCTAGCTAATCAGTAGACCTCAAATTCCTGTATTAAGAGAGAAGGTCTTTCATCATGGAAATACTATAAAACAATGTTTACGTGTAATTAGCTTGTATTCATAAGAGTCATTTGTGATTGCTGTCTTCAAACCTATTTATTATTAACATTACACAGGGTGAAATTCATGGTATTAGAAAAAGAAAATAAGATTTACGGAGCACACAGAAAAATGCCTGCCTTAACTTTCACATATCCGTCCTCTTGACTTTTACTTAAATGTGATTTTAAAAGAGCAGCATCAGGTATTATAAGTGTGTACATTTTCTTTCACATAAGATTGTTCAAATAGGTTGTATATATCTTAACCGTCATCTATTTTTATTCTATAGCTGGATAGTTAAAATGGCTAGTATGTTGTTTGAAGAAAACAGCTTTTATAGGGTGTAGGAATCATTTGGATGGCATCACAGATTTCTGATGCCAAGGCCCGAAAAATATTATTCCAAAGGCAGCATCTGGCTTCTTGGCACATCTAGTCTGCAGTTTCTCAGTGCCTCTAGGTCTGTTTTGTGGTTGGTCAAATTTGAATGCTAATTTTAGTTCCTAACTTCTAAGAATAAAATAGACTTTTGACATTTTGTACAATGTATGCAGTTAGCACATACATAGTGAACATAGTGTACTACTTCTGCAAAGTATTGTTAGTTTTCCACATCAATATGTCTGTTGATTACCTGCATTTGTACTTACGCGAATATCTGTGCACATGTCAAAATACATACCTAAATAATTATAGGAGGATCTTTATTTTTTTTTCCCAGCTGTTCAAACCATTATCTATGTTACACAGAAGTCATCAGGGACTAGATTTATTTCGTCATCCTTACCAAAATGAATATTTTGCAAGTAATCACAGTAGCTTCTGACATTCTTTAACATCTATAGAAAAAACTTTAGTTTGTGTTAAAGCCCAATTCTGCTCATATTCAGATGGATCATTTCTCATGTTTCAACTTTTTCTTCCCCACCCTCTTTGCTTCTTAACACTCACTTCTCTGATCAGTTCGCAAAAAAACCCCCACCCATGTACACAAATCACTTCTGTCTTTTGCTGTCATCTCGTCATAGCCAAACTGATCGCCATCTTTTCCTCTTTCTTCACAAGTCTGTCACCATTCTCAAGATCTTTTCTGCCTGCACTAGATTTCTCATTGTTCTTTATTCACCCTGACCCTAGCAATTACTTCTCCCCCTTTACTTCTGTTCTGTTTTATTCCAAAGCTTGACCAAAGGATCTATAGCACCTAAGAAAAAGAAATTCTATGTAGAAGTGAATATTTAAATAACTTCTTCAGTCTACTCCATCAAATCCTTAATAATCTCCCTTTTCTTTGGAGTTCAAAGTACCATATATCAGCATGGCGGTAACTAAGACATCTAGGACAACTAAGGCTGGTGATAGAAATTTTATTCACTTATTTGCAGAAACACAAAAGAGTGAGTTTATGTGAACTCACACAAAAATTGAAGATTTGTTTCGATTGATTTTCTTGTTCTTAATGATTTCTTCAAGATCTATATCTTTAAGAATCTTAGTCTTTCATATTCACAGCAGAAAAACGCTTCAGCTTGTGAGTCAACATAAGCTGGTTTATCACTTGCCTTTAAAGGAATGGAGAAGGGGTGGGATTTCCTAATAATGGGACATGTCACATTCAGTCTTCAAGTTTTAAAATTCCCATAGGTCTTTTAAATTCACTCCAAAATCCAGTCCTTGACATAGAATTCAAATCTTCATAATTCTGCCACTTTCCAGGGAATATGGACTTGAATTGTTTTTAATGGTATTACAGTAATGTATTTCAGAGCATTGACTTTAAGCAAATTAACTTTGTCACCTTGTAATTGGCAGAACTGGGACAGTTAGCTAAAGCCCAAGCAGACACTGTTCATTTTATCAACAAGGGCCCTGTCACTGATATAATGTTTTATAGATTATATATGACAGTTTTACATCTGCTAAACATCTTTTCACACCAGACCTTTTTCACTTTTTTGTTAGAAATAGTGGAAAATTATTCTGAACTAAAATTATCTCCTTTATGATGCCATATACAAAAGTATGTATTAATTGGCACATATTAATTGGAAATATTTTGGTGCAAAGCCCCAGGAAAAAAAAAAAAAAAGAAAGAACAGTGTACTCAGACACACTTACAGTACTGAAAGCTGTTTGATGCAAAACATTTTATTTTTCATACTTTTTTTTTTTCTAATTTTACCCTGGAGCTTTTCCCAATGAATAAGGCAGTTCAGTCATATTTGTTTATTTATTTATTTTGTTATTAATTTTATCTGCACCAGAAAACAGTCTTAGAATAAATGTGCTAGACCTCTGAACGCATTCAGATTGAAGACACTTCAAGTCACCCTGGTCAAGAGTGGTTTAAATGACGTGTTTTCTTTATGGAATTTAGAACTCATGTCAAGTCAGCTCTACCAAATGATGGACAACTTGCAGCCAGTCTGAAGGGAACTCTCTGAAGAGTACAACATAATCATGATGAAACTTAATTTATATGTCATAAAAATTACAGTCAGCTTCAACTAGGGCAGAAGTGTTTTGTCTGCAGAGTTAAACAAAAAATGTTTCCTGCAAAAAAATCCAACAAACTCTCTTATTCCTTCAGCTGTGTTCTGGATGGCTATAATTCCCTCCTTCCAGGGGCACAGAATTGATTAAAAATGTTGATACATATTGTTTAAAGTATTATTTTTCTTATTAAAGTTTTATGTCTCCCTTTTTAACTGTCAGGCAAATCAAGAGAAGTTAGCTGAAGTATTCACAGCCAGAGAGAACTCTTGAGGGCTCACAAATACTGGGTATATCAGTGGAAACTTAGTTAGCCCTCCTAAAGTATATATACTGTTAAATAAATCATAATAAAATTGGTCATTGCTGATGACATGTAGCTCCTCAGACTATATTATATTTCAACATAGAAATGTACATGCCGAAGGTACTGATTCAGATTGCCAGCAATACACAAACATATGTGACTCAAAGGTAGTGATGATGAAATATTTGCTTTCTGATTATTTTTTTTGTCCTTAGGTCCTTCATTTCTACCCAAGTCTCCCTCTAGGTAACAAAAAAAAAAAATCCTGACTATTTTTTTTTCCCCTTTCTGTTCTGTGCTAGAAGAAAATATATTCTGTTAAATAAGACTGTTAAATAAAGTATAACAACTCTTAAACCAAAATTGAGCACTGCCAGCATTCTCATGAGGACTCTTTCTTAGGTAAGGTTTTATATCTTCGATCTCATCAGCATCTGAGTCTTACCCCATATCTCTAGGCTATTTTTCCATCTGCCAGGTTATTGACCAATCTTAATCAGAAAGGGATTGAATAGATCCCACTATTTTAATCTAATCTGATGGTCAGTTGCAGTCTTCAGCGAAGCTAGTCAGTTCTGGCCCAGGATATCCAACTTTTCCACCTTCTATCTCCTTGTCAGGGCAAGGCACCCTTCCCCAGCCAATGTATTTAAGTTTACTGCAAGGACCCCTGCAAAACAGACAGCAGTTTTGTAGTACATTTTGATTGTACAAACCTCATAATCAATTAAAGAGTACAAAATTTATTGCAGATTATATCTTCCTAATTAATCAATGATCAGTACGTGAAGCTTGAATTAGGGCTGAACAGAATGACATGGAAAGAATTTTCTCCACAGTATAGAAATAACCATTAACCTTCATTTCCTCATATAAAACCAGGGATCTAAAGCCTGGAAAAGGATTGGTTAGTCTTCGACTAATTTCCACAGTGTCCAAAATCCTTTTGTTTTCATTTGCATCTCACTTACACTTAGTTAACTTCTTGCTTAGTTGGTTTCTGGAGAAAAAAAAGCCAAAGAAGTAAGTGAGGTTTCTTTGAGGTAGTACAGTTAACACTAGAATAAGACCTTATAATACCTACTTATTTTCTGAAATCTGAACCATGATGTCACTGTGAAAAGAAATCCAGCTTCTATGTCAGCTCAAATCAACAGGAGTGTTCAAGTTGGTTGTACTGAAGTTTGTCTTAAACCTATGAACAGCAAAGCAGCTACCGAAATCTCTTTCTACCTTTTATCTTGCCAAATCAGTATGGGAAAAACCAGTTTATTCAGAGAGTAAACTTTTATTTGGAGTACTATAGAGTTCTCTTTTCCAAATGGCCATATGTTTTCCACATGAAACTACATATTTTCATCAATAAACCAGTAGTGCATGAGGAAACAAATAACAGAAATACACCTATGTTATATATTATTAGGAGGTGTTTAAAGTGTAAACTGATGGAACAAATATTTTGTGGATAAAAAGACAATGTTTTCTCTATCACATCTTATAGGCAGTGTATAAATCCTGACTTATTTCTTTTGGATAATTGTTCCTAGATTTTTGTAAACTTATGGCAGATGTGTTCATGAAAAATTATGCCTGTCACAGAAAATTTGGAAAGAGTCCTAGGCTGCCCAATTATGCAAGAGTTATAGCTCATGTAAGGGACACCTACTGTTTTAAAGGGGAAAGTGGGAATTATAAATTTTCCACAAAGGAAGTTCTGTCTGGAAGATTTAATGGAGCTGGGACTTGAACAAAAGATGTTCAGTCAGGTTTTTTTGTTTTGTTTTGTTCTTTTCTGACACCTATTTTGTCAACAACAATTAATATTAAGTGCTGCAGTGGTTTGAATCCAAGCATAGGCATTTTATTCACACTTGCTGCTTAATGTATGCTATGTGAAGAAGAAACACTGAAAAAACAGGCATATTGCCAACTGTTTGTGTGTTTTTTTCCTCTTGAAGGTATTTTTTGAAAATCTGAATGCATGCTGTTAATATATGTGTTTATATATTCCTTTAATTACTTCGTAAAAATAAAGTATAAAATACACATAACTTATAAAGAACTGCATTCATTACAGAGTATTATTTTTCTAAGTGATTCATAGATTCAAAGAACAGAAGTACCAATTATGTACACTTAATTTGACCTCATCTATTGTATGGACTGGCATACGCCATCACCCAGAAATTTCTGCTGCAGGCTTATATCTATAGCTGTGTGTAACATGGAAGTTCTATTTTATAAGAATTCCTGAGATATCAGATATGTGTTCTTTCGGGGGGGGGGGGAAGGGAAAAAGTAACAGCACCATTAATTACTTTTCCACAACGGAATATTCAGTTTAAAAAATATATATATATATATATAAGAGAAAAAGACAGAAAGAGAGAGAGAGAAAGAAAGAGAGAGAGAAAGAGAGAGAAAAAGAAGAGAGAGAGAAAGAAAGAGAGAGAGAAAGAGAGAGAGAAAGAGAGAAAGAAAGAGAGAAAGAGAGAAAGAAAGAGAGAAAGAGAGAAAGAAAGAAAGAAAGAGAAAGAAAGAGAGAAAGAGAGAAAGAAAGAGAGAAAGAGAGAAAGAAAGAGAGAGAAAGAGAGAAAGAAAGAAAGAGAGAAAGAGAGAAAGAGAGAAAGAAAGAAAGAGAAAGAGAGAGAGAAAGAGAGAAAGAAAGAAAGAAAGAGAGAGAAAGAAAGAAAGAGAAAGAAAGAAAGGAAGGCAAGGCAAGAAAATGCAAGGCAAGGCAAGGCAAGTAAAGCTCACAAGTAAGCACTGACTTACTACTGCAGTGCTTATTCTCCAACAGATGTCTGCTTCAAGAAGAACAAACAGGTCTCCTTTTGGCATAATAGCGTATAGGAAGAGAATCATACAGGAAGTGAAATATGTCTGTTCTGCAATACAGTCATTCAGGAATTGAACTATGTCTATTTGCAATGGTAGAATCACACAGGGTTTCCTACTAATTCCCTTAAAATACTGTATTTGACAAGATATGCTTAAGACTGGGAAATAACAGCTAATGGCAGTTCATTGTGCGTAAACATTTTAAAACAAACTCCAACTTTAACTAGATAAAGAGGTCTTTGGTTATCTGGATCATTAAAAGAATATGTACAGTGTCTTTATTTGCAAACCATTAAGAAAAACACCAAGGAAAATGCCTGAAGGCCAAAAGTATTGCAAAGAAATAGAACCCAAAAGTGAAGTACCTCCAAATGTATGTGCTACTGGAATTATTGGATATGTTAATGCCATACCACAAAATTACAACAGATGACAAGGTTACTAGGAAACTAGTAAGCACTGTTTTGCATCAAAATGGTGTCATGTGATATATCATAGAACCATAGAATCACAGAACGGTTTGGGTTGGAAGGGACCTTAAAGATCATCTAGTTCCATCCCCTCTGCCCTGGGCAGGGACATCTCCCACTAGACCAGGCTGCTCAAAGCTCCATCCAGCCTGGACTTGAACGCTTCCAGGGATGGGCCATCCACAGCTTCTCTGGGCAACCTGTTCCAGTGCCTCGCTACCCTTACAAGTAAAGAATTTCTTCCTGATATCCGATCTAAATCTGTCCTCTTTCAGTTTGAGGCTGTTACCCCTTGTCCTATCATAAGACTCCCTAATAAAAAGTCCCTCCCCATCCTTCCTGTAGGCCCTCTTTAGGTGCTGGAAGGCTGCTACAAGGTCTCCCTGGAGCCTTCTCTTCTCCAGGCTGAGCAACGCCAACTCTCTCAGCCTGTCCTCAGGCAAACTTAGAGGTTAGTTTTTCCTCTACTTGAACATTTGATTGGTAATAAACCTATTAATCTAGAAGTGTTGTGGATTTTTTTATAAAGAACTTTGAAATAAACAAACTCACCCCATGTGATTGATTGCATGCATAAATGCATATCCTATTTGACTAATTATTGAAAAAAGAGGACTTTTTAGGTATAAAAACTCAAAAAAAAAAAAAATTAAAGGGGACAAAGGAAAGAAAGATTTGAATCCTATGTCCCAGTCTAACTTTCCTTCAAATAAATGTGAATCTTCACTTTGGTTTGAAAAGAAGCTGCAGTCTGGCCAAAATGAGCTACAGATCCTAATTGTCAAAAACAGTATGTCAAAACTTTCTGAGAAGTTCTAGTCTACAAGTTATGGTTGGCTGCTTGCTAGTTCATTGTATATTTTAAGGCTTCTAGCAGTTGTAAATGCATTTGTATTGTACTGCAAGTATATAATATGTAATCTATTTAACTAGTGACTTATTGTAACTTATTTTAATTTTACTGTATTCCTTCTGACTGTATATTTGGTTGCCAACAGTACAAATGGGTCTCTGCACACATTCATACATTTCTTTCACAAGGATCAGTGTTCTAAATATGCATTTACTGGAGTATAGATAGTACCGGAAACAGTGTCCTGTGTTTTTGTCAGTACTCTAAAAGCATTGTAATTACAGAGGTATCATAAAGATTATAGAACATTTAGTTTGCCTGAAAATGGCTATTTTCAAAGTTCTTAATGACAGTCACTGCTTACCTAATGCATGGTGTTCCATATAACTTAATTTTTGTTACCAGTTAAGCTGCTTATAAATTAACATTTTCTGAATTAATATAATATGAATTTTACTTTACTTTGGTATTTCTTTAGATGCATCACAAGTATTTCCAATTAAGTAATGGAGTGACATTTAAAAAAAATCTAATTTACATTATAGACTGCCTAAAAGGAAAAGGTAATTCATCTGCCTGAAAAGTGAGATAAAGAACTGACATTTCATCAGCACTTTTTATGAATATTTAAGATGTAGAAGGAAATACATTTTGAGAGGTAGAGAGAAGTGATATTAGCGAGAGGAAAAAAAGGAGAAAGAGAGCTGAAGAGACAAAGTCAGGGAAGAAGTTATGAGATACAGTATGCAGTTGGTGGTATTCTCAGAGTTTTATTGCAATTTGATAATTGTTTCAAAAGATAGAATCAAGTTTATACATACCCGCTTAATCACCTACATCTAAAATTCGGGAGTTTCCAGAATTAATAAAACTCTTACCCATTTTCACTGAGGTATGTAGCAGTTTAACATCTTTGGACTACTAAGTGCCTAAGAGTGAGAAAGCAGAAAAATGTCTAAATATTGAGTAAACTGAGTTATCATCCAACCTACAGGCCATTAGTCATGCTCCGTATCCTCTGAATAACCTCAGCCAAGAGACCGTAAAAGTAGCGTGATGACATCTCTTTAATGCTTCCTAATGCCTTGCAACTGCACAGTTCACCAAATGTATGGGATACAGACTTAACTGTATTACCCAATTCTGAGCAGATTTGAACTTGGATTTTGGAAAAGCAGAAAAGTATTCTACCTCTTCAGCTATGGAATATATTAATGTAGGCTTCTTGCAGTTTCCTCTTTTGAAGCTATTCTAAAATGGAACAAACTACACACTACAATACAGGATTCTGCATTTTAATTCTTAGAATGCACACCTAAAAACAATGTGGGACTATCTGGCCCAGATTCACTGTTTCAAAACCAGCTTATGTATTATTTAAAGACTGGTTTCTTTGGGTTTTTTTGGCTTTTGTTTTTTTGTTGTTTTTTTTTTTTAATCAGGGAAGGTATAATCTAAAAAGTTGAAAGCAAATTTTGGATGTTTACATTTTAATATTCCTATTTCATTCCTATTTAACAGGAGTCAGTAGTGATGTGAATGGTCATGGTTAGCCATACAAAAATATTTTGCTGGCAAGTAAGTTGTTCTTGACATCTGTAGTATTGATGTGATATTTTAGTCTGAGTCAAGGTTTTCTCAAGGTTACTTTCAGTTCTTATTGTCTTAGAGACTTAACTGTAATTTTAGGGAAATCATGAAACGGGAGATGAAAATATAAAAATAATGGGCATGTTATGTATCTAGTTCCCCCACTTTTTTTTTTTTTTTCTCTCTTCTCCTTCCTATTCTTTTGAAAGTCATTCTCAAAACAGCCGCTGATTTCAATATCAACAGGCACGAATACGCTAAGAACAACAGAAGGCAGAGTCATTTTATGCCTGGCTTGCAGAATATGTCCTCTTCCCTATCTGTAACAAGCAAACATTATTCTTGTAAGTTAAGACATATAATGGACAATGGAGAAATCAACCTGTTTTCAAAAATGAAATGACTAAATGATCATAAGAAGACAGTTACAATTTTTGCAATACATGGAAGCATACTTAAAGCCACATTACTTTTGGAGACTGCAGAAAACATAAAAATTGAAAACATATAAATTGAAAATGTTCTCTTAGCATAAATATGCTAAATATTGAAAGTAGTAGTATAATAAATGGGTATCTGAAATAAAGCTGAAAGCATTTGATGGAGGATTTAGAATTTTTGATTCTTCATTATCAAAGACAAAATAATTCTTTTGTGAATCCTGTTGGTGTTTGATATGGTTTTTTTCTGTCTAATATTATATAGATGTTTTTTTAGAAAGAGTTTATTCTTTATCTAGCAGGGGCAATTATGGTCACAGTCTTCTTATATGGTGCAGTCTTAGAATTTCTCTCTGCAATTCATGCTCAGTAATTTGCAATTAACTCCAGGGTGCTATTTAGGAAGCTGGCCAGTCGTGAATACTCCCACTTATGAGGAATGTGTACTATTACTCAATACATTAAATGCTGTCAAATCATAGAATCATAGAATGGTTTGGGTTGGAAGGGACCTGAAAGATCATCTAGTTCTAGCTCCCCTGCCATGGCCAGGGACACCTCCCACTAGACCAGGCTGCTCAAAGCCCCATCCAGCCTGGCCTTGAACACTTCCAGGGATGGGGCATCCACAGCTTCCCTGGGTAACCTGTTCCAGTGCCTCACCACCCTCACAGTAAAGAATTTCTTACGAATATCTCATCTAAATCTACCCTCCTTCAGTTTGAAATGGTTACCCCTTGATGTTTGATTACTTTCACTTTTACAGTGAAGAGTATCTTATGCGGTAAATACAGTTAATATTAAACCTACTTTGGCAATGATGAATTTAACATCTGCTTTCCAATTTCTTTCAAAATAATTTAAAACTATGTATTGTCCTTGTTTGGGGTGAAGCAGAGCCAACTTTCTGTGCAGTGAGAGGCTTTTGCTTGTACTTGTTGCTGTGGCAACCAGAGTGAGCTGGCTTGGTTGTTTACCCCCTGGAGGAGTTGTACCTGTGGGGAGAAGTGGACAGGTCAGGTGACCCAAACTGACCAGTAGGGTATTCCATGCCGTCTGCCATACTCAGTATAAAAGCTGAGGGATCAAAGGGGTCAGATTGATTGGATCTTCTCCAGTGGACTGCTTCTTCAGTGGACTGCTTCTTCAGTGGCTCTCTTTCTTCTGTGACTGACATCTGAGGAGGATCCCATCAGCTCATCTGCCTTTTGATCCAGGTCAGTGTGTTCCAGTTCCCATTTGTTGCTGAGTCCAGTCTGGAACTTCCCCAGTGCCTGCCAGTGACATCTCCCTGAGAGCTTGATACAATTTTGTATATATTTATATATATACATTATTTCCTTTTTTATTTTATCACTGATATTTCATTAAAGAAGTTTTATTTTTGCTAAACTCATAGATTTCTTTATCTCTCTTCTTCCTCTCCTTGGAGTGAGAGGTGGGGGAGAGCATCTGTTGTCTTGTCATTGGCCAACCTGGCCCAAACCATGACATGTATGCATTTTCATGGTCTACTCTGAGAAAGAAATAGTACAAATAGATTTTGAAGAAAAACTTAACTGGGGCTGACAAAACTGAAGGAAAGCTAGGAATCTTTAAGAACTACAGCTATCTAAAGAAGTGAGATAATTTATAGCACATCTGGTTGTGGATATGCAAAGAATTTTCTTAACTGATCAAGATCAGGAGCTAGGAGTACAAGAATAAGCAAAACCCAAAGTTCCACTTCTAGATATGTTTTCAGAAAGGAAGCCTCTTGACAATATTTTCACAGTGTAGTGGTTGGATAATTCTTGTCCTTAAGCATAGTCAGCAAGATCACCAACCCAAAAAGATGATATATCAAATCAGTCTTTCGAGGCTATGAAAATTCTTCCTCCTATATATCAATTTTCTTTGAAAACATTGCTGTAAATCCTAGTAATTCTACTAAGATAAGGGGATCAATGACATTTACCATCAATAAAGAATGTGGATGAGCTATCTGGTTTTGATTTTCAGTAGCTATTTTGCAATTGCTAATTAAAGTTTATCCCTTTGCTGTTCAACCTACTTGGCTTAAATAATGAATAGTGTATTAATTTGCATTCTTTTAGTCATCTATTCCAAATTCCCATTCTATCACATTGCTGAATTACTATTATTTCTAGATATAGACTTTCTTCCCCTTCATTCTTCTCATATGCTGCTTTGTCAGTCTAAGGTTAGATAAGTCTTAAAATTTGTACTGCTCTTGTAGGCATTCAAACTACTCTTAAGTCAGATAAGAAGTTTGAAACCATGGCTGTTAAAGAAATCGAAGGAGATAGACCTTTTCTTAGCCAGTTCTGTGTTAGTAAAAAGAGACATATGTATGGTGGCATAGTCTTTCAAATGGAGAAGAAGTTTTGAACTTATCCAACCTTAACAAGACTACTTACTTGATATTAATGTGAAACTGTTTTATCTCATAAAACTGAAATGTAAGAAGTAAGAGGTGTTGATGCAACAAATTTAAACAAGCTATAAGAAACCATGACAAGGTGTGGTTCAATCATATTACTTCTTCCAAAATGCCAGGACAGAGAAATCCAACTAATGTTCATGTGTGAATAAGCAACATGCTCACCTGCATGTGCATGTGGAAATAATTTATTGCATTAAATACACATATTCAAATAATCTGACTCCAACTAAGGTTGATGATTCTTACACTTGTTCTGGGAAGCCTGCCCATGGGAGTAACATGATGTTTCCTGTATTACCTACTATTCATAAGATGAGTAAGCACTGCTTACACCTGCAGTGTCAATATACATAGTGTTATTTTTTTCACAGACATACCTTTTTGTGTGTTTCTAGTATAAAAAATAAGCTACAGTTCTCACTTATCTCGGGTGGAAAACACAGATAATTGGTCAAATGAAGTAGTGTGTTTATCATACATCTCTGGCTCATTTCTATTCTGACTTTTAACAGTAAAAAATTTTAGGATAAAAAGTAAGAAAAATTGAAAAAAGTTTACTTTTTGTTTGTTTGTACAGGGGGGCAGCATATTTATCACCAGAAGAAGCAGCTGATTTACTGGAAGTAGGTGGCTATAGGTTTTTATATAGTCCCCTGTGCTAAAACAGGCTATTTTAAAATTTGGCATTGTAACCTGCAGTGATCAGAACAGAACTTGTTATAGAGTATTTTGGGTTGGATGGGACCTTTAAAGGTCATCTAGTCCAACCCTGCTGCAATGAGCAAGGACATCTTCAACAAGATCAGATTACTCAGAGTCCCATCCTTGGAACATCCCAAATAGTAGTAATAGTAATAGTAATAGTAACAACAACAGCTACAACAGCAAACAAATGAATATGAATGTTTGGTCAATGTATAACAGAGCAATTAAATTATGATCAGATTTTAGTATAAGTCACTTGGAGTAACAATTGCAGACATGCTAAATGAACCTTTCTAATCAGTGCTAATGCTGCTCAGTTAACGTGTTTGTGTTCATCCTATATTGGTCTGGCTAGAGCACGTACATAAGACTATTTATGTAAGTGCAGGTATGTGTGTGCTTGCAAGAAATAGCTCATATTAGACTCTGTTTATCAGAAACAGTCTTCAACAGTGCTTCATCATGGCATCCCCCTCATTATCAGCAGTCTTTTTTTTGTTGTGTATGTGTATGCAAAATAATGCACCACTGAAAGCATGAAAATCAACCTGAGAGTTATTAAAACAGAATAAATTCCTTTTTTTTTTTTTTTTTCTCCCTGTACTGGCTGTCGGTGATGTACTTCTGGATATTTTGCAACAAGTGATGGGAATAGTCAAAATAACGACTGACTTTAAGCCTAATACACTTCCTGCTAGCTCAGAAATTCCAACAAAGCGCTAGAGAATTGGGATGGGGGGGGGTGTTTATAAATTTTGCAGCTTATACAAAAATTATTTCTTGAACAACTTTTTTTTATCATTATTATTCTCAAGAGAAGCTAAAGCCCCAAAAGATATGCTACTGCCTTATCATAAGCATTGTTGCAAGTACCATCCTCTTTTTACTCTTACACGCCACAAGAATACTATGTTTAAAAGCTTTAAAAATTAAAGCCAAGAACAGGAGAGAGTTCCCATGACTCACCTTACAGACATATGCTCAGTGCAGGTTCAGGCTAAAGAGTTCAAACACTTCCTGTGATGTAGAACTTCACCTCACCGAGGAGCACAGATGTCTCTCTTTATTAGCATACTCTGTTCACTTGAAAAATCATTGTACAGAAAGGTCTATAAAATAAAAGACACACTTAGAACATGAATTTAACGTTGGTTTAGGTAGGCAGAAATGGGTAACCACATTCAAGTAACCATTGCTCTTTACCATTTCTAAGAGTTGTGATCACTTGGTTTCTAGGAGATAGTGCCTAAATTACAGTTAAACTTGGTGGTTTAGGCATTGTAAAACTTATTGAGAGACCTCTCTGACATCTAAATACCTTCCCTGACAGTGTTTACTGTCTGTCCTTGGCTCACCATAAGCCCAGCCCAGACATATGGTTCTGAGAGTAAAATATATTCAGCTCTTCATTCTAAAAAAATCAAGTGTGTTTCTGAAGCTGTAATATTTCTCATTAAGGACAAGAAAAGCACACTTGTTGTTGTTGTATAATTTTAATTCCTGAAACTGTTTCTATTTTCTTGGACATAGAAACATTTTGTTACAAGTTTTTTAAAAAAGTTGAATGTGTTCTGCTTTCAATTTCATTTTTTATCAAAAGTGGTGGAAAATCTTTGAAAAAGCTGATTAAAGTCTACAGGAATAATTGACATTTTTCACCATTTTTTTTTGTTTCAAAACATACCTATAGTAATGGATTGTCAGTGAGGGAAGAAGGGTCTTATTTCTTGCAGATGAAAAGTATTTTTGTGTTTTATTCCATTTCATATGTGTCACTTCAAGTTCACTTACTAAATGTTCTCCAGCAGTACGCTTTTTACTGTACTAGCACACCTTTTATTGGGTGGTAATGTACAGTCTCTGTACAGTTTTTTATCTATATATTTACAGATAGTGTTTTTACACTTTACTGAGAAATTTGTCCCTAAGGAATTTTCAAGACAAAAAGTTTTAATGACGCTGGTGCAGTATTGTAATATTATTCCACAACTGGAAGGTCTTCCAGCTTTGTGACAAGAATATTTTAATCCTGTGAAAGGAGAATTTTAGTGTTTGATTAGGAGGTAGCTACAAATTGTAGTGCTTCTCTTTGTATTGCCACTTATTCTGTCTTTTTTTTTTTTTTTTTTCCCCACCAGTATCATATTGTAATGAAAGTAGATCAATGCCTTATATTCATTTTCTGGCAGATGTCACTGTTGGTTGGATTGCTGGTGCTCTAAGTAAATTGCTTTGTTGAATTGTTCAGAATAACTTTATATTGTATTGCAATGCTCACTAACTACAGCAGATGGTTTCCCACTCCCAGTCTGAATAAACCCAATCTGAACTCTTCCGTTTGAGTACTGATGAAAAATAGCATCTGGGGCAAGCACATGAGTGTAGAACAACTCCAGTTTAGGAACAAGATTGGGAATAGCTCTACAATCAGCTGCTGCTTTGACTGCAAAAATAATTTAGAAGGGTTGAAACTCTGCAGCTCTTCAGATAGGATGTGGCTTGTTGACCTCTTTTCTCGTAAGACAAGTTCTGAGTTTCTTTGCTGAAGTTCTCATGGCTTCTTCAAACCAACAAGAAAAATACCTGACTGTTCTTATGCTAAAAGTGGCATATTACTTGTCAGTCCAATATTAAAGCATTTTTCAAAGGTTTCTGCCAGAGGCAAAGAATGATTTTCTAGAAATATCTGCAGCTCTTTCATCTTGCAAAAGTGAAGTGGGGTGGACCTCTGGCTCCCAGAACGTACTGAGAAATGCATGCTACGAGCTATTTTATAAGTGAAGTATGTAAATGACCAGCTGTCCTTGTTCTGGTAACCTTGAGAAACAAATGATAAACTGAATACACGCAGCTGCCACCTCTTCCACTACCCAAGCTTGTAATAAATGTCGTGTTGCAGGCACCATATAGTAATAAAAAATGCTATTTCAGCGTGTGGCCACTGAGTCTGGAATTGTACATGGTTGAATAATACAGGAAAGACTATTTTTCAAATAGTTTGTCTATTTAATTTTCAGACCCTCAACCATAAAGAATGCTTAAGCACAATGTTGAGCAAAATGACTTAGTTGTTCAAAGGGCTTTCTTAGGCTTTGACTTTCCATATTGATGAAGTACACAAAATGAGACACATTGGAAACAAAGTCCTAAAATGTCCCTTATGAAATAGAAGTATGCTTATTCTTCACATATGCAACTGTGTCAGACACAGTAACACTTCGACATGAAAACCCAAAGTGCAAAACAGCCTGTATGATTTTAGTGACAGATTGTATTAAAAAGCTACAACAGAATGAATTTTGTGATTTATTAGTAAGCAATAGAAATTTTATGAAAATGTGATTTTTATAGAGGTCTGGAAATTTATTTGAAAAAATTAAGCAAGAATATATGCAAGAATATATGGTGTCCTAAATAACAGGATGAATGAAGAAGAAAAAAAAAATGGAGAAAAAATCTCATGAGAATATGAGAGATATGAGAGATAAATATGAGAGATAAAGGGCAACATGTTCAGGGTTGTTCTGGAAATACATTCTAGTCTACAATGCATTAAACCTCCAACAGTACTGAAGTTAGGACTATGACTGCTATGCATGAGAAATATAAAGTTCAGAAAAAGATAAAATTTAAGGGTGGGCAGATAGTTTGCAGTTAAATTATAGTCAGAAATGTTTTGTTCCAATTAAAATCCTGTACCAGTAGCAGAACAAGCCATTAAAAGGACTTGAATAAGACACAAAATAAAAAGCTTTGCTGAATGAAATAATAAGAATAAAAGTAATATTGATTGCACTTAACCTTTGTATAAAATTTATTTCTTCAGCTTTTATGATATTCTTGTATCTTACTGGACTAAAAAAAAATATTATTTTACATTTTGACACTGATAAGTGCCCTCCAGGTCTGACCAGCTGTGTCTTCCTTAAGGAAAATCATCTTAACATAATCCTGAAAAGACTTAGCATCTCCTGCAGAGTTTTGAGTACCATCAATACTCACTGAAACAGAAATAAATCATAACTGAGAATGTTCAACACCTTTCAGGAAAAGGCCTATAAATATTAATGCTGCATATTAGAATCTTTGCATCCTGGAATTTATATATGGGGTGCATAAATCATAAAGGATCTTTAACTATGAGATAGATTGAAAACTTCGCAGATGGAATAACAATCATGAAACACATTTGAAACCTCTGAAAAGAACAAGAACTAAAAAACCCCCAAGAACTAAAGAACTAAAACACTGAATGAAAGAAAAAAAAAAAAATTAGTGATTAAGTAACATTCAGGAAAATATTCTCACTTCTGTTTGCATAGAGGAATGAAAAAATGGCTGGTAAGGAGAAACCTTATTGTTCTGGAAGAATTTCTAGTGAGATTACTGAAAATAGCTGTGCTGATAATCATGAGATTTATCTCTCAGAAGTATGGAGATACTTTGAAAAAGGTACAGAAAAGTCTGTGCACTCAACCTCAGTCTTCCGTCTCTTGAGCTTCTCATTTCAAGAAAGGTATGAGCCAACTGAAAGTAGGTCAAAACAGATTAATGGGCATCATCAACATCTTTTACCTGTTGTTAGTTGATTTGGTTAGTCTACAGAGCATGAGGAAGGGATGGCAATATGAAAATAGTTTTCAGCTCAGTTATGCAATAGATTGCAAATGTATAGGGACTTGTCTGTTCCTTGAGGGACAGGGTAGGATAAAACAAGACAAGACAAGAAATAAAATGAAATAACAATGTGTTTAAATTGCAGAAAGGAAGACATTGGATAAATTTTAGAAGAAAAAGAATGCAACCATTAGGCTAGAATAGTGGTGAAACAGAACACTTGTGAAAACAGTGGAGTGTACTGTCTCTGGAAGTGAAACAGGGAAAGTGAATGTTTTCTAAGACAAAAGCTGATGTAAATTACCTTCTGGAATCACTTCTAGGTATAATTCTATAGGTCTAGGATTCCCCCACCCCACAAACTAGATCGTAACAGGAAAAAAGTACCAAAAATCATATATAGAATTCAGTGATTTTGCCACCTGATTCAGCATAGTAGGCAGTATAGCTGTTAGTAATCAAAACAAATCTAATCTCTTGAGAGGAAACGAAAAAAAATCATTTCACCTTGAATCATTTCTAGTGATTTATTTTTCAGTATTTTTTCATGTAGACAAGAGGTATATGTTAGCCCGCTGTTAACTTCTTTTCAATTATGGGATCAGCCTAAAAAAACAAGTTTTCTTTTCATTCCACTTCACTGTAGTAATTTGATGTAACATTGAAATATTCAGTCAGAAATAGTGAAAGGGCCTAGCATTAGAAAACATAAGAAGCAGTCATTGCAAATGTCTTATAAAAAAACTGTATTTGTTGCTGAAAAACTGTTAATATAAACAATAAAGAAGAAAAAAGATAGGTCAGAGAGTCATCACTAAGTTGTTTAATAAAGGATAAAAGCAGGCAAGTCCATGAAGGGAACACAAACAAACAGTGCTTTTCTTCTCCCCCTTATTTATGAAAAAATTAATTCTGCCTTTTTCAGTGAAATCAGAAACAGAACTTTAGAAGAAAACAATAGTTTTATATTTACCTCTTCATCCTGGAAAAGAAGAAAATTTCACTTTTTGTATGTGCGAAATCAAGATTAAAAAGCTGTGGTCTCATCTGGATTTTCAGTAATCGTTTATTGCCTAAGAGATTTGTAAAAGCTCTGCTTTACTGTGCTGGTTCCAGCTGGCTCAGTCTAACAGCAGAGGCTTGTCAATAACCCACTCAAACGCTGCCTGAGAAGTTCAGTACTTGATGTGTAATCTTCAATATCATACTTCAAAATCAGTTCTTTTGCAGTGTACTGTGAAAGACAGCCAAAATTTTTAAATTTTACCCAGGGAGATGTGAAACCAGTTGATGGCATGTAACTTGATACAGGTAATGCAAAGACGAGTACTTAAAAAATCAGTGGGAATGGCAAATCAGTGAAAAAAGACAATGATAATAGTCAGCAAGGCGCCAGATGAACATGCCAAAGTCTTCAAGCAGCAGTGGCAACTGGTAAAAATTTGGGGAATAAGTCCTCTGAGCTTCATTCATTCTCTGGTATGCATCAGCTCTGTCGTAAACAAAATACAGGCATTTCCATACACTTAGGTATACCATACACCTTTGTCTATAGTAGTAGTAGTAATAATACACCAAACCAGAATATACCTGAATAATAATAATAATAATAATAATAATAATAATAATAACAACAACAAGAACAATAATAATGATAGTAATAATAATTAATAATTATTATTAATAATAATAATACAAACCCAAACAATTTGGTTTTGGTCTATTTTATTTACAATATAAAAATGCTAGCTATTTTGTGGTTCAAAATGTCAGTATATTTCTTGGACTTGCAATCATTTTATCAAGAGGTTGACAATTTAACCTTTTGGAGACAATACCAGAAGTCCAATACTGAATGTTTTAATATTTAATTACCCTTTGTCATTGCACAGTAGAGAGGGCAGCAGGAAGGTGAGGTTATAAAAGCAATAAGCACCTGTAAGAATAAGAATCAGGAAAAAAAAAAACTGGAGCAAACTGAAACATCAATAATAAACTAAAGTGGCTGATGAAATCATTCTGATTTTGAAAATGAGAACTTGCCTGAAATTTTTCTGAGTTCATGAGGAAAAGATTTCAGAGGATTCTATATCCTTTCTTATGTTTTATATCAAAATATAATTTATTTAATAATAATACATTGATATTATTTTAACAAAACCATCTTGTGACTGGAACATTATACCATGAAGCCTCTCAGAATATCAGCTTCTGCTCTGCTGAGCGCACCAATTTGTTTGCACCTTTTTGCAGATAGAATTGATCAAGTCTCAGTGAAACAAAGGCATAATAAATTATTTTAGGAAGTTGATTGATATTCCATATATCAATCCTGTCATCTTCTTGGAATGGAATTTTATCTGTGTGTGTGTATATATATATATATATATATGGAAGTATAGCCTCTTTTTTTTTTTTTCAATGTAGTAATTTAAAATGTTATCTCTTTAAGCTTATTATAAAAATGGTAATTTGAGAATCCAATCAAACAGAAATTAACACAATCCTATAGATAATTTGTATACATGGGTTGAGTTTTTATTTGCTTAAAACAACAACTTTTGAATATTACAGTAATGACATTCATTTATTGATTTACAAGACACATAGCACTGTCAATAGCATTTCCACATCCGTTCTTTCTTCAATAACTTAAAATATTGTGAATTAAATATTTGAAGGTGTCACAGTTTTGACAAAACATGAACAAAGTGAAATTCAGGCATTGTATTTCCTAAGTGGTAATTATGAAAGAAATTCTAAAGTTTTGAAACATTTAAAATATTTCAAACCAAAGACTTGTACAAATCTTGACCTTTACCTAGAAAAAAGAAAAAAATTCAGTATGAAAAGATGTGTTCTATATATGTCTGAGTACTCTCTGTTCTCATTGATTTTTTTTTTTACAATTTGTTTGTATTCGTCATCAAAAAAGAATGTACAACTTCCTGCGCTGTAGAAGGAAAGCCAAGAATCTCTTGATTTTTACCCTTTGGTACTGATAGATTTTTGTTTGTTAGCATAATCCCACTTTTGTATGTGGAAGGAGAAATTTCCAATGTTTCTACTCACCATTGGCAATATCTAACTCATATATAAATTATTTGGAAGCTGTTCTATATTACCCAAGCATCCAAAAGATTCTATTGATGTCAGTGCGTGGTGAAAATTAGATCCCATATAAAAAAGGTTTCTCAAAGATATCAGTATTAAAACCCAGGTGAAAAATGTATGGATGAGAGAATGGATGGTATATACATGTAAGTTTTGAAACACTAGCTAGAGCTTGCATTTTGCAAGGGATGGTCCCATGTATGCTAAGATAAGAGATAAGAAATAGTAGTCATAAATAGTAGCTAGACTTCCGTAAAATAGCTTTCTAGTATTTCTAGAGAAGTTGCAAATTAAAAGCTAGAGTATTTAGGAAAAAGCCTTCACATAGAAAAGAGATGAAAGTTCAAGCACCATTGCATACCGGAGGAAAAAGAGTTAATCCTGTTATTCTTTTTTTTTTTGTCTTTCTTTTTCTTCTTTTTCTTTATCTTTTTTTTTTTTTTTTAAAAGGGTGAGTGAGACCCCTGTTATTTAAGCACCAATTCTTCTTGAAGTATTTAATTCTTTCTCTAAGGACAGATCCGCACAATATATACTATGATTTTCAGGTCTGTATTTGTCTTCCAAGAAGTATACTAAAGAATGGAAAAAGAATTCTGTATCATATATAAAATTGTATATTATTATAAGTATGTTGCAGTCAGAATAATGTGGTCCTTTGTGTTCCTCTGTGCTGAGAAGTAGATGTTAGGGGCTTGAAAAAATTGGGGATTCTATTTTTCTGTTTTGTTTTTCTTTAATAATAACAACATGATACAATCATCTACAAACAAGTAATGAAATAGCTTGCAATAAACATATTGGACTTAAAAATTATATTACTTAAAGTGGTCAAAGACTTAGACCACTTAGAGTCTGGAGTTATTTCCTTAGTAGGAGGGAATATTTTGGTCCCAGTGCAGTCAATAGTATCTTTGTTATTCCTTACAGGTACACCAGGAATTCTCTTACAATCTTTTAGAGCTTTGCCAAGTCCTATTATAAGAATATTATCTCACCAACCAGACCAAATTTTGGTTTCATTTTTTTCATTTTAAATTTTTTCTTGTTTGTATAAAGAGCTTCCTTTTTTCTTCTTCCAGGTCAGAAACATATTTCATTGGATATGACAGATCTTAGGCCCAATATACTGCACATACTAAAATACAATAGAGGAATTAAATCACTTCAACCTTAGAAATCAACTTAACAGTTTTGAGGGTGATAGAGTCAATGTTAAACCCATTGTAAGCATAAACTTAATGAATTCCTGGTACAAATATGTCTAGCTTGCAAAATTGTATTGGCTAGAGTGTTCTCTCCTTGAATGTTTACTTTTCCAAAACACATGTATCTATCTCCATAACAAATTTTCCTCTCTCTTATTTTTTTTTTTTTTTTTTTTTTTTGTGTGTGGTACGTGGCTTTTTCTAGGAAAAAAACCCCAACAAGTATTTTTATAGGGAAGAAAGAAAAAAGCTTCTTAAAAAGGTTCTCTGAAGACTGAAACCCCACAAAAATACAAAAGTTACTTCATCAGATGCACAGTCCATCTATTCTCTATTTCAAAATTCTGCCTCAAATAAATGAGAATGTTAATTAGTTTGAGAAAAGGGTAAAATAAACTATCGTATGTGAGATGAAGCATCAGCTTATAATGAATTCTTATTTTTGTAAAGGTTGAAATATTGCTTGAAATATGCTGTTAAGTATCTAATTTCCATCCTTTTTTCCCAGTAATATAGAAATACAGTATTATGTATCATGTAAGTTCATCCAAGATATCTTATACTGTGATAATGAATTCACTAGGTTAATTGTGCATGTTGCCTTTCATCAGTTCAATGTTCTTGCTTTTATTTACATTGTGTAATGTAACAATTCAGAAAAAAATTCTAGTGTATCCTTATTCGTATTAATATTTTGCAAATGCTTGATTAAAGTTATCTAAAATACAAGCTAACTTTTCATTAATGACTGCAATTAACTTTAGCTCAGAAATATGTCTGAGTAGCTAAAATTATTTCTGTCTATTGCAGACTTTCTTGCTTTTGGAATTCATATAAGACATGCATGTGTGTCGTACCACGCTAGCCTTGTTTAGCGTAATATGTTTAATCTTCTTCAGTCTTATCATCTCAAATTCACATTGTCTAATGGAAACAGAGAAAATAAAAAATTTACCCCAATGCTTGTGATGGGTCCAAAAGAAAAGCAGAGATGGCCAAAGCCAGAATCTGATCTCCTATTTGTAACATTATTCTAGGTATATTCCACTAATTTTGTTGCAGTTTTCCTGTTTCTGATAATTATGCATTGATTAGTTCTTGTAGTTAGTTGTTTCTTTGAAGTAAAGACTTTTGTAATTTCTAAATTACATTATAATTTCAAATAGAAAATCTTCCTTTATTTTTTTTTAAGCTTTGAATCCAGACTTTGAAACATATCTGATTTGCTCAAATAACTCAAGTACATTGAAGATATCATTTTCTCTTGTCTTTAAGATTTAGGGGTAGACGAGTTGTTTATTTAACTACATGCTTCCCATGAGTCTGTTCAAATGTCTAGCATTCACTACAAAATAATAATTTAAATTTCCTTTTTCTTTCTACCATAGGTCTCAAGTACATAGAGATTTCATTTCTCTAGGTACTGAATACTGATTATCATTACTTATCATAAATAGTAATCTCTTTTATACCCAAGAGACTGGAAATGTCTTTTTCGTTTTCTTGCCTAGTTTTTTTCTTTTCAAATCTAAGTTGAGTTGTAGTATGATTTTTAGCATTATTATTTCCAAGAGACTGCTATCTAGATTTTACAATGATTACTACTATTTATTGCTTTAACTCCAGTTGCTGTAACGCTAGCCACCAATCTCTCTGGATTACTCCGGACGAAATGATTTTGGACTTCCCTTGGGCTATTTTAGCAAATAGCTAAAGGCGTTGAGAAAATAGCTTAAGGCGTTGAAAAATATCTTCTCAGAACTCTGTTATATTTTGACATTAAATCAGTTTGGATTTGAGTTATTGTCATCACTTATTTAAAGATAATAGGTATTTCTAAATACTAAACACACAAGATCCAGACCACCAATTTTATATGCTGTCACAGGGGTTGCAAAAACTTTTTAAAACTAGGGTTGAAGAAAGCATCCCAGACCTATAACAGTGTACATACTAACAAAGTCTAAAGTGGAGTGCAGTACTGCTTTATCATAAGGTGTGGGAATACTGGCCAGCATTCACTGGCCTATGGAAGGTAAACACAGGCACACGGCCCAAGGAGGAAGAAACGGAAGCATTTCAAGAGCAATTCAGAAAATTTATATGCTAGAGAGTACAGTATTTCCTTGTATTTTAGGCGTTTGATTGAAGGCTATACATAAGCAAGGAAACACAAGGGTCGAATATATTAATTAGATTTAATAGGATAAGACTAAATAATTAACAATAATACTAAAGAACCAGCATTAATCCCAATAATATATAAGATATACAAGAATTATACTCAGCCAATTACATCAGCAGGAAGCTGTGCACTCCCAGCAGTGGACAGCAAATGTCAGACACTGTGGGCGCTACAGCTTCGGAAGGAAGTGCAGCCTCAGGGGTCCAGCACCGGGGCAAGGATTTCTCTGGACTGCCACCATCAAGGGAGAGAGAAACTATGCAGAAAACTTTCTAATTTATACCAAAAGTGACATTCGTGGTATGAAATAATCCTGTTGGCCAGCCTGGGTCAAATGCCCAGGCCTCACTCATCCTCACCCCGCACCTGGCAAGGCTCAAAAACACTGAGACCTTGAATCCCACATAGCCTAGCTGGCTATAAAGTAAATATTTTCACAAATTCAGACACTAGAGTCTTCCAAAAGTGGAGTTTTCCCCAGCATTAGAAGAGAAATTAGTCTTGTGTCACTCAACCCAGGACAACTGGAAAAACAAACCAAACACAAAAATTTATTATGAGAAGAACTACCTCAAAGTACTGCCAGTGAGATCTGGACTATATCTTCACTGCACTAGTGGCTTAGATATGTGTAGGGGCAAAAAAAACCCCTCACAAACACAGATGACCTGTTAACAACTTTTTTTCCTTGTGACATAACTGTAGAGTAAGACCAGTGGGTAATAGGAACCCCAGCAGCACCTTCTAAGAAGCTTTTAGATATGGAAAAAATCAAATAAGTTGACCTGGAGTGATGTGATCAATGAGGTCCTCTGCATCTAACCATCTAAGTTAGAAACACAATAAGTAGTGAAGACAACAGTGCCTGATTATGAGGAACATCAAATATGGGTATCCAACACCCTGTAGATGTTTGAGCCCAAAGTGGAAATTCTGTAACACCTGACATGTTGAATGATAGCTAGAGAGTGTCCTTTCCCCTGGGTCCATGCTACTGGTCACAGCTGAATTGGAAGGGCAAGGTTCGATTGGTGTGAGTGTGACGGGTATGAGTGTTGCAGAATAGCAGCCTTGAAACAGAAATTGCTATCTACCTGGGATATTGTTGAGTTTTTGGCCGGATTGGCCAAACAGAATGACAGATGGCTCTCCCTCCCCTCTCTCCTCAGAGAGGAGAGGAAGAGATAAGGAGATTTACGAGTTTAGAAAAAGAACTAAACTACTTTAATGAAAATAATAATAAATAAGAAAATAGTAAATAATAATAGAATAATAAAAATTAAAGAAAAAAAGTATACAATATATACAAAACCTATCAGTCTATCTGAACCATTCCAGACTGACCAGCTTCCATTGCTCTCCAGTTTATTAAACAGACATCTTTCAAATTTCCTGGATAGGTTCTAAGTTCATGATTTCTGGGTCGTATTCTTCCTTGCTTAGGCCGTTTCTTGGTTAGCTAGTGTCATGGACTTCTCAAAGGGTTGTCTCAGGCTTCTCAAAGGGTTGTTACCAGAGTTGTCAGACTCAATATGATTCAACCATATAAATGTTTGGGAATAAGAGGCATTTAAAGTGCGTGTCCCTCTATGCTCAGCAGTATCAGATTAGTTAAAATTTCAGTTTTCAAAAATGGTATTCTGGTTTTCAATATTTCTTCAAATGCTCGACATTCAGCATGGGTGTGTCTTATGAAGGATCCTTTTCTCTCTCTCTGCCCTGCTCTCTCTCTTTCTTTTTCTCTTTGCCCCACCCCCCTCCCACCTCCCCTCCTATTATGTTATTAGACCTGTCTGGACCAGTCATGGATGTCTGGTGCCCTTTACAGATGCTATATTCTTCTATTAAAGGCATTAGAACTATGAGAATATGTTTCAACAATGGCAACTTGAGGGTTATATGTAGCTTTAAATGCATGAGAAGAATTATTTCCTTACCCTGATCGTATCCTTAAACTTCAAAGACAATTATAAATTATTTCAAAGTTATTGTGATTCTTTGTCTTTATCATCAACTCAGTATTTCAGAATTTAGCGGTCTCACTGATTAGTGTCCTTCTAACAGACTTTCTGTCTGACCAAATTCTGCTTAAAGTGTATTGTTAATTGTCTACATGTATACATACTTGTCTCTCTTGGTTACTGAGCATAGTCCTAAGTGTGCTGAGCTTCACAGAACTTGTGTTATAAAACTTTTCAGATGGAATTCACATTATGGACACAAATTTCCTGATATTGTGTAATATGTGTATACATTACATAGAGAGGAAGCAAGCTATATGCAGAATTCTGATTAAAACCTTTAAATCATTTTCTCTGGCTCTGCTGATAACTAGCTTTGCAATTTAGTGTCGGTCTTGGTTATGTTCCCAGCAGGTTATTAACAATTAATTAGCAATACATATCAAATGCTCTCTGTGCTAGTGTACTAATTGCATGGCACCAGAATGGGACTCCACTTGGTAAATAAACTGTAGCCATAACCATTTGTTTCAGATGATACATATACACAGTTTACGTATATTTTTCATGTTATATTTCAGCCTTTACTCAGAGTTACAGCCAGGAGGCATAAAGACTATTTATGAGCTTTGGGTGAAACTATTCAACAGTTACACAACAGATAAAAAATGGAATAATTTTGCGTATGTCATATTCCTCTCTTCTCATTCCCCTCAAGGTTTTTCCCCCTTTCATTCTCACTCTATATCAAAAATCTTGTTCTTTACATTAACAAGGAGTCTAGGAAAAGGGACCTCCCAGGTAACCGCTGGATAATTAATATAAAAAACCAAAACTATGGATTCTGAGCAGAGTCAAAATAAAAAGACACTAAAAGTAAAATACCCAAATTTTTTTCGTATACAAAGTAAAAATATGATTAAATGCTACACGTAAGTGTTCAACAATAAAAGTTACACTGCAACACCCCCAATAAGTAACATTTGATTTATGAGACATTGTATTACAGGATAGCAATAGCACAAAAGAATAGACTTTTTTCCCTGTGAGACTGAAAATCATCACTGTTTCTTCTGTGTTTTCTAAGTAAGTTGTATAAAAAGACTTAATCTTCAGCTAGACCAACTTATGTCTCTTTTGGAGTAAGAATGGTAGAAACAGATGCAAATGGTGTGCAGAATTAGATATACGCAACAGATAATTAAATTGAAAGCTACATTCATTCAGTTGCCTCAGGATTTATATAAAAGCTAATGAGTTTGTGTCTCTATCTAGCTGGTAAACTAATTCTTAATCACTTGAGATATAATGTAGAGGGATCATAACAAAGTGAAAATAGAAAAATATTGCTCACAGATTGGAACTACTTCTGAGTTTCTTTTTGCTAAACTGCAATGCAGACCACAGAATTTTGCAAAAAATAAAACCAGTCCTACTTTTGTCAGCCTTGATATGGATGAAACTTTGAATATTCTCTGATTAAGAAAAAAACAAAACAAATAAAAAAACCCCCCACAACACAACAAACAAAACCCATTGTATAATATAAAAAGTAAATTATTTACTTTTGATTCTTTCTTTTTGAGTAAACAATTATGATAAACATGGAAATCATAAAACATACCGATTTGGCCTGAGAACAGAATACAGACTACAGGAAAATTAACTCTGGTACATTTTTGATGTCTGAAGTTACTTGAATTTCCTTGGTGGGTTAATCTTGGATGGCTGCCGCGTGCCCACCAAGCTGCTCTATCACTCCACCTCCCCAGCAAGACAGGGGAAGAAAATACGTTGAAAAGCTTGTGAGTCGAGATAAGGAGAGGGAGATCACTCATCAGTTACCATCATGGGCAAAACAGACTCAGCTTGTGGAAGATTAATTTAATGTATTGCCAATTAACAGCAGAGTAGGATAGCAAGAAATAAAAACTAAAAAATCCTTCCCTCCACCACTATCCTCTTCCCAGGCTCAACTTCACTCATGACTCTTCTACCTCCTCCTGTGAGTAGCACAGGGGCATGGGGAATGCAGGCATTTCAGTCAGTTCATAGCACTTTGTCTCTGCCACTCCTTCTTCCTGATGCTGTTACTTTTCTCCAGTGTGGGTCCTTCCCACAGAGTACAGTTCTTCAAGAACTGCTCCAGCACTGGTCTTTTGCACGGGATATGTTCCTTACGAATGGATTTCTCCAGCGTGGGCTCTCCAGGGGTCACAGCCTTCTTCAGGCATATCCACCTGCTCTGACATGAGGTCCTCCTCCATGGGCTACAGGTGGATATATGCTCCACCATAGTCTTCCATGGGCTGCAGAGGAAAAACTTGCTTCACCATGGTCTTCTCCATGGGCTGCAGGAGAATCTCTGCTTGGGTGCCTAGAGCACATCCTCCGCCTCCTTCTTCTCTCACTTTGGTGTCTGCGTAATTGTTTCTCTCACATTTTCTCATTCCTCTCTCACAGCTGCTGCACAGAGTTTTTTCAGCCTTTCTTAAAAATATTATCACAGAGGCACCAGCAGCACTGCAAATTGGATCACCTTTGGCCAGCAGTGTGTCCGTCTTGCAGCCAGCTGGAATTGTCTCTTTCTGACATGGGGGCAGCTCCTGATCTTTTTCTCACATCAGCCACCCTGCAGCCATTGTCCCTCCCCCCAATCTTACCGTATAAACCCCAAAACAAGTTTTTTATATTTAGACTGGCTGCTTTTGTGACATGTTCTGCAGTATAATTACAGTGATCCAGATAACAGAACACCTTTACTTCATTAAAACTCAGCTGGTACTTATTACAAATGCCTGTGCCTATGACTCAGTCAATGGGTTCCCTATTATTCTAAGCATAGTGCAACCTTGAGCACCAAACTGTTCTTGTTCTTTAAAGCTTTAAATGAGAAACAACAGGATTGTATCAAGAATAATAAACAAGTTTTAAATGTCAAGCTCGGGAGGTGTGGAGTGAAGAGTTAACAACTAAATGGAAAAAAATGAATTAAAAAATATTAGAATCATGGACAAAGGGAGAAAATAGAAAGAGAAGCAAATGCCACGTGGGACAGCAGTGAAGGGACTGCACAAGTGTAGAAAGGAGGAGGCTGAAGCAACTATCAAGCTAACCCATCACAGAGCAAGTTCAATCTGTATTGGACCTTCTGAATGCCCCCATCTTCCTCTGCACTTACTCTTAGCTACTGGAATTTCTGTCCTGTTTGTTTATTTTCTTACCTGGCTGGAGAGGGAAAAGATGACATTTATGTGTGTAGAGGAAGGATGGGTGGGTTATCCCCTAGTCTGTATTTTTTATTGATATTTAAAGTGAAGACAGTGATTGGACTTTGACTCCATTTTAGTTTTTCTTTCTTATTGTGCCATTCTGTATGTTAGCTTTTTCAGCAGCTATTCCTCCTGGCTGGACTCTATGGTGCCTTTTCCCTTGTATTTGGGTATAAATAATAACAGAATAAAGCTGTCTCTTTCTAAATCGGAAACAGAGAACTTTACTTATGTTGTGGCTTCTGATAGTTTTCACCTCCCCATTGAAGGAATAGATTTTCAAACATTCCAAGGGGAGCCAAAACTTTTAAGACCATTATGGTTTGAAAGGCAATAACAGTAGGTGTGAAAACTTCATACTTATTTGGATAGTGAAGCTAGTAAATTAAAGCAGTGATGATTTATGAGCATTATGGAATATTTGCCTGCTAGAAAATAACACATCAGTTAAATCAACAAATGAGGTTGGAGAAACAAATAAGAGTATCAGGGTCTATAGTAAAATGGATCAATAGTACTGCTGATGACAACAGTATCCTGAGTTCACTACATATAGAAAGAATATATTTCTTCTCCTTTCTCCCTTTCTCCTTTTTTTATTGTTCATTTCTTCCTTCCTTCCTTCCTTCCTTCCTTCCTTCCTTCCTTCCTTCCTTCCTTCCTTCCTTCCTTCCTTCCTTCCTTCCTTCCTTCCTTCCTTCCTCCCTTCCCTCCTTTCCTCCTTTCTTCCTTTCTGAACAGAACTTTCCATGAAGTCAAACACAGATATGCTTTTGTTTCATGAATTCTGAATTTATTTTTGTGACTAGTGAGTCAGAGGGTGTCATAATGACTTTTTAAACTACTTAACATAGCCCAAGTCTATTCCCAAAAGCATCACTATGTTTTTTTTTTTTCCTGTTGACTTCAATAAGAACAGAATGACAGCAGTTCTGAGAATGTTTGAAGATCCCAGCACGGGTGGTAGACCCTAAGTGACCCCAGACCACAAAAAGCATTAAAACAGCTTATGGACACCATGTTAGGAATAAATAAATGAATTTAGCAAAAGCATTGCCTTTTTGTTAAAAGAACCAGTAAGGTGCTTTGTATATTGCTCTTCTATTGAGGTCGTCTGGCCACAGGAAATATTGTCTGTTTAAATATTTAATTACATCATTATAAAATATTGACCTAGTTTTAGTTTAATTTATCATACACTTAAGCCATCATATTTTTAGTTATGATCTTTATTCATTGATCATCTCCTATCCATAAGTTTTTTCTTATATATATTGAATTTAATGGTATTTATCACACTGATAATAGTATTAAACCCTTCATCTCTTTAAAATTTAATATTATTCAAGATATTTTGATAGCAAGAGGAAAAAAAAAAATATATATATAAAACTACCTTTAACAAAAGTCTTAAAATAAACTTTGTTTCTCAAAATGATATTATACATTTTTGAGTGTATATACATACACGTATATAAATATATGTAATAATATATGTATATAAAAATATATATATACACATTATACACACACATATATATATATGTGTGGGTGTGCATATGTGTTTATATATATAATCACAAAGACCGTTTAAGTTTTTGAGTCTGTTAACATTTTGTTTGGAAGTTTCTGGGACGTAAGAGTACATAACTGAAATTAGTGTATACAGACGTATATTACAATATTCTTTAAAAACTATGTATATTGACAAAAGGAAAAGAATGGAAAGGAAACTTATGTAGACAGTGCTTCAATAATCACAATGTCATTCAAAAAAAAGCATGCTAATGTCTTAAAAGGTGGTTGATAATAAAAATAACGAAGGAGAATTCTGTAATAATCACAAAAGTAACAGTGGTTTTAGAAGTTCTGAATCAGACACCTTGCACAGCTGGCTTAGCAGCAAATATTAAAGTGCATTCAATGTAAAAAATGATCTGACGTGTATCTGCACCTACAGTAATAGGTCGTTATGTTCTACTTTCAGAGGTGTAATAGAAATTGAGGAAGTAATGGGATTTCATTCCAAATGATTAGAACAACTCCTTATGGAAAAATTATTTTTATGTGTAGAGAACAACCACTAAAATGTCTTCGTTCTGATGGCAAAGGGAGATTTGTGGAAAAAAAAAAAAAGAAAGAAAAAATGCAGATAAACAGTATTATTCTGTCATACCTCAGGTGTTTGGTTCCATCTGTTAGCTTAAGTGCTCATAGCATGTTTAAAATCTAACTTTGGAAAGTGGAACATGGCAAAATGGTAGGCTTAAGCATTACTGAAGACAATATTCTTGTTGTAAATTCCTTTATTTTTCTGTCTGGAACTTAAGAAAGCTGTTAACAGCCTAATGCGTAGGCTTAAACTTCATGTTCTGCATGTTTCACTTCAAGACACTAATATTTTTATTTACATGTCAAATGTTTCTGCCAGATAACCTCTTTGGGGCTGAAAAAGTTGCACTGTGCTATCCATAATGAAATATTACAGCTATTTATTTATCTATTTATTTATTAAATTATTTTCTTTTTGTGATATGTGTCTTGGAACAAAAATTAAAGTTTTTATAAGTAATTGGTTCTAAATTGTGAAATAGATGATGGTTGAGTAAAGACTTATTAAATTGCAACAGGAAATTCTCTGAATAGCCCACTACCATGGAACTGTACTTCCGTAAGCACTGATAATTCCTCCCCTGCTCTTTCCCCACACTTCTGCCTGATAAATTCATGGTTGTTGATAGAAGTAATGAGAGACTGAAAAAAAGGGGAAAAATGCCTGGATAGGAACACTACGATCCCAAACCAAGTTCAACTGTGATAACTTGTAAACGTCTATTTAAAAAAACAAAACAAAAACAAACAAAAAAAAACCAAACAAAAAAAAGGACACACAAAACCCCCAAACACACCAAAACGAAAAAAAACCCAAACACCTCTAACCCCAAAACCTCCAAACAAACAAACAAAAAACAAAACCAAACCCCATAAATCTTAAATATATGAAGTTAGAGACAAAGTTGATATTTGACGTGAAATACAGGGAGCACAAAGATTACATTGTCTTGGACAAAGTCATGGAAAAGGAAGCCAGCAGGAGAAAAAAATCTGAGATTGTACAAAAGCAGGATCTGGAAAGTAACCATTGACGACATCAGTAACACTGAACTGTCAAAATGGACACAAAGACTTATTGTAAGGTAAACTTACCCAGCACATGGATGGTTTGAAGAGGAGATCACATAGTTACAAGGGCATATATTTTTAGATTTAGGATTAATGTTTGAAACAAAGAATGGAATAATAATTGTCTGAGTTTTGGGTTTGTATACTCCTGAGATGTTCTTTTTTTTTTTTTTTATAAAGACACTTGTATGACATTGGGAAAAACCCCACCTATAACTTATTTCCCCTTCAGTAGGCTGCCCTTTACAGAAAAAAGATATGGGATGGAAGCTACCTGAAGAAATGGAAAATTCAAATTTAAAAAATGGAGAGTTTGTGGTAGTGCATACTAAAAAGAATCCAGAAATGTTGAGGGGCATCATACTAGGATACGCAGTAAAATAATATTTTTTGGGAGGTGTAGTATATTAATTGTACTTCATGTTATAATATACATGGAAAAGATGGATATAAACAGTCCATGATCCAAGAAAGAAGAAATGTCATTTTAGTATTGTAATTTTAATACAGAAAAAATTACTGAAAAAAAAAACCACAAATAAGACTTTCAAGAAAGGAAATGAAACAAGTGAACACAACTGAAAAATACATGTCTAACATCATCAGTGAAGATGAATGAAATGTGGTGTTGGGAACTTTATGTCATAAAACACAGAATTTCAACATTCCTATAATAAAAAAATTCACAGCAAAAAACCCACACATGTTGAGCATAGTTTTATCTTTTTACATGATCCCACATTTACCAAAGGAATACGTGAATATACAGCTAAGGAAAGCATGACAAGGAAAAAGAACAGAACAGCTTTAGAAGTTTCAGACTTTGGCCACACAGTTTGAAATTACATGAAAGTAGTTGTAATGAGTTAAATGAATAAAGACAAATACTATGAGCATCATACATTAGAAAAATATAAAGGCTACCATTTTAAAATTGCAAGTTTGGAGAGGTCTAAAATGTAAAAGCTGAGAAATGTGATCCTGCAAATGTACAAATAACAGTCAAAAGTCTATTAAACAGACTGGAAGTGTGCAAGAGAAATTGAGTTGTTGGCATTATAGAATAGTTAAATAAAAGGAACTTCAGATCTGTGCTACTTTAGAGACTAAAAGGAAGAAAAAGCAAATAGGGATTCTAATAAAATTAACTATTTACCTAATAAAGGGAAATCAACCCGCATAAATGCAAAATTCCTGATTTTTAAGGTACTTATGAACAAGAGGGGCAATACAGACTGATTATCTTCACCAAGTCTTGGATCTTTTTTCTTTTTTCTTTCTTTCTTTTTACTGGAGTACTTTTTCAATTATTCACTTCTCTCTTAAAAAATAACCACAAACTGATATTTCAGTTTTATCGCAAAAAAAGAAAATTTTCAAAGAAACAGTACTAGATCTAATATTCTTGAGGTGTGACAGGGGACCTCTTGACAAATAAAGTCTGTGGCTAAGGCCATTTGAATAGTAGAAATATTCCATTGCTGCTGCTTACACATGCTTAATTATATCAACACCAGTTTTGCCCTATAGTGTAGCTATTTGAATTTTTCTGTGGCTTTCAGCTATGTAAGTGATGAACCTGGGGATCACAATGGCAACCCATTTGGCAAATGTTTTCTCTTTTTTAATGTTAAGTGAGTCAGTAATCTTTATTTCCAACTACTGTTGTCAGCCCTGTGTGAAAAACTGCGTAAATGGTTTTCATACAGCAACATAATCATAGATTAGAAAAAGAAATTGGAAAAAGATGTTAAAAGTTAACTTGGAAAAAATAAGTCAGTCACCTCTCAGAAACACTGCTAACTAGCTTTTAATGTCACAAACATGCATTTTATAGAAAAAAAATAGATATTTTCAGAGAAAATTAACTGTGACAAGTTTTTGATCACTGCTATAGAGGCTGTTGACCTGCTCTCTGTATTTAAAAGTCAAGGGTAATTAGTCACTTTTTTTTATTCTTAATGCAAGATTTTAATTTCCATACTCGTGCCTCAGGCCTTTGACTTTCACAATAAGGTTGTTGTTCTGCAAACAGTATAAGCCTTTTGCCCGAAGTACACAGAAGAGGATCACCCACTTCAAATCTGTTTGAAAGCCTTAGCAATCTAATTTAACCAGGAAAAAAAAAACAAACACTGAACTGTTTTAAAGACCTATTTATGCCCTCTGCGAAAGACAGAAAAAGGCAAATACCTAGTCCTGGTGATCAATCAGTAATTTATCACAAATTTAAAGGTTACTCATCTGTGTCACACATAGCAAAATAATTCTTATCTTAGTTTTTCATGATCACATTGAGGGTTATAAAAAGCTTTCGCATCAGCTAAACGATTAACAAAGAAAAGAATGAGTATCAATACCTGCTGATTAAGGAGTAACTTTCAGAACCCCAATATTTATGGAGAAAAATTATTATTACATGCATGCAAAGATGTAACAAATATGAAAAAGGTGCAGAATGTGTGCAGAAAGTGTTAGGAGGTCAAATCTTTGAAGGTATACTTGAAAATGTGGGAGAAACAGTTTCAAGTACACAACGACATATAATACTTTTCAGGTCGTATTAGTTGATAAGGCTAAAAGAGAGTAACATCTACTATTTATTGTTTAATAATAAAGTGGCCAGAAGGATCAGAAAAGAAGGAAGCTCTTAAAAGGTGACAAGCAAGGAAGAAGATTATTCATGTTTGGATACGCACAAGGTGAAGCCTCAGGAAGCACTGGACAAGCTACAGATCTGTAACACTATTACAAAGAACACTTAGCAGAAATGAGAAGACAAGCAAGGAAGATTGTATTGGTACATTTCATCTTTTTTATAGTTATCTAGGAAAGCCTAGAAAATTATTCTCTCAAAGAAAGCATTGCCTATTTTGAACATTTCTGCAAAGCCCAATTTTTATTTTTTTTGTTTCAGTTACCACAGTTTTGTGAACAGAGAATTTGCAAATCATAATGAATATTGTCGGTGTTCTGAAAGAAATAATTACCTGGAGAACCTGGGATATCCTGGAGTCATTAGAAAACCATCTTACCTTGTAACTACAAAAGTCTCTTGTAAGCATCTGCAGACTGACTGTTATGAACCCCAATGTTGATAACTAAAATTAGTTTGGAGGTTTGGAACAACAACAACCACATCCCGACACAAAGGCAACAATTTTGCCATGAAACTTTTTTTCTGCAACAGCTTATGGATATCATACAGTTCAATGAAGAGTAAAACAAATCTTTTTCTTAAACTTGGACAAAGAAATGTTCTAGTTTTGTGTAAAAAATATTTACTTTTGTAAAAAACCTCTGCAAAGTTAAAATATGTTCTGAGAGTGGCAAAATTCATCCTGAATTTGTGTCTGTACCGTTTCTTCATAGCAGCAGTATGGTGCTATGCTTTGGATTTGTGACAAAAATAGTGTTGATAACAGATAAGTTATCAAATGTTACTTAGTTCAGATGAAATAACCTGGGAAGTTTCTGAAAAGAAAAAATTAGTTTCATATTATAGAGTTTGAAAACAACAATGAGCTAGGTTATAAACAAAAATCCTTAAACCTACAACAGAGTATTGTACTTTTAAGATTTAGTATGTGGCTTAGTAGTCTCTTTAAGTGATGGAACCCAGTTAAACACAGACACTACCAATTTCACAAAGAAGTGTTTAAAAATGAAATTTTTGAATATTACTCATAAATTCTATAATATTATAAAGAACAAACTACTTTCAAGAAAAAAAGAAGTTTTAAAGTTGTTTTCAAGCCAGACTCTTCTCAGTGGTGTCTGGTGACAACAAGAAGTAATGAGCACAAGCTGAAACACGAATAACTCAGTTTAAACATATGGAACGTCCTTTTTGCAGTGAAGACAATTGCATGCTGGAGGTTACCTGGAGTTCTTGTGGAGTCTGCATCCCTGGATATATTGGAAGCCTGACCGAACACTGCCCTGGGCAACCTGATTTTGCTGACCCTGGTCTAAGCAGGATTTTTGGACTGGGCAATCTCTAAACATGTCTCCCAACCTCAAGTATTCTATTATTCTATGAACTTCAGGTATGTCTATTTTACTCTTGCTGCCTCCAATACTTAATAAAAAAGGAGTGGAAACAAGATTTTTTAAACTTCCTTTTCTATGTTTCCACTTATATGGGAGGAATTACTTACTTATACAGAAAATTGAGAATTTGGGCATGTCATAGTTTTCTTCATGTCAATTATTGAATATTAAGAGTTCATGTTTGGGATTCTATACGTCTAAGATGTAGACTATACTAATTCATGGGTGACTTATAGTTATCCTTTTTGTAATACACTGTGAAGAGATAATGGAATTGTTGCACCAAAACAAGAATTGTAAAAAGAAGAAATATTATTTGAGGAATTTTGGTAATGTCATTATTACAAGAAAATGTATTCTGTAGATTCTACTTGGTCAGTCCTGAAAACAGTCAGATACAATTAACAAATTTACCATTTAACAAATTATACCAAGCAACTTAACTCATAACCTCCAGCTGATGCAGGTGAGGACAAATTCACACCATACTGGGTATTCAAGAAAACTCACTACATTTTTCTGTATGTTGAGTCCTGTGCAATGATCCTTTTGTAGAAGAGATTATCATATTTTATTTATGGTAAAAAGCTCAGTGTAAGAGAGCAAATACTCCAATTTCTCTGCATTGCACCAACATTCTCAAGGTTTTTAAACTGACTTTTCTTCAATAATTCAAATACAGGATCTCATCACTTCTCTTTTTTGACTGTGATATGCTGAGTCTGTATCTTAACAGTGTTATAGCTAGAAGCCAAAGCATAACCTTCTTAGTTTTTGACATCTTTATGAACACGATTGTTTTCTTTGGACCAAAAAAAAAAAAATAAATTTTCTGTGAATAGAAAAGGCAGATTTCTTTTAGTTGTTGCTAACTCTCATAGGTATAACAATGAATGGACTGAGGTTTCTTGAGCATGTATTCCTTTAAGGACGTAGACTTAAGGCTTTTTGAAATCAAATCCCAAGGGAAAAGTATGTCAGAAGATATTAAACATAGCTGGCTAGTGTTCATGTTGAGTTTCCAAAATTAAAACAAAATCAAAACCAAACAAAAATCCCAAGTTTATATGTCAGACTTTTCTTTTTAATTTGTTTGTTTGTTTGTTTCCCTAGATAATATCTAGCATTCTACATTTTAATCATAACAGGTCAATGTATATTGGCACTTACCATCTTCTGATTTAGCCAGATAAAGATTAGGAGTCACTCCATCAAGATCAAAGTTGCTGCCATTGTAGAAGCTGAAGCTGAAACATAATAGCTCCCATAAAAGATATTCTGCTATATACACAGGGTCAAATAGTTAAGCAAACAGCTATACCAATTTGTTAGAAAACACTGTAGAAGAACATAAGAATAATTGTTCACTGCCATTGTCAAATTTCTGTCTTTACATTCACACCAGTGTGTGTTTTGCCAGTCTGACAGTGGAAGGGATTCACTGATTTGTTCAGACCTGGCAAGTCCTGTTAGAATATTGCGTTTCTTTTACAAAAATAATATCATGAATACAACTTCCAGTTCTGCTAGATTCCTTGTGAACAAGGCAATAAGGCACATACTTATACCTGGCTTGCACTTTGTAAAATTTCCAAGACAATGAAACATGTCTTCAATGAAAAATGTTTTCTGAGACAGAGAGAAGAGTGAATCAAATCCTTAGGCTACCAGCTACGCTGCAGGCAATGTGTGGTTTTGGCACCTGTTGTCATTTATATTGTACTTCACAGATGTTAAGTACTTAGTATTTTATCTCAACTTCACGGGAAACTAAGGGGGAAAAGTTAATAACTTGGCAATAAAGGACAGAGCACCAGAGATATGGCTTGAGCACAGAAATTTGCTTTGTGTAATCTAATAAATCATGCTGTTCATATGTTATTTAGATGCCAGTAGATATTTTCAGAAAGGCACAGAGCTCAGTTGGACTTGGCTGTAACACTAGGGTTATCAGTGTCAGCCTTAGCAACATTGCTTTTAAAATCTATGAACTGATCTGGGGGACCTCCAAAAAGCAAATCAATGTTTGTCAGTTTTTTCTTAGACCCTGAGGAACAGATCAAGGCAAGTGTGGAAGAAAGCATGAGGAGGGATATGTGACTAATGTCTGATCTGTATAGAAGAGAGATTTTGAACAGTGGTGTTAATCTGTATGTTCAACTTTTCTGCACATGAGAGTAGATTAGATTTGTCTTGACATTTCTAGGTCCTCCAAATTAATCACATACCAGAAAGAGAAGAGAAGAGAAGAGAAGAGAAGAGAAGAGAAGAGAAGAGAAGAGAAGAGAAGAGAAGAGAAGAGAAGAGAAGAGAAGAGAAGAGAAGAGAAGAGAAGAGAAGAGAAGAGAAGAGAAGAGAAGAGAAGAGAAGAGAAGAGAAGAGAAGAGAAGAGAAGAGAAGAGAAGAGAGAAGGCAAGGCAAGGCAAGGAAAAATATAGAAGAGAATGCAAAACTGATCATTTATTTAGCCCTTACCTTTCCGTTCATAATATAATCATGTTTAGGCTTGGTATTTAAACTACTGCACAAATAAAGTACTAACTAGCACATATCTGCATAATCAACACATACAACTTAAATTTATATAGAAAAACAGGTAAAGATATTGCTCACAAAGTAGCAGGAGTCTTATGTCAGTAAGACTTTAATTTGTAGCAAACATAGGATTGACATGTAAGGAGAAGTTAAGAACTAATTAAAAGTTAACTCCCACTCCCAAAATATTAAAAGAAGGTACATTTCAAGATGCATTAATATTGAATTGTTTTGATTTGTAATTGTGATGGGTTTGCCTCCCAGGCGTAGTCCTATTTGTAGTCCTGGATTCTGTCAGATGAACACATATCCACAGTGAAATTCATATCAAAAAGATGAAAATTTAGTTTTTCACAAAATACAGTCATTCTTAAGGACTTTCACCAGGAACAGAAGTAATTAGTGGGGTACTTCTGAAATAATAAATAAAGTAGTTAAGAATTCATGAAACATCCAAGAAAAAAAGAAAACACATACCAAAGAGTTTATATTACTATTAGTAGCATAATATTTCTCTTACTATATCAATAATGTGCATGAATGGGTGTTGTTATTAAATTAATTAGTTCATTTGTGATATAAGAAAAAGGAATCTTCCAATATGTTGTTTCACAGGAAAATCTAAGCAGAACTTGAAACACATTTTCACCCTACATATGTCTGGAAGATTACTGTGATAGCATTTAATAAATTAGGTTTCCAAATAAGGTCCGAGCTTTTTTAACCTAATAATTGTCAGTGAAGTAGAAAAAGAACATATATACTGAGCTCCAAATCATTCTTCTGGAACTGCAAAATGCAAGCTGCCATGTAAATATTTCTGCCAGCAGCTTAATAGTAACAAACGATGTTATTTCTCAAGGTCAGAAAAACATTCACTGTAAAATTTGGATACTGATCATATAATACGCTGTTTAACTTCCTCCTGTAAAGTAAAATTATTTATTTTTATCAGTATTACATATATATTAATGACTCTCATTCTTAAAAAAAAAAATAAATTCTAACCATATATTGCATTTTTTTGTAAAGTTTAATCAATTTTTTCTTTAAGGTCAAGCACAACAGTGTTTTCAGAGAAAAAAAAATGTTAGAAAATCAGCATGAAATGTCAAATGTACTTCTAGGAATCAGTTTCTATGCTTGAAAATTAGGTAAGATTTATACTTTATGGTTTGATCTGTAATTCCTAGATTCTAGATGCCTGTGTCCTTGCTGGATTTGGGGCATATCCTACATGTTACACCTCTGAGATCAATGGCAAAAGATAAATAAGGGCATGAGACTCCTACTTCTTGATTGGAATCACATAGTTCTTTCTTGTTTGAACTGTTGTGCATCTGAAATGAGGAATGTAGTCACTCTTCTGTTAATTTTCAATTAGTGGCAAATCAAACCTGGGCATGTAAAAGTAGAGTTAGCAAATGGATATACAATACAAAGCTGAAAATATATTTTGGACACAATTCTCAAAATCACAGAATGACTGAGATTGTAAGGCACCTCTGCAGGTCACCTGGTCCAATCACCTTGCTCAAGCAGGGGCACCTAGAGCCGGTTGCCCAGGACCACATCCAGACAACTTTTAAATATCTCCATAGAATGACATTCCACAAGATACCGAGGCAACCTATGCTTAGTCACCCTCACACTGAAAAAGTGTTTCCTGATGTTCAGACAGAACCTTCTGTGTTTCAGGTTGTGCTCATTGTCTCTTGTCCTGTCACTGGTCACCACTGAAAAGACCCTGGCTCTGTCCTCTATCAACCCTTTCTTCAGGTACTTATATACATTGATAATATTCCCCCTGAGCCTTCTCTCTAGGCCGAACAGTCTCAGCTCTCTCAGCCTTTCCTCATAGAAGAGATGCTTCAGTCCCTTCATCATCCTTGTGACCCTTTCATGTTTCTCTTGTACTGGGGAGCCCAGAACTGGACACAGCAGTCCATGTGTGGCTTCTTCAGGGTTGAGTAGAGGGGAAGGATCACCTGCCTCGACCTGCTGGCAACACTCCTGCTAAAGCAGCCCATTAACCTTCTTTGTGACAAGGGCGCATGGTTGCCACATGTTCAACTTATTGTCCACTTTTTCTGCCAAGCTTGCTCTGAAAAGCAAGACAGTCCCCAGCATATACTGGTGCTCGAGTTGTTCCTCACCAGGTGCAAGACTTTGCACTTCCCCTTGTTGAACTTCATGAGGTTCCTATCAGCCTATTTCTCCAGCTTGCCGAGGTCCCTCTGGATGGTAGTATCGGCAACTCCTGACAATTTTCTGTCATCAGCAACCTGCTGAGGGTGAACTCTGCCCCATAATACAGATCATTAATGAAGATGTTAAACAAGATCGTATCTAGTATTGATCCCTGGGGTACACCATATAATGCAGTTCCAAGAACATAGCTCCCTAGTTTGAGATTCTAGGGTATTCAAGTCAGGCACACAGAAATGACAGATATGACTGAAGATTTAAAAGATACCTTGCCCTTTCTGTAGTATTGACTGAAAGCTGGGTGAAATACCACTGATCACTTGAAATTACTTTAGAAACTAATGTATGTGCAACCAAGATCCAGTCTGGATTCAAATCCAGACTACAGACATATAAATTTTGGCATCTAAATTTAAAAGCTAGTATGTGAAAGAGGCTGCTAAATTTCCATTATATTCAATGAAAGTCTAGATGTGGATTCAGTTCCTTAAGCATAGGCATGGTTGCAACATTGTGCGGCTTGGTATATCCCATTTGGCCCTAGGTGCTTGACCAGAAGAGTGCACGTCTGCTGTTAATCCTGTATCATACCTGCCAAGCTTATGTGGATATCTCAAGCACTTAGAAAGATGAAATACCACTTGAAAGGTGAAATAGCAGTATATTTAGGCAATCAAATCCCACTTTATATATACACTATAGTATAGTAGGGCCTTAGACACTTGGCTTGCCTGTTAAACCTGTGTTAGGTTTAAATTGGCATGTCTACAGTCTGGAGCCTAATTTGGTTCCCCATGGTGTTCATATTCCTCAAAATCTCACTCTTCCAGATAAGTTTGCATCTTGGGTTTACTCACTCATTTCCCTTTCATAGTGTCTTTTACATCAGGTTATATGGTGAAAGGCGTAATTAATGTGCTAAGGAAGGTGATGAATTAATGAGAATTAGTATGAATTAGTACATGAACTATTCAATGCAGTCTTAAGAGGCTATTAACAAGGGAAAGGGTTGCTGAGATCATGAGTTTATTCTGGATTCTATGCATAGAATTCCTAACTTTAGCAAACTAAAATATTCTATATGTTGAGTCGGGCAAAATGCTTACCAAATGCTGGAAAAATATATCTATAAATTGGCTGAAATACTAAAAACGTAGCCATTCTTCTACCCAAGTATAAATTCATGAAGCTTTAATGTAAGTGCATCAATTTAAGTATCATGTGTGCTCAAGTGACTTCTCATCATAAAATTGTGCATGCAAACATTGGAGGTTGGCTTTTAGCCCCCTTTGAAATTCTGGTTGACTGGATTTTCACATTCTGATTTGTCTTGCTTTTGCTGTTTAATAAAACATATGGACACATTGTTCCACAAGATAAATTCTGGTTTACAACTGAATCCCCAAAAATATTTTTTACAAGTGTCTGGGGGAGACTAAAATGAGACAGTAGCTGGATGAGTGACGGGGGTTCACCACTTGTCTCTTTGTACTAGAGGATCTTTTATCCTTTCACCACAGTAGGACTACAAATTTTTTTGTTCCTTTCACAGGGACTTTTATTTTCTGTCTCCTTTTACTGCCTATGCATTACAACACTAGACTGCTAAGGAAAAATAAAAAATCTAGAAACATCCCAGTAGGAAAGATCAGTGAGTACTGCTCTCAATCAGTAGGGGTATCTTAAAGGACATGATTTGCTCATGGCAACTAAACATTCCCCAAGGGTGCTGCTTGACTGTATGCAGGAACTACACCTCTGAGGCAGTAGATTTTACAGTCATACTGCTGGAGAGAGTGTTTTTACCTATCAAAAGCAATGGACTGGAGATCAGAGTGAAGTGCTGATGATTTTAGCCATGAATACTTAGAACTGAGATTTCAAATGGAAAGTTAAAAGAGATTACGCATGGAGTGCAATATGTAAAATTCTAAGCTGAAAATGCATAAGTGCCTATACAGCAAAAGTAAAGCTGTATTAAAATATTTAGAATACTGGAGAAAAAAAATAACATTACGTCTTTGCCTTTTGGTTATCGTATATTAATGAACATAAAAGAAAATCTGATGATGATGATTCTCTCGGTCTTAGTATTATAACTAAAATGCTTTAAGCAGACCTAGATGCCTAAGGAAGGACAGATGACTGCAGCTTAAATATCTAACATTCAAATTTGAAAACTCTGATTTTTTTGGTTATAACATTATGTTCAGTCAGTCCTGAATTCACTTTGGAGCTACAATTCCTGGCAAATATTTCAGGGCAATTGCTAAAATACCAACATTCTATATACATTTTCATTGTAACCTTGTTTTTAAGATTTCTATTATTGTGTTACTATAGGTTACTAGCAATACTAAGCATGGAAGCTTAGCATGGAAGGCAGTTACCATCTCAGATACAGTAATTCCAGTTCTGGCTCCCTGGTTTAAGAAAAACAAGGAACTACTGGAGAGAGTCCATGAGGGCTATGAAGATGATCACGGGACTAGAGCATGTCTCTTATGGGGAAAGGCTGAGAAACCTGGATCTGTTTAGGCTGGAAAAGAGAAGATTAAGAGGATCTCATCAACGCTTGTAAATATCTAAAGGGCAGGTATCAAGAGAACAGGGCCAGACTGGAACAAAGGAAATTCCATTTGAACATGAGGGAAAAGCTTCTTTACTTTGAGGGTGGCAAAGCACTGGAATAGGCTGCCCAGAGAGGTCATAGAGTCTCCTCTGGAGATATGCAAAACCGACCTGAACATAATCCTGTGCAACCTGCTCTGGGTGAAGCAGCTTTGGCATGGGGGTTGGACTAGAAGATGTCCAGAGGTCCCTTCCAACCCCTAGCATTCTCCGATTCTGTGCTTCTGCGATAAGTCATATGATTTCCTTGTATTAGTTCAAGTTTTAACTATGACAGGAATCCTAGAACATCCAAATTTGAGATGAAAACTCTAATTCAAAATTTAAATGTGGTAAACAATGAGATTAATTTCTCTTACAATCAAAATTTTTCCTATTTCTGCTCTCTGTTCTCAGTTTATGCACTTTTAATGACTTACACTTACAGCTGTATCTATTAGATTGACGAGGTCTATATTATGGCTAACGTGACGCCCATCTACAAGAAGGGTCAGAAGGAGGATCCAGAGAACTACAGGCCTGTCAGCCTGACCTCAGTACCAGGAAAGATCATGGAGAGGATCATCTTGTGTGAGCTCTCACGGCAAGTGCAGGGCGGCCAAGGGATTGGGGCCAGCCAGCATGGGTTTAGGAAAGGGAGGTCCTGCTTCACCAACCTGATCTCTTTCTATGACCGTGTGACCCGCCTTCTGGATGCGGGGAAGGCTGTGGGCAATGTCTATCTGGGCTTTGGTAAGGCCTTTGACACCGTCCCCCACAGCATTCTCCTGGAGAAGATGACAAATCATGGCATAGACAAGTGTACTCTTCCCTGGGTTAAAAACTGGCTGAATGGCCGTGCCCAGTGAGTTGTGATTGACGGGGTGAAATCCTCTTGGTGGCCGGTCACCAGTGGTGTCCCTCAAGGCTCACTTTTGGGGCCAGTTTTGTTTAATATCTTTATCAATGATCTGGATGAGGGGATTGAGTGCACCCTCAGTAAGTTTGCAGATGACACCAAACTAGGTGGGATTGTTGATCTGCTTGAGAGTAGGAAGGCTCTAGAGAGGGACCTGGACAGGCTGGATCGATGGGCCAAGGCCAGCTGTATGAGGTTTAATAAGGCCAAGTGCCAGGTCCTGCATTTCAGTTACAACAACCCCAAGCAACGCTACAGGCTTGGGGAAGAGTGGCTGGAAAGCTGCCCGGCAGAAAAGGACCTGGGGGTGCTGGTGGATGGCCAGCCTAACATAAGCCAGCAGTGTGCCCAGGTGGCCAAGAGGGCCAACAGCATTCTGGCTTGTATCAGGAATAGTGTGGCCAGCAGGAGTAGGGAAGTGATCACGCCTCTGTACTCAGCAGTGGTGAGGCCTCACCTCGAGTACGGTGTTCAGTTCTGGGCCCCACTGTACAAGAGGGACATGGAAGTGCTGGCGCATGTCCAGAGGAGAGCTACCAGGCTGGTGAGGGGTCTGGAGACCAGGTCATATGAGGAGAGGCTGAGGGAGCTGGGCATGTTTAGCTTGGAGAAGAGGAGGCTGAGGGGAGACCTCATTGCCCTCTACAACTACCTGAAAGGAGGTTGGAGAGAGGTGGGGGTTGGCCTCTTCTCCCAGGTGAATAATGACAGGACCAGAGGAAATGGTCTGAAGTTGCGTCAGGGGAGGTTTAGATTAGATATTAGGAAGAATTACTTTAGTGAAAGAGTGGTCAGGCACTGGAACAGCCTGCCCAGGGAGGTGGTTGAGTCACCATCCCTAGAGGTGTTTAAGAAACGTCTAGATGTGGCACTTCAGGGCATGCTCTAGTGGCAGAGATTGTAGGTTGTTTGGTTGGACTCGATGATCTCAAAGGTCCTTTCCAACCATGAAGATTCTATGATTCTATGATTCTATGATTCTATGATTATGAGAAATTCCATTTCTTGTCTAGCTAACAGTAGACTATGATCTAATCACCCCTTAAATTTTTGTTTGGTGATCTAAATGAATTAAGCTCCTTCAGTTTCTAAATAAAACACATTTGCTACTGATCTTTTCTTCTGGAACACTGAGACAGGTCTTCTTTCAACTTCCCCTTAAAAAATAATAAAATAAAATAAAATAAAATAAAATAAAATAAAATAAAATAAAATAAAATAAAATAAAATAAAATAAAATAAAATAAAATAAAATAAAATAAAATAAAATAAAATAAAATCTTCAGAACTGTGCATCAATAGTTCAGAAATTATTCCTCAAGCATCAGAAAGACAGGCAATATGACGTTACTCCAATAATGTATTCCTTCTGTCCTTAGTCCCTGTTTCAGTCACAGTTCACAGTAGTAGAATTACCTCAGACAATTAAATGCAGGAATCTCTAGAGCTTTTCGTAGTTATTCTTTATTCTTACACAAATTATATTAAATTAGTTGCATCCAAATATATGGTATCCATTCACAGTAATTTACAAGAGTTAAAAGATTAAATGAATGCTAAGATGTGAACATATGGGGAGAAAAAAAAAAAGTGAAAATAATAATTAGAATCTGGTGTGGGGTTTTTTTTGTTTGCTTGTTTTTTGTTTTTGTTTTCATGACAGACAAAATTAAGAGGATATGTTAGTCTGGATAGTAATTAAGCAAATTAGTTATGGGAAACTTTTTATCCATGATCCTTTCAATGCCTTTTTTCTCTACTATCCTTCAAAGTGAAGACATAACAATGACTTAGAAACCACTTCCCTTAAGGGATTCTTAATCCAACCGCTTTTGCCTAGGTCTATTGATATATGTAGAAGACAATTAATAATATATATTAAAAAAAAAAATATAATTATCCTTTCTCTTAGAATTAATTGAAGTCAGGGGAAATGCATATTGTCGTGGTTTTGGACAAAATGTCCAATGGCCGGTGACAGATGCTCTCCCCCCACCACTCGCACACAGAGAGGAGGAGGAGAGATAGAGAGATTTACAAATTTAGAAGGAACTAAACTACTTTAATGAAATATTAATAATAAAATAAAAAGGAAATAATGAAATAGATACAGTATATGCAAAACTGTATTAAGCTCCCAGGATGACATCACCAGCAGGCACTGGGGAAGTCCCAGACAGGATTGAGTGGACCCAGTGGACTCAGCAACGTGTGTGAACTGGATTCCAGAGCTGGAGTCAGGAACCCACGGACTGGGATCAAAGGCAGATGAACAGACAGGGTCCTCCTCAGATGTCAGCCATTGTAGAAAAGAGGGCTCAGCTTTTATACTGAGCATGAAGCATATGGGATGGAATACCCTGTTGGTCAGTTTTGGGTCACCTGTCCTGTCCACTCCTCCACACAGGTGTGACCTCTCTACGCTTTTCCATTTCCAACCCTCCAACAGGGCAAACAACAAAGTTAGCTGACCTTGATTCTTATAACTATAAGCAAGAACCTCTTTGCATACCATTCCTTGGCATGAACTATAAACATTGGTTTCATCACTCTGAGAATGAACAGTTTTCTGCACAGTATGCTGTTAATTTCAGAGAGTTAGAAGAGCCCTAGCTAAGTAAAATTACTGAACAGAAAGTTGGTTCTATTTTACCTCAAAGCAGAACACATTTACGCAAAGCAAAATTTGTGCTCAGGAATATTTCAGAGTAGGAGCTCCTATAGATCCTAATACTTTTACTATGTAGACGTATTCTATTCTAATTGGTAGACTGGTGGAGATTATTAAGTCAAAAATCTATTATGTTTCATATGTATTCTTCCTTTCTGGAATATTATAGAATGTATTTTCAAGCAGACTATATCATTAAGTGAAGACATTCCTTAAATGTATACTTTAAGTGACAGTTCTTCTGTTTATAACTATTTACATGTTATTACACTCACTGAATGTAATTAATATTTTTGTCTTAAAATACTAAGTGTTCAGAAAGTAAGCATGTCTCATTGACATTAACATTATCTTTTCTTTGCTACAGCTGACTCCTAGGCAGATAAAACGGGCTTTGCTGCTCTTTTCTGAATTCTGGCAAAATAGACTTATGTGATATTTGATCCATCATGTTGTTGCTACCTGTGACACTAAGAAGGATATTTCTTTTCTCTTACTGAAAAACAGTGGGAGTTTTCGCAGCTGATTTCAATGGAACCTACACAGAAACAGAATTTCTAACTGGAAACTTCTAACATGTACATCTATTATTCAGTCAAAAACAACAGAGATCAATGGAAACATAAGCTTCTATAAGGCAAAGAAGAACAGAGGAACTTTCCTAATGAAATTTCACAGAGAACATCTATTATAAGATATTGATGTTAACTAAATTTAAGTAATTTTAAAAATTGTTAAATTTGGGGAGAAAGTATTGGTAATTACAGGTTGGTACTGTATTCTGCTATTTCTATAATACATGGAATTCTGAAAAAAGAACTGCTGTGAGGCAAGATTATAGATTTATCATTCCTTTGTGTGTATTCAACTATGCACAGTTCTTATGATATATGTTCCTTCAATAGCATTTATTTCCTGTGCATGTACGAGAACAGATCTGTGGGTCTTTGGCATCCCTAGTGAGCATCTTTGCTCTAAAGAACACTAATGAGCTATCTACTGAATCAGTAAATCTGATTGTTCATGCAAAATGGATTGTTCATGCAAATTGATTGGGATAAGGAAGTTACTTCTATTTTTGTTGTATGAATGACAGCAGATATAAAAGGATAATACTAAATACCCCATCCAAGAAACTAGTGTATAAGCTTACTGCAAATGAGATTGAGAACAATGTAAAATATAATTATATCACCTTTCTGAATGTTATCTAATATTTTTCATTATTCTAATCTTATTTCTTTGAAGCAATATATTAGGTTTATCTGTGTCATTTGCTGTCCATATGCAAACTGATATTGAAAATTTAATCAGCAAGGTTAACATAAGCTTACATATCTACTATTAACACTGATTTCTATAATTAAATAATCAAAACAAGTTGCTCTTTTTGGAAGATTTGTAGGCAAGATCTTTTGAAATGCAACATGTTCCAAAGGCCAATACATAACAAGTAGTGTGCAATTTATATAAATTGTTCACATTGTGAGGGTCACAGTAACTGTGTATTTACTTCTCAGATAACAAAGTGGAGGGAACTTAAAGTGAAGTACTACAATGATTGGCATTCTGACAGAAGAGGAAAAAATGAAAGTACAAAAAGCAGAAAATTCTTGTGATAAGGTGACTTTCTGCAAAGTAAAGATACGCACCATTAATTCCACAGAAAACAATGGAAACTGAGGATACTGAATATTTTGTGAAGTAAAGCTAGACTCTCTCACAGACTCTACTGATATCATACTTTATACTCATATCTACTCATATATTTTATACTCATATCTACTCATATCTACTCATATCATACTTTAGTTATGATAAAGCTATGATAATCTAAATATTTCAGTGGTAAATGCCAGTGAGTATATATTTCTATAAGTCAGATGCAAAATTACATGTAATTCCTTGAGGATTATTTTAAACTAGTAAACTAATGGTTTAGTGTCATAGAGATTTTTGAGATATTCCTTAGGATAAATAGTCTTAATCCATGTTATAAATACTTGCTATTCTGCCAACAAAGAAAGACAACAGATGCAGGAGAGAGAAATATGAAAGGTACATATTTCTTTTGAACCCAAGCATAAGCATACCAATAAAACATAACTGGATAAACATTTATGAGACCAATGGCCCTGTGCTAAAAAATAGCCCTGGCCCACTGTTTAGCACATATGGCTATTATGTCATAGAAGCTAAGCCATGCAGTTTAAACATAGGGTTTAGTTTAAGCATAAGGGTTAAGCAAAGGCCTTGAAAATGCGACATAGGTTGAGAACAGAGTCCCTGGAATCGTAAACAAAACTGATGAGCTTTTATTGGTCACTGAAGAAACAGAAGCTCAAGAACTGGGGAAAGATTGCTTTTGGTGTAAGAAAAGAAGTAGCTAAGCAATTGGAGTAGCAGGCTGTGGCACCTGTTGGCCTGGGAAAGTAACACCTCCACCACTGCACAGCGTGTAATCATGGGACAGAGACAAAGGCTAGGAGCTGTAGAGATTCAAACATCTTATAAAAAGATGTCTTGAGTTTGGGGTAGGAGAAGAAAGAAGAAAGAAGATGCTGACTTTGGTTACAGCTTCCTTGCACCAAGAGTTCTTGGGCCTGGTCACTTCAGCGACTAAGAACAACCAAGGGCCATGGTTGTTGACACTATCTTTAGGGCATCAACTCCATTATATTGTATGCTCACAACTAGTCTAAATTAAAAGTCCTTAAGATTCACTGCTTTGAGTAAGTAGTGACATGGAATAGGAAACATGACCTGTAAGAAGTAACTGTTAACATAAATTCTGCTAATGAAGGTCTAGTAAAGTTTTGGTTTAGAGGTTGAAACTGGCTTAATTTATCAGTCTAGTAAAGACATCACAGTGATCTTTAATTCCCTAAGTGATAGATGTATATCAGTTATATATTTTCCTATTTTATTATCATTTATTGTTACTTGATTCTTGGTCAAAGGGAAGACTTTGATAATTAACCTAGTAGTAGCTATACCTAAAGTTCAGATATGGCGTCTTGAAACTCAACACTAATTAGCAAGACTTAAGAAAGATCATACATCTGACAGATGTATGCAAGAGTTTACATGGTTTTGATCAGATCTGTTAGGCTTAGTAAGTTTGGGATCTCCAGCTCTAGAAATAGTTAAGGGCTAGGTTTACCTCAAAAAAGGCCTTGGAAACCTTTCTGGCCTTGGAGAAATAATTTTTCTAAGCCTTAGGTATTTCCATCAGAAACCAGTTATCAAGATACATACAAAGTATATATATTTTTATCTCATCAAGCCTTAATCTCCCAACCATTTAAATTGACAATCATATTATCTTCTGAAAAAATAGTGGAAATTTGTTTTCTGTTGAGTTTGGGTCTAGGTTTTTGGGGTTAGCTTTTTTTTCTTTTTTTTTTCCCCTCCCCTCTTTGTTTTCCATTTCATAAGAAAATGAGCAGTGGACCTGCCTAAGAAACTAAAAAAGATAAATCTGTGTTTAGAGCTGTTTCTCTGGTTTTATTCATTTTATCAGTCACATGGTTCAATAACATACCAGTCAGTCATAAACATAATTCCTGAGTTAGCTGGAAATGGTAAAATACAATTAAGTATGAAATCAGGTATCATCAGTCTTATTTTTATAGAATCATAGAATGATTTAGCTTGGAAGGGACCTTAAAGATCATCTAGTTCCAACCCCTCTGCCATGGGCAAAGACACCTTCCACTAGACCAGGTTGCTCAAAGTCCCATCCAGCCTGGTCTTGAACACTTCCAGGGATGGGACCTCAACAACTTCCCTGGACAACCTGTTCCAGTGCCTCACTATTTCTTCCTGATATTTACTCTAAATCTACTCTCTTTCAGTTTGAAGCCATTACCCCTCATTCTATCACTACATGCCCTTGTAAAAAGTCCCTCTCCAGCTTTCTTGTAGGCCCCCTTCAGATACTGGAAAGCTGCTATAAAGTCTCACCAGAGCCTTCTCTTCTTCAGGCTGAACAACCCCAACTCTCTCAGCCTGTCTTCGTAGGAGAGGTGTTCCAGCCCTCTGATCACCTGTGTGGCCCCCCTCTGGATTGGCTCCAACAGGTCCATGTCCTTCTTATGTTGGGGACTCCAGAGCTGGATGCAGTATTCCAGGTGGGGTCTTGCGAGAGCAGAGTAGAGGGACAGAATCACCTCCCTCAACCTGCTGGCCACACTTCTTCTGATGCAGCCCATGATACAGCTGGCTTTCTGGGCTGTTAGTTCACATTGCTGGCTCCTATTGAGCTTCTCATCCACCAGCACCCCCAATTCCCTCTCCTCAAGGCTGCTCTCAATCCGTTCTCCACCGAGCCTGTTTTTGTACTTGGGATTGCTGTGCCCCATGTGCAGGACATTGGTTGAACTTCATGAGGTTTGCATAGGCCCACCTCTCCAGCATGTCCAGGTCCCTCTGAATGGCATCCCTTTCCTCCAGTGTGTCAACCCCTCCACGCAGCTTGATGTCATTGGCAAACTTGCTGAGTGGGCACTCAATCCCACTGTCCATGTTGCCGACAAAGATGTTAAATAGCACCAGTCCCAGTACTAACACATGAGGAAAACCATTTGTCGCTGCTTGCTACTTGGACATTTTGTGCCCTACAGGCCAATAAAATTTAGAGCAATTAACTTTTGGCTGGAGCAAGCTTATATTGAAAGCTCTTAATTTTTCACATTTTTTATAAACTTAGAATGTTTTCACGTGAATTTTAATTGAAAAAAATGTGTTGAAGTATATCATAGAGTAAATGCAGTCATTTTAAATTCTTGTGGTCATGTATAACAACTGCTGTGTGTGTAGGGCCTCGTTGTACTCATAAGGCTTGTGTGAATCCCTGTAATACAGCTCTTTAAAGAATATTTGAAAATCAGGTCTCTGTGGTACGTTGCATACAGTCAGCTCTGAACGACCACAATCAGAGCATTATGCATTTTCACAGTCACAGAATCTGACATAGAATTTAACTCTTCATGCAGTACTGTCCTCTAAACCATTTTTTTGAAGACTGAGCTACTCATGAAATATTTTATTCCTTTTTTATTCCCCATCTCTTGAATACTTCCTATTTTTGTATCAATTTCTTAAACTCCGTGTTTGGCAAAATAAAGGTTTTTCATTTTGTAGATGTGTGATGTGCACAGGCAATATGCTAAGAAATACATAGATACTATATAAATACATTTACACATTTAGTTCTGTGTGCATATTTTACCTGAAAATTTGAAGGCATCCGTTAACAGAAGCATCCAAACATTGCAAATTAATGGTGAATAATTATTCTTTGTTCCTGTATCAATGAGTTAGTAATGAGTTAACAGCTGAAAAATTTTCAAGAGAACAGTATTTCTGATAAAAATGAAATAAATGTGGCTTTTAAAAAACCAAATTATTACATATGGATTTTTATGAACTGCAGAAGGATCAAGGAGGTCATTAGTCAAGGTGTAATCATGTCGTGAAAAAAGGAACCACCATATTAAAAATCTATGAACAGACATAAACGCAGTAAGAAGTATGGAATGGGAGACAATTAGCTAAATATAGCCAATTAGTACTATTTCAGATTCCCACATGACCATCAATTGCCTTTCTAGGAGAACACAAATGGACTCTGCATCATTTCTGCTAGTCCCATGTGGATATCTCATATGCCATCAGACACCTGAGATGAAACTGTATGTTAGGCAAATTGTTCTTGGAGGAAGACTGAAATGCAGAAAAAAGCACCTTACTGTAAAGGTTTCCACATGGGTAAATACAAAAACTAAGTTGCTAAGCTTTCAGTAACTTAACTTTCAGTAACAGTCTTCTAAAACAGGGCTCACGTCAGAGAACTGTGTCAGTAGTTCTAAAGAATTCAGGTTTTCAGCTTTCAGAAACAAAGGAGAGTAATCATATTTGATTTAAAGATCATGATTCAATCATTTATTAACCATTTGTTATTATTACTGATGTTTTTTATGGGCTGTATTTTGTGCTTAGAGAAATACTAATTATTTAACAGCATGGTTTTCTTTGCCCCTCCATCAGGTTGGGATTCACTCTTTGAGACTTTTTTTATATACCTGTGTTGTTTCTATAATAAGATGTCACATGTCTAGCTAGGAAGAAAGCAAGTAATTCTTGCTTTCAGTCAATGAAATTGAAGTATTCAGCTGACTGTGGCAGGAATCTTTGCCATCAGGTTTGTCTGATATCCTCCTTTCAAATTTATTCCCCCCCTCCCCCCAACCGAAAGACTGATATCACACAGTGGAAAAGGTGAGAGAAGGGCAAGAGGGAGTTGAGGAAGGGAGAGAAGGAGAGAAGAAACAAAGTCTGTAGAATGAACAGACTACATGCTGTCAATAAACCTCAGCAGGGTAAAATTCATGCTCGAATTCCCAGAAGAGTCTCCAACATATTAATACTGTTACATTTCTTGCAATAACTCTGATAAGGAAAGTAGCCTTGGTCTTAATCAGCACTGTTGGAAACAGCATACTGCCTTTACATGATGTTTCTACAAAGCAGATCTTGCTTAATTAATTCTTACATAATCTGAGATTAGTTTACAAAGTGATTTTAATAGAAACTCTAGAGAGAGTATTTGTTGAAAGTTGGTTAGCAGTTATTTTGTGCAGCTTTGTGTCTACTGATGATAGGATTTGTAACTGAGGTCTCTTAGTTTCAATGGCATAGTATTTTTTTCTTAAATGTTCTACAGTATGGTCACAAAATACAAATTACCCAAAAAGTAGTTTCCAGGCTGTCATCCCCTCTGAAATTTACTGTTGCAATAAATGTCTGGTACATCAGTGCAATGAATATAAACTGTATGTAAAACTTCAAGCAAGCATAGGAAAAAAAAAATAAAAATCTGAATAATTCTGGAGCAAATGCTCCAGCCCTGACTGCCTGGTGGCCCTCTGATGAACTCACTACCGTTGATGTGTGTCTTTTATCGAGGGGCCAAGAAGTGAACTTGGTATCTTGATGCAGTATAATGAGTGTTGCGTAGAGGTTTCTCAACCTACTGGCCAGGCTCTTGTTCATACAGCCCAGGATGCTCTTGGTCCTTTCTGCTGTAAGGGCACACTGCTCACTTGTATTCAATTTGCTGTCTACCAAGAACCTCAGAACCTTTCCACAGAGCTGCTTCCCAGCCTGTCAGTCCCAACCTGTAGCTTTGCAAGGATTTACTCCTTCACAGCTGCAGAAAGTGTGCTCCAAGAGGACTAATTCCACCATTTTCCCAAGAACAAAAGGGAGAAGACTGACTGGCCTGTGGCTCCCCAGATTATGTTTTTGACCTTTCTTGAAGGTAAGTGCATCATTTACCTTTATCCCAATCTCCATGATCATTTGAAGATATTTTAAGATACATTGCCATGATATCAGCCAGTTCTCTCAGCATTCTTAAATACAGTCCAAGGGGTCTGAAGGACTTGTGTGAGTCAGGTGCTCTTTAATAATCCCTGACTTGATCCTCATCTACTGCTAGTAGTCTTCTCCACTTGGATCCCTGCCATTAAGCACGGAGTCCTGGGAGAACTTCTTTGTGCAAAAAAAAAAAAATGAGCAAAGAAACTGTGAGCTTAGCCTTTCCTGAGTCTGCTGCCACTAGATCAGTCTCCAACTCCAACATTTTCCTTATTTGGTCCGTTACTAAATAATGGAGCTCTATAAGCTCCTCTTACCATTGCATATTTTAGTTGTAAGTGGGCTTTGTTTTCTCTAACATTACCTCTACATGTAGGCAAGATTTCATTAGGCTCTTTAAAGACTTAATACACTTCTGTACTCTAATCAAGTGATCCATAAAACATGCCCACTATGATGTCACTTTTACTTACCTCTCCTCTGATTCTGAGATCCACAAACTGTCAAACAGCTGGTTGTTAATTCCACAGAAGACCTCAGTAATTTGAACTGCTATTTCAGGAGTATGAATCAGGTGGATCCTCTCTCCAGCACTCCTTCATCCTCAAATAGGGTCCAGGATCACAAACACTAAATCCCCATTGACAACATGGGAAGTGCAGCCAAACATTGACCTGTAAGATCCATCTGTTCCTCCCCAGGTCTTTCCCTTTCACCATCAGGATGGAGAAGAAACTACCTGGACCACCATGTTCTCTTTCACTTTTATTCCCAGAGCTAAATAGTTGCTTTGGTTACACCAGAAGTCTGCCCTGGCATTATTATTGGTGCCTACATGGATAAGCTGCAGCGGCTGATAATATGAAGGCCAGATGAACCTTAGCAGCTTCTCTGCAACATCCCCATTCTGAGCACCTGAGAAAAGCAGCAAACCTCTAGAGAAGAAAGTCAGGTTGGCAGATAGGGTTTTCTCTAGCTAATTTCAGTTACCAGTTCTCATCTGACTTTTTTACCTGCTCAGATATAGTTTCTTCCCCCTCCTTTGCTACCAGGTCACAGAACCTATGGAGCTGAATTATCTGTTGACAGAAGTCATAATCTTCTAGATTTCCTCCATCTCAGGAATCTCTATCCTAATCTGGTCTCCCCCTTTTATATGCAATTAGGGGTTCAGGACCTCATCTCTGAAAGGTCTCTGTGAAACTCTTCTCAATATTTCTTTCACCTGTTGTGGTGCTGCTCAGTCTAATATTTAAATCTTTCTATATATTTACTGTTATTTTCAGAAAGAAACAAACAAAGGTAGACTGAGAAGCAAAAGTTATCAGCAAAATGTACCAGTAAAAGTAAATTAGATGGTCATACAAGCCAGTATCTATGAGATGAGAAAATGAAAGCATTATAATAAAGAGTTTAATATATTTCTTGTCAGTAGCAACAGGTTGAATAAATGTGCAATTAATGAACTCATCATGCTTCATCCTGTCATTACCGAGAACTACAAATAAGGCTCTAGACCCATCATGCTGTACGGGGATCACTATTCATTCAAAATATCGACATAAATAATGTCTTTAGAGGAGATGATCAGCACAAATGTCAGGTTTGCATGTAATTTCACAAAATAATCAACTTCACAGACAGAAATTAAAGAGATTCAATTAACATCATGCTATTCAACAGGTGTAGTAAACCTTCCAAAACTATATAACGTTCGGTAGCATTTACATAAATATTATCATTAACATCCTAAACTCTGCCAGATTAAAACCCAAGCTCTTGCTAAATCACAAGTCTTGTATGGCAGAATAAATCACAAAAAAAAATATGGAGATGTCTATGGAATAACTATCTACATCTGAGTTAATTTACCTTGACTCCCTTCTCAGTTCTCTCAGGCTATGGAGATAGGTACTGTTGTGACATTGTTTGTCTCACACAGTTTAATCATTTGTTTCTGGATGAGTCAAATTGTGACACAGAACTGCTTATTTCTCTGTATTTACTGTAAAAAAACTAGCTGCATTTAGACCTCATCTCATCTGGATTCAGCCACTTAAGTGAAATATCTGGTATAAAATAGTCTTCTGAACTCTCTGTTGCATGAGTCTTCATCCAGAGTTTGATTCCTTTTGTCTGTTTTAAACACTTATTTTAATATTTGATGAATTGCCCTGACTATATCTATGTTTCTTACATCTGGATGAAACTAAAGTGTTTCACTTAGAGTAAAACCATAGAAAATTTGCATAATAGTCCTTTTATCTAGTTAACTATGATCTGAAAATGATGGCACTATCCCCATGATTCTCCATGCACAGCTAGAGCACTAATATACAAATTACCCTCATCTGTGACATGGTTAACTTTGAACTTCCTGTAGGAAAATCACAAAATTTCAGTGGGCAGTAACAGAGATCCTCACTCATATTTCAGGCAGTTTCTGAAAATGTGACTTTGAATCTCTGTATACTTAGAATAGACCTAATCTATCTTTTTCTGCTCTCTGAATGTGTGATCTAATCATTGAACAAGGGAGTACATTACTCTCCATTTTATTTATTATTATTTTTTTTCATTCTGCTAAAGTAAATGCTGTTGTGTGCTAGACACATCTGAGACCGTCTACTGAGCTTGCTTACTCCAGAAGTTCTAGCAACAGGATATTTCATTTGAGTATTCTGCATTTTCTTCACTGGTAAATCTCTGCTCTTTTTTTTTTTTTTTTTTTTTTTTAATTTTCTGAAAAGACAAGCAATTTTCATCGTTCTAGTAAGTAGTTTTCTGGGCACCTGAAGAATTTAACAGTTGAAAACATTAGCTTCCACATGCCTTTTAGACTTTTAAAGCTAAAATGAAAACTTTCAGATAGATTTACTTAGTTTAGCATTTGAATTCTGCTTCAGAGAAATATTAGGCATCATAGATCCGTATTCAGTACAGGATTTCATAGCAGTAGGAATGGAGACAACAAGGTATTTAGGTTCCCAAGCTAAAATTCATTCCATGGTAACTTCAGGCTGTTCAATTACCTCTGAAAAGAACATGGTGGTTTTTTAAGTCCTTTCTACTTTTACCCTCTACTCAGCCCTGGTGAGGCCATAGCTGGAGTACTCTGTCCAGTTCTGGGCTCCTCAGTACAAGAGAGATACCAACATACTGGAGAGTCCAAAGAAGTATCACAAAGATGATTGAGCGTCTGGAGCATTCCTCCTATGAGGAAAGGTTGAGAGAGCTGGGACCATGTAGCTTGGAGAAGAGAAGGCTTGGCGTCAGGATGGGTGGAAATCTTGTTAATATGTATAAACACCTGATGGAAGAGTGCAAAGAGGATGGAGCCAGACCCTTTTCAGTGATGCCCAGTGACAGCACCAGAGGCAATGAGCACAAAATGAAACACGGGAGGTTCCATTTTAACTTCAGGAAACACTTTTTCACTTTGAGGGTGACTGAGCAGTGGCACAGGTTGCCTAGGGAGGTCATTCAGTCTTATTCCATAGGGATATTTAAAAGTTGTCTGGACATGGTCCTGGGCAACCAGCTCTAGGTGTCCCTGCTTGAGCAAGTTGGTTGGATGGGATGACCTCCAGAGGTCCCTTTCAACCTCAACCATTCTGTAATTCTGTGTTTCTTGTCAGTTAAATACTGCAGTATTATCAATATGTGACAGAGACCACCTATGACTTTTATGACTTATTGGAGTCTTCTGTCTCCATACAGGAAGCTTAAGGTAATGACGCTTGAACCTAAGGTATCTAAAGCTGGTGGTAGGAATACAGGTTGACTCTAGAGAAGGAGTCAGATGAGCTTTATAAGCCTGATAATAAAGCCTGATAGCTTTATCACAACCAGAAATCTTCAAGGGAAGGAGAGGAAAAACAGAGGAGCAGCCCACCTATGAGAAGATAATAGACCAATTATTGAGACTGAAAGATAGCTATAATCAACCAATACTTCATGTTTGTGCATGATGCCTTCCTGAAAGTGAAAGAAAAATCTGTAACTGTCAAAGATAGATTTTAGGTGAAATTTTGGATGAAATTTCTTCATGGTTATTTTCAAGCAAAAGCTGTCAAGGGATATGAGCAGTAAAGTAAAAACTATGACTAAAGAGTAGGAGAATATGCATGAGGGAATGGAACAAAAGGCAACACTCAAAGGATGACCTTGGGAGAAGATTCCCATATCTGGAACTGATCTGGCCCAGGAGCTAAGATTGCCAAATCTAGAAATGATCTGGTCCAAAAATGATCTTGTCCATAGTCTATCTATTACAGTTTAGAATTTCTGACTATTGAGAGGGAAAGACGAGAGAAAAGCTATTTTGCTGAGATTTTGTAACTTCCTTATACACACAGCACGTATTATTTGCTTTAGTGTGGAGAAACATATTGTGAAAAGCCACTGTTCACAAATTTTCCTAATAAAAACTGTCTTAGCTCACAAAATAAATCAAGTTTCTATCTCCTTACAGTTCTGCATCTCTGCATTTCCTCATCTTTCTTCATACTACCACCAAAATCAAGTACATTCAGCTGCCACCCATGGAGAATGATCTTTAGAAACTCTTTCACTGTGAATAGCTTTGGTAACTTCAGCATTAACTCTGATGTACTTCAATGCAGTCAAACACAATGGAGTAATTACAAAGGTTTATATTTGTCTGTAGACCATAGGGCTTAACTCAGGGAGACAGTTTCATTCCTCCTGCTCTGAGAAACATGTATTATCAAACCAATTGATTAGAAATATAAACCTACATAAATAAATACTTTTTGAGTTTTCCTTCACCAAATAAGGACACTGAATACCAGTGCCCGTTGTACTGATTGTTCTACATTTGGAAAAGATCTTGGCCGTTTAAATTCAGAACAATCCCACACAAAGAAGGGTAGCATGGATTGTTTATGAATAGGGAAATTACATGTTTTTTACCAAAACAATACAATGTAGAAATAAAATCATGGACGCAGATAGTACTTCCTTACTGTGCACACCTCATTGCATGAATAATTAAGATAGGGATTTATAAAATGATTTATGTGATTTTATCTGACATAAACTGATGCCACATATGACAGTAAACAAAAATTTAGGTCCTTAAATATCTGTTCAAGAGTCACGTAACTCTGAAGTTGTTTACTGTCTCTAAACTTCACCAGTATAGCCTCAAGACCCCTTAACAACCCTTAATAAAATATATACATTCACTTTCAGACCTCTTTTGTGTTTTAGTTCAGTGGCTAGAGTATTTAGTTCAGTATCCCAGATTCAGTTCTCTCCTGAGAGACATATTTCACATATGACTGTTCTCTCCATCCTCTGAAAGTGTTGCATCTTGTAGGAAGCAATTAATGAGGTGAGAATATAAGTCTGATTCTGCAGTTTGTTTTTTACGGCAGTTACCTGCTAAGGTGAGACCCGAGCTTTAGTTACAGCTTCAATGAGTATATTACTACCCATAGTACAGTGCAGAAATGCCCAAAGATTCTCAAGGAAGAAATAAAAAATAATTATATTCTGTTCTAATGACAGTTCGAACAAATGTCTCCAGAACAGCTGATGTTAAACAAAAGTAAATTGCATGTTGTCAGGAGAATAAGATACATTAATGCTCTTATAAATATAAGAGGTTTTATAAGACACTTTTAAAAGCCCAGGAAGGACAAAAAATCAGCTAGGGAGAAATAAGAACTGCCAGTGTAAGAAGGAAAACCAGTGGCTGAGATTTTAAGCAGGAATTTTAAACCTTCACAAAACCATATAGACAGAAAAGAGGCTTAAACAATGGACTCAAAATCACAGTGAGAGGTATAATTGGTTTTTATGAGAATTTAAAAGGTTACTTGATAATGTGCACATACATAAATGCGCTACAGGTACAATAATTTCTCTCTATCCTGGCCTTCAAATATTTCTAGATCTATGATAACCTGACTTAGCGGTCAGTTAGTCAATCAGTACATATTTTTCTTTTTCAATCTTTCCTTGTAAATCACCCCTTACAATACTTGGATCTTTTTATTGCTCTTGTCTGACCTCTTTCCAGGAATATTTACAGGAAGGCTGAACCCAAACTGGTACACGTTCCAGATCTAAACATGAAAGGAATCACTGAAGCAAAACTAGCTGGGAAGGGGGGGAGGGAGGAATGCCTTTGGATGAGCTGGATTACAGTTCTCAGAGGGATTCCAAAGGTGAAGTGATTGGACTGGGAGACTTGCAATTTAGCAGCTTGTTATGTGTATGCTCTAGTAGACAGATGAATGAGGAAAAAAGGTATTACCAACATGTGACTTTCATGAATGAAAATATAGATGTGAAGACTGGACACTAAGCAAGATGAGCTCACTTGAAAGAAAAATTAAGAGAGAAATTGAAGGGGAAAAAAATAGATAAATCTAGTTTGTCAGATAAGTGTTATAAGAAAGGACTGCAAAGGGGGGAAACAAAATTAGCAATGACCAGAAAGATCTTGTCAAACTATAGAATAAAAACAATCTGGATGCCTAGAAATCTGAGGGACTACCAGCTGCCTGTGCCAGCTGGATTTGGAAACTATGTAGGCTCCTTACCATAAAGTCTTTCATAGTTTCTTTCTCTCTATTTGAACGGCATCATATTGCGTGTGTTTGAGTATTCCTAGGAGAAAAAAATATATTACCATCAGTTTCCAATATTTTTTGCCTAGAATATCTGCTTTGCAGATTAACTGTGTGATTAAAAGAGGTTAAGAACCCCATGCAGCACCAAAGAACAACCAACCAAACCAAAACAGACCCCTCCCCTCAAAAACAATACTACTTTCCCCCAAATCCTGAATAGAAATGGACCCGGTTGTTGGAATTGAAAAGTAGAAATAAACAAAAGAAAAATCAGGAAATAAAGGGAAGAAAAAAAGAATGTTTTATTAGAATTTAGATAGAGCAAAAGATCACAGAAAGCAAAAAGTATTTTTTTTTCAGGCCAAACCTGACAAGAAAACTCCAGAATTTGTGACAACAAAAATTTAGTGACCTGAAAAAAAAAAAAAAATTCTTTTGGGTTGACTCTAGGGTGTCTCTTTCAAGGTCAGAAAAGAAACAGATTTATTGGCATGACAAGAAAATAAGTTCATAGGTATACTCTATTTTCTCACTACATCATGAATTCAGAGTATAAGCTAGTGTCCAAGACTCAAGAAAATACACAGGACTGGAAACAGTATCTCCACTGTCTTGGACTGTTGACTCCAAACTAACATGTAACAGTGAAGACATTTCAGATGCTGTTAAACTATCTTTGTGGATCAGAGGGATTTCACAGAATCACAGAATCTTCATGGTTGGAAAGGACCCTTAAGATCATCGAGTCCAACCAAACAACCTACAATCTCTGCCACTAGAGCATGCCCTGAAGCACCACATCTACACATTTCTTAAATACCCCTAGGGATGGTGACTCAACCACCTCCCGGGGCAGGCTGTTCCAGTGCCTGACCACTCTTTCACTAAAGTAATTCTTCCTAATATCTAATCTAAACCTCCCCTGCTGCAACTTCAGACCATTTCCTCTGGTCCTGTCATTATTCACCTGGGAGAAGAGGCCAACCCCCACCTCTCTCCAACCTCCTTTCAGGTAGTTGTAGAGGGCAATGAGGTCTCCCCTCAGCCTCCTCTTCTCTAAGCTAAACATGCCCAGCTCCCTCAGCCTCTCCTCATATGACCTGGTCTCCAGACCCCTCACCAGCCTGGTAGCTCTCCTCTGGACACGCTCCAGCACTTCAATGTCCCTCTTGTACAGTGGGGCCCAGAACTGAACACCGTACTCGAGGTGAGGCCTCACCAGTGCCGAGTACAGAGGCACCATCACTTCCCTACTCCTACTGGCCACACTATTCCTGATACAAGCCAGAATGCTGTTGGCCCTCTTGGCCACCTGGGCACACTGCTGGCTCATGTTAAGCTGGCCGTCCACCAGCACCCCCAGGTCCTCTTCTGCTGGGCAGTTTTCCAGCCACTCTTCCCCAAGCCTGTAGTGTTGCTTGGGGTTGTTGTAACTGAAATGCCGGACCTGGCACTTGGCCTTATTAAACCTCATACAGTTGGCCTTGGCCCATCGATCCAGCCTGTCCAGGTCCCTCTGTAGAGCCTTCCTACCCTCAAGCAGATCAACACTCCCACCTAGTTTGGTGTCATCTGCAAACTTACTGAGGGTACACTCAATCCCCTCATCCAGATCATTGTTAAAGACATTAAACAAAACCGGCCCCAAAAGTGAGCCCTGAGGGACACCACTGGTGACTGGCCGCCAAGAGGATTTCACCCCGTTAATCACAACTCACTGGGCATGGCCGTCCAGCCAGTTTTTAACCCAGGGAAGAGTACACTCGTCTATGCCATGATTCGTCATCTTCTCCAGGAGAATGCTGTGGGGGACGGTGTCAAAGGCCTTACCAAAGTCCAGATAGGCAATGTCCACAGCCTTCCCCGCATCCAGAAGGCGGGTCACAGGGTCATAGAAAGAGATCAGGTTGGTAACAGTAAACAAGTATCATGAAACACTGTAACAGTATAGCTAAATTCAACATATAAGCATTTTACATAAATGGGGAATGCTCCCAACAAAGAGGACAAAGATGGATGTGTGTAGTTGCATGCAAGCGTCATGGAAAAACATGTTAACAAAGGTAAAAAATTTGGAGGATTAATTACAAACAAGGTAATCATAAATGACTACAAGCACGCAGACCATCCAACTGAATACATTATATATCACTGTTGAAGCTGTGTGTACAAAGAGAATATGTAAGGATAAGGAAGAAACAACTATAGATGTGAAGTGTTAAGAAATTAATTCAGGGAAATTTTGTTTAATAAATTAAAATCAACCTGACTTGTCAGTCTTCTAAACACTTCCATCACAGATATCTCTAGTTATTCTCTCCTTGTCGTCTTTCTTCTATGGTTTTACTTATTTTTGTTTAAACTCTCTCTTTCAGCTTGCTTGAAACCACTCTGGGAATCTTTAGTACAATCACTTGGTGTGGTCAGAACAAAAAGTTTATTGTCCTGCTCCAGGTATCAGTGATCTAGTGCACAGCTGCCCAGCAGATACCTGGAAAAGCTCAAAACCTGGTTATTTTTGCCATCAGCAGCAGCTCCACTAAGACAGCATTATCTTTTCACTATCTTTTGATGCCCTTCACACAAAAGGAATTCACAATGTCTCCCTTTCAATATCTGTAATGCCCAACAGTTACTCCTGTTGTTGCATTATAAATTTAGCCTTAGTTCAGAGTTACCCAGCTACTTTTAGCTTTCTTTCTTTCTCTCTCTCTCTCTAATGTTGAGCTGTTTCTCATGCCATTAAACTAATCCCATTTAACTTTGGTTTTCCTGTTTGCTTATGTACCTTAGCACCACTTGAAGAAAAAAATGTCACTTATCAACAAATACTTGTTTTTGTGGCATGGGTTCTACATTAAAAAATGTCTAAAAAATAAAATATACGAGGTTGGATGGATATAAATGAGGTTGGATGGATTCCTCTATGAATCAGCTATGAACTACTTTCAGTTCATATAAACACAACATTACGTTTCACCTTTTCTGACTCTCCAAGAAGATTCCACTCTTTGTAAAGTTCTACACAAAGATGACTGTATACTCATTGGGCTGAAGCTAGATCATTTTCAATAGGCAAAGGACATTAATAGAGTCAAGTTGGAGGGCTCATGTTAACCATCAGAAAATCTTTATAGATAGCTGCATGACCGGTACAGATGCCAGCCTTGATACTGTGGATCTTAGTAGGAAGGTGACTGAAATTTGGGCACTACAATGGTTAGTACTGAAATGCTGAAATTGTCTTCAGATCTAGCCTTAGATCCTTACTTGTACCTTGGGGAGACAAGAGGGGTATTCACAAAACTTGACTAGAGAGGCTTGATGCCTTCAAATTTCTCTGCAGTGAGTGGAGAGAAGTAAGTTGTTCCAGAGAGGCATACAGAACATCTAAAATTTAACTTTTGAATAGCCCTTGAATGAGGCTGCTTCTCTCTCTAATGACGGAGAAGTCTATTACAAGGGGTAATGGTTTTAAACTAAAAGAGGGTAGACGTAGACTAGATGTAAAGAAGAGTTTTTACAATGAGGGTGGTGAAACATTGGAAGAGGTTGCCCAGAGAGGTGATAGGTGCCCCATCCCTGGAAACATTCAAGGTCATGTTGGACAGGGCTCTGAGCAACTTGATCTAGTTGAAGATGTCCCTGCTTATTGCAGGGTAGTTGTACTAGGTGGCCTTTACAACCCTTACAACCCAAAATATTCTATGATTCTATGATCTCTTAAGCATTTTTTTAATAAAAAAGCTATGACTAGTAAAATAGCTATAACTTTAATGGTTCTCGTTATGTGCTCATATGAATAAAAGGTTAAATTTTGATTAGGGATAAATTAGCTGGGAACAGATTAAGTAAAAATATTTGAAAATCTGCGTTACAGTTATCATAGTTTTACAGTGGCCTGACAAATTTAATATATAATAGGCTTCCCAGATTGAAAAGCCTACATGCACGTTCCTCTGTCTCAAAGCTCTGGAAGACCAACCATTTGAATGAGGAAAGTTTTCCCTTGTGACACCTACTTTCTTGTTATATGAGAAACAAGTAAGCTGGTGAAAGAAAAAATGTACTGGGCTGAAGAAATGTAGATTTTATTCTGTATGGTTTCACAAAAAAACGAAAGTTTGAACAGCATAAATACATGCACAATTAGATAGCTCTCCCTGTTAAATAGCAACAGAGTAGCATAAGCATAAGATACCTTGGGGGGAGGTGGGGAAGGAAATCCCAGGAAAATCATGGTTTCGTTCACTGACATCTAACTATATAATGGAAAACTGTATTAAAAACTTCTTTAGATTGACATTTGTTCTTTCTATTTTATAAAATGCGTTCATTTGATATGAGAACTTTTTCAGATAATTACTCATTATTGATGAAGATAAAAATAAGTCTTCGAGCAAGGTTATATATAATTTACAACTACGTATTTTTCAGCAGCTGACAGTATTATGCTGCTATACCTGTTTATATTTGCTGCCTCCTCCTTTATGTTAGAAAAGACATGTATTTCTCTCTGAGGTAATCTTAATCCCTCAAATCTTTACAGTTAGTGTAAATGAGAAGTTTTTAATTTGCTCAGGAAATTAGATGAGTTGCATGAAGTCGTGTTTTAGAGAGGAAACAATAGATTATGCAAAAAATAGCTAATTCAGCTTTAACATTGTCAAGGGGAAGTGATATGAACTTTCGCAGCTTTATCACCAGTATGGAGAACAATATGTATTCAAAGTATTTTCCTACTAAATTATAACTTTTCCCCAAGAATGAGGCAAAAAATTCTAAATGGATACAGACTTTGCAATTAAAAAAAAAGAAAGTATAGTCACAAAAGACTATTGTACTTAATTGCTTTTTTTCTTTGTTCATTAGCTGCCATGCAAACAGCGTTTACTATTTTTGTGATGAAAAATATCAACAACATTTTGAGATAATTTTATTTTTTCCCACTGAAAGCGTTTATATATGCCATTCTCAGACTATGGCAATTAATATTATTTGTAATAAATTAATAAACCACTCATAAATAAAAACAAACAAAAAAACCCCCATACATTGAAGAAACAACATCTTTAGAAATAAATAGAGACTTTCAGAGAATATGGAACAGATTTTAAGCATCTTTTTGAAAAGTTCTGATAACCTATGACTGTATAACTATCTACCTATACTCAGGATATGCTAATACTACTTTTCTTGATTGTGATAATATTCTAAACCTTAACAATTCGGTGTACTGATGAGTAATTGTAATGGGAAATGGGAAATAGCCTAAAGCTGAATTAATTAGGTTTTTTATATGTGTATATTAAGGGTATGTCCATATAGGTATGTAGTTAAAAGAATACAAAAGTTGAAAAATGAATCATTAAGCTCTCTAGGAAATGTGAGAATAAAGGTTACACCTGCAAATATAATTCAGCCCCCAGGCAGATAAACATCATGGAATGTGGCATAATAATACCATTAGAAGCTATTTTTTCCTATAGGACAGGCAGCCTTTAATTCTGTTTTTCCTTACTTTTTGATTGCTTTGTAACTTTAATATCACTAATGTATCATTTTTATGCATAAAAGGTAGAGAAATAAAATAATAGCATAGAAAAATAGTAGTCTCCCCCTGAAGTCATCAACAAGCTTGAGATCTCTATAGGAATTTCAGTTCCCTTATCATATGAACTAACTGAGTAAAATATAACAGTAAGGTGGTTGATAGCTTCTCTGTTAGCCTAGCATTACAGAAGGATGGAGACACTCAGAGTTGTAAGTAGCTGTTGCAGATTTTTTTTTGGTATTAAAAAGGAACATTGAATTCAGGAGTATTTTCCAACTTAAGGTCTGGAGAGAACTTTGCCTGATGTGTTAGACTGCCACCCTCCTTATTACTGTCGTCTGTCTTTCTTCTGATACTACCTTTCTATTCTCAGTGCTCATTCCTGTTTTTCTTTTCTACTGCTATTCCCACAATGTCATAATTGGCCCATCTACTTCCTGGGTTCTATTACGTATTTACTGTCTCCTGCCTATGACTAATTTGGTGCCTGCATGTCTCATTCATTGCTGTATTTGAGCATCCTCTTCCACAATCGACTCCTCTCTCTACTAAACTTCGACATTTACCCTCTCTGCTCCTGTCCTTGGGTCTTTTTTCCTGATCTTACCTACCACATTGGCCCATACATCTCCTTCTGTTGCACTTGCCCTCCAACTCCTGTTCATAACTCTCTACCACTTAGTAAGAATATTTTTTTTTTTAAATAAATATATATTTCAGCTACCAAACAGACGTTAAAAAATTTCTACTGAGCACAAATGAATGGCAAATGTTTAGAGACCAAATTTAAGACATATTTTTAGCCTTTATCTTAAAGTTTGAACTAGGTCTAATAAAGCAACAAGCATGACTATATTTCCAATATGAAGAACAAGATCTTTTCCTTAAACTCCATTCTAAGGAAAAGTCGCACTCACTGATGTATCATGAGGCAAATACCTAGGATAGGAATTTTAAGTCTGAATAGCTTAAAATTGGAAAAATTACAAGCAACTGAAAGCATGATTTTCTTACAGACAGCATATAAGAAGCTTAGCTGTTTACACTGCCTATAAATGGAAGATCACCATCAGAAAGTGAAAAAATTTTTGTTTAGAATCAGAGAATTATTGACAGATTAAAATTGGAAGGTATGGCTGAAGGCTACCTAATCCAACCTCTTGCTCAAATCAGGGCTAATTTCAAAGTCAGATCATGTTGCCCAGTGCCTTGTCTAGCTGAATTATGAAAACCTCCAAGGGTGGAGATTTCACAACACTTATGGGCAACCTCCTCCAATGCTCAACCTCTTCACTGTGAAGAATTTTCTCCTCAGAGTCAGCCACAGTTTCCCTTATTGCATTGTGTTGCTTGTTGTCCTGCTGTTACTTACCTCACAGGAGAAACTCTTTTATCTTGTAGCCCTGATTTATGAAAATGAAGACAATAAGTCAATCGCCTCCTTTATCATTTTCCTCTTCACTTCGATCAGACACAGTTCCCTTAGGCCTTTCATTGCACTGTCTCTAGTTTGCCAGTATCTTATGATGTCTTATACTATGGCACCAAAAATGGGACACAGTTTTCCAACCACGTTGCAGTATTCCAGCCTCATAAGAACCAGAACAAAGGGAATAACCACCTCCCTTGATATATTGGCTTACTACGTCCTTGTGAAAGTGGCCTAATATGCAGTTAGTTGTCATCATTGCACATGCGTGATACTGGCAGTGAATACAACCATGAAACACATACACTTTTAATTTACAAAGTCTGCAGGACTCTGCTTCAGTTACACTAAAAACATGTATAATTATTTTAATTTATTCTTCTTGTACTTACAAATGATAAAATGTGTTTCATTCAACAGCTTTGGCCAATTTTCCAGTATATAAGTACAAAACTGTTTTCACGGATTAAATATGATATATCAGAACAACTCAAAACTGTATTTTTTTTTAATTTTTATTTATTTTTAAATCAATGGATAAATAGTATTTGCCATTTCCAACAGTTTTCGGCAAAAAATCTAGTTTTGTCTGCAAGGAATAGAGATTTTGGAACATGCGACTGTTCTGTGCGAGCTGAAGACAATGTTCCAAGGTCCTGCATGGAACAGGTTATAGGTTCACTGCTGTATTTGATAGACATTGCTGTACTGCAGACATTGCAACAGTTGAGGGTCTGTTGTGGTTTAATCCCAACTGGCAGCTCAGCACCACAGAGCCAGTCACTCATTCTAGGGAAGGTTAAGATAAAGGCCGTTTAATAGGTAAAGCAAAAGCTGCACACACAAGCAAAACAAAATAAGAAATTCATTCATTACTTCCTATCGGCAAGCAGATGTTCAGCCATCTCCAGGGAATCGGGGCTCCCTCACGTGTAAAGGTGACTTGGGAATACAAAACACCACAACTTCAAACGTCAACCCCCTTCCCTTTTCTTCCCACAGCTTTATATGCTGAGCATGATGTGATATGGTACAGAATATCCATTTGTCAGTTGGGGTCATCTGTCCCTGCTGTGTCCCCTCACAACTCCTTGTGCACCCCCTAGCTGTTGAGATGCACTCCCCCTTCCCAGACACCAACCTGATCTTTATCTCCTGTAACTCTGCCCAAGCAATAACCACCCATGGTGGTCACAATGGGTGCATGTAGTCGTGATGGCTGCATCAGGCTCAATGTGGTTTCGGTGAAACAGATAACAACACAATAGACAAGGGTTAACTTGAGCAATATTGGTAGTGTGGTCAATATGCAAATATGACTATAGATCAATCATTTTACCTCCATAAATAGTGAACAGCCCAAGAGCCCTTTGAGATCTCCTAAACGGCAGTGGGACGTATGCCAGGATCTCCCCTTGAGCAAGAACACCTGCTCAAGGTTACGTTTACATCTTGAGATTGAGAGATTCCTTGGCACAACAGATTCTCAGTAAGTGACTAATAGCATGTTAAATTTGTAAATTTTAGCTAAGAGATATAAAGGATTGATTGTGCATAGATGATCCTTATAACCTAAACCGTTGACCAAGTCTGGGACTAGGATTGGATCCAGTCACACCTAGACTCCTCTCTGAGAAGGAGTTCAGAAAGCAAAGGGGTCCTTTCTGAACCTTGTGACACAACTGAAGGATCTCCCTGACAGCTCTGTCTGACCCTGTCCTCTGTGCAGTAAATAACCTAGTGCACCTCACCATCTTGAATCTTGTTAAAACACTGTCACATTTACCATGAAACTTTGTTAAATCTGTTTCATATCAATAAGTGCATTGCCGCTTCTCTCTGCAAGTGAAGTGCATCGCTCCATCCACCACACCAGCCTACTTGCTGGTGGGGCAGTGTGAGAAACAGAAAAGGCCTTGATACTGCGTAAGCACTGCTTAGCAATAGATAAAACATTGGTGTGTTATCAACACTGTTTTGGTCACAACTCCAAAACATAGCACTATATAGGCTGCTAGGAAGAATATTAACTCTATCCCAGTCAAAACCAGTACAGGAACACAAACTGGAACCCAGAGGATGTATGGGTAAGGGTTGTCTCCTTTATTATTGCAATAAATAAAAGTCTCTTTCCTTGTCTAATTTTATTTCAGCAAGATTTTATCTATCATAGACAAAGAATTAATTGTCAGTCATAATCATGATGTTATATCAGAGCACTGAGAATATTTTGATTCTGCCACAGCTGACAGTATAGATGTCTGCTTGTCTTATTGAATAAAAAAAACCCAAACAAAAAAAACAACTAGGGAAGATTCTGGCTCTTTCAGTAACAGATGCTGCTATTGATTCTGATCCAGTTGTTGGCAAGGCCTTTTCTGCCCCCTGTTACCACAACAAGAGAAAAAAGTTTAATTTAGCTCTTAACCTTCAGCCGCTCTGAGGACTGTGTCATCATTTCCATGTGTTATGCCAATTGATTTCATATGCATTATTTTACTTTCATGCCTAAAGTGGTTTCGCCGCATTTAAAGCAATTAAAGCAAATGGAAAGTAGAATTGCAGAAATATGAATGGAAACTTTGACACCAGGGAATAGGTAATGATATGCCATGGGGCAGGATCCGATCAGAACAGAGGTACTTGAAGTGAAACTTAAGCACCATTTATTTGTGTATCTCAAACTTCAGTTCTTTGTTTCAATTCAGCCACTGTCTGTTATTCTTATTTGGCCTACGTGCAGTTTTAACAGGCCTAAGGATCTTAATGCTAAGCTCTATTCAAATCTATTAAACAATTATACTTCTACCTGAGTACTGTGAGGGGCCTTATCAAGATCCCTGTGAAATATGGAGAAGGCTGTCACTTAAAAAGCGTGTATATATGGCAGATATAGTGATCAGAGCTCAGTGAGCAAACAGAAAGTCTTCATTCAGTTCTTTCCTCTGTCGCTGAAGGTTTAACTCTCCAGACTGGAGGCAGTTCACAGGAACTGGGAGTGCTTCCACCTGTTTTACTGAGGCTATGGCATTGTGTAGAAGTTTTATAAGTCCCCAGAAACAGGTAGTGTATGTTATTCAATAGCCTATTTGTTAGGGAATTATGTGGTGTAAAGAAAACCTGGTTTTCAGTCGCCTCCTGCTAGGTCTTCCTATATATACACCTGGCATACTAAACTAAAAGTCTCTGGAATAGGTATGAATAAACTTCTATCCTTACTTTCACTCAAACCCTCTCCTTCTCTTTCTGTACCAGTAGGAAATACTCTTTTTTTGGTCCAGTAAATTCTTTTTGAATGAGGAATCATCCTCAGTGTGTTTCTTCGTATTTAGTATGAACTATGGCACAAGATAGACAGACATGCTTTATGAATTGCAGATGCTTTGGGTAGCATTTTAGAGGAAACATGGGCAGTTTCGCTCAGTGTCTATCCCCCGTTGGTAAGACATGATCCAACCTAGTCTTCTACCTGATAGCTTTATTAGCACGATATTTTCGTCAGGATAGTACTCTGAAAGTAAAGAGTACAATGAAGTGAAGCTGTTTCTTCTTGAAGTGCACATCTCTTCCTATGCATCGAATATAAAAACTTGTGCACTTAATTAAGCCCATGCATCCAACTCAGATCAATGATTCCTCTGCAGTGTCAAGCATCCACGTAATGATATGTCTTGGCACTTCACTTCTAGACACTCTTATCTTGAATTTGCTTGTTACTCTTTTTTACTGGTTTAAGGCTAACACTTTTCATCTGTATCATTTTTATTAATAAAGTAGATGCTAAAAAAAGAGAAAAAAAGGCTGAGATGTTTATGAAAACAGTAGAGGGAAAGCGTTTCCTCAGAGATACGTGCATTCAAACCACTACATTAAAACAACTTCTTAGAATTCACTTGTAAAAGCAATTAAGTACATAAGAACCAAGTAACATGTTTCTTAGTCCTTTCCATAGTCCTTAACTATGATGGTAACATTCCACACATACTGTTGGAAGAAATAGTTTAACATTAATATATAATTCTATATGTGAATACTGGAAGTCTACCTCTATTATTTTGATGATGTGCTAAGTCTACCAAATCGTACAGTTTCTCAAAAATAATGACCTTTGAATATTTAACCAAAATAGCTCATTTTAACCTAATGCAGAATAAAATTCTCTTTAATTTAAAAGTCATAAATTTCTCCCAAAATATAACACTCTCCCTTTTAAATGTTTTTCTTTAATTTTCTTTTTATGTTTTCACAGTATTGTTTTCATCAGTTACTTCTTGTGAAAAAAACAAAAACAAAAACAAAACAAAACAACAAAAAAAACCAAACCAGCACTGTATGGATATACCCAAGTTAGATTCCTCTAGAATTTTTCACATTATTACAGGTGGCGGTGAAGTTTCGGAGACTGGTCTAAATAAGGAAAAAAATAACTGTTAATGAATAATTGAAAAGCAAATTCAGTTGTAACAAACTGCTCAGATTTCTAAATAGTTGATGTGAAAACTCTTGATAACTTATGCTGTTAAGTACTCTCCATATAAGAATTAGGTAGAGACTAACACACAGCTTTTTTCATAAACATAAATAAATAAATAATCAAAAACATCAATAAAATGTTCAAAATTTTCATGGGATCATAATCAATTACCACAATCACTCTACAGAGTTATTAAATTATTAAATAACATAATTTGTGAAGTATGAAGGGGTTTATGTAATAGTTCCTAACTGTCTCCAGTTTATTTGGGGGGAAAAACCCCTATAATATATCAAAAAAATAGACCTATAGAACATGACAGTTTTTCTGGAATGCTGTAGATGGCATCTTTTTCTACTAATGGCTTTGTTGATAACATCAGTACTGTTCCTGTAAACACTTACCCCAACAGCAGTATGGCATCGTTATCATTCAACAGAATAAAGATATATAAAGACACATTATAAAAAGTATCAAGGTGTAAAGAGACACTAAAACATACCTTCCTACCACCAACTACAACAAAGGCAACAGGCATCTTCTTGGTATACTGCACTAAAGTCTTTATAGAGATGGTGTCAGAGTCTCTTTAAAGTTGTTCTACTATCATATCCCATGATAGAATCAGCTGTAGAGCTATTTTATGTGTCAGAATTAAGTAATATGTGTATTTTTTGTGTATCGTATGACATATTACTCTACATGTGCCGGTGTTCTCCTGAAGTAGGGTTTGATATATTAAAGCTGTAAACTAATTGAAGTAGGTGCTTAATATATTAGAACTGTAAATTAGAGTAGGAGCTTAATTTAAGAGACTGGGTGCCTTAAGGCTGTACAAAGAGCAGATGCAACAGTTGTAGTACTAAATGTCAGAACTTATCTCCTATTTTTTAAGAAAGAATGCTTTAAGACAATATAACCTTGTAGTAGAAGCTTATCTCTTGAAACAAGGGGCCCAGGGTTACTGAGGAATGCAGACACTAGTCAAAACTAACACTTTTGATGCGCCAGCAAGAATAAAGAAGTAGAGCAGAGGCCTGCAGTTCACCCAGAAGTCACAATGATGAAGAGGAGTGGAGGAAGTAAATGGCCACCAGATGTCTCTGCGGACCACTGAGAGACTCTAGTGCGTGTGTGGGAGTGGGCAGTAACCTGTAATAATGAGTTAATAAATAGGTAATAATTTCTTGGAAAACTAGTGAATATGCATACATAGTATGTATTTAAATTGTACATCTAAATCAGTCGGTGCGCACATTAGGTGGAGCAATCCCCTGTGCACCCGGCGCTGCAATAAAAAATACCTGCTTAATAGTCACCAAGGCTGTTGAGTCTTAACTTTGGCATTTCAAGGCATCACTCCTTCATGTTGTTTTCTCCATCTTATCTTTCTCCATCCTTTTTTCCTTATATAGTGATTCATGTGTCTATGCTAATTGCCCCTAAGATATTCAAAGCATGGTAGAATGGTTAAACAAAGCAGATACCTCCCTTTACATATTTCCACGTGACTTAGAAGAATTATTTGATGTTCCTATGTTCTACTCAAGGTGACACCTACAGAGAGCTTGTAGGAAATGTCAGACAGTATGTTCTGACAAAACAGCTGGCCTGCTGAACTTAAGCTCTTCACCTGATGCACTCAGAAGCATCACTTCTTTATAAGATTTCCAAATATTTAATGTACTTCTTGAAGAAATACAGTTTATGTCTTATGCCGTATGTACATATATATAAGGTTTAAAATGGTTATGTGAATGTTCCAGAGCAATATACTAGTCATCAGCTCATGTCACGTTTTGAGTCACAGTCTAAGTGCTCTCCTTCTCACTTACTGAAAATTACCTCCTGTGCAGAAATGAATCTAAGATCACAGAGGGGAAAAACACACTGTGATTCGATTTTCTATTACACCAATGAGTTCATTACTGTGAGAAATAGGGTATGATGCAGTTCTTACCACAGTTGGTATTATTAAGCATGCATTTTGTCTAATGAATTTCTAATGACAAATATATGTACAATACAAGGAAAACAGATCAGAAACCAGTATCACTTATGTCATCCCTCAGAAATCTCTTTATGTGCCAGAGTACAGGGACTGAATACAATTTATTGTGGGATTTTCAGAGATATTTGTGAGTAACTTCCACTGAAATTAACTCAACAGTATCTCAAAGATAAAATAATAATAATAACAATAATAATAACAGCAACAATAAGCAATAACAAAAATAAAAATATACTGCTTGTGGTTTTAATTGGGTAACTATGAATGTAACAAAATAATTCTTTCTTTGCCAGAGTTCATTACAATACCACAGGTTAATTCCTATTTAATTACAGTGAGAGTACTACCATTTACTACCTGTAATTTAGATTTCAAATATAGTATCATAAACCAATGATTATTTCATGTAAGTTCATTAGGAATGACATATTAGTTACAGATACTGACATTTGTAAAGCTGTGAAAACAATTCTAATCCCAGTATTCAAAGCAGTATTATTAGAACATTCAAGTTCAAATATTACTCCTTCCTCATCCATATATTGTTAGTATTCATCATCTGCAGTGCAGACCTCAGACTGCAGGAGGTGCCTAGACCTTTCTTCTGGGGCAGGGATAGGTGGCCGACCTGCCTGCAAAAGAGTTGTCTTCAATGGCTCAATGTCCAAGTGGAGACTGGCGACGAGTGGATCTCCTCGGAAGTCGGTATTGGGATCAGCAATGTTTAACATCTCTGTTGGTGACATGGACAGTGGGATTGATTGCACCCTCAGCGTGTTTGCTGATGACAGCAAGCTGTGTGGTGTGGTCCACATGCTGGAGGGAAGGGATGCCATCCAGAGGGACCTGGACAGGCTTGAAAGGTTGCAAGCATGGTAAGTGTAAATATTTTTTTTTAAATAATTCAACATTTATGTAGCAGGAAGACAAATAATATGCATATATTAAAGCTAGATAAATCTGGAGTTGCTTTTTGGGTTTTTTCCTTTCTCCCCCCACAAACAAAATGATGAGCTTGAAATAAGGCACAGACCTGAATGCCGTCTAACTCATCTTAGTAAAGAATATACCTTTTCTGTCAATTAAATAATATTCTATAAAAATTCCTCTGCTTTGTGAGGAATAAAATTAAATGCTAAATTTGGAGTTTAACTTCTTCTTGGCATTCCTGCTATTCCACTCAGAGATCTTATGGCAAAACAGAATATATCATATACATGGAACACAGAATTTATTTTCTTTCTAATTAATGATTTAAATGTCTAATAATCCACATTGCATAATTCATTCAGAAAAGTCTCACTAACATTATTTAGACAGTTGTGGGAGTTTTTTCTGGTTTGGTTTTTGTTTGGTTGGTTTTTTTGGGGTTTTTTTCGTTTTGTTGTTGTTGTTGTTTTTTCACCCCCTACAAAATGTCTCTCAATTATCAATTCCTTTTCTCTGGAGTTATGCTCACTTTCTCAATGTCTGTCTGGGTCCCACCTAAGAGTGACCAATGCAGGCTTCCTCTAGAAGAAGAGGGCATGAATACATTGAGTTGTTACCACTCTGAGTTGTTTGCCGGGCTCATGGCAATAGTTTCTTTCTCATCAGCCTTAGGCACATCTGGATTTAGTTTTATATTTTCTTACCACAGTGTGTTTTCTTCACCATCACTCAACTGTTTTTCTGGACTAGATCCAGGCAGGAGTTCTGTTATGGTGTATGAAAAGATACTCTTCTAATGAATCTCTAATGCCGAGTACACATACATTTCAGGAACATGGGTAGCTAACCAATAGTCCTGACCTTCAGTTCCAGAAATCTGTCTCAGGTAGTTAGCTGTAAGAGTCTTTTTATTTTATTCCCTTAGAGATCAGCAAGAAACACCTATTTGTGACTGGTTACAAGATCAGAAGGCCCATAACAGCAAGCCAGGGAGGTTTTTTTTTTCTTTTTATCTGGTTCAGTTGCTCTATTTATTGACAAGAAGTGGTCACGAACCACTTTTTTCCTTTTGTTTTTCTTTTTCATTTTTTTCTTGGAGGTACAGACAGCACAAAAATGAACCTTATATGTAATGCGTACTAACATGAGCTGGCAATCTGCGCTCACAGTCCAGAAAGCCAATTGTATCCCAGGCTGCATCAAAAGAAGTGTGGCCAGCAGGTTGAGGGCGGTGATTCTGTCCCTTTCTCTGCTCTCATGAGACCCCACCCAGAGTACTGCTTCCAGCTCTGGAGCCCCAACATAAAAAGGACATGGACATGTTGGAGTGAGTGCAGAGGAGGGCCATGCAGGTGATCAGAGGGCTGAAGCATCTCTCCTATGAAGACAGGCCATGACAGTTGGGATTGTTCAGACTGGAGAAGGGAAAGCTTCAGGGAGACCTTGTAGCAGCCTTCCAGTACCTAAAAGGGGCCTGCAGGAAAGATGGGGAGGGACTTTTTATGAGGGAGTGTAGGGATAGTATGAGGGGTAATGGTTTTTAAGTGAAAGAGGGTAGATTTAAATTTTATATTAGGAAGAAATTCTTTACTCTGGGAGTGGTGAGAAACTGAAACAGGTTGCCAGAGGAGCTGTGGATGTCTCCTCCCTGGAAGTGTTGAATGGGGCTTTGAGCAGCCTGGTCTAGTGGGAGGTGTCCCTGCCCATGGCAGGAGGTTGGAACTAGATGATCTTTAAGGTCCCTTCCAACTCTAACCATTCTATGATTCTATGATTCTATGATTTTCATACAGTATTAAGAAGAGGAGACAGACCACGCTCACTTAAAAATCACCGTAATAAAAAGTTATAGATAAATAAACACACACAAACACATATACAGACCACATGTGAGAATGAACTGGAGTGTTTGCAGAACTGGTACTTCCAACCTGCATAAATTTAAGATCACATTGGCAGCCTTTCCTATCACAACTGCAGCAACTGCAGCAATGTGTTATTCTTCAGTATTTTTCTTCATCTTGATTGCTCATACAGCTGTTGAATCAAAGGAAGTTCAGCAAAAAAGTTGCTCCTTCACACATTTATAATATTAAACTAATAATTAAAAAAAAAGTATTTTAATAACTGCCTTCCATCTTCTTGAACTAGTATATCTCAGAAACTCATAAAGTTCTCTTTCTTATATTCATCATTTTTTTTTTCTCTATGTATAAACTGAGGTTTGATTTCTGTTGGTCTTGAAAGTCTGTTTCAAATCTTAGAGGTTTTGTAGAACTTCAGAAGACCTACAAAACCCAACTAATTTTCTTATACACATGCTGAAATATAGTATACTTTTGATAATTTTATCAGTATTGTATTTTGTGTTCTGAATTTTGTCAGTGACAATTTATTCTTTTGAAAAGTGTAGAAGTGCCTCCATAAAAATATTTTGAATCCAGAGACACCTTATCACATATGCAAGTATCATACTCTGAGATTCTATTATTCATTTTATATATTAAAAAATATTATATTATTCATAGTTCTCTCATCATGATCTTATGATCAGAAATAACCCAGTAACCCAGTTTGGCATGTTGATAGTTTTGAATGGTACTGGACAATTGTTTTTTCTTTTTTATTGTAAAGAAATACCTTTATTGTCAGCTGCAATATGAGACACATGCTTAGGTCATCCTTGCAAAATATTTTGAGACCAACATAAAAAAAAAATTATAGAATCATAGAATCTCCATGGTTGGAAAGGACCCTTGAGATCATTGAGTTATGCATCTGGTATTTGTCATTATATTAATAATCAGGTTTATGTTACTTATTCTTTAGCACAACTGCTTTACATTCGCTGCATGCCTTTTTCACTTAACTATTTATTTATGTTGACTTTTCTAGATGCAGAAGGAAACTCCTTGATCTTCATGTCATCCCTGGTTGAAACTATCATCTCAATTTCTGCCACAATTTCTGATTTTGATAACAATCCTCCATCAGTATACAGCTTTACATTTCCATTTTAGCAAACCTTAGCAATGTGATTTCCCCATAAACCTACTTTTTAGTAAAGAGCAAGAAGACGGTTTTCTGTAAGTAGAAATTATCTTACAACTGGCTACTGAGAAAATGAACTATTATAAAATATTGCCATAAGTTGTTATTTTTTCCTGTATCAAAGAGTTTATTCAGGAGAACAACAACAGTGCAATATTGAAGGGTTTTGAATTATGGGATCAAATTATTATTATTTGATCAATAGATTTCCTGAAGGGTGAAGTGACCAGAAATACTTCCAGTCATCTTTGGCTAGAAAGAAAACAATACAGATTTCCTTCAGAGGCAGCTATCAACGTATTTTTTATTTGCCATTGTATTGTTTTTTTACACTTTACTTTGGAATGTTTTTACTTAGTGGAATAGTGAAAATTATAGCTTGTGGAAATTTTTTAAAGACAGAAATCAAGACATGAAAATCAATTTCATATGGTTAATTTTTTTTACTGGCTTTCAATTTACCTTCAGGCGCTGATTTTAGACCAAATATAATTATTTTCTACCTATATCACACTGCAGTTTTGGTCATGAAAGAAAATTATGTTGTAACTTAAAAATTAGAGCGCAAGATAACCTGCATTCTCCTTTCTTTGCTTCCAGAAAAGATCCTCCTAAGTCATAGTTCTATCACTAAATTATTAATATTCTGGTCTTTTTCTATTTTAGGCCCTTGAGATATATATACATGGTTGCTGGTCCGCAGTTCACTAATCATATGAATCTCAGATGTAAGAGCTGAAGGGGTTGCTTATAAGACAGTATATAACTATTCAGTCTGTTATGATTTACTATGTGAATGCATCAAATTGCTTAAGGTTATTTCACTGGCATAAGTAATATAATTAATAAGAATGAAAATGAATTAAAAAACAGCAGAACTGGCTGATTAGGATTATGATATAGACTTTTAGCAGAAATTTATCTGAAACAGAAAAAAAAAAGCACCCTGTTTTTGAGGTCCTCTTATAATTCTGTAGGAGAACTTTTTTCCATCATCACAGAATTGTAGCATCACTTAGGTTTGAGGGGACCTCTGAAGCTCATTTCGTCCAGCTCCTGCTTTGGTAGGGCCAGCTCTGAAGGTAGATAAGATTGTTCCTGACTTTGCCCAGCTGAGTTTTGAATATTTACAAAGATGGATATCCTATAGCCTCTGTAGTTAACGTTTTGCAATATTTGATGAGTCTCAGTGATTTTTATTTTTTGTTCCTAATGTCTAATCAGAATTTCCTTCATGATAATTTGTCCTTTATTCCTTACCGTGTGTCTGTTTGCCTCTGAAAGGTGTCTGTTTCTGTTTGGGAGCTGTTGTCCACAGACACAAAGAGAAGCACGAGGCATTTCAGCAGTCAGAGACTTGAACTGATAAAGTCCTCCCTTAGGTCCCTCATTTGGGTTGAGGTCTCTAATTTGCAGAGATATACTGCCCAGTTGGTGCTAGGAACTGTACTCTGCTGCAAGTAATTTCTTTGATTGTACTGTCTCTAGCAGTCTCATGCTGTCTGAGCCCCTACTCTAGAATCTCTTCCATACCTTCTCATGCATTTACTGTCAAAGCTTTGTTGCCTCATCCTGGTCGCCACATTTATTGTCAGTCCACATCAATAACTAAACCAGCACTCCCTTACGGTTGTTGAGTAAGAGCCTCGCATTGCCTAATCAAGTAACAGGTGAAGCTGGAGGAATCAGCAGAAGCAGAAACCTGGCTTTGTTTTCAAGATTCAAATAACTTTCATAAAATCACAGAATAATCATAGAATGGCTTGGGTTGGAAGGGACTTTTAAAGATTATCTGGTTCCAATGCACCTGCCGGGGGCAGGGACATCTTCCACTACATGAGGTTCTCAAAGCCTAGTCCAACCTGATCTTGAATGTTTCCATGGATGGCGTATCCACAACTTCTCTGGGTAATTTTTTCTAGTGTCTCAGCACCCTCATAGTAAATAATTTCTTCCTTCATCCTAGCTGTGAAGTCCCTGCTTGCTGGCCCTGATCACCGTGCTCCTCATCAGCAAATCATGAGGTAATTTTAATATCATCTATTTCTTTTGCAGCTATAGACAGCTGTGAATGAAACAACAGAATATTTAGCCCTAGTTTTCATAGTGATACTTTAGATAAACTTAACAGCAAAAGTTGATGGAAAAAAAAGGGGTTTCCTCTGTTGATTTGCTACATATGCTTCTCAATTACCCTTGTTTTGAAATTCTAATTTTATTGAGCTCAATAATACTACTCCTGACTTATGTTAAGGAAGACAAGATTCAGAATGTCCAACAGTTAATCTTAGGAGCTCACTATTGAAACAATAAGAACTAAGTATATCACAGAGCAAAATTTTAAAATACTGTTCTATTTTCTATAACAAGCTCAATTTAGGGTAGTACATGATCATTTAATAATTGATTTCTCTTTTCAATATAGTCTTCATGCTTCCTGATTTTCTTTTTTTCTTTTTTTTTATTACAAGACAAATGATGGCTTTATCCAAATATAGATTTTACACAATTGTTGACAATTCAAGTACGCAAAAACCCACTGTTTTACCAATGTTATAGATATTCAGGCATAAGTACTTTTAATAGAACAAGATTGTAGAATTACAGTGAGTCCTCAAAGTGTTTGTATGTTTGGTGAATAATGAATAATTTTTCATTTACAGCACTGCAACATCTTACGAAGGATTTTTTTAATTTTTGCTCAGTGGGCTGAAAATCTGCTAAATTGTTCTTCACTTTCTTAACTTAGCCTTGGCATCATTGTATTTCTGGTACTGTTGGCATGGATATTCCATGAAATTGCCTGTGTATTAAGTTTAAATAAGCTGTCATTATTATTCAAAAAATAATGAGACTGAGTGCAAATCATGTCATTAGCAACAGCTTTTGCATCACTATCATATTTTCTACTCTGTTTACTGCTAAATGTACAGTTTACCTAAAGAGGGAGTAAGAGAAGAAATACTGATAAAGGAATTACGAGTGAACATGTAAAATGTTTAGAATATTACTTTGCTGTAGCACAAGAACATTTTGTTTCAGAAGTACGGTATATGTCCCTGTATGTAAATTATTTCTTAAAGCTTAAAGCAAGATAGTGCTTTATATATACGTCTGACAATTTTCCTAAGAAAGAAATGACAGTATTTTATAAAACACAGCTGAGGTCCCTGTCCCCACACAACAAAATGTATCTGATTTTACAAATAAGGAATGAAGAGGGTTTTGTCTCTTTTCCCTGAAAATACCTCTCAGCTCCATGCATGCCTAAAGCCTCAAAGAAATCTGTCAAATTCCAACGGCTGCAAAGTTCTCCTGTAGTCAGATCTTAATATCATCTTTTCTTGATGAATAGGTGGACATGAAAAAAAAACTTGAATTTGTGCACAAATATTATTTTTTTTCTGTTTATCACAGAGTCCAAATACGAAGAGAAGACCTGTAGCAATTAGAAAGAAAAAAATAGCAATAGATGGAGAAAAATTTGCATTTTAGGTAAAGACCTAACTATAGAAATTCCCATAGTCTGTCACACAGTTATTCTCAGCTTCCTATGGTCCACCACTCTACCAGCCATTCCAATGTCTCCCTCTACCATTAATGTCTCAATTTGAAAATGCAAAGGTTACCTTTCCTGCTACCCACATTTTCTATTTTTAAAACTACTGAACAGGGCATATTTTTAGTGATACTTCTACCCCAGCACTCTCCTAAATTCCAACGCTTCATGGCTCGGGCAGAAACAAGACTAGTATTAAATAAAATAGTATAAAATATCTCTCTCTACTGCTTATAAGTGAGCCAAAGGAGGTTATTCTCCAGTCTTTGACATCTAAATTAAATGCTTACAAGTAGTCACAATTGGTTTACAAATACAGATAGGCATCTGGAAGTATTTGAAGCTTCTTAGCCCAAGACATCTGTATGTCAGACAGATGAGAACATAGGAGAGATCTGTGTTCTGGCACTGCAACAGCTGGAGGTTGGGCCATAGCAACAACATTAGAAAAGTCACTAGGTAAATAAGTATGGGAAAATGAATGAAAGCAATCTTGTAACTATAGAGTGAATTCATGCAGTTTCTATATTTTTCTGAATTTCCTTTCACAAAATGGTGAATAATCCTTAAGCATACAAAGTGTGTTATGGGTCTCAGTTCCAGATTCACCTGTAGTTAGAAGCTTACTTCTGGAAGTCTTCACATGAAGTGGGGTTTTAATTCTTATTTTAGACACTGTGGACCTTTTCAGTACAGTGAAGGATATCTATGGAGCAATTCAGCTCAGTCTTATTGGACAGTTACAAGTTCAGCTGCCTGAACACAGTATTTTTGAGCCATTTTAGGTTATCTGAAAGGTTCAGAGACAGTTGGCAGATATGACTGTGGGAGACAGGAACCTTTCTGAAGTGGCAGCTGGAAGCCAGGTGGGATACTTTAGGACTTCTCAAATGACATTTGGTAGGAAATACATGGGCAACTGAACTGAGACCATAATGTCTGTATTGCTTTTCTTCAGTTGCATTTTATTTTAGCAAATTAAAATTATGCATTTAATTAAAAACAAACAAACAAACAAGCAAACCAACAAACAAACAAAATCCACAAAACCTCTGATAGTGTTACAAATCCTTCTGAATATTTACCAGGTCATAATAATATGACTCTCTTCATACACACAATATTCAGCTTTTCAGAGCCGATTAATATATCTAAAGAGAAGAGTAATTTTAGAGAGAGATAAAAAATAAGAAGAACAGTCAAGGTAGAAAAGATATGTTTGAAATGTAAAATGAGATGGCAAGCTGATGAAGCAGATCGGGAGAGAAAGGTTGTTCCAAATGACAGTAGCTACAAGGCTTCTAATACCTGTAATGGTAAGTGCAGATGGGAGAATATAATCAGAGTAGATTGCTAATGAAGGAAAAAAGAGAAAGTCAAAAAGCACACATTAAAGAAGCCTCATAGAGATCTATAAAACACTATCTGCAGATTATAAGTGAGACAAAGTAGAGATAAACTGGATTGAATGCAGGAACAACAATGATCTTTTCATGTGGGTGACTGAGATTACCATTCCTTATGTATGTGAGAAAAGAGATAATAGTTTTCTTTATTCCTTTATATTAGAAGTTTGACAAATGTGGAAAGTCAGGGAAAGAGGAGATGATAATAAAGAGCAGAGAAAATGATGAGTCTATGTTAGTCCAAGGATTTACCCACACCATAAAACAGAAAAGAAAAATATAAATAAAGACTGCACAGTTCTTAGACGTGCTCATAACTAGCAGTGATAAAGTAGGAGAACTTGTGTTGTGGAGTCTGAATGAGACTTGAATGGAAAACAATTTGAATTTAATTTCCCCTCTGAAATTCAGAGCATTCTGTATTTAAGACACACCTATCTCCCTCTTCCAGATAGGTATGACACCCAGATTTGATCACTCACCGATTACTCTTCCTATGAAACAAGGAATTGGGCTATCTTATCGTAAGCACAGTTAGTTTAGTAATTATGCAGTAATTATACAGTAATTATGTAACTTCGCTTTAACACAATATTCATAAACGGTTAGAGGAAGTATCTTTCATCCTTGCCCCTTTCTTACATCCTTCCCAAAATACCCTGTAGCGTATGGGCTAAATAGGCCTTTGGACTCAGGACAGATTGTCTTCTGCTCTTTGTCACAGTAGCCAAGTGTATCATTGTGTAACGTTAAACTCCAGACAACCTAAAATAAGAACACAACTTTTTCTTCATGCAGGAAGTCCCAGAAACATAGTCATAGTCATACATTATCATCTTCTGCTTGTACAATATATATATTTCTAAATTTATTTTGGTCACAACAAGAAGGGTGATATAAACTTAACTGTATGAATAATGCAAAAACATTTAATTGGGAACACAGAATCTCCTGGTAGTTAAAGTACTTTCTTGGCAAAGGGGAGAAGTGGATGCAAGTGGGACATGCAGATGCATCCTCAGGATGTAGAAACATTTTGACTAGAATTGTTCCATATGTAATGCTGGATAAATATACAAATGAGATATGAAAGGCAGTTACTGTATTCTCAAATCATATGTTTCTTAGTGGCGGTGTCTAAAACTTTGGATTATCTGAAATAGAGATGTTGATCAGGTAACTGAATAATTACTCAGTGCACTATAGCTGACAGTTTCAATCTGGAACAGCCTCACTTTGAATTTCAGAAGTCTGAACCAAAAAAACCCCAAACAACCCAAAACCCAAAAAAACAAAACAAAACATGTGGCTCTGGAGAACAAACCCCACATGTTAGTTCAAAATGCTCCTTGTTAGCAGCATTGCTTTGCAAATATGGAATTTAGAATGATGCCTAAGCAAGATGTGAAAACAGAAGTAATGTTATCTAGGAATTTTACCATAGGAACAATGAGCCATTTGAAGCTCAGCGAGTGTTAAATGTTAAAAGAAATGAGAAGAACTATAACAGCACAATTAAATTTAGACTAAACAGGACTTTTGTCTCTGGCTCAAAACTATGGTACCTACAAAAGAAAGCTTGGCTGTTTCCTTTATTTCTGACACACCGGTGTTGGAAATAACTGCTCTAGAATTACTTAAGTTTTTGACAGGTTACAGTTGGTCTAATATACTAATTAAGAAACCATATTATAATTGCATTGTATGGAAAAGGAATACATGTCAGATTTTAACTATTTTTTTTAAAGTGTTAGATACAGAACAGATAAAACTATAGATTTGGACTGATCAGAGCCTTAAAAGCCAGTAATTAAATATTTGGGAAACTCATTAAAACCTTTATAAAAGCATCAATTTGTAACAGCAGTCTTTGACAAAAATCTAAAATGGAAATTACCTGCCAGGCAAATATACAACCTGGCACAGGTTGAAATTTATGAGAGAGTGAGAATATTTTGGCGCTTTGAGTATCACAGAGAATCCAAAATTCTATACAAAAAGAAGCAGAAATGCATGCAGATGTCACAGTCAGAGTCCGGTAAAAACAATCACAGAGCTGCATGCAATATGTAATACAGCCAAATCAAACCAAACTAAACCAAAAAACATCAACAGAGTCTGAGAGAATGTGCAACATACAGAAAAAGCTCCAAGAAATGTAACAAGTCACATCACTGCATTAGCATCAAAAAGCTACAAATAGCAGCAACAGAAAGATAGAGGCAGATTCCCTGCCTCAACGTATTTCTCCATAAAATACATTACTAAAATGTCCTAAAATATTTGGACAATCTTCCTGAAAGGAAATAGGGTGTGAATTAGGTTTAAACAGGATATAAGTGCTTTCTGTCATTCTATAAATAAAGATATTAGCAAAAAGGAGCCATAAAAGGTGCACCCATGATTATATAAGTTTAGAACAGTGCATCTTGTATAAATGTATGGATGTATCTCAAAACAGAAAAAAAAAAATAAAATACATTGTTGTGAAAAGTACTGAATTAAAAAAAAAAGATACCCACTAGAATTAAGAACACAACATAATCTCAGCGTATTGACAAGGGCACAATATTTGGAGGCAGGTAGGAAGTTATGTGCGAAAGGAGTAAGGGTTGCAAAAGCAATCTGGGCGATAGTGGGGATGTGACATTGGATTGAGGCTGGTTTAATCCAGATTTTTTTTCAGTTTATACTCGCAGGGAAATTCTAATTGTGTGATAAATAAGGCTGAAAAAAGGGGATGGGTAGGCTTATTTTCCAGTTGGTCTGGTCCATATGGGAGTTTTAAGAAAAACTACAAGACTCTCTGTTTATGAAGAAACCTAAATAATCAAATATATTAAAAAGTTAATATCTGGCACTACTTACCAGCAGAGAAAACTTTGTGGAAATGGCAAATCATGTTTCTTAAGCTTAATGGTATTTCTACAGGTACCTTTGGAAAAACCATCCATATACCTCCTAGGAGGCTGTTTCCTCAGACAGTCTTATGGGTTTTGTTCAGCCTCTGAAGTATTCCATAGGAAAATAAAAAAATATTTTAGTGTATAGACTGTAGTATACAAAGAATACAAGGAAAAAAATGGTGTGGAGAAGGTGAATGGAAGAAGGTTCTAAATAGAAATATTAAGAAATCTTGGAGTGCAGCTCTGTTAAAGCAGAAAAATCTAACAGGAATAATGTGTAATAGAAAAAACAAACACAACAAAATCAAACAGCTTAAGAAGTATTGAGTGAATAACCCTAAGGAAAAAAATCTTAAAAAAAATGAGGGAACTAATTCTTGAAATCCTTATCTTGAGACAGTACTGCACTACACCCAATTGTCTGTCTATGTGTCTTCTGGGACCATATTATTCCTAAACTACAACTCCATGATCAAAATGTCAGATTGATATTTTTTACATTGCTGAAATTGATAAGAATTTGACTGGGATTCTCATCTTAGGCATTTGCGCTCAACAGAAGCAGGCAATTCTGGTGAATGAGCTATTTTAATAAATAAAGATGGTACTTTAGGGTGACATAAATTTGCATTGAGAAATGCAAATATACAGACTGTATACAGACTGTTTAGGCTTACAAACTAAAAGCAGACACCTATAATTTAGGAGAAAAAAACCAAACACTGTGTATCTAGATGCTTAGATTCAGAAGTACAATTTCCTTTATAATGAACATATACATTTTTTTTCCCCACTTCTTTATTTGTAGCAATTACTGTGAAGAAAAAGTGATCATATTGACTAAAAAGCCATGTAAAAAACCCCTTTCTAAATATTCAGAATTTTATTTCTCTTATTTTCCAGCTACAAATTTACAATCCTCTGAAATGATATAGAAATTTAGGGGGAAAAAAAGTGGTTGTAGATATATCTTTTAGGTATTTGACAATATCTGTATTTCAGTATTGCAACACATTAACAGTCAGTGAATTCTTCCAGATTTAAAATGTATAAAATGTTTTGGAGTTGTGCTTTTCACATTTTGCTCTATATTTCAGTACCCAAATTATGGGTTTCTTCATTTAAAATAATTTTCTACTTTGTGACGTTAAACAGTAATCATAAGATAACTGCTGATATTTTCTTTCATTTGTTTGTTTTCCTTCTATCTTAAGGTGCCTGGTTTTCTTTTAGCAACTGCAGCTTTAGAGGGCAATCTTGAAGAATGAGTATAACCACAAATATAACAGATGTCTCATAAAATTAACTTCAATTGCTTCTATATGACCTCTGTCGAGGAAGTAAGAATCAAATTGAAGTCAGCAAGAGCAGCTGTAGATTCTGCTGTTAGATAACAGTGACCTGCATTCCCAAGGGTAGTGCCCATAAATAAGAGAATTGTGGTCCTGCAAACAATAAATGTGATTAATGCCAGAATAACTTAGCAAGCATAGCTTCAGCCACCTAGTGATGTGACATCTTGGGTCAGAAAGAATAGATTCAGTAACAACAATTAAAATATATCCACTAGGTAAGCAAATTTCAGCTAGACTCAGGAGAGAACCATATACTGAGTTTAATTTTATTGTGATTTTATCATCCTTGGGATTTTTTTTTTCTTCACCTCTACTTCTTATATTCTCTCTCTTTCTCTCTCGTATTTTTTTATAAGTATCTCTTATAAGTATCTATATACTTTACTTTAGACAGCATATATGTATCTATATAAATATGTATCACTTTAGGTATCTCATGAATAATCTAAAGGTCAAAAAAGTGTGAGAACATCTCTGCCTTGTATCTCTTTTTACAGAGTTGAATCTAGAAGGGATGGAAGATGGCAGAAAAAGAGATACTATAGAAACTACCAGATAGCATAATGATAAATATATCTTTGGAAAAATAGAGCTGGCATGGGCTAAAGATCCAAATGTTTGGATATATAATGATCCTATGATCCACAGGCTGCCCAATCAAGGGGAGCCTATTGGAGGCAAAACATTTGCAGGCTCTCATTCTGCTGGGGGCTTTAGGCACCCTGACATCTGCTGGAAAAGTAGCACAGCGAGCTGCAGGCAATCGAGGAGATGCCTGGAATGCATTGAGGATAACTTCTTAAGCCAGGTAATAGACAGGCCTAACAGAGGGGACGTGATACTGGACCAGTTGGTCACCAACGCAAGTGAGCTAATTGGTGACATCAAGATTGGAGGGAGCCTGGGCTGCAGTGATCATGCACTAGTGGAGTTCACAGTCCTGAGGGATATGGGTCAGGGGAAGAGTAAAGTTAGGACTCTGAATTTTAGGAGTTAGTCAATAGGTCTCCCTGGGAAACTTCCCTCAGGACAAGGGAGCAGAACAGAGCTGGAAGAGCTTTAAGGATGCCTTCCACAGGGCACAAGAGCTCTCAATCCCCAGAAAGAAATCAGGAAACGAAGGCAAGAGAATGACATGGATGAGCCAAGACCTGCTGGTCAAACTAAAGCGCAAGAAGGAAATGCAGAGGCAGTGGAAGCAGGGACAGGTATTCTGGGAATAGTATGGGGACACTGCCCAATTGTGTAGGGATAGGGTTAGGAAGGCCAAGGTGCAGATGGACCTGAATTTGGCCAGGGACACAAAGAATAAGAATAAGGGCTTCTACGGGTACATCAGCCAGAAAAGGAAGGTCAAAGAAAGCATATTCCTCCGATGAGCAAGACTGGCTAACTGTTAATGACGGATGAGGAGAAGGCTGAGGTACACAACAACTTTTTTGCCTTTATCTTCACCGGCTACCTCTTTCCCCACATTTCTCAAGTGGATGGAACACAAGGCAGGGACTGGAGGAGCAAAATCCCTCCCACTGTAAAAGAAGATCAAGTTTGTGACCACCTGAGGAACCTGTATGTACAGAAGTCTATGGGACCTGTCTTCCAGCAATGAAGATTAGCATCCTGCCCAATATAATGAATTATTTTTGAAGCATTATTTGAAATAATTTCTAACATTATTGCTCTAAAAGTTGATATGCAAAAATACAACATCCATTTCTCTATAATAGATAGTATAAACCCCAAAAGTATAACGCTGTATACCAGATGCAACTTTAATTCATAAGCTACTGCATCAGGCATATGATGGAAGAGGTTGTCAGAGAGCACAAGGAACGAGTACAGAGTGAAACCCTATAGTCTGATAAGTACAATACTGTCACTACTAGTAGCATTTGACAGTTTTTTTTATTAATATAAGCTAGAGTTCTGGATTTGCCAAGCTCTGTCTGAATTTGTGTTGGCTTGTTTGCGGTTTGTTTTAGCTTGCTTAATTGTAACAACTGTCTAATGACCAGGTGGCTAAATCATAAATTGCCTCGTTTTTGCTTAGTTTTCTACAATTGGGTGCCCTAACACCTCTTGTTAGTAATTTTGATATAAATGCTAAAAACCACGTAGTTAGTCTTTGTGGACCATAACCCTAGAATAATGAAGCTGAGTAAAGGAGCAGGGGTATGGGATGTTAGCAGAGGCTTCAAACATCTGGGTGTAGGATGATATGGGAAGTCCAAGGGCTGTCAATGACTCTACAGTGCTCAGTTAGTGGCAGTAACACAAGTTTAGGAAATGGGTGAAAACGCATTTCAGGGATTATGAAAAGCGCAAATATAAAACATCTAATATTTCTAGCATGCACCATATATAGTAAAGTAAGATGTAAAACAAAGTTGCGGACTGACAAAGAAAGAGCAAAGTGTAAAGAAATTTAGAAAAGACACAAAAATGACCTCAAGTAAACTCAGCCTGAAGATTAAAAAAAACCAAAAACAAGAAACCAACCAACCAGAAAGACCCACAATGTTGACACGGTGCTTCTGTTGGCAAAAAGAATGTAGACCACCCCATCATTAACATCACACTCCTTTTGGGGAAGAGCTCAGGATGACGCCAACCTGATATTCTCCCCAATGTAGCTAAACCTACCAACTTCAGGATTTAGAGGAATAGTGAGGGTGTGAACATAACACCAGAGCAAAGACTTTCTTGAACAACAATTTTAACTGCAGCATTGCTAGTTGTATGTTATGTTTGTTTGTATCAAAATTAGGTAATTTTGGACTGCCAGTCCTAATTTGCTCTACCTGGACTAACAGTGTAAATTTTTGCTGCATGTCTATTGCACAGTTAAAAATTTTAATCCAACTAACAACAAATTCTCAGTTTTACATATAAGGGTGTTTCTTATTTGTTCATAACATGATTTTGAGTATAGTAGGGGGGAGAGTTTAGAAAAGACACTTGCAAAATAAAGAGAAAAATCAGAGATAATTAGTAGAAATAATAAAAAGATTAATCAGAAGAAAAAAAAATCTGCATTATGTGACGCTAATGGAAATACATGATTTTTAACTGTACAGGTATGACCTGTTTCATTCAGGTAACTTTTTCAGTATGTTGTGAAGGGACATGCAGAATTTGTTCCTTGCCACCTGAGCTTCAATCATGAACCAGGCCTAGTCCAAACCGTCCAATACATGAATGTAATGCAAATTCTGTATCAACATTAGTTTAAACAGCAGCTGTTTCCTTATAAGGTATTTGCTTCTTTGCACTCATACAAATAATCTTTTCTTCTACTTTTATTTTTCACTTATTCTTAATACTGGACCTTACTCTGCCCTATTAAAAACAAGGTTTGTATAAATCAGTTAAAATCAGTGGACTATGGAAGTTTTAAAACCATGTTTGATGTACATATGACTGTGACATTCAGTGTATATATCTACAGTTTCTAACGTGCTGTGTTCCAATTAAAAGTATTTTGCTGGACATTCTCTGATTTCTTTCAGAAAATATTTTGATGTAAGCAAGAAAAAAAAACATCTTTTCAGACAGCTAAATAAAACTCTTTGTTCTTGTTCTAAGAAATCTTATATAATTATATATTCATTAAGATCTCTGGCAAACACACAGATTAAATTCCATCCCAGCAGCAAAGTAGTCTAAAGTAACTATTTTAAAGTACAACTAGACTGTGAGTAGTTATTGTACAAAGTGTTTATGCTGAAACAAAAATATTTGTTATAACTTGCAAATTTAAGTTTCACAACCTGGAATGCTTATTCTGAGCAATGACAAATTGAGTAAATTAATTATGGATAAGTCTATTAATACAAAACAATATAGCCTATTTTTTCTAATTTTAGATGTATTTAGAATATCACTCTGGGTCAGTGAACAGAAAAAAAAGTCATCTTTCATCTCTGTGGTCTCTTTCATTTCTGTACTTCAAAGGTATGACTAAGAATAGCTGTTATTATTGTTAATCTACCTTTCATCATGGAAATTAAAATATGCTGTAAAACGGTGTTTTAAAATATGTGAACTAAACGTTTTTTTGTTTTTTTTTTCTTAAAGCAAAATAGAATCTTACTTGGGATTATATTAGTATGTGATACCAAAAACACATTACCATGTATATAAGGATTAATTACCCACATTTTAGATGTTTTCCACAATCTCCAATAAGGAGATTTAGATATTAATCTGCTAAAGGAATAGAAAAATCAGAAACTGGTTAAAATAATGTATGTTATAAAGTATATACATCTAATTTCACTACTCATTTTTTTAATTAGTGTATAGTAACTTAGTATGTTAATAAAATATAGTATTTCCTTTTATTGTCTTCTTTAATGTTCCTGAATTCATCTATCTTAAATTTGTTCTGGTTTCTCTGCCAGTTATATTTCATAAGTGATTTTCTACATATACATTTGTGGTGCTGTTTTTAGATAAAAAACTATGTGTACATTTTATACTGATATTTGGCTGTCCAGGTTATGGCTTTATACATTCAAAATACCATATCAAGTAACTGCACAATAATATTTATACACTTTCTTCTCTGTGTTTAAAGTCATTAAATTCTGTGAGGATATGTGCACAAGTACAAATTGAATGCCTGCTGATTTCAGAAATTAAAGTGCACAGTAAATTATATCTTCAAAGGTATTTGATTTTTATGTATGCCTACCTAAACTGAACTTCAGCGTTTTCAAAATAAATGTCTGAAAATGTAACATTTCAAAGTAATTTTCAACATCAAGCAGCTTCAGTCATAGTTCTACAATATAACCAGGTTGATATTTTAACTGTTGTCTCCCCATTCAGAATGTCTGGGAAGCCATGGGTTTATTTTCATAACATATTTTAATGTTTTATTCATGTTTGGGGATGAAGTTGTAAAAAAGTCAAATGGCAATTATTTCAATATTGATTTTTAAAAGTCTGTAATTATTTATAAGGTAAAAACTATGGCTTACTGCAGCCCAAAAAGGATAACAAAGGGAATTAAATATTTTGTGAGAATTCTGAAACAAATACGGGTGAAATAAACTTAGAAAACAGCAGAGCCCTGATAAACAGTTTTCCACCTAGTATGATGAAAACTTGGCTTAAAATAGAAAACTGGGTTCTGTAAAATTACAGTCTTTAACACAAGAAGCTCATTATCATCATGGACAGACCTATCATCATCCAACAGATGCACTGCAGAGCACAGCTCAGCCAAGATGGTGGTGCTTTGGGGAAAAGGTAGTTAAGAAAGGGTAAAAATTCCGTGCAGGCAGTGAGGGGTGAGGAAAAAAAGTGAGTATGTTTAACACATTACTAGTATGTTAGCCAAGGAAATGCAGAACACAACTCAAAGTGACTTCATTTGTATAAGAATTAGGTCTAGAAACTGAGTATGGCACCTCTTTGGACCACTAGCTCCAGGTACTATGTGAGACAGAGTTTGTTAGGAGAGATAACAACTTCTATTAACATTTTGTGCAATACATGAAAAAAACCCCTCTCTCCTGTAAAACTCAGCATGACTGAAAATTCGGAAAGGGAGTCTCAAACATCTCATAACTTTTGTTTGCATATTCTGATTTATTTTTGAGATAACAGTGGCAAAAAAATGGTAAGCATCCAAGTAAACCATTGGTTTAAAGACAGCTTCTGCAGTTCCTAATCAGGACGTTAGCTGCATGCTGTATGATGTAGGTTGCACACCGGAAGTTCAATTAACTTTCTTTCCTTTCTGAAGTCCATTAGTACCATAAATATTCCTATATCTGCAAATTAATCCTCCTAGATAGAGGCATGGAATAGAGGCTGTGTTCTCTATAACATAAGAAAGACATTGAACAAAAGGGAACGGCTTTAAGCTGCAACAGGGTAGGTTTAGACTGGACATTAGGAAAAAATTCTTCACAGAAAAAGTGGTCAGATACTGGAATGGGCTGTCCGGAGGTGGTTGAGTCACCATCCCTGAATGTGTTTAAGACTCGTTTAGATGTGGTGTTAAGGGATATGGTGTAGGGGATAACTTTGTAGAGTGGGGTTGATGGTTGGACTCGATGATCCCAAGGGTCTTTTCCGACCTAAATGATTCTATGATTCTACATTCCTGATTGCATGCACTTTGGCTTTTTGTGGGATAAGGATACAGATTTGACATTTTCCAAATTCGAAAATGATCATTCCTTCAAAAGAAGAATTTGTAAATTTCTACAAGCCTCAGAAAACTATCAGTTTCCATCCGGAGAGTGAGAACTCTCCACCCTCCAATGATTTCTAGCACTTCCATCATAAATAGTATGGCCCCACGGACAGTTTCTGTTAGACTTATTTAGAATGCTGTGGAAAAGAAACCAACTGTTTTGAGTACAGTATCAATGAAAACTCAAAGAACTAATCTAAACTACAGCACCACCAAGGACAGAAGCTCAGTTATTGCTGTCCTGTAGAGAAGCAACAGTTCATAATCTACCTTCAGAGTAATGCATGTTGTTCCTTTCACATGTAGTACACCAGTGAGATGATCCATCCTAGGCAGAGTCTATTGCATGAGAAATCAGACAGATGTCCTGACTTCGTCTCTTTCTTTCACGACACTGCTGTCGTGTTGCCTTTTCTAAGTGGCTTCTCTGAAAACAGTGTTGAACGCCGGTTAGATGTTTCTTGGTCTCAACCCTTAGCAGACATTGCTGGCGAAAAGAAAAAAAAAATGAGCTACTTATCCATCTGAGGGAAGATGACTCATCCAGGGAAAATTACAGGGGACGATGATCAGGGATAACATATTTTACATTTACTGCCTATTATCTAAAGCCAGGGAGGATAACTATTAGGTGAAGCCCAAGTAATAGCTGAATCTTTGCAATGGAAACTGTCAATAACATGCCTTTTATATCCAGTTTCATTAATAAATCTGGACAAAGATAGTTTTACTAAAACCACTTGAATAACGTCTGCTAAGTACTAAGAGATTTTGGCCACTCAGACAATCATGTCATTTTTCTAAGTAACAATTTAACAGTCATATTGCATTGCAGAGAGTATTTCGGGGTTTGTTTTTGGTTTAGGTTTTTCTTTTATCAATGTGTTACTTCTATTTCCTTTCAGTTTATGTTTGGGTAGCTAGTGTTATAGACAAAAATACAGTACAATATGAATTTAAAATATAATGTGTAAATATTTGTAAACTGCATACTTTACCCTAAAATCCATAAATGTATTTCTCTTTGGAAGTTAGAGATATTTATTTTCAACTTGAAACTTTGCTTGACCCACACTGTTTGGACTGAATGTTTCAATAATGCCTGATGCAAGTTGTATGAAAATGACCCTGACAAGTACATGATTTCATTTTGTTCACATTAAGTCCTTATTTTGCACTTTTCTTTTTAATCCCTCAGAACAATCCCTGTATCTGGTTATAATTCCTACCAGTGGGACACAACATAGGCAAAAGGGTCTTTACTTGTGAATTCTGGTGCTTGATTCGTGTATAAATTTTTTGCAAAGTATTTGTGTGAGTGTGAAGAAGTAAATTTTGAATACTGCACAAAATATGTACTTTACAGGTCTTAGTTTCTTTAGAACTGATACCTCAAACAATATGAGTGTAGCTTAGTGAGGAAAAAGATAAATATATTCTATATTTTCTGGTCTTTGTATTTCTATTGAGACTGAAAGACCAATTTATCTGTAACACTCTGCTAGATTTAAGAATTTTGAACGTTCCTTAAGAATCACAATATTTGATTGCTCTCTGGGCAATTAAAACTAGGCATCAAGAGTTCAGTTCTGATAATGGATCTGTTTGACAAAAATTCAATAAACAATAATAGTAATCAATTACATGCAAATAAAATGCAAACCGTTACCAAAGTAGAACATATCAATGGAATTTTAATATGATTTATTAATCATTGAATGCAGTTATGTAGTTATTTTTGTTGTAAATGTTACATGACATCCTTGAGAACTTTTTAATAACACGCATCATTGATCAGGGTGTGTCCCGATGCATGGGAACGAAAATACAGACAAACCACATCACTATCTTTGAGCGTTGGTTACCTATGGCAGGTGTTACAGAGGAAGATCCAAGATAATATGTAAGGAGCAAAGATGCCATAATATAACAGGAATGGAAAAAAAAAAAAAAGGGAAGAAATAAAAGCTAAATTTGGGAAAATTTATTCCTGAATCTGTAAGATTTGTAATTGGTTCATTACCAGAGACATGAAAGTTTGCAGACCTAATATTATTTTTTTTTAATTTCTTTACAGTAATTCTACGTATTCCTTTTATGTAAATGCATTGCCTTTTCTTTAGCATTGAGATACCTTGCATTTTATTATGTGTTATGCACAATATTTCACTTTTGAGTACAGGTGCATCACTTGTTTGTATAATATCCTTAAATATTCTGGACAACAATCGGATTTATCAGCAGAAGTGTTTATGAAAAACTTAATTTTGAGAAAAAGATGTGGAAATATATATCTGGAAAGATACTTTGGTCTGTTGAGTCAAACTTTTTGCAGTATTCATCTTTAATGTATGTACTGAGGAAATAAATTGTAATTAAGAGTGAGATTAATCTTACCTATTTGTAGCTATATAGAAGCTACACTGGCAGCGCATACTAGTCATTCAATTACCTACCGAAGCACCTGCAGGAAGTGATTCAACCATCCTCTCTTCATTATTTGTGTTTAGAGTAAATGTTACTTTTTGCAAGATGCCCCTTTCCATTGACTATAAAGGACATCTAGATAAATTGCTTGCATTCTGTGCCTAAGTTTCAGACAGCATCTTGGTGGATGAATGTCACTTTACTCATCTAATCAATATTAAACATTCTCAATTACTATGTATTTATGAACTAATGCTTGATACCGTCAGATGCTTTGAAACTTAAGCATGCTGACAGGAAAGTCTGTAAGGGTGTGAAATTTTCAGTTTTTGCCAGAATGCTTGTCAAAGTTGTGGTACCATCACATAAATTACCTTATAAAAATAAGAGCAAACCAATTGAACTGTATTTTTTTGTATAGTTCTAACTTCTACACAATAAACTTAACAAAAAAAATCATATACAAGGCTTTTTTCATTCAAAATTCAGGAAAATTTATATTCATATCTTTCTAGTCTATATCTGTTTGAGAATACAGATATGCAATAATTTTATGAACTAAATATGTGATCTGGACAGTACACTAAAGCTATTTTTGTATTTGATGTAGGACTTAAATTATAAATTAAAAAAAAAAATTAGCTTGATAAAAGCCTGTGGGGAAGAAAAACAAAATAAAATAAAAAGCCAGCACTACTAGTACCAGATCAGCATTCTCTGAAACACTGATGAAAAGTCACAAGGTATGATGAGTTGACCCTGGCAAACAGCTAAACACCTACCCAGCCTCTCAATCACTCCCCTCTCTCTCTAGACAGAGAGAAAATAGAAGGATGGAGAGAAAAGTTGTGTATTGAGATGACAGTAAAATAGGAAAATCAAAAGCTGCACGTGCAAAGAAAAACAAGGCATTCATTCACTATGTCCCATCGGCAGGCAGAGACTTAGCCACTTCCTGGAAAGCAGAACCTCGACACTTGTAATGTTTGCTTGAGAAAAGAAACAGCATAACTATGAATGTCCTGCCTTCCTCCTCCTTTCCCAGAGCTTTTATTGCTGAGCATGATGTCATATGGTATGGAATATTCCTTTGGTCAGTTGGGGTCAATTGTCTCAGTTATGCCCCTCCCAACTTCTTCCCCAGCCCACTCACTGGGCAGGGGGGAAGGGAGACCCTTGATACCGAGCATGCATTGTTTAGCAATAGCCAAAACACTAGTGTTCTACCAACTCTGTTTTAGCCACAAATGCAAAGCACAACACATTATGAGCTGTTATTGAAGAAAGTTAATTCCATCACAGTCAGATTCAGTATGGAAAGCAATGGAGAAAATGCAAGATCTATATACTACATTCAAAAAAGGACTGAGAACCTGAATTTTGAATGAAAAATTAGAATTTAAAGGTGGCTTTCTGTGTGTGAAAACATGAGAGAGTTAAAGAAGCTATAGTACATTACAGCCTTACAAGCAAGCTATGGACACGTTGAGAACGTCCGGCAGAAAGCTGATGGAAACTAGACTGATATCTGTGCCCTGTAATTTATTTTAAATATATTTTTCCTTTAAACTGATGCTTTTTGTTTGGTAAAAAATGAATCTTTTCCTTAGAAAGACAGCCTGTTAATTTGTTATGTGTCATTGCTCCGAGGGGAAGAGGAGGACTAAGACCTGAAAAGGTATATATATATTTAAAGCAAGAACCATGAATGGCAGAGGGAAAGCTGCCACTCAGGGTACAGTATCCCACTGAAAACGCTCGAGCAATTCTGCTACAAAGTGAGGACAAAGACTGCGTGAGATCTGAGAAATGTTTTTCATTAGGGTCATGCAAAGTCAGACCTGTGGTTAATATGGGCCATATTTGTATGTATTCTGGAAAGTATAGCAGTTTAACACTTAACACTTAAAAGTTTAACACTTAAAAAAGAAAGAAGAACATGACTAAACAGTGAATACTGGTCATTGCTTCTAATGCATACGCAGAAATTTGTTCTGAAAACTAGTTTTTTGTTTTAAAAAATTCTTTTAAAAAGAGTGACCAAGCCAAAATCCCAGCTGATATCAATGTAGTTAACCTTAAGCTAATTATTGCCTCATTTTTTCATTTTGATATGGAGTCTGATTATGAATGATTTGTGATTATAAAAAAACCTTTATTTATGCATATAATATGTCCATAACTAAACAGCATAAGTGTTGAGGCTTATTCTTAGACCAGAAATTATTCAATAATATTGTGCATCACACACTTTCAAAATTATTCTACAATAATTGTATGATTTTCATGTGGAATTCAAGAGATAAAATGTATCAAACAAGTATTCACTTCAAACTACTCTGTTATGTGTAATTTAAACACTAGAGGAACAATTAGTGAAAATTAACTCTGTAGCTTTTAAAATAAAAATAGCTTTTCCCCTTTCATACTTTTGTCATTTAAATAACCTCAGTAAAAGACAAGTAGCAAAGAAAATACTATACAATATACATGTATTTTAAAATATTGATCTATGATACTGCATTAGAAGAAAATATATAGTATGATTTTTTGAAATATTGAATACCTTACATGTGAGTTCAAACTCAGTTATAAAGCAGTTTTCTCCTTGCTCCTAGAATTCAATGGGTTTATAATTTGACAAAAAGAAAGGGCTCTATTAATGTGATGTTTCATTTACTTGGCAAAAAAGTTGTGTTTTATCATTGTTCAGTACTGCTTTCATAATATATTTGAAAAAAAAAAAAAGTCTCACACAAACAAAAAAGCCCCCTTCAATTGTCTTTTGTATCTTTTAAAAAATATTGTTTCTGAAAAATACAATAAAAAAAAAAGTTAGAAACATATGATAATTAACACTGTATTGGCCTTCCAATAACATTTTGTTTTGAAGGCATGTAGTCACCACATCTTTTATTTCGTTTTTTCTCTACTCTGTTATCAAGAAAAAAACAGTGAATTTTTATTATTTTCCAAAGAATAGTCGTTATTAAACAGAATATTGAAGTACTGGAAAGTTAGTTTGAAGTTAGAAGAAGGTAGACACATAAAACCAGACTTTCTATACATTATTGTTAATAAAATTATTATTACTATTACCATTATTTTGATTTATGTGGCAATAAGAAAGTAATTAAAAAAAATTTAGGTGTTCTAAAACCAATTAAACTTTCAGTCCTAATGACGACCACAGAGTAGCACTAAGTACCCACATACAAGTAACATTAATTCAAACAGCCAATACACCAAATGAGGGGAAAAAAAAAATGTCCTTCACAAAGAACTGTAGCTTCAAATTTCTCCAGCAAAAATAGTTCGTACCCCAAATTGGTATTTAGCAGATGTAATTATACATTATGATAATAACACGTCAACTGAATCAGTATCAAAAAAAAAATAAAAAATGACTGAGGGCTAGATCTCCCTCAGGATTTGTGGTTTAGTTTATGAAGTCCTTACACTTCAAACAGAGATTTAAAAAACTCCTAGTCATATGTCACTAATTCACTACATAACTAAATCTTTGCTAGCAACACCTCCTAAAGTTTTTCAAACAAGTCTAGAACTTGCTAAATTACAGTGTCCAAGGTAAAATTTAACGGAGCTTTTAATCCACTAACATTGTGTTATTTACATTCTTTTGTCTCTTGGCCCTTTTCTGTATGCATTCTCCCTATATAGTTATGGGCATGATTCAGTAAATTAGCAGAGAATCTCACAAAGCCACTAAGCTCGGTTATAACTTGAACAAGAAATACTGAGGAAAGTGCTTATTTTGAGGTGTTCAGAGATATTTGTTTGGGGAACCTAACCGGAACCCAGTCAAGAAAATTACATATTTAATCTGAAACAATGGGGTATTGTAATTAAAGGAATTAGCTAAGAAGGTTCTGGTTTCGTACTATACAACATCTCACCCACTGAACACACAGAAAGGAAATGTGAGATCAGTGAAAGATTAAAATTTATGAACAGTTTTATCTCTTTATAGAATTTCCTAACCATCAGGTTATTATTAGAAGGTATGCATGGGGATGGAGGTGTCTTCACCAAAACTGTTTGTTCAAACAGTGGAAACATTAGTTGTTTATGTCGTAGTTCTCATGCTGCTCTGCTGGGATAGAAGTCTAGGGAGAGAGGGAAGCTACTGTTGTATCTCAAAATATATTAAAAAAAAACAACTTACTTTTTCCTGTCTTAAAATAACAGTATCAAAACAGCAATACATTCAAACAAAACACAATATTTCTTCCCTCTTTTTAATTTGAATGTGCACCCCAAGAATGAAAAAACCTTCATAGTATGCCAAGACCTGAAGTAACTTTGTTTTTTGACATTTGTAACCGGCTGATAAAATAATTCAATCAAAGTATTCTGGGAAAGGAGTTAAACAATTGGCTCTGAACTCATCTCCGTAGCAATATTTTAGCAAATGCAATTTGCTCTTGATTACCTCATTCCATTTCCTTGCATTGGTGTTTGGAGACAAAATCTTATTTCCCTTTCATTTATGCTCTTATTTTCATTTCTTCTCCCACAACTTCAGCATCAACAGAGTCAACTAGTATGCAAGGAAACCAGGCAAGTCTTAAGGGCAGTGAAAAATGATTTGACATACAGAATAACCACAACTTAGAAGATGATATATTCATTACTTTCTGTCATCTGTTGGTTCTTCTGCTGTCAGGAAGAAATGACCCTCAATTATGGACATCTGTGGGAATTTTACTTTCCAGTAAAAGTTGAAATTCTGTCTCCAGAATTGTCCCTGTCTATACCCCTGCTACTTTTTGAAGCACTATGAAACATAGTAGCAGGAAAAATATAAATAGTAGCTTGATAAAGTATTGGAATAGGTGAAATGGAAGGTGTGAAAAGCCTAAATAAAAACTGGCAGCCTTTTGTTCCTTTAAAACAGAGAAGAATATGTTTGCTCCCATGCTACTTGTTACAGCTAGCCAGCAGCCTGACAAGATTTTATAGTGGATCTCTTGAAAACATACCAACATAGATTTTCATTAAAACATTGTGTCTCCACTGGCATCACTTTTGAGATATGAACAGTTTATCAAATACAGTTCAATTCATAGCGAGAGGGCACTAAACATAATAAAGTAGTGAAAAAGTTCTTTCACTTTAATGTGAAGATGTGTTCCAGAATCCTAAGGAATAAAAAAGGTAATTTTTCAGTTTTACAAATACTGATTGTTTTTTGCTTCCTAAGTTGAATATCTATACTATGCCTTCTCCAAACACCTTCATGGGATACTGAAAACATATGAATTTAATCCAGTGATCTCATTCATTGTTAAGCCAATTAATGCAGTGTACCAAACACATTTTCTCACCAGTATTGTAACATATCCTGTAACCTTTAATTATCATATTTGCCTACCTATTTCTGAAATCTAGTAAAACATACAGTAATCACTCATATCTAATGAGAGTAATTCATAAAGCTGTACATGAAAAAACTGTAAATGATCTAACACACTCATTGCTCATACTTAGAATGATGTGCCTTGATAACAAATCATAAAAGAATTGAAATTACTTTACTGGGAATTTTGGACCAATCTGAAAGACAGCAAAACATGGCAATATTGTTCTTTCAGACTAACATAGTTTTAAGAAACCTTGGAGCCTACTTTAAATTTTGAACTTGTGGACAAATGATAATAGGTACAGCTTTAGCTGTAATGTGGGTGGCTGTGTCCCACATCTATCAAAATCACTGTAATACTCTAACTGATATTTATTTGATTGAGATAAGAAAAAATTCCCATCTGTGACATATCTCTAACAGTCTATCAAAAAAAGAATTAATGAATTATTTTTTAATTCCTTGAATGGTGTAAAAATAATAGGATACACTATTTTAAAGTTGTTCCCTGGGACAGGGAACTACTGGAGCGAGTCCAGCGTAGGGCAACCAAGATGATATGGGACTGGAGCACCTCCCTTATGAGGAAAGGCTGAAAGAGCTGGGACTCTTTAGCCTGGAGAAGAGAAGGTTGAGGGGGGACCTGATTAATGTTTACAAGTATCTAAAGGGTGGGTTTAAGGAGGACGGAGCCAGGCTCTTTTCAATGGTTCCCAGCGACAGGACAAGGGGCAATGGGCACAAGCTAGAACATAGGAAGTTCCGTTCAAATACACGGAAAAACTTCTTTATGGTGAGGGTGACAGAGCACTGGAAGAGGCTGCCCAGGGAGGTTGTGGAGTCCCCTTCTCTGGAGATTTTCAAGACCCGCCTGGATGCAGCCCTGAGGGATGTGCTTTAGGCAATCCTGCTCTAGCAGGGGAGTTGGACTAGATGATCTCTAGAGGTCCCTTCCAACTCTGAAGATTCCGTGATTCCGTGATTCCGTGAAAGTGTAAACCTATGGCCCTAAAGCTCCTGCTCAAATTCTGACCCTTTATGTATTGTAGTTTGAGTTCCCAAATGATTATAGAGTAACAAAGATAACAATCCTTATCATTGGGAAAGAAGGAGAAAAAAAAAAAAAAAGAAAAACTAAGCTGTATAAAAGACTTAGAGAGTTTATTTTAGTGAGTCAAAAAAGAATCCTGAAACATGCTGATAATCAGAAACATCCAAAACAACACTAAGGACACCTTGAAGATTGAAAAGCTAAACAAGATCTCAATACAAATTGATGGACTGGATCTGACAAAGGGCTAAATAAGCAGAAAAACAAAGCAAGAAGTAGCCAGTTTAGCATCCAAGGGATCTATGTATGAATTGTCCGAAATTTCAAGCTTCCATTTAAGCCTGAGCAATATAATTACCAGAATTCTGCGTAAAGTAAGAGGAAAAAATCAGTGATATTTGAATATCTGCAGAATCTAAGTCTAAATATCCCTATTTCACCTGATGTTATAGGGAATTATCTTGGGCAATACAGGGCATATCTTTTCTGTTTTGGATGTGTTAATCACAGAAGATCATGATCTGTTTAATTGTCAAACAGTCAAACAGCAAACTCATCAAAGAACACCTGAGAAAATGGGAATCTGAAGTAGAATAACAAATAACAAATGTAGCCAACGCAATGTTGGTTTGGATGTATGAAATTACCACCTGTTCACATAAATTTTTTTCCAACATATACCCTTATACCCTGGAAACGTTACATGAAATTTTAAGTTATTATAGTTCTGCATCCTTTGCCACTATTTGTAGAGTAAATATTACTGGGTCGGGGGTGGATGGATCGTGAGGAAACCAAACGAATAAAACAAACATACAAAAGACCTAAAACAAATTCAACAAAAAAAAATCCCACAAAACCACCTTTTCTAAAATTAGGATAATTTAACATGTATGAAGAAGTCTTGCTTTCACCAGGACTGGGAGTCTTTGCAGTGAGATATTTTTATTACTTTAATGAGGCATCTGCAGAATAAATCATATAGAATCTATACATTGCTGAGTTTATATTAGTTAATCATTCTCTATGCAATCTATGAAAAGCTGCTACTGGTACTCAAATATACACATAATGCTAGACCTAGAGAAATAATTTTGCACAGGAATTTGAATCATGCTGATACCCACATGATTTGTCAGCAAGGCCAAGTCTTTGGATCCACCTCAAAGACCTCTGCTTCTTGAACTAAAAAAAGAACTGATGACAGTTGCAAACCACCTCACAAGCTTGCTCCTGCTTCAGTCCTTGCTATTCTGACCCCCTTTCATGCCTTTTGTTTCTGACCACTGTTTTTCTTCTCAGTCTATCCCTCTGCACTTTACACTGAAGGTTATTTCTATTTTCCAATTTTTCATTCATAATCAGAGATCCTAATTGCTGTTCCCTTCCAAAAGGTATGTCCCAGACTACTTGCTAAACTAGCATAATTTGATTTCTATTTCCCACATCTCTTTGCATTAAAAATTTTTTTCATGTCATTCTTCTAAAACTTGCTTAATACCTGCCTGCCTCCTGCCTATTCCTTCTTAAACCTCTCTTAGTTACTGCTTTTGAGTTCTGGTTTCTATTTCATTCTTCAGTCTGACTCTAAAGATTTTGTGGCCTGGATGTGAATGATATATAGTTCTCTAGAGAAGTTGTGAAGTCACTGAGAACATATGCATACAGAATCAAATAGTCTGTTGACACAAGAGAACAGATGCAGAAATATGCACCCAAGCAAATAAAAGTTTATGTCAGAACCCTCCTGCTGTCTTTTGTGTTGCCATAAATATTTTTGAACTATAAAGTAACTCACATCATTACTCTGCATATGGAATTGTAAGAAGTTCATTACCAAAAATAAACAGATACTTTCAATATTCCATTCAAATTCCATTTGGGTAGTCAGTCACTTTTTCTCCACTTGCTTGTCTTATATAAATGATGAGGTGATAAAGTAACTATGACAATCTAAAATAACTGTGAAGTTGCTATTGAACAATTACTGTAACTCTTACTGAGGTTTAATCCTAACTCAAGAAGAGACCTTCTCCTATATTCTGGAGGTGTGGAATTGTGGAATATGTTGCAAATATTTTTCAAAAGGAAAAATAAATGAAGGGGACATTCAGTCACCTAAATGTAGGGGACTAGCACAACCTGAGTTGCCCTACAGCATCCCCCTTGGCCTCCAGTTGCTTCTCCAAAAGTACAGGTATCTCTCTTCGATCCTGTGTTACATCTGCCAGGGTGGCTGTCCTAGATTTGTGAAGATATTCTAAATGGCACTAGATAGGTACCATGCACTCAGTTGCATGCTGGCAACCGAATCACTACCAAATTACCCATTCAGTATTTGTTAGATAGAGACGATTTATACAAAACTTAAATAAATGCCCAATTAGCCACACCGTATACCTCTTGTGTAGTCCTCAGAGTGGAATTCCATACAGAGAGCTGCCTGTGGTATTGTATTCTCGAAAGAGTTATAAAATTATGGTTTTGTCTTCTTGCCATGGAAATATATGTAGTCAAACCCATTTGATCAGTTAGATTGATTAAACACTCAATCAGACAAAATCACACGTTCTTCTATGAACATTGGCTTAATTCTTGCAGGAGAATAGAATAGAATAAAATAGAATAGAATAGAATAGAATTTCTTGGAAGGAACCTACAACAATCATCTAGTCCAGCTGCCTGACCAATTCAGGGCTGACCAAAAGTTAAAGCATGCTATTAAGGGCATTGTCCAAATGCCTCTAAAACACTGACAGGCTTCGGGCATCAACCACCTCTCTAGGAAGCCTGTTCCGATGTTTGACCACCCTCGTGGTAAAGAAAAGCTTCCTAATGTCTAGTCTAAACCTTCCCTAGTGAAACTTTGAGCCATTCCCATGTATTCTGTCACTGGATACCAGGGAGAAGAGATCAGCATCTTCTCCACTTCCCCTCCTCAGGAAGCTGTAGAGAGCAACGAGGTCGCCCCCCAGCCTCCTTTTCTCCAAACTACACAAACCCAAAGTCCTTAGCTGCTCCTCATAGGACATGCCTTCCAGCCCTTTCACCAGCTTTGTTGCCCTCCTCTGGATGCATTAGGGTACCTTCACATCCTTCTTAAATTGTGGGCCCACTGTAAGCCTCACCAACGCTTACAGTGGAATAATCTCCTCTTTTGACTAGATGGTTACTGTGTGTTTGATGCACCTCAGGATGCAGTTTGCCCTCTTGGCCGTCACAGCACACTGCTGACTCAACCAGCACCCCCAGATCCCTTTCTGCAGGGCTGCTCTCCAGCTACTTCTCCCCCAGTTTATACTTTTCCTCAGCATTACTCCATCCCAGGTTCAGATTCTGGCATTTGGACTAGTTAAATTTCATCCCATTAGTCACTGCCCAATGCTCCAATCTATTTAGGTCCCTCTGCAAGGCCTCTTGTCCCTCAAGAGAGTCAAAAGCACCTCTCAGTTTGGTATCATCAGCAAACTTGTTAATTGTGCATCCAACTCTTGCATGCAGATTGTTGATAAATATGTTACTAGAATTGGCCCTAGAATTGAACCCTGAGCAACGCCACTGATGATAGGTGACCAGCCAGATGTAGCCCCATTCACTACTACCCTTTGAACTCTGACATTCAGCCATTTTTTCACCTAGTCCACCATGAACCCACCCATCCCAGCATTGGACAACTTGTTCAGAATGGTGCTGTGAGGGACAGTATCAAAAGCCTTATTAAAGTCCAGAACAACTACATCCACTGCCTTCCCTTCATCCATTAGGTGCGTGACAGTATCATAGAAGGGTAATAAATTAGTTAGGACTTTCTTTTTGTGAACCTGTGTTGACATTATTCTTTAAATGCCTTTCAATAGTACCCAGATTTGTGTCACAAAATGTGATTGGGCTTCAATATCTATAAAGCATGTGAAAATATAAAGATTTAGATATAAATGGTAATAGAGATGAAAATCATACTTTTAGCTAGCTAGCTAGCAGCTCGTTGATCTATCTAGTTCCTATCTATAAATAAAATATGATTGACACTTGAAAATTGAATTCTTCATAACTGAAATAATTGCCAACAACTTATTTCTCTTCTAAGATATATATTAACACCATCTGGCTTGCAGAGTTTTTTGATTCTGATGGCATCAACTATTCTGGGTGTTAAAGATGAGTGTAGCTTTAAGTGAGTAGCTATATCCCTTTATTTTAGGAAGTATGTAAAAAAAAATATTAAAATATCTCCAGATAGATAGAGTGTTCTTATCAGAAATAAGCAACAAAATAGCTTTCGTGTTGTTGCATGAATATCTATCTTACGTACCTTTCAGATGATCACAAGTATTTATATATTAATGGACACCTACAAACTAGCATACTGTTGAGTTTTGAAAATGGATATTCTCTGTCATATTTTGCAATAAGTTACAAATGAAATAGTTATACATAAGATTCTTGGGAATGCTGCCAAAAAAAAAAAAAAGTAAGACTTCTAAAAGCAGGTGTAGTACAATGGGCAATTACATAATAAAGATACCAACTTTTTTGAAACATGTTGGCTGGGGGTTGATTGGGGTGTATAACACTAGACTGAACAGGTGGAGTCTTCATCAAGTAAACACTACACCACCATATGATAAATATTCATAATGTCTTTACAATTGTTTCCTACTTAATGTTACACACAGTATTTGAAAGCAAGTTTGAATGTCATTGTTTGTCTTATTTTTGGGAAGAAAACCTTTATGTCCAGATTAATATATAAAACCGCTTAAAAAAAAGAAACAAAAAAACACTGACATGTTGAAGAATGTATACCTGTAAAATAGGAGACAGAAAATATTTACCTAAAGCCTTTTAGGTATTTGGGTTTTTTTGGTATTTTGTTGTGTTGTTTTTTTTTTTTTTAAATTTATGGTAAAATCCATGAGTGCTTGCTGTTACAGCTGATGAAGGACAGACATGATAAGATGGTAGAACCATCTGTTACTTAATAAAACAGCATAGAGGTGTCAAGAAGTAATTCTGGATAACCACATATTCCTGTAGAAACAAAAAACTTATATTACTACTGTAGAAACGAAGGACAATGACTCTTAAATCTTTGTGAAAGATTGCTTGTGTGTTCACTCCTTTCAGATAACATTACCTGCCTTTGTTTCCCCTCCTCTCCTCTCTAGCATTCCTTTTTTGCCATTTTTCAGTTTCATTCAGGTAGCACTGATATGAATAGTGTTAGAAAACAGTCAGTAATTTCAACAGGAGAACAGACAGACATTAACAGACCTGTAGGTCAGGTGACAGACAAGTACTTTGGATATACTGAAGAAGACACAAACAGGGAATGATCAGAGAGACAGAACACTGTCTCTGTGAAAATACACAAGCAAGAAAATCTAAAGAATTTCAAGGCATAAAGTAGCAATGGTGAACATTCTTCCCTTCTCTTTTCCTCATAACACTTTTAAATTATTTTTTCCTATTAAAATGTTACATTTTATAGTCATGCATCAAATAATTTCAGATTACTTAAAGCTAGTATCAGTACCTTTCCAAATACGCATTTCTGGTATATCGCATGTTGACTACACAGGACTGGGAAAAAGACTGCTGGTTTCTTCTTGCTGTTTTTTGGTTTTCTTTTTCCCCCTGTAATCAAATTGATATCCCTTAGAAAGTTTTAACTTCTTAAAAAAAGATACACTGTCTACAGTAGCCATGAGAATTACAGAGACATAAAGTTTGCATAAAGATTAAGTCATCCCTGTTGCTTTACACTGAATTTAATTTGTTGTACTCAGAGACCATAGGAAGACAAATGGGAACAACTTGATCTTTTCCTTAGAGACAGATTCAATGAACAGTTTTTGATCAGTTTAGCAATACACTGCCTAAAAGCTAAATCTCAGCTTCAGAAGAATTGTTCCTATTGCTGCACATGCTGCCTCAGTTCTCTAAATGTTAAGGTGTGAACATTTGTACACTTAGACAGTGGTTACACATTTAGACTGTGGTTCACAGGAACCAGACTACTTAATAATACCCTATAAAAATGTCATAGAGGAGTATTTATGGAGACTCTTAGGTAGATTTAACCACTTAACTTAAAATTGCAGTTACACACATCTGTAAATTTTGACTCAGAACTAAAAAACTCCTTGTGTCATCTCTACCCGTATGACTTTAATCATCTAGACTGCTGCTTTTTCTCAAAGCAGAAAATTCATCTGTATTTATCACTGCTGTGTCAGTCCAGCAGCTTCTGTGATATGGGTTGCAGGCCTCTTACAACCTTTGAGCCACAACTATCTGTTTATGATGACAATACAAGCCACACATGGTAATGTATTTGTACATATCTTTGAAGACTGAAATACCCACACCTACATCACAAGTCTAAACACAGAAACTTATATCAGCCTGGTGATGGTGGGGAATGGAGTGGAGTGCCTGAAAGAACTTCTTAAATCTCATATTTGGTGCATTTTATGTATTAACTTCTGGCTAAAAAACAATTAATTAATCAAGTCCAATAAGAGTAAGAGAGACCATCTGGATCCAAATTTCTCATATTTTATCGCTGTGAACTAAAATCAGATTCCTTAGAGAAATGCCTTAGACTTTGTCTCTGTTAGACAAATGAGAGATGGATTAAGGTTGTCATCCTTTGCTTATTCTATACTTAGGATGAAAAATGCTTTTCAACAGTGTTCAAGGAGAACTATTCCCTGGAAAATTAACCAAAGTTCATGACTATAATTTGCTATAAAACACTCTGTGAATTCATTTTGGAGGGCTTATAATCAGTAAAGGCCATATCTTGCTGCCCTTCTTTGCAATAAAAGCACCTGCTCGGAAAATTGACCCGGTAAATTTGCAGAAGAAAAACACTAAGAAGTATTAGATATGGTGCAATATTCCGTCATGTAATTTTCTCTCTGTCACTTTCTTTTGTAGCTTCTGTACCTTCTGTAGTGGGCCACTCTAGCTTTCATAGAAGTCCTGATGTTCCAGTAAATTATATCTGGTTCCTTGAAGATATACTATATCAGGTGCTGAAAATACTTTGTGGACCAAGATATCTGTTGGTCAGGGCTGAAGAGCTAAAATACTAGAATATATTCAGAATTAGAAATTAGGCAAAATTAAATTGTGGAGTGACACTATGATTTCCATCTCCTTAGAAAAAATATTTCTTCTAAATTTCATTTACCAGCTATCGGGATAGCAATATAATAAAAATAGGACAATATGTGTAATGCCATACAGGCTTTTTCTGAAGATTATCTATAGCACCTTTCAGCTTTATAAGTTCAATGTGTGAAATAAATTGTTTCTTTGCATTTCCAATACCTTTGTGGAACTAATACCTTTATGAGTTCAGAAGTTTACTTTACAGTAAACAGACCAAACAGATTAAAAGATCTTTAGAGATACTATTGATATATAATAAGCGGGTTTAATTAGCTAACTTTGCCACAATACATTCTATGAAACAGAACTTCAGAAGTCTATGACACAAATAACATGTAAACAAGATTTATATATGAAATATTTAAAAATATATAGGTTTGGTGTACAACAGGATAATATTATCTATTACTTCTGATTACTGAACCACCTGACAGTCAATAGAAAGGAATTATTCATATGCATAGGCATTCAAGTAATCAAACCGGAATATTGTGGGACTGTTTAAAAGTTTTACATGAGGAAGCTGAATCTCTATATCTTGGAAGTTCAGTCATGCTGTGGACATGTGTATGCATAGTAGGAGGTATCCAAAACCTTTTGGAACTAAAATAGTTTCACAGGCTTGAATGTTTCAATGTAGCACTACCAAGTGACTTTGGCTCAGTTTTGATTAGGAAATTGTTTGTGATCTGTGAGAAAGTTCAGGCAATGCACCATATGAAAAGTTTAAACACATTATTGAGATGGTAATAGTTCGCAGGTCAAGAATTCAAGAGAGAAAATACAGACAAGAAAAGGTATAAATCCCTTTGAAAAAAGTAGAGAATCAGAAAATGGCATCCCAACAACACTGAAGATTAGCATATTCAAGGATAAGGGGAAGGTAATCCTTCTCACGGTTGACGACCAGCTGCCCAAAAAAGATTCAAGTGGTTAGCTTGTGCGTAGCCTTGTAACATCCTGATCATAGATACCTTCTGTACATACTATTCAGCAAACAATCATTGTGTGATTCTAAGTTGTCTCTGTTTTCTTGTAGAATAGGAAGAGATATCTAAATAAAAGTAACCCAGTGAATGAGAGTTACAAGGTCCCTGAATTTTGACCTGAAGAGAAGTGTCATGTCACATTTACACTATTGAACACTAACTGCCTCCAGAGCAGGTTAGCTGCATCTAGTGTATATAGAAAACAGCTCTTTGTATCCTTGACAAATATACATTTCTGTGACATGAATCTTCTCATTCTAGGGTAGACTTAGAATGAAAAATAGCCTACATGAATCTCACTCTATTTTTCTCACTGACTAAAAAGAGACTATGTGTGTGGTATTCAGTTGCCTAAATGTATGTTTACAGTGTCTTATATGACCTAAGATTTCTGAAATACCTACACATGGCTAGGAGACATGAAGTAGACTCAGTGGAAGAGGCATCCAATTGTAAAACAGCAGTTTCAGTCTACATGTGATTTCCTATGACTTCTAAGAAGGCTTCATAGGTCTATGATCATGCAACTGAATCCCAGCGTAATTTATGTTTAAACTAAAATGTAAATATCTACGTTTCTCATGTCTTAGATTAGACAAAGGAAATCCAACTTCTGGTACCCACCAGACAGAACAGTAGATTTTAAAATTTAGTAAGATTTTAAAAATGTGCATGTCTGCAGAAGATACGAACAAACACCAAAGATGTGTGCATTGCTGTGCAGATGTGTGATATGACTTAGTCTTTAAAATCAGGATAATTCTTTGATATACAAAATTTGAGACAAGATGACAGAACCATGTTTAAGAAAGTAACCTGTGCTGAAGTGATCACTGTAAAATAGCCCCAGAAGTTAGAGACAGGCTGATTTGAATGAGATGCTGCTGACAATTTTATGTGAAAAATAATATTATGATTATTATTGTAAATTTCCCACTAGGGGACAAAGACTTTCATTTGTTATGTTTTTCTGTGAATGCATGAGAACAATCACATCAAACATTGCAAGGAAACAGAACAGCTTGACCCAGCACTCTCTGAAGTAATTTACCTAAATGTGGACTGAATTGGAACTGGACTAATTACTCAATGAACACAAAGTAGGTCATTGCCAAGTAGTTAATGATTGAAGAAGCCCTTTAAAGGAAGAAAATCCTCACAAGGGTGAAATACATGGGAATTTTCCCATTTGCAGGTTTAAAAGGCCTAAAATTCATCTAGTAGCTACACAAGAGCGTAGTAAAATAAAAAGTTTGTGAAGTTTTAGTAAAAATGTTAACTCATTATTGTTTCTTATTGCCATAATATTTTTAAACTACTATCTATTTTTGTCCTTAAGGAATGATACCACATGAAGCCAAATATTCTTATTGAAAATAAGTTAAAATAATTATAATCATCATCTGCCTGATGAGAAAGCAGTTTTGTGTAGTTTTAGCCAAAACTACTTTATGTTTGGTAAAAAAAATATATTACCTCTGTTATCAGCATGGGTTGATTTTCAAGAATTCAGACAAGTATAATGAAGAGGAGCAGATGGACTTTGTACTTTTGTGTTTCAGAGACTGTTGAAATTCTGTACATATCACAAATACAGAACACTTAAAAGTCTCACTAACATTTTACTGTATTTAATTTGTATACTGAGAATTCAATGTTAAAAACATATCACAACTCCTACTAAAAATAAATAAAATAAAACTGTTCTTATAATATCTTTAACCAAAACTCATCAACCTAATTTACTTATGATACTACTATATTGAAAATATATGTTTTCAGAATGAATTTAAAAATACAGCATGTGTGTGAGGAAAAAAAAAAAGATTACATTTTTCACTTTAAACAAAAAAAAAGTTATGGAAAAAATCTGCAACCATTTGGGACTGTTTCTCTCCCCAAAATCTCTTTAATTCTTTCCTGTTTGTTTGTTTGTTTTACCCATGAGTGAAATGCTGGAATCACGGGAGCTTACCTATACCTACAAAAAACTTATTTTACTTGGCAGGTAGAGCACTTCTGAGCCATGTTCATTTTGAACACTCTCAGAGTAAAATAAGAATTCCTTCCTGGTGTTCTGGTTTTGGGGCTAGTTCTATAACAAGTTTGTTGAAAGGATGATACTTTATTTTTTCCTTTGTTCAAACTAAAAAGGAAATATCACTGATTACTGCTTAATGAGGGAGTCCAGTACCATTAGTATGTGTCAGGCCTGTTTGAATGCGTTATGAATATAACATATCCAAAAACAAAGAAGAAGAATCTTATTTCTTAAATCCAGACAGCACCGAATTTTGGCTAAACCCTTAAAAGATGGTCGACATTTACAAATACAAAAATCTCAGGCAATGAAGGAGTACTTGAAAGTACACAGCTTAAATATTTCCACTACCACGTACAAACAATGATTTTCAGGATCGTATTTTTTTTAAGTTAGATGCCACAATTCTGCTTATACTAGGTATTATTGTTTTATTTTGCTTCCATACACAGGGTTTAAACTTGTAATATATCACAATGTGTTGGCATAATGAACAGATATATGACATATTAATAATAATATATATTCAGTAGAAACATTTATGTGTTTTGTACAAGGATTTGATATCCTCATAACCTAGTTATTCAAATTCACGCAGGCAAAGGTTCAAAACCTGTTAATTTGGGTGATTATAAAGCAGTCATTCTGAAATAAAAAAAAAACAGTCTACCAATACTCTTGTTGAGAACTGATGTTGTAAATTCCTGATATGCAGTCAAAAAGAGTTGCTCATGGAGTTGAAATAATTTTGTACATACAATATTTGTGCAAGAATAATGCAAAAAATGTGCAGGTATCAATAAATTTTTCATAATTGTTACTAGGAAGACAGGTTAGAAATACTAAAGAGTAAAACAGACAATTTGGCAACAAGTTAGGCATCCAAATTTCAATTTTTCATACTTTAAAATGGGCAGGTTTTTTCCTACAAACTATGAATGTGTTTTATCTTCATATAAATCACAAATTAACTTAGCTAAATATACGTTGCAGTGAGAAAAGGTAAAGTTTCACACCACTCAGATTCTGTTCGGGCTTCTGAAAGGCACTTTGAACTAAATGAAGCTCAGTCAATGTGTTTCACATGATTAAAAGGATAAGCACAGTCATTAACAAAACTGACTAATGGACTAGAGGGTTCTAAAACTCCCAAATGCCATCATGATGAAATGAAGGCATTTTCTTATTAATTTTCCTGCATAGACCTTAGTTGGAGAACCAGGAATCTGTTATTACTTTGGAACTTCCCAGGCTGTGTAATGTCATGGGTGCAGAGAGATATCGCTTATCCTATGGCTAGAATTCTTGTCTTTTGCGTTCTAGCTATAATATAAAGGTAACCTCTTTCATATTTCACAAGTTAAGATGTAGATTTACATTTAGTTTTGTGGTGTTGTTTCAGGTTAATCCCACTACTTCAGTTATCAGTTAAAGTAAATTCAATGTACATTGCATTGAATTTCTTCAAGGAATAAACAAAAAAGGTAAATTGCAGGTGTGCTCTACCTAGATAACGCTCTTCTTCTTTGATGCATTAAAGGATATTGTTATTTATCTAGTACATAATTTCCCAGTTACATAAGGTTCTGTAGAATATAATTTCAGTCTCCTATGCAGACTCTTTTTCTGAAGTTGAAATATTTAACGCATGTTGCTGGGTTAAATATTACAGTTTAATAGTAACAGGTAAGCATCAACCATTTAATTTTATATATATATGTATATATATATTTTTTTTTTCTAGAAGAAATAGCTATACTGACACCAGATTCTTGTAGCGCTTATATGAGAGAGTATGATTGTTTTATCAAACTAACAAATACATTAAATAAGGAAAAAGTTCATTAATCCTGAAGTGAAACTTTGCATTTTTAGGAGCAAAGACTGCAAAGTATTTTCCCATTTACTTAATCTATTTTCCTACTACACAGATTTTGTAGGTGAGAAGTAACTTCCTTGTTACCAAGTTATCCTTATCGGTTACAATTCACTGTAGTTACACAATACACACACACACAAAAAAAAAAAAAAAAAGAGAAAGAACTATCCATAAAATGCATTGAAATTAAAAAACAAACAAACAAACAAACAAACAAACAAAAACACAAAACAACTAAAACCAACCAATAAAAACTAAAATTCCTGAAGTGTCAACACAGGTAGTCTGCACATCTCCAGAACTGGACAAGTAGTAATAATAATGTCAAGAAGTTCACCACCTCAGTCACAAGAATAAACAGGTAATATTCACCAAACAAACATTCCTCTGTCTACCATACCTGAGAGAGGTTATTAGATCATGTTATTAAAGCATGTTTAACAAGCTATTTCAGAACACAAAGCTAGGGCATGAAAGTGGTGCTATTTTAGCTATTTTAGAAGGAGCAATTCATGAGATGCTGGAGAAATAGGTTAAAAATCCCACCTCTGCTAAGGTGACTATAGTACACAATTTCTACATTTCAGGAAGATGTAGCAGTCCCATGATTTTCGACTAATCTGGGACAGAGTTTTCTCTCAAGAATTTCCATTTCGCATGCAGTAATTAAATATACATAGATCCAGAGTGAGATCCCAGCTAGAGGGGAGAAATATCCCAATGAATATATGTCTATTTTATTCAAAATGGAATGAAATCCTCAGACATTTCAGAAAACAATATATTTTTAAAGTGCTCTATTCCCATTGTTTCCTCAATCATTTTTAAGTTCTCTGCTCACAAGGTTATTGTAGCTAGGATACAAGGATGTGATCATATTTTTAGTATAGCCTTTTTTTTACAGAAAAATAACTTGCTTACATACTTATTTCCAGAAGATGAATCAAAGAAACTATTGTTAAAACACAGAACTTAGTGTCTATGTTCAGAAGAGCAGTCTAAAAACTAATGTCCCTACAAAGCTTATGTGAACAAAAGCCTGTAGTCACACAGGTACAGATGTCCTGAAGCAGAGGTGCTAATCATCTAAACTATTTCCAACTACAGCTGTTGAGAACTAGAAACATGATGTCATTCGTCTTACCCAGTTTTAGAGGTGTACAAGGTAGATGCCAACACTCAAGCTAGTTATCTACTCAAAAAGAAACCCCAAAAGTCACATGAACAATGTATTGGAAATGCTTATTTATTTGCATTGACTAGCTTAAGTGAGATGTCTAAAACCTACACATAAGATGTTAAGCAAGTTGAATTTTATTCTGAGGGTCCCAATTTCTACATCTTTTGAAAGGCTTAATTTTCTAGACATCTTAAAAGAACACCTCATGCTGAGAGGATTTGTCAAAACAAAGTTAGAGAAGATGATGTTCCTAACATTGTCTAGTAATCTGAGCTTTATGTCAGGAAGTGATCTACAGAAAATCAAGCAAAATGAAACATGAGTTGACAGCCTACTGCTTAAGTCATTCTACTGATTGTAGAATCTTTATTCATTCACCATGTTCTGTTTTATTCTAAAATGGGGGTGGACAGTTGTATTTTTTAAAGTTTGAAGACTTTCCCAGGAGGAGGCAAATGTTTCCTCTTTCCTTAGCTTATATGGGTGAATACGAATAAAAGGCCTGGATTTTATCGGCTTCTTTCCGCCTCCACATTGAAGCTTCCTGACATGCTAATTTTCAGCTTAGGCATTCTCAGTAGTTGAATTTTTCTCCACCCTGCCCCCTTCCTCACTCTGTACTCCACTTTATTTTTATATTGGTACCCAAAGAAATGGGTTGGCATTGCTGTAGTACAGAAACACACTTCAGGCATTTCAGAATTCTGAGTTCCCAGATCTGGGGATCTAAGAGTAAGTGTGCAACATTGAATATTCAACCGAATGTGAAGGAGGAATTTTTCATTCTGATTATTAAAATATTTTAAAAAATATTTTTATTTTGGCCTTCAGTCTCTAAAAAAGCAGATATGAAAACTTTGACTAAGCATTGTCTTGTTCCTCAGGCAGTCATTACTACTATACTCAGATTTTTAGCTGTGGTGAACCAGTTCCTGGGTTCTTCACTTGTTCCGTCAATAGGTACTCTAGTCAAAGATTCATTGAATCATGGAGTCATAGAACAGTTAGAGTTGGAAAGGACCTTAAAGATTATCTTATTTCAAACTCCTGCCATGGGCAGGGACACTTTCCACTAGACCAGGCTGCTCAAAGCCCCATCCAACCTGACTTTGAACACGTCCAGCGAGGAGGCAGCCACAACTTCTCTGGGCAACCTGTTCCACTGCCTCACCACCCTCATAGTAAAGAATGTTTTCCTAATATTTAATCTAACTCTACCCTCTTTCACTTTAAAATCATTGCCCCTCATCCTATCACTACACGCCTTGATAAAGAGTTCTTCCCCATCATTCCTATAGGCCCCCTTTAGGTACTGGAAGGTTGCTATAGTGTCTCCCCAGTGCCTTCTATTCTCCAGGCTGAACAACCCCAACTCTCTCAGCCTGTCTTCATAGAGAGGTACTCTAGCCCTCTGGTCATCTTCGTGGCCCTCCTCTGGACCCACTGCAACAGGTCCATGTCCTTTTTATCTTGGGGGCTCCAGAGTTGGATGCAGTACTTCAGGTCTCAGGAAAGCAGAGTAGAGGGATAGAATCACCTCAGTCTGCTGGCCATGCTTCTTTTGATGCAGCCCAAGATAAAGTTGGCTTTCTGGGCTGCAAGTGCACATTGATGGTTCATGTTGAGCTTCTCATCAACCAACACCTCCAAGTCCTCCTCCTCGGGGCTGTTCTCAATCCATTCTCCACCCAGTCTTTATTTGTGCTTGGGATCTCCCCAACCTATTTGCAGGACCTTGCACTTGGCCTTCTTGAACTTCACAAGGTTTACACAGGGCCACCTCTCAAGCCTCTCAAGGTCCCTCTGGATGGCATCCCTTCCCTACAGCTTGTTGACTGCACAACGCAGCTCGGTGTTGTCAGCAAACTTGTTGAGGGGGCACTCAATCACACTATCCATGTCGCCGACAAAGATGCTAAACAACGCATGTCCTAGTACTGACCCATGAGGAACACCACTTGTAACTGATCTCCAGTCGGATATCAAGCCACTGACCGCAACTCTTTGAGTGTGACTATACAGCCAATTCATTATCCACTGAATGGTCCATCAATCGAATCCACGTCTCTCCAATTTAGAGACAAGGATGTAGTGTGGAACAATGACAGACACTTCCCAAAGGTCCAGGTAGATGTTGTCAATTGCTCTTCCCTTATCCACCAATGCTGTAATCTCATAGTAGAAGGTCACCAAATTTGTCAGGCATTATTTGCCATTACTGAAGCTATGTTGTCTGTCACCAATCACCTCCTTATTTTCCATGTGCCTTATCAGAGTTTCCAGGAGGATCTGCCCCATGATCTTGCCAGGCAGAGGGGTGGAACTGACCAGCCGGTAGTTTTCTGGGTCTTCCTTTTTTCACTTTTTAAAAATGGGGTTATGTTTCCCCTTTTCCAGTCAGTGGGAGCTTCAGCGGGCTGCCACAACTTCTCAAATATGATGGATAGTGGCTTAGCAAGTTCCCTCAGGACCCACGGATAAATTTCATCAGGTCCCATAGACTTGTGTGCTTTCAGCTTCCTTAGATGAAATAGTCATAACAATTTGATAGTAATGAGCATAATTTGATGAAAACAGTGCAACTTTTGTGGCATGAGGTTTTAATTCAAAGCAGGGACATATTTGGAAAGAGATATATCTACTCACTCATGGCCATGGATTGATATAAATTAGCAGCCTCTTTTTTGAATAATAATAAAAATACTCAGTACTTGATAAGAATAGTTCATACTTAAAGCACCAAACAAACATAAACTTGTTAATTAATTGCAGTAGAGCCAATAAATGGTCTAGGCTATATCATCATGGCAAATTAATTAGATCATTAAAATAATGTTGAAGATATTCTAAAGTTAGAGTCAGTAAACCAAGACAATTTTAAAGGGAAAGGAATTTAAATATCGTAGTCTGTCACTGAGTTGTTTCCTTATTTCAGAAGAAGGTCAGAATAAAGCTATTGCAGGAACATTTCTATTGATGTAAAAAATGGCAATGAGGGTTGAGAAAATATAAGATTGCTTCCAATGTACGGTGCTGGCAGGTTTAATTTTTGACAGTATATTACATGGGAAACATATCCCAACTTTAATTTATTTTGAAAGAGGAGAGGAGCTGAAACATACACATTTTATTCATAAGATTATACATATAGAAGGGGTATTTTTCAGTAGTTCTATTCATGTACAGTAGCTTGACATTACATATTTGTTATATAAAGTGCCTAAACTGTTCCAAAAGCAGACACAATATTTCAGGGCTCTCACAGCAACCAAGTACTCGCTAAGGTACAGAGCTCGACACAGTGCAGGTCTATGAATCTTGTAATATTTTCTCTCTAGTGTTGTAATATGACTCAGCAATCAGTTCTCCTGAAATAAGCTAATGATAAGCCACAGCTATCACTATTGTTTGTAAACAAAAAAGAAGAGAAAGGAAGACAGATAAAACAAAGGGAAGGGGGAAGGAGAGGGAAAAAGGGAGGGAGAAAGGGGAAAAGGAAGGGAGGAAGGGAGGGAAGGAGGGAAGGGAGGGCAGGGGAGAGGAGAGAGGGGGAGAGAGGGAGCATTATAGTGAGATTACAGATTTCTTACTGTTTAGAACCAATTAAAGATAAAGAACTGAAGTCACCGAAAAGTTAAAACAGGCAACAACACAAGAAGTTATAGAAACTGTAAGAGAAGAAGCAAAAAGGAAGACAGCAACTCAAAAAAGATCAAGAATCAGCCTGTTCCATGGCAAAACTGCTAGTAGGCAGATAGGAGCACACAGTGGAGTTACCAGAGAGAAAGGATACCCACTATGAGAGGTATATATTTATAATGATTTTTAATAACTTATATAGATTAATAGCTTATACAGACAACATCATATAACTCAAACAATGAAGCAGATACAGTTTTGTCAAAGCAGTATTTAGCTGTGAGATACACATAAGACAACTATGGTTATGGTAGTAAAAAAAATAAATGTAGCAATATATAGTCACAGTAGCTAGTAGTAGCGTAGTGCTAAGATTATGTACTTCTGAATCCTGGAGTTCTCATAACATTTAAGGCCCACAAGACTCCTCTGTGATTCCCTGGAGTCCAGGAGGAAGGAAGGAAGGAAGGAAGGAAGGAAGGAAGGAAGGAAGGAAGGAAGGAAGGAAGGAAGGAAGGAAGGAAGGAAGGAAGGAAGGAAGGAAGGAAGGAAGGAAGGAAGGAAGGAAGGAAGGAAGGAAGGAAGGAAGGAGGGAAGGGCTACCAAGATGATTAGGGGAGTGGAACACCTCTCTTATGAAGAAAGGCTGAGGGATTTGGGTCTCTTCAGTCTGGAAAAAAGATGGCTGAGGGGGGACCTTATCAATGCTTATAAATACGTAAAGGGTGGGTGTCAGGAGGATGGGGCCAGGCTCTTTTCAGTGATGCCCAGGGACAGGACAAGAGGTAATGGGCACAAACTTGAGCATAGGAAGCTCCACCAAAACATGAGGAGGAACTTCTTTACTTTGAGGGTGGCAGAGCACTGGCACAGGCTGCCCAGAGAGGTGGTGGAGTCACCGTCTCTGGAGACATTCCAAACCCGCCTGGATGCATTCCTGTGCAACCCGCTCTAGGTGACCCTGCTCTGCCAGGGCTGGTGAACTAGATGATCACCAGAGGTCCCTTCTAACCACTACCATTCTGTGATTCTGTGAAGGCAAGCCATGCTGGGTCTGTTGATGAACGCTGTCTTCACCACTTGTGCTCTGCCTGCCCTGCTTAGATGCTGCAGGACTGTGTTGTGTCAGTGAGGGCATGGCCTGTGCTGGAGCTGTCTCCCCTCTTGGACCAGTCTCCTCCTGCAGCTCCCTGACACACTGGCATTTGACCCTGGTGATGAGGTTAAGACTGTCAGAGATTCTAGAGAAGACTGTTTTAGCATTTTCAGAGAAAAGTCAGTTTTACATTTTAGATACAAAAATATCATTTAGAATCAAAACTGCATATTTTCAAATTTTCTTTAAACTTTTAGACTTGATTTTATGTCTTCTGGGTTGTTTTTTTAAAGCAAGAAGGTTGATCTTAGTAAAAAACAAATGGAACATTTTATTTGATTAGGAGAAAAACTTCCAGTAACTTTGAAGGGCTTACTTTGGACTTTTGACTATCATGATATTGTACCATTGTTCAATATTCTCTGCATGTCAGCTTATTTCTGATCTTGTTTTAAAACAAATTTAGAAAACTTGCAAAACTGACCCAGCTGATACCAATTCCAACAGAAGTTGTCTCATTTAAATAGCATGTAAGCAAGCATTGTTTCTAAGATTGTACTTACAAAATGGTCATTAATATCCATATGTATATATATTGCATTTGTGAGTAATAACCAGAAAACCATGTAATAAGTAGTAGTTCTTTTTTCATTGTTACTGATAATTACATTGGCCTGTGTCCAAATGTCCTAGATGCAGTTCTCTGCATAATTTTTCCTATACCTAAAATTTCCAAAACTGAAATGGAGAAATGATGTGCCGGTTATGTTATGATCAGTAGTTAGTAGAAGGAAATCTAATAAAATACAGAATCTTAGTATATAAAATCAACATATTTACCCAGATTATCCAAAAATGTTCTTCTATGGTCTACCTAAGCTATAACCACTGATGGATTGTAAAACAGCATCAGTCAGAAAGTCACTAGTTTTGCTAAGGGGGCATACTCAGAAGAGAAACTGCAAGCCTCACCCTCCCCTCCATACAAAAGAGAAAATGAACTAAGTTGTGAAATGTGGAAGCAAACTGTTCCCCACAAATTGCCGTGCACAAAAGCTGTAGCTAGAAAGTCTAGGTAGACTTTTTTGAGTCTGCAGACTCAAAAAACCTGCTAAAGCTGCAAATTATATAACGTAGTAATTTCTACCTTTATTATTTATCACACAATCTCTTGGATGTCAGCAGGTTAGAATGAAAAGCTTATACAACAGTTTAATACTTTTTCTTTTTTTTCTTCCTGTTTGAAACTAGTCCCTCCTACAGTCCTGACTAATAACAGGAGTAATTAGAGATCCAGCAAGGAAACGAACCATGAGAAAGCCTGCTTTAAGACAGTGAACAAGAATACTGTCCTGCATAGGCAAAAGTATGAGTAATAGAGGACAGAATCTCAGATAGACTGTGTCTGGTGCCTTGCAGAAGGCATTATATTCAATGAGTTAATGATCTTGAGTAAGTTCTTACAGCTATATTTTGCCTTGTGCTTAAGGTTGACATACCCATAGGTTTGCATGAGTGACCACTGTGTAACTCCAGCAATATAACCGTAAGGAGGAACAAGCTGGAAGGCTCTGGGTATGTACTGCTGCTTGCTACAGTTCCTAGGTATGGGTAGCTAGTGATGGGCATTAAGAAAGAGATGGTAATCCTGCATGTCAAAACAAGTTGTATAGTTTTGCTTGCTATGCTAGATAAAAGGAGCCATGCTACTAAGAGTGAACCTCCCCACAGATGGGATATGAGTAGTCTGTCGTGGCTGTCCACTAGCAATCTGTCCAAGTGGAGTTCCAGCATCTGAAGGAGTGCAAGATTTACTCACTATCTATATTTCTCTTCCTATATCTATTGTGTTATTACCATTTAAGTGTTTTATTACACCATGTGCTGTTTTGCCTTTCTTACTGAGATCCAGAAAGAACCCTGCACCCCACCCCTACTTCCTAGTGCAGAACATAAACTTAGATGAGATCTTCTAGATAAGACTTCTTGCATGTCTTGCATATGACCTTCTCTGGCACCAAAATCTGCTGTTGAAGCTGGAACGTGTATTTCTGTGAGAGCAGGATTCCACCCAAAACTTTTTAAAGCTTCTATGGAGTTTGAAAAAGGAACTTAATCCCATCAAAGGTCAAATGCCTTGTTTTCTATGATAGTTATTCATGGTGGTTCTGATGTGGTTATTCATTTTTAGTTTTGGAGAAGTTGAAGATAACAAACTTTTCAGATGTAATGATTTAATGCTTATAAAAGCTACTCCAGAACATTTTTAGTAGGAATTACATGTCTATATGAGCAATGTACTGTAGGAATGGCATCTATGGGAAAACTGTTCTTCCAAAGCAAGGGAAATTTAAAAGGTTCCTAATTATTATTTAGTAATATCCAAACCATTTAACAATAAGCTTTCTGTGACTTAGGTAGATTTCAGGATAATGTAGTGTATATTTTTTGTCAGTCACTCATCATTTATTTGCGATTTCATCATTACTGAGAAATAAAGACATTTCAAATATAAAACAATATAACCTTCATACTTCACGATATTTTCCATATATATTTTGACAGACCTCCAGATATCATATGTAGAAACATTTCTTGCATCTAAATTATATAATTAATTTACTACAGCTCTTCCTTCATAAGGTAAACAAAGCACTTATGGAAGCTATGCGTGTGCGTAAATATTTTGCTGTGTGGAAATGTCTTTGTTATCCTCCATTATACAGAAACATAAATTGCTGTCAAAAATAGTAGTAGCCAACTGTTCCCTGAAAACCTAAGGAGTAAAGATAAAAAGGAAAAATGTATTGGATTTATGTGGGAAGGGTTTGGTAGTCGGGGGTTTACAGGAGTGGCTTCTGTGAGAAGATACCAGAAGCTTCCCTCATGTCCAACAGAGCCAGTGCCAGTCAGCAATGAGATAGATAGACCCACTGCTGGCCAAACCTGAGTCAGTCATTGATGGTGGCAGCACCTCTGCGATAACATATTTAAGGCAGGGAAAAAACCGATGTACAACAGCAGCCAGGAGAGAGGATTGAGAATATGTGAAAGAAACAACTCTGCAGACACCAAGGTCAGTGAAGAAGGAGGGGGATACACTCCAAGTGTTGGAACAGCCTGTGGTGAAAACAGTGGTGAAGCTGATTGTCCCCCTGCAACCAATAGAAGACCACGGTGAAGCATTTATACACTTGTAGCCTGTGAAGGACCCCATAGCACAGCAGGTGGATGTGCCTGAAAGAGGCTGTGACGCCATGGAGAGCGAACACTGGAGCAGGCTCCAGGAAGCACCTGTGGTCTTGTGGAGAGGAGCCCATGCTGGATCAGATCTTCTGCCAGGACTTGTGACCCCGTGGGGGACCCACACTGGAGTAGTCTCTTCCTGAAGGACTGCACCCTATGGAAGGGACCCACAGTGTAGCAGTTCATGAACTGTAGCCCATGGGAAAGACCCATGTCGGAGAAGTTCATGGAGGACTGTCTCCTGTGGGTGGGATCCCACCCTGGAGCAGGGGGAGACCATGAGGAAGCAGAGACAACAGGTGATGAACTGACTGCACTGGGCACCTGGCATCCAGCCAAGGTCAGCCCACTACAAAGAACCCTTAAACTAGTTAAACCAACCTTCAGTATTCCACAGGTAACAATATTGTAGAAGATATATGATGGAGACTACAGCAGCAATTTGTGTTTGGTATCAACTTCATAGTTAACATCTCATTTCTTGTAGCTATGAGGAATCTTAGACACTTTACACTGCTCTAATTCCATGTCATATACATCTCCTTTGCTTGTTTCTGCATTTTTTTTTGGTTTTGGCTTTGGTTTTTTGGGTTTGTTGTTGTTGTTGTTAAAATCTACAGAACATTTTAAAGTCACCTCTGCCCCAGGCACAAGTAGACACTGGTCTTCATCACTGCCTGGGCTGGTGAGGAAGTTTGCTCCTTTGCGTCAGGGAGTCCATGTGACTCTGTCTCCATAAAATAAAATTTCCAGTTCAGGTGTCATGGAGAAATTGGGCTGTGACTTCGACTTCAGTTTCCTTCAGTGTGTTAAATGGCATAGAGTAACTGAGATAAGGAATAACTTGGAGTATCTAGCGTCATTGATACATGACTGTAGCAAACCTCTGGGTATTGTAGACTGATCACCCTTATTAATCAGTAATTTTATATATATATTAAGCTGTTGCATTAAATTGCACAGTAGTGACTCTGTCATTACCTCAGTGTCTATCTATCTGAAGAAACACATTTTCTACCCCACCACAAGCATATATAAAAGAAGTCCGAACTCCAGAAATTACAGATGCATTAGATAATAAAAGTTTTATTTATTTACCTACTGTGTTTTACATATGCTTACATATGTAAACATACAGTTTACTGTGAAATATATGTTGTATTCTATAAAAATTTTGCTCAGCAGCAGAGAGGAAGGGGGAGAGAAAGGCATACTTTGACTGCTGCACTCTGCACAAGTAAATTTAACCTTCCTTGAGAGTAAATGAATGTGAAGAGCAAAAAGTGTGTGAAGCTGGCAAAAGCTTCCGAAGTTCAAAATGGGGAAGGAGAGAATGAGACAGTAATGAAGGAGGGAAATACTGAGACAGTAATGCACAGTCAATATGCAGAAATAATGGAAAGAGAGAAAGCAAAGAGAAAATTATATAAAAAGAAAGAAAACCTATTTTTTACACACTCTAAAGGAACTGTGTGGAGTTTACCACAGCCCAGGAAGTCATTAAGAATTACTGGGCTGAGAACAGGACTGAAAAATATGCTTTATCCTGCCAAGAACAGTATGGTGAACGAGAGATGAAACTCTTTCTAAACAATGTCTGTTGTTATCCTTTTGCTCTGAGTTTATTTATTTCTTGTGTTCAAAAAAAACTTAGCTTTAAACATTCAAAATTCTTTCAGTATATTTTATGGTGGTCTCGGGAAGAAAATATTGTAAGCACATCTGCCTCACAACTCTGGCCCATACAAGATTTCCTCATAACAAACAACAAATGACAATTAAAATCTGTGTGCAAATAATGTGAAAATAGAGAAACATGGAATATATTTTTCATTAATTAACTTCAGTGAAAAATTCAAGACTTTCTAATGCTAAGAATCACTGTATCCTTAGCAGATGTGAAAAAAAGTTACAAATACAACGCAAACCAATCAAGGTGTGTGGGAATATCAATGGTACTTTAAAAAATTATTTAGCCTGATAGTATTCTGACCATGGCAGCTACAATTTTTCATAATTTAAATAGTTTACTGATCTAAGGGGTCGTAAACAGCTGAAAGGAACTGTGAAATTGTGTACATATAATAATATATTCATATATAAAAATATTTGCATTAGTAAACATCTGAAAAACAAAACTACATATTATTTTGTGTGTCTGTGATTTAAAAATTAACAGAAGAAGAGAGACCTATTTTCTTTGTCCCAACAAAGAAACTGGACACACTAATAGTACATTTCCCCGTTGAACACCAAATGTTTCACATTTCACATAGCTTTTTGCTACATTTGGTACAGTAATCTCTATCAAGGGGTAAATTGACTTTCCTTTTACAGTTCATTAGCAGCTGCAATCCAGCCTATAGAGTTTGAATGAACTGGTTCTAGATTGTCTCTAAGTTCAGACATGAGTTCATTCAGCATTGCAAGGCACACTAAATAAAAAGAAATCTTTCCTTGAATTTTAATGCACAACTTTTGGCTTGTAACTATAATAAATTATTTTTTGTATTATTGCCGCGTCATTTAAACCTTTCATTTGCAAATGATTTGTGTTTTCAAATACATAAAATATCTATGCCCAAACAGTATCGTACAACAATTAACAGATTCTCAGGAGATCGAACAGGAATCTAATCCACATTATCCCTGTATTCACATTCTGGTAAGGATCATCCTAAACATTTGGCTGACTTTGAACAAGTACAAGCTTGACTTCTGAATTAACAAGCCAGGAGCCAAAGAACAGTGCACTTTTTTCTGTCTTTAAGATAAAATAATTTATTCTAAAATGATGTCGGTAGGCGCTTTGGAATGATCTAAAGCACTACTTAATGTGGATTTATGCATAGATGGATGTGAATTTCTTAATGTGTATCCTCTGCTAGAATTCAGTCTCTAATATGGTTACATTTGTCTTGTATATAACAACCAGTTTTGTGCTTTTCCTCAAAACTCCCATTGAATTATCTACACAAAAATGAGAGCGCTAGAGATGATGTTTTTTTTTTCACCTGATAAGAAGTTCTTGAACGGCAGTTCTGTCAGGATATAACCACTACAGTACAGTTAGCTGGCTCTTAAAATAGGGAAAGGAAAGGGCACCTGCCTGATAAATTTGCTCTTCTTTTCTAAGGGTTTGTATCTCTAGTAATGTAAGTACAAAAGAGAAGCTCAAACTCCAAGTGACTGAACTCAACAAAAGCTGAGACAGGAGTGTCTTGGTTCACTTTCACCTCCACAAATCATAGAATTATTGAGATTGGAGGGGAGGTCATCTGGTCCAACCAAAGCAGATCATACTGCTCAGGTCCTTATCCAATTAAGATTTGAGTGTTTCCAAGAATAGCCCATCCGCTGTCTCTCTACTAGACCACCTTCACGGTACACAATATTTCCTAGGATCTACCTGGAACTTGTGTTAACACATACTCACTACTGCTTGCCCTTTCACTGTGCACACTCAGTAACAGTCTATCTGTTATTTTAGTGCTTTTTGAATTGCATCAGCTTTCACAAGCAAGGTTTCACAGGCCTCTGTGCTTAGTGAAAGTGTTCAGGGAAGAGAAACAACAGCAGTGGATAGTGATCACATCAAGGATTACTTGAGAGAACTCATCTCTCCCAAGTCCATGGGACCTGACAGTTTATGTCCAAGCATGCTGGGAAAACTGTCTAATGTCCTTGTAAGGGCATCTTTGACAAGTTGTGGAGGCTGGGTAAAGTCCCTAACAACTGCACGAAAGCAAATGTTGCACCCATCATCATAAAAGACAAAAAGGTCAACCTAGGGAACTACATGCTAATCAGTCTCACTGTGTTCCGTGGGTAAATCGCTGACTGAGATCTCTTAGAATCCATTTCTGGGCACATGAAAAAGGAGGTGATTGAAAACAGCATGGATTTACTAAAAGTGAGTCATACCTGACCAACTTGATTGCCTCATGTAATAAAAAGATTGGATCTGTGGAGAGCTGGAGAAGAGTAGATGATATTTACTTGGACTTTAGCTAGACCTTTGAAACTGTCTCCCCACAGTATTCTTGTATCCAAAGTAGGACATAATAGTCAGGGCTCAGGTGGTAGTAGCGTTTAATAACTTACATTCCATATTTAGAGGACCGTAACGAATGGAGTAGTATGTAGGCATATCTTGGGACATGTTCTGCTTACTATCTCCATCAATGAAAAATGACACACTGCCATATCGTCAAGTTTGCAGATGGCACTAAACTGTGGAAGTGGATATTGAAGTTGGTCCATCTGTCATTCAGAAAGGCCTAGTCTTTATGGAGGAATGGGCCAATAGGAACTTTATGAAATCCAACAAGGACAAATGTAAAGTTCTACATCTGGGAAGGAATAAGCCCTTGCAAAGACATAGACAATAATTTTACGTGTGACATCAACATAAGCAGAGCCAGTAGACTGAAAGAAGTGATTATCACCTCACACTTACTACTTCCGGAATGCTTCACACAGCCCCAGTACAAAAAAGTTCTCCACAAGCTGGAGCAAGGTCAGCGGTAGGCCACTGAGATAGTTGGTGTTTGGAGTACTTGTGCTATGAGAATGAAGGAATGGTGCTTAGTGAGTCTAGAAAAGAGATGGTTTTGTGAGCATCTAACGGCAGCTCCCCACACTTATCTGGAGGTTACCAAGAAGAAGGAATGAGGCTTTTCACAAGAGTGTATAGTGAGAGGAAAAGAGATGGGGGGCATAAGTTGAAACAAGACAATGTCAGAGTGGGTATAAAAAAAAAACTTTCTCACTGCGAGGACAGTCAAGTAGTAGAGCAAGTTGCAGAGTGAGGTTACGTAGTCTCCATTCCTGTCAGGTTCTGTTCCTGGCTGGATTAGACCCTGAGTAACTTGCTCTAACCTCAACACTGACCCTGCTTGTTTAGGAAGTATTCAGTTTATATTGTTGTGTGGAGTGTTTCTGTCTCAGCTGCATTTTACTTCGTTGGACTTCATGAAGTTCCTGATAGGCCGTTTCTCTATTCTGTCAAGGACTATTGGAACAACAGCCCTTCCTTCTGGTGCATCAATTACTCTTCCTCCCTTTTGATACTATCCACGAATTCCCCCAAGGGAGTTTTCCTTCACATTATCTAGATGAAGACTCTAAACTTACTATTCCCAGTGTCAAGAAGGATTATGGATACCTTTGAGGAATATCAATCATTATTTGCCTCCATCTGAATTTTGTACTCTGATTACCACACTTTGAGCCTAACATCCAATTCTCTCATCTTATAACTCACCTGTCCAAACCATACCTCATCAGTTTATCTATAAGGATACCATGGAAGACAGTGTCAAAGGCCTTGTTAAAGTCAAGGCAAACAACATCACTGATCTCACATCATCTACCAAGCAAATAATTTCACCACAGAAAGCTAGCCAGTTAGTCAGGCATACTTTATGCTTGGTAAATCCACACTGTTATCCACCTTCTTGTTCGTCATGTGCTTGAAAATGATTTTTAGGAATTTTTTTCTTTATAACCTTCCTTGAAGCTGGGGTTATGTGAAACAGGCTGTTATTCTCCAAACCATTTTCTCTTCCTTGAAAATGGATGCTACGTTTGACTTTCAGGTTAGTAGAAATTTTCCCTGATCACCATGATCACCATGTCAAAATTGATAAAGGCTGACCTCAAAATGATATCAACTAGCTCCCTCAGCATCTTTAGATGTTTGTGTGATAGGCTCGCTTTGGCTGGCTGCCAGACCCCACCCAGCCACTCCCTTACTGTTCCTTCTCAACAGGATGGGGGAAGAAAATAATACGAAAAAGCTTCATATCTTTGTCCAATTCTTCCTTAATATTAAGCATCGGGTCCAGCAGACTGCTTCTAGTTATTGGTCACCTATATTAAGAAATTCTCCTAAACACATTCCAAAATTCTCCTGGAGTACTTGCAGCCAGCTGTACCACCCTTCCAACGGAAAGTTGCCCATGGTAACCGGGAACTGTGAGCATAAGATTCCTTACAGTTGTCTGACGATGGCTTAATCTTACCTTCCTTTCTTGACTACATAATAAGAGAATATGCCCACCATGATGTTATACATGTCAGTCTCTCCCATGATCTTCACCCATAAGTTCTCAGCTTGAGAAAAAACAAATCAGCTGATAACAAGAGACTGATAAATTGCACCTTATACATTTGGGTTTTATGATAGTTTCAGAGAGTAATCTGTAGAAAAAGCAGCTTATTCCTTGAAATAGGAATGTGATTAAGTCAAAGTTATGTATGTCAAATATTGATACAAAAATTCCTGATACCACTGGAGTTATAGATATACTTGAGCTTCATACATGAACAGCTGTTGTTAGAACCTGTAGTTGAAAAGAAGTGACAGGAACTCTAATAGTAGTAATGGGTTTCTCAGTTTGGAAAGAATGTCATCTAAATACTATACCTACAATTGAATTTAAATGTTTTGTTCTTAGTTCTGTCATATCAAAACTGAACTCAACAGAAATAATGTCCTTAAAGGTATGTATTATATTTTAGTAGTAAAAACAGATGGCCATTTTATTCAGTAGTTTGTAAGAGAAGAACTCTAAAGAAATAAATTTGGTTAAGCAGAAATGGTAATTAATAGTAGATTACATTAGGCATAATATTGACCATTTTTAGTATATTAACTTTTTTTACAAGTCTATAAATCAAAATATTTCACTCAGAATTGATAGGAGATTGAACAAATGACAGTTACCCTTACAGAGAGATATTTCAAACATTCTTACATTGTAATTTAGAACTTATTTAAAAGGTAATGGCTTTTCTCTGAAATTTTGCATTAAATAGGCCTTTAAAGAAATAATGACAGCACCAAAGAATGTATAAAAATTTCTTATTACTGTAGTTTTGCAAGTCTTTGCCACAGCAGAAGGGGTTTTACAGGCAAAATTTATTTGTGGTTACAGAAAAGAACGTGATTTTTGAGACTCAACTTGAAGGAAAAAGCTATTTTCAATATCTTCTGGACCTTTTAAATGTTCTGATAGAGGCAGAATGAGTAAGCATAAGTGATGTAGAGCTGGGAAAGAGTAGAACTCAGTGTAACATAAGCAGCTCTCCTGGGAGAAAAAGCACAAAGGAACAATGGAAGAAATTGCAGTTGATGGTAAAATTGGCTGAATTGTTTCACATTTTCACTTAGCTAAAATCTTGTTCTGCTTTCACTACTACCTTCTGGGGAGAAAAAAATAGTTTAAAGTGCTTTTTATGTATGGCAGGTATTTTGGGAAAAAATGTCTTTTCAACAAAAAAATGTCTTTTCAACAAAAAATACCTTTGTCTGTTTCCCACGTGGAAATAACCAGGATAAATTTACAGTACTGGTCTGACCTGGCCATAAATCTCCTGTATGTTATCCTAGACATTATTATGCTAAGTCTTCACCTCAACATGAGATTTTGCTCAAGAAGCTCATGACAGTTCTATGCTATTACAGAGTATTCATATTATCCACTTATGCCAGTCTATCAGTTAAGATACAATTTTCTCCCTTTCTCTTGAGGACAAAAACAAAAAACAAAAAAAAAGGAAAAATGAAAAACAACAAAAAAAGAAAGAACAAAGGATACATCTAATACTACAGAAGTTTTTCTTTGTGGGATGGGAAGCCCTGAAACTTTATTAAATCTTTAGAGGTCTGTTGATTTTAGGGTATTCTCAAAGTGCAGGAATGCATGCATGGGGTACTTAAAGCACCGCTGCATCACTGCATATTTTGAAGAGATGTATTATTAGTCCTGTAGCCCCTGAAGTACAATATAAAACCCATTTACTATAAAATCTGCAGAAATGAAATACTTTAACTTGGCTAATGAGAACATGCTAATAGTAGGAGCAAACCACAAAAAGGAGGCAGTTTAATATTGTGCCTGTAATAATTTGATTGTGTAGGCCCCATTTTATAGCCAAGATAACTTACATGTTTCAAGACACTATAATTATTATGAGACCTTTCTGCAATTAAAGTCTTTTCTGAAAGTCATTTCAAGGAGGCTTCACTCATTAAAACAGTCTCAAGCAGCTTCAGGCTCCTCTTTCACCCCCACTTGCTGTTTGCAGAGGAAAAGTATGTTACAAGGTCTAGTAATAACCATAATCTCCTGAGAGATGCAAATCAGCGAGATAGACCAAGGACTTGCATAAGTTCACAAAGTTCTATGAACCTGCAGCTGAGGTGTTATCGAACTGTAAAGGTTCGATGATCCATCACTTTCAAGAACCATACCCTATGCCTAACTATTACCTCAAAATAACTGTTTTATAACAGAATGTTATTGATTTAAAGAAAAAGTAAAATTAGCCCAAATGTGCATCCAAGAGCAAACACATTTGATAGGTTTTAGATTGAAATATCCTACTGAGCTAATTTCAATACTACTATATAGCTGAAGCCCAGAAAAATTATATTAAATGATGCAATTTTTGTTCAGTATCATTTATTATAGTTATATGTTTTTACTAGGCAATTACTGTTCTCCATTTATTTATTTATTTATTTATGATAGGTCCAACATTTAAAGGAGAAAATCCTAGTAAAACCTAAAAAAATAATGATTTTTTTTTCCTTTTATGTTTAATTAAGTTATTTTAAAAATAAGTTTCACATTTTTATACACATAATTTATTGTGTTTTTTCATAGGAATGATGTCTTAGAAAAATGTCAATATCGTTGTTTCTTAGAAACCTTTTTAACAAAAGCAAATTAAAAAAAAATATTTATGGATATTCAGATTTTAATATTGCCTTTTGTTGCAGTCATTTAATAATCTTCACATAGAATTTTCCTTTTCCATATTGTTTAATGGCTAGGGCTTTCATGGTCTGTGGGCACAGTTCCCTAGGCAATTTCACTTTCTCCAGTGCCCATCAATTTCAATTTAATCAGCACTGAACATGAGGCTTCTAAGTTACAGTTCCTAAGAGGCAAGGCACTAAATATGAAAATTGTAGCCAAATGCTTAAAAAAAAAATCACACACTGTCTCCCCCCAATATCATTTTGGATCATTTGGATAAATTGAAATTTCATACAATCATAGAATCGCCTAAGTTGGAAGGGACCTTTCAGATCATCTAGTCCAATCATCAACCTAACTCTGCAGTTTCTATAATGCCAAAAAGATTAAGCACTTTAAAATCAATATTTTTGTATATTTTCTGATATAATTTTTTAAAATCTCAAATTTTTGCCTCAGGTCATTTTAAAAGAAATGAAGACATATATAGAGACTAGACTATAGACTCATAGAAACATCCCTTCAGAAAAGTTTCTTAAAGCCTTATTTTTTCTTTGAAAATCAGTATTTTAAATATGGTTATATATTTATTTACAAACATCTTAATCAGCTTCTTTCTCCTCTGGGTCTATTTTTCTCATGAAACATTTGTGAATTATAAATCAAGCTGTAGCAGTTCAATACATTCTTCATTCCAAATGAAACCCTTTAAAAAGATCCCTACTTTTTTCTTCCTTTTAGCAGTCTTCTTGAATTGGAAAATTCCCTCTTCCTTCTTCCTAAAAAACCTCCTCACACAGAATCTTCTTTACTGCAAAATTAATTTTATAGCATCAAGTAGGGTGAAAATTTAAATTTTCTTCCCATGAAATAATTCTCATATTTTGGAAAGAAGTAAAAAAAAAAAACAAACCAAAATCAACCAATCGTTAGATAGATAGATAGACAGGCAGGCAGACAGACAGAAAAAAAAATTGCTTTTTCTATCTATTTTTTAAGTATTTTTAAAATTAAATGTCCATCAGGTTGTCTGCTTTATTTGGCTTACAATACCAAAGAAATCTATGTAACAAGGTTTGTGAAGGGGTTACAGGAGAACGAAAACAGCCGTAGCCTGTTTACACGAGGAGGAAGTTCACCAAATGCAGGAGATGGAGAAATACAGGGGAAAGAAGTGCACGGAGATGAGCGATCATGCATCTGAAAGAAAAATTGAGAATTAATCAGCTCATTCTTTTTCATTCAGCAATTCAGGATGAGAAAATGTTGTCAGAAAAATTTAACCAATCTCCTCTAACTATACCTTCACCTTTGTCCATTCAAAATACTGCACATCAGATTTTTTGATAACTAGATAGTAAAAAAGATGTAAAATATTATAGATATTTTAGTAATTTGCTTAATCTATTTGATACCCCAAATTAGAAAAAATGAACAGTTCAATACTACAAGCCAGCAATTACATTTAAGAGTGCTTATGTAATGCCAAAGTAGTCCCGATAATTAGGGAGAAAAGATGCAGACATCACAGGACACAGGCAGTACTATTTGGGAGATTACATCTCCCTTTTCTGTGCTGATACCTCCATGTCACACATCAAGACACAACTAAATTCATGTGTTTTGAAACACAAAAGATCAGTGAAGTTATAGCAAGGATTAATGTAGTCCAATTATTTTAAACTCAGGAAGTAAACTAATAAAATATAACCAATTACTTTTGCATTGAAATGTATTACATTTGGTTTGAAATTTTGCTATATTATTTAGTGACAAAGTAGAGTGGAACTCTCTGACTTGATATTCCTCTCACTGTGACAGGTATACATTTAAGTTCCTGAATAAGAACGATTTACAGAATCATAGAATCACAGAATGGTTCGGGTTGGAAGGGACCTTAAAGATCATCTAGTTCCAACCCCGCTGCCATGGGCAGGGACACCTCCCACTAGACCAGGCTGCTCAAAGCCACATCCAGCCTGGCCTTGAACACCTCCAGGGATGGGGCATCCACAGCTTCCCTGGGCAACCTGCTCCAGTGCCTCACCACCCTCACAGTAAAGAATTTCTTCCTGATATCCAATCTAAATCTACCCTCTTTCAGTTTGAAACCATTACCCTGTGTCCTATCATTACGCTCCCTGACAAAGAGTCCCTCCCCATTTTTTCTGTAGGCCCCCTTCAGGTACTGGAACGCTGCTATAAGGTCTCCTGAGAGCCTTCTCTTCTCCAGGATGAACAACCCCAACTCTCTCAGCCTGTCCTCATAGGAGAGGTGCTCCAGCCCTCTGATCATCTGTGTGGCCCTCAATTTATTTTAAAATAAAATAAAATAAAATAAAATAAAATAAAATAAAATAAAATAAAATAAAATAAAATAAAATAAAAATAAAATAAAATAAAATAAAATAAAATAAAATAAAATAAAATAAAATAAAATAAAATATAAAATAAAATAAAGTGTTCTTTCATTATGTTTTAGTAATAGCTTTAAAAAGTAATAATTTCATAAAATTACTGCAACAAAATTGTAATGGAATGACAGATAACATTTTTCTCTTCCAACGTATTTGGAGAATTCAGACAGGGAGTAGAGATCTCTTTCATTTTTCAATTATTTATATGTATTTGTTTCAGTGGACCTACTTTTGACATGTACTAGTCAGATATAAAAAATAACATCAATGTTAGTATATTTCTAACTCTGTGCTGCAGTGCCTAAAATAATATTTAAAATGTATTTACCTGCAAAAGCCTAAAAAGATAGTATTCCTAGATAAAAAATGACTTGAAAGAATCTGCAAAAAGAATATGAAGAACTATTTCTATTACTACCAGTGTTAAATAATGTTTTACATGAAAGAAACTAAAATAAACGTTATAAATTTTATTTATTAAATTATTTTGCTTTCTGATGGACACAGCATAGCCAACATAGATGAGAAGTGTGGTGAATTTATTTCTTTTCTGTGCAGTATCAGCAAGATAAGTTTGTTTTCAAACCTAGATCTGCCATGTGATCTGGCTTTCTCTACACAGGATCTTCGGAAAATTTTCTGAACGACCTTATACAATGGATTAGTTAAAGAGCATTACACATTGGATGTGAGCATTTTACCCTTATTAAAAATGTTTAGTTTACACTGTTTCCTAAGCGAAGCAAATAAAGCTCAGTGTCATTCCGACCTATTTTAGCTTCCAACCAAGGTATCTAAGTCTCTGTCTGTCCAGTCAACAGAGGCTCTATGGAACTTTTAAGACCCTTGAGCACTTGCCACACTCCTGATAAATTCTCTGACCATGGCCTGAATCCAGGTTGGGATAAAACCCAGTTTCATGCATCTTCTGCTTTGGCCTTCTTCCTTTTCATGGGAAGAAAACATGAATTCACTGGGCAAAAGAAAGCTGTGGTCTTTTTCAGTCTGAATTTGGACAAGAATTTACTACATAATTTAGTTATAGCCAGGAGGAAATAGATTTGGATTTAATTCATCTGAAGTAGAGATAAAAATTTAAACCTTTACCTCTGAGTTATTCACCCACACATCTCTCTAGTGTCAAGGGAGATATAATTTGTTATAAGAGAATTATTTTTCTTATCTTTAGGTATCTGAGAGCTCAGATAACTATGTCATGCAGGTACTTGGTTCTCTTGTTGGGTATAATTGAAATGTCATATGATTGGTCCTTCAGCATGTCTGACTTAAATGTGTAGGCTAGGGCAGATGGTTCTGTTCATAGGATTATTTAGGTGGGAAATATACCTATTAATGGCAGCTATTTTTTGCTTTATAGAAAATCTATAGTGATCATATGACAGTTAAACCTTTAGTTTAAAAGCATTAGTTAAGTTGAGGAAGTGAATTGTTCTAGAACAATCACATCTTAAAATCTTTTTTCTTAGTACTATTACCCTGGAGATTGTCTCTCTATATGTATAAATGTGAAGAGTTTTATACCAATATTTCCTTTAATTAAAAAAAAAAAAAAGCAGCAAGCTTTCTCAGAATATCTTCCCCATTGCTCCAACAGAGCATTTCTTTCAGTTATTTTCTTTGTAACCCCTTCTCTCTAACCTTTGCTGTAAGCCGTTCACCAATGTAAGTGCAGACAGTTAAACTGTGTAACTGTCTACAAGGATGACTGCGATAGGTCTGGTTTGGACTGCTCAGAAAAACTGCCAGTAAGTCAGTTAAAAAAAAACATTAGGAAGGTAAAAACTGCAGAGAGAAGCAGGACTCCTAGTGCATCAATGATTCACAAGAGGAATTGCCAACAGCTAAAGATATAAAACCCTAAAGGAAAACGAGCTACTCAGCATAAACAGTAACTGTAGGCTCTTATAGTCAAGCCATCAGTGTCACCACTGATAAAGCTGGTGGTACCTGGCAAATCAGCAGCACTCAGGACCCATGCGGTCCCTGCCCCTCCTGACTGATACTCTTCTGGACAGCAGAGACGCTTCAGCTGCATTATAAGGAGTGATGACCACGCTAATGCTTAGCCTAATAACTCATTAAATCCCAGATATCTTTTTTTTTTTTTTGGGGGGGTACTAACTAATAAACAATCACTTTGTACCTTTAAATTATGTGCGTCCTACTTATAGAGTACCTTTGCACTCAGCTGAAGATGCCCAAACAAACTGGTCCATAAGATTCCTGTAAAGGCAACCTTATCTTCTAGATGTAACAGTTAAAGTTGGTTATATTACGTAAACAGCAGGCCCTTTGAGACAGTCTTTCTCATAATTAGAGTTAACGCTCGTGAAACTTACACTTCCTACGTAGATTTGTTACAATGCTTTCCTTGCAATTAAACCCAAACTGGTATATTAATAGTCCCATATGTTCTCTGATAGTACTAATTTTCATAATTTTATAAAAGCTATCTGGTGATCACATACCTTCTCCCTTCCCACACATGGCATATTGGATTAGATAACCCCAGATGAAATTCTGAATCATTTCTGATGGGTGTTGGGAATAAGGGAAGAAAATATTCCTTCTTTTTATTAAATTTCAGATCTGAAACATTATTATAAGACCTGAATATTCTTCTATTGATTAAAATCTTCTGAGTAAAAAAATAACAACATAAAATTTATATTTAAACTTAATGTAATTTCTGTGCAACATTAGGGTGATCATGGTACTATCCCAAAAGCGTCCTCATTTATTGAGAACTATTTTAGTAAATGTGGTAGTGCCAATTCCCCGCTCAGTACTTTGTAGAAATACTGCAACTTTAGTGAAAGTAAGCTTAAAAGCTGATATATTGTTAAGCCTTCTCATGTCTTCCAGATTACACATGTATATTTACAAGCAGTAAAGAGAGCGGTGAATTATATATGCATTCATTTCATATATGAAAGCTTTTAATTAATACATATTGTCTAAGGAAAAACTGATTCTGTTCTTCTGATAAGTAACATTTAAAAGTGTTCAGATCTAAATTTAGAGGTGAGATTAGTTTATACAAACAAAATAAGCCATTCTTTTGTACTCAGTATTACAATATTACAACCATTTTCAGTGTATGCAGTATTTCCTTACTCTCAAATATATAGAAACAGAAAATACCCAAGCGGTATGTTTATGCTGAGTTATATCATTTTATAGATTTATTGATAACTGTCATATCAAAAGTGTCAAAGAGTATCAGCTTTTCACCAGGAGGAGTACTCAAACAGAAAATGCAGCATTAGAATTCCCCAGAATATACTTTCAGTCTCCAACATTTTGTAGCTCTGGAATTCCTGTAGAATAAATAGCATTTAAATTCAAACAAAATTTAAAGTCCTAGAGAGTTTTTCTTCCCTAAGTTTGTCTGTTCCATGAAACTATGTAAACTTTGAGAATCCAGAGCATCATGTGGCAATATGTCTCACTAAATAAGTACGTGACTGTTTCTTTTTAAACTGGCACCTACGTTTTTTATCTGATTACTTCTCTTCCCAGTATTAGGAAAGGGAAGACATAATGTGTCTTTGCTTCCAGTACGACTCTTTTCTCTGTACATTTCCACGATATTCTCACTCACTCATTCTTATTACATGAGAATTCCATGAGAACCTGTGGAGAGAGGAGCACTGCAGCAAGTTTGCTGGCAGGACTTGTGACCCCATAGAGGACCCACCCTGGAGCAGTCTGTTCTTGAAGGACTGCACCCTGTGGAAAGGACCCACGCTTGAGCAGATCATAAAGAACTGCAGCCCGTGGGAAGGACTCAGGTTGTGGAAGCTCATGAAGGACTGTCTCCCATGGGAGGGACCCCATGCTGGAGCAGGGGAAGAGTGCGAGGAGGAAGAAGCAGTAGAGACAATGTGTGATGAACTGTGTCACTCCAGTGACAACTGGCATTCCCCAGGGGTCAATACTGGGACCAGTGCTGTTTAACATCTTTGTTAGCAACATGGACAGTGGGATTGAGTGCACCCTCAGCAAGCTGTGTGGTGTGATTGACATGTTGTAGGGAAAGGATGCCATCCAGTGGGACCTTCACTACTTGGGAGGAGGTAGAGAAATCAAGAGTGCAGTTGAGCCCAGAAAGAAAAGAGGAGTGGAGGGAAGGTATTTTAAGATTTGGTTTTATTACCCTACTCTGATTTGATTGGTAAAAAATTACACTAATTTCCCCTAGTCAAGTCCGTTTTGCCCATGATGGTAACTGGTGAATGATATCTCCCTGTCCTTAGTTCAATCTATGAGCCTTTAGTTATAATTTCCTTTCCCTGTCCAGCTGAGGAGAGGGAGTAATAGAGCCACTTGGGGGGCACCTGGCATCCAGCCAAGGTCAACCCACCACAGTATGTGTTCTTATCACAGTCTTGTTCCTTTTTATGTAAGCCAAACTGGAGCTTGAAAGTTGCATGGCACGTTGACCAGCATGCAACTGTTACAGAAAGCTAGAACCAGCTAAGCTCAAGCCAAATGCAAACAAAGCTTGAGATCCTGAAGGGTTGTGTCAGTACAAAACCTTTGTCCTTCCACTAGTAAAGGTAAAGTCATATTTACTGAAATGTACTGTCTATACACTTTCTTCACAAATACTTTTATAGATAGTAGGATAAGAACTTCACATAATATTAAAGTTGTGAGTGTACCATGGGCTTATTCAGCAGTATATTCTCTTTCTGGTTGTTGGGGGGGCTTTTTATTTTTGTTTGTTTAGTTTTTCTCTTTTTATTTTTCCTAATAATTCTTAATAGTCTGATTTGGGGCTTTCTTCACCATTCAAAAGCATTGAACAGATGATTTCACATAAGGAATAAACTACTACAACTGAATGTTCTTTCTTTGCAGTATTGGAAGAAATTCTTTACTGTGAGGGTGGTGAATGGAACAGGTTGCCCAGGGAGGCTGTGGATGCCCCATCCCTGGAAGTGTTCAAGGCCAGGCTGGATGAGGCTTTGAGCAACCTGGTCTAGTGGGAGGTGTCCCTGCCCGTGGCAGCAGAGTTGGAACTAGGTGATCTTTAAGGTCCCTTCCAACCTGAACCATTCTGTGATTCTATTCTGATTCTATGATTCTATTAGCCCAGAAACCAATATGGTGTTTGAAACACCATGGTGTTCGAAAATAAGATTTAGTGGTTTTGTCCCATATAAATCACTATGTCTATTTTCATTGTTTCATCTCCAAATCTATTCCCTCAAACATTCAGCAAAATATTGTGGTTTTGCAGCTCTTTTCAGTCATTTTTTGTCTTTACCACTTTTAATAACTTAGTAAGGTCAACAAGCTTTATTACATTATTCTTCATACCTTTTTCAGACCACTTGTAGGCACATTGAATAACACAGAGTATGGATTCCTGTGGGAATTCTACTGGTGATTTCTCTCTCCCTGACAGAAATGAAATTTTGTTCCCGTTCTGTTTTCCTCCTTTTTAAAGAACTGCTTTTAAATAACTAAATGTTAGAACGTTCAAAGTATCGTGTAGGTTCTGTGTCATAGCAGCCAGCCTCATGGGGATAGCTTGGATACCCTAAAGGAGCCAATAAATGCACAAGATGCTGTGGTGGTGCCACAACCCCCACCACTACTTTCATGCCACTCAGTACTTGGTGTGATTTCCTCCCAACCTGGGCCACATAATGATACAATGGACCACAACATAACATAATGGTCTAACATGAAAGAAAGAAAAAGTGGAGAGAAACAGACCAGAATACAGTAGTGTGCCTAGTCCTCATGGCTCCTACCGTTTGAAGATAATAACTATAAATGATCACTCCAGACAGCTTATGGATTGTGGCCACAGAGGGCAGGGGGGATACCAGGACCTCAGGATCTAGCAAGTTCTGGGGTTGTATAACCAGTGGAAAGTACTGGAATATTCCATTGTCCAATCTGAGCCAAAAGTCAATTATCTTGGATCCTATACCGGTGATTCTAGTAAAGACCCTTTCAGCTCTTCTGGATCACAGCGGGCTGTGGCCAGTATCTCCCCTGAGTTGAGATGCCACTCAGGCTGACACCTCAAGACCAGGGCAAGAGAATCCTTCCTAAGCCCCAACTACTGCCCGCTGAGGAATGAAGATGCATCTTATTTATCCCAAATACAAGAAAGGGAAATTTTGACTATAGGCTAGTCTTTCTTCCATCCACCTTTCCACCTATACGTTTGTGATATAGACATTAGCTTTATGGATGTGGATGTGCTTCCATCTGTCTGTGCTCGTGTAGGACTTTAAAGCGGTACGTGTCGGCTCTTTAGAGTCACCCGCTGTTAATAAATTCCCGATTCTTGCAATCAGAGACCTATGAGTGTGTGTGCACACACACTTATATGTTTTGCTCATGTGTATATGTATTCGTTTGAGATCTGTGTTTTTGACCACATGTATAGGTATTGATTTGGAATACCTTATAAGAAGTTAGTCTGAATCTTACCATCTTTAAATCTATTTATTTTGTTTGCTCACTTTGTAGACCTCTAAACTGGTTAATGATTAAGTGCTGCTAAAATTTCAACTGCTTGATGTACCTAACATCATTAATAAATTTTGAGTCACTGCTAAATCATAACCGTGTCAAATATTTCCATTCATGACAGATGCCTGTGTCAAAATATCTGCCTCTCACATCCCATAAGCCATTCTTGTATTAACGTGGGCATGTGAGACTCATTACATAATTGTGCCTGAATAATTTTAATAACAGAAACTATTTTTTTATTAAATTTTATTTCCTTCATAGCATTTTATTGTCTTATTTCCTGTGTTTTTTTGTTTTTGTTTTTGTTTTTTTCCCTCTTCTTAATGTAGAGGCTAGGAGATTATGAATTTTACTCCATTTTGTTCTTTTTTCCTCACACCTTGCTTAAATATTTAGAAGTCTCAGTTCTATCTCATCTACAGTGGAGAAAGGTGCAGCATTCCTTCCTACCAAGACATTCCTTCCAACCAAGACAATGAAATCATGTGTGTAGGAATGCAAACACAATGAGTACTGAGTTATTTGTACCAAAGGATTAAAGCAACAGTGAGCTAGTAGTAAAGACCTTATATTGAGCAATGGCTAGTACCTTCATCTGAGAAGACAGAGGCCTGGGTTTGAGTCCCTGATCCCTGTTTCTTATTCAATGTGTAATTCAAAACAGTCCTAGAAGCTGAAATCAGAACAATCGATGCTTCTAATTGGCTAGCGTGAACAGAGTTCTTGTTTCTTATCCTTTCTCTGCCCTTTCATTCCTGAATTCATAATAGCTCAGATTAAACAGAAGAAATCAGATAGATCCTAGGATAATTCTACAGATTGTTAAGAAAGTCTTGAGTGAAGTGTAAGTTTGGAACCATTTAAAGGATAAAAATAATGCTTGTGCGTGTCTCTCTATGCAGGATCTGTTTCAGCAATAGACTGTCACAAAAATTATCTTTAGGCTTATCTGAAAGATCCTCAAGGCTACTCAACCAAACCCTTAACCTCACAGGGGACTCTGCCCTGGATCCTGAGAGGACGAACACACTTAAGCCTTTGTTCAAGTGCTGGAGGTCCTTATGGTAGTGGAAAATGAGCCATTCTGCTATACTAGGTGTTGCCTAGCTTCAGAAATTCCCTTTTAAGGGCACTGGCTTGTATTGCTTTTGGAGTTATACAGTTCCAACTATTATAGAAAACCTATTTGCCTCCGATGCTCTACAGCCATGCCCACAAATGGCTGTAGACACACACAAGGTAGTTGTATCTGAAAGCCACATAGTTGTGCGGCATCACATAGTGCTTAAGTCAATATGTTTTGCCTTTACTTCAGATACCTTTTCTACTTCCAGTATTTACTTCCATTGTAATGTTCTTTGATTTCTAGCCTTGATTGCTTTTCTATTCCTGACTGAATATAAGCATGGTGAACTGGGTCTGTCAGAAACTTCTCAGTCTCCTGAGAAGATAAGCAGTTACTTATTTCTCTGCACTACAACATCATCTTTAGGATACCTATTTAGATACTCTGAAATTTACCCTAAGTTTAAAATAGTTCTGAAGTTAAGAAAACCAAGATGTAACAGAACTTGATACATACATTTATATGGCTAGAAAAGAAGAGTAATATCTTTGACTAGATCACAGTGACTTCAGATATTCTTAAGCCTAATTTATTTTTGCCAGGAACTTTAAGTCTATGAAATCATGGTATCCTTTTCAGCCTAATTCTAAATATATGTATTTCTAAATCCATCCCCTGTAGGGATTGTCATTTTTTGTTGATATCTCTTCCATGTAGGATTTTTCCCTATTGCAAGATTTGTAAAGTTAAATTAAAATTAATCTAAAAAAATCCCTACCTGAAATGAGGGGACTAGGTTGACCCAGTTATTTTATTCCTTATTACTATAAAGCTTTCCTCTGCATCTGATTTAATCTCTTCTTTTAATAAGTGTCAGTTTCTTTGATATTAAATTACCCCTTCTCTTTCTTTTTTTTTTTTCTTTAATTTAATCACTGAAAAATAATACCTGCACAAACTAATTGCTTGCCAGTTTATATTCTGGTATAATAGATTTCTTCAAGAAATATAACATCTGGCCTTTCCTTTGATAATTTCTTTATAATTCCCTTACTCCTACCTTTCATATTTGAATGGTTTAGGTCAGGCATGTTAATGGTGCATGGTTTAATATTTTATCGCACCCTTTAGTTTTGACAATATTTGTCCTTCTTAAGGCTTTTTATCCCCTTTTCTAATCTTGACGTAGCAGCTGAATCTAAAACAGATTAGCATTCTATTTCAGAAATCTAATTCCCTTCATATATCTTTTAACCCCTAAATGGTCTTCTTTGCCTATGTGTACCCTTTCCAGATGGCTCCAGAAGATTTCTGTAGTTTGTATATGGCTCCTACTTAATTGAGCTCTAACACTATTTTTCACTTGTCCACAGTATTTTAACTAACTTCATACTTGTATTGAATTACAATATTGTCCTGGGTTCAATTCTGTGGAGCTTCAGTGACTTGCAAAGCTGCCTCTTATTTCCTTACAATTTGTTGCTATTGGACCTTTTTACTAAAACCTTTCATCTATCTCTTTGTAGACCTTAGGATCTGCTAACATTCCTTTTGCCTTTATTTTTCTTTTCAGTGGCTTACAAGGTTTCTACTTTGTAGGCAACTGCTATTTAGCACACGGCTCTGTGAAACAGAGCTCGCTAGGAGATAAGGACTTTCATTGGTACCAGAAAGCCTAAGTACAATTTTGAGCTACTAAAAATTGCTACAGTGCTATACATTCTGAAGTTCTGAAAATTTGACATACACAAGTTTTGATTCATCTGTGTTTTATTATTCTGTAAATATAGCACTGACCATCCTCTGTGCAAGAAACAACACTCACCAATGAATGGATTTTTATCTCCTGCAAATATCTACCGGTCTAATGATTTTGACCTAATGTTTCAATACAACAATATCAGCTTTTATGTCTCTTTATACAGTATTCATGTGAAAGAATGAATTAATCATTTTAAGGACTATTTTACAGTATTTTTTGAAATAAACTCTCTTTACAATTGTACAACATGGCTTTTTAAATGCAAATGCAATGCCACCGTTTCCTAAGAAGTCTTCTGAAGCAATACAAGTGATTATATGCTGGCATTCTCAGTGGCAAGCTCTTGACAAGCTGATTATCCCCTCTGTGCTTGCAGCAGTCACAGCCTGTAATAAGTAAGAGGCTGTAAATTCTAGGGGCCACTCATTTTCCCATTTCGTTGTCTGCGGGAACTAGTGAAAGCTGAAACCCTTCTATTCTGCCCTTTCATGTCAGTTAAAATAATGGCTAAATTTATTTTTTCTCTTAGCAGAATATAATTGAGATATAGGTGATGGTGCCAGGAAAGTGAGATCATTTAATCAAAGGTCAAATTAGTTTCTCACTCCATACACCCATCTAATCAAAAGCTCTCTTTTTTTTGTTACCTGCATAGGAAATTCTAAGACAGCCTTGCCATCTTCTTATGTTGATCAGACATTTCCCAATAGTGTTCTGTCACAAGGCATCCACTTACAGAAGTGTTCCTATGACATTTCTGCTTTATTTTTCTTTGTTCAAGGACATAGGCTGTAAGGAAAAAAAATCCAAAATACAAGTATATTTTTCTTGGTAATGTTTGATCATTCCACATTACTATATTATAGAATAGAGGATTTTCAAATGGCAAAAAAATTGAAGAAAAAATGAAACTATTTTCATTTAGTTTTTGACTTATCATAACAATATTTTTCACTTTCTACATATGACAAACAGACCAAAAGAATCATTCCTCTGTAATATAAAGGATACATGAGTCAAAGGCAGGGTTTGTGCTTTGTAAGCTCAGACAAACTGTTGGTTGGCACTCTGCTCAATGTTTTTTCTCTTGGAACAAAATTATAATTATTCTGGCAAATATTATTGATTATTCTAATCAAACTTATGTTTGAATAAAAATTTTAACTGTCAATGAATAACCATTAATATTCCACTGTAGAACTACCTTCTTTTAAATTGTTGTTGCTGCATATTTGGAGTAAATTCTTGTTTACTATTGTTTCATGTCTCTGCTTATCATTACAGGATTTGGTACTTTCATTCACTGTCCTTTTTTAGGGAAACATATTTTTATAATTAGTTCTTTGCTTTCTAACACGTGAATACAGGCCCAACATTTTTTAAAGATGCCATAAATCAAGCTGTTTTATGAGATCCTCCTGGGCCAAATGGACTGCCAAACAGAAAAAAAAATCACATCAAAAAGCTATTGAAGCTCTGCATTAAAGATTTGCATCCACACACAGACATCCTGTGAATGTAGAGGAGTTACAAAATAAAAAATCCAGATTGAAAAGGGAAACGTCGTGAACAGGACGAAGTCCATATAATATAATTGGCTGCATACAAAAGTGCCATACTGATAAAACAAATATTGTAACATTTTAATCAGATGGTTTGATTTTGATTATCATCTCCAAGCAAGATGGAAGATATAAACCTCATCCTTTCTGGAAAACCTAAAATATATTTGAACAAAGAACATGTAATTCCATATAGGAAAAACAAACAAAGGTCCTTACTGTGAATTTCACTTGCAATATTTCCACCTCAGTCACATGCATAGATCTGAAAAGAATAACCACACAGAATTAATCATGATCACCCAAAAAGAATTTGTAATTTCCTATTTCAGCGTTGTAGGATTTTTAACAGTAGGACGTTGACATCTGAAGTGTTTACTCTACAATTAAAGAGGTTTCTTCAGAAAGAGCAAGGCAATCATCTGAGGCATAAGCCGCTATAATACATGTCTAGGGCCTGCAGCTTGAAAGGGACTACACAACAGGTATTCATATGCAATGTACACTTTCATAAGTCAAAATATTCAGACTTGCTGCTCACACAGAGTGTTTGCACAAAAAGACTGATTCTTACTGTATTCAACCCAGTTATATTTCATTTAAACTTGCTACAATGTACCCTTGCTCTATACCTTGATCTGTGGTTGCTCTCAGAACAGATCTAAGACTAAGCCAAAAGCCTTGAAAGACATCATGGATAGCATTCACTTGTCTAAATAATAAAGACCTGTTCTCAATTGAGATGTCATAAGGTATCTGAGACACCTGCGAGGGGCTGGATGACATGGCACAAATCCTACAACCTCCTGGAAAGCCAGCTGGAGGCTGGGCCAAATATGCTGGGGAATTTAATGTCATTAGACATTGTTCAGACATGTAAAAAGCAGTCACATCACTCCCAGTTAAAATATTACATACAAAGCTATAACAGCACTTCAAACCAAGCATAATTACTTATGAAACTTCCTGTCATGGCTTCATCACAAAGTGTCAATGCAAAGCTAGACTAAAATTGAAGTTTTAATTTAACTCTTTCATTCTCGAATGGTGGTTTAAAAGCAAGCTTTACGTGCAAGAACAGATGTTATTGTAGCAAATTATTATACATTTACCTGAGAGGCCTCCTTCTGTTTATGCGGTAGATGTACTACTTGAACAAGTTATTTCTAGAATGCCATTTCGTTGATAAAAAAGTTTAAACTCTGCTATACAAAGATAGTACATTCTAATTTCCCTTAAGAAAGTGACTTTGTCTTTTCTAAGAGTTTTAAGGATGAAGATGTGAAAAGAAGAAAAAGAGGGGAAAAAAGCTTCCGTTGCAAAAAGATTTAATAACTATGTCTGTATAAGCACATTCTGGAGTTAATGTTTAAGTCAAACTACCTGTTTAAACATAATTCATGATACCGCTACAGAAGGTAAGCAAAATATGTTTTTTTCCACCAATTATAAACAAAATGAATAATTGGGTGGTTACCTTTCTGAGTGCTACAAAATTATTTAGTCACAGTGTGACTAATTGATTGTAGAGACTTCTTATTGGCTAATTAGAAAATTTTCAATAAAATTCTTCCTGTTTCATTCTCTGTCATCAGCTATAAAACAGCTCTTCAAATAATGTATCATAAATACATTTTCACATGAGATACTGATTACAAACTCATTGTTTGTCATCTGATTTAATTTAGTACAAGTTAAAGATGTTAAAATAATTTGATTTATTCATTCGAAAAGAGGAGAGCTTACATGGGCTCATTTATACTTGTTTTATAGCTCATTCACTAAAAGAAAAATAGATGAAACAAATGAGATAACACTTTCACATTTCTTAATTTATTTCACACACCATTATGTTTCACACCCCCTGTTCAAACATGGTTTATGTCTTTGCTTGTCCCTTTAAGTTTCATCTCTTTCACATATATTTTTAGATTTTTGGTCTTTTCTTAGCTTTTTATAGAATTTCATAGGTACACCATACAGGTAGTTCACTTGACTGTATTAATATTTTACTAGTGCTTAACTGATACAGCAGGGAAGGCCTGACAGTTGGACTCTTAATTATAGACATTTCACCTGCATTTCCTACCAATGCCAGACTCTTAATTACAGCCATTTCACCCTCATCTCCTCACAATGCTTCTTCACCTTTCAATTTTTCTTTCATAACTCACCTTTCATTCTCCTCCTCATTATTGAATTTTAGAAAGATTCACAATGCAGACTGAAATTAAGATGTAAGTATTGAATGTTTATCTGAAATTTGAAGGCCTGCAATGTTAGGACACTTAATATATCAAGGTGATTTCTAAGTCCTTCAAAACTTTTTGAGATCATCTATCTAAATTGTGAATTATCATCTGTTTCTCAAATGAAAAATATACATGATATATCATAAATCACTATCTTCACCACTGTCTAATTCAAATATTGAAAATATTCTCTGGGCAATTGATTTTAATTTTAGAAAAATGTTCTTGGTCCTGTTCTTTATTTCAAATCAACTGGAACTTATTTGCTCATTATGACAATGACAGGCTGTGGGATGAGTTGGCTAGCCTTTCACTTTGAGATTTCTTCAGTTAAATGTTTTACACTTGATATGCAAACATCCTGTCTGAAGCGGATCTCTTTCTGAAGATGTATGTATGCTTGCATGTAATTATTTATTTCTATGAGAATATTACTACTAATTTAAGACTGTAATTTCACCATATTAACTTATAGAGCATCCTATTTGTAGCATAATTTTAGAAACTTGATAATATTCTATTATATATACACACAAATATAAATTCTTCTACATATAATAGAAGAAATATGCTAAACTGAAAAATCATCCTCAGAATCAGTTCTAATAACCTTACAGCTCAGTTTCTCATTTTCCGCTCAAAAGCTGGTTTGACCTAAAACCCCCAGGCATAATGAAACTATGTGGTATTAAGGCCTTCACATTCCAGAAACAGCTAAGCTTATTCAGATCATGAAACCACTAATATCAAATGACACAATAAGGAGTTGAATCTATCCAAACCTAAGCAGGATATTTTGAATTTAACACCTTTTGCTAAATGCACTGTTCCAGTAAACATGCAAGTGTTCAAATCACTGTCCTGTGAGTTAAAGTAAGATGTAGTTGAGAAGGTCTGTTCAAGAGGAAAAGTATAAAATATACCCTTTGACTAAGTCTTTTTGAGAGTTCTGAAATAAAACTAAACTGTTCTTCTAGGAGTGTAGCAGATGTTTCCTTCAATGTCAGTAGGTAGGGAATGATGCGTCTTTTTATTTATTTCTTTCTTGTACCCTTCCGCAAAAGATATGCCTCATTTTCATGTCAACATGAGTGTCTAACTGCAGCTATGGATTCAACTAGAAACAAGAGTAGAATATAACTGAAAAAAAATGTAGATATACTCAAGGTTCATATTTATGTTCAAGGAAGATCTGGGCGATTTCTTTCTCAGCATTAACAAAATAAGACATTCCTAGAAAGAAATTTGTCTCATCCTAAGGTAAATGTTCAGAGTAAGCATATGGTTAAAAAGGTCTTCCTCTTCTTGTCAATTAAATTAAAATATTTTCAGCTGGAGGAGCTCCGCTCTCAACTTTGATGGTATCTAGAACTCAGACTTTCCAGTAGTGAATACTGAGAAACCTAATGTCTCCTATGGGACAAATCATTAGGAATTTAAAGCCCACTGGCTTTCATATGATCAACTTGATATATTTGGCACAAGTTGGAAGTTTTCTACCAATCCTTTCTTTTTAAGTACAAAAAAATCCTATGTGTCGGTGTACCTAAGCTCTCTAATATATTCTGTTAGGGAATTACTTCATTTTCCTGTCTTCAACTCCTTCATTGCTTTTCTCAGGATGTTTCTTTAATGTGTGGAAGAGTTTATGCTCTTGCCTCCAAGAATAAAGTTCTGTGCCTCCTTGAAGTAGACACTTTTCTGAGCATCTTCCAGAACAATAAGACTCAATTACATGACCTATGATGAGCACACATGAAGACAGTATATAATCTTTTTACTTTGAAAGAATTCTATGATAGTATCTTAGTTGTTTCCAAATTCAATAGCTAACTGAAGTGTCTATGATCAAAACTACATTAAGGTCTCACTGTAGCCATGTAGATAAAATGTCACCTCTAAAGAGCGATTACCAAGGCTAAAATTATCTCTGGAGTTTTCTTTCTTTTGACACTAGAAAACATGTAAGGCAAACAATTTCTCATTTTTACACATAAAGGGGCGCTTAAATTACTTTTTCAGTTTGGATCAGGAAAACAGTTCTGAAACAAATATGATTGTCCCTATTTGAGATGCTTCAGTTTCTATTGTAGATATTTCTTGAAAAGCCATGGCCTGGAATCCTTTCAGAAGCAGTACATGCTACAAAAGTTTACCTAATGATTCTCAACCACAAACAGGCATTTAGCTCTTCAGACCAGACAAGACCTACACAAGTAAAACCCAAGAAACCTGTGTAACATAGATACCAGGTCCTTTGTATAACTTGTTCTATCTTCAAACTTCATACTATTGCTCCACAACGTTTAATAAAATTGAGAGAAACTGTTGATTGTTTAAAACTAGGAGGCATGAATCTTGGACAAAATCTGTTTCTTTTTCTATATAAAAAACAGTTTAACCAGATTAGTAGTTTATGATAAATTACATACTGGCATATTTATAGATTACATTATTTGGCACTTACATCATGTTTTTTGTAACAACTTTATAAATGAGGTATACATTACATTAACCCTGCTCTAAAGAAAAAAGAAGTGAGAAAAATTAACAGCTTCATACAAAAGAATTGCACAGTGCACAGTGTCTAGGCCTCTATGACTTTTAAAAATGTAAATTAGAACAACAACAGCAAAACAGAAATAAGTAAGGGTAACTGTAAATAAAAAAAAGCTGTTAGTAAATAGTAAACTTTAAGAGGCTACTGTAGTTTTTCTTCACATATCTGACAGTCAAAAAAACCCATGTGACTATGGAACTTAATTATAAATGAGGAGTCCTAAAAGTTTTTGCAGTATTCTACACATTGGAAGTGTTTTTATTTAATAATCAGTGAAGAATTATTATTCATGTAACACTGTAGATCCCAAAATTACCTGGCTTAACATTTGCCTTGGAAGGTATTGTGAAAAAGATGAACTTGTAACAGAGAATTCAATGCTTGCCTACAACCTAACTCAGTGATAACATAAACTGTTTGCAGTTGGTTTGAAGATTATAGCAATTGAGAAGAAATGTGAACTGAAGGGTTACTGATTAGGGAAGGCATAACAAAGACTAGGAATGGAAGAAACTAATTTTCTACAGCACCTGGATGCCTATAAAATGAAAGAAGAAAGGAGAAGAAAACAGCAGAAGAAAATTCCATATCTAACAAAATAAAGGTAAAATATAATATGAAGTAACAACACCGTAAAGTGAGATGCAAAACAAGAGCCCACACTGCCCTATGGTGCCTCCTAAGGTCTGATCAAATCTCACTGAACCATGGTTCTACTTATTTGTTGTAGATGCTAAGTTAATTTGACATATCCTTTAGGCCACACACTGTGTGACTGGTGGCATAGTGTGTAAATCTATACATCCTGTAAAGTAATGTACTAAGTCAAAATACCTCCTTGCTTTCATCAAAGGAATTTCCTTGCACACGTCTTTTAAGAACCATTTGGAGGATGGATCAAAAGTTTCCTTAATCTGCTGTCCCAGTTGGTGAGTACCAGTGGCCCTCAGTTTGTGTGCAGCAGTGTCACCCATAACTGCCTTGCTTCCAGTTCTCGCCACTCTCATCTACTTTGCGAAGAGTATGATGATATGTCCTGTTCTCACCATGTTTTAAGAGCAGACAGGGAGCAGTGCAGCTCTTTCATGAGATTGCACAACAGCTCACAGAAAACTGAAGAATAAACTGAGGAGTGCTTCTGCTGTTTGTACATGTCTTTATGTTTAGAGATAGAGATAAGTAAACAATCTCCTGTCATCAACTTGTCTTTCTACGTTTTCAGATGAGAAGTCTGATTCAGTGTTCTGAGAAAAAAGAAAAAAAAATCTGTGCAAAAGGGCCACTCTGAACTAGTCAATCTCAAAACCAGGGTTTATTTGCTGAGTTAGATGTTATGTAGTCACCTAGCTTTTATTGTTTTCCAGCATGAAATAATACTCTTAGATTCAAAACTCCTAAGATATGAGTCCTTTTTATTTGTCATCTACTGTGTTTAACAGGAATCATTGCCCATACATGGAATACCTGTACACTATTACAATATTTCTATTAACATTACACAAAATAATTAGAAAAAAAAGATTCCTAATGACCATTCTAGTCTTTTCCCCTATCAACAGCCATCTAATTTGCAGGTATATTCTTACCTCTCTGATCAATCAAAATTCATGGCCTTGTTTGTCCCTCTAAATGAGAGAAATTGATAAAGCAGTGAGGTCTCTTTCGGGAATTTTCCCTACAAGGTATACATGGTTTTCTTTTACCTCAACAAAAAGTAATCAAACCATATAGTTTCTCTTTCCCATTTCCTGTATTTTATTTTGGAGTCAGGATTTAACCATGAAGTTTCTTAGGGAAGCTCACATTACCACTGTTATTATATAGTTTCTTTTCTAAGACTGGCCTGTTTTCCTTTGCATTTCTCTCTTTTTCCCACACTCTAAGTTCTATTCACGCACAGCTTCCATCCACTTATTTCAGAGTCCAAAGTTTTTACAACAGCTTTTGTTTTAATTGATGAAACCATGTTTCATTCTTATGTGGCATTATTACATCATAAAGCGACCTGTTCATATTCAGTTTCTTTCAGGAAAGTGACCAAGTTCCTTCCTCCTCCTTTCTTCATAGTAAGTACACATATTCTCAGTTTCACACGTGCCTTAATCGACAGAAACTGATCTTTGACTAAGTGATTGACGTGTTCCATACCTCCATCTGACTCTGCTTTTAAAGGAATGAGAAGTGAACTTTTTGGTTATCTTGCTTATAGTTCTCCAACATTTATACTTGTAAAAAAATTTGAAAAATGACTACTGATTGTCTAAACTCAGACTGCCTACTAGGAATCTGATGGATTATAAGGATGATTTTAACAGAGACAGAAATAAGATAATTATCCTACATAAAAAGGATAGTAGTAGAGAATTGTTCCTGCTAGGAAGAAGTAAACTTGTCAAAAGAGTAACTAGGTAGTTAAGATACTGACTCCATAACTACTGAGTCTATTGTCTCCATGTTCTGAAGTAATATAGAATCTCAAGCTTTTTGTCAAACTAAGCATTTGTTATTGTTTGTAGTATTATCAAGATGCTTATCAGTATCTACAACTTCTCAGTAAGCTGTTCCCCTTCTTGTCACACAACACAGTTCTAGTAGTAATGATTTTAAGAGTAAGAAAACAAAAGTATATGATATTGTAAATGCATTTTCTTTTCCTACTTGTGCCTTTTACTTTTCAAGATCCAGTTTGAGGAAGTTATTCTTAACCACAGAGCTGCCTCCAAGAATCCTGGGCAACTGTAATAAGCGACCTTCATTGACCTCAGTCCATATATCTTATTTACCCCACTTATGAAAGTATTCAAGTTATGTCTTTCTCATAATATAAATCTTTTTTGGAAGTTGCTTTAAACAAAGAATGTGAACAATGAAGCTCAGTCTAATCAGATGATGAATTGGATACCCTCTTTCTAGTCTGTCTGTGTTTATCATTCCCACTGGCTTATAAATACATTTCTGGATAAATAGTTCACCAAATTATAGATGTTGATGTTTTCTCTGCAGTTGGTAAGGTGCTATAACCTACATAACCATTGTCATTGTCTTTGGTGTTTACTCTAAATGTCTCTATAGATTAAAAAAATAATAATTCTATGAGCTTTTTTTGTCTAGATAAGCAACTTCTTTGTTTTATGTGTGTTTGCATAATGTGGGTCTATATAAGGTGGGTTCTGTCTTCAGTTTTCTTATTAGTCATATTCTTTACCTTTGAATTACTGCTTCTGTACATTCTATGTATGTCACCAGAAGACTACACAGAATTCCTGAGATGATTTTATGAATTCTTTTACAGTAGTTTTGATATTGGTTTTACCCAAAATATTTTGCCTGATAGTCCTCAAGATAATGCTTTTTCATTTCACATCGGTGACTTACAATTGCCCTGTCATCAATTAATGTAACAAAATCCTTCATCCGCTTTGTCATCCAGCTGGTGGTTCTTTCCCTATTAGCAGAGGTATGGTTTTAATTCCTCAGGTGGATTGCACTTCATGCTATCGTTTTTATTGTTTCTTTTTTCAAGGTCATATCATTCTTCCCAGGAGACATTTGGGTACTCCTATGGCTTTGTACATTTCAAGACTTTCTGTCATCATAAAAATCCATTAGCATCAACTATATCACTGTCATTAAGCAAGGTATTAAAGATCAGACACAAAATGAATTCACTGAATACTCCACTAGTAATCTCTTTATCACACAATAATTCTTTATTCAACTTACAATTCTTGTACTAACCACCATCTTAAGCAAAAATTTCCCATGGGGTACCATATCAAGCATTGTAAAGAAGTCAAGATAGATTAGATCTATCACAACCCTCTTGTCTATAAAAGTAGTCATTTTATTAAAGAAAATATTATATCAGTCTGACACAATCCATCTTTGCTAATCCCCTGCTTCGATTTATCCATTTGCCATTCACCTAAATTTATTTAATTAGCTCTTCCTTCATAAATTGTTCCGCTGACTGTGGCCTCACATTGAGGTCAGACTGGTGGTTCCGTAGTTGTCCAGTTTGATTTTTCATTCTGTTTTTAAATATAATCATTGTAGTTTACTCCTGTAATTTGAAAAGTTGTGTTGCATGTAAATGGCAATTTTTGGTAACAGTGAACTGCAGAGCGGCCTCTGTGAGAAGAGATAAGGGTCTGCCCTGTGCTGGACACAACCAGTTCCAGCTGGCTCCAACAGACCCACCACAGAACACAGCTGAGCACGTACGCAAAAGATGATGGTGCCTCTGTGAAAACGTATTTAAGAAAGGGCAAAAAACATTGGAAAGAGAGAAGAAGAGGGCACACAGAGGGAACAGCAGAGGAAATGAGGAAATAACAAGGCCAGAGGAGATACTCCATGGCAGAGTAACTACACTTCTGAAGGGACTACGGCCCTAGAGGACATGTGCTGGAGCATATGAAAAGGGTGAGAAACAAGGAGTAGCAGAGAGAAACCACAATGTACTGACCCTGAAGAGAGTGAGTGTAACCTGCGGTGATAACAAGACAGGACAACAAATATCCAAAATGAAATACTGAAGTAGAAAAACAAAAAAAAAAAAAAGGAGGGAGAAAGAGAGGAATTTGGAGTGAAATTAGGCTTGGGAAATGGGGAGAAAAGGTGTTTTAAGGTTTGCCGTCTTTCTTTCTGTAGTCTGAAAGTAATGGAGTCTGACAACAACTTATTAACAGAGTTTTATTGAGGCAGTAATAAAGATAAGTAACAGTGTTCCCGTACGACAACTGACCTAATCACTGATAGCGAACACAGGATCATAAGTGATGCCGCGGCTCCATTGGCCTGCTGGGGACGTTTGGTGTTCATGTCATCTAGCAGCAACAGGCAATGGTGTAAGTGATTTTAGAATGTGGGTAAGAGTCATGCCGCCCCTTAGCTTCACCGGTGGTAGTGTGATTTCAGACACTCACACCATAGATGGATAATCTGGGCAGCATCCTGCCTATGCTGTAGATGTTGGTTATGGGGAAGGGTGTCAATTTTCCAATATCTGAATCAGTAATTAAATACTTTTGCTAATTGACAATAAACGAAGTTAAATTCCCCAAGCTGAGTCTGTTTTGCCCACAATAGTGCTTGTCAAGTCATATCCCTTTCTTTATTTAAACCCACAATTTTTCTCACTCTTTTTGTTTCCTATTTTCTCCCTCTGTCACACTGGGGCAATGACAGGTGGCTGTGTGGGTGCTTGGCTGCTAACTGGGGTGAATTTACCACACAGATTTACAAAGATATTGGCTATCAGACCCAGAATTCAACCCATTTAGTCTTCAGAACTGGTGAGACAGATCTAATAAATACAGAAATTTTTAGGAAAAAAGCTAGTAAAGTGGCAAATACTGACCTAAGTAAAATATTGATAAAATATTAACTGAAAAGAGAGATGAAATCAAACATTAAAATAATATGAAACTAAAAATTAATTGGCCTGCAGCTATGCAGATTGATTCATGCAGAAATTATTGAAAAAGTATGCCATATAGTACACATGACAACAGTTAACTTCAGGTTTTTTGTTTGTTGGCTTGCTTTTTATTTCTGTTTCTAAAATGAATAGGAGCTTTGTAACAAATGCAAATATTTGAATACAATCTGGATACATGAATACACACTACTTTTTTTTTTTATATTAAGAAAACCACAAAAGCAAATGTGTTAAAGCTCAACTTGGCAAAGAAAGAGATAGGTTAGGGAATGTGCAGACAATATTTACTGGAGGGACAAGGTATTTTTGGAAAAACATCTGCTAAGTGCATCAAAAAAGTAGTTTGGGACTCTCTTCAACAAGATCCCAACAGCATGATTTTGTTGACTTACAATGTACTGTTGGGATTACACAAATATTTCTTTAATTTATTTTCCCTCTTTGCATATTCCCTCTATGCTCATTAATTGCCCTAGGAAGGCAGAGTAATAGAGACTTCACTTGTTTTCAAGAGCACACGTGTTTAGACAGATGCTGAACTTTGAAAGGAAAGTAAAATGCCTTCCAGTGAAAATTCTGATAGATCTTAAACCCTGAAGAAATCAGCTTAGACATCCACAGAGAGCAACACTCCCTTCCACTCTACAGAACACCCAAACAAGATGTAATAGCACATGCAGTTTCATCCGGCAGGGTAGCTGCTCTGATTAACATCCAGGAAGAGAGGCTGGAATGATAACTGTGTCTAGACTCAATTTTGAAGTGAACTATGGATTTGTTTTTAGGTCCTGGTCTCCTGAGAATGAAATCTAATACCTCACTGAGTCACATGTGGCTTCTGTATGAAATCATACCGTTTTTTTATGGGATGGAGTTAATTTTCTTCACAGCAGTCCTTATGCTGCTGTGTTTTGCATTTCTGACCAAAACAGTGTTGATAACACACCTATATTTTTGCTATTTTTGAGCAGTGTTTAGATAGCGTCAGTGTTTTCTCCATTTCTCACTCTGGGCCCAGTGAGTACACTTGGGGAGGACAAGAGGCTAGGAGGGAACGCAGCTGGAACAGTTGACCCAAATTGACCGAAAGGATATTCCACACTATAATGTCATGTTCAGAAATAAAACTGGGGGGGTTGGCTAGGGGTTGTCCTTGCTTGAGGACTGGCTGGTCATTGGGTTGACTGAAGAAAGACTGGGTTTGCAGCACTTGTTTTTCTTTGCTTTATTTTCCTGGGGTTTCTTTGTTGTTGTTGCTTTTCTATTTTGTTTTGGTTTTCTTTTATTTATTAAACTGCCTTTATCTCAACCCATGAGTTTTCTCACTTCTGCTCTTCCAGTTCTCTCCCTCATCCCACTGAGGGAAGAGGGCAAGATATGTGGGACTTAGCTGCCTGCTGGTGTTAACTTACAACAGAGATGAACACCAAAGCTCCTTTATTCTGAAACTATGAAATGGGATAAAGTGATGATTCAGATGCAGGTTTAGTCCTGTACAGAGTCAGAACGTGGCTTGGTCAGGCATCTCCAGATAGGAATTAGAAATACTGCAGAATGGGGTCCTCATTCAGCAGTATTGACATCTCCTATGTCATTTTTTCACTAACTTTTTCAGCTCTAGAGTATATAAATCCCTTTCATCACTGTAATGGCAGAGATAAAGTAGTATCATGACAATTTTTTTCCCCCAGATATTCAGACTGCTTGTTGAACATCATGTAAGAGGTTGTCCTTGTACACTAAGCTCTATCATCTAGACAAATAAATTACTTGTTACTGAGTGTATTAGAAGCAGCAAATGTAGGACACAAAGAAATAAAGGGAAAAGTGAAGGGCTGACACACCGTCTGTCTTTACTAGAGGATTTATTTGTAGACTCAGTAAGTGCTGTCTATTATTATAATTGGCAATCATGTTAAACATGCTGCTAAAAATGAAAATAATTTTTGAGCATGTATATGAAGTTGTATGCAACATTTTACTATTAAATCATATTGACAGCCATCTGGCTAAAATTACACAGAATCATAGGTTATGATTTTTTGAAGCCTGAAATTTAGAATACAAAGTCTTTCTATTTTACTTTTGCCTGATTGATTCTGTGATACTTCATTATAAGTCAGATGGACAATTATTAAAAACTATTTCAGTTTTGTTTTCCTTACAGTTACTGTATAATAACAATGCTTAACTTGTAAAAAGTTCACTACTTTATGGTAATTACATACTTACAGAATTTGCAAGCAATATCTTCTGGGTTCTGGCTTGTGAAATACAATCTATACTTCATTACATAGGAAAATGAAACAAGGAAACAAATGACTATCCTTTTCCTAATATGAAAAATCCTATTGTCAAAAGGGCTGTCATAAAACATTAACAAAAGATCAAAGCAATTTGGACAAGGTATAGGAAGTGTAAAATAGAAGTTAATAGAGGTTAACATTCCCCTGTTTGGTCCATTATCTCAGTTGCTGATGTTGAATGATTTATTCCTAGTTAATGAATAAACATCTTCTAATCCCAAAGGCTCAGATAGGAAATCATCCATGCATTCTAGGTATATCAAAGTGGATGAATGTACTACAGGTGAATAGCATGTAAGAATTAGCCCAATGTTATATACAGTACCATTCTAATTCCTCTCCAGTAAATACAAAAGAATGATGAGTCTTTTTGCTGTAGTTAAGGATTCAAGTTACTTACTTTGGTAAAAGTTATGCAGTCTTGACACATACACTTGAACCGTAGCTGAAAATTCTTTCCCAATCCTTCTCATTTCTTAACAAATCTGCTTCTCAGCTGCACTGGAAAAAGAGGACAACAAGGCCACCTTTTGAATAGCCAAAACAGGAAAATATTGAGTACGGCAGACAGATAAGCCAGCAAAATTGTAGTCATGAGTGGAAGAGAAAGGGGTCCCAGCAGTGTCTTTGGCTTTCTGCTCAATCAAAAGAGGCTCAGTGGCAACAACAGAGCTGCTTCCCAAACGCTGTTTTCTGTTGCTGATGGCAAAAACAAGTGCGCTTCTTCACCAGGAGAATAAAATGGTTTCTCTGTCCATTTCCCCATTGCTAACAGAGGAGAAGATTCAAGATTATACTAACAATAGGTAAGGGGTTTGGAAACTGAAATATTGGTAAATTTCCCTTTTGAGTTCACTTGCCAGGTAGAAACTAGATACCCTTCCTCCCTGCATTGTCTTTAAGACAGGCTCACAAATTCACAGTCTGCAGTTTATTTCTGGATGTGGGCACACAGGCTGTAAAGCGTTGTTAAATTATTACTGAGGTTGAAAGTATGATCATTCCAGAAAAAAACTCTGCAGCTACTTTGTGATATGCACAACGAAAGCTCTTCTAGAGTAACAAGGATTCATAGCTGAAAGAACTGGCACATCCTTTCTTCATTTTTCTTTCAGCTTAACGTACGATTGCTTCACCTTCATTCAAGGGGAGTGAAGATCAGAGGTGGTGCCAGATTTGTGAAGTCTCCCTGAAGTTGTCTATCTTAGAAAGAGGAAATATGTAAGGAAAGAATTTGACGAGAATTTCCCATTCTCTGCTGAAATTTTACATGAAAATATATAGAGGAATATTTTGAGATGAGACTATTTTACTCTATTTACTACTTACAAAACATTATTACTCAGATCTGGAGGAACATAGCTTTATTTAATGATAAAGAATGTTTTATTAGATAACATAGGCTCTTCCTTTATTTGATGCCTTCTATTGCTGTACACTGCTCTGTAGGGGTAAACAGCACATTTGCCATAACATATATGTATACTTTTTACTCCGTTTCTCTATCCTTAAATTGTAATTATTGATTAAATAGGTAATACCTTAAATCTTTGGCATTTGGAAACTAGCACTGCACAGTAAGTATTCTTTAACAAAATGGCAGACGACTTTAGGACAGTCTGACATCTATTATTGGCACATTAGGGGAAGACTAATACATGACTCAACTGATAAGGAATTAAAAGAATATAATTAGTCCCTGCCAACTTGATTTAACAGAAAGTAGATCTTGCCAAAAGACTTGAATTCATTCTTCAAGTAGATCGGAACATTGGATGATAAAGGTACTTCATTCTTTTATTTGAGAAATGCTAAACAGTATTCCCTTTCAAAAAATAAAATCATAGAATACAGATAACATCTACATTAAAATAGTTGGGAAACGGATAAGTGAGTTATCAGAAGTGAGTACCGATGTAAATCACTCTCATGTGGTAATGTTTCTAATAGCATTCCTCTGAGACTAATACCGTGATTAATATTATATACTAATATACCTAATGAAATATATAATATAATACATGTCATATATGTTAGGTTAACATTTTATATATTAATATTTAATGTTTATATAGTATATTTAATATGTTCTATACATATAAATATATACTGTGATTAAAATTTTAATCTGTAGCCTGAATATAAAAACAAAATCTCTGTCAGTAACATTTTCAAATGTCACAAATGTCAGTAAAAAGTGATCGCAATGTGTTAGTTATACTAAGGATCTGGATGCCAAATTTACCCGTGTGCTGTTAAATAACACACTGTAGAAACAGTATTGCTAGCTCATAATTATACACTTCATAACTTGACAGAACAGGAGAAAGTGCCCTGTTTCTCAGTATCTCTGAGAAAGTGTTAAGGATCATAGTGGCCAAAGACCTGTACATCTCTGTATAATATTCTGCAACTATGCTGTAGTTAAAAAAATATGCTGTAAACCTTGGCGTTATCAAATGAGTGACTACGGAGTAGGAACCTGGGAACGGGGAAAGGGCTTTTACTTTTTTGCCATATTCCATGCATATATGGACTGCTAATATACTGTGAGTATACGCACTGCGTTTTCAAGGTATCCTGCTTACTCTTACACAGAAATACAGAAAGGTTCGGGTTGGAAGGAACCTTAAAGATCATCTAGTTTCAACCCCCCTGCCATGGGCAGGGACACCTCCCACTAGACCAGGCTGCTCAAAGCCCCATCCAGCCTGGCCTTGAACACTTCCACGGATGGGGCATCGGCAACTTCCCTGGGCAACCTGTTCCAGTGCCTCACCACCCTCACAGTAAACAATTTCTTTCTGATATCCAATCTAAATCTACCCTCTTTCAGTTTGAGGCCATTACCCCATGTCCTATCATTACACTTCCTGATGAAAAGTCCCTCCCCATCCTTCCTGTAGGCCCCCTTTAAGTACTGGAAGGCTGCTATAAGGTCTCCTCGGAGCCTTCTCTTCTCCAGGCTCCTTACAGAAAGCAACTCCAGAAGTGCAGCCAAGCACTGTGCTCCAAATTTGGCACATCAGACATTGCATGATTGTGCATATCTTGTGGAATAGATCTGGGCAAGGAAAAAAGCATACCTTGCTCTTTACAACCTGAGAAGTAGCTTTTTCAGAGAAGTATAGCTAAAAAGTAAGCCTATCCAGCATATGAAAAGAAGACTGAGAAATTACTGGACTACTGCTTATGTATTCCTTAGAAGAAAAATACTAATTAATAAAGGTCTCTTTAGTTTAGCAGAGAAAGGAAAATTAAGCGAAAATCAATGGAAGCTGAAGCCAGGCAAATTCAATTTGGGCATAAGGCACAAATATCAAGGAGTGAGGGTAATTAACCACCGGAAAAAGATTATTTCAGTCCAGTTAAATACAATACATTTTTAGTCAGACACAGTTATTGACTTTGATGAAATCTTGATTTTGGGATGACTGCATAAAATGCAGAAATGTGATCTATACACAGCAGGAAAGAGAAGCTGATCAGATGGCCCTAGTTAACCTTTTATGTAATGATTTCATCTTTCAGTAATCTCACCTGATAACTGATTTTATCTGACCATTATCCACTGCTAAAATGAAAAACTTTGTAACAGAAGCACAGAATGTTTTTGGTCCATTTTACTTTGTTTTTATTCTGTTTAGATCTTAAAACTCTCTCTGGTAGGCTTCATGGAAATATATTCAGAAGGAGTTCACAATAACACTTGTGGAAAAAATCCTTGATAATTGTTAGTTGCTTCTTTACAAAATCTATTTCCCCACTCAGGAGGGATTTATAATTCAGCTGATATAAATTTTGTAATGATTTTGATTTTAAATAGCTTAAATTGCTTTCCCTGGTTTTAGCATCAGGACAGTCAACATATTTTGCACCATATTCCATCTTTAATATGTCATTGTTTACAGCTTTCATTTCATAAGTACATACCTTCTTTAAATTAATTTAGATTCTCTGATGTTTACAGAACTACATCTTTTCAGACAGTGATCTTCAGTTCATCCAGAAGGGAAGAAGAAAATAGACGCTGGCCACACAAGCTTCCCTGCACTAGGTTTGCCGATAGAATAGATTAGGACATGTGAGAACTTAAGAAAATATACTTGATAGTCAGTTTAAGAGTCAGGTTTATGAGATTAAACTCACTACTATCCTTGTTTTCACCTTAGTTAACGTTGTTTCTGCTTCACTGATGCTATACAATTTGGAACACTATTGCGAGGATACACGCACACAGATTTACTGAGCCAAACTCTTGATGACCACTGGGAGAAATCAGCTTGTGTCCTCTTCTGAAATGGTTATCTGAATTAAAGCAGACAATTATTTAGAGACCTACAGACACTAAGTTTCTTAGTAGTAATTAATCCTTTAAAACTCTAAGGAAGTCACAATAACAAGTAATTTGAAACATAATTTGACCAACACGCATTTTAATAATCATTTTCTCTCATGTAAATGGATAATGGTAGCTCCTATTTTATTACTTGTAATCAATAGATATTGTTTATATCAATTTTAAAGGTTTGCCATATTCATAGGGCCTTGAAGGCTTTATTATTTATAATTTGATTTTTTTCAGAATTCAGAAATGGAAAGGAACAACCTAAGAGATTCTAATTTAATTTAATTAAACCAAATCTACGTTAGACAATTTTCTGAAATATTAAACACCCCTTTTCAATTCTACTTCCCTTTTGGGGCTGCTGAGCAAGTAACCTGGCAAAATGAACACAATCTGATCTGCATGATTGATGGTACCAAATATATTGATCAGAGTAATTTTTTTACAAGCTTTTCAGATATGAAGGCACCTTCAGTGTTTTTGAATGATTTACTTTCTGAGACTGTCTTTGCATACTTTTATGTTTACCTAGGCCAAAGCATGTATCACCTGAGGACCTTTTGTACAGCCCTAGAGAGAGAATTCCACTCCCTTGTTTTTACATTTCTGACCATATATCAAAAGAATTTATGTTACATATAGATCGCTTTTGAGACATCTCAATGTCAAAATTTCCTTATATTCATTCTATTATTTTTTTTAAAGTGACATTGGAACTCTGATCAGCTCCAAAGAAAAACTCAAAACGTTCCTTTTAGCCTTAGTGTTGTGCTGCAATATCTATATTCTATGATGCCTTTAAGAAATCAAATTACTACTTCAGGCAACAGTCAGAAAAACAGGGTACACACGCCATTTCACTTTTATAAATTTACTTCACGTGTTAAAGCCACTTTCTCTTCCTCATATTCCTAAAAGTAAGTTGTCTTTTATCACCACCATGTTATACTTAGGAAATCCTTGCCTTGAAGGAAATAATCCCTTCACTTTCTCTTATGAGTCAGTAACAAAGCTCAAATTAGAATTCACCATTCTGAGCTCTACACTCTAAACAATGCCATCTTGTTATTTCTTCTAACAGTGTTATGAAAAGATGAAGTGAGGCATAATATTTGAGGCTTTCTGTCATTTTCAGTCTGTTTTTAATCAGATCCACTGCCTGAATTTTATTCCATGATGTTCAAAATGTTGTTTTCACGTGGGTATTTTCATACCATTCCTTCTAATTCTTCCTGTAACATTCTGTTACTTTTTCATCTGAAATGTTGACAGGCATCATATATTTCTGCACATTATCAGATCACCTTTCCATCATATCTTAACCAAGCTAGACTTATTTAGTTTTTAAAGCTTTTCTCCAAAAGTGAATTTTGGAAAAACTTTAATCAACTTTGTTATCCTTCTTTGCATCCTAATCAATTTGCTTATTGTTAAGTGAAACCAAATACGCACCACCGCACATGGTAGTCCATGGGTAGGAAAGAATGAAAGTTAAAGAAAGAAGGATACATCTTATGTAACAATGTGATTAATATAGAATCTGAACAGCAAATGTCCTATCCTGAGAGAGGATAGGAGACCAATTAAATGCTGATTTCATTGACTTCCATGTCAAAGTAGGCCAAAATTTGGTCTACTTTCAGGGGAAACGGATAGTATAGAGGCTACCTCTATGCGGATACAGAAACCTGGCATTCATTGCTGCAGCCAGTTGTCCTTCAAGGAGCTAATTTAGCCATGAAGCCCTGCTCAGCAAGACAGTAAAGAACCATTTTAGCTAGTCAAGAACTATTAATTCATCTAGTAGAGCCTCTCAGGTTGTGAATGGGGGAAAAAAAAAAAAGGAAAAAGAAAAAAAATTTCATTTTCTACTCTGCTTAAGGAAATGGTATCTTCTAGGAGATAGACTCACAATCAACCTTTCAAGTATCTTGGAATAAATAAATAAATGAATCGCCTACATTTCTTCCTCCTGACAGGTGATTCCCTCTGCATGAAATGCTTTATGTACCTATTGAACAGAAAGAGTGGTCATAATGCTGAAGTCAAATTGCTGTGAACTATTCTGTGAACTAGAATACGGGTAACTTTATTAAGTACCTTTTTATTCTGAATTAAGCAGAATTAGTACAATATTTCATGAAAATACTAGATGAAGACTAAAATTGAAGAGATAATACACTTCAGGGCTTAAAAAACCAAAACAAAACAAAAATCCTGTGTGCCCCAATTTTAAATCACACAATACTGTTGTGAGTGGACGTATTAGAATAGGGTATGTCATATTTGCTTCTGTTGCTTCCCTCTTTTTTCAGACAATAAATATTTTATTTATCTATCTAATGTGAAACAACTCTAACAGCAAAGAATTCCAAAAATTTACTGAAGCCTAAAGGTTATGGCACTGTTGAGAAGGCCTCAGCCGTTGTCAGAGGAAGGCCTGGACAGAGTGTTCTCATTCTCTCCAAACCATTTATTTGTGTTAAGATCCTCAGGAATATAACACTATGCTAGCCCCATTCTCTGAAAACCCTTAAGGATATTCCTCATACAACGGCACGTTCCTAAGCCCTTGTAATTGCCCTGGGAAATACTGAAACATTCACACATACAGAGTATTATAAGGGTGTAATAATGTAATTTGAAATGGAAGAAGCATTTTCAGAATAATCACTATTGTTTAGTGGGGCTTTTGGTTTTGTGTACAATATCTGCAACATTTTGCATCTGGGAGCTCTTAGGAGTTTAACAAATGGTAGATATTGTAGATTGTAGTGAGGAAAACAAACTTCTCACAATGTATTACATCTCAATAGATAACTAGTAACAGTATTGCTCACATGCTGTTTCAAAGCACAGTGCTATCCTAGTAAACTTATCCATGTGCATTTTTTTTTTTTGCATCAGTTTGTTTTTGCTAAGGAACGTAGTCTAGATATTTCCAGGAGCTTAATATCAGTTTGTTTGCCAAATAAGATCCCATCTTTCTTGGTTATGTTTATGAGAACACATCTTCACATTAAATTGGAAACAAATGAGTCTGTTGCCATTCCTCTCTGGAGCACACATACTCCTGATGCACAGATTTAACATAGGCTTAAGGGAAGAATGATTTGTGAGAGTCTCTTGTTAAAATATTGGCAGCACATCACTGAGGATTTCCTCCAGCAAAGGAAAGAGATTATACCTCTGTGAGCTGAATGCAAAACTACATGGGGTTTCTTTGTGTTTGTTTGTAAAATGACATACACAAACAGCAAGGAAAACATAATTAGAAATAGTCAAACTGGTTAATGACAAAATATGGAAAAATCCCAAAGTCAGGATATTTGCTTTGCAGCAAGAAGATGTCAGTGAAGTATAAACAAACTTCTCACACAAACTAGAAAGATGCTTAATTTCTGCATACTTATATCAGACTCAAAAGAAAGATTAAACATTATTGGTTAAAATTGCATGCAGATAAATTCTGATGTTTATTAGTGGCTAATTAAGTCACTTAAACTAGTTAGTTACTAGCACCATTTTAGATGATCTGAGGTTCTCACCTGTCTTCTGTCAGCCTCTCTAGCAGCATAAAGGCAAGCACGAATTTACATAAATACTGTCTCAAGTTTGTCCCAAGTAAATGTCTGAAATACCCTAAGCATAGCAAATAGTACCAAAACTATGTTTAGGCAATCATGTCCTTAATTTCTGTATTCTGATTTGTACCTGCAGTGCTGAATAGCCTATTTTAATCTCTTCTCAGACTATTAATGAAAAAAAAACCCTGACTAATAGAAACTGTACAGGAGAACCTTAAGTACAACCTTGCAGTTATATGTGCCCATGAAATTTGTGTAATATCAGTAAAAGCATCTGCAGTTTCTAGATACCAGTTTAGAATGACTGTTAACGTCCTTTAATGATCAGCTTTAATATAGCTGAGGTTTTTGCTCTTCTTTTTTTCATCTGCAGTCTTACAAAATTGTTTTTTCCACTACGTTTGTTCTAAAGCATTATATCCCCAGGACACTTAGTCAGAAATATATAGAAAAACCATGAAATTAATATTATCTATTAAAACATATGCATGCAAATATGTCCTGTGCTATCAATAAATATCCACCTGGGTACTTAAAGAAGTACAGGAAAGAAAGAGATAAAATAAAATTGAAAAATATACATAAATATAAAATGAATATTGAAATTCATTGGCTTAACTAGTATGTTTTTTCTACATGTATTAAAACTAACAGAAGAAGAAGGCCAAGTGTATACTGCTGCATATTGCTAGATGTGGGGATATCCAGTTTGGTACTCAGGTCTCAGTGCCCCTGATGTGTGTGATACTTATGAGTTTTCTTACACTTGCATTCCCCGCTGGCACATGCCAACCTAGTCCTTTGTTGAAGAATATCTGTTGGATTTAATCTTCATTAGTAAACCTTTATGACGTCTGAGTTCAAACATAAAAGCCCAGGCACCTTGGTTCATAGTGTGAGTGCCCCTGTATGGTGTTAAACAACTGGAGTATACTCTCAAGTATTTAAACACCATAAGCTTTTATGGTCTACGAAGTATTTATCTATGTGTAGGCTTGGTGGTCACATCATTGATGTAAATTGTCACTGTTCTGCAGAATTCAAGCAGCTCTGACTACAAAGGATGCCATTCTTTGTTTCTCTTAATATTCACCCATAGGTAGTCTAAAAGAACACATGGTAACATCGCTTCGCTTAACATCATCCATTCATAAGCAGATATTATTAAGTAATAGAGTCACTACAGAGATTGTTTACAGCTGTTTACAGCTGCTTTGCCCACTTTTAGATTAAAATAAAATGTTAATGGGATAGAAGAATGACCTCTAGAGTGAATTGTTATGGAAGGAAAACATATTGAGATTTACAATATAAAAGTTTCAAGTTTTGCAGTTTTTCAACTGTTAGCATCCCATTTTGTTCACAATTACTTCATAATTGTGGACATACACACCTTTTTAGCCTTGGTGTTATGCCTGTTTTTATCATCAAAAGCCCCTTCATTATGAAGTAAAAAAAAAATGAAATTCTTAGTTTTGCTCAATATGGCTTTTCTGACACAAGCTCTAATACCCAAAGGCCTGTAAGATGGGAATATGAAAGCAGGCTGCAACAGAACTACTGAAGAGACAGAAGCAAATGAAAAGCTTCTACAGTTTGTCTGCGCAGTATGACTGTTGTTATTGCTAAGTATGAACCCTACAGGAGCTATTTCAAGCAGGGGACTGGAAATAGCATACAGGCACTTTTACCTCTAGGTCATTGTTTCAAGTCTAGCTCAGATTAATAATGTCCAAAATGTGTTATATCATCTGCTGGCTCTGGAAGGATTTATGCCAAACAATTTGGCAATTCCAGAGAAATACTGATGGACTTCAAACTCTCAACTTCATATCAAATAAAAGCTTAGTTGCAAGGCCAACCAGGCAGTGACTAGTGCCAGCGATTAGTGGTGTGCCCCCAGGGGTAAATACTGGGTCCAGTCCTTTTTAACATCTTTAATGATCTGGATGACGGGGCAGAGTTCACCCTCAGCAATTTTGCTAAGGCCACCAAACTGGGAGGATCCACTGATACACCAGGTGGTCATGCAACCATCCAGAGTGATCCCAACAGTCTGGAAAAATGGGTTGATGGAAACCTCATGAAATTCAACAGGGAGCAATGCAAAGTCCTGCACCATAAGAGGAACAACTCCAGGCACCAGTATATGCTGAGGGCCACCAAGCTGGAAAACAGCTTGGCAGAGAAGGACCTGGGGGTTGTGGTGGACACCAATTTGAACAGGGACCAGCCATGAGCCCCTGCTGCAAAGGAGGTTAATGATGTCCTGGGCAGCATTAGGCAACGCATTGCCAGCAGGTCAAAGGAGGTGATCCTTCCTCTCTACTCAGCCTTGGTGTGGTCAGACCTGGAGTACTGTGTCCAGTTCTGGGCTACTCAGCACAAGAGAAACATGGGTATACTGGAGAGTCCAGCAAAGGGCCACAAGGGTGATGAAGGGACTGGAAGATCTCTTCTACAAAGAAAGGCTGCGAGACCTGTGACTGTTGAGCCTGGAGAAGAGAAGGCTCATCGAGGATCTTATTAATATAGAGAAATACCTGAAGGGACGGTGTAAAGAGGATGGGGCCAGGCTCTTTCCAGTGGTGCCCAGTGACAGAATAAGACATAATGGGTACAACCTGAAAAAAGGGAGGTTTCATCTGAACATCAGGAAATATGTTTTTACTCTGAGGGTGACCAAACACTGGCACAAGTTGCCCAGGTATGTTGTGGAATCTCCCTCCTTGGAGATACTTAAAAGCTGTCTGGACATGGTCCTAGGCAACTGGCTTTAGGTGGCTTTGCTTGATCAGGGGAGTTGAACCAGATGACCTTTGTCATTCTGTACTCAATTTGAGGACCAAATGACAGGGTAATAGGAGTGGAATCCAGTTTGCCTGTATTTAGGTCTTCACAAAGAAGTTATATGTATGTAAGGTGCATGTGGTGATCCAGTGTTGATTAAGATAAGTAGCTTTCTAGACTCCACTGACTTTAACAATTAGGGACAGGAATCAGCTGCTGAAGCACAGACATCTAGTGCTATTTTCCACGATGTAGGTAACCCCATTGACATCCATCTGCTGGTCCAGAAGTCTGCAAGTCTCCTGTAGTTCTTGTGTCGCATTTGACAGGTCCATGCTGATGTCCTGGATACTGTTAGAAGAGTAAAATGGCATGAGACACGAATGTGTAAACAATTCAATACAGCCCCTTTTTTTCCATCAACTGTAATGGGAGTTTTGACACCTACGTACAGACATGTAACAGCCAAACGCGTACAGTCTGGAGCTTCATCCTGTACTATGTGTGACAGTAAGGCTTGAAGCAGCACTCAAATATGTATGACATATATTCATAACTGATTTCCTTATATCAGAATTGCATGTACTTATCTAAATTATTCAGATAAAATAGCCATTGGGGGAGGGAGAACCAAAGTTTAAAATGCTATTGATTTATTGTCACTATTGATTTATCGACACTATTGATTTATCGACACTATTGATTTATCTGATGAAACCGACTAAATTTAGTACCTGAATTAAGTTTATCTAGGTAAAAATGCCTACAAACAGCTAAGAACATCCGTTTCAAAGTGTTATGTAGATTTTAATGGGTGCTGCTCTTTTTTTTTTTCTTTTTAAACTAGCCTGGAGGAAAATTTAAACCTTTAGCACATGTGCAGTGTGGGAAGCACATGGTCCTGTGTGCATGCATATTCAATATATTCTTTCTTATGGTCCTGGGTATGTGAAAATGCCTATGATGTTCAGCTTTATTCTAACAAAAGCTAAGAGACACAGAGATTGGACACTGCTGACTGGACATCTTTTATTTTATTTGGACATCCACAATTTTATTTGGACATCTCTAGCTTAAACAACATGAGGCCTGATATGGCTATTGAAAGCCCTCTGATCTTAACTGAAAAGGTGCTGAAGAACATAGTGAGAAGCAAATATGTAATAGTTTAATAGAAAGGAGAAGGTCATCTAGTGCATACCTGAAAAAAAGCAGACAGGAAGGTGGAAAAGCTTAAAAAACAGCTCAGGCTTAGGGCCTTGCTCATACTGCTGAGAAGAATACTCATCTCCACTAGCAGAACTGTAAAGTGACAGTACAAGTTTAGAAAATCCAGCCTTCCTTGTTCTGCATTCACTTATACTTTAAACAGAATGATGTGTCTCTCCTCCCAGTACAGGTCAGCAGCTCCGTAAGGAGCAGAGAGCATCAGAGGCTCCTCATGGGGTCTGGTGGGGCAAGGCCCATCCCACTGACCTAGTCAGGGAGCAGGGCAGTCCCAGAGACTGTTCACGTTCAACAAAGAGTCAGGATCAACAGGTACTGATGGCTCCAGGCTGAGAGGAAAAGGGGTATTGGGCCTCGGGAAGGGTTGGAATGAGATCCCAGGCTAGGCTAGTTGGGTCCAGTAAGGCCTGTTAGTGCCCTGAGTAGGTCCCTGATAGTCTTTGCCTTTACCCTGAACACCTTGTAAGTAGTCAAGTTGTATGTAAATCTACATACTTTGAGTCATAAGTAAACCTAATTTTTAACTACCTAGTGCTTATAGGTATCTTTTTCTTATCAGGAGGTCATCAACCAGTGGCACTATCTTACAGCATGAAGAAGTATTATTCTCCACCTTCCAAAGAAAAAGAGAACTTGATAAGTGCATATACTGTCTAATATAGCCAAATAGCACACTTTTCCAAGCTGGTTTTCCGTTCCTCCTTCTGGATTCTCCTCGTCTTCCCAAAAATTAAAATAGCCAATAACATTTTGTTTAGATTGATGAATTCCAGGATCTGCGGAAAAATAATGAAGCACTGATAAAGATCAAAGTTACTTGCCCCTCTGATTTATTCATGATCTCCTTGGAGTAGCTACAGTTAAGTCTAAGCCTTTGGACATAATTCTTCCTGATGAAACAAGTGCTTTCCCCCTAGACCAAGATACAAAACTTCAGTCCTCTTACAACTGCTTTAGTTACTTTCTATAGCTTAATATTTGTAATACACATACAGATATACTGTCTGCTTCTCAGAGTTAATCAGTGACCAGCCAACTTCCCAAATAACACAGACATTGTTTGGGATAATCCACAAGCAAAAAAAAAAAAAAAAATAGCCTAAAGCAATAAATAGATTTGCGTATATTTTAGAGTTAATACCTATTTACCATGTAGGAAATTGGCAGATTAAGTTCACAAGTCACTTAAGAGATCTAGAATGATGGTCTATGTAAGTGCTTAGCTGTGTCTTTAGATTGTTTTCTTCCTGTCTTTCTTAATTTTTGAATCAGATGAAAATAGTCTTCTTTTTCAGTAATCTGTAAAAAGATGCATACTGTTTTACCAGTAGTAGAATTTGCATCAAGTACCCTTTTTCACATCACTGAAACTCCAGTTTTGTTTCCAGTGCTTAGTTAGGAATGCAGTAACTATCATCCCCTGGAAAACATCTGTATCATACTGTATAATTCAGTATATTCCAATGCTGCATTTCTCAAATGTGCCATGTGTCCATAGCATCCATTGAACCTGACTGCAACAGTCCATAAATATTCTATGCTTTCAGAGTATAACATCTGGCACACTTGTTATTAGCCTTTCACTCCACATTTTATTTATATTATAATTTCGCTAATGGTTTTTCAGTTCAGACATGATGCCCTGTGTCAAAGTACATCTCATTAGTATTCGCAAACTGTAGACTGATACAATAATCGTGTCAAAGACTTGCTTATCATCATCTCTATAATACTGAGGACCATAACAAATATTACAATTGTCGCAGTGTTCTGTATTATTAATGCTAACAGCTGCAAGTGTTACATGTTGCAGTAGCCTGAGATGAGATTTACCATATTTTGGCATATGACTAGTTAACCTAAGTTCAGAATTGGTACATTTCTTATAAAAAGTGCTAAACTACTGTTAAGCAGTTAGAAAAGGGAAAGTTAGATTTCTTTTAACTCTATCTGGTACATACTGAGACACCAAATTGTTAATAAAACACTGGATCTGCCTAAGTGTTTCTATAAAGTAGAAAGTGAAAAAAATTCTGGGAAGAAAAAGAAGTAATGAATTATATACTGTGATAATTTCAAAAAACAGAACAGAGAAGACAACAGGAAGACACAGAAATAATATTAGAGGATGGTATTACAATAACATAATATATTTTACTGGAAGTATGTCTGATGATTCTCACAACTAGAATTCCAATATATTATAGAGAGCACTGTGTATATACAGCAAAAGTTAGCTGGAGACAGAATTCTTATTGGGATTTTAAATAACCCAATATTGTTGAGCAGATGTAATTTACTCCATACTTTAAAGAAAAAGGTAAAAGAAAAGAAAAGAAAACCAAAACAAAACCAACCAAAAATAGGTGCCTGGTTCCTTTAAGCCATTTGGAAACTGCAGACCTACATATCAGAGAACTACACAAATCCTTATTAACATATGTAATGGTTCAGTTTTTAGGTAAAGTTGCAAGGAATTAAAAACAAAGATGAAATGACAGATGGTATATGACTAGAGACCTGCAGGAATGAAAATTTCCTGGACCAAATCTCAAGGTACTTAGAATCACAAGATACCATTTATAGAGGGATTATCTCTCAGAAACCAAAGACAGCCAACCATGCACCAGCTAGAGGAGAAGCCATCCTTGACCTACTTGCAAATAGAGAGGAACTCATTGAAAATGTGAGAAAGATTCAAATGTGGAACCAGACACAATGAGCTAGCTGAATCTAGAGAAATAATTAATGAATTCACATTAGCACAATGGTAGAAGGGTGCCGGATTTTAAGAAAGAAAATTAGTCTCAAATCCACAACAACTCGGGAGCCAGGCAAATTTCTGGACAGGTTCCCAGGACAGTGAGGGTGAGAGAAGCTTCCCAGGACAATTCACATTAAATCATTGGAGCCAGTAAGTGAGAAACTCCCGTAGCTGATCTGCATGAGTTTATGCAGTTTTCAGTGTCCATGGTCCCACTTATCAACTGCTCCTATTTGCTCCTTTTCCTGCTCAGCTCCTTTTCATATTCAGTGTCCCTCCCATATATCTGTGTAGCAGAACCACATAGATCCTAATGCCAGGCGTTTAATTAGAATATATAACAATAGTAACAATTTGGGCCTCACCATCCAGAGAGCAGCAAACAGAGAGAAACAGTAAGCCTAGGTTTACAGAATTTAAACTCCTCTAAAGAATGAAGTTTTCTAAGACAGAGTAATAATAATGACAGAAGCATTCTGACCTATAATGCAATTATTTCATGAACTGCTGTGGATGTGATGTATATGGAAGCTAGGAAAATGTTTGACAACAGAATGAATGCTTTCTTCCAAAATACTTTTGAATGAATGAAATATTAATTTCATTGTTTGCACTGTAAAATGAATAAAAGTGCAAATTTAGAGAGCTTCTGCTCTACTCTGACTCTTTTTTCACAGATGAAAGGGTCAGCAGAAACACCATAGCTCAGAAGAGTCACTTGGTTTTTCAGTCACTCTCCTCTTCGTCTTCTTCTGATTGCTTGTTGCACACATCTCCAGAATAATGGTTTGCACTGCTGAGATAAGATCTGTAAGTTTAGCATTATAGCACTTCCCAATCTCTCAGGTATCGTGACTCTTGACTGAGGATTCTGCACCCTACAGAACTGGGCAATACTCTTGCTTTGGACCATGAGTTTTGAAATCATTGTTAACATTAGACCAACACCATAGCATGCATGAAGACTTACGAACATTTGCTCCTTTTCAAATCTTAATGAGGTGATTATGTTCAAAGACAAAAATTGGCAGGGGGGCAATAGACTATGCCTGACTGCCTGTATTTTAGTTCAGTTCCAAGCACCTTTTCTATTTAGTTCAGCTGAAAAGTTGACTAGATAAAGTGTGTCTTATTTTGGGATTGCTCTTTCAGCTAGGATGCAATCCTAAAACAAGACTTGTCCTCAGGTTTTCCTTCTCTTAAGTAGATGCTGGTCATCTAAGGTTTATTGTTATGTACTTCTTTTCTCCTGAGGTTACAGTCATGCACATACCTTCCTCCAAGGTTTTCCTGTAATCCATGAACTCGATACATAATCACAATAGTATCTTTTAATACTTCTCTCAGAGAAAGGTTAACGTGCCAAGGTATATTAGGAACACTGATGTCTTGGGGGTCTTACTAGACCTTCTTGTTTCCTGGAAACTAGCAGACATTCTATTTATGAAGAGTGAAAACAATGGTTGGACAAATGGTTGCACAGTATCCCTGACTAAAAACATAGTTTTCCCAGCAAATGAAATCCTTCAGTTTTGTAGAGTAAATTTATGCATAATTCTTTATAACATATAAGTTGAAAACCACATCTCAAAGAATCAAAAAAAAAATAAAATGTCTGAAGGGACTTGGAGATAAATTAAATCAATATATTAGAAGTGCTGAGGCCCATTCTCTGATTCACATCATCTGATTCTTAGCAGCTGGTATCCATACTATTAAATTCTTATACACTCCAGAGAAAGTATGGACTCCCTGAATTTCTCTATTGGGAATGGTTCATGACCCATGCTAACTCTCAAGCACTTAATATGAATTGTTTGGGAGACTGCAGGTGAGGAAAAAAAAAAAAGCTAGGAAATAATTAAAGCAATTTAAAGCATTTAGCAATATGTGTATATGAAAAATAGAGTTACAATGCTCAGGAATGCCCTTGGTACCCCATAGTGGAGACCACACAATCCTCTAGCAAACTATTGCTTATACAGAAAAAGAGAGTGCAGCTTTTTGTAATTCTTGATACACCAGACATCACATCTGCCAGATACATTTGGGGACCACAGGACGTTTGGAGGGAGCGCCTTCTATATTTGACTTACTGAGATTGAGAGACATAGTCACTGTGGTATCAAAGAATTGTAAAATTATTATTGCAGAGGCATGATTTCTTTTGGAAGACAAGATGAACTGCAGTTTTACAGCTTCCTGCTGAAGATCTTCCACCTCATCAAGCAGATTGCAGGAAGACCAATAGCTGTGTAGATTGCCTAATGTAGAACTAGGGTCCAAAAAGCTACAGCACTTTTAATCTCATATTAAATAACTGAATGGAAAACTAGGGTTGTGGCTGTATTCATAACAGTATACAGAAGGCTAGTGGTAGAGAAGATTTGGCGTTACAGATTTAAATCATGCTACAAAGGGCAGAAAAGCAAAATTTTCAAATTTTGATAGATTGAAAAAGTTTATTATTAAAAATAAACAAGTGTTATACAGAAAACATTTGGCAGTGAAAGAATAAAATACCTCATGACTGAAAGTGTGGAAATAAAGGAAAATCAAAATGTACGTTGTTTGGATAATAGTTTGTACTGTTAATTCCCAGACAATATCTGTAAGTTTAGCATTGCACCACTTTCAAGAGGATCCAAAAGGAAAAACTTCAGATATTGTCATATTCTGTGCAGCAGAACTTTCTCTCTGAGAGAATCTGCTGTCACTGTACTGTAGTACATTCTAGGTTTTACAATATTACAGGAAGTTCAGAAAAAAAGGAACAGAAGTATCAGTAAAGATGAATTAAGAAGTATAAAGAACTTAAAATGTGTAGAAAAGTGAAACTCTAAGAGCACACAAGTATGTTACAGTGTGTATTGCAGTGTTTTATAGCTCTGTTTGTGCTGTAATTACCACCCTGAGTTTAATATTGATTGAAATTTTTGGTTACCACAATGACTGTTGATTGCATTTGTCATTTTGCTTGATTGAGTAATAGATAATTAGACTTCAGGAAAAACATTTCTTGCAACAATATAAGGCTGTATAATGAAAATGGCTGATAAATATTTCACCATTATTTTCCTTCCTTCCTTTCCTTCCAATTTGGGTTGGTTTTGGTTTTTATTTCAAGTAAAAAAAAAAAAAATCAGGTGAAAATTGGTTTATTTCTGCTTTTGTGAAAAATCTAGCAAATACTTCTACATATTTCTTATTTGGCTTTTCTTTTTTTCCTTCAAAAAAAACCCCGTCTCCTCAAATACCCAAAGTGAGAACAAATCCCTAAACAGTTCATCTGCTGGATAATAATATGAGAAAAGTCTGTTCAATGGAAGCTTTATACAATGTATGTATCTGTTAATTACAATTTCTGTTTAGTCAAAGAGGCATTTTTCCTCACATATGCAATCAAACAGAGATTTTCACGGAAAAAAAGAAGTGCTATAGATGCAACTAAAACTGTGACTGTGATTATGAATAGAAATCAAGGAGAAAGAAAAGAATAATATTAGATGCAAATTTGAATAATAAAAAAAAAGCTAGTCATTCACACTATAACAGACAACATTTGTTAATAAATGTAGGAATTACAATTTTTTTATACTTATACAAACACTTTTTGCATACGTGTATACTTAAGTAATCTGCATCATTTTATCAATTCCTAGCACAGCTATAACAGTTGTAAACTTTGTCCTCTGGCTAACATGAAACATCCAAAGCTGGAAGGTGGAAAGTTGTTCTTGTTAGCAGGAAAAATATTACATCAAGCATCACTCTTTTTGCAATAAGACTGTTACAGTGATGGAACAGTGTTTTTTTCCTGCCTCCTATTTCTCATTTCCTTTCTGTGAATAAAGAACATGCTTAGGAACAAGGACTTACTTGGTTTGTTTTTTTATTTATTTGTTGGAGTTTTTTTCAGCTTATTATGACTGTAATAATATTATTAGAATCCTGAAAAAATCTGTATTCTAGCTCTTAAGGTGAACACGTAGTATAAATTCCAGCTGGTTTTGTGAGTATGGACAAATTACCATAACTTTTACTCTCAAGTTCTGTCTTACCCTCTCTGCCTTTTATTTTAAACACTTACTTTTGTACTTTCTCTCATTTTTGTACAAAGCTGGTAGACCACCCCCCCAGATACGTTCTTGATCTCTAATAAAACCCCTTTAGTTCACTTTGGCTACAGATATCATTAATGATCCATCAGGCATAGCCAGTGCAGGAACCCTGAGACAGGGATTGTCCCTTATTATGTGGAATTGCTGGGAAGATTTTTTTTAATTATTATTATTATTATTATTTTTGTTGCACATTTCATACAATAAATAGAATTGAATAATTATCGCAGTTTGCCATCTGTCCTCATTTAAGTATATTTCTATTAAAACAATGACTTAATAGAGATCCTGATACATACTGGTGATGATATAAACTAGCATTAGTAGACAAAATTAAATTTAAATCACATGAGAATCTGACCTTGATTCTGTGGGTGAGATTTAGTAGTACTCTCCAGATGGTATATGCCACTCTAAGAACAGAACACAGCTGTAAACACAGTTTAATGTTTGTCATTAAACCAAATTCATTACTACTTTGCATACAAAAGCAACCAAAGTACTTACAGTAAACCAGTGAATCTGGCCCTCAAGCTTGCAAAGACAAGACCAAATCCCACTCCTCCATAAGTCATTGTATTTTTTTTTTCTTTTTCCCTTCATATCATTAATGGAGAGGGATTGGACATCCATTGCCTGTTACCAATTATTAACTTCCACACTGCATGATCAATAGTTTCATTTTCTCTGTGTCCTACGTACATCTGAGCCTGGTAAGGGGTAGATAGGTTTTACCTATGATTGTACAATAAGCTCCTACTATCCAAAAAGAAGATCAGTGCTCATTTATGAAAGGAACAGGCATCGACTTTGTCACCTAATTATTCCATCTCAAAAGAATCATCTTAGATCTTCCAATGTTTTAGTGACTCAAAATACAGATATCTGAAGGTCTTTCTAGATCAGGATGATACAATTTACATGACTGTCCACCATCTGGTTGTATCTGACCCACCAGACCAGGGGATCAGAGGGCAGTTTCCCATCTACTTGATCTAGTTCAAGAGTTTCTAGTCCATGCTTCATTATAGCAGTTGACCACTACTCAACTGTTCTTGACACATCTTGATAAACATATGTACCAAAGATTTAATGTAACTTTTGCTCAAAGTAAATCTGGAAGCTCATTCCTGCAAAATTAGTGATGCTGACACCTCTCAATATCAACTTTGCAACAATTGCTTAGTGCCTTCAGAAGTCTTATAGTGCCATGAAAAAGGAATGAGATTACTTTGACTGGGCAATCTGAATGGCAAATGATGTTCCTGTAACAGAAAAATAGCTGTCAGAATGAGAAATCCAGTAGAATCATGTGTTCGATGGGTGGAGACATCTCAGTTCCAAAATTACTGGTGATGCTAGCAGAATTCTTCCTCAGGTACTCAATAATGGTCTTTGAAATTTTGCTTCTCAGAACTGTATGAGTCAGAAATCCATGTATTCAGTGCCATAATATTTTGTTAATTGTAGGGCAATGATGGCTATAGAAATGATGTATTACATTTTGATTTTCCAGGAAGTTAGTATGTTCACACTAGACTAAAACTAAACAAAATACAGTTAAATGCACTTTGGTTCCAGTCTTCAGCAAGAATGAAAATGCAAGGTATATGTCTTCGATCTTTTAAGAAAATGAGTACATTTAATACGCATGGGCTTGGGTGAGACTACAGATCATGTAACAGCTTACAGTATGTTTCAAAATGTACATTGCAAAATAGTGTTCATCACATTACCTCACCATCTATCTATATGGGAAAGCTCATTGTTATCTTAAACTTTCTAGAGGAAACAGTCTCTTCCCTTTATGCTCTAATTTTACTTGTTTCCTCTCCGTACACTGGAGATGAAAACAAATAATTTAAATTAACAAACTGACAATAAAAAAGGCCTGTTCTGAATGCTGCCCGCAGGTCTTTAAAATGATGAAAGCACTTTGCATTATAAGATTGCTGTAGTCTCTGAACATGAATCCCCGTTTGAAAGATTGAAAATCTCCCTGAAGTCTGAAGCACTTAAATAATTTAGATTAAATTTAAATTGTGTTACACTTTACAAGCCCAGAACCATAGTCACATCTTTACTGGGAAGCTTATAAAAATTTGAAATGCTCCAATAATTTTAAATCTTGTAGAAGCCTAGTACCTTCCAAATTAAAGTGCTAATAAAAAAATTAGCACTGAAATTTAAATCTCTATGTGCAGTGTAGAATGATTTAAAATTATTGAAGCCTTTCAATTTTTTATGAGGTCTCTACGTAGAAGTGAATCAAACGGCATTTTTAGTACAATGGAAATAAGTTAGAAAAGAAAACAAAGAAAAACTGTCATCAACATAGCAGTGTAGTATGAGGACTTTTCCAAGGTGCTAAAGAAAAGAAATTTGAAAGAACGACTGCATACTGAAAAGTGAAGCAGGTACAGTCTTCTGTTTAAAACATTTTAGTAGGACTCAGGAGATATTAATTTCATGTTCTGATTTTGTGCAAACTATTTAATTTCTCTGAATCTCCATTTCTTCCGTTCTTATTTAGATAGTAAATTCATTGGGTCAAGAACTTTCTTTTTTGTGACTGATATTCAGCTGACTAAATGCGGATACCTACCATGTCCACATCCATATCGAAGCTAGTTATCCCAGTACTGCTTTATAGTGGAGAGAAACATATCTTTTTTAATGATTGTTCATATAATTGTAAACTCCTACAATCAGGTACAGATAGGAATCACTGCCTGAAGAAGCCTATTAGTCTCCATCATCAGTAAGAGGAGCCTAAAGTCACTGGTTTAGGTATCAAATGCAGTATCTAAAGTTGAGGGAAATGAAGCCAACTTGTTATTATCTTGTCTAATTCTTAAGACTTCCAGGTATTCCTGCAATGCCTATAATTAATAGCTATAAAAATTTCAAATAGATAATATTAAACCATCTGAAATTACAAGTGTTAGGCAGTGACTAACTCTAGAAACAGTGAATATGCAAACACCTCTCAGTAAGATGTTCACAGATATGTTCCTGCAGTGAAAAGAAGAAAGAAAATACATGGGTCATCTGTATGTAATTAGATGTTCACAGTAAAGACAACTAAAGAAAGAAACATATCGGGTATCTGTTGCACTTTACCTGTAAGTATGAATAATTTTCTTACAGAACTAATTATAGAACCTGAAGAAAATCCTGCCATTTCCAATGACCTGATTAAATCTGAGTTTTAGTGATAGATTGAGATTACTTTATTGGGCGATAAAATCCTTCTGACAGCTGAAGCAGGCTGCACTGCAGAGAACCATAAGTTTCCACTAAGCTGGTGCAAATGTCTGATATACGTGCAGATATACGTGCAGAAAGAATATCACATGAGACCTGCAAAAACATATTCTAGCTTCTTGTTCCTTTCCGCAGAAAATCCAGTCTCCTCACATTGATCTACAGTGGTCTGTATACAGTTTTGCTTCTGGCCACCTGAGGGACTAGTTTCTGGTTACTTTATTACAGATTCATCCAACAGTAGCTGTAACACCTTTGCTAGATGTTGCTAGGTTAAAAAGTCTAGGGGCTGAATTTTCAAGTGGTGGTGTTTTTTTTTCCTGTCAACAACTTAGGTGTGTCAGTTACCGTAAGTGTGAGTTTATACTCCTTACAGAGTAAAGCTAATTTTTAAATATGTTTGGGTACTGAGGACTGTTATTATTCACTTGTCTTTATATTGCAAATTAAGTATAGGTATCTGAATGTATTTGAGGTGAAAACAAGCAAAGAAACAAAAAGACTTAAGAAATTTATAATTAACCCCATACACAATGATCTTATGCGTGAGAGACATGGGGAGTGGGTAAATTACTTTTTACCAAATTAGCAGTAGGGGAAATGCATTTTCTCTCGGCTATTACCATTTCTTCCCTTCTAGTGAAGATTAAAATGTCTAAGGACAAAAGCCAAAAAATTTACATGAAATGTTTGTTCATTGAAATGATAATTTCTAAAATTTTTTAAAGAATACAATGTGTGATTTTTTTCCCCATAGTAATAGAATTCAAAGGTTAATTATTACAAACAGAAGTTCTTGATATAAAGAATACTTACACGACAAAGTACTGAAAATGCAACAAATGAAAATGCAGAAAGAGGGTTTTGAAAGTTGTTGCTTCACATATGTTCTTGTAATGGAAGAATACTAGCACAGGATTCAACAGAGACAAAGCCAATTGTCTATATTTTTTGTCAAGTAATGGAATGCTTGACTGTTAGAAGAGTCTCAATAACTATTCTTCAATTATTTTTTTTTTTTACTTTCTATGGATTGATTATCTGTTTGGGTGCACCAGAAAGTGTATAACTTTGGCTTAGCAGGTTTACCTATGTCAAATCTTTTTTAGACTAATTTGGTATTGAGAAGGAAATTATTTTCTACCTAACATGTTGGATGCCCTAACTGTGTTCTTATTTTTTAGTAGTTATAGATGGCCTGAAAAATGAATGCGTCAGAATATCATTTAGTTTATTCCATCCCTGTGTATCCAACTGAGAGGTCAGAGATACTCATTTAAATCCTCTGAATCTGCTGCAGCTTGAGTGGGTAGTAAATGACTGTAAGAAAAGAGTGGAGATCCTACCTTCATCTCTGTTGAAATAATTCATATTCAAAAAATACTGTCTGAGAAACTTTGAACCTAGTTTGCAAGTGCTTAAATGTAAGGCAACCGTAAGATGCCCTTTCACAGCAGAACTTTATCATCCTGGAACCAGATCTACAGAGGTAGAGAGTTGTGTAATTCTTCGTATCCTGTTGCTTGCACAAGAGGAATTAAACATCTCAATGCCATTGTTGATAGATGACCTTAGATAATGATCAGAGGGATAGAACACCTCTCCTATGAGCACAGGCTGAGAGAGTTGGGGTTGTTCAGCCTGGAGAAGAGAAGGCTCCGGGGAGACCTTATTGCAGGCTTTTAGTACTTAAAGGGGGCTTATAAGAAAGATGAGGACAGACTTTTGAGTAGGGCCTGTTGTGATAGGACCAGGAGGTAATGGTTTTAAAGTAAAAGAGGGTAGATTTAGATTGGATATTAGGAAGAAATTCTTTACTGTGAGGGTGGTGAGGCACTGGAACAGGTTGCCCAGAGAGGTGGTAGATGCAAGGTCAGGTTGGATGGGGCTCTGGGCTGCTCATTGAAGGGAAGGTTGGACTGGACAACCTTTAAAGGTCCCTTCCAAACCAAACTATTCTATGATTATGCCATTAGCATCTGTGGAATGTTATGAACTGCAAAGAAGTTACTCAGAATTAATTTAAGAATTTACCTTTTATTCTTACATATATAACAGCACAGTTAGAAATATAATGCATCCAGGATTTTTCATTGCTCTAACCTTGTGTGTTAACCCCATAGGCTAATCTGAGTAATTTTCCACCAGGTTAGTCTAATCAAGACAGGTTACTAAAGAAGTCACACAGCACATAGAAAAGCTTTAACAAAATTTATCATTTGTCTTTGTGTTACATATTCCTATGTTGTATTTTTTATATGTCTTTTTTACAGAATGAATGAATGGCTCCTAGTGAGTTATGAGATAATTTGTCTAATATTTAATGGAAATCAAAAGAACTCTTGTGAGTTTTGAACTGATATGACCATTACACTGGCAGACTGAAGTACAATGTAGATATCTTTCAATTAGCTTGAACCTAGGTAGGGACAAAGAAAGTTTTAATTGGCTCACTTATTGGTGACTTAAAATTGCTGGCAGTTCCTTTCTGTTTTGTAATTCAGAATGATGATGAATATTTTTTTCCTTAAACAGAACTTCTCAGTAAAGGAAGTTTAGTTTGTTATGATGTTGTTGTTGTTGTTGTTATTATTATTATTATTATTAAAAGCTCACTTGGAAAATCCAGTCCAAGTGACAGCCACATTTGAGCCTCTAATTCAGGGCTGGGCAATTAGCCAACATCTGTATCTGTATTTCCATGAAAAGTTTTAGTATATTGATAGATTACAAAAGAAGCAAAGCTGACGTCCAGTATTATAGTTGTAAAACTGAGATTAAATATTCCCTATTTTGGCAATAGAAACTTTGTGCTCATAAATATAAGAAATGTTGATATTATGTATCATTCCTGTTATGGGATCTTATAAATCACCATCACCTTCAGCAGCTCCAGAGTACGGGGATTCTTCCTGCCTGGACACTGGAGACCAGACCCATGTACCTGAAGGTGTTTGTTCCAGGATGTCAAAGGTAGCTGCTGGTTCCCCATATGCACCACACAAATACAGACACACACACACGGAGAGGACACTGACACAGACAGCCACAGACAAGGTGCTGCCTCCATCAGCACCCGCGTTCAGGACTCACACCAGACATGGGCACAGACAGCCACGTCCCCTCCTCCCCTTGGGCTGGCAGAGGCAGAAGGTCACTGGCGCAGCGCACACACCGCACTGCCCAGGTTCACAAGCTCACACACATTCCTGGATCCCCTGAGCACCAGCACAGTCCCTCTGTCCCCCCAGCACCCCTGCCCAGATCCTGGCCCCCCTTACCCACCCCACAGGTCCCCAACTCGCCGGCTGGTCCAGCTGGGTGCTCGCTGCACACACACAGCACTCACACACTTGTCCCACAGGCACCCCACACTCGTGGGTCCCCCTGAACAGCAGCGCGGACCCTCCACACACCTGATAGCTCTGTCTGGACTCGGAGCCTTCTAATCCCTTGTTGGTCCAGCTTGAAGTTTGCCAGTGAATCCACATGCACACACCATGCACACCCAGTTTGGTGAAGATACACCCTCCCCAAACAGCTGGAATGGGGCAGTCACTCACCATCACAGCACAGCAACTGGCGTTGGATTACACGTAACCAGACCCTTTTATACTCCTTTCCCTTTATTCCCCGCTTTTTTCCTCCTTGACTCCCCTCCCTCAAAAAATTTTGCATAGTCCCAAAGGCTGGGGACTTTGAGAGACCTGTGAATATCCCGTATCTTCATGGTCTTGTTTCCCACCTCTTATCACTTAGAAAGCCCAGGTTGTCTCTGACCAAAGCTGTTCCTGGAGTTCTTTATGGCCTTTCAATTACTAACTCAAGACTTTCGGTCTTTGCCCTTGTCTCCCCTGTCTGTCAGGTTTGTGTCTCTCTGTTCTTGCTTCCTCCTTTATTTATTAGCCCCTTTTACATTGAAAAGGTCCTTGATCAGATAATCTTAATGAAGCAGACCTCTCCCCTTCCACATACTCTTACAGTTACCATAGAAATAGGGATCATAAAACCAGCCACACTAGATGGAATAGACGTTTTATCATTCTTCTTTCAAGTTATTACACAAATAATTTCACGAAAAATACATATATAATTGCAAAATTAAGATCCTACTTCTATCTGTTTTTTTTTTATTTAAAAAAAAGTTTTTTATGAGATTTGGATTTTGAGATTACAAGGCTACAGATTAGGCATGATCATACATTTAACAAGCTTGTTAAAGCAGGTCAACAGAACATCAGGGAATGAATCAGCACATCCAGAATGTTACACAGTGTTACAAACAAAGAAGTGCAAGCAACCATTTTTGCATGCTTTTGAACTGTAGCAAAAAGGACCCTGCAAGAAGAGAACCTCTTATTTGCTGTCACGTCAGGATTTAACAGAATTCGCTGACGATGACAGTTTATGGACTGACTAATAGGTTGCATAATTATGGGCAGATAAAGCTCATATGTGTCCTATCAAGTGCAATATTTTCTTGGCATAGGTAAGGATAGCAGTTAAAAGGACAGGTTCTGGGTTTTTTCGAAATATTTTTTATAAACTTATATCCAAGAAAATGTAATATTGAATGCATCCAGCAATTTTTGGAGTAGGAATAGAAAACATTGATCTTCCTTTACTGTTGTAAGTCCTTAACATGTCAAGCTAGAGAAACACTTTCAGTGTGAGACTCTCTCACTCATTTTTTAGCCCAAATAATATTTTTAATAGTGCCATAATAAGGGAAGTTACTTCAGCAAAAGGGTCTGATACACCATGACTTCAGAATCACTTTTACTCGCAGAGTTAAGTGTTGTCCTTTGATATATACCAAAATTAAGTGGGATTTATAAAATCAGAGTTAGTAAAACTATCTGCATAATTTACTTATTTATGTTCAAGAAGAAAACAAAGTCCTTTGATGGCCTTTAGAAGGAGAATCTGACAACTTAAATTTAACTAAAGGGCAAAAATTACTATCTGGATACCTCAGTTCTCTCCTGCGTTGCGGGGCAGTAATTTAACTCTGAATTTAAAATATTTTTTATCAATTAATTTGCTTTGCATATAAAATGATTAATACTGTTACATTTTGTGAGTAACTTGGTCCATATATAATGTACTTATGCTCAAAGTTGGTACTAGATGCAGTGTAAAGTGGCAAATTGGACAAGTTTGTGCAGTCTTACAGAACACAGGGCACATTCTAAACAAACGAAAAAAAGTCAGGATGCAGGTATTCACAGAAGTGGAAAAGTGTATGAAGTAGGGGAATTTCATTTAAAAAAAAACAGTACGTATGTGTCCGGAGCATTTGGATTCTACAAAATTAGTTAAAAAATAAGAAACTATTTTTAGGATCCGAAGTCTGGATTTTAGACATCTAAGTCCCACCTGAAATTTCTTACAAGGTTCCTAAATCCTATTGTTGATTTAGTCACACTGTCTTTCCTATATGCTAGAAATAAAGTTGAAAGTGAGGAAATATTTTAAAACAATGTAAACCAGATAATTTTCACTTGCTGTTCTGTCCAAAGTTTTTAGATACTCTTATCAGTTCCTGTATCAGAATTTTGTATTTGTCTGGTCATCTTTCCCTCTGAGAAAGTATGCTTGTGAAATGCTACCAGCTTTGTTTGTCTCTCTCAGCGATCCAAGACATTTGTTCTTTGAGTCAACCCACTCAGATTCAGGAGTTCTGTCAGTGTCTGTACCGGTTCTGGCTGGGATAGTTAGTTTTCTTCACAGCAGCCCCTGTGCTGCTATGTTTTGTATTTGCAATGACAACAGTGTTGATAACAAGCAAATATTTCAGCTATTGCTGAGCAGTGCTGACACAGCATCAAGGCCTTCTCTGTTTCCCACACTGCCCCACCAGTATGTGGGCTGGGGGTGCAGAAAAAGTTGTAAGGAGACCCCAACAGACCAAAGACATATTCCATACCATATGACATCATGCTCAGCAATAAAAAGCTGGGATAAAAGCAGGAAGGGGGGACATGCAGAGTTATGGTGTATTGCCTTCCCAAGTAACCATTGTGCGTGATGGAACCCTGATTTCTTGGAGATGGCTGAACGCCTGTCTGGCGATGGGAAGTACTGAATGAATTCCTTGTTTTGCCTTGCTTGCGCGTGCGGCTTTCGGTTTGCCTATTAAACTGTCTTTATCTCAACCCATGAGTTTTCTCATTGTCACCCTCCAGTTTCTCTCCCTCATCCCAATGCAGAGGACTGAGTGAGCAGCTCTCTGGGACTGAGCTGCCTGCTGGGGTTAAACGAAACCACTGCCCTTTTACAATTCCTAACTAGTAGGACTGGCTTTCTTTCCCTTTCTGCTTCTATTCAAGATAATTTTTTAGTGAATTAAACTGGATTGATCTGGTACAGTCAAGTCATATAAATATAGTTACCCAGTATCATCCCCAAAAGCAAGCTGAAATGTAGTATTTATAACATGGTGCATGCCACATTTATCAGTGCAAAACAAATACTAGGGACATTGTATTTCCTTGAAATGTTCAAATTAGCCCCTTTTTCTGTTCAAAGTTTATTCTTGATGCAGAACATGATAAACAAGGTGTTCATTGCTCACAATTTTTATGAATGCTTTTTCCAAGCAAATTCATTTGGGGTCTCTAAAAAAAATGACTACTATGATTACCACTGGTTGTGAAGAGATTTCCAAATATTTTTGTGAATTAGAAGTATTTGGTTTGCTACACTATTATTTATGGTAGTCCTACTTTTCATTCTCCATAAGCATTCAGACATTTAATCAGAAATTTAATAAAAGAACTCTTTCAAGTCTCATGCTGCTAGGATGTGTCAGAGCAATGCAATGCCCATAATGCCCACATGCTGATCAGTTCTTCTTTTTCTGAAGTGTCCATATTAAATAAAACTATTTGGCACATCTCAAAACACATTTTCAAATGTTCATAGGTATCCCATGGTGCCAAGGAAAATATCATACTGCACTCACTGAGCTGCTAAGTTGCCATTGAATCTCATTTTATTGTTCTTACAGCCAGTGATTCAAAAAGTGACAAATTTTAAAATCACTAGAAGTACATCCGAAAGGCATAATTGTGTTTGATCCCATGAATCTACATAGATATTGCCAAGGAATCTTTCTTAAGAATTAATTCTGATTTATATAAATGAGGACAGAATTTTTTGTTGTTCAAATTACTTTGGCTTCAGCAACAACTCATAAAATGCTAGTGGAAAATCAAAGGAAAATGATGTCACTGAATTTTTAATTTTTGTTCTGCATACTGAAATTTGATTTCACTTCTTAAAGGTAAAAAAATACCGAAACTACATCATCTACAACTTGGGATATTTTAGTCAATGTTTGCTAAAAACACACCAGGGAAATTTACAAAACTTAGGTTATTTTCCTTCTATTTTGAAGTGAAATATTTGCTTGTATTTCTAGTCTTCTAGCAGTTTAAAACTGGTGTAATTCTGCGAGGATCAGTACTACATAAATTTTATATATATATAATCAGAATCAGGCCCTTCTACCTTTTATTTGTCAGGTGGTGTTTTTTGCCCTGGTGTATATCTAGCTTAAATTGCAATCAAATCTGTGGAATTACTCTAGATTTATGGTAGTGAATGATCTGACCTCACCGTTTCTGTTCAAATGCTGACTTAGTTTTTAAATGAAATTGAGGTTTGCTCTAATACCCAGATCCCTGTCTTTGCACAAAATAAAGACATTTCACAAACTCAGCATAACTGCAGTCTCTGCAGAGATCTGTATATATGCCAATTTTAACTGGTGTTGAATCAGCAAAAATGTCTGAAGAATTGTGAATGAATTTGTCAAGAGATACCAGTCATAATCCTAGCTTAAATTTAGGGTCACAGTTGCTCTATGTTACCAGCCGAGTAAAAAGTAAAGGTCCATAGGTCCACTTGTCAAGCATTGAGCCAGGATGATGTCTCACTTGCATAAGTGTTACATATGTATACACTTTTTTAAAGGTAAAGAGGTAATTTCTAGTTTCACTTTATCTTTTTTTTTTTTTTTTTTTTTTTTTGCTAGATAGCAGTCATCACAACTCTGTTCTGGAAAGAAACAGTGTTACAGGAGTGTCTTTGCTGCTGGCAATTGATTTGTGACACTCCTACCTGGTGTTAATTATTTTTATGAATAAGGTAACATAAAACTGTGAGTAGAATGAAGGATGAATTAGGATAGTCAGTGAAAATCTGTATTGGCAAAGTTACCTGGTGATCTATCTGTATCATTCAAAATATCTCACCCTGTTCAATTGCTGTCAGTCCAGGATTCCATCATTATCTAGAGCTGTCCTGGGCATACTGAGAGTCATATGAGTCTTGGACGCTGCTGAACAAGTGAGCCCTAGCTCATCATTAAGCCCCATTAAGAACAACAAATCAGGCATTCCTCCAATTCTCTTCCTTGCAGTGGATCCATAACTCGTAGAACATTACTACTGGATGCAGAAGACTTAATAGCATGGATAGTATTTTCCACTGACTTGACCACAGGAAATATATTAAAGTCTACTTTCTGCTTGAACAAAATGAACTATTTTAGTGGTTTACATTCAATATTTTGGTGGGAACTTGAAACCCTAATGAAATTCTTCTCTACTAATCTGAAATATTTATAGTTAGTGGAAAATAATGTTTATTTTTGGGTGCTATTTATCCCACCCTAAGGTAGATGTCAAAAATCTTGGTCCACAAATGTCTATTTCTATTCCTCCTTGTAAACACAATCAAGAAAAGAAGTTCCAGTGATGATGGTGGCGTGTATTCAAGAATGCCTAATTGTATGAGTATGGGAATTCAGGAATTTCAAATTACTTCATCTTCTAGTACTGTAGCACTGCAGTTTTACAGACTAGGAAACAAAAGGGGACCCTGATTGTATAGCCCAATGATTATATCATTCTGGGAGCTGAGAGTACTAGGCTCTTATGCTTGAATTATTTTTCTTTTTATTCAATGATCCTCTAAGATAAAAATATCCCTTGGAATAAAGGCCTAAAAGCATGTCACTCTTCATCTTGGCCACATTTCATTAGAGACACTAACCATTTTAGGGAGACATTTCTGGATCTTTAATATAAGGCAGTCTGAGATTTTGAAAGTGCTTGTACTCTTCCATGACACAGTTTAATGTCCATAGCTAATCATCATCGTACAAATTTGTACCTATTTTTAAAAGCTATTTTTCCAGTGTCCAAGTCAAGGAAAATCATCTGCATTCTCCTGAAATAATTCAGAAGATCCTTAAAGTTTTGTCTGAAAACTGTTCTTCAGCTATCAAAAATAAATGCCATAAGTGATCTGTAAAGCTGTTTCTTCTAGTAAAGGAATTAAATTCATTAAACATATAGATTCACACATTTCTTAATTATACACAACCTTCTTTCAATTTTCATGATACTACAATTGCTGTCATCGCTACCATATCTAAAGAATGTATTAAAGGTAGAAATGCAGAGAAACAGATCAAAGTTCATATCTGGTAATGATAATTTTTTTCTGATGGATCTCAGTATTACTAATTGGATACTATGAACAATCAGGTATTTCTGAGAGAAGATCATCTATAAACATGAAAAATCTGGACTTTTTTTTTCTTTCTAAAAGTAGTATGGTTTAAAGGTTTTTGGTTTTTTGTTTTTTGTTTTTTTTTTCCCCATAATAATTATTTATTTATCTATGATAGAAAAGTAGTGATTTGTAGCATGATATTGGTATAGTTAACTAGCCAAATCACAAATTGGATGGCATTTTTGTGTTATTTTTGGCTCACTGTTATTTTTTGGACTACATCTGATTAATTAGAAGGTAAAAAGGGAGTTCTAGGTACTAGGATCACAGTTCTAGGTTCTAGGATCATAGTCGTTTTGGCAAAACACAGAAACAGTGGGAAAGCCTGACCTGCTCAAGACACTGACTGATTTAAGTTTTGCCTCAGTCTGTTTGAAGAACATCTGGATGCGAAGGATTAAGAAATAATGAGGTAGAACTTTTATTCTTTTCTTACATTTTCAAGGGCAAAAGAATTGGACTCCACAGGTTATATCTGTAGCTAAACGGAACTGTCAGATGCTACTGGCGATCATTGCAGTGAGGATGCCCTAGCTGGAAGTGTTTTGTTTCTATTCATGGTTTGGACACATATGGCATTCTCTGATAACCTTCCATGCCTCCATATTGCGCTGTAAATTGCACTGGGTATCTTGGGCAGAGTGCCAGTCTTAGACATCCATTTGGAAATTCTAGGATTCACCCTGACCCCATCTGAACCATGCAAACTTCATAATCTTGTCATTACTGCTTATATAATAGGAACCATTATATCATGTCATTAGCTATCTCCTTGTGGCAAAATGGATCTGTGTGTGAAGAAGAGGTGAAGCCAGATAGAAATGGCTTTTTACTGTGGCTCTCAGGATTCGTGTATATCTTTGTCTTAAATCCCACCTGCTTGCATTGATTCAGTTTTCAGTCATTTCCTTTCTATTAATCTACCCACTGCATATGCTAAGGCTTCCTGATGTCCTCTATGATTCTTGCATCTATTCCTGATCATCTGCCCAAAGGCTGATGAGAATGATCTTAAAGAGCATGCTCACATAAAGAAGTAAAGGGCTGTATGTGGTTGTCTTAATGTGCAGAGAGAAGACTTTGATGGAAAAAAAAGACTTTGATGCAGAAAATGGCTTTTCTGCAATCAGAAATAAAATATTCTTGTCATCAAATAGTACATACTGGTTTTTTTTTACTGAAAAGAAGTTAGAACAAATTTCTAGGACAAAATATATCTATTACCACCTCATCTAAGCAGCTAGAAAGCCAAGACCAGCACACTTTCTGAGGTCTGTAGGATTTTATAGCATCATACAATGGTTCGGGTTGGAAGGGACTTAAAGATCATCTAGTTACAAGCCCCTGCCATGGGCAGGGACACCTCCCACTAGACGAGGCTGCTCAAAGCCACATCCAGCCTGGCCTTGAACACTTCCAGGGATGGGGCATCCACAACTTCTCTTGGCAACCTGTTACATTGCCTCACCACCCTCACAATAAAGAATTTCTTCCTGATATATAATCTAAATCTACCCTCTTTCAGTTTGAAACTGTTACCCCATGTCTTATCATTACGCTCCCTGATAAAGAGTCCCTCCCCATTTTTTCTGTAGGCCCCCTTTAGGTACTGGAAGGCTGCTATCAGGTCTCCTTGGAGCCACCTTCTCCCGGCTGAACAACCCCAACTCTCTCAGCCTGTCCTCATAGCATAGCTGCTCCAGCCCCCTGATCACCTTTGTGGCCCTCCACTGGACCTGTTCCAACAGGTCCATGTCCTTCTTATGCTGAGTACTCCAGAGTTGGACGCATTACTCCAGGTGGGGTTCACCAGAGTGGAGTAGAAGGGCAGAATCACCTCCCTCGACCTGCTGGCCACACTTGATGCAGCCCAGGATGTAGCTGGCTTTCTGGGCTGCAAGCGCCTATTGCCAGCTCATGTTGAGCTTCTCATCCACCAGCATGCCCAAGTCCTTCTCCTCAGAGCTGCTCTCAATCCATTCTCCGGCCTGTATTTGCTCCTGGGATTGCCACAACCGAGGTGCAGGACCTTGCACTTGGCCTGGTTGAACTTCCTGAGGTTCGCACAGGCCCACCTCTCAAGCCTGTCAAGGTCCCTTTAGATGGCATCCCTTCCCTCCAGTGTGTCAACCGTGCCACACAGCTTGGTGTCATTGGCAAACTTGCTGAGGGTGCACTCAATCAAATGGAGATCATTTCCTATGATCTCCATTCACCAGAGCAATTACTTTTAACATACAAATTATAAAAGGGAAATAAATAGACCAAATAGCTCTCTACTGTCTTTCACATGTATAATTTTTGAAGATTGTAAATAGGCAGAGAATGATGAGCTCTCTATCTCAGCTTTTCTGCTTTCAGCCTGGTTTCCTAAAAATAGAAGCCTTATGAATTTTTTATTTTTTTTTATTGGTCTGTCTAAATCCATGTACCTCTACAACTTTTCACCTGATTTATGCCAAACTTAAGAGAAATATTAAGGTGTCAAAAATGAGTTTCATAAAAATCAGTGACCACGTAGAAGAGAAAAATCGAAATTGCAATGTCTCCTTTGAAAAGCAGGCAGACAGAACTGGATAATCAGCATATGCGTACTGACAGACACCAGCACACATACAGGCTGTCCAGCACTCAGGCTGCGCACATAAGTAAACACAGAGATTATGCAGGTGATATCATGGAGGAAAATGCATTGGGGAAGAAATAACACAAATCTTTTTGAAAATGAGATTTCAATAATTCTGACTTTCATGGGAAATAAGTCTAGTTTATTTAAATGTCATTTTTCATGGTTAAAAAAATGCCTAAATAGCTATTACTACTATTATTAATTATTAATTATTATTATATATTGGACTATGATTCCAGCCCAACCTCTGTGGCTCTTAAAAGGATTACATGTAGTACAAATATTAATGTCTAGGTTATTTACCCTAACTTTTGGTTGATTTCTTGCTTAAATTGGAGAAATTGAGGAAGCTGTTTATGGCTTCTGTTCCCATACTTCCCAAACTCTGAATAAAAACTGAAGAGGAGCAACTGTGACTTGTGCCAAAGGCAAAAGGTCCTTCAGGCTCTGTCTAGACATTCTTTTTGATGCTTGTGTAATCTGCTACAGTGTTCTGCTTTGCAGATTGGCACCTAGTACAAATTACAGCACCTGCCATCCAAGACATGCAGGTGGCTTTTTCTTTGGATGGAAACCAGGGAAAAGAGAGCTGACATTGTTTCATATGGAGTTTCCTTGCTCTGATGTGGTATTAGTATGTAGCTAAAGCAGCTTTGGAACTTGTAGACTGCCAAGTGCTTGCAGGTTCTGGTAGGAACAGCAATCTCAAGCAGGACACCTGTGTCCAAGATCCCCTACTGCTCCTGCCTCTTTTCCCCTTCTCTGGACTTTACCACCTTTTCATTGATTATTTGTGAGAGGTGATATTATTGTTCCTTTTTTGCCAGCACATACCTTCTGTTGTTTCATTTCTACCAGACCAAAAATTCATCGATATCAGACCTCATCAATAAGTTTCAAGAGTTTTCTCCATTTTAACATGTGAAAGTCCAGACTTCTTATGTGCCTTGATTCTTATATATGCCTCAAAATATGGAAACAAAATAAACATTCAAATAAAATGTTTGAATGTTTACCTATTCGATAATAAAGGGGATACGAAAGAGGTTGTATGACATTTACATTTTGCTATAAAGACCTACATTTTATGTCTTTCAGACCTAAGTCTTCCTATAGGACTCTGAAGGTCAGGATTTTTCTCCCACCTAAATCAATTGCTTTAATAAAAAACATAACTCTGTCGGAAAATAATCAGAAAAATAACATGTATCCATAGTTTCTGAGTGAGCAGGCATGCAACTATCTTTTGTTACTATGAAGTTCTGGAAAATGTGTCAAAATATTATATTAAGATCACTAGCTTCAATTATTTCACAGCTGTAGTGTGTACTTTGAGACTTAGAATCACTGTTAATATCCTTCAAAGATATAAATTTACTTTTCGTAAGCATTAACTGAGGTCATTATTAGTAACATTATGCTTTTAATGTGAACTGTCTTTTCTTTTTTTTTTTTTACAAATCCTCCTTTCCATACTGTTCTCCTCTGAGGCCTTCAATGACTCAAGTAACAGTAGTAAGTTTTAGCTAGCAAAAAGTTATTATGCTTACCTTCAATAAGTTAAAAATACATACAGAAACAAAATTAAAGACTTCAACAAAAAGAAATAAGAAAAAAATTGTTTATGTATCTCAGTTTTATATGCCAGTTTTAATAATCTCAGTTTATATACCAAGCTGAAAAAATGTATGCATAATGTATGCATAATGGCCAGGAGGTTCACCTTCACTATCTCTCTGCATCCCATGCACACTCAACATCATCATAGAATCATAGAATGGTTTGGGTTGGAAGGGACCTTTAAAGGTCATCTAGTCCAACTCCCCTGCAGTAAGCAGGGACATCTTCAACTAGATCAGGTTGCTCAGAGCCTCATCAAGCCTGACCTTGGATGTCACCAGGGATGGGGCCTCCACCACCTCTCTGGGCAACCTGTTCCAGTGTTTCACCACCCTCATGGTAAAGAACTTCTTCCTAATGTCTAATCTAAACCTACCCTGCTCTAGTTTAAAAACATTGCCCCTGGTCCTATCGCTTTATAGCCTTTCAAACAGCCCCTCCACAGCTTTCTTATAAGCCCCCTTCAGGTACTGGAAGGCCACTATAAGGTCTCCTATAATATAGCACCAACCCTGAATTTTGCCCTTAAAGACAATAACATTGACAATGTCTATCTTGCACAGAAAAAGAAAATGGAAATATTTCCACTTTATTTTTCAAGTCTTCTATGATGGTGAGAAAATCCACCGAATGTCATCACAAGAGAAGTGACATTGTCCAATATTTCAGTTTTACTAACAGAGAGAACTTATTAATTACTCTTTTTCATTCAAAATATTATTTTATTACAGAAAATGTGAACGTTTCCTCCTAACTTTTTTGACATACACTAATAATTTTGGAGACATAAGTATAGAACCTACCTCATAGAGAAAGTTAATATTGTTATAACTAAAAAAAGCTTAAATGAAACTTTACAACTGATGCAGCATATAAAAGTAATTTTGCCTGTTTGTTGTTGTTTGTTTTTTTTTTCACATCAGTGTAAATCACATGGCAATATAGAAAAAAGGATAGTTCAGAAAAACAAAATTTAGAGCAAATATTTAAGCTATCAATATTTACCAGCTTCTCTTGGTTATTCCAGCTATAATAATTTTAAGGACTTTTTTTTTTGAGAGACAGAAAAAGATTTTGAAGGAATATCATTGTTATGTAGTCATAGTATTGAAATGCTGGCATTTTCTGAAATTTAAGAATATGCAAGAACAAATATTTCAGGAAAATTAATTACAGAAAGACATTACATTCTTGAAAATATTTGTAGATATTATTGATAAAAAATCATTTGGAATAAAAACCAAATTATGGGAATTTGGTAGTAAAAGAGTAGTAATTAAATACTATACTGACAGGAACTGTAGATAACTGCATAATGCTGACAAGGTACTACAATCTGGGTTTTAATAAGGTAATATTTTGTCTAATCATACCTCAACTTTTTACATTTGTCTCTGACATTTTTTTTTTTTTTTATTTTTTTTTTTCAGTCACCTACCTCCTCTCTAAAACCCCATCTATTTGTATGGAAGCAATTGTGCATGATTGCATTCAGGTGTGTATAATGGGCTTTGGTCAATCACCTACTTGAAATGGTTACTTACAACATATTGATATCATTTGGGTTAATGGCTTTGTCATTAACAACAAAGACAGCATCTGCAGTCACATTATCTGTGGTGGTTTTTAGACAGAAATATGTATCAAGGGTATTTTCCTTCCAGGTCTATTAGCTTTAACTAACTTCTGATTGTTGCCATATATGACACGTCAACTTAATTTCTCAAGAATTTGGCAAAAAGGTTGCATACATTTAAAAAAAACCAAAACACCTTAAAATCTTATGGTTTGTCCACTGAATGCTCGTAAAATATGACAGGGAAAAAAAGGGGGGGGAAAAAAAGACCTTTATTTGGTCTGCTTATGGTTAGCTTACCTAACTAGGCTGTGAAAGCATACACTGGCTCAGGTACACCTAAGACTATTAAAAGACAATTATTAGATCATTTTCCTTGGTGTGAAGACCATCAAAATGCATCAGCAAACGAAATTCCCCAGAAAACCATGCAAACTAAATGGTGTTATTTTCTAAAGGACAATAGAACTTCCTATAGGATGCAGGGAGAAAAGAAATTTGGGGACAAAACAAAGACACTGAGGTTTACATAAGACTTAGCATAGGGTGTTTTAAGACAATTGTGGAAATATGTGAAATTTATTATGGGATGTGTAGGGAAAGGATCAAAAGGCAGGGATGAAGGTGGACTATAAGGAGCGAGGTGGGTGAAGAGAGAAAAGGGACTAAAAGTCACTCGTTGTGTGTATGCGATCTGTCGGTCAGTGCATGTGTCTGGAGAAGTCCTCTGCCTGTTCACTGCAGTCTGTCCTATCTCCTTACAACAGTCTTTTCCTTTTATCCATGTGTGTGTTCTCTGTTCTCTATGTGCATATGTACATGAGCCACTCGTGAACTTCAAGCTGGACTAGCCAGTGAGTGGACTAAGGGGTATGAATGACTGCACATGCAGAGACAGACCACAGGTCTGATGCCTGATAGGTCTGGGATCAAGCAAATGGAGGAGACCAAGACCTGGGGCCAAACTACTGGAGAAAACCACATTGTGCTTGTGCATATTCTACAAGTAGACTTTAATCCTCATCAGCTAAAAAGGTGGAACAGAAGTGGGTGTGCTGGTCATGTTTATGTGACTGCTGTTTTGATCTGTGTGACCAGCTGTGTTTGTGAATCAGGAATATGTGTTCAGACTCACTACTGGCTGAACCTGGGGACACAGAGCCAAAGCAACATCACATCCATCTGTCAGGGACAAGAGGATATCCTAACATGAAAGAGGCGATACTATGTGTGTAAGGGGTGCAGAAACGGGTTACGTCACAAGGCAATACAAGTCAGGAGCTGAGGGTGACAGCAAAGCAGGCAGGACACTGAAAAAGATCCAGCACCTGAAAAAGACAAAGCAGGTCCAGTGCTGGAAACCAGGTTCAGCCACGGTCTGGTTGTAACCAGACAAGGCCATAGCAATGAAGCCAAGATGTCAAGTCAGTAAGGCAAGATCAAGCTTTGCAAGGCACAAGACCAGGCACAGCGTAGCCCAGGCAAGACCATGGGCAAAGGCCTGAGTTTAAATGGAACTCCCAAGGTGAGGGGTAGAGATTCCAGACAAAGCTTCTCACAGGTCTTCATGAATTAGCTGTTTTCACAGAATTCTGACACAGGCTTACACAGCTGTACCTTATCAGACCTTACCTTGAATGTGGGAAGCTAAATTCCTAGCAGAGGCAAAAGAGGGTATTGAATCTCTTGATGTACTCATAAGTCTTAGAGTAGGTAAGTTGTTAGGTAAAACAAATTTTATACAGTGAAAGAATAGTTTATTTTGCATCTTCTATCACTTCTTATATTTTTCTTTGATATTCTGCCTCTTTTGCTGTTCCACTGAAGCTAGATCAAGAGCACAGCAGGATGTAGCCGTGCTATGTTCAAGACTTTTACTACCAAGTGATCCACTCAACTACTGATAATTATTTATCTAAAACAAAGGCTACCCTCTGGTCCTCTTTTTGTTGAGATACAGTCAGCTTCTTAGCATTGCTCTCTGATGTTCATGGGCACATCACCTTTGTCCATTTCAAACGAGCTTTCTTCTGTTGTAGGCGTTTAATTAGTGAGTCACATTCCAGCTCTAGGGGTTCAGTCAGTCACAATACTTTCAGTATTGTGAATTTCAGTATATACCACTGGACCAGGCTGTGAGTAACCTGCTTTAGCTGACTGTATTTGAACAGGAGGCTTGACTAAATGATCTCAAGAATTTCCTTCCGATCTTAATTATTCTGTGATTCTCTAGTCTGTGAATCTGTGATTTATATCACCTAAATATGCTTATCTCTTACTATTGACTAAAGAAGATGCCTACACTAAGATAAGTATCTGAAAGATATCCAGACCTCTTTTAGGTATTTGATGAAATAAGTTTCATCTTAATAATGAAGTAATAAACATAACTTTCCACCACCTTATTCCCCTACTGAATATTCTTAGTAATTTTGAACTTACATACCTGCTAAATTATACCCAAAGTGCTCTGTTTGAATCATCAGGAACTATTGTGCTGATGAAGACTTATCTTTTCTCCCACTGAGGACAGGGAAACATAATACAGAAGTAGAAGATTTCAAAGCTAACTAATTTTTCCTATTTTCCTTACCTATAACACAAGACGAAAGACATGCAGAAGGAAAATAAACACAAACCCTTCTCTGTCCCGTAGCAGTATACAATTCCAGATGACATTTTACAATATAGTCACTAATTCATTGCCCAGTTAAGTATTACGTAATTATGAAAATAGGCTTTCATAAAAATTCTGGAAAAAAGAATAAGCTCTCAGAGAGAATTGCTGCATTGAAAGCTCAGCCAATTTCTGTTCACCGTACATAGTGCTATATTGCATTCGTGTTCCATTTATTCTGCATTCTGCAGAGCTAATATGTATGTTCAGTGAAAATTATGGTCATTCACATGCTGTTTTAAGTTGTATTAGGTATTTCAGCATAGTAAACATCTTTCTTTTCTACTCTAAACCACTCTAAAGGTCAAAGGAAGATGGTAAAAAGTCAGGGTTCGAACTGTCAAACTTCAGACATCAAGGAACGTAGTTGCCATGGTCTTCCTTTATAATCAATGGAGACAACTGTACAAGATGAATCAAAACACCTAACCATGTGTCTGCTCAAATGTCCCAGTGAAGACATCTGTCATTCTTTCTTGTGTGTAAGAAAAAGAGGGACATTGAGTTAATTGACATTTCAGAAGCAAGATGCCTAAAATAGTGTACATAAGTTAGCAATCACTCTTATGCTATATTTTCACTGGTCATCCCTTTCAAATAGGGCTTTCTTGTTTGAGGCTGTTAAGATGGCACAAGAGTTCAGAACCAGGGGAAACAATCAGTCCCATGCTTGTAAAAATTCAATATTAGGCACAAATATCTACCCATTATGATTACAAATGAGTATCAGTATTGACCTGCTATTGCCAATTAAAATAAAATGCCTATTTGCAGTTGTGGAGACTGCTGAATAGACACTGGATATAGGCTTTGATATACAGGGAATCACTGACACAAAGCAAAAATTAATAGAACTGTATCTTCTCTTGTTCTTGAATAAGAGGGTGAGAAGATAATCCAATCCTCTACATTAAATTTCTTGCTTCTTGCAAAACAGTAGGATTTTAATTTTTTTTTAGTTAGTGTCACCTGAAAGGCATACATTATGTTTTTCAAATGAACCAAGTTGCACATCAGTTAAATACTTTCAAGATCATAGTAGCTTTTTGCACGGAAACACAAATGAAAACTGTATGTCATTCCTTATAAGCAATAGTGGGGTGTTGTTACGTTCATGATAAACATTTCAGAATAACATTTGAAGGTGCCTAAAATGAATGTCCTAGTGCGATTTAAATTATTTACCAACTTTAAATCATATGTATGAAAGAGAACAGTAAATGACTAACAAATCAATAACAAAGCAAGTGATAAATTTAGTGTGGAGTACAATACCCATCAAACTCAAATTTGTAAATGACAGTGCTGGGCTATAAATATTAAGCTCAAATAACCAGAACTAACAATATCAGAAAAGTGATTATGACTGACAGTGTGATCAGAAACACTGCAGATCTCATTAGAAATATTAATTTGTATATGCAGTATGTGTTACAAGTCTGCTGCACCTTTCAAATATGAATGTTACATGTGAAATAGCATCTTTCAAGGCTATTTTTGTGCTACTCGGCTTCTGCCAATATCACATATAACTACTAACTATTCAAAGCCAAATTTGCTGGCATTTATTTTGTTCTTTACATCTCTTCACATTTCATAAACAGAATGGCACACAGTTCTAACAACTTGTCCCAGAGGCAAGAGCATAAAGAAGGTTATAAGAAAAACAAAGCATGTTATTCTAAATGAAAATGAAGACAGGGAATTAGGAAGTTCTAAAACCTTACAGCTTAAGATACAACAGAGCAAGGGAGCAGGAGAACAAGATGTTCACCTATGTATTTAAGAAGAGAAGAATCACTTCCTTTCTGAAGGGATTATTTATTTCAGTCTCACAGCTGCTGTGATGCATTGAATGCTTGACATTGTTATAGAAAATCAATGGAATTCAATCTGAGAAAGTTGTGTTGCATGCATTCAAACCTGATGGTTGCATAAATCAGTATTTCTGTTTAAAAAAATCCTTGGCTCAAAACAAAACCACATTCATTTGTGTACCTTTTTGCTTCTTTTTTAATGACAAGTGTGATTGATATTTTATTTTTCTTCATAGGGACTTCAATTACCAGTTGGCATTCATCTGCCCTGTTAAATTGAGCAATGAAGGATATCTCTTTATAAAAACCTGATTAGGAAACCTGCCTTCAAAGCATTTTTACTTGTTGAGTTTTTTCACAAAAAGACAGTGAGGTGAAAGATTTTTATGCTGATAGAAAAAGCAACATAACCTCTTTTTCATTCAGACTAAGTAAAGCACTTGCATAGCACAGTTGAAGTATTCCTATTGTCTCTACAATAATTACCATATGATAAAATTATATTGTTAATATGCATCAAAATAATTCTTAAGCCAGTGTATTTGGTTTGTTAGAAGTTCACGACAAAACTGATGTTAAAAGGAAGAGGAAGAGATGAAGGAAATGAATCTCTGCATTTCAACACAGTATATATAATCATTGGGCCACATGTTCAGGAAGTGAAAGTCAAATGTTGCACTCCCAAAATTAATATAATAATTTTTATTTATATATATATATATACCCCTCAGGGGACATATTTTACACACACACACACACATATATATATATATACACTGCAGGGGACATATTCTAATTTACTAAAAGACAGGATATAGGATTTCTAGACCAGATCAGACTACTGATACATCATATTTTCAGGCTCAACCCAATACCTGAAGATATAGGAAATATGAAGCATACCTATTGTGACACTATTATCTGGGGAGTACTGCAGTGATGTGTGCTGAGAATTGTTTCTAATACTTCAGTGATCATTTTCCACCTGCCACAGAAGATTTGGTTAGTCTCTTGTCTTTGTTTTGATTAAAACCATAAAGATTGATTTTCTATTAATGGCCTATAAATTTAATTGACATTCAGTGTCATTCTGGGTAGTTTTCTATTAATGAATAGCCTAAAGGAATTCTAAACCTCATAATTGTTTAAACAAATTTATGCTATGTAAGTTTGCTTTCACTTCATCATCATTCTTTCTGTTAGCTTCTCAAAAATATCTCGGGCATCCAAATTGCCATGACTTCTGTCCTAGAAGAGTATACAGGGAGTGTGCCTTTGTTCATAAATATATCTATTCTTCTGTAGACTTGTATTACTTAAGGCAAGATTATAGATATGTACTCTGTATTTATCTTTGCAACTGAAAAAAAAAAAAAGTTTTTTTTTAAAGTGTCTACAAGTGCCTATTCTAAACAACCATCCCCATAAGAATCACATATTATACACAGATATTCTTTGGTTTTGGGATACTTCTATTGTGAAAATATGAAGCACTGGTCTCAGTCTCAAGCCTGGGCTTCCATGTGATATTTTTAATGCAAAAGGAATATTAATATAAAGTAATAATAGAAGATGTGCTAACGGCAAACTTCTGACTGTTTCTGTTTATGCAGAAAATTATCACTAAGTAAACAGGTATTACCTATGCTATACTGCAGTAAAACAAATATAAGAGATTAAACAGGACTTTATTTTGCTGACCATTAAAAAAAAAAACACTACAAAAAAACAAACAAAGAAAAACAAAACCACCAAACATTGTTGTGGCTAGAACAGTATGATTCAAAATTAGATATTAAATTTTGGTGTACTAGCAAATGTGAATATTATCAAGACACATTCTTAAAACCCTGTCTCCTAAAATCTTTTTTGTTTTGTTTTGGTTGGTTGGTTGATTTTTTACTCCCTATTCCTTCCCAGATAATTCTGCTTAATTAGAAGCAGGTAGCATGCGATTTTTTTTCTCAGAAACTAATGTGTATGATGTTGAATTTACAACATCAGTTTTAGCATTTAGCTGAGGACTACAGAAAAGGTCATAAATTGTCCTATAGAGAAAAAAGCATAGTTGACTTTGCAGCTAATATTTGCATCAAATTTCTGGAGTGCATATTCTCAATGTTATGGGTTAGAAAGAGATAAAAGATTAATTTATACTACCTATCAGGGGGTAAAGGATAGCATGTGAAAATGGCTTTAGTTAACTGTGTAAACTGTTCTTGTATTTATGTGTGTACAGATTGCTGCAGATAAGTGAACTGATTTTATAATAATATCCATGAATATAGGATTGAACGGAAAGACATAACGGAAGAAGGAATCTGAGTTTTGTTAAAACACTTGGAGAAGTTTGGCTTTGCAGCTGAAACTAACAGCTCATACTGTAATTCTGGAAATCCTTGTGGCAACTAGAAGAGGTATGCTGTGAAAAAGCAGCGCTGAGTACAGTACAGAGGGTAAGGAGACCTTAAACTGAACTTTAATCCTAGTTCAGCTTCCTGTTCATTTTTTACCATTTTTTTCAGAAGTTATGTAGATGTTTAAAATTCAATATGATAGTGAAAAGAGTAATTTAGATAAACTTCAATAAAAATAATTACCCATTTGCAAGTTAATCTAGTCACTATGCTCCCCGTCATATACCTATAGTATATGTATTGCAGTTTGTGTCACAGAAATATAATAATTGTAAACTTTTTTTTCCCCCCACAGTTACAGACCCCACTAAGAGCCTCATTTGATTATTCTACTTTTTCTCAGTTATTGAGTTTTCTCAGTGTGCTTAGATGTCCCAGCTTTATGACTAGATACTATGAGAACTAAAGCATTATAGCTGGTGATTCTGTATATGCTTAAAACTAAAATTATTCACATAGGTTTTAAAAGAGAATATCTGTAAAGTAATGTGAGGAATTTCCGCTATCAGAAGAGGGTATTTCCTTATAGCTTTCCCAAACCTTACCCTTAAAAATGTGCATTCTTCAATGCAGAGATAGGAGATTAGGTGGTAGATTAAAACATGAAAGGAAAGAGCAAATATGTGATACTGTCCACACTCTGGAAATTGAGAGGAGCTTACTTTTTGAGTCTGTGTATTCATAGAGAAATTTTACATAATGTTTTATGATGACTTTTGTGACACAGTTTCCCATAGTAAAGTTCCTGGTGATGGGCGGCCAACCTTCTTGGTTTTTTGAAACATCTTTCAGGCCTTCAAATGACTTAGTTCTGGAAGGTACATTTTACATACCTCAGAGAACTAAGAGGAAGAGGAGCTGCAAAAGCGCTTTGTCTGTGGGAGTAATCAGTGACTCCCTAAGGGCTCCAAACTGTTTTCACTTTGGACAAGGGCTGAGGTTGTAGTTAAGTCCTGGAATACCAACAAGGGCCAACCTCAGCTGTATTCGCACTCTGGTGGCATTCTGCTGAGCCACTTCCTAGACGGAAAGAAATCCTGCACTAGCTTCTATGCCAGTGCTTCCCTGCTTCAAAGCATGTGATGCAGCCCAGCTAACGAAGCCCCATTTGAACTGACCACAAGCTGCATGCGGATCACGGGCCGTAGACTGAGTAATCCTGCTGCAGGTTGATCTGGAAAAAATATGAGTAATATATTTTGAAACAAAATGCATTTTGTAGGGCAAAGTTCAAGAAACAGAAAGAAGTTGGAAGTCTGACTTATGGCTGATACCCTTATTTTTACAGAAGCAGATTTTGAAAGCTTACAGTTGAAGCTTTTACCCCAGCACTGCATGCCAGAAAGACTCCAAGGTCACTAATAGTCATTGAAAAATACTTCTACCTCCCTTGAGCTCTGTGATGCCAGCTGTCTGTCCCCTCAGGGCCAGGCAGCTGAAACAAGAGCTCAGAAAGAATACTTCCATATTTTGGATTCAGCAAAGGACATGCTAGACAGCTTGTGCACTTCTTAGGATTTCTAAGGTTAGTTTATATATTCATATATACTTGGATGAGGAATGTCTTATTATTATCCAGTCACTTGAAATCAGACTTAGATCAAGTAAAGTTAAGGAACACGTCTAACTGATCCCTAGAACATTCCTTATAAGCATATTGTAACGGGCTAATATAAATTCTGCAGAACTCTTGCAAAAAGTAAATTAAATCAGAGTACTATTTTTTACCCAGATTCAAACTTCACATTTCAGATCTGACAAATTAAACTGAATGCCCCTCTCCTTTTTCTAAAACAATTTATTCCAGGCCAATACTGACCTTTAAATTAGAATCACAGAATAATTTAGGTTGAATAGGACCCCTAGAGGTCATCTAGTTTGTTCCCCTTCACAAAGCATGGCTAACTTCAAAGTTAGATCACGCTGTTAAGTGCCTTGTTCATTTGACTCTCTGAGCAACCTCTTCCAGTGCTTAAATACTACCTGTAGAGATTTTTTTCTCTGATACTTAGTAGTAATTTTCCCCTGCTGCAATTTATGACCTTGACCTCTTGTCCTTTCACTGTGAACTCTGATAAGTCTGTCTTCTCTATGACCTCCCATTAAGTACTCAAAGACAGCAGTCTCAAAAGACATCCCTCTTTAGTTTTCACATCTCTTTGAAGACATCCCTCTTTAGTTTTCACCTGGCTGAACAAACCCAATTCTCTCAGTGACCCCTTCATGTCATATGACTGAGACCCCTGAACTTCTTGGTGATTATCCTGGGCTCTCTCCAGCATGTCAATGTCTTTCTTGTATTGGCAAGCTCAGAACCTGAGGCAATATGACAGGCTTGGGTCACACAGGTGCCCCATAAAGGATAATAATCTCTACTCTCAACCTGCAGGCTACAGTCCTACTTATGTAACCCAGTATATGGTGGGCTAATATGTCACAAAGTTGTACTCCTGACTCATATTCAATTTCTTGCTTGCTATGATCCCCAAATCCTTTTCTGAAAAGCTGTTCCCTAGTGGGTCAGTGGCCAGTGTGGGACTTGTGATCATCTGTTTCATTAAGGTTTCTAGGTCAAGGACCTTTTATAACGTAAAGTAACAGGGAAAGACATAAATCAAACACACAGACACATAAATCTGATAAATGAGACAGTAATCAAGACCAAAACCCTACTGCTACTAGTTGATGGACCATGGAGAAACACCAGGCACAACTTTAAGGAGGGTTAACCTGGGCTTTGTAGCTGGTAAGAAGGGGTAAACTATAGGAACATGATAGTATGGATATTTGAAGGGGGACTGTGGGACTCTGCAAAATTTATTAAGGAGTGTAAGGGAAGGATCAAGGTAGGGAAAAGCAAGGATAAGGAGGTAAAATGGGAAGGAGAACAGAGAGGAGGAAGGATAATGAGGCCTGTTGCCCATAAGTAGGTGCCACTCAGTTTTGCCTCATCAAACAGGTTGTTAATGTGGACATTAAACAGTATCAGCTCTAGTACCGACCCCTGAAGAACACAACTCACAACTGGCTGATAGATTTTGAAAGGCTAACGCTTAAAATCTGGTGGTCCAGCAAATTTTGCACCTTCCTATCTACAGACTATATGTCCAAAACATACCTCACCAATTTGACTACAAGGATATTGTGTAAGGCCTTGTTAAAGTCAAAGAAAATGACACCCATGGCTCTTGCCTCATCCACAGAGCCAGAAATTGCATCACAGAAGAAAATCAGGCTGGTCAAGCACAGTTTGTCCATGATAAATCCATGCTGGTTGTTTTCAATCACTTTAAACCTGAACATGGCTTCCAGTTCTGTAGTTCCTGAAAGTCTCCTTCTTGCCTTTTGAAGCTCAGCATGACTTTTGCCTTTTTACAGAGATTAGAGATTGTTCTGGTTGTCACCACCTTCAAATTATGACAGTGGCTTGCAATAACATCAAACAGCTTTCTCAGAAGTGTTAGACATGAGAAGAATCAAATTTAAATGCACACCAGTAATTAGATAGTTGTTAATAATAAGCAGATAGAAAGATATTTTTCATAAGTTCTTTTACCACTGCTGTGGTACGTGTTACAGTGCATGCATAATGAGTTTCCATGAACCCTGATAAACCTGGGAACACCATAGCAAGAATGTGTGTGCCATACTCAATTAAAATGTCCTGAGGCTGTCAGAAAACCACATCTCTGAAAACTTCATTGAGAGATTATCTCCTCTGAAGGATTTAAAATGAATAATCACAGCTGAGGCTGAAATTAAATACATAGGCAGAAAACAGAGACCCTTGAGCCATAAAAAAAGATGACCATTTATTGAAGAGTTTTAGAGCATAACAAAAGCAATGTGTATGACTTAAGCAGGCAGATGAAGCCATCAGTGATGCTGCCAGAAAGGTATAATCTCCTGTCAGAGGAAACTATGTACCTTGAAGAAAGGTAGGAAAAAGGAGGACCCTCTGTTAAATCCTTTGCCAAACACCATGCATATAACTGTATGCTAATATCATGTGTTGGTTTTGACTAGGGTAGAGTTAATTTTTTCCATAGTAGCTTGTATGGGACTATGTTTTGGATTTGTGCTAAAAACAGGGTTGATAATAAAGGGATGTTTTCTTTACTGCTGAGCAGTGCATACACAGAGTCAAGGTCTTTTCTGCTTCTCACACCTCCCTGCCAAAGAGTAGGCTGGCGGCGCACAAGAAGTTGGGAAGAGACACAGCTGAGATAGCTGACCCCAACTGACCAAAGGGATGTTCCATACCATATGACATCATGCTCAGCAATAAAAAGCTGGAGGAAGAAGGAGAAAGGGGGAGACGTTCAGAGTTAATGCTGTATTGTCTTCCCAAATAACGATTATGCGTGATGGAGCCCAGCTTTCCTGGAGCTGGCTGAACACCTGCTTGCCAATGGGAAGTAGTGAATGAATTCCTTGTTTTGCTTTGCTTGCATGCATGACTTTTGCTTTACTTATTAGACTGTCTTTATCTCAACCCACAATTTTTCTCACTTTTACTGTTCTGATTCTCTTCCCCATCCCACCCTCAGATACAGCCCACATGGTACCATTGAACTGCGTATGTCCTATTTGTCAAAATGGTTCCTACCTTGAACCTCTTCTATAGTAAGGACTTCTATCTGAATTCTCTTATCAGGCATGGAAGCCTTAGAGACCTACTGGCAGAATTTACCAGTAAAGACCGAGGCAAAGAGGACACTGCTTACCCCAACATTTTCCATTTTCTTCGTCACTTGGTTGCCCAACAATTCCCTTGATCTTCTTCTTTGCTGCCATGTATCTATAGAAGATAGAAGCCTTTCTTGTTGCCCTTCACATCCCTCACTTCTGATAACTTCAGCTGAGCTTTGTCCTTTCAAATTCCATCCCTGCATTACCTGGCATTTTCTATGTATTACTCTTTCTTCACTTTTATCTTCCATATGCTTCCTTTTGGCATTTAACTCAGTCAGGACGGCTTCCTGCTATGCCTACTCAATTTTACGCATATTGGACAGAGTGTTCTAGTGCTTTAATGAGGTTGTCCTGGAACATCAACCAGATCTCTTGGGTCCCTTCAGGGCAGTATGCCACAAGGTCCAGCCTAAGAGTTCCCTGAGCAAGCTGAAGTCTGCATTCATTAGGACCAGGGCTTTTATTCCTTTGTTTGCTTTCCTCATCTCCCTCAGGATCTTAAATTCTCTTATATCACAGTTACAGCAAAGTTTCTATCAGCCTTCCCATCTGCAAGTACTTCTTTCTTATTTGCGAGCAGTAGTTCCAACAGCATGCCTCCCTTAGCCTCTCCAGCACCAGCAAATAACTGGCTCCAGAGCATTCAAAAAATCTCCTGGATTTCCTGCATCTTTCTGTACTGTATTCCTAACAGTCAGGAAGTAGAATCTTGACATGAGCTGCTCCACATCCTCATGAGATTTTGTGTTTAGTAGGCAAGTTTTTAAGTTGTTTTTGGGTGCTTGACCACGAGTGACTCAGTTTATGAAGTCCAGATCTGCAGCACCTTGTCTTCCTCCTACACTGTACTCCAACCAATCCAACCAACCTAAAATAGTAGTCATCCTGTAGGCAAAATCTTGGGAAATTTCTTTGGCACCAATGTCAAGCCATGCAACCAGTAATACAACTACAACTGGTGGACATACTATCTGTGGTGATAATACATGAATTAATCAGAAAGTAATAAGAGGGGAAACAACAACTGCTATCTGTCTATTTTTCGATATAATGTTGTAGAAAGACTAGAAATACCGAGGAGAAAGCAAATGTTTCTGTTGCTTGAGACCACCATTTTAACATCATGCCACATTGCCCAACACTGTCAGATTTCAGCATGACCACAGACATTGTGGTTCTCTGTCATGTGAATATGAAATAATGCTTCTATTTATGATTAACTATTAACCACCACTCCTCAAACCCGATTGGTGTCATAGCCAAAATCTTGTTATGGCAAAAAGGGACACACCGTATATATGAAGATAACAATTTATTATTAGTCTAATTAATGTTTTATAAGCAATTTGAAACAGAGCAATCAGTTCCTATTAGTAGACTAGTTGCACTAAAGCTCATACTCATTGTCCGAATTCATACAGAAAAGTCTCATGCATAATACTTTTAAAGTTATTATACAAAAGAACTTTCTAATACCTATACATTTTTCTCTAGTGTTAAACTCGTCCTTCCAATGTTCTTCTGATGCCAAAGGTTAAGAGTCAAAGTGACAGTTACAGCAAGTCATGAGCACCCTGAGATATTTGTCAAGAGTATAATGGTCATGGCTAAGGGGGTCTTCCTTCTTCCCATCAGTCTTGGGCTTGCTGAGATTTATTTGAATGTGTTTTCTTAGCACATTCTGCCTTTTTCTTACTGGTGCCCAGCTGAATTTTGCAGGTTGCACAATGGACACACTCCCTGCCTTCAGTCTCAGTGTACAGCCTCAGACAAAACAAATGAAAACCAGCTCAGAATCAAGTCAAATGGAGACCAGTCCTCAGATGCTACACTGTTAGGTACATACAAAGGCTATCGCCTCTTAATAGTACTGGCTAACTCATATTTACTGTGGTACACAAGCTTATAAGTGATTGATATAAAAAAGCAAAGCACCCAAGACCACTGAAGAAAAGAAGCAGTCAGTCCTTTCTGCCAAAATCCATAGACTATATACATCTCCACTGCAACAAGAAGAATGTGTGTGTGGGAGAGAGAAAGAGGGGAAGGGAGGGAGAAGTAACTAGCACCACCCCACTTCTCTTGCCGAAGGAGACAGTACCTGGCCAGCCCATGACTTGATTTGCTTGATTCAGTGAGAGTATTAAACCTGATTTGTAAATTCAAAACCAACAAAAGATTTCTTCAAGTGTTTAGACTTATTATGTGGAAGAGAAACAGAAACTTTCATAATGACCCACCGATTTCTTCCCTGAGTTCCTCTTCCCTTGTAAGATGATATTTAGTTTTGCACTCAAGATGCAAGAGATTTGCTTCCAAATTCATCACACTCCTGTTTTCTTTAAACTGTTTGGTACTCTGTAGTGAGTAGCTAATGTGTCCTGTCTTCTCTGTCTCCAGTCAGAACATTTCCATGTGTGTAACTAATTAAACGATCTATTCTTATGTGATCTGTGTCTCCCTCATTCAAATGAGTATTCTGACCAATTAACTGTTAAATAAAAAGTGCGTCCTTTCATCACTATGTAAAAAGAATAAGCTCTACTCATTTCTTTGAAAGAAAAAATGTAGATGACTGCCATCAGAAGACAATCACAATTTCAAAGGCTCTTTTTTATTTTGTTTTCACAATTTGTTTCACAAATGCACACAAAAAATAGTTCAGACATTGATACTTAATTTCATTGTGTAATGGGAAATCATGAATCCTAGAAAACTTTTTTAGGGCCTGACAATAACTTTCTGCTCTGTTCTATTAATAATTCTTGGCATTTCTTTGTTCACCACATCCAAGAACAAAGGATTTTAAAACATCTGTAGCTCTTCCTCTGGCTCTTCAAAACAGTGTTTGAACTTTTCCATTCTTCAAAAATTGCTTCTTATGAGATTTAACTACAAAAGGTATTCTTTTTTCTTTTTTTTTTGTCCATTCCACTCAAGTTTTAATCAAAGTAGTGTACAATTTTACTGAGGATTAGGTTTGTATAAATCTTGCTAAACATAGCAGTGGAACTGTCTTTCTTGATCATACGTGGTGTTTGGCATACTTGCAGCCAACAGAGCCTGCTGGACTGAGACTCTCCCAGCAAAGGAGGTATCTTGTCAGACCAGCCCAAAGCCAGTGACCCCCATCATAAAACAGCTTGTGCAATAAAGTGAAACTAAAGACTTTCAGAGCCCCCAGACCAGAGGGGTCTCCCTGAAGTATTTCACTGAAAGGTTGGGACACTGCAAGGGATGGAGGCTCCCTGTGGCTGGGGATACTGGGAGCATCAGGGTGCTCCCCATGGGGTCTGTCAGGGCAAGGCCTGCCAGCCCGGGCCCATCCCACCGCCCCAGCTAGGAATAGGGCAGCTGGGGGTACCAGGGCAGCCCCAGGCCCAGGCATCGGGCACCTCCCTGGGGATGGGGACAGGCTGAAGCCAGGCTGGAACATGGGCCCATAAGTGGGCCTGGCTCGGCGGGGCCCATGGCTGGGCAGGGCAGGGCAGGGCTGGGGGGAGACGAAGACCAGCCATTCTGCCATGTCATGGGGGAAGGTGCTGACAGCCCCAGGGGGCTGGCATGGGGTCCTGGGCCACGAGCAAGGTGAGGGGAGCCCTGGGGGTTAGGCAAGGCCTGTTAGTGCTTTCTGCTTCATTTTGTTTGAAACACTCATTCTCCTTGAATTTACTGTTAGCCAACATTAAAAAGAAAAACAGTGTCTAGGTTACAGAAGCTGTGTTCAGTAGCCAGCTCAGATTCAGAAGGATACATCTATTGCTTTTTAAAAATAATCCTATTTTTAAAACATAAAATGTTATATTAAAAATAATATTATTAGAGTTTATTTTCCTTTTTCAATAGGGTCCTTAAGAATTTTTATAGAATATTTACTTGTTTTATTTTACTTGATACACTGGTTTCAAGTTGGAAAGCTCACTTTCTTACATTTGACCCTCCTTGACATTTCCCTATCACACGCCATGTGGCAGTGCATCATTAAAAGTTAACGTTATACTACAGCAGGGGAATTACAGAAAGTCCTTTCTGGTATATAGGTCTCCTAATGGCATATTTTATACCTGTGATTAATTTTATTTTTATTAATTATTTTAAACATAGCTTGCTTTTCTAATCAAAAATATTAAATGGAGGGGTGGCCAGACATACATTTTATAGATCATATGTATATAATTATTGAGTATCTGTGCTGTGATTGATAGTTAAGGAAGAGATTCTAAAAGTCTAGTAACTGTTTAAAGAATGGTCTTGATATTAATTGAATCATTATTCCACAATGGGTCTGACTATATGCTGTTTCAAGATTTCTATAGTTAATGTTAAAATATATGTTTTCCTGATTTTATTTTCCAAATTTATTTTAAGTATCGATTAGTGTCAGTGAATATTTAACTGGGAAAAATCTTTAAGAAATGGCTTTGTAAAATGCAGTTTTACTGCATCTTCATCGGGATCATTTGTTATTCATGTTTTCACTCTTGTCAAGTTGAAGAAGACTAACTGGTGGTATTGATCGATGTTGGATTCTTTTCTTACAACAGTTGTCCGTCTTTTGCCATCTTGCTGTCAATTCAGGCTTACAGGCAAACATTGACATTTAGTCCTATTTTCTTTCATTTTAGCAAAGAATATTGTGAGCTTGGATGCTCTGTTTGCAATAGATCTCATCCATCTCTTCACTTACTGTAATTCAAATCCAAAGTATCTAGTCAATGTGCATAAATCATAGAACCATAGAATTGTTTCAGTTAGAAGGAACCTCTAAAGATCATCTAGTCCAACCCCTCTGCCACCAACAGAGACATCTTTCATTAGATCAGGTTGCTCAAAGCCAAGTCCAAACTGACATTGACCGCTTACAGTGATGGGGCATCCACAACTTCTCTGGGCAACCTCTTCCAATATTTCATCACCTAAGGGGTGGGGGAAAGTAAAGAAGATGGAGATGGAGTCAGATTCTTCTGAGGTATCCAATGATCTCCAGTGACAGGACAAGAGGCGTTGAATACCAGGAAATTTCATTTAAACATAAAAATCTTTTTAATCGTAACAGTAGTCAAACACTGGAGCAGGTTGCCCAAGGTCGTTGTGGAGTCTCCATTTATGTCTGACTGGACATAGCTTTTAGCAACGCACTCTAGCTGACCCTGCTTTGAGTATGGGAGCTGGACTTGGCAGATTCCAGAGTGGCTTCCAACCTCATCAACTATTCTGTGTTTCAGCATGCTGTCACCTGGGCATCATATACTTCCTGGAGGAGGTTAAAGATCAAGCATTCTGTAATTTTATGCATGTCTCACTTAAGGAAAGATGATCATCCAGGTTGCTGTGTTATTTAGCTATATGGGAAACAGCAAGGATTCCAGTCCTTCATTTAGCAAGAATTTATTTAATTACAGTAAAGACAGGATCAAGAATGCTAGTCAGTCTAGGCATATCTAGAACACCAGTGGGAGATATAGTTTTAAATTCCTGTCAGAACAGGACTGAATTTTGCGAATCATCTCTGAAATCACCAATAAATACGTTAGAAATCCACCCATATACCTCAGCTGTATACCTCTTCATTCAGTTTATTTGTTTTGGAGGAAGTCATTTGGCAAATTTAATCTTAATTTCAGGTAGAATTAACCTGATTTTTAAAAGATTTATTTTAAGGAAATACATGTCACTGATATGTAATCATACCACAAAGCATTCTTCTAAATTAGGTGTACACCTTATTAAAATACTCAACTGTTGATTTGCCAGTGGATTTATTTTATTATTGTAGCTGTAGGTTGCATTTTTAATTAAAAAATATTAAATGGAGGGCTTTTCAGGAACATATTTAACAGTTTTAGACCATATGTGTATATTATATACTGGATATCTGTACTATGGACTCAACCTACAGATCCCTGACCAGTCCTTCCTTGTTTATAAGTCCAGCAGAGCACCTGTCCTCATTGGTCCTCAATCACGTGTGTCAGGAAGTTGTGGTCAAGCACTATAGAAACCTCCTGGATTGCTTGTGCCCTGCTGTACTGTCCATCCAGCAGATACTGGCATAGTTGATGTCCCCCATGAGGACCAGTGCCTGAAGAACGTGAGCCTTGCTCCAGTTGTCTGAAGAAGGCCTCATCTACTTTTTCCTGATCAAGAGGTCTGTAGTGACACACACCACAACATGGCCCACTGTGGTCTGCCCATTAATACCAACCCACAAATTCCCAGCTAGTTCAACACCCACCCCTGGGCAGAGCTCCATGCATTCCTGCTACTGCTCGCATAATGGGTGACTCTCCCGCCTTGCCTTCTTTTCCTGCCTTTCCTAAAGAGCCTGTATACATCCATGGTAGCGCTCCAGCCATGTGAGGTCTCTAGATATGATAGCATTGACACTGTGAAAAATGATTGGAGCCAAATGTAAAGTGACTTCGTACATATGTACAAAGAATGTCTCTGGTACTGTTATCCCACAAACTGTGCTCAGAAGGATCCCAGAGAGTGCCCAGTATAATGTATGGAAAGAATATCTGGGAGTATACTGACAACTAATACCATTACCAATCATCAATCCACTTGCAAACTCACTCCATTTCATTTTGCAGATGCAGCGTAGATGTATTTGCTTCTCAGGAGGGTATCCTACAGTTTGTCACAGAATATAGTTCTTGTTTGCAGGTCTTCTCTCTTACTGAACATTCAGGTATTTTATATAAAATAAAAAAAACCAACCAAACAAACAAAAAAACAATAAACTCCAGTAGGCAAGACAGACAAAAGGTCTCCATCCAAAAAGGTTGACAACCTAGCTTCACACCTTTCTCCTGTCTGAGAAAACAGGCAAGTAGACTATGAGGGAGAGAAGGCATACTCTTAGAAGATCTCCAAGCCTCTACTCTAACAGGCCCTGGGATGATGAGAGAGTAGGATTTAACGGCTGATAGATTAAGGACTTTACACACTGATGTTTCCCAGGAAAGAGCTCCCCAGTACAGAATATGTGCACTGAATATACAGTGAATACTTAGCAATAGCGAATTATATTAAAGACGAAAGAATTCTTTGCTTGTAGTTCCTACTCCTTCTGAACATTTACCATTCTTATCCTGAGTAGCCATCAGTCACTCCTTTGATTCCACAGGAGCCATATCTATGCACGTTTTCAACAGTTAAAGATAAAAGTGTCAACATGGAACTAAGGTCACATAATTTCTGCTGCTATTAATTTTGCTACATAAATGTTTCTTAATAGATTTAATGTGGCATTATTATTGTTTATTAAGTTAGTTTGTATCGTAATCTAATGGAGTAGTAATGTCTCATAATAAAGGATAAACAATAATTCCTGTGAGTCTAAATTTATTATTTTTCTAAAGTAACTATCCCAAAGACTACCTATTTCCACTTCCTGCCTCTGGATCAATGAGTATACAAGTCTTTGAGTATTTCAGGTAAAATCACTGTAGATGTAAAATACATGTTGTATTTATACAAGAAGTAAAATAGTTATTTATGATAAATTTGGAAGGAAAAATTAGAAGCGTAACAATCCTGTTGCAGTTAATATTCCTTTTTCATATCTTTTATTTAAATCACTAGATGAAAATAGCTGTGTGTTCCAAAATCTATACCAACAGATGGCAAGCCTTTGTTATGCCAGATATGTATGTACCTTGCACCTGTCGCATATTTTGTTATAAAGGTATAAGCATTGCTATTGTACATATAAATGACTATTTAATCCTGAGGTCAGTTACCAGCATGTTAGCCATATGTCATGTAGGAGAACAAATGTTTTACCATAATAGGAAAAGAACTTTCTAGTTGCCATATGATTTTCCTTTAATTGCAAGATTCAAATGTGCAGCATGGACAAGTCTCTCTTGAAGAACGGTGTGTTTGGAGCATATTTTTCTGTTTGGTACTTTTTTCAAGGCCTCATTTATGTACCTTTCCGAAACAAGAATATTGTGTTGGAATTTGCATTTTTCTTTTAGGCATTCAGTCTTTTGGTTCCGATTGATGGCAATGTTTATAATTACATTCAGTCCAGCTTGAGTGGTAGGCATAGTCTGAGCACACCTTGTTAGCTGCATTCCCTTGTCGACGCAGTCATCAAAATAGCGATGTCACAAATGTTGCACAGCCTTAGGACGGAGACAGTCAGCTTAGCAGTGGCAGCAGAGCCACTGATTAGACCTATTCAGAAAAGCTTCTCCCTGAAACCTCAAGTAGATACAGTAACCAAATAGTTCAATAAAGCGTTTTGCTTTGTTTTGTTTTGTTTTCTCAAGACTGGCCTCAATTTACTGATTTACCCATTCTGAGACTGTTTTAGGCCAATCCTTACAACAACTTCTCTAAGAATCACCTGTTTTCAAATCTTCTGGGGTTTTGGGGTTTTTTGGGAGGTTAGTTTTTTAGGGTTTTGTTTGGGTTTTCTGTTTGGGTTTTGTGTTCAGTTTTTTTTTTTAAATAAAAAAACTCATAAATTGATGTTGTTTTTTTTTCTCTAGGGATATATAATTTTGATTACTTCCTAAGTATTCTTAGTGTTTGCTTTACAGATAATTACACTGAGAATCACAATCAAATAAAAAGTGTAGAGTGAATTCCCTGGTTGGTGTAATTTTTTTTCCTATGATATCTTAGCACTAGAAGTAAATAATAAGATCTGATATACAACTTCATCTTTTGTTAGTTTAAAAGACAGTCTGTGATAGCGTATGTGAAAAATAATGCACTGCATATTGTAGGAAAGGGTACCAGAATCACACAGTCAGCAGATCTTTATTCTTTCAATGTGTTTACTTCAGAGCTGGGCTAGCTGAGGTTCAATAAAATATGTGCATGTTTTTCTCTGTTTTTTTTTCTGACTCAAAATGCCAACCACCTAATTTAAAGACTCTGCTCTTTTCATGATCTGTCATTTCAGGCTCTAATCAGCCATAGTCATTAAAAATCTCACAGCCCTTCCCACGAAAGTAATCATCATGATTTGTTAAGTGCTGACACTGGACTCATCTTTATATCAGACACAAACAAAAACAAGAGCAGTTTCCAGCTTGCGTATGTATGTTCTAATTTCCTATGTTTTATAAACATTCACTATGTTAAATGCAGCCCTAAAATGTAAGTAAGGTATTCTAGAAGAAATAGAAAAAATGGATTGTGTTAATAAATAAAGTTAGTCTTCTGTATGTGAATTATTTAACACATTGTGATCTACTTGTGTGAAAACCAGCACCAAATCACAAGATTTTTGCTTTATTTCCCCAGTATATAATATTTCACTAATTTTGATCGCTGAATTTTCTTTAAGATACTGTACAACTTCGTTTTACTAGTTTCTTCCCTTGTCATCCTAAAGGTATTACTATAGAAACTACAGTTTCTAAAGAAACTATATTTGGGCACTCACCATAAATTCCTTGACTGGTTATTCACAGGATGTTAAGTTCAGAGCCCTCTGAATGTGTGTTCTGTATCACATATATTTACTATGTGTTATTCCAGTCTATTTTTTTTTTCCTTTTTTTCCCCATTATTTATGCCCCCTACTTTGCATATCTCTTTTTTTTTTTTGTTAATTAACCCATAGCTTTATTCATTCTTTTAATGACCATGCAAATTAAACTAATTTGGGTTTGCTGTTCTTGAAACCATGCAGCAATTTTAATTTATTTTATGCTGTTTCTAACACTTAAACCCTTGAGATTTTTAACTCAGTGTGCAGAACTAAGGATAACCTCTGCTAAAAGCAGTAACAACTCCCTGATGTTTATTAATTGTAAGTTATGCAGTACACATCTATGGCCTATATGCTCCAGTTAATGGAAGCCTTGCAACCAGGCTTTGATTAACAAGACCTCTAATCTTCATCTTACTAGTAGAGAAAAAGCACAAAGGTAGCAGCTGGGAAATATTTATTAAGAAATGTACAGTAGCAAATGAGTGTCAGAAATAACATAAAATTCAGCAATATTTAATTACGTCAATTTATTATATTTTTTTAAATTCAGTAGTTTATTATTTCTCATATGAAATCAACTTAAGGTTGGAAGCTAATTGGAATCAATACTCTGAACACTGTGTTAAAAAGGGCCTATGCCTAATAAGATTTAGACTGAAGTCCCAAAGCCCACCCTTTTCTTGATTCTAGATTTTCTGGCTGCTATTCCTAGTATTATTTTTATGCTGCCTTAAGTTGTCAATGGATTAAAACCAAATCCCTAACCAACAACAAAAAACACCTATGAGTCCTGAGATATGAATCTCTCTACATCACTATGAGTTCCCTGATCATTGATTATTCAGTAATGACCCTTTTTAAGTTTAGCAAATTCATCCGTGCATACTAAAATACAGAGACACATCTACACAAAGAGGAGTAGACAGCACCTCTTACTTAACCCATTCTATAAGCGAATATTAAGGTTATTTTAAATAAACCATTATGATTGAAATGTGAGTGACACCTGATGTCATGATTAAAAAAAAAAAAACAAAACAAAAAAACAAACACAAAGTGAAGAATTTTTGAATCATAAATACAGGGATTTTGAATCCTATAGTTGACTGCTAAACCACCTAGGGCAGAGAAACCTTATGAAATTCAACAAGGGCAAGTGTAGGATGCCGCACCTGGGGAGGTTGGGGGCTGACCTGCTGGCGAACAGCTCTGTGGAAAGAGACCTGGTGGACAACAGGATGACCATGAGCCAGCAATGTGCCCTTCTGGCCAAGAAGACCAATGGCATCCTGGGGTGCATCAAGAAGAGTGTGGCCAGCAGGTCGAGGGAAGTCATCCTCCCCCTCTATTCTGCCCTGGTGAGGCCGCATCTGGACTACTATGTCCAGTTCTGGGCTTCCTGGTTCAAGAGGGACAGAGAACTGCTGGAGAGGGTGCAGCAAAGGGCTACAAAGATGATTAGGAGACTAAAACATCTCTCTTATGAGGAAAGGCTGAGGGACTTGGGTCTTTTTAGTCTGGAAAAAAAAAAGACTGGGGGGGGATCTCAAATACTTGAAAGGCAGGTGTCAGAGGATGGGGCCAGGCTCTTTTCAGTGGTGTCCAGCAACAGGACAAGGGGTAATGGGCACAAACGTGAGCATAGGAAGTTCCATCTACACATGAGGAGGAACTTCTTTACCCTGAGGGTGGCAGAGCACTGGAACAGGCTGCCCAGAGAGGTGGGGGAGTCTCCGTCTCTGGAGACATTCAAAACCCGCTTGAATGATTCCTGTGTAACCTGCTCTAGGTGACCCTGCTCTGTCAGGGGGGTTGGACTACATGATCTACAGAGGTCCCATCCAACCCCTATCATTCTGTGACTTTGTGATTCTGTGATTCCTACTAATATCAGCAATATTCAGGGATTTCATCCAGAAATCCAGGCATTGGGGTCAGAAGAGCTTATTAGCTCACACTAAGAAATATATCTGCCTTTGGTCAGCCAAATAACTCTCCAGATTCCTCAGGGATTCATTTAGTTGCCCATATGTAGGTACCTACTGCTATATGAGATGTGGCCCATAGTTTCTGAGACATCTTCATAGGGCTTGCATACATAAGAAGGGACCTCAGAAGATGCTTATGCTTTTGAAGAAGCAAGTGAATGGCAGGAAAAATACCCTGGGGCATCTCAAATGGTATTAGATACTTATGTGTGACCTACTGAACTGCATCCAAGATTTCCACTGACTTTAATGGGAGCTTAGACACTAAACTCCCCTGTCAGTACTTAATTTAGTGATCTAGGTATAACCTTGAATCTGGCTAAAACATCTACAGTGTGGGCCATATGGGCTTGATCAGATTGTTTAGACATTGGTGTCGGTGTTATTTGAGATGCTCTGTGATTTCCTACCTGGTTATTGAGTTGCTGCTCCGGAGCAGTGACAGTTTCTTATGAATGCTGGGTCATGCCTTTCTGGCTCTATGAAAGAGTTTCTGGGGCCTCAAATGGTACTAGGCATCTATTGTTAGGAGTCATGTCATTGCTGAGTTCAGTTTTCTCCAGTGTTGGCTGATAATAAACATGGATTTTTCAATCTCATTGTTCTGAGACGCCTCAGTTCCACCTAAGTCCTAAATTTATGTAATTTATGTACTTGGCTAGATCTAGTCTTTAATCATTTGTTGACAGAGGACATTACTGTCATTTTAACAGATTAACAAAATCAGCTACTTTCCAGTTATCATTGTTAGGCATGGTTGGAATATCTTCAAGGCTTTTTTACCCTCTTAGTTTTTCCTATTAAGAGATAAATACCCTTGCATGGATTATCATGTACAACTTCTGTTTATGAATATTTCCTCATTTTTCACGTTATCAGTTTTACTCCTTGAACTTGCTAGTAACATGTTGGTATCTCAATGAAAAAAATAGCCTAATTTTTCAGATCTCTTTGATCTTTTGTTTGCATTAAATTCAGATGTTAATTTTTTATCAATACTTTCAAAGTTACATTTGCTGAACTGATCTTAATGTCACAGTAATACCCTATCACATAACTTGCAGAAAAAATAATAAAATTTAAAAAAATTGGCTTTTGTTGCTGAAGAAAACAAGGTTCAGCTTGATTGTGATGATAAAGTTCAAAAGGATAGCAGACTCCTCACCATGGTACTGCTTTATAGTTTCTCTTTTTTGATTCCTTAAGTGTTTTTTCCTTATCTTTCAGGGTTTTGTTCTGGATGTCACAGTTATAATACTTTACCTGATAGCAAAGCAGCACTGTATATAAATGTTGAGTGATTTATAGATAGCTAATAAATATATTAGAGATAGAGATATGCTGCATTTATGTATCAGTTCTGTTTATTTATCAGTTTAAGAAGGATGGGTCTGAGCCATACGATGTGTTACCAAGCTCTGTAAAATACTCAACATACTGCATTTAATGTGTTTGTTGAACTTTTATCATATAGGTAGCAGTTTGAAAAACTGATTTACACTGCTGACACTTTTTAAGACCAATAACTCTTCCCTTTTTTTAATGTAGATGCAATGATTAGTATTAGAGTGGAGTCTGCAGACTGAAGTGTGGTACCTTATTTAAAATAGCACCATAGAAATGCTAACAGAAATTAAAACGGGTTTGATGATAGTTAAAAGACAGGTGTAAATCAACCTAGTCATGAGTAATTAGCAACTATAGTACTGGATAAATTGTCATCACTGCCTTGAATATTATATAACACATAATGGCATTTACAAAATAGCTATATATGTTGTTCCAAAATATTGTAACAATGCTGGACATTATTTTCTCATGCCATTATAAATGCAAAATGTTTTCTTCTTTTTTTTTTTAATCTTAATAATATTGTTACTGCTGATTAAAAGGCACTTCTTAAAGTTCTGTTGCTTATTAGCTTTTCAAAAGATTTAATGCTTTTGTTTCCATCATTGTAAAATTAGTTCCTATGCCTAAGAAAAAAATAACACATTTGTCTTCATATCTTCTCCAGATCCCTAATTCAGTGGCCTCTGATGAGTCTTTACAACACCTACCTTGAACGTCTTCAGACATGTACATTTTCTGATCACTTTCTTCGGCCTAACCCAGATTGCCAGCTGCATGGTTTCTTTCTCTCTCAAGAAACATATTATTTCTTGGCCAATCTCCTGTGAATATCTTCAGTTTCTGTCTTCAGAGGTTTTCAAGATCCAAGTGCATAAAGCCCTAGCAACCTGGTCTGACTGCACAGCTGCCCCTACTTCAAGCTGAGGTTGGATGAGAGGCTTCCTGAGATCACTTCCACCTGAATTACCCAGTGTTCCAGTGATTAAGTGAGAGCTCTTGGATCACATTCAGCAAATGAACTAGGGACTCTCATGCTACAAACCTGAGCTGCTGCGCTGAGATGAAGAGCTAAGATTCTGTAGCAATGGGTTGGAAGTCCCATCTTCTGGGGCCTGACATAGACTGATGATCTGTAGCACACACTCACCCATAAATTACATGCATATAAGAATAGCATACATTCCTGTATCTACGTGAAATTGTTGTCTCATTCTTTTATCACTAACTTGTCTTTATAATGTATTAAAGAGACTACAGCCTTCTTTACTGACCTCTTAATTCATGAAATGTTTCTTATACTTTTTGCACTTCACTTTAAATGACTGCTGTGGAGTGAACCTGTTTCCTACATATTATTTTCTTTACCACATCAGGTTCTATATATTGTACATCCCCAAATTTCTTAAATTGTATTATTCATTTTTGCAAAATGTATTTATACTCTTTTCATATTTATTACTTAGAACCACAATACTTTCACGGAATATACATGACCAAGCACATGTCATGGGTCTTCTCTATTTTGTCTTCCCTGTGGCAATATTGCCCATTATTATTTCATAATTTTATAGACTGAAATTTAATATACCTAATTGTTCCTTTGATTATAAATGTAACAATATTAGATTATTAGTAACCTTGAATTCATGTTCCTTCAGCTCAACATTTCTTACCTATATCTGTTAAAGTCAAGATCGGCTCCAAATTTGCTCCTGAATATGTTATAGATAAAGCTGAAGATCAGTTTCACTTTTGCTACATTGTTATTTCTCTTGATTCTTTTCACTTAGTCCAGTACTATAATTTATATTGTGGATCTGCAGATATAAAGAAAAAAAGAGATCAGCAGATTGTTCATTAACACAATCAGAGCAAGGACCTTGTCCCTGCCTTTGAAGCCACCAGCTCCTATTCAATTATAAACTATGAAGATTGCATAGAAAGCCAGGAGGGTTCACTAAGCTTGGTTACAAAGTGAAACTAGTAAATGGACCATAATGATAAAAGTTGCCGCCTTCTTCCCATGCAGCTATGGGGAGGGACAACACGACTCCACACTTTTTCTTTACACTGGCACATCACGAAGTGATATGATAATATTTGATAAAGCTGAATAATACATATTTAGGATTAAAGTATAATGCTCACTGGGAGAAGAAGGAGTTATATTTTGTACTCGATTAATTTGAGATCAGTCAGTACTGACTGTAGAACCAGTGTTGTTTGGCCACTTAGGTAAAGACCTCAATCTAAATTACTGCATGGATTTTATTTAGTCTGGACTTTGTCCTTTTCTCATTACTTTCTCTTTCCATTTTCAGCTTGTTTTTACTAATTAAACTTCATACACTTGCTACAAAACCAAGAAAGAACAAGCTCCAAGCATATTCATAGGCGTCTCATAGAAAAAAAAAAAAAAAAAGCAGCTTTATCTGTCGCATCAGAAGCTCTAAAGAAGCCTAGACATTTTATAATTCCCATGCACTCTTAATCTACTTTGTGCATATTACACACTCAGACATTTCAAAATTTATTGTAATTAGACCTATGTATTACAAAGGGACTGCTCATATTGCTCCTACCTAATCTCTAATTTATATGCAGAAGAGCAAAGCTAAAGAGTTTAGGATTTTCACATTTAATGCTCTTTTTACCTAATCAAGTTATACAGCTTAGTAGCTTCCTTCCCTGTAGTTCCCACTTTTTTTTCTTTTTTTCTTTTTTTTTTTTTTAATAAATTAACATAGTCCTAGGCAGGCGTTAATGTTACTTCTCTAACCTTTCTCTATTCACTGATTATTCTCTGGGGACACAGTAATTTATCACTCAGAAATAAATGGTGCATGAGTAAACCCTTAAAAATAATCAGTTTATAGTTGCAGTACTAGTGAATTCAGATTAAGTTTAAATTAAGTTTCATTCACTATGCATTTTCCTCCATTCTTTTCCTAAACCAGTATTAAAATTTTGCCTTCAAAGCCAGGGGGAGACATGTCTAAATGAAACAATTAACTTTGTAAACTCATTCACAGAATTAAGATTTAACTACCAGAACTGCTTCTGATGGTCCAAGAGGTTAACTTAAACTTGGGTTTTCTCAACACAGCATACCCTGCTAAATCATACTAACAAAGTATCGCCTTTCAGCATCTCACATGATCATTTTGTAAAAACCATAATTTCCTGCTGTTTTTTTGGTTGTAATAGTTGCTGACATACATTTGCAAAATAAAAATGCTGCTTAGCTCGTTCCTTTACCTTAGAATATTATGCTCAGCAACATGTAGTACAATGTCTGTATAGACAGCTATAAGTTTGAAACAACATAAATGAGCCAAGACATCATTGGTTAACTAAGTTTTGGTTATTAAAAAAAAAAATTGCATTTATTTTTTGTTTGGCATTGCATACTTGGTGCTCCCATGTCAGACTGAACTTTCTTTTCTTCTTTTTTTTTCTTTTCTTTTCTTTTCTTTTCTTTTCTTTTCTTTTCTTTTCTTTTCTTTTCTTTTCTTTTCTTTTCTTTTCTTTTCTTTTCTTTTCTTTTCTTTTCTTTTCTTTTTTCTTTTTCTTTTCTTTTTTATTCTGAAATACTAACAACAACTATACTGTGTTTAGACATGTTTTTTCTTTTTAACTGCAAGGTGAATATTTTATATACAAGACAACTGAGGTCCAGATTATTTTTTTTTTATAAATAGTACAAACTTTACCAAACCCATTATCAAGTTATCATTTGTCATCTTTCCTATATATAACTTCACATTCTCTCTTCAGTGTTAGAATTAGGCTTCTTTCTTTGGTTGTTCACTGCTTATGTTTATGGTCCTGAGAAAGATATAGAAGATATTTACAGAACATTAAATTTATGGAAAGTAGCTCAAGATGATAAAATTTGAAGGGTTATGTAAGAGTAGAGGAAAGAATGAAAGCTTACCTATCAGAAACCATATGAAGAAACAGGAAACAAATGCATGGATTTAATGGAGGAACCTGGCTGATGTCACTGTGAGGATACTGTCTATCATCTTTAAAAGACTGTGGCAACTGGGGGAGATTCCTGGAAGAGGAAAAATATTATTTCTATCAACAAGAAGAGCAAGAAAGAGGACACAGGGACCTGCAGGCTGGTCGGTTTCACCTTAGTCCTGGGGAAAAGGGATGGAAAAATGGTATTGTGAACAATTTCAAGACTCATGAAGGTCAAGTTGATCAGTAGTCAACTTTGATTTATGAAGGTGGAATCACCTCTGGCCTGCACCACAAACTTCTCAGTTCTCTTGGCTGCCCTAATTTTCCTCTGGCCACACAATTCTAGCACCACGGCAGAAGCACATCCAGGCTCTGTCTTTTGCTGCACCCTAATCATAACCCTAATCTTACTTTACAGCTCAGTCTGGGACTAAGACTCCTATGTCTCAGTCTTCTTCTCAGTATAGATCCCTTGGCTGCCCTAACTTTTCTTTGGCTGCCTAATTCCAGACACATGCCAACTGCATGTCTAGGCTCTCTATTTCACTGAACTGTAACACTAAACCTGGAGTCATGTTTAACAAATATGGTGAAATGAATGGTGTGGTGGATGAGGGAGCATGGTGGATGTTGTCTATCTCAACTTTAATAATGCTTTTGACACTATGTCCCTAAAGATTGTCATAGACAAGCTGATTAAGTATCAGCTACATAAGAGGACAGTGAGGTGGATTGAAAACTGAGTGAACTGTAAGGCTCAGAAATTGTGTTTGCTGGCAGCATGAAATCCAGTTGGAGGCCAATCAACAGCAATGTGTCTCGGGGTCAGCACCGTGTCCAATGCTGTTTGGAATCTTTATTAATTACCTGGACAATCATACAAGACACCATCCTTAGCAAGCTTACTGTATTTAGTTTTGTGGCAAGGTTTTGGTAGCAAGGGTCCTGCAGGGGTAGTTTCTGTGAGAAGGCACCAGAAGCTGCCCCCATGTCAGACAGAGCAAGTTCCAGCTGGCTCCAAGACAGACCCACCCGTGGCCAAAACTGAGCCAATCAGTGATGGTAGTAGCGCCTCTGTGATAACAACTTAAAGAAAGGGTAACAAACCTGCAGTGCAACAACAGCTGGGAGCAACAAGTGAGAATATGTGAGAGAAACAACTGTGCAGACACCGAGGTCAGTGAAGAAGGAGGGGGAAGTGGTGCTCAAGGAGCCAAAGCAGAGATTCTCCTGCAGCCTGTGGTGAAGACCATGGTGTGGCATGTTGTCCCCCTGCAGGCCATGGAGTAACCAGCTCTAGCTAACAGTGTTTGAGCAGGGGTTTTGGACTATGTGATCTCAAGAAGTGCCTTCCATCCTCAACTATTCTGTGATTCTGTGATTTTATGCTTTGGGTATGTAAATTTATGGTGATTTCAGGTATGCTCTGAGTTTCCTTGTAAAGTGCAGGAGAAATCTACAATCCTTTATTGGTTTTCAGAGTACAATCTTGACCTCTCCTTCTTTATTGACTGTTTAGGAAACTTAAGCACCATCAGAGAATTAGTCCACTTAAATTATGAAAGGCTATGAACACTCCACAGAGGGAGAAGATCTCTTTCCTAGACTATAGCGCCAAATCAGTCTAAACAGTCCTTTGAGTAGGGGCCAAAGGACCCATTGACCCCTTCCTCCTTTGACATCTTTGTAGCTGGTTCTTCAGAAATCCAGCTTCAAAAGGAAAGGATAAGGCCAGATTACACCATCACCCAGTATGAACTATGGAGTTTTAGTTTATAGGGAAAATCTGTTGAGATTGAGAAGCACATAGACCAGATGAGTTCCGCTTCCTCGGTAACAATATCAACATCTTACCTGAAATCACCACTGCTGAGATCTCTGTGCTTTACTACCATTCCACTCAAAAGCACAGGCTTACCCAAAAAGTTAACTTTCTCTATAAGTTTATGTCTTATAACTTTCAAGGATCAAATTCAAGGTAGGTGAGGCCTGGGCTACAGAACAAATAAGGTTTGTTAGCAGTTTAGAAGGTCACTGGAGTTTAATCTGAAAATGAGATGTGGTTTTACCTCATTGTATAAACAAAACAATATCCTTGTGACTGGTAATATTTTAGAAAGTTCAAAAAAGGAATCTAAAAACTATGTGAAGTAGTTTATAATATTAAAATATTAAAATCCATACCTAGATACAAGAGCTACTGTGAAGCATCTTCCTAAATGCTTTTCAAAGCTTACTACTTAAATGAATCTCATAGGATGATTTTGATATACAACAAAGATGCAGTCTGATTTAATTCACCGTGGTTGCATATGCCTAATATAAACAGATTCTTTTAATGCACCCAGCACAACGGTCACAATTTTACAACCCTGAACCTATTATGTATTCAAAATACATTAAAACACATCAAAACTAGACAGCCCTGTGACATACCTCTACAGCTAAAATGGAGAAACCCGTGGGCTTTTTTAAATGCATAACATCTACATCCTTCTCTACCATACCTAGGTTCTCAATCTACATCCATGAATTTAGAAAATAAAACTGATAAAAGAAAAGATATCTAGTACTAACAATAAATCCCCGTATCTTTTCCCTTATCATTGTGAAAGTCCTTTTCACATTTCGCTTCATTCTGCTTCAAAGTCAGATCACGTTTTTGGTATTGACCTCCTGGTTGCAGTGTAAAGAAAAGTATCTGTGCTGTAAAATCTACCAACTGGAAATCATAGACCATTTTAAAGATTGTACGAGATGAACAATAATAATCTTTCAACGTGAATATTAAAACATGTATCTCAATAAAATTGTTGGACAGAGAATGACATTTTTTTTTTTTCTCATTTATATTCCGAAGTTACTTCCTATACTTCTACAAATATTTGACAGGACTTACATTTTTACTCTCTCTATATATTTTTTTAATTATTGAAAGGCTTTGCACAATAATCATTTATATTATCCCTAAAATAAATATTCTGTATCGATATTGATATTAATGTGAATACTTAGATAAGAGTTACAAACAGAAAACATACATTGCTTTAGTTAGAGTGGGGTTGTATAAAGCAAGCATGAATTCTATTATGATTACATTATATGATAAAAATTGTTGCTCCAAGATGCAATAGGTTAGAATGTTATAAGGGCTTTAGAATTTGGATTTTAGTACCTAACTTTTACATAGCTATTCTCTGAAAGGATTAAAAGCCCATTCCCTAGTGGATCAATTAAATTACCTCTACCACCCCCTCCCCCTCATCTACTGTTATATGAAATATACTAGGGTATCTGAGACATCTACAAGGCTGACATATAATATTGATTTATGAGATGTGTGGCTTTCTAGAGGAGTAGCTGAAAAATATATGGACTATCCTAAAATATTTCAAATGACAAATTTCAAATCCTGTGTTTAGGCAACAGAATCAAAGCCCAGGCTGCATTTGTACCACAGAAGAAAGGCTATATCCTGGTTGTATCCAGGATTTAATAAACCTGCCTGAAATTAAGTCTTCAGTGTCTGTGTGGGATATGCTATGTTTCGTCTGTGGCTACTTCATACAGTCTTCTATAGGTGCTTAGCATGAATGCCAGCTTCACATGAATTTCTCAGATAACCTATAGCGTCTCAGATGCACTGGTCATATTCAGGTAATTCCATCAAACTCTGAAAGAAAGGGTTTCACGAGAGATGAAGCAGTCAGGAAAAAAGCAAAACAGTGGAGGTAGGTGCTGGCCCTTAAAAGAACTCACTGTCTTTGATTTAGTTAACTAAATATAGACTTCTGATGGATTTTAAGATGTCCTGGGTTATCTAAAACCAAAGCTGGCAGATATGTCACAGCTGGAGTACCCATATCCTTCTGGACTGTTAAGTGGGGAGTCAGAAGACACACCCTAAGATATCTGAAACAATACCTAGATCCACATTTTTGAGACACTGAATTCAGCCTTCTAGCCATGAGCCTGTCAAAGACCAAACACGCATGCGTCACGTGAGCTTATGGTAACTGGCAACTGCCTGGTTTGACATTCTAGGCAAAAGCGAGAACCTACTAAGTTTTCTCAGACCAGATGAGAATTATGTTGTGTAATATTTGCATACAAAAAGTGCATGTTGCTAGAAGATCTAATTTTATATCTTGTATAGTTAAAGCACCTGCAGAGTTGGTTAGTTTTTAGTTGCTACACTTTAGAGATGTGACAGATTTACTATGTTAACTATATAAATCTTTTAATGTATGTAAACTATTTTTATTTAAATCTTAAACCAATTAGGTATATTGATTTGTTTTGTTTTTTTTTTTAAGGTCAGAAAACCCACACATAGAACTGTACTTGTGTGGTACAGAATTAGAGCCACTGCAGTCGGTAATGCCTGTAATTAATTTCATATGTTGCCCATGGCTAATGTTGTCTTTCAATTAGAAGTCTTTCTTTGGTTATCATAACTGATATGAGGTTTTGGTTTTTGTGATTTTTTTACGCATTTCTGAGATTATTTCACAAATTATTATGAAAATGCTGTTAATTTCTGTAAATACAGCTATTTAATTAAGCAAATCTAAAATATCAGTTACTGGGACATGGAGTTTGGCATTTGGTAGGAAGTTCCCTAGCGTCAGCACTTTGCTGATACATAATTGACTGATATGCAATCATTTAATTGAGGACTGTACCAACAAGTACTTTCTAATTTTAGTAGTTAATTTAGCAATCTTAACATAGTTTTCTTTTGCTTTTAAATATAATAATGAAATTAATCTATATTGCATAGGCAGCAGAAGTGAGGAGCACTCATGGTTAGATAAAGCTAACTATAAATATTCAACTATGAAACTATTGGAAGAAGTATTCTGGTAAGAAATTAGGGAAAATCTGGATTACTCCTCCACATTTCATTCTATAAATCAGTAAAACCATTTCTCTTTTTTAAAAATTATTTTGAGGATTTTTTTTTCAGTATAAATGGCAGTATAAATTAATTTTTTCATAATCTGAATTCATACCATATGTGAAGTGAAGATACATGCTGAAGGAGTCCATCTGTCCCAATTATGTCTAATCCATCACTAAATCTTGCCATGAACACATCAATCAGTGTGAGGCATACAAATATTCATTACATCAAACTGAATAATGTTACTAATTTGCAAGAATGGGAAATCTGAGTATGCATTTTCGCAAGGTGACAACACTTTAAAATCATTAGTCAAAGTCCATGTACAGTGAAGGAATCAAGAGATGGCAATGAGACTTTTTAAAAGTGACTACAGAAAGCTACTCAGTTTGAGAGGAAGGAAGAGACCAAAGAGATAGTACGGGATCTAAAACAGAATACAGATGATACGTAAAAACACAGAAAAAAGAATGATCTGCAAACTGAAAGAAAAATGATGGATAAAAACCACTTTTGTAGCAGAAAAGACAGATGCAGGTTGATGTTATCAGAGGCTCCTTACAAAGAAGCATCAGTAGGACCTTTTCTGACATAGAGATAGACCCTAGAAAAGATTTGATCTGTGGCAGACTATGTGATGGTCAACTGACTAGGCAAGAACTGGTTTTTCTTCCTATCTTTTTTCCTCCCACTGTAAAATGGGTGGGTTACGGTTATGAACTGCAGCAAATAACTTGTAGGATTGTGCAAGCTCTTTTCCACATCACCACAGTAGTCAGTAAAAAAAGGCTGCAAGAAGTTACTGCCACACAAGAATTTTGTGCAGATAGGGAAAGAAGCAAAAGGAAAGCTTTGGGGAAACCTGCAGTTCAGAGTCTTTTGAGGTATGCGTGAGAATTACAAACAATGACAGTGACTGCCACCATCACTACTCATGGCCGAAAGGGTTGAAGTTAACTGAGCTTACAGCAGGCTTGTTGAAGTTTAGAAAAACTATCTTGCAGGCAAAGAACACAAAAAGGACTCACCCACTTAAGACAAGGGTGAAGTTCAGAATGAGAGAACTGAGGAAGATCAGGGAGTGGTGATGTTGGAGACTTTTGGAGGGAAGAAGGGGCCATTAAAGGAATAGAGGTAGAAAAGGGCTACAACTGCTACTGAAACGGAGGGTAAGTGATCCGCAAAGTATGAAAATCGTTTTTTTAAGGAAAGAGAGAACAGTAAGAAAATGCTTTTGGAGACCAGTAATGGGAAAGGATTCTTTTGACTGGAAACCTCTAACTTGACAACAATCATCTAAAAGAGCTATCAGAACTGCTGTAAATGTTATGTCTTGTTACAATATAAAACAAGAACAAAACAAACACAAATCCCCGTTAATTAGTTAAAAGACAATACAATAATAGGAAAATAAATGAGATAGATTGATCATTGGTAATAAAAAGATTATAATGAGAACAATAGTCAAGATTACTGATATTGTTAAAGTCATGCTTACTTTATAAAATTTGATGAAAGATCAATATTTGAACTGTTTGTATAACACAAAAAGCACAAGGTTATGTACTGTTTAGGGGATTAGAACATCTCTCTTATGAAGAAAGGCTGAGGGACTTGGGTCTTTTCGGGCTGGAAAAAAAAAAGACTGGGGGGCGGATCTTATCAATGTTTATAAATACTTAAATGGTGGGTGTCAGGAGGATGGGGCCAGGCTCTTTTCAGTGGTGCCCGACAACAGGACAAGGGGTAATGGGCAAAAACTTGAGCATAGGAAGTTCCACCTAAACATGAGGAGGAACTTCTTTACTTTGAGGGTGGCAGAGCACTGGAACAGGCTGCCCAGAGAGGTGGGGGAGTCTCCAACTCTGGAGACATTCAAAACCCGCCTGGATGCATTCCTGTGCAACCTGCTCTGGGTGACCCTGCTCTGGCAGGGGGGTTGGACTACATGATCTCCAGAGGTCCCTTCCATCTTTCCATCCCCTCCCAACCCTTCCATCACCAGAGGTCTGTGGATGAGGAATAGAGCTGACTGCTCCCTGGCAGCCAGCAGAGGAAAAAATACTCATTCTTTAAATAGGGAAATTCTTATCCTCTGACTTCAGCCTCTTTTCTCTACTTGCAACAGTATCCCAAGAGGGCAGGTAGAAAATCCTACTCTCAGAGAGAATGTAAAAAAAAAAAAAAAACAAACTTGAAAGGAATGACACTGTCCTGCACGACATCCTGGTGTCTAAATTGGAGGCATGGATTTGATGGATGGACCACTTGGTGGATAATGAATTGGCTGTAAGGCTGCACTCAAAAAGTTGCTGTCAATGTCTCAATGTTCAAGTGCAGACCAGTAACAATTGGAGTTCCTCAGCAGTCAGTACTGGGACCAGCGCTGTTTAACATCTTTATTGGTGACCTGGACAGTGAGATTGAGAGCACCCTCATCAGGTTTGCAGATGACAATAAGCTGTGTGGTGCGGTGAAAACACTGTAGGGATAGGATGCCATCCAGAGGGCCCTGGACAAGCTTGAGAGATGGGCCTGTGCGAACTTAATGAAGATCAAGAAGGCCAAGTGCAAGGTGCTGCACGTGGGTCAGGGAAATCCCAAGCAGAAATACAGGCTGGGCGGAGAACAGATTGAGAGCAGCCTTGAGGAGAAGGACTTGGGGGTGTTGGTAGATGAGAAGCTCAGCATGAGCCGGCAATGTGCGCTTGCAGCCCAGAAAGCCAGCCTTATCCTTGGCTGCATCAGAAGAAGTGTGGCCAGCAGGTCGAGGGAGGTGATTCTCCCCCTATACTCCACTCTGGTGAGACCCCACCTGGAGTACTGTGTCCAGCTCTGGAGGCCCCAACATAAGAAGGACATGGATCTGTTGGAATGAGTCCAGAGGAGGGCCACGCAGATGATCAAAGGGCTGGAGCACATCTCCCATGAAGACAGGCTGAGTAAGTTGGGGTTATTCAGCCTGGAGAAGAGAAGGCACTGGGGAGACATTATAGTGGCCTTCCAGTACTTCAAGGGGGCCTACAGGAAAGATGGGGAGGGACTTTTTATCAGAGAGTGTAATGATAGGATGAGGTAACGATTTTAAACTTTGCTCAGCATAAAGAGCGAGACCTTAGGAGACAAATATTAAAAATGTGCCGTGTACTCTTGCTTCCAGACATGCTGGAGCCTGGTTAATTCACCACCTTGGCAATAAGGAGTTGATGGACATGGAACATGAATATCTAACCATTAAAACTAACAAAAAATACTGACGGATCATCCAAAATGTGTGTTAAAAACAAGCTCTAAGAAAGGATTTTGCATCCCCTGAAGCTTGTATACCTGCCTCCTGCAAGTGATGTCATCTGCTTCTACAAAGCTTGTTTTATTAACTCTTTTGATCGTCACAGCCATGACAGCACTACCACACAGAAATTAAAAATATTCAGTATTAGAACCTTAGAACACTTTTCATTGGGAGGGACATCCAGAGAACATATACTCCAAATTCTACTCAAAACAGATCAGGTTGTCCAAGGTTGTGTCCAGTCAAGTCTTGAATACTTCTAAGGACAGACATAACCACAACCTGCCTGGGTAACTTGTTCCAGTCTGACTGCTTTTAGGGTAATTTTTTTTCCTTATATTTAATCAGAATTTCTGATTATTTTATGCCTCTTGACCTGTTGTCACGTCTGACTCCATCTTCTTTATGGTGTCCTGTCATCACTGCACATACAGTACTTCATCTTTAAAATTTATATCATTTATATTGTAAATTAGCTGTGACTATACAGTAACATGGAATTGATGTCTGTTATCACTGACATCTGTGGTACTTGATGCCATATATCTCTGTTTTGGCTACATTTGCCATGACCAAAATGTGCATCACTCAACAGCCATGCTAAATCTGTCTCAACCATTAGGTCTCTGATAGTCTCGGATAGTGTGTACTTGTCTGCTGCATTTTGTTATGTTGCTGTTAACTTGTCACATAATATTTAGGAAATTCAGCTTTCCATAGTTATTGTCACTGACAGTTCAGGTTTTTCTATCTCTCCACTGGTTCTTGTCACATTAGTGTCAAGCCATCAATTGCATGAATGCAGTCCATTTCTGCCTTTCTTTATTGACTCATCACAACCTGTATTTCATGATCCTTTTACGTCTAAAGTGCACATAGGGTATGTTGTTGTTGCTCTTTTTACTATGCTCTGCATGCTCAGAGAGTAAAGGAACTTTAGGCATAAACTGGATTACTTTGTGGTGTTCTTGTGTCCATGCTGTCTCATGCCTCCCTGGATGGTCGTACATCATATCTGTACGTTCAACTGCTGTTTGTAGGTTTCCCTACTGGTTTCATATCAGTTTGAAACACTTAACACCACCACCCCCATCCTCCCCGCCCCAAGATTCAGATATTCTGAGCAGGGTTTTATGTAATGTATTAAATAAATAGAATACAGATTTAAAGATGTATCACCTAAACATTAATTCATGCTCCACCCAGTGAACTTCTACTAAACTGCTTCCCTGTCCTCTGCTTTGTACACAACGATTGTTTTTTACTATTATGCACTTCACTGCTAGTATACATAAGCACTTTTTTTTCATTGTTGTAGCTCCCTAATTTACTTACCAGAGGCAGCAGAATGAGTTGCTTTGTATAATGTCAGGGGCATCTTACTCAGCGCTTGCTACTCTTGATCACCTGTTGATACCGCACCTATAGCTTGAATTGGTAAATTTGAAATTAAGCAATAAAGCAAAACATACTTCTGAAATATTTGAGCCATACGTGTCATTTCTGACTCTAATCAGAAATAAAATTTTGTCGGGCTTCTGATATCTTTTTATTGACTTTCAAAATATTTGCAATCTTTTAGTCATGTAGTAAATTCTCAATTTGCCAGAAACTACCAGCTAATCAGCTATCTCAGAAATGTACAATGTTCATGAACACTTCATTCCATCACCTAGAAATTGTATTAGGCCAAAAAAAAAAAAAAAAAGAAAACACATCCGTCCTGGTTTCAGCTGAGATAGAGATAATTTTCTTACAAGCAGCTGGTATAGTGCTGTGTTTTGGATTTAGGATGAGAATAATGTTGCTAACACACTAATATTTTAGTTGTTGCTAAGCAGTGAAGGACTTTTCAGCTTCTCATAGTGTCCTGCCAACAAGAAGGTGGTGGACACTCAAAAAACTGGGAGGAGACACGGCTGGGACAGCTGACCCCAACTGACCAAAGAGATATTCCATACCATATGACATCATGCTGAGCAATAATAAGCTGGGGGAAGAAGGAGGAAGGGGAAGACATTCAGAGTGATGGTGTTTTGTTTTCCAAAGTAACCATTACGTGTGATGGAGCCCTGCATTCCTGGAGATGGCATGGCTGAACACCTACATGGGAAGTAAATTAACTCTTTGTTTTGCTTTACTTGCATGCGCAGCTTTTGCTTTACTTAATAAAACGTCTTAATGCAAGAGTTTTCTCACCTTTACTCTTCTGATTCTCTCCCCTATCCTGCTGCAAGGGAGTGAGCAAGAGGCTATGTGGTGCTTAGTTGCCAGCTGGGTTTAAACCATGACACCATAATTTTTCAGAATCATAGTATAGCCAAGAGCCTTGTAGAGGAAGTTACAGAACGAATGGGAACTACCTAGGGAGACCAGATAAGTCTATATGTGTAGAAATCATGAGGATCCACAGGTACACAGGAGGCCTTCATGAACGTGAACTTTTTGTAGACTAAACAAATAGTCCCTTAACATTTACTGTTAAGAAAAGGAACGCTGCATGGAGAGGTGAAATAGAACAATAAGATCTGTCAAGCCACATTTTTTGTCAACAGGCATGTTAGACAATGACATCTGGGTGTAAATACTGTCAGTTCACATCAGCTTGATGGTGCACTGCTTGAGAAACTGTTCAACTGCCGAGGGCAGAGATGCATTTGAAGACTCTATCCATGCATCCGTCAGACATAATAAAAAATACTTCTTTAAACAAAGCAAACAAAAATCTCTTGGTATAAGGGAATCAAGCAGTCTCACAAGACAGATCTGAAAAACTCTTTTTCTTCTTTTAACTGTACAACCCAGCTGCTATGACACCACAGTGATCTCAAAGCTGTTTCAGTCATTATTCCACTGACCATTTAACTCCTGACCTCAGCTGACACCTTTCTTCTTTATTGTATTTGTGTGTATAGAATATATGTGGAGAAAAAAAAAAAGCACACCAAAATTCTAAGCTGTCAGTATAATCAGTGGACACCTAGACAATATAGTTAGTAGGGTCTGGAGAGCTATTCAACTCACTGCTAGCTCATATATTGGCGGCTATATTTAAACCTTACTATTTGGAGCTGTGTTTCAACCATGCTGTCATCATATCATAGCTTCTCATTGACCAATAAAGTCATAGGCAGCAAGGACATTATTTAAAGGCAAATTAAGTCATTACACCTTTCCCTTCATATTGCTGCATTCCTTCAGAAATATATACCTAAACAACTTCATCTTTCCTCTGCTGCTCAGGGTTACTGATGTCTGTCCCTTCAAATTCATTTTTATTTTGTTTTTTTTGTTTGTTTTTTTTTTTCCCCACAGGCTTGGAATGACAAACATCCATGAAGCATCTTAAAATTTCTCTCAGTTTTGAGTTCAATTTAGAGGCTTTTCTGGCTGAAAGAAGAAAAAATATGCATGAAATCACACTCTGTGCATTCAGTTAAGAATTTCTCCGTGCATTTACAGAATAACTAGTGACAAATCTACTGTGCAGGTATAATTTACAATGCACAATAGCACTTTTCTTGGAACTCCTGGAAAGAAAAGTTCTTAAGAGAGACTTCACTATACAAGACAAAAAAATCAGTATCATATTTTGGTAACCTAGCAATGCCCGATGAGTCTTTGGGCCTTATGTTCCTTCTACTTGCCTACCTCTAATCAACTGACATTTACTTTTTGTCAATTACATATCACTGACTTTTTGCCACTGTAATTTGCGACTATAATTTCCTACATTTTAAAACTATTCTTTGCCAAAATGCCTTCCTGTAATTCAGAAAGACTTTTTCTTACTCTGAAGTTATTTTATTCCCTTAGATCTCATTTTTAGCCCTCAGATATTTACTCCATATTCATTTTAAGTTCTCTCAATTTATGTCTCCACAGATAACTTCTTCTGACACCCAAGTAGTCTATCATTATATTTATTTATTAAGAATCTTATGGTTATTGTCCAAATGGGTTAGATAAGTGAGTTGGGTTAGATAAATGAGTTGGATTATATAAATGGATAGTGAAGTGGATTGAAAACTAGCCGAAAGGCTGGGTACAAAGTCCAGCTGGAGCACAGTCCACAGTGGTATACCCCAGGGGCTGATAATGAGTCCTTCATTAATGACAATGGGTCAACAGTGCATCCTCATCACAGATGATAGAAAACTGGGAGTCATAGTTGATACACCAGATGGGTATACTGCCATTCAGATGATCCTCAACAAGGTGGAGAATTAGGTAGACAGGAACCTCATGAAGGTAAAAGGAACCTCATGTCAAGTCCTGCACCAGCTGACTCTGGGGCCTAACTGGTTGTAAAGTAGCTTTGGAGAGAGGGAACTGGGGGTCCTGGTGGATGGCAAGCTGACCATGATCCAGCAACATGCCCTCACTGACAAGAAGATTAAGAGCCTCCCAGACTTCATTAGGAGGACTGCTGTCAGAAGAAAGGTTATCCTTGTTCTCTCCTCTGTCCTGGGTCTAGTTTTAGGTCCCACATTACAAGAGAGACATGGACACACTGGAGAGCAAGCCCAGCACAGAGCCATGAACATGGTTAAGGGTCTGAGAGAGGTGAAACTGCTCATCCTGGAGAAGAGAAGGCTTATTCATGTGTATTAACACTTGATGGCAGAAACTAAAGCAGATGGAACCAGACTCTTTTCAATGAAGCACAGTAAGAGGACAAGAGGCAATGGGTGCAAATTAAAACACATGAATTTCCACCTGAACACAAGAAAAAAAAAAATTGAGCGTGAGCGTGGTTGTACACTGGAACAAGTTGCCCTGTGAAATTGTGGAGTCTCCATCTAAAGAGATATTAAAAAACTGACTGAACGTGGTTGTGATAACATGCTTTAGCTGACTCTGTTTGAGCAGGGGTTTTGGACCAGATCGTCTCAAGAGGTCCCTTCCAATCTCAGCCATCCTGTTATTATATGAAATGCAGTCTCAATTTCACTGAAGCAGAAATAAATGCATTAAATTAAATAAGATAGTTTAGTTCTGTGTGAAATAAACAAAATATTTCTTTTGCTTCCTAGAGTTTGTCAGTCTTTCTATTATCTCCTTGATGTTGGATGTGTTCCACACCGGTTTTCACAAAATCTCATTACCCTGCCACCACAAGAAAAATCTACTTTCTCTCTCTGACCATGTTCTTAAAAACAAAGAAATATATGTTACCACTTCATCTTTGAGATCTACACTTTATCCAAAATGTCTTCATTTTTATTGTTTTCACATAATTCAATCTTGTTTTCTCCCCCCCACACACCATTTGACTTGTATTTCCAAACTCATAATTACATGTTAACCGGTAAATGCTAAAGTTCAGAAAAGAAATGAAGGAAATTAATAATAATGACAACAATATCAATAATAACAATAATAACAATAATAATAATAAATTATTATTAAATTATTATAAAATTGAAAGTAACTATGACATTGTTAAGTAGTCTGCAGTATCAGACTTTCTAATTATATACTACTTCATAGAAGTGTGGCTTTTTATAAAAATAATGTGGAAACCATCTATTCATTGTTCCATGTGTATAAATCAGATGTCCATCCATATTATTGCTATCAAAAATGTTGACTTCTGGGAAAGCTCTTAATTCTAAACTTCTATGGCTTTAAGTTTGAATGTGTCATACTGCTGTTCTGATTTATTTCTGGCACTTTGTTTTGGTCAGTGAACTGGTACAAAGGTTCAAGCCAGTTCACTTAGACGAGGAACCACTTAGAAAGGAGACATAGATGCAATCATAGAGGTTAATACAGGATCAAAACTTCTTTATTGTATCTTCTCACAGTAACATACAGATTCCTGCAGGTTTTCTTATTATCCACTTAGACTAAACTACAGTAAGCATCTCTCTTCTCCCTAAGTGAAACTTAATAACCTACTGTGTATGTGAATAGGTACATGGAGCTTGCTTTTCATGAGGTTTGTTAGCAGAGTCACAGGAAGATACTCAGTTTCTGTAAGAAATGCAATAACTAAAAGATAGGAAAATAGCAGACAATTCCAGTAACACCATGTACAGGCAACTTCAGGCTGTTATCATTATTTTTGATTTTTGCATGCAGAGCTATCCTGTAACAATATCACTACATGACATGTGAATATCATTCTTTGGTCATAATTAATGAACAGTACCCAAGAAAACTATTAAAACATGAAAAAAGAGAATCATCCTCACTCAGACTGCGTGGAGAAAGGTTAGTCAGTAAGTCTACCTTGTGCTCTCTGTTGGCAGAAGCTCAGAGGAACGTTTTAGAAAGTCTACTGTGGAAAGAGCCAAAATTTAACAAATTGTACCAAGGTACATACGAAGATATTTGGAGAAACTGGATTACTTTCTTGTGGCTTTAAACGAACATTGCTGGGAGAGTGGAACCTCGATTCATCTCACTCCTACCACTTTGATGCCAGTGCTAGCAGTAGATGCCCAGAGCCTGGAAAATGATTGCAGGTCAGCAGAAGAGCACCTGGAGTGCAGCACAAAGGAATTCCAGCCATTCCAGCCAGTAAGTCAGCTTCATCGGGGGCCTTACTTAAATGCCTGGATGAAAAAACAAGTAGCATGGGGACTAAACAAGAGGGGTTAGAGACATTGCATGCCTTAAGGGCTATGAACTTACTGTCATCATGGAGACATCGTAGGATGGCTCCTATTACTGGAGTGTTGGCATGGAAGGATACAGGCTCTTTAGGAAGGACAGGGAGGGGAGATAAGAAGGGGGTGTCACCCTCTATGTCAATGGCCAGCTGGAGTGCATGGAGCTCCACCTGGAAACGGATGAGGAGCTGACAGAGAGCTAATGGCTCAGGATTAAAGGGAGGGCAAGGACAGGTGACATTATAGTGGGGGTCTGCTACAGGCAACCGGACTAGGAAGACTGAGTGGATGAGGCCCTCTATAGACAGACAGGAGCAGCCTCAAGTTCATGAGCCCTAGTCCTCATGGGGGACTTCAACCACCCCAGTATCTGTTGGAGGGACAGCACAGCAGGGCATAAGCAATCCAGGAGCTTCCTGGAATACGTTGATAATAACTTCCCTCTCCAAGCGATACAGAAGCCAATGAGAAGAGGTGCTATTCTGGACCTTGTCCTCACCAACAAGGAGGGGCTGGTGGGGAATGTGAAGCTGAAGGGCAGCCTTGGCTGCAGTGACCAGGAAATGGTGGAGTTCAAAATCCTTAGGGCAGCAAGGAGGGTGCACAGCAAGCTCTCTCCCCTGGACTTCAGGAGAGCAGACTCTGGCCTCTTGAGGGATCTTCTTGGTACAGTACCATGGGATAAAGCGGTGGGGGGAAGAGGGGACCAAGAAAGATGGTTAATACTCAAGGATCACCTCCTCCAAGCTCAGAAGCAATGCATCCCAACCAAGCTCTGTGGTGTGGTCGACACACAATAGGAATGGGATGTCATCCAGAGCGACCTAGACAGGCTTGAGAGATGGACCTGTGTGAACTTAATGAAGATCAAGAAGGCCAAGTGCAAGGTGCTGTATATGGATCAGGGCAGTCCCAAGCAAAAATACAGGCTGATCAGAGAACGGATTGAAAGCAACCCTGAGGAGAAGGACCTGGCAGTGCTGGTGGATGAGAAGCTCAACATGAGCCGGCAATGTGCTCTTGCAGCCCAGAAAGCCAGCCTTATCCTTGGGTACATCAAAAGAATCATGGCCAGCCAGTCAAGGGAGGTGATTCTGTCCCTATACTCCACTCTGGTGAGACCCCACCTGGAGTACTGCGTCCAGCTTTGGAGGCCCCAGCATAAGAAGGACATGGATCTGTTGGAGTGAGCCCAGCAGAGGGCCACACAGATGATCGGGGGTTGGAGCAGCTATGCTATGAGGACAGGCCGAGTAAGTTGGGGTTGTTCAGCCTGCAGAAGAGAAGGGTCTGAGGAGACCTTATAGCAGCCTTCGAGTACCTAAAGGGGGCCTACAGGAAAGATGGGGAGGGACTCTTTATCAGAGAGTGTAGTGATAGGACGCAGGGTAACGGTTTCAAACTGAAAGCGGGTAGATTTAGGTTGGATATCAGGAAGAAATTCTTTATTGTGAGCGTGGTGAGGCACTGGAACAGGTTGCCCAGAGAAGCTGTGGAAGCCCCATCCCTGGAAGTATTCAAGGCCAGGTTGGATGTGGCTTTGATCAACCTGGTCTAGTGGGATGTGTCCCTGCCCACGGCAGGGGGGTTGTAACTAGGTGATCTTTAAGGTCCCTTCCAGCCCCAAGCATTCTTTGATTCTACGATTCTATGATAAATATCAAACTTATCATGCTAGAGTTAACACACTTGAATTTAGAAATAAATCTCTTTAGTATTCAAAATTAATCTCTCATTCCTATTTAGCGTGAGACAGAAAGTAGTTTTATAAAACACAGAAAAAAAGCCCTCTAAGTTTTCCATTGAAATTCTTTACTAATACTTACATATGAATTAATGAATTCTGTGTAATTGATGTAATAGAAACATACCAGACTTGGGTGTAATTCATACTATCCAAAATCATTCTAGAGCTTCTCTACGGATCTTCATCTACCTTGATATAGCCTTATCAAGCAAGTAAATAAATAAATTCTTAATTTCTGCATTGCTTCTCCCAGGTCACTCATACCAGTTGAATCATTTTTTTAATATAATATTCAGTAAAACAGTTATTCTTATCAGTCAGTCACACATTTCCCAATTGTTTTTACTGAGTTCTGCAATAACCTGTCTTGAGTCAAGAAGTCTTGAATATTTTCACAAAGAAAACATGCACTAATGTAATTTACAAATGATAAAATGTGGGAAATATTACCAATACACTGGTAAACAAAATAAGAAATATCAATGTTTGTGATATTTTTTTAAAAAATATGCTCAAAACCGAAATAACTTAATAAAGGAAATTCCATCATTCCAAACTTCAACAATAATAATCAAGTGAATAAATATAATATCAGAAACCATGACTAAGTAGCAGCTCTGCAAAAAAGAATCTGGAGATTTGAGCACAGCAAAACTTGAAAATTAATCAGAGTCCCCTGCCACTGTGGAGGGGAAGAGTATTGTGGGAATGTATTTAAATTTTCAGTGCATAAGAAATAATTCTGCTTTATTCTCCTGAGCATAGTCTAACTTTGTCCACTACATTTCTAAATCTTCTAAATGCTTCTAAATACTTTGACCAAACAGATGGAGCCCTCCCCAGCCTCCCTTACAAAAAAAAAAAAAAAAAAGAAGAAAAAAAAAGAAAAAAAAAAGAAATAATCTCTTGAAAGCACTGAATGAATTGGTATCATTTAGCCTTGGAGAGGACACAGATTATGTGATAACTTTTTAACGATAAACAACGATGAGAACAAAATGAAAAGAATATTTTAATTCTATGCTCATTTTATATGGAAGAATATGCAATTGGTTTACACTGCAGAAAGGAAGTTTCAGAGGAAGCATTGGGAAAGACTTTGTAACAAGGACAGTAAACCACCAGAGCAGACTACCTAAACAGACATTGGAAAGATTAAAATCTGTTGCAAATTATACCATATAGTTCACTTGACCTTGATGCACTGAGATAGATAAGACAACTTCTGGAGGTATTTTCCAGTCCTACAATTTTGAAATATTGAAACTAAGAGCTTTAAATACATATTATTCTTAAAAGTTCTTTTTACACGAAGGCAATGATGGTCAGCTGATCATACATCTCTATTGCTGAACAAGTTTACCCGGATCAAGATCTGAGAATGCTTGCGTCAATAATCATAGGGATCCCTTCTGTGAGGAGGTAGAAACCTGCTTATTTCAATATTTCCATTTGAGGACTACTCACATCCACTTTCAAACTTTTTCCTTTAAAAAGTTCTGCTATCCTCATTCGACTTGTGTTTTGATAAGCTTATTCAGCTACTGAAACAAAGAAAGGAAAAAAAACCACATAGACATAGGAGAATTCTCAATTGAAGCAGAGAGTTTTCTCTAATTTACATAAGGTATATTTTTCTAGATTATAGAATTAAATACATTTTATGTCACAATATTGAGTTTTGAAACACATCAGAAAAGAAAGTTACATCATAAATCTGATACAGCATTTGAAAACCCAGTCCAAATTAAGTGAGAGTTAGAAATTTAAGTTCAGGATAGAAATTCAGAAAAACATCTCCAAATCTATTCTGTTGCCTTGTTGCTTGATTTTTGTGATAAAGTTTTCTTGGACACATGAAGTTGTGGTACTGAGCATACAGCTTTTGCTCCAGTGACTCTCTGAAAGCTTTCTAGATAGTCTGAACTGACTGCTAGCTCTCATTTGTGGTCACCTGGTTTGCAGAATACAGGTATTCCAGTATCTAATAACAGAACTACTGTAATTGATGTTTGTACTCTCATTCAGAGTACATGCAATTCAATTAAAAGCTTTGTGTTACTGTCACATTAAACCTACTTATCTGCAGAATATTTACTCCAGGAGTCAAATACCTAGGCTTTAAACAAGTCTCAGGCTAAGCAATTTGAACAAGCAGCTTCCTCAGGTTTATAAAAGCCTTTAACTACCAGAATGTGGATTATCAGGGATGAATATGTCTTTTAGCTCTCCAGTTGACAAACAGACCCTATGTAGAAAGGAATACAAAATTCCAGGTCACTAGAAAAATATGCTAGAGAGAGGAAGCTGATTTTGTCATCTCGTGTTTATCACTGTCAGCTGGGAGTGGGGTGCTACTCTTTGACATATCTGGATACTTCTTTCCACTCAATAAAAAATTATTATTAAAACAGATCAGTGACAAGAACTCCACATTCTGCTCAACTTTAGGTGCTGGAAATTTAGACACTCACAAGTGTTTTACTTTAATTTCCCTTTTAGGTCATTGCAAAGAAGAAGGTATTTGTAGTTCACAGTTCCTTTCATTTTTCTGTGGATGCTTCTTTAAAGTTGAGATGACTTGCACGCTAGACAAACTTCTTTTTCTCTGTGCAACACAAAGAAATCATGACATGACAAAGAGAGATGCAGATAAACACACTGAAGATGTTTGGATGTAATAGGATGATTTCCATTATTGCTCAAATGAAACAATATACAGCACCATTTTGTCTAGCCACTGTTCTAAATGTAAGCAGCTAAATTCACATTACATAACTTCTTAGACTACTAAATGCTTTGCTAAAAGCCTGTGTAAATGCTCAACTATGTCCTTAAGTTCATAAATATGGATCATGATACTATGGGGGTTTTTTTGAGAAATTGAACTTTTTGCATATGCAAAAGCAAATAAACTGTTGTGTTCCTCCTCGATGCCATAAAATGCATGGCCCATCTGTAGTTAATCATTTTCTTGGTCCAGAATAGATGAACTGAAGTGCTGAATGGCTAATCTATCAAGCACAACCCAGGGCATAACACTTCCTCAAGGCAATTTTATTACCAAGCTAAAAAAATGCAATCATTTGACTACATAGCCTGTTTTATTTACCATGGCACAAATTGTCACATGGAAAAGCCATTAGCATCTTGATACTTGTGGTTCTGTAGTCTGTGCTGCTAAGTAGAAAAATCTGAGATTTGAGATTAATAAAATTTCATACAGAATCAGAAAGATTTCCTTATTTCTTATGTGCTGAGCCTTCTATGCAATCTTCAATAATCCAGTAACAGAAGCAAGATCAAAAAAAGGAAACTGCAGTATTTTAGTAGTACTATTGTGCCAGGAATATTGAATTTGTTGGCTCGGTGGAGGCTCATAGAATGAAATTGAGAATTGTTTCTCTTTGAGATGAATTTCATCCTCTGACACTTGAAAATGCACGAGCTGACTTTGGGACTTAGAATTGTTGATGATCTAGGCATCATAGAGAAACAGGCACTTCTTATCAAATTGCTCAAGTAGTCAGTGTGTAAACAACATTTAAAGGACTAGCTGAGCTCAATTCAGTCACACAGATGTAAGATATTTTCAGGGGCTGTATGGGTCTAATCAATATGCCACATGCCCTGTGGGAAGCTCTATGGGAGATCTTCTGAATAAGCTGGCAGAGGGCTCAGGGGGAGGCATATCTAAAAAAGCACTAGAAAATTTGCTTAAGCAGCAGCTGAATCTCAGCTCAGAGATTAATCAGAAAGCTACAGTGCAGAAATACCAGGGAAAAAAAAAAGCTACATGAGGAATTTCTTACTCTTACTTTGGATGAGAATTGTTACTTACAACAGTAAAATTAACAAAAGCATATATAAGTTAAAGCTTCAGGTGACTGGTTCTCAATGGCTGTATCTATACTATCAAGGCATTCAGAAAGAATAGGAGAGAAGTAGTAGATCAAAGTAATCAGTGCTGGGGATGCTCCATGTACATCAGATGAGGTTCAGAGCTTTTATTCCTGACTAGATTTATTTTGATGATCCCATTTACTGAACATCCTCACCACACATGCAATATAAAGCTGTTTGAAGGTTTGAGCTTTGTTTTCCAATGAAAAACTAAATCATGTCAGTTCACTCATAAAATGTATTTTCTGACTTAGCTTCCCCTCACAGAAATCTACTTTGTGGGGAGTAAAACTATTCAATAAATTTAATCAACAAATGGTAAGTGGGGACAATCAGAAAATTCACTTCAAAATCACACTTGTTTTAAACCAAAACATGAATGAGGAAGAAGACAATTCTGGGAATAAATTTGCTTCATTACACTTTATTCATTACACAGTCATAAATGTCTTTATCTCTCTTCTACTTCTCCTCCTCGGAGTGAGAGGTGGGGGACAGCATCTGTCATCTTGTCATTGTCCAACCCGGCCCAAACCATGACATCCCAGAAATCAAGATTACAGTGAATGGGAGGTATTTTAATTCACAAATAAGACCACATCTCTAAGAGTTCAGCACATTAGACCTAAATATTTACTATACTCTTCTACGTAATTTATCCTAACTGTTATTTTCTAAAAGTCTATGGCATCTAAATTTGTAAGGAAATGCTTGACACTTCCATGTATCCCATCCAGTCTATCTAGTCCTTTTTTGAAATGCAAGCACATTTTAATTTCTATTATTTTTTTCTATTCAAACATCACTGGATAAAAAGCCAAAATGAAATCTATTCCCCTGTCACAGAGAGGATTACCTAACTATCTTCTCTTTTAATCAATTATCTTAACCATTAATTAGAGTCATTCTTTATCTTACTTGTTCTCTATCTGATCCCATAAGAAACTGTTGCCTAACCCTGAATGGCAATCAAAACTTCAACAGAAGTAAGCACCAGTTGCCTCATAACAGACACCTTTTTCTGTGTACAGACAAGTAAAGCTAAGCACCAAGAATAATTTTAGGTAGACTTGAGTACCAACTCTTATTCCAGCTGGTGTTTCTAATTCAGAAAACTGAATTACTGCTTAGGGCATGGACTACTATTTCAGTTTTGGGTGCCACTGGATATTTTTCAACATTCGAGGATAAAGAGATTTCTAAATTTTATTGCTTTAGTTCGTCATCATCTTAACTCTGTAAAAAAAAAAAAAAAGTTTGTATATTATCCATATTAAAGAAATAATTTTATTAAATTTTAAATGGGAATATTGGTAAAATTATGGTGATAAGAAATATTATGGAGGAAGAGGAAAGATAGAACCCCCTAAAAACAGATTGTCAGCAAACACTGTAATATTGTATGTATGATATACCAAGTAAAGTAGCATCTAGGCAAAATGGATCCAATCTGTAAACTTTATTGCTTCAGTGACTGTTATTGTTTAGATGTGCGGATCTCTTGGGAGAAAGTGTGTTTAAACACACTAAACACACATACACACACACACACATTTTAGCCTGGTTTCTTATTATTCTTTATAAACCAGCCAATAGTTCAGTGTAGTTTGACTATTGATATTGCATCTAAACAATTGGATTAATATATTGTACTCTCGTGTTAGTACATAACATGTTCTCAAGTCAAAATAACTCACAACTATAATTTCTTTGCCAGAATTTTAAGCAGAACATACACTTTACTAAAGGCAGTATGAAATGTTTTTGATTGAATTTATTAGCGTATACTGTATGCGCATACAGAGAGGGAGGTTATTAAGAATATCTAATCTTTGAAATATAATATAGTTAACTGGAATAGCTTAGTAATGATATTGCTATGACACACTCAGGATAATCTTGTGGTTTCAAGGTTTAGAAGAAATTCTACAGGAAAATAATGTTTTTGTACACACACATGCAAAGTGGGAAAATATTTTGTTATTCAGCTCTGAATTCCCTAACTTCAATCGGCAGCAAAACATTGAATAAACAGTTATATCAAATGCCGATGGCAAACAATATAACCTCTGGTTCCTGGCAGCCACTGTTATGAAACCATGTGACAATGGCTGTGGGTTAAGGTCTCTATTCTGATAGGAATAATTTTGCACAATTAAGAAGACGTCTTAGAGAAAGAACCTGATGATCAAAAGGATAACTGTCATAATTAAAGCTATCTCAGAAAAAGAAGTTACCCAAGAAGTTTTCTTTTAGACCATTAGTATTCCAGGTGTTCACTTCCTACCTACCAGGGAAGATGCCATATAATATGCTGGATAACATCTACTGCCATCTCAGTTGTCCTACTGTGTTCATCCTGATCTTCTGCTGAAATGACACAGTACCTACGAGACATCCATATGTTTCTGGAAGAGTGGCCTAAGTCCATGGAGAATATCTAATTGACGACATTTTACAGTACTTTGTGAAATTAGGATCGTTTTGCAGTCTCCTACACCCTTCTGATTTGAACATTTTACCTTCCTTCAAATATATTTCTTTGCAGGATAAATTAAATATTCTCTGAATAATAAACTCTGTGCCATTAAGTGGTTGAAAAAGTGACAGTGGATGGCTAGCCTTTTCTAAATCCTGATGACATCTACTTTATGTGGCAAGTTTCTCAATGAATTCCAGAGGGCCAGAGTCAGTAACAGAAATAAGATTGAATAAATATGATTTCGTGGCAATAAAACTTTTGTTACATGCTCCTTCCCTTTGCAGAGTGAAAAATTATGTCAAATAGTTAATATTTGACACTGGTTTATAGCATTCAAAAGTGTTATTCAGTGCAATATTGTGTGATTAATTTTTATAGAAGTAAAACCCAAACCCAGGAATCTAATATTTCTTGTGAATATTCTGTGAACTATAACAATAAAAGATTTCCTACTAGAGTTCTACAGCATAAACCAGTAGATAAATTTACAGCAAAGATGTTCAAGAACTGGAAAGACAACTGGAGATAGTCCCTGGGAAACTACATCTGCAGTAGCAGTAGTAGTAAAAGTAGAAAGGTTGTTCCGTAAAAGGAAAGGTGGTTGTCCCCAGACTCCTGCTGCCTCCTTTGCATTCAATGGAAGACCAAGAGAAAGGTTTTAAGTGTACAGTCAATTCAGCATTCTGGGTATTGGAGAAAGTGAAGAAATTAAGTACTTTAGATATGAAAAGAATTCCGGTAGTATAGTTACCAATGCATTCAGTACAAAGATGTGCAGTGCAGAGATGAAGAGCTAAATCCTGGACAGTAGATCAATTTGCATGTTCATACTGATGAGTGCTGTCCCTGTCTCAATTAGGTTGTCCAACTTCACACAACATAGCATATATACATTCCTTTGGTGTGACCCTATGATCCTAAGCCATAACTTTTTTTTTGTGTGTGTATATGTGTGTAAGGTTTCTTTTGGTTTGGTTTCATAGGACACTGTATAAAATAGTGTGAATGATGTATAGCTGCTGACTGGATTGTTCTTACAGCATGAAACTTAGAGCTGGTTAAACAGCATAAATTTTAGCATAAAGTAATGAAGGTGTATTTGAGAATGTGGTTTGCTGAAAGTGTTGGAGGATGACTTAGGGTAGATAAGTTTCATCAACATCTCCTTTTGGGAAGAGTCATTTGAAACAACTGTCCCACACAGTGTACCTGCTCTTTATCTTGAAAACATTTAGTTGGGATGGTCTAAACCAAAGTGAAATTAAAAATAATCAACGTGGGTGTTTGAGTCTCCAACATTTTAGTTTGTTCTCTGTCCTCCTTGTATTTAATTTTTTGTTAAACTCTTACAGCAAAGAAATCCCAAACACAGTAAACGGGACATTGCTGCATTCCTGGTATAGTGTTTTCACTATATTATTTCAGGAATTATTTAGGAACTGTACTGCACTATTTACTACAGCCTCTGATCAGGACACTGAGTTCTTTTTTATAAGTTAATACATGTGATAAATACGGGAAACATCTTGGAAATCTCACCTTCTCGTCATATACAGAAACCAAGGCAAAGCAGAAACACAAACCTACTTGTTGCATTCCAGAGAACAACTGCAAAACCCCCTAATATTACAGGCAAGCATTTCAACAGAAATAGGGTGGTCTAGATTGTATATTATGATAATCAATGTTGTTAATATTTTTAAGAATAATGCAGAATATCTTTAACTCTACTGTTATAAAACAGCCATTAAAAACTTTTTTTTTCTCTGAATGATTAAGGAAAACAAGTATAAGCAAACATGTTTAAATATATTGAAGAGAGAAGATAATTCGTGTTCATTTTACTAATGAACAAAAACATAACAAAATTTCTAATTTTTTGTACCATGAAATATATTTTTATAAAGAGTTCCTTGAGCCATACTACCACGGTTTATATTACAAAGAGAAGTCCAAGAAAATTGTTCTGTGTATCAGTCAGCAGGCCTTACAGAGCAGCACAGGACTTTGTCTCCCTTCTCTATACACACAATAGTGTCCTTTTGGCATGGACATGTTTAGCAGTGTAGATGTAGTTTAAAAAATAGCCAGAGTTGAGAGAATATTCCCAAATTCTGGCAATTCTGTAGGAAGAAAAGATAGGATATGCGTTTTGCAATAGGTATTAAAGAAATCAACTAGCAACAGTGAAGATAACTAAATGGGGAGGTTCTCGGGAATCTATATGTGTTTGGTCTCCTTCAATAAGAACCACAAATGTAATTGCAAACAGATAGAGTGAATCTGATTCTTAGCAAAAGGCATTAGGAAATGGTTTCTTGCCCTTGAACTTCAGAAGCACAAAGGTCATAGAGTCTCCTAGTTTGGAGTTAAAACAAGTACATTTCAGAAAAATAAAAAAAAAAAGAGGAAAATAATCATTAGCACTATTTTTATGGCTCCCCCATGAGTTAAACTGGGACACGAATTCTATCTGTTAGTGATTTAAAATAAATCATAAAAAATAATGAAGCTAACTCTCTGTTAAAATGCTCTCTTTTAAGCAATACTGGTTCAAGGTTGTTAGCTGTTTCAAACAGCGTGGTTTCTATTTATCTTTGATTCAGAAGATTTCCTTTTGAATTACAAGACCTAGAAATTAACTTCTCTTCCAGAAAATCTTCCTCGAATAGAACTGTTGAAAATACACCTTTTGCTTCAGTTTTCTGACATGGAGCCTGAAAAATGGAGTCTAAAAAAATAGTAGGTTCCAAAGTCATTGAGTTTTGTCATTATGGCAGCCACGTAAACATTTTGTTTATTTTTCAGCCATGTTGGAACACATTCGGAGAAACTTCTCTCTAAACATTTGTATCTATTTTGAAATAGACATAATTCTATTGATACCTTCTCAAAATACTCTATTGATCAAGAAAACATTTCACCATTAGTAGAAGCTCCATTAATATTCATAAACTCATAACAGAGAACACCATAGATGATAGATTTATCGTCATCTTATTCATTGCAGGGTGAAATTTATTGGGTGGCACATATATATTGCTATAATACATATTTTAAAATAATCTACAAAGTATGTTTATGAATGTAATAAATACTAATAAGTTCATAGCCAATGGTGAAAAAAAACAAACCCAACAAATACCAACCAAGGAGAAGCCAGGATGTAATTTTATACATACTTACTAAGATAATGAAAGTGATTGCAATCTGAATACAACAGGCCAAACAGGATTAATCTTTATTGCTTTAATGTTAATTTTGAGATTAATTCATACTTTTACTTTCAGAATATTATGAAAAGGTCATCTTTTACTAAAATCATTGCATAGTACAAGTGCTTGTTTTGTCTTCGGTTCACGTTTAATCTGGAAAACTGGGAAGGGTTGATGAAAGGGGCTCAAACTTACCTCTAAATATTTCAAAAGATAATCATAATATAAACAAAAGTATTTAAGAAATGCTAAAAACTGGAATGGGAAAATAATACTCCATTTCGAAGTATTACAAATTAATTTTCTTAGAACTTCTTTGCAACTTGTTTTGCTTAGAAATAACATTTTGGTGCAAGATTATTTGATCACACCCAATTTCTTGAGCTCTGTAGATATCAAACGTTATGAGGAATAATTATTGTGCTTTTAAGAAAGAGTCTACAGTTTTGGGCTGGAGTTTAGGACTGTTCTTTCTGCAAGTAAGGCCATAGTACACCTATTCCTTATTAAGAAAATAACTTTCTACTGTAAGGCAAAAACCTCCAATGTAGTTAGCATTCAATTAAAAGTACAATAACCAGGGAAGAAGAAATAGGTGTCTTGTTAGCTTACACTAAAGAATCACTTTCAGCAACTGAAGTGCAGCATTTTTAAGTTTTTCCCAGTCACATCATTTTTACATTTTCTTCATCTTTTTCCTGTGATCACAGGGTTTCAGTTAAATATGATTAAATACTTGATCAAATACAGTAATACTGCCAGCAGCAGTCTGAGGAGTATAAAAAAGGATTACAGACCCCTGGGAATGGCAGTAAAGGACTCTGGGTGAAGGTATTTTTTTCATCAATCCTCCTGGTCAAAGGATAGGACTTTGAAAGGGCCAGTTGCATCTGTCAAGTCAAGAAATGTCTACAGGACTGGTGCCGCATCCAGGTGTTCTCTTACTTACACCATTGGACTCGCTTTGAGAAACCAGATCTACTGGGGGCTGATGGGGTCCATCTGTCAGAGAATGGGAAGAGCATCTTTGGTCATAGACTTGGCAAGGTTCTGAAGAGAGCTATAAACTAAAGTAGCTGGGGGAGGGAACTTCAATCCATCTCACTCTTACCAGTTTGATGCCAGTGCCAGCAACAGATGCTCAGAGCCTGGAGAAGGATCACAGGAGAGCACCTGGAGTGCAGCAAAAAAGGAATTCCCGCCACTCCAGACAGTAATTCAGCTTCATCGGGGGCCCAACTTAAATGTCTCAATGAAAATGCAAGTAGCATGGGGAGACCTTATCGCAGCCTTACAGTGCCTGTAAGGGGGGGGTGTCTACAAGAAAGCTGGAGAGGGGCTTTTTACAAGGGCATCTAGTGACAGGATGAGGGGTAAGGGTTTTGAACTGAAAGAGGGTAGATTTAGGTTAGATATTAGGAAGAAATTCTTCACTCTCAGGGTGGTTTCCTAGAGAGGTTGTGGATGCCCCATCCCTAGAAGTTATTAAGGCCAGGTTGGATGGGGCTTTGAGCAACCTGGTCTATTGGAAGGCATTCCTACCCATGGCAGGGGGGTTTGGAACTAGATGATCTTTAAGGTCCCTTCCAACTCTAACCATTCTTTGATTCTTTGTTTCTATGATAGTAAAAAGGGTGTGATTTATGATACAAAAGCATCCATGAAGGAAAAAAAATAAAGACTTTAAATATAGCATTTATGTTTACATCTGCTCACAAAAGCACTCTGAAGCTCATTCTTATTTGTAAATCATTTCAAATATGCTATCTTGCTAATATATGGACACCTGTATTAGTTACTTGCTTGCATACTCTATCTGGTAGGTGGGAAAAGCTAGCATGGGTGCTTATGTTAGAATATAAACAAAGTGTCCTTTTTCTAGGGTCTCACATCTGTTTTCTAACACTGATTTGACTTACTGTGATTCTGGTTGCTGAAGACAGACAAAAAGAAATAAAATAAAGTTGTTGAATATTGAAAGCTGTTTAACACATCATTGGCCATCTGATTTTGGAAAGAAAAATAATTTTAAATACTTAAGCTTCAACAAGCCCTGCATCTAGTCTTCCTGGACTTGTAAGCCTTTATTCTCAAGATGTTATCCACCTAACTTGTGCTGAAAAAATCCCATGTGAAATAAAATACAGACCTTATCTTGGGTTTCAGCTCTCAAATTGCACATTCTGATGATGGAATCCTAGCTTCATGTTTCATAGTCACTGCTTATAGATGTTAAAATACTTTAACGACATGAATAAAACAAAATTGGGCACACTTTTAGATGCCTAAAAGTTATAGGTCTACCTTAGCTTTATAGTCCCTGAAGGCTTTATAGCCAATGGACTCATATTTCTTAAATGAGAGGGGGTTCTGAGGAGATTCCTTCTTCTCATTGACTACAAAGCGATCTAGAGTGACTTGGTCAAATCTACACTATTAACTTTTAGATGTCCAAAGTTATTTTGTGGAGTTTTCCTCACCAAAGCTATGGTTTTCACGAGCAAGCAGACAGTCAGACTTGCTCAGAATTTCCTCTCAAATGCAACAATTATTTTAATGGAATTATTTATGATTTTATTTTCTGTAGATAACTTTATTGACTTTTATAGGTCATGTGAGTAGATGCAAAACAAAAGAGCCTTTACATATGTTTTGTAAAATACCAAGCTGCAGAAAAAAAAATTAAAAAAAATGATCAGTTAGACTTAATTTCTACTTGCAAATATTATAACAGAAGGACCTTAATGGCAGATAATAGTGAACACTAACCAGAAACGAAATAACAATTTCCTCTTCTCATCCCAGAGCAAATAGAAACCATAAGAGGAGTACAACAGTCTAAATCTTGGATTTATCTTCCTGCAAGGAATAAACTGAAAGCAGGCATTGCTGAATACATGTAGCAGTCATTCTTATTAATGTCCACCCATTATTAAGAAGATAAACAGTGAAAGAGGAGCAGTATTTATTCCTGGATCCTCCCATTCAGCAAATGACATCAACAACTCTAATCAATTAAATTCTAAATAGCCTAAGGCCATCATGACATTTTTAGTTTTGATTACAGAGGTTTTAAAGTACGTTCCATTTCTAAAACTCCTAAAGAGACAACTTACTTTCTATTATATGTCCCAGAATAGATATGTCTTGAAGCTTTTGTGGATAACAGAACTACATTTCCTTATGATTCAATCTCTGCCTCATTTTGGCCTTCTCCACCTGATCATGAGACACAGGTCAGAAAAAAAGCAGTATCTTATTTTTCTGATATTGCTATTCATTCATTTTTCTTATAACCTTTGACAAATTTGGATTTTTTACAGAAAAGCTTGAGTAAGTTACTACATGTTATGACCCTATACATAGTTAGCATATGGATGATATATTCAACACCTACAAAAATTTAATATAAAAGGGTGTAATAAGTTTTTGACAAGAACAGTCTAATGCATAACTCGATAATTTGGAGTTTCATTCTTAAAGTAACTTTTCATTTTGGATGATGTGTTTATTTTCATTGTAGTACAAAGTATTTTTTATGTCTTAAATATTCTAGAGTTAGTGTATCGATGGTACTACTGTGTATCTTCATCAAAGTATAGGAATAAACACATACAAACATTTAGCCAAAGAATGCTTACTACTTCATGTTCTGACCGTCTGTCTGTGTTGTGTCATCTGTTGATCTGACACAATTGTGCTTCATAGCAACCCTAAAAGTAACAAAACTATTTTTTAACACATTACTTGCCATCTTTGCTCCAAACTGGTCTCACAAATGTGTCTGCAACAGAAAAGCTGCTATAAGAGATTTCGTATGATGCCAATGGAGAGCAAGAGAAAGACTTTCAAGACAGTTCTCTCCTGAGATCTGCTCCAAATCTTAGAGCCACTAATTCTTTTCCATTAGGTATGTAGGAGAATACAATACATTAATTCCATCAGGTTTTTGCTTAAAATTTGGTGGTCAAATATACATACAAAAATATGTGGGTTTATTTCACGTTTTTATAAACTCTAATTTAGCAATACTCTGATAAATTTCCAATATATTTACAAAATTAGCATGTTTTGGATAGCTATTTGTATCAGAATAAGAAAAAATATAATTAGTAGAATATTCCACCTACCTTTATTCCATAAAATATCTTATCAATAAGGTGAAAATAGAATACCTGCACTGTTATCACCTGTAGAGTAATGCAACCAGGGGGGTGTCATGAAGTTCTGAGGAAGAAAATCCATGTAGCTAAACCATCAGCATCTAAATGACAGTCTGGATTATATAAAGTATAAGTGGGAAACAATTTTGCTTAGTTCTTGAGTTTTGAGTGAGTTTTCTTAGCATAAAAAGAGAGCACATTTTAAGAAAGACAATGGAATGATAATGTCAAGTATTCTGCTCTGTTTGAAGTTATGCTTTGCCTGCTAACGAGACATGAAACTGCCTTCAACTGTACCATGAACAGACACAGGCACATGAATTATTTAGAGAGTAAACAGACAAATTGATCACTTGATTTTTAAGTAGTATCAGTCAGGCTTTTCTTTCTGTGAGAAAAGCTTATACAAGTAAGCATATATTCAACTTGACATGTTAGTGAAAATCACGTCTGTTTTTGCAGATGAAAAAGACTGAGAGGTGACATCTTGGCAAATTTAGTTCATAAGGATGAAAAAACTGTGTATCCCAAGTGTATCCCAATTTCTTCTATGGCATTGCTTCCTCTTTATCAAGAAAACATAAACAAAATAATGTCTATGCCTAGTTCTCAATGAATTTAAACTTGAGTTATTAATGTACCTTGTTTTCAATTTCAGCTAAATTTTAGTACACCAAATATTATTTAAATACATGAGTACTTGTTCTGTTCAGTAACCAATACTATAAAACGATAATTCGGAAGAATGATGAAGTGGTAGGCAAGAAAGGCTTTTGGGGAGGTAATTTCTTCAGCTGCCCAATCAAAATGATTGATTATTGAATCTGAATCATAGCCTGTTGGACCACAGTCCAAGGGACAATGATGAGGGTGCCCAGACCAAGTATAAGAGTACATAGATACCTCATGGTAAACAAAGGAGTCTGTTGACAATAACCTTGAGGAAAAATCATTTGGACTATAGTTTATTTGTATTTTATGCTTTTATTTCTCTAAATAGAAAGAATAAAAAGGAAATCATATTAATCTGTCAAAAGTAATCAAGCATAAAGAAGTTAAAGTAATAACAGAGAAAAACATACTAAAAGACTGATATCCTCAAAGTGAAGAGCATCATTCAAAGGACTGACAAATTGACAGAGAATATCTCTTCAATGTCTTTGTTATTATAATGTTAAGAAAAAATATCAATGTAAATCCATAACAATGTACTTTAGGCAAATAAAAGATCATTATAATCTTTGTATGGTACAACCATAGTTTTATTTATATAGCAGTAGCAAGCAATTATTCTGTGAAGAATGAGATATTTATGATTCCAACATAATGATGTTGTAAAGAAGTACAGGCCTGGTTAACAGCAGAGTGAGGACACTCTGGGGGTGTCTTCGTACATGCACATAAGGAAAAGGGCATGAGGCTGGTACGTGGTTGGCATTAGAGCTCCCACAGCTATAAACAACTCATCCATGGTCAGTTACAGAAATGCAGACCTGGCCCTGGACAAAATTGGTCTTAGGGGTAACAAAGAGAAAAAAGACATATGCAAAAGGAACCACATATAGTAAATTTACACGTAACGTGGAGATGCAGACCAATGAAGAAACAGAAAGGTGTAAAAAGTGTTAGCAAACATTTTAAACGACCCCAAATGGACCCGGAAGTGAGGAAGAAGAAACCATTAGCAGAAACATCATATTCCTCTTGGCAAAAGATTACAGGTGCTGATGACTCTTCACAACACCCCACTATGACCAAGCTAACCACCAATTTTATGACCCTGCATAACACTGGGAAAGAGGGTTAGAAAATAATGTGAGTATATAGTAATTTTAACTTCATTATTGTTCTTTCTTTTCCTGTAACAATTAGATCTGGACTTATTATTATGAGATTCTTAAGATTTCACTTATACTAACAAATTTTTGTCTTTAGGTACATATAAGCTGTGCTTCTTCTTTGCCCATAAATAAGATTTTGAGCATACCAGTTTAGATTATGATGATGATTTTCCAAAAATAAACGGAACAGTTAACATGACAGTATACTGCCTAGTAGAACAATATGCTTTTTGAGATAGGCATTTCAAATATAAATGGGCAAGATGAATTCATCACTTTCTAAATGTTCATGAAACCGATTACCAATAAGTAGCCTGAGGCTTGCTGTAAGGAATATTTTTCTTACTGTGGCATCTGACATAGTATCATGTCATATCTCAAGGTTAAAATTGTGAAACGTGTTAGGAATAATGTACAGTAAATTGTTACTGGTCACCTTCGTTATAATATTGATCTTTTGCTGTTCCTTGTTGAAATGAGAATGCTGCTCAACTTATCTGACACTGATGTTTGAAGGACTCTGCAATATCAAAAGAATCATCTCGATATAAATCATTACTCACATAAGATGCCTTCACAGTGTTTTGCATCTTAGCCACACACGGCATGTGTGGAGACCTGACATTGCTTCAGTCCAAGTCAGTGGATATTTTGGCCTTATGTAATACTGAAGTAGGACTAGGAACATAATAACATGTGAGCAGAAAACAATGAATAACATAGTGATATTATGATTTTATGATATGACAGCTAATTGGTAAACATGGTCTGCTGCTGGGGGGTTTGTTTATTTTGATTAAAAACAGACAGCTGTATTTCAAGTGATTAATTACTACTTTATTGTAACGTAGCTTTGTTGGTGTGTTTTACTCAAAAACAAACAAATAAACAAAAAAACACAATCTACCAAAATTCAACACTCAAATGAATTTTCTCTCATTTATTTGTGAATGTGTTAAAAGACTGTTTTATTGTCATGGCGAGGTGTGCAAGAGTACTTTGTAGCCCCAAATGTAAATGTCTCCAGAAAGGAGCATGATTCGATTATCCAAGCCTACTGAGAGTTTATGGCTCAGGATTAAATGGAGGCCAGGGACAGGTGACATTGTAGTGGTGATCTGCTACAAGCCACCTGAGCAGGAAGACCGAGCGGGTGAGGCCTGCTATAGACAGGGGCAGCCTCACGTTCATCAGCCCTAGTCCTCTTGGGGGACTTCAACCACCCCAGTATCTGTTGGAGGGACAGCACAGCAGGGCATAAGCAATCCAGGAGCTTCCTGGAATGCATTGATGATAACTCTTCCTTCTCCAAGCGATAGAGAAGCCAACAAGGAGAGGTGCTATTCTGGACCTTGTTCTCACCAACAAGGAGGGGCTGGTGGGGAATGTGAAGCTGAAGGGCAGTCTTCGCTGCAGTGACCAGGAAATGGTGAAGTTCAAGATCCTTAGGGCAGCAAGGAGGGTGCACAACAAGCTTGCTACACTGGACTTCAGGAGAGAAAGACTTTGGTATCTTCAGGGATCTTCTTGGTAGAGTACCATGGGATAAAGCGGTGGGGGGAAGAGGGGCCCAAGAAAGCTGTTTAATATTCAAGGATCACCTCCTCCAAGCACAGAAGCGATGCATCCCAACCAAGGGGAAGTCAGGCAAAAACACCAGGAGACCTGCATGGATGAACAAGGAGCTCTTGGAAAAACTCAAAACACGAAAAGGAAGCCTACAGAGGGTGGAATCAAGGACAGCTAGCCTGGGAGGAATGGAGAAATTGTTTGAGCAGCCATGGATTAGGTTAGGCAAGATAAAGCCCTTATAGAATTAAATCTGGCCAGGGACATCAAGGGCAACAAGAAAAGCTTCTACAGGTACACCAATGATAAAAGGAAGACGAGGGAAAATGTGGTCTCTACACAGAAGAAATGGGAGACCTTGTTACCCAGGATATGGAGAAGGCTGAGGTACTCATTGACTTTTTTGCCTCAGTCTTCACTGGCAAGTGCTCTAGCCACACCGCCCAAGTCACAGAAGGCAAAGCCAGGGACTGGGAGAATGAAGAACTGCATGCTGTAGGAGAAGATCAGGTTCAAGGCCATAGAAGGAACCTGAAGATGCAGAAGTCCATGGGACCCAGTGAGATGCACCTGTGGGTTCTGAGGGAACTTGCGGGTGAAGTTGCCAAGCCACTATCCATCAAATTATCTCCATATTTGAGAAGTCATGGCAGTCATGTGGTATTCCCACTGACTGGAAAAGAGGAAATATAACCCCCATTTTTAAAAAGGGAAAAAAGTAGGACCTGGGGAACTACAGGCCACTCAGTCTCATCTCTGTGCCTGGCAAGATCATGGAGCAGATTCTCCTGGAAACTCTGTTAAGGTATATGGAAAATAAGGAGGTGATTGGTGACAACCAACATGGCTTCACTAAAGGCAAATTTGGCCTGACAAATTTGGTGGCCTTCTACAACAGGGTTACAGCCTTGGTGGATAAGGGAAGAGCAACTGACATCATTCACCTGGACTTGTGCAAATCATTTGACACTGTCCTACATGATTTCCTGGTCTCTAAATTGAAGACACATGGATTTGATAGGTGGACCACTTGGGGGATAAGGAATTGGCTGTATGGTCGCACGCAAGGAGTTGCAGTCAACAGGTCAATGTCCAGCTGGAGACCACTGATGAGTGGAGTTCCTCAGAAGTCGGTACTGGGACCAGCACAGTCTAACATCTTTGTTGGCAACACGGACAGTGGGATTTAGAGCACCCTCAGCAATTTTGCCAATGACATGAAGCTGTGTGGTGCGGTCAACATGCTGGAGGTAAGGGATTGCCATCCAGAGGACCCTGGACAGGCTTGAGAGGTGGGCCTGTGTGAAACTCATGAAGCTCAAGGCGGCCAAGTGCAAGGTGCTGCACGTGGGTCAGGGAAATCCCAAGCAGAAATACGGGCTGGGCGGAGAACAGATTGAGAGCAGCCTTGAGGAGAGGGACTTCAGGGTGTTGGTGGATGAGAAGCTCAACATGAACTGGCAATGTGCTCTCGCAGCCCAGAAAGCTAACCACATCCTGGGCTGCATCAAAAGAAGTGTGGCCAGCATGTCGAGGGAGGTGATTCTGCCCCTCTACACCTCTCTCATGAGACCCCACCTGGAGTATTGCGTCTGGCTCTTGGGCCTCCAACGTAAGGACATGGACCTGTTGGAGCAAGCCCAGAGGAGGGCCATGAAGATGATCAGAGGGCTGGAGCACCTCTCCTATGAGGACAGGCTTAGAGAGTTGGGGTTGTTCAGCCTGGAGAACAGAAGGCTCCAGGGAGACCCTACAGCAACCTTCCAGTACCTAAAGGGGGCCTACAGGAAGGATGGGGAGCGACTTTTTTTCAGGGAGTGTAGTTATAGTATGAGTGGTAATCATTTTGATCTGAAAGAGGGTATATTTAAACTAGATATTAGGAATAAATTATTTACTGTGAGGGTGGTGAGACACTGGAACAGGTTGCCCAGGGAAGTTGTGGATGATCCCTGTAAGAGTTCGAGGCCAGGCTGGATGGGGCTTTGAGCAACCTCGTCTACTGTGAGGTGTCCCTGCCCATGGGAGGGAGGGTTGGAAGTACATGATCTTTATGGTCCCTTCCAACCCCAAGCATTCTTTGATTCTATGATCTTACATCCATGTTAGAACAGAGCTGTACAAAATTTCCTTCAGTTAAGACAGGACTACAATCCATGAAAAACACAGATATTTCTAAAAAGCAAAAGAACATTGACATCGTGAAGGAGGGAAGTAGGGCACTTTATATTTGAGAGGTCCTGTGTGACATCACTTGTACATATATTTCAGTATAGAGAGCTTCTCCAATCTGCCATATCCCTCTTTAAATATCTAGGATCCCTGCTACAAGAAAAACTTAATCATATCTTAATAGGGGCTTAAGATTCATAGTAGGGGAGTCAGATTAACATTTTACTGGCATCTTTGAATAGTAGTTTTCTATATATGTGTTTGATTATCCCAAAGGAATAACTTTTTGAATTTTGCCATTTTAACTAAATTGTCTGGAGTAATATTTTTTTCTGACAGTTTTTCTGGAGCTGACATAGTAATAAGTGGGAACTGATGTGAAAATATTGAGATGTCACCCTCAGAAGTTAAGTAAAAATTAAACATAAATACTTAACGTTGATCTGTGTTCAACAGGAGTTTAATCTGGGAATATCTGGGAATATTGTGGTTTATACCATTCCCTGGCTAAGCATTACATAGGTGTGTTACATGTATTTCTAGGTATGAGTTATACAGGGAGCTTCTTAAAACATAATCTATTATTTATTACATACTTACTGTAAAAGCTAAACACTCGTCAAAGACTTACTGTTATTGCATATGTGTTATGTATCACACCGTAATGACAGTAATGCCTCCTTCACAAGAGGTTTTTCTGTACTCTGAAGACAAAAGTTCTGATTTTTAGAGATACTTCCCTACTAAAAACCAGAAGGATATTGAATGCCAGAGTAAGGCACAGTGCTTCTCCTTACAAGGAAGAGACCATGTAAAAATAGTAATCTGGTTATTCTATGGAAAATATAATAATCTTGCAGAATTTTCTGCCTTTGTATTTGAGGTGTTTTATTTCTTGCCCATCTTACATTGTGTACCACCTGAAATGACTTTTGAAGAACGTATTTGAAGCAAGTGGTCACCATCTTCAAAAGGTGTGTTTCAAACATGGAAGGAGAACGAAGAAACCCCTGAAAATGGAGGAACATCTGGAATGGATGAAGTAAACAAAGAGCAATAAAGAAACAAAACCAGATGGCAAATGACTACAGTCAAATCCATCAATCACTATTGAATATAAACCTAGACTGAATGTAGTTATTAATCAGTGATACAAGACCTTCACTTTTATGTGCATATACACTGAAACTACTCCTAAACCATGCATGTGCCAAGCCTCCTTTAATTTCTTTTCCTCTCTCTTCCTTCCTTCCTAGGTCTTTATTTCAGTAAATGGTTATTTGGTGTACAGGACACGGAGATATTACAGCACACCCTGGCCAACTTTCTGACCTGTATAAGCAAAAATCAGGGAATCTATAGTCCTTCAACTCACCCCTGTAGATGATGTGGCTCTTGTTTGATCCATCCATTGTGGCCTTACAAAAAAATGTTATCTGTTTGTACCATTAATGTAGTCAGGGGCAAAAAGGATGAAATTTAAAAGTTAAACTGACTGTTCAGATATGATAATTTGTTCAATTATAATTTTTTTGTGTCAATATTAGAATAAAAAAATCTTCTGAGCTCATTTTTATTACATAAAAGCATGTATATATTTACATATATATTTAGTAATATTTTAAACGCTTATTCATTCAATGGAAATCAGTTTTGAAATCATGATATTTTGTTCTACAGAGTCCTCCACTCTGCTGTGAAAATGTATACGTCAATGATATCAGAATCCTGAATGCACCAAGAGGCTGTGATTGCCCTCACCAGGTTGTAACAGTATTTATCTGTAATCCTGCTCCACAGGGGCTTTCCCTTGCCAGGACTTTGCTTACCTGTGTTCAAGGTCAGCTCTGACATGGTGCAGATGAATCATACTGTTGGGAGAAGAGCCATGAGAAGCCACACCTAGGGCTTTCCCTCACCAACTCTTCCAGCTCAGGTCCTTGCCCTGGCTCCTTGCTTGGGCTGTTCTGTGCTGTAGACATGCTCTCCCAGCCCTTACACCTTGTTGGGCCTGACCTGCCTCATCACCATGTCTAGTGATGGCAGGACTCTTGGACAGCCTTGGTTACCACCACCACCCCTGCTCTGCTCTTCTTGCTTGAGTGCTGCAGGTCAGTCCATGAGGGCACTGCCCTGCCCGCCTTGCTGTCACTTTCAGCTTACTTTTCATTGCCTAATACATCAGTGAGGGGTTGTATTAAGTAAGAGGCTAAAATGGCTGAAAACAGTACGCAAATGTGCAGGATAAGCACCTTCAGCATTCTTTAAACTTCATATTACTTACCGATAAGATAAGGCTTTAAAGATATTACGTAAATAATTGGGGACTTATTAGAATGCATGTAATTCACATTGTAGTGCTTATAATAAACCATTAAATTCTTTGCAAATGTGTTTTTATTATGATGTTTATCATTGGGCTGCAGGCAAGTAACTAGGCCACTGTCGTTTTATGGAAAATGGGGGGAAAAAAAGAATACTATAATGAAATCTATCTGAAAAACAACTGATCAAAAGGTGTCATTAAAGTTACCTCAGAAATTATGCTGAAAATTGTTTGACAAAGGTTGTGACATAATTTGGGGTGACAACAAGCTTTTGTAGCCTGAAAAGGGTTATGACATACAATCTGAAACATAGAATGTAATTGATCATATTTAAATTTATACCTTTAGGACAGTATTCAGCTCCAGATTATGATATCTGAATTTGGTGTCTACATATGTCTACAATATAAGCAGGGGTAATAAACTTTCACTGTAGTTAATGGAGATTAATTATGTTGCCCATAAATCAGTGTGAGATGTTATTGAGGTGCCCTAGAATACTGGACATATCAATATGGAACTGAGAGATATAAAACAAAACCTATGGGAGATCTAAATCTTTCTGGTGTAGCAAGTGGAACTCAAGTGAGATATTCTAAAGATCCTAAATGGCATCAGTGAGCTGAATCTTAGGTCTCTATCAACTATAATGGTAACTTACGACATTCAGTTCACATGTCAAAGTATCATTGTAGACATACAAATGAACATGAATCAATCTGAATCTAACCACCTCTGGAGGGTTAAGCATCCTATCTGAGGTAGTTATCTAGGCTACCTGGATTCATTTAGTTTCTCACAGATAAGTGTCTAGTGATAGTTGAGGTGATTCCCATAAACCCTGTTTTAAATTTGTCAGTTCCATGAAGATGTCTGAGATACTGTGGGACATCACAAATGCCACTAGATCTTTATGTCTGGACATTTGGTTTGAGACTCCTATGAAAATAATGTATATGGGAACCTCCAAAAAGCAATTTTCATACCTGCCTGGAGCACCTACCTGAGAACAGAGTTAATTATTTTTCAGAAATTACTCTCTCTCTCTGATACCCCTAGAAGTTCATGTGCCTAACAAATTGTGAGAAGTGAACCTGGATAAGATGAATCACAATCATTATCTGAGTCATTATCTGAAAAGTATTTTAAGTTTCCAAGTAGGATTTCGATGACTTGATTAAAAAAAAAAAAAAAAAAAAAAAAAGAAAGACAATTGTGAACACACTTAAAGTGTCTATTTTACTTTATTTTTCTGGCTGCAGCTCCTTTTCTCTTTTTTCTCCCCCTCCATTCTCCACATTTCACATAGAAGTGCAAGAACCTCTCCTGAGATGTGAAACTGTTTATTATACTTCTTTCTTTAAGAGCAGAATTTCATAAATTTTTCCTCTGTCTTAATTAGTAAGGTCAAGTGACTTCCTCAATCCTCTTTTTAGAAACAGGCTGAGGCAGAGTTTTACATTCATGTGTAAGTAGCATTCCCATTTGTTTAGAAATCTTAATTTTTTAAATAGTTATTTATCGAGATACAGGGAAAAAGTAAGCATTACAAAGATTGTAGCATTATTTTACAACTTAAAATGTTTATTTAAAGCTTTTCTAGTAAAGAATGTTAAATTTGAAAATTCAAAAGAATTATAACTCCAAAGATGTTTAATTGATGAAACGTTACATTTTGAAATTTTTGAAAGATTTTCTTCAGCCACAAAGAATGTTTTATAGGAGATAAAAATCTTTGAACTGTACATTATTTGTGCATGAGTCACACATGGAAATGATTCATGATTTGACAAATGGAAATGAACTCACATAAGATTCCAAAAATCATCCTACATCTCAATATTCCTACTTCAAATCAGTGTACTTTTTGCAGTCATCTTCTCAGTAATAATAGCACATAAAATATCAGAGATAAATAATTTTTCAGTATCTACCCACAGGAATAAAAAAAAAAGTTGAACCAAAGCAATTTATTCTTTCATATATTTTCAGGTAGGAAAGATGCTTGATTGCTCCACATGTTTAACTTAGAATATGACATTCTAAAAAAAAAAAAAAAAAAACAAACGAAAAAAGCGAATCACTTCCATTTCTTGCAAAAGCATTTTCATTTATTTTATACATTTGACTTGGCAACAATCAGAGAAATATCTGAAGGATGTGAAGAACAAAGGAGAATAATTACTGATCGGTAAATTGACTGTTATCTTCCAGAACACCCTATTGCACAGTATTTTATTGTCCCCTTATAGATTAGCACCCTGCAGGGAAAAATAGATAGGAACTCTGGACAAACAAAAATATTAGAAAATGCTTATGCCAAAACAAAGTATTCTTTTACATTTTGCATTCTGTATGCCGCACTGCAAACCAGTCAAGTGAGATCCTAATCTCTTCTTGTAAATTTCAGCAATCAGTAGTCTCTTTTATAAGATCTGTATGAATGCTCTTTTCTGCACCCTGGCTGTATGCCTACTAGTTTACATGAACTATCATTAGAATACAGTATTTTGCAGAGCTTATGAACCATGGGCAGAATGAACAGCAGTATCCCACTCACCTCCACCACTTCGTAACCCTATCTATTGATAACAAAGTCTGCCATTTGCATTTTTGTCAATCTCTATTCAGTCAATAACATTGTATGGGCTTTTTCCCACTCCCCTGTTTATAACAAGAAATGTTATAAACATTCTGCCTCTTCTGTCCAGACATCCTAAGGTCCAGATGTTCTTAAGTCTTTTTTTTTTTTCAGGATTTTTTTTCTCTACTTTTCAATTTCTTTCCTCTTTCCTGTATCAGATTCTGCTCTGGTTTTTTGCATGTCTCTTCTCAGTCTCCATTCATCTACTTTTTCCTGTCAATCTCCATTAGATATTTTCTCCCTCATTTTATTAATTACTTTCCCCTAAAGTTATTTTCTTTTTACATGCAACTGAGGTACCCCATGAATGAAAATGTTGCCATTGATGATGCAGCCCCACTAGGGCCTTTCTGTACCTTCTGCTTTTGTGAAGAATGGGCTTGCATGTCAAGTAAGAGTAGCAGAAGATACTCAGAACTTGCCAGAGGGGAATACTAATGAGGTTTTAGTTTCTTTATCTTAACTGACATCTCCCAAGTTCCCCTTCCTACCCTGCTGCCTCTTTCCCCTTCCTTCAGTAGCTAACATCACTAAAGGAATAAGTGTTTGTTGTACATTTTTTTTATCCCCACAGCTCACACATTCACAATGGGGTTGAGAACACTGTAATAGCATGTGCAACCCTCTAATGCAGTAAGGCAGAAAAAAAAAAAAAGGCTGAAAAGCAGCCTGCTGCACTGACCCATGGAAAATCAAAAAGCATTAACAAAGGTCTTGGAAGGAAGGAAGATGTATGCACCTTTAAGGGGTTGTATCAGAACTAGAGGTGTGTGGATTCTATGCGCAGTCTAGCCACTGACAGAGCAGCAATCCTAAACCCAACAAACCACAGATGGTCTGTGTCTATGTGTCTCTCCTCATCTTTTACAGTGGGATACTGGCTTGTTGATGATGTGTTGTAGCAATTTTTGTACTATTTACTTCTTTCAGACAGGACAGAGGTCAAAAGCAGGAGGACAAAAGCTGGGAGGAAGAAATATAGCCGTGATGAAAGCTGTGACTCAGAAAATCAAGCTTGAGCTGTTTTATAAAACAATCAAGTTCTGGTAAAGGTATTCAATTTTGTAGCATGTGAAGCTAATTTTATTTTTCATTCTCTATATATGGCTGTACCAGTCTTAGAGTTACACTTGTACATCTCTGACTGGTGTGTTTAATGAAAATAAAGGCTAGAAATTTATACATATTGAGCGTATTGTGGGAAATCGTACTTTGAACCTTTCAGATGTTCTTAAATAGCTCACTGAATTAAAAAAGAAAAAAAAAAGAAAAGAGAAAAGAAAAAAGAAAAAAATGTTACTTTTTTTTTTCTGAAATAGCTTGACATTTTCAGCCTTTTATCTTCACTGGAGAATCATCTATCCACTGAAAGTATTGGTGGTAATTTTAGGGTTGCTCAATAACAAGGCTTTCCCTGCAGTCACTGTTCAAAGAAAGAGCAGACAGCACTGATATTTCTCAGGAAAAGCAAAACGTAAGTCTTACATTTGCACTTTCTAATAAATTGAATTAGTGCTGTATCATATTAGTGCTTCTCTCCATTAATGTGTTATGAGAGTCACTAATATAATATAATTATTTTTTCAAGTATTAGATAAAATTAAGACTCTCAATGAATATGATATTTGGTTACTCTGATAGAAAAATGCTAAGATGAGCAGATGAGCAAAAGTTCTCATAAAATCTTACATGCAGATATCTTAAATTTATTCTTTTTTTTTCCGTCTATATTCAGTATGGAATCCATACTCTCTCTGTTCCTAAGGATTTAAAAGAAAAATAAATTAGCAATCAGTAATTTCATTCTTTGCACCAGAATATGTTTCTACTGATCTTTTGGGCCTTCATATTTATCTTTCAGTGTAACCTGCTTTGGTGTTTTTCTATACACATCAAATAATGGGTCATTACTTGCTTAAAAAATATTCATTTTAATTACTAACTCCCAGATCGCAAAATCTGGATCATTATAAGATACTAGGAAATTCTGACCTCTGTATGTCCACATGTAAGAGGGAACTTATCAGCAACAAACCTAATATATCAGACTTAAAGTAACTGAGCCATAGCTCTTAGTCTTTCTGACTTCTTGTGCATGAGAAAATCAACAGATCAAATAGTGAGGCACATGAACTCCAGGCTGCACAGGTCTGATATAAAATCAAATGTGAAGCAGAAGCTCCCAGACTTGCCTGTAAAATTCTGCTTCATTGGAATTTGCACTTGAAATAAAGCTCTAAATGCTCTGAAAGTTGGAGTTCCACAAGTCTGAGTGCTAATGCCTTCACAAAGTCAACAAATGAAATGAAGGCATGTTCACATACGATAGCTACAAGACCTTTGGGCATTATTAGCATTTAGATGCCTATATTCATTGTTCTTGACTGATCATTGCAATTTTGTGAGTAACTGAAATAGGAACTTCAACTTGTTTGCCCAGGACTTGTTAGAGAGTTACTGTCAAAGTTAAAGAACGAGTACAGAAATTCTTAACTATAATTCTTGTATGCTTAACATAAGCTATTATTTGCTACAATAAAAACTAATGCTATAGCTGGGAAATGCTCAGTATTTAAAAAGCTAGGCAATGGGCTCAGATTGCGTACATTGAAGTTAGGAAAAGTTCTGTTTGATTTATATGGCTGTTTTATTCTTGAACAGTCTTTAATAAGTCACTAAAATAGGTGTGTGATCAAAACAAAAACAATAACAGTGATGGAAAGTAAGAAACATGATAACGTGGCTATTGTGTTATGAAATGTACCTAGCAGAATTGAACCTTGCGAGTTTTTATGGTTGGTTTTTTTTTTGGTTCCTTTTTTGTTCGTTGCTTGTTTGCTGGGGTTTAGATTTGAAACTAAAAAAGGCAAAAGGCAAAAATATATTAAATCATTATTTTCTCCCAAGTACATTTACTCTGAAAGCTACTGTAAATCACAGCAGCCAGAAAAAGTATATATATAGCTATGCTAGAAAGGAATATCAGGAAATATGAAGAGCAAATGAAAAATGAGAAAATCAATACTATCAGAAAACTCTGAGTGTTACATAATGTAGTCCTGTCTTCAAGAGCGATAGTAACAGGTAGCAAGAGAGACTCTTATGTTAAGTACTCTGTATTGTGATTTATAACACTTGTTTGTATTTTCCATACATTTCAAAATTGATAAATGAAAGCATTCTCATTTTCTTATAGGAAACTGAGGCACAAAAACATAGATTATCTTCAGAATTTAGCTATTCCCAAAGTAACTGAAAGTAGAAATAGTGAATAAAAATGAAAATTTCCTCTAAGTCTGAGGAGTCTGGACCTACTTCAAATAGAATAGAATAGAATAGAATAGAATAGAATAGAATAGAATAGAATAGAATAGAATAGAATAAATTTCAGTTGGAAGGGACCTACAACAATCATCTAGTCCACCTGCCTGACCAATTCAGGGCTGGCCAAAATTTAAAGCATGCTATTAAGGGTGTTATCCAAATGCCTCTAAAACACTGATAGGCTTGGGGCATCAACCACCTCTCTAGGAAGCCTGTTCCAGAGTTTGACCACCCTCTCAGTAAAGTAATGCCTCCTAAGCACTAAGTATGATTAAGAATTCTGTAAAACCTTTGACACCATCCCCCACAACATCTTTCTAAATTGGAGAGATATGGATTTGATGGGTGGACTATTTTGTGGATGAGGAATTGGTTGGATGGTCACACCCAGAGGGAAGTGGTCAACAGCTCAATGTCCAGATGGAGGTCGGTGATAGGTGGTGTTCCTCAGGGGTCTGTATTGGGACCAATACTGTTTAATATCTTCATCAATGACACAGACAGTGGGATCAAGTGCACCCTCAGCAAATTTGCAGATGACACCAAGCTGACTGACACCCCAGAGGGACCTGGACAAGCTCGAGAAGTGGGTCCATGTGAACATCATGAGGTACAATAAGGCCAAATGCAAGGTCCTGCACCTGGGTCGGGGCAACCCTCAGTATCAATCCAGGCTGAGGGATAAAGGGATTGAGAGCAGCCCTGCACAGAAGGACTTAGGGGAACCAGTGGATGAAAAGCTGGACATTAGCTGGCAATGTGCTCTTGCAGTCCAGAAAGCCAACTGTATCCTGGGCTGCATCAAAAGAAGCGTGGCCAGCAGGTTGAAGGAGGTGATTCTGCCCCTCTGCTCTGGTGAGACCCCACCTGGAGTACTGCGTCCAGCTCTGAAGTCCTCAGCACAAGAAGGACATGGATCTCTTGGAGCAAGTCCAGAGGAGGGCCACAAAAATGGAACACCTCTCCTACAAAGACAGGCTGAGAGAGTTGGAGGTTGTTCAGCCTGGAGAAGAGAAGGCACCAGGGACACCTTATAGCAGCCTTCCAGTACCTAAAGGAGGCCCCACAAGAAAGCTGGAGAGGGATCTTTTACAAGGACTTGTAGTGACAGGACAAGGCGTAATCAGTTTAAATTGAAAGAGGTTACATTTAGATTAGACATAAAGAAAAAAAAAATTACTGTGAGGGTGGTGAGACACTGGAACAGGTTACCCAGAGAAGTTGTGGATGCCCCTTCCCTGGAAGTGTTCAAGACCAGGCTGGATGGCGGTCTGAGCAACCTGATCTAGTTGAAGATGTCCCTGGTCATTGCTGGGGGGTTTGGACTAGATGACCTTTAAAGATCCTTTCCAGACCATACTATTCTATTATTCTATGATTCTAATGTCCATTCTAAACCTCCCCTGGCACAGCTTCGAATCATTCCCATGTGTCCTATCACTGAATCACAGGGAGAAGAGATCAGCACCTCCCTCTCCGCTTCCCTTCCTCAGAATACTGTAGAGAGCAATGAGTTTACCCCTCACCCTCCTTTTCTCCAAACTAGACAAACCCAAAGTCCTTTGCTGTTCCTCATGGGACACACCTGCCAGCCCTTTCACCAGCTTTGTTGTCCTCCTCTGGATGCATTCAAGGACGTTATCATTCCTATATTGTGGGGCCCAGAACTACACACAGCATTCAAGGTGTGGCCGCACCAATGCTGAATACAACAGGATAATCACCTCTTTTGACTGGCTGCTTATAGTGTGTTTGATGCACCTCAGGATGCAGTTTGCCCTCTTGGTCGTCAGGGCATGCTGCTCACTCATAATGAGCCTGCTGTCTACCAGCACGTCCAGATCCCTTTCTGCAGGGCTGCTCTCCAGCCACTCCTCTCCCAATTTGTACTTGTGTCTAGCATTACTCTGTCCTAGGTACAGAATCCGGCATTTTTACTTGTTAAATTTCATCCCGTTAATCATTGCCCAATGCTCCAATCTATTTAGATCCCTCTGCAAGGCCTCTTGTCCCTCAAGAGAGTCTAAAGCATCTCTCAGTTTGGTATCATCAGCAAACTTGCTAATGGTGCATTCAACTCCTGCATCCAGATCACTGATAAATACATTGAGCAGAACTGGCCCTAGAACTGAACCCTGAGCAACGCCGCTGGTGACCAGTCACCAACCAGATGTAGCCCCATTCAATATAATCCTTTGAGTCCTGGCCTTCAGCCAGTTCTTCAGCCGGTGCACCATGAACTCATCCCACAGCTGGACAACTTGTCCAGAAGGATGCCGTGAGGGACAGTATCAAAAGCCTTATTAAAGTCCAGAACAACTACATCCACTGCCTTCCCTTCATCCACTAGGTGGGTGACCTTATCACAGGAGGATACTAAATTAGTTAGAGAGGACTTTCCCTTTGTGAACCCATGTTGACTCTGCCTGATGATTGCATTATTCTTTAAATGCCTTTCAATAGTACCCAGAATAATCTTCTCCATAATTTTTCCAGGCACTGATGTTAGACTAACAGGTCTGTAGTTCCCTGGGTCCTCACACCCTTTTTGTAAATTGAAATAACATTAGCTAGCTTCCAGTAGCAGCAACTTCCCCAGACTTCCAAGACCTTCGGTAGATGACTGAGAGGGGTCCAGCTATAACATCTGCTAACTCTTTCAGGACTCTGGGATGAATCTGATACAGCTGGTCCCCTACAATTTCAGTGTTCACAAATGGAAAGTCACTGTTCCCACACTTGTGGTCCTCTGACTCAGGGACCAGGCAGTCCGAGGTCTATGAGTACTGTTAAAGACTGAGGAAAAAAGCATTGAATGCCTCCGCTTTTTCTTCATCCTTATTAGTCAGGTGACTCTCTTTAACAAATATCAGTCCAATTTTTTGTTTATATATCCTTTCGTTGTTAAGGTACTTAAAAAAGCTCTTCTTGTTATCTGACACAACACTGTCCAGTTTCAACTCCAGTGGAACCTTTCGTGTCTTCTCCCTGCATATACGAATGACAGCTCTGTAATTGTCCTGCAAATCAACCTCATGTCGCAACCAGGACAAAAACATCAATGTAAAGTTTCAATTGCCTAAATTGGAATTAAGGCTTAAACGAGGCCAGATGTTGAAAACTCATCAGAACTATTTATTTAACAACAATGTAAGTGCTCAAAGTAGAAAAAGGGAGAGAGAGAGAGAAAAGAAAAGGAAAGAGAAAGTGCAAGCAGATAGTCACCGCCCGTCGATCCAGCAACATCTCTTTGGTTGTTTTTACCCAGGGTATCATAGATGGCAGGAGCTCCCCTTTTGGTCTGTTTGTCTCCCTTTTATACTTTTGGTTTTCCCTCATTTGCATGCGAAGCATGGTGGGGCGGTTCTAGGGTGTGGTTAAATTGGCACATGTGCCATAAAGGCCAGGGTGTCACACAGGAGTCTTTTGACCCCTACCTTGCAGTGTCCCTTACTCAACCTTTCAGCTTGCACGGGCGCCCTCTATAGCAAAAGCTCCAACACCAGCAGCAAGGGGGTCAGTACAACCCCAACTGCGCAGCACTGAAAACTGACCCTCCACTCCGCACGCCTCCAGCAGCTTCCTGTGATCATGACAGTTCCTTTGCACAAACAGTGCACAAGCAAGGTTTGAGGCAAAGTTCCAATTCAGAGTTCCGCACCTCTTTTGCCAAGATCACGCAGTGCAAAATAGATACCTTTTTACAAGGACTGCGTAGAAGGAATGAAACACAGGTCATTTTCCAAATGTGCCACTACTGTGCACTACATCTGCAATGAGCCTTCTTAGAAATGGTCCTACCAAGACAGCATAGAAAGCTTGTGTGTGGTTTTGGTTTAGCAGGGTTTTTTTTGGTTTGGTTTTCTTCTGTTTCTTTGGGTTTTTTTCTTTTTCTTTTTTTGTTTGTTTTTGGGTTTTTTGTTTGTGTGTTGTTTGTTTGTTTGTTTATTTTTTCCTGGTGGTTCAAATCACACATTGTAGTTGCAGCTCCAAAGCTTTTTAGCTGGTAGGAATCTCCCCCTCACTGAGGACTACTGCACAGGCACGGTTTATTTTGTTCCCAGAGTGTATTTCCTCTTCATGTATGCTGTGGTGCCAGGCTTCTTGCTGGCATTTGCATGACTGCTGTCTCAGCTTAGTGTAAGAAGAAAATAACTCAGAAAGATTTTACTAAAACAATGCTTGGTAAAGTTATAGAGGAGATGGCCCCCACTGTCCCCAGGGTAAGAGCTGACTCAATCCATTGTAACCATGGCATTTAGTTCTTAGACCTAGGTAAACTATGTTCCACCATACAATTAGAAGACTAGAACAATGACACAAAAAAGTATAGTAAATTTAAAAGAAAAAACAAACCACCAACCAATAAACCACCACTATAGCTAATATTTGATTGGCTGTACAATACGGAATGAATACCATTAGGCTAGAAGACCTGTGTCACCATTTTGTTAGTGAATGTGAAATGGTTATTAGATGATATAAAATCAAAATTATAGCATTAGAAGAGGCGGAAATGTCTCTGCAAGTCACAGGACACAGAAAAGCAATACAGGCGAGTGAGGCAGTATCACAAGAAACCTCTGTTAGCTGTTTTTTAACATAAGAATGCGCTATTTCTGCTAACATTACCTAAATAATATTTGATTCTATTCTCATATGATTCAGTATGATGTTTTTTGTCAGACTAAAATGTAACTCCTTTTGATATATTCTGTGTTTCCTGAAATATGCATTAGAAGCAGTAAGTCATGGTGCAGAACTATCCCTGGGGAAACTGCCCTTAAAATATTTAACATTACCTGCCAAGAATACCTCTGCTGTGCCTTAGGATTGCCAGTCATTCCTGTACAATAAAATCCAAATTTTTTATTTATTTTTCATTTGCAGTCATTCTTTTAAAAAAAAAAATATTCCAAATTCCTCATTGTTTATACATTGATAAGTATCTAAAAATACATTTTTTTCTAGTAAGTTATTTATTGTATCTGTTTGTAACAGCATTACTATCTCTTATTTTCCCCAACGCAATATTTTTTCTAAGAGTTGTTTCGATCAGATGGGAGAGTAAGTGGTGCTCAGAAAGCAACAGTGGCTATTGTAATTATTTCAGGCTCTGTTTCTTTCACGCTGATGAGCTGGTTTTGTCAAAAAAACTTGCCTTTTTGTTTTCATATACTTCAAAAAAATTGAAAAAAAAAGTTTAAGAAAAGTTAAAGGTACAAAGTTTTGGTTCTCTTTCTTTTTTTATCATTTTATTTAGGTGATTTATGCTTTACTTAAAGAATCATGTTTCTTTTAGCTGTGTTATCAAAAGACAAATTTTCATTTTTTCTTTCTTTTTTCTTTTCTAAGTTGCTGAAGGGAAAGACTGCCAAAGTTGTTCCAGCCCACGTCACTGTGCTGGGAAGAAAATGTTCTAACAGGAAGAAAAACAAACAGAGGAGACAATTCAAATTTCATTATAAAAGTAGTGCTGTGGAAATGAAGAGCTTTTTTTTTTTACTTTTCTATCTCCTGATCTATTTTTAATGATGTCCATAATGAGGCCTTCTGCACCTATTCTAGTGTGTTCCCAGCAACTTTCAATCCCACAGTATTTATTGTGGTGTATATATTTTATATATGAACAATACTGTTATTTTGATCATTTATTTATGTTAAGCGGTGGCCATTATAGCAAAGTGTAGCATCTGTGGTTTCATTTCTGGTGCAGAGGCAAAGTGATTACGGAATTATGACACAACCACGCTCAGGGGTATTACAAAACACGAAATACCACAAAGTTCAGTAAGTTCTCTTAATTTTACAGGGATGTGATTATCTCACAGGAGCTACATCTTGTAGTTACCAGATGTTTCACAATAACAGTAACTCTGGAGTTGCTTCATTGTTATAACAAGAAGATTTTACTGCAGAGAGAAAGGTTGGCATTTTCTCTGCTGGATGAAGATGAAATTGGCAATTTGGAACAGCAGTTTCAACTGAACTATGTGGTTTACACTGATTAATCTATCACGTCAGAATATTAACCTACCAATTGGAGCTCTGTCCTAGAAGTTTTCTGATCTGTGCCATATGTCTGGAGCTTAATAAACATTTTCTTTAATTCCAGCTACAACAAAGTCTATTTTACAAAAGAATCCTGACCTTTCTCTAAAACATCAGACATTCAGGATCTTCATTTTTTAAACTAAAGGTAGATTTTTATTCATGCAATATCAAGAATCACCTTCCATCTAAAATTGCAATGACTCAGATGATATGGATTCTGACTCTGTGTCTAAATAAAGTAGTAGTTCACTAGAGAAGAAAATCTGTTAACATGAATTAAGTACTTGGAATTGTGTTCAAACTGAATGTTCAGGGACAACTTCGGAGACTAATATTCGCATTGGATGGCATCTTCTTCTGTTATATAAGTCCATTGAGATGATGCTATCTAGGATGAGTCAAATCTGGCTGTGGCAAATGACTGGATGTTTACAGAAATGAACACATTCACCTAGAACATTCTCTTAAACATACACAGTTAAACATATGCAATTAAACCAGCTAACAGACAGAGAGATGCTGCTAGATGAACATTATTCTTCAGAGACAAGTCTATCACTTCCTCTCTGCAGGAATTTTGCAGCTTTTCTCTATATGAACAGGGAGGTAAAAGAAAAACTGCTTGTTTACATAACCAGAATCTGAACAGTAACTAGGAAAGTATTTCTATGGCAGGATTGTCATTAATTGAAACCTAAAGTAAGTACTTCAGAAAAAGGGTTGAAAATAGGTAGGTATTTTTTATATTTATTGGAAACCTCTGGCATTATGTCAAATACCACAACAACAAAAAAAGGGAAAAAATAGCACTGCCTTGCTCCAATGAAATGACATATATGCAAAAATTCTGATCCAGTCATAAGAAAAGTAAAGAAATTCATCGGCTGAAACTGAGAAGCATTTGCTCAGTAAGCCACTGAGAGATTACTTACTGACTATCTTAAGAGTGTCAGGAGAACCAGGAATTTAAAAAGATTATAAATAATGTTATAAGAGAAAGCAGGGATGTAAATTATGAATATTAATAGGATTAGACTAGACCTTCAGCTAGCTTCCTAGACTGCCACAGAGATAATAAAATTTATGCTGGCTGAAGAGCAGGTCTAATGCTGTCTTTTAATTATTTTTAAAAATTCTACTGTTTATGATTAGTGATTGAGATGTAAGCTGTTTAGTTACTTTGAAGTGTAGTACATGATTTATTTTATGTGTACCCTAATTAGCAATAGTTAATTCTTTAATTGTTACCAAAAATTAAATGTATTGAATTGGCTTCTAACCAATGAGCTCTAATGATGGCTTGCACTTTTTCTTTCACTCCTTAGTTAGTGGCATTAAAGCAGAAATTCATTTATGGACTATGGATTTATTTATGCTGCAGGAAAATACGTAACTCAAGATTGGGAACATTCTATCCTGCAAAAATTACACACACAAAAAAAACCAAACACAAACCCAGATACAAATACCTAAACAAATAAATATGTTAAGATTTGGTTTTTTATAATTTTTTTTTATAATTTCATTTGATTATCTGTATCTCTTGAGTTAATTTAAAATTCTATAATTCATTTAACACAAAAGTAGTTCATTGATGCACAATAAGGGAGAGCATAATTCAGCAGCAAATCATTCTCTTTTTTTGTTGTTAGTCTTGCTTACACTTGACAGTTTTTATAATCTCAAACTTCTGTGTATAGTTTTGCTAAAAGAACCTTAACCTGCATATTTATTTGAGCTCATGACTAATTGAGGCTAGTGATGCAATGTAGTGGGGCTGTAGGAACATATCTTAGTATGTATTTCTAAGTGCTATTTCCTTTTATAATAAGTGGAGAGAAAGGCATTTTTGGAGAAGAACTCAGCATGAGTGGTGTTTTGAATTAGAATAGATAAACTGTCCTTTAAGGGTACCTATTTCTCTCCATTAATCTTGAAGGTAGCCTTAAAGGTTCTAGTCTAGCTCCAGATATCTATGTCACAGCTATCTAAGTTTGGCAAGATTACTTCCATCTAAAGTATCCCACTACTTTTATATGCCAGAATGGAGAATAATAGCCTCCATGTAGCTGTTTTCCTTTCTCCATCAAGGAAACTGGCTTGGAAGCATCTACAGATTCACTAATTCTTTCTTCCCTAACAGCATCATTCTGTATACTCAAAGTATACTCTTTTGAACTTGATAAATCCTTTTTCTATCCAGAAAAAATATGGCTGATTGACATAATACAACAAACTGTCATCTGATCCTTCATAGTTCGCAATACTGTCTACACAGAAGGAAGATCAGAGTTTTGTCATTTGAACCTGGCATCTAGCCAAAAGCCTTAAGATCTTGTCATAGTTGTGCCATTAACAGTTTGTTTCATGCTTTTCATACAGAGACTTTTTGGCAATGAAGAAGAAAACTCTTTCAAAAACTTTTTGGAAGTCTTTTTGACTGAAATTCTGCATAGATATTCATAGTAAAGATAATAGTCTGAGCAGTTGTCATGTCTACCGAGGTTTGCTTGAGTTTATATTGTTTCCTGGGATAGGAAAGGATATACCTTTCTTCATTCTACCTGTTTCCAAGGTGAAAGAGTTAATATCTAAAAAATCTCATCTTCAGTACATCTGTGTATTTTCCTTGGAGTCAGTGGAGACGTGCTGGCTTTAAAATTCTAAGGGTCAGTCATGTCATTTGGAAGACAGCTGTTTCTAGCGTGAGGCTCCTGTGGTGCTATAACACAGGTATTTAGCGACAGGAGGGTAGGAAGGTCAGAGGTTTTTCCATTTCAAATATCTCATTCAGTAAAAAGGTAGGCAGCACCTTCATCTTTTTTTCTACATGTCTAACAATTTATTTTAGAACTGTAGTGTTTATTAAAAGATCTTATGTTACTTCTAATTTACTGAAGACATTTGTAAGAAAGAGGACATCCCACCTGTGTTGCATAGCCGCTGTCTCCTGCACCCTTAGGCATCACTTCTAACTCATATGTCCCTGATGCTGCAGCATTGCTTTGCCATGATCCTATGTACTAGTTCTAAGCAGCTGGCAGAAAGACATGGCACTGTGGAAAGGCAGGCACCATTTCTCATTACGCTCAAGCATATACTGAGGCATCAGCTGCTACTGCAAATGTGCACTCATATAAATTGAGAAAAGAGAAATGGATAACAGTCTTCCGTTCAAGTTTTCTGTCATAGAAAAGAAATATAGGGAGAAAACAACCGATAAATCGTAGAACAAATTTTACTCTAGAAATCTTTAATGAATTCCTTTTTTCCATATATTTAACAAAGTATTTCAACAACAACATTGAAAATATTGACAACAATATTGAAAATATTTGTCAAAAACATTTATAAAATTTTACACCATTTGTCACTGATATACTTAGTGTCCCACTTCTTTCTGAAAAAAAATAAAATGAAAATACTATGGAGATGGGCGAGCAGGAATGGAAAATCGACAATTAAATAGCTACCGTACATCAGTGACCTGAAGCTGTAAGGACAGACACAAGGGAGCTATACACTTTGATTGATATAGTTCACATTTTCATTAAATACTGAAGCAAGTAATTCATCCCTAAGCACAAACCCAGAAGGACATGGAAAGACGAATGTAAAGTAAGGAGATACAAATCTTCGAGCAGGCCAAATATTCAAGCATTTGGAAGAAGGACAACTATTTATGTTCCAAAAGGCAAAAGTTATTGAAAGAATAAAATGACATCTGTATGAAAATGAGGTCCATACACCTCAAGCTTTTGAAAACAGTAGAAGAAAACTATCTGGACATCAGTCAGGCTGATATGTGAATTCTATGAACTCTCTCTATAAAGATTTTTGAAGGACATCTTCTGAGGTTGTCATGTCTTTTGATGTGCAAGACTTGTTAAATCATGAGAGGTAAAATTTACTTTAGAGATGTCTTCTTGGCCTTGTTATGGTGATGAAAATTCTTTACTTGCACTTTATCAAATGAGGAAACTGATGGCTTGGATCCATGTTGCCAAAATTAAACATGTATAACAAAGGCATCCATACTCAAATTACTCATGCCAGAATCTCTTTACAGTTAATGATACTCCAGGGAATAATTCATTTCATTCTAAGGTAGGTCAGGTGAAATATTCCCTGAAACTATTTTGCTCATCAGCACACATGAAGGAAATCTTGCCTGGTAGCAGACATGCATACTGCAAGTGTTTGAAACTAAATTAAATGAATCATATAGTAGAGCACAATCATGTATGTGCTCTACTCTACACATGTATGTGCCTCTCCACATTTTTTCAGACATCAGTAGCTTCTGTTCCTTGAAACATCCACCCTTGTCAGAATCAGTCCTCCCAGAGCTTTCACAACCTCATCACTGTTGACTTACTTCTCCTGGCACAGCTGCCCAGAGTCTGTCTTGCAGACCCACCATCGATGAGAAACCTTCTCCACTTTGAAAAAAGTCTGTCAATCTTGAGAAAATGTCATGAACTTTTTTTAGTTGATGGATCTTTTCTTTTGATTATTTCTGGCCATTGCTATTCCTATGTAGTTAAGTAACTTCAAGCTTTGTTGTTAATTTGTATGTTTGAAATAGGCATTGTCAATTAACCTGCAAGTTGTAAAACTCATTAAAAACATGTAATGGTCTTTCTCAGGCAGAAGGAACTTCATGAGATCATTTTGTCCACCCTCTTACTTTGAAATTTAAATTCTGTAAGGTAACAGAATGGGCTTAAATCATGTAAAAGCTCTGAGATGGCATTTGCTTGCATTTCAAAGCCAAATATATTTGATATATTTATGTAATTCCTCGTCATTCTAATATTATTCTCTAGTACAATGTCTTTAATTTTTCACTGAGACATAAATGACTAAATTAGAAAGACTTTCCTAGTGTTGACAGAGACTTACTTTCTGATGCTGATAAAAATCACAGAGGAGGGGGATTTACCCGAGTTTGACTCCATGGGTTCACTTTCCATAAATGGAGAGAAAAAACTGCTTTAGAATGCAATTCACCTGACCTAATTAACACATCTTCAAATGTTTTAGAATAACATTAAACATGAGGTACCTAACTATAACATTAGTGTTGCACTGAAGACAGATTATAAAGAGAACTATCTCTATCAAAATCCAAAGATAACTAGCTCAGATAGAGCACTCTAAAGTTAGTTGGGATGAATGCCACTGCCTGTGTCTCTATGCCTTCCTTTCATCATTTTTAAGACGTGGCATACATGCAATTATAAAAGCAAAGGATTTTAGAGATCTGCACCAGAAAACAAATACAATACAAATTACTAAGTATTGTGATTAATTATGAAACATGGTTTCCTCATAGCATGTATTACTTCTTTCTTCATTTTCTGTCATCCCCACAAACTCAACTTCTATTATGCCGTGTTTTTTCTAGCTTTAAAACAAAGATGTTTTTAATTTTATTCCCTATCACACAGAGCAATTCTATCATTTATGGCTATGGCCCTTAATTAAAAATCTTTACTTATGTAAAAAGACTCACTAAATTCAGTAAGGCTAGTCTTTCATATCTGTAAAGTATAAAATACTTCTGTACTTGCGTTTGTACAGGTAAATTTTTCATCTCCTTTTTGATAACTTTATGAAGAAAAGGTTTATTTTCTTACTCGTGGCTTGGAGATTAAGAAATCTGTGGAACATATTATAGTTCCAAGTGATTTTTCTGCTCATGTATTGTAACTGACAAAACACAAATTTGTGTATGGAAAATGATTAAATTAATATATAAAGTGTTAAAAGGCAAGACAGGTTTTAAAAGTCTGTGGTAGAATAAGACATTAACCTTTATATGCCTTAAAAATGCTCTCTAGAATTTTGCTGGTTAACCTCATCTGCATCTAAGATAATAATAAATTTTTAAAAAATGAGCATTACTTCAACAGAAATTAGTATATCATGTAACAATAAAAGGAAATAAATACCCCACTGATTGCCTCCTGCCTTTTGGTGTTTAGTTATTGCATTCTGTCTCTGCATTCAGCAGGGCATAATGGAAGGGTTTATTTCTTATGTGATTAAAGTCACAGCTGTTCCTACTTATTGGATTGCTTTAACCCACAAAGTGTATGAAAGGGTTGATTCTCCATTTTATAATGTAGTTTTAAAGTTCCTCACAGTAATGCCGAAAGAAAAAATATCACTCTTAATGAAGTCCCTCAACAGTGCCTTCATTACATTCACATGATGATGATCATGCAAGGAAAGATTTGCATTCATCCCTGGAGTAACCCCACTGTGTGGATGCTTTTTTCCCCACAACACTTTAGGACTATATTTTGTAATTCTATAGCAAACATAGCTTTACTGTTTTAATCTAAGTGAAGATTTTTCTCCGTAATGTGGCATATTTATTTAAGCTAGGGTAAAGTACAATAACCTACTTTAATAACACGGGAAGGTAACAGATGCCAAACAATGTGTTATAGAGTGTAGCAAATAACTTAAGAGATTATTACTTCTTGGCTAAAACTAGTCCTGGCAACCAAGCTGGAGCAGCCAGGACAGGTGCTGGGAAAGCATAACATGCAAGATCATTTGTTACCAAAGGTTGCAGGGCATCTGCAGGTCTGATCAGGAAAGACTTCTTTAGCTAAATACTAACATTCACAGCATATACTGCCTGCAGGCATTATGTCACTCTCTCAAAACTCTGCATAATGGCAGAAGGCAATCCACAAGCAAAGCCTACAGTCATCATACTATTGCCTCGGAGTGAATGGGATGGGTGATTTAATTGGAGCGCGGTAACAGATTATCTGAGGGGAAAGCCATCTTTCTGTACAACCTACTCATTTTATTACTTGTTTTCTCCATGACAACCCTTCAGCCGTTTACATTTTCCTTTGAATTTTAAGACAACAAATCTGATGTCTACAGTTGTGATTGACTTCTCATGCATCCAAAATGCCTAAAAAGCTTCTTTTAAAAATGAGCACGCACACTCAGGACATGCTGTCAGTCTTTCTGTTGTCACCATCCATTCTTAGCCTACTCCATATAAAGAACAATCATTGTGAAAAAGACTTGGAGCATTCTAGCTGTTCCTAGAAGAACTCTTGAAAACCATGGCATAATTTAACATGCATGCTGGGGAGACAATTGGCCCTATTTCTGGTCCATGCTCACTGCAGAGAAGAAATGGCTTATAACTTCCTAGTCCTGGGCAAATAGCAGTTTGAACTAAAAAAAAAAATAATCCTTTGATAGAGATCAGAAGTCATTCCTAAGGAATTGTTCCAGGAAGCCATATTTGCTATGTGAAAGCTCACAAACAAATGGAGGTGATGAGTAATATCCTGCTTATATATACTTAGTGCTACATGCTATTGGGATAGATTGTACCTTATGAAGAGTACTTTAGTTGCAGTGGAGTCCTCAGGACTATCAGTGCAGTCCAGTAAATATAATCTTTGCCTTTACTAGTACAAGGATGTAAGCTTTATATTGATGTGGCATTACAGAATGTCAGGACTCCTCTGGCTTCGGCTTGATCTGAGCTGATTTTTGATTATTGTAAAAATTTCCTGGTGATCAAGTGACTATTGCACAACACGTTGCAGCTGAAACCCTGGGAATGTGATATATGGTGAAAGTCTCACACATAAAACTGGTCACTGTGCAAAAACCAAAGGACTCTGGGAGACAGCTGGGAGAGGCTGTTGAACAGCTTCTGAACTTCATCTAGGAGTGCCTGAGAAGGAGTGAGAGTGTGATAAGAAAAAACGTGAAAATAAATTCAAGCCAATGCCACCACTAAGAAGGAAGAAACAAACCCCTCTCCAACCTTGTGAACATCATATTCTTCTCAGGGAAGACCTCAAAGTGCTGTAAATTTGTCATTACCCACAGTGTCATCCTGCTTGAGGTAGACCGGACGCTAGCTTTAGGATCCAGAGAGACACTGAAAGGTAAAGCATAATACAGAAAAAAGGGTAATCACTATGAACAATTATTTTGTATAACAATTTATGAATAAGGCTCTTCCTGTATGAATTAAGCAATTTGGAATATTATACTGCTTAAACACCAAGTAGGCTAACAAAAATTAAGTCCATCTAAGTTGAACTTTCCCTTTGACCTGTAGCAAGATTTTGAGTATAGCTTTATATCCAGACTAACTTTTAGAAAGGTGTTGTCTGGTGTTATTGAAAAATTGGCTGTGGCAAAAATAGTATTTAGGGTTTTTTCCACAATCAGTAAGACCAGGATTCAGTCTGTTTACTTTTCTCTTCAAAATACCTGGAAAATGTACAATGCTAAGGAACCTCTCAGAGCAAAAGGAAAGTGCAGTGGTTATACAGTTACCAAAAAAAAATGACACTATGCATTTTTGGAGCAATACAGAAAGTTGCATATGATAATATTCAAAATAAAACACTAAAATCAACAGTAATTTTAAAATGTTTAGAGAGAGATGTCAAGGTATTAAAGGTAGTTAGGTACTAAATTGGGGATAAATTGGTAGTGCATTTAAGAACAGTTTTCTACATTTAAGCTTTTGAATTAATTTTCAACAGAAACAATTTCTCACACTTAAAGTTTCTTAATCAAATCAAATCAACACACTAGTACTTTTTTCTAGAAAATATTAATTTATTTGACCAGCCTGTTTTTTTTTTCCAAAAAATAAATATTACAGAATGAAAGCAAGTATTGCTAAATATGAAAAAAAAATAAAAAACTTTTAACAGTTATTTCCAGAAATAACTCTTAAAAGAGTTACTGAAATGAGAAGTTCCCTACCTAAAAAAAGAACAATTTACTTATTTCCAAAACAGCTTCTGTCATTGTTCCCATTTGTTCTGATCTGTCAGATTACTCTGGAGGACTGCCTTAGTGAGGCAAATACCTGCTTGGGAATTGCCCGGAATACACCAGTTTATGAGCCATCCTCAGGCACAACACCTATATTACAAGGAAGGGTCTGGATTTCTGGGCAATAAGCCTTTTCTGTTTCTTCCCTGGAGAGAGTTTAACTGCCTGTTAAGAAGGGAAAGGTGGGTAGAAGAGTAAGTAGTGCTACAGGTAGTAGTCAGGTAGCTTTCTTCTTTTTCCCCCCCTTGCAACCTCTAGGCAAATGTTGGTTTGCTAATCGCAAATTGTGGGTGCCTGAAAAGAAATAGTTCTGGCTTATAAAAAAAGTGTTGTATGGAAGAAAATTTAACAACCCACTTCTATTAAGCTTCTGCCCAGATGTGCATCTCTATGCATCAACTAACACTTCAGTTCTGGGCAGCACTGCCTGTTCACAAATTCTACTCTTGGTTATTTTGGCCTGGGATATTGCGAGGTATAGACAGGAAGAGCAATTGTGGTAAACTGGATTACTGTACAAGTGACTGATAGGCAGACCTAAGTCACTTTGCAACTCTATACCCAGTGTTCACTTCTCATTAGGTAATATCAACACTGAATAGGTAAGAAGCGGAGTATCTTGCTTATATCAGAGACTTTTAAGAAAGATGTTGTGAAGGACAGCATGTGGGAAGTAATGCATGGTGCTAAATCAGGGTGATGGGAATATCTGTTAGGACAATTCCAAATAAAGATATTCTCCGATGCAGTCATTCAGGTGTAGTAGGGGAGTCTGTAAGGACTTCTAGATTTTGGGTTTCCTGCGTGGTCTATAAACTAGTTTTCTCCCACAACGCTCCCAGTAATATACCAAAGGCAAAATAATAAGGAAATTTGTTCTCAAGTATGCTGCAAGCAACACTCCTCTTGGACAATTTTGAAGACTAGTGTTGACTAGGTAAGGACTTAAGCTTCCTTTATATTCAGAGAGCGTGTTTTCAAGGACAAATAACCCTAAAGTAAAGTGCAAGAAAATTAAGTCAAGTGCACCAGAACGCAGGGAAAGTCTATGGGAACTAACTCCTGCTGCTTTTTAATATCATATTATAATATTATTGCTATTACTGTGATGTTTATGAAGAGGTAACATCGGGGATCTACCACATTTGCTTAACCACCAGCTAATTTGATCACTTGTAGTTTCTGTAAGCGGTTATGTAACTTATGATTTCATTGTTTCTGCTATACGAAAAACATGAAAAGGACTCAAGTAACAAAGTATTTTCTATTACTATGCACAGCTTAATTCATTTTAATTTAGGCAAAGATGATGTAAAGTTCATTCAGAATACTGCTTTTTTAAATTTAATAGGTTTTTGCTCCTACTTAGCACTGTGACATAGAAATGTTCAGGATAAAAGGCAGAAAAGTATGCAGCTCATAGCCCTTTGGGGGTTTTAGGTTAATTTTGTGGAGTTAGTTAGATCCTATGCAATTACTTTAAAAGATTTTATTTATCTGTGTATATGTATAATATATATATTTTTTTAAAATATTTCTTATATGCCATTTATATGCATTCTCATAAAAGTGATACCCAGAAAGCCATAAAGCTGTGTCATATATTTTGTAGCTTTCATATTCTTTGGGAGCAAACAGCTACAGAAGTGCCATGGCAACAGAGAAAATGCCTTTTATTTCATAGGAATGGATATCCAGCTCCTGAGATGCTTTCCTAGACCATGTCTGAAATGCCATTTGCCTTCAGTCTGTCTTGGTATCTCTTTGCACCCAGTTCCGGTGTACAATTTTTAACAATTACCATTTTAACTGGAAATAAGACATTTTCAGCAAGAAAGCAGTAACAAGCAAACAAAGAACTTTTAATTAATCATAAGAAAGTTTCAATAAAAATTATGTTTTAAATATTGATTGGAAGGAAGTACTTGTATTTTGGAGGTCTAGTTCTTCTTTCTTAGTGTCTTTTACAATTTTATACAGCTGCTGAAGCACTATCCATAAGGCAGCTCATTAACCACTTTAAGTTGTAGAACTCCATACCTATCTTCAATTTGGACAGTATATACTAGATTATAGTGGGATGAGGGGCTTGAAGCACATTCCAGATAGCCAAGTGCTGTAAATTAGTGTAGGGAATATGCTGCAACCTATGTATTAGTGAACCACCTTCATATAAGGTTTACCCTTGGCTTTCTTCCTCCTCTCCCCTATGGATTTCTCTCCATTTGACACTTTGAAAGGCATGCATGCATATAGAAAAAAATGTTGTACCCCCCCAAACTGCTCCCTAAGCAATGTTAATGACTCCTCTTCATTCTACATCCACAGAAAAAGAATTAGCACCTGCTGAAGGTGAACAGAAGAACACAAGAACAGAGGAATTCATATGTTACTTTATTGAATGTATTCTCCTTGAAAAGCACTATAAGAAAAAGGTGTTTTATACTGCAAGGAGAGAGTTTTACTTTGCTTTCATTATGGATCCCTAGGTTCTGTAGGGTTAATAATCTGCATCCTTACACTGAAAGTGAGTATGAACATCTCAGAGAGACGTAGCATTACCCTTCCCTCTCTTCCTTTTCATTACGAGAAAGGAAGATAGACGCTTAAATTACTTTTCACCCAGTCCACAAAAAGACTAAATTCGGAGATGAAATAGAACTGAGAAAGTTGATTGAAAGAGTTTCATATTAATTATCAGAAAAGCAGATGGCTGCAAAAAGCCTCCTAAAATCCAATGCACTTCAGCTTTAATCCTTTCATGTCATCAGTTCTTGGCACACCAAATGAATGATTTAAAAAAGAAAGAAAATTAGAAGACAGAACTATGAGATGGGACAAGTGAAAAGAGGTGTGATACAACTCCAAACGGAGGTGAGAAAGTAGAAAAAAGTAGAAAACTAGAAAGGCATTCAAGATATTTGTAGTAAAAGGATCAAAGGATAAGTACAAAGCATTGAGAAAAAGGCCAGAAATGCTGGTGGGTACTAGGAAAAAAGCAGGGGGAGAGGACCAACAACTTAATGAAGAAGTAAAATCTTTAATGTTGCAACTTGAGTCAGAGTGAGAGGACAGGGGAGAGAAGAGTAGACAGAGATATGAAATCTTAAATAAAAAATAAATAAAAAATCAAGTAAGCCATCATATAAAAAGGAAATTAATAGACTTTAAATGGAAAAAAAAAAAGAAAAGGAAGTAAAGGTAAAAACATAATGAAAATGACTGATATAATTGGTAGTTGCTCATAGCATGTATCATTGTTACTGATAATTAACAGGAAGAAATTGTCTGTGTGTTGCATGCACCTGCATTGAGTATAGGTGGAAAAGTTTTGGTCACTGTGAGGAGAGGCCAGCTATGTCCTGTACTGAACACCGCCAGTTTTAGCCGTCTCCAGTGGACCTATGGCAGGACACAGCTGAGACCATCTACAATGTTAGTGTCACCTCTGGGAAAACATATCTAAGAAATGGTGAATTGCCGCACAGAAGAGTGAGGAAAAAAAGAAGAGCTATAAACAAACCAAGGTCAAGGGAGAAGGAGGGGGATGAGGTGCTCCAGGTGCCAGAGAAGAAATTCCCTTGCAGCCCATGAAGAAGACCATGGTGAAGTACGTTGCTCCCCTGCAGCCCAAGGAGGTCCATGGTGGAGCAAATACCCACACTCATTCCTTCAAGGACTCTGTGCTGGAGCAGGTGGACATTCCCTAAAGGGAGCCTGAGGAGAGTCCACGTTGGAGCAGGATTATCCTGAAAGGCTGCAGTGCATGGGGAGGACCCACACTGGAGCATGGAAAAAGTCTGAGGAGGAAGGAGTAGCAGAGAACTGCTTGCAACCCCCCATTCCCCATCTCCCTGTACTGCAGGGTAAATGAAGTTGAGCCCTATACACTGAGCAGGGTGGAGGGGGTGGTGGGGTGGTGCTGGGGGCAGGGGAAAGAAGATGACCCTGGGAAAAAAAGAGGTAGGTGAAAGGAAAGTGTTTTAGTTTTTGTTTCTTACTCCCAAATCTATTTTAATTAGCAAGAAATTAAATTAGTTTTCTCCACGTCAAATTTGTTTTGCCCATGTCATGGTATAACCCCAGCCGGCAGTTAGAGCCACACAGCCGCTTGTCCAGTTCTCCCCCTTCCCCGAGAAGGTCAGGGAGAAGAGGGAGAAAAGGAGAGGAAAGGGAAAGGGAAGAAACCTCGTGGGTTGACATAAAGGCAGTTTAATAGAAAAATAAAAGAAAATGAAAAATAACAACAACAACAAAACAACAATAATAATGACAATAATAATAATAATGGTAAAAAAATATACAAGACACAAGTCGCTCTCATCATCCAGTAAATTGGTGAATTGGCACCTTTCTGAGCAGTGATCCTGAGTATCCCCCTCCTTCCGGCTAACCCCATTTGTATGTTGAGCACGACTTCTATGGTACAGGATATTCCATTGGGCATTCTGTCATTCTATCTATGCTCCTTATCAGCTTCTATGGGAAGTCGAAAAAAGTCTTTGAAAAATATAAATACCACCTGGCAACAATGAAAACAATATGACATTATTGACATTCTTTTCATACCAAATTTGAGCAACGAGGTCTAGTGGGAGGTGTCCCTGCCCGTGGCAGGGATTTGAAACTAGATGATCTTTAAGGTCCCTTCCAACGTAAACCATTCTATAATTCTATTATTCAAATCTGAAACACAGCAACCATTAGAAAAAAACAACCAACCAACCAACCAACCAAACAAACAAACAAACAAAATCCTCTATTCCAGAAGAAACCAGGACAGCCTATGATGACAATTGCTAAGACATCTCCCTGACTTTTCTCAACCCACAAGCTTTTTTAGCTTATTTTGTCACCCTGTCCTGCTGAAGAGGAGGAATGAGAGAGCAGCTGGGTTGGTGTCAGGCAACTGGCCAAGGTCAACCCACCTCAGCACTGTATGTACCACAATGACTACCTGTATATTTCTACCCTTCTTATGTGTGTGTGCCTGCTTGATCTCATTCTGGGTGGATAAATGCATGTACTAGACATTAAGAAAGCATTCAGATGTATTTCTCATCTGCTTTATATTATACACAGTAAACCAAACCTTTGTTTACATTTACATGGCACAAGAAAAACATATCCCCTGACTTCACATTTACTCATCTCCCACACCTGAAGGCAAATTTGTTCCTATTTTAAGAATAACATTTAAAGCTTGCTGCACAATTAATGCATAACAACAGATTTGGAGAAGTAAGATGAAATCTTAAGCCTGATTCTCTACTGCTTTGTCCATAATGGGATAAAATGCACCACAGCAAAGATCACTGGGAAAATGAAAAGTAACCAAATGCAGCTTCCCATCTTTAGCTGCAGGCTGTGTTTCTCAATTAGATACCATATGATTCTAAGTGATAACATTATTAACACACCACTAAATTAAAAAAAATATGTTTATGTTGGTCATCTTAAATGAGAGCAAAAAATTTCTTACCCATTGGGGGAAGAAAGACTGTCTTTTCTTCAAATGTGTTCAGCATGCCTAGTCTAATCCCTGACTGGGGACTCTACACATTACTACAATTCAAGTATTGAATCATAATAATTATGTTAGAGAATTAAAAAACAGTATTGGGACTAATTTTGTATCCTTCCACTTGAAAATCTAGGCTCCCTTAGTTATCTTCAGTCAAGCCATACAAGACTCTGAGGGAGCGATAAAAGGAACTAAAAATAACCTTACATAGCTTTTCTAGGCATAAAAATGTCATACTTGCACCTCAGAATCTTCCTGGGACAGAATTAAATTCTGTGTATGTCCCACTTGGACACTGAAAAATTTCTTTTCTACAACCTTCTTTCTAGAATTAGGTTTTATGGACAATTAAGAATAAATGCACATAAACTGCTTGAAACTTTGTGTAGACTCAGAAATAATGTGGCAGTCTGAACAGGTGTCAGTTATGGGTGCACGAGTGTAATGAGTCATAAGGTGGCTAAGTGGCAAATTTGAGGTTCTTCAGTAGCAGTGTGTAAGTAGATATGTTTAATATAAGACTTCAGACCTTAACTGTGTTGACTTTATTCATCATAATTAAACTGATTTTACATGAAAAGAGAGGATGCTTTTGTGTTAAGCTATGATAACCTCAATGTAAAACCTCTCAAAGTTTAAATAGAACAACAATATGATTTATGTTTCCTAAAGATAAACTTTTGCTCTCTCCACAAGGGCTAACTGAGCGCTACTGTCACATTCTAGTTTTCCGTTACTGGAAGTCCTTTGAAATAGTGGAATTATGACACCCAGAAAGGTTAATGATCACAAAAATTAACCCCTCAGTGGAGCACAGATGCTGAAATTTCCAATATTACTATGCCCTCAAAATATAATATAAGGAACCACTACAAAATCAACGTATTAATTTTCAAAGGTAAATTATGTTCTAATACTAGTTATTTATCAATACTAATAACAATTGTCATAATCATGAAAAAGTAGTCCAGAACCATACAATTAGAAAAGCAGAAAAAGAAAGACAGGACAGAAAAAAGGCATACAAAAGACTTTGAAGGACAGTCTAATGCTCTAAACGCAAAACAAAAAAAATGCTTCACACATTTATGCACTGTGGCAATTTTATAAACATATCAGTTTTCCTTCTTATTGCATTTTGTACCTCTCAAAATGAATTGATATTCTTCAATTGTGCTTCATTTCCGTTTTGAAAGAGACAAAGAATTTCCTGCATGAAAATACTCCAGAAAGATTTCCAGGGTTAGCTTTATGATAAAGACATTTTCAAATCAAACACAATTATTGTAATATGTTCCACATTAGATTGTGGTACTCTTGTATCTAGATTTGCATCAAATTAGTTGTATTGAACAGTTTTATTCTGCTGGTTAAAAATTAATCATTATTATTGTGTTGAGTTTTATGATCCCATAAATAGTGCACAAAGTACTACAAGTCAGCCTGTTTATTCAGGCTGAATAGAAAATGGATACTGCATGCAGTCTTGCTAGATTCTCCCCCTACCAAGCTTCATAGACGTACTTAGAAAGATTCTTTACAACGTGTGAAAATGTTGAGATGGAAGAGGTGGTTTTATCATCTCCTTCAAAAAAAGCCTTGCTAAAACCAAAATCTGCTATTTTACATGTAGGCTAGTCCATATTCATAGAAATGTTTTAGTGGGTTATTTACATACAGAGTACTACATTTCCTCATTGGTTTCCAATTCCCTTGAAGTTCAGTGTCTTTCGGGGTGGTTTTTTTTGGTAGAATTTTTTTCTAAAGAAAAATCTTAGTAATTCTAAAAGAAAATGAAAGCATGCAACCTCCTTGAGGAAGAATATTTGAGTGAGCTTTTTTTTTTATTTTATTTCTTATCACATATAGTTTTTACATTTGAAGCTATAGAACTCTGAGACTTTCTTAAAGCATTCAGTCTTTTATTTGCAGATCCTGTCAGTTAGGCAGAGCTGAAAAATGCAAGGCCTGTTTTTTTATGTCCTTATGACTCATATGGTCATTCCCACCTGTAAAAAGGGAATACAATGTTAGCTTCTGCAGAACAGGTATAATTCTTTTTTTTCAGTCATTTATATCAGGACAGTATGTTGTATCCACTTTGAAATCTTTTGCCACAGTCATAATGAACACACAGCCTGCAGTCAAACCTGTAACGTTTAAAAAACTGGTAGGTCCAGGACTTCCACTGAATCCATTAATATACCTTTGCTGTTTGGGTCAGGTACTGACTTGCAGAGATTGTGTCTAGGAGAAGGTGGAAGGAGGTGAGAAAGCAGAAACAAAACTTTCATACATATATGTGTATGCATGTATATGTATGAATTTAAGAATGTTACTTCCACAGACACCCTCCTATATATGCAGTTTTCCACCACTGCCAAGTACCTGCATCTTAAGACCTAATCAGCTGGAACATATATTTAGTGTTAGTCAATTTACAGGAATACCGTGGAGATCAATTTATCACAAATTGTTCATTGATTTCCATAATTGACATGCATTCTCCAAATCATGCAAATGGGAATTATGTTACCAGTGGCTTTAGTAGTTTGAACTACTTTCTATAAAAGAAAACAGTATAAATAAATTAGTGCTAACACTATTTAAAACTTGTATTACTATAGCTCTTTTGCTTGACATTGATAATATAGCATGAGTCATTATGAGTATCTGAAAACAGTGCATGCCTTAGTGATCTAGAGGTAAGAATATACTACAGTTAAAAAAGCCTTGACTCATTTGATCACAAATAAGCACATTTAAAGTTCTGTCATATTTTAAGGTGTTTTCTTGGCTTTTAGCTGCTAGTCCATGAGTCACAACTGGTTTTGTTTTACCTATCAGCTGCTTACACTGAAAATCTTGTGGGCAAACAGAAAAAAAATAATCCTAGAATGTATTTTTTGTACGATTGAAATCTTGACGTTTCATCCAAACAGTTATTATTCAAATCCAATTCTTAAAGAACAAATAAAAAAAAAAAACCTGAAGAAATTACTATTAGTATACGGAAAATATTTAATAATAGACAACAGTTCTTTGTTCTCTTGATTGTCCCTGAAATGCGTTTTGTTTAATTCTAGGTATGAGATTATTTAACTGTGAGCTGTTTAAAGGCGTGATGCCTCCAATGCTAGCCTGGGCCTCTGGCATTATCATCTCTTGCCTCTATACGGCATTCTGTGTTCCTGTCTTTCAAGGCTTCTGCTGTCATAAAAGACCTGTATTTCTCTGTACTACATTACCACATTAGAGTTATAAGTGTCTCATTCTGCACATAATAGTTACTTGTTTCTCCTGTTAAATACAAAACTATGGTTCTGCCATACAAACATAATCAAAAATAAAACAGTTTAGCCATAGCTAAAAACTGTGTTACAGATGAATCATGTAAAAATGAGTTCTAGGTATTTATAAAAGGTTCATGCAAAGAAGGTCTGACAAGCCTCATCCCTGAGGCCTTGCAAAAGCAGTAGAAAGACTGTTACTAAAAATGACAATATTATATTACTTGACCACATGGCTCCACAGCCTTAAATGAAGTCCTCTCAGTTTAGGGGGTTCAGTGGTGTTCTCAGGATCTGGTTACTATAACGCGCCCATGCACAGGGGAATACTTGGTTTCAGCTAGTTAACTATCTCCTCATTACTTCAAGAACTGAGCAGTTTTTAACATGCTCTGTGGTAGGTGCGTATGGCACAGTTCAACTGTTTTGAATAGGAATTTAGGGTCATTTGAGATATCCTGGATTATGTACCTTGTTGTCTACCACCAGTGAAGAGGAGTGTGGTGGGTGAACCTTGGTTGGCCACCAGGTGCTCACCAAGTCACACTATCACTCCACCTCCTCAACAGGACAGAGGAGAAAATACAACAAAAAGCTCATGGGTCAAGATAGAGACAGGGAGATCATTCATCAATTACTGTCACAGGCAAAACAGATGCTACTTGGGGAAGATTAATTTATTGCCACTTAATAGCATATTAGGATAATAAGAAAATAAGAACAAACCTAAAAAGCCAGCTTTCCCCTACCCCTCCCTTCTTCCCAGGATCAACTTCACTCTTGATTCTTCTACCTCCTCCACCTTGAGCAGTGCAGGGAGATGAGGAATGGGGGTTACGGTCAGATGACCCCATGTTGTCTCTGCCACTCCTTCTTCCTCATGCTTTTCCCCTGCTTCAGCGTGGGGTCCCACCCATAAGATAGAGCCCCTGTCCCACATGGGGCCGCAGGGGTCCCATGCATCCCACAGGGGCCACAGTTCCTGCCAGAAAATCTGTTGCTGCATGGGCTCCTCTCCATGGGCCACATTTACTGTCAGGAGACTGCTTTGGCATGGGCGCTTCATGAGCTGCAGCTTCCTTCAGGGCACATCCACCTGCTCTGGTGTGGGGTCCTCCACGAGCTGCATGTGGCTATCTGTTCCACCATGGACCTCCATAGGCTGCAGGAGAACAACCTGCATCACCACAGGTTTCACCACAGGCTGCAGGGGAATCCCTGCTACTATGCCTGGAGCACCTCCTCTCCCTCCTTCTTTGCTGACTTTGTATTTGCAGGGCCCTTTCTCTCACATTTTCTCACTCCTCTCCCCCAGCTGCTGTTGCGCAGTGTTTTTTACCTCTGCTTAAATATGTTATCACAAAGGCACTACCAGTGTCACTGATAGGCTCAGCTTTGGCCAGCAGCAGGTCCCTCTTGCAGCCAGCTGGAACTGGCTCTATCAGACATGGAGGGCAGCTTCTCACAGAAGCCACCCCTGCAGCCTTTCCACTATCAAAACCTTGCCACATAAGCTGAATACAAGGAGCAAAGGTTTCCATGGAGCCTGCATCATATCTGCCACAGACAAGGAGATGTCTCAGATACACTAGGTCATTTTAATTAGCACTTGACACTTATGTACAGCAATCAAACGAAGCCCATAGGCAACGTGGTTAATGAAAACTGTTCAGCTGACCAAGCTTATTTTATGGTGAGACAAAAAACTCAGGAAGCTCAGTTGGCTGTATTGATTAGAGGCTTGGTTTACTTGTGTTAACTTTGGAGGCTGGTGCCATTTTATGTGCTCTGGGGAAATACAAGACACCACATCATTTTGGCAGATATGCTAGAGGAACCCATAGAACCAAAGTCTTTGATAACCAGGAGTGGAGGCTAGTCCTGGAACAGCTGAATAATGTTCAAGCCTTAAAATCAGAAGAGATTTCTTCCTTTTTTTTTTTTTTTTTACTCCCCCTTGCCCCAAATACTTATATTAAATAATAAAAAGCTCATTAGAATTAAAAGAGGTTATACAACTCTTCCATTTTAGAAGAGTACTCTTACCACCAAGTTATAAAATCAGGGTTACATATGCTCACAAGCCAAGTTAATATTTAATTACTTTATGCATAGTGGAGCAGCTTTGGCAGAAGGAATTGAGAGGATACACCTCTCCTGAATAACCTTCAGACTAATAATTAGTTAATCTCAATGGAAATGTAGTCTCAGGTCCTTGAATTTAAGAACAAAGTGAGCCTATGTCTGTCATGACCTTCATGATAGCCATCATCACAAACCAATTGAATGAAAAGGTGATAAGAGTACCATCACTTTTTTTTTTTCTTCCCCCAGAAAAATAAAGAACAAGTTCAATATTTGACTCATGCTAGACAGCTGAAATTTTCCTAAGCATTACTAGCTTGCATGAGTGTGTTTTCTTCCCCACATTGAGCTTACTACTAATACAACAACAATACAATATATACAAAATATATAAAAAAAACAGGGTATGGATATATAGACTGCTCTTGAACAGCTTACTATGTTTGTTAGGAACCAGCAAGTTATATCAGTAATTAATGATGTATCTTTTAGAGACTTTTTCCCACTAGAAGATGTTTATTGTACACAATACAGGGGGAAAAAGATATTTTATATGTAATTTTCTTTGAGTCTCCAGACTTATTATCAGAAATTTATTCAGCATGTTACTTTGTTTGAAGACACTGGCAAAATACAAACTGATACTGATTTGTGAAACACCACATCAAGTCTTTTAAATCCTTTTTTATACATTAAATATAATTTTGTAACCTAATGTTCCTAATTCTTCAGTGTCTAACGTACTATGATTATTTGCATCTACAGAAAATGAATGTAAAGTGGAAGAAAGTATATACTATCTTCTTTTGCTAGTGTGTATACTTTTTAAAAGAATAAAAAACTACACAAGACAACAGAGGATTGCATTCCCTCTATCTGATTCTGTAATATCTCCCAAGAATTTGTATTAGAACTTGTAATAATGGATGAGAAGGATCGAGGAACATTAGTCAAGATTGTCAACATGCAAGGAATCACCAAGGCAAGGTATTATATCCATATTTCATTAAGATAAAAATAGTTCCTTTAGACTAAAACTTGTGAAGATTGATCACTGGCGGCAAACTATTTTATGAAAGAGATTTTCAAAGGTACAAACAATTTTATGCTACCAGTTCCCATTTACTTTCAATAAGAGTTGGATGCCTGGCTGGTCTTTGTGTCTTATAAAAGCTCTAAGTGGTGGTTGCATTTTTGCCCTGTACTACTCTCCAGTCTATTAAATAAAATGTAGTTGTCATTCTTATAATCAATCCAGGTAGTTTTGGGCAATTATTGACTAAGGTATTGCCATATATTTTTAAGATTGCTATAGGAGTATTCCATGTAAACAACAGACTCATCTAATGCCGATAAAGAACCTTTCAGTGACAAGAAATGTATGAAATTTCTATTTTAATCTAATCTGCTTTAATGTAATCTGGGACTTCTGAGAAAGGTTACTTTATGGCCATTTACTGACTTAATTTCCTATGCATGACTCAAAAGGAATGGTGAGCAAGCAATAAAGTCAAGATACAGAATGCTCCTTAGATACCCAGTGCAAAGAACAAAAAAAAACAACCATGAAAACCCATGACATGTGATACAGAAGAAACAAAAAGATGAAAGTACAAGTAAAAAATATCACATACTTGCATAGCTACATAGAAAATGTTACTAAGAAGCATAGCGTATACATTTTTGATCCCCAAGACCAGTAAGAAAATGCATAGGAAACAGCTTTTCTTCAGCACAATATTAATTTCCATTGATTATTCTGTGCCCATATATGAGAGTCAGACATTGCAAAAAGGAGAGCTGACAGTCACTGCTGACATATGCTTTGAGGCAACAGGTCAAAAGGGATGTAGACAAATAAAAAAAATCTTGAAAATTAGTCAGGTGATGTTAGACCCACAATATTAACATATTTATTTAATAGGAGTATTCTAGCCTTGATGGAAAAATATGTTATTTCCTTTTTTCCCCTTCTTAACTAAGAACAAGAGGAGGCTTTGTGAATGACACCACTATTTTTCCTAATCAGTCTTTTTCTTTTCTGAGCTGCTGCCTCACTCTTTAACACTATCCAGCAGGCAGCTTGCTTCAGGATAAAAAACCACATTCTGTTCAATCAAATTTATTGAATGCCTTTTAAGACTATGATAAGTTGTAAAGGATGGTGTGATGCAAAGGAGACCTGTGAAACACACAGGTACCCTAAAAGTATAAGCACAAAAGAAAAGAAGAACAAAAGCACCAAGTATATAAGCACAAATCACAGATGGTCAATTATTGGACCATGAAGGAACACAGCCTCTGGAGCTGGGTAAAACTGGTTTTAGCAATAAGAAAGAAAACACAGAACAAGTCTTCAACATAGATAAAATACAGTAAATGTGGATGTAGCAAGGAATTTCAAAACCGTGTAGAAAGAGCAAGTAAGCAGACCATGTTAACAAACAGAAATAACCTCAAGCAGACCTTGCATGAGGAGGAAGAAACCACCAATGTAAACAACACACTACTCTCAGAAAAGAACTTGGGATACTGAAGGCACTGCAACATCCTGCATTTTCTCTCTAAAGAATTAGAACACATAGGGCCAGAGCAGAGGTCAGAATAACAAGAACCAAAGAAAGGTGTAAATGCTAGAAAGTCTCTGTATTGCATTATTGGAAATTACATGTAATAACTAGATAATTGAGAGTTGAAGCATTAGCATCATTGTAACTGGACTAATAATTATTTGATTAGACTGCTAAGGTTTTAATTACACTGATGCTAGGTTCTTGGAGTTGAATATAAGGTGTTTCTTATTTCTTCATCTCACCTAAATTCCACGTGATCAAGTACCTCACACGTGAATATTTGCTGTTAAAATTTGTGAAGCAACATCTGGGATTTCATATAGAAAGAACTTTACGACCTTAAACACTTGGATAATGGAAATGAAATGAAAGTAGTGCAAAATGCAAGGTCCTAGGAACCTCTGTTGTAAGCCAGAAAAGTCAGCTAGAGACAACTGGAAAGCAAAGTCACCTTAAAGGACCATAGTAAGATGGGGAACCCTATACATGGTGCAACCATTAAAAAAGAAAATGCTAAGACAAATTACAGAGATACTTCCAGTAACAATAGAGAGTACTCAAGCCATTTCACAATTTACTGGTGAGAATAAGTTGAAATACGTTACACTCTCTGGTCATCTGTATACAATGAAAATAAACTGAAAGTGGAAGAGGGCTAGTAACTGAATCTATTTTATGAGAGAAGATAATACGCCTTTGATTTAGTTGAACAGAATAAAGACCGAAAAGTATATGATTATTGTTTATCAACATTCATGGGGTGAAACACATGCCGGGGAAAAGCCATTTATTCTTAAGAACAGTGGTGGCACAAGGAGAAACTGGTATAAAATGCATAAATTCAGATTTTAAATTAGGGCCTTCAGAGATACCAGGTCCTGGGAAAGTCTTTCAGTAAAGGCAACAAGGAAAAAGAAATACTGTTTCAATATGAAGTATGGAAAGTAGTGCTTGCTGTTGCAAGGAACTGACTTGATTACCAAAAATTTTCTCATTACCTATGGTTTTTTTTATAACACTACAAACTGTTGCATTTTGTCCTACGACTACATTCAGTAATTTTCTTAAATATTTTTACAACAAAGCAACTTTTAGATGCAAAAGAATCTGTGATACCTAGCTTGCAGATAGTAGGGTATGTATTATGCAGATTTGGCAATTCAAAATATTTCATACATATATGAAAAGCAACACCATATTTCTGCGTGATTTGACAATTTTTTTCTTATAAAACTAACAGAGAGCTGAATAAAGCCTCTTCTCTGTTTCCCACCTTATCACCTACCTATTAATACGATAATGGAATTGACTTGGCTTGTCAGAGAATCTTAAAACATTTACAGCAAAGCAGTCTATATAGTTTGCATTCTACTGGTATGCAAATGACATTCCAACGCCTCAATTAAACTTGTGTTCAAATCCCTATTAAGGCCACAGAAGAAGACCCTCACTGAAAAATAAAGATCTTTTGAGAAGTTTAAATTTGTAATATCTTTACATACATACATGCATAATTTTTTTCTCCTGACTCTAAAAGAATAATAGCATCTGTTACTATCACCACATTATGCAGCTACTTTAAATAATATTTAAGATATTAATCTATCCTAAGTGATGAATCACTGTTTTCCAGAGAGCTTCAAAGAATAGAAGTATTAGAGCTAAGTCAAGAGGTAAGACATGTCTCTTAAATCCCATCAGAATTACAATCAGGTGTATAGGAATGGTACAGATTCAGTACCAGCAGGATCCTTTCCATTCACTTCACAATGATTTTAATTGTATTCAATACTAGCTTCTACTTTGCTATTGATAACGGTGCAAGATTTCTCTTCATTCTAACAGTTATCCCTTGAATGTGTCTTCATACATCTCAAATTACATGGAATATATTATGCCAAGGTCTATGAAATTTAAGTTATAACTGTGTTATAAAGATGAAATTAGTGTTTGTCCTAACTTTATAACAGCTGTGTACTTGTGTGTCTGTGCAAACCAATTTAGCCCAATTCCTTAGGTGGTCCCAAGCGGCTATGCAGGTAGTCTCTGCATAGATGAGGCCATGGGTGGGTGAGACAATGGACCACCTTCAGACAAGAGGATTGACTTATACCACTACAACTACCACCTTTACAAAAAAACACTTGGCTAATGTTACAGGAGCTCTTCAGGTGGGAATTTCAGACAGCCCTGGAGACTCCCCCAGGCATCTCCTTCTGTGCTTAGTCCAAGTGGTCACACCATTTCTATCCTTATATATGTTCACTAGCATGCTGAGTGGAGAATATAGTCATCCCAGGAACTCCCCAAGTCAGTTCTGATGTGGAATTTATTCAACTACATACAGGTAATTTTAAATAGCCAGTAGAAATTGTTTCTGCAGACAGATACAGGAGTGGTCATGTAGGACTGCTTTGGGTATGTGGATAAGATACCAGGTGTTTTGTACACTGTATAAAATAATAGAAATTGATCATGTGTACCCTGGAGTGGCCATGTAGGATCATGCACTAGCTTGATTATAAGGATTTGGCAAAAGTTTGGGGTCTATCGCCTGAATCATGCAAGAGAGACTCTGGTTACCATCCAGACAGCTACTGGTTGTCCTGTTCAAGATGTTTGATTCCCAATGAGAGCATTACTCTATGTAAAGTATTCCCTTTTTTTTTTCTTTTTTAACAAGGACTCTTTCCATGAGGCTTTGTACAACATTATAGACCATATAGAATGTATTGTGTCATTATATGTATGTGCATTTACACTCATTGATCTCCTTGTGTATATGGAATATCTATATAGATTTTTTAGTGAGATATAAAAAGTCTTTGGATAACTAGTGAAACAAAAGTTGAATTTGAATAGCACAAGAGATGTAGATTCAACAAGAAAAAAAAATACTTCAAAGTCTAAACAGACTAGTCAGAAATATGACTTTATGTTCACTGTTCTGCTGGAGGTGGGAGAAAATATGTGTATTTTGAGCAAAAAAAAACCACCCAACTTTGTTTTATTAGAAGTTTTATGGTTGTGCCACTGAATTTAGGATTTATCTAGCTAAAGCTGATTAAAAGAAGAAATTAAGACCTGAGAACATTTTTGTACATTTGAACCTGCTATTATTATGTACTTTGTCATATCCTGTATAAGTTTAATAATCATCAGTTGTAGAAATAATTTTATTTTTTTTAATGTAATGTGCAAATGCTCAATGTTGTCAGGTAGTGTTATATTTGTTGACTGTTTGTTGGGTCCTAAGCCTGCCCAGAGTTTTTAGAATTGCTTGTATGCTTTTTCGCTATGAATATCGCTGAGAGAACACATTTGCAGACATAATTATGGATCGATTTCTTTTTGTAGTGTATATTGTAGTTACAGATTAGCTCATTCAAATGTTCTTAGAGATAAATAGTAAGAATAAAACCTCTACATAGGATTTATTTTGTTTTCAAATTAATTTAGGTAAATACTTCTAATAGTATTTTCCCAGATTTAAACATTGCGTTCTGATACAAGTCATGCTTATCAATTTAATTTCAGTAATAATGTTGGCATAAGTAGATGCCCAAATATTGTCAGAATGAATGAACAAGTTTTGTGTGAGTTATGCTTAAGACTGGTGATAGAGTAAACAGAATTCAAAGAGTTTGCTCTTGCTGTCATTTTCAGCTACACTGGTACGTTGTCGGAAACTATGAAGCTTTTCTGAAATTCCAACCTTTTTTTCCAAGGTTATATTTTTTCTGGTGTTTTTAATTGGGAATTAATGATCTTAATTTTGATCACTGGAACAAGCTACATATTTTCTGTAATATAGAATGTTATGTCTCATGTTCAGTTTTTTATTTTTATGATTAACTACAGAGTCTGGAGCTCTAAGCTATAACAGTACAGCTTCCTGATAAGAATAAAGATTTATTTTATTTCCAGTTTGTAACAAAGCTTGAATATTCCAATTTGTGAAGTGATGCAAATCCAACACTACTTTAAAACATTTGAGAAGATTGTTGTTTTGTAGAAAATGTATTTGCATAAAGCTCTTATGAAAAATAAACGAAAGACTGATAGAATGACTCCTAATAAGAATGATTTGATGATAAATTAGAGCAAAAAGGATATGGACAACAATGCCTTGATCTAACAGTTACAGAAGGAGAATTTTAATGCCCATTCAAATACCATTCATTGGTGCTTAGAAGTCATAAGTGTCATACATTTTATGCTTTAAATTCTCTCAGAAATATTGGTTTCTTTACATGGTTGAGGGAGATATTTTCTTTCAAGAGGTTTAACCTGACTTTCCAAAGTCTTGATCCTCATGCTTTTCAAAAAACCTTTAAGTCCTCTGTCTCAGATGGCTATGCAATGCAAAATGTTGGGTCATGAATTAAATGAGCAAATTAATCCCATTAAGTGGACAAGTCCCGTGGATGTCACAGGAATATGTGTGTAGCTAACCACCAATATAATAGAATGTAATTGCATTAAAAAACAACATTCTCTTATATAAACGATTGATGCTGAACTTGTAGTCTGAGATAGATGCAGAGTCTGAGGTAGATGCAGCCTGGGAGTTCATTTCTTTCCACCTCTTTAGGACATTATTTTTAAGACATTATTTTTGTGTCTTATTGTTGGATAATGTGTGTTAATGCATGGCCTAAAAATATGTATTTGTACAGGCTGCATAACCGTGAAGATACAAAAAATTCCCAGCCTTTTTACATGCTGTTGTCTATTTCATATCTTTTTGAACACTACTATCGAGACATTTTTTTGTTCATTATAGCTCATATAAATATTTATATATACACGCACACACTCATTACTCATTACCCAAATAAGTGTTAGTCTAGGCTGTTTAATCCAACAGTCCTTTGGCTCTCTCTGGACCTCAGAGTGGGTTGCAGGTGCCCGAACAGAGATATCCAGAGATATTTTAGATACCCATGAGTATCCTGACAGCTCTTCAACTACCACACTACACAGATACAAATCTCCTGTTGTTTCTGTGCAGAGTAAATGACTTAGACTCCTAAGACATAGTAAATCGAACTAGACATGTATAAGCAGGCAACTGAATTGCTCTCTGAAAGTCAAAACACCTCTGTCCACTTGAAAATACCAGCTTCACATTTTAGTGATTCACATTTAATGAAACCCTCAAAGTGTAATTAATCCTGAGTTCTGAATTTACAGCATAGCGTTGATTCTTTATTTTTACCCCAAGAAAGTAAATAGAAGAGATAACGATACAAAATACAGTTTATGGATGATGCTTCAGTGCCTCTACATATCTACACAGCTGGTTGATTACCCACACTTTTCTGTAGTCCTGTTAGCCTCATGTAAAACAAGCCGTTCAATATCTAAAAGAATGGGGCTGCATGTACAAATCCACAGAGGCACCAGTGAAACATGTTTCTTTATCCAATGTGGTTATCCTGCACTTAAACCTTTAAATATTTAAATATATATTAATTTCAACCATACATCTGCTCTAGAGCATAAATCTTCCTCAAAACGTTATCACAGTTCTTCTAGTACACTTCCTTTTTTTAGCCAGTCAGTTCTGAAATTATCATTTACACCTCCATAACAATGCAAGTAAATACCAGCGTTCAGAAATACTTTGTGACTCCCAGAGTTAGGTTCTTCCCTAGCCATGTTTTATGCACGTTATGACGTAAGTGCACTTGAGTCCCTGCTCCCTTCCAAATCCCTTCTTTTCCTTCTTGCTCACACAGAAACCTATCCACATTGGCAAAGAAGTGTCAGCACACTGGAATAAATCCACCAGTCTGGACTTTCATGGAAGAAGGATTTCAGGGGTCACTGTGTCACATCTTTTCCTTCAGAGTTCAGATCTTTTATCTTTTCTTTTGTCTTTTTCTTTAATCTTTAATGATGATGAAGAGATGAGTTCACTACTTTAAGTTTCCTGTCTTGGGGCTGATTTCAAAATCAGTCCTGACCCAAGTGGTACCTCTAAAACCTGTTTCATGTTCACTGTACCAATAGTAAAAAGATGTTAGCACCTCAACTGGTCCTTTATTTCACAGCTTTCTATACCATAGCCAGAAGTGTCTAGAAGGTGGTGGATGGACAGTTAATGGCATACACGGTTTTCCTGGATAAAATGTGTATGGATAAGTCTGTATTGTGGAACAGAACAAGGCAGCCACCATGCACCAGACTGATTAGTGTCAAAATTATCACAGGCTTGTTTCCTGGAGTACCTAGCGTTACTATCCTCCACCCCTACACCAATATTGGGGTTAAACTGTCTTTATTTGTAAATTTACCTAGCATGACCCAAAGAAGAGCTGCTCTCTAGCCATATCTGAAAAATGATGAAAGATATAAACCCTTCCTTAACCCCTCAGTTTATATTAGCTGTAAGGATTTCTAATGGGTCTCTTTTTAGGGGCTGATGTTTTGTATGAGGTGAAAGTTTATGGTGGTAAAAGTCCACTACATAAACATTATTCATGACATTTTGTGGAATACCAGTATTTACATTTTTTGTAATTTGCAGACTTGAGCCAACTCAAGGATCATGACTGGCTGAAGAGGGTTTACATTTTAAAATAAAAAACCTGGATCCAAAATAAGCCCATCCTCAAATCGCAGTTACATTTAGATCTCTATACTTGAGCAGTAGCCTTTCATATATACTAGCTTCTCAGCTTTCCATTTCCTTTGGTATTTTCAAGGTCAGAGGGTAAGAGAAAAAGCACAGTTCTGTATGCAATTCTGAAATCTGAACACCACATACTGCTTTTGAAAAACAGATGATTTCTTTTGCAGGACATAACTGCTAAACCCTTCCCCTCCTCCGCGGCCCTCTGGCATTCCAGCTGAGATAATCAGTAGAAAGGGACTTGGCATCAAATGCAAATGTGAAACAGGATGGCGTGAAGCTGCTTACCAAGCTGTTAGAGGCAGAGAAAAAACAAAGATCTGTACCAGAGAAAAACTTTAATCCTATCTGCGATGATACAAAGGAAGAAAAAGGCAGATGTTAAGATGATAATTTTGGTGATCTGGAAATCTGGCAGTGAGTTCAGAAATGGTAAATTAAATTAAGTACAGGAGAATAAGCACATCTTTCAAAACAGAGCAGGGCAGAAACTCCAATAGAGAAAGCATCATTAGAATTTGGATACATTCACTCTGCAGGCATCTTTTCCTTTCTGCTGAGGTCTATCTTGCTTTAAATTATCCATTGTATCCATTCCTCACTTCTGTTAAAAGTCACCTGCAGCTCTGTAGAATTTGCAGTCTTGTGGAGATAATAGCAAGGAAAAAAATGAGCTGTTTGGACATGATGAAGGAAAAGAGAATAAGCTCCCCACGTATAGGGTAGAATTGTTCAGTTATACAATATATTAGTTAAAAATGAGTTCAAGAGAGAAATGCAAATGGTGGCCTACTGCTTCAGCACTGCAGAGTTTTGCCAGCTGAATGGTTTTTGAGTTGTTCTGCTTTGGACTTACAACAATAACTACCAGTGAAGCACAGCTGGTGTTCAGGAGGCAGAAGTGTAGTAGTCCACTTATGTGAAAGAAGTGATTGTATAGGCAAAACTATAAAAAAGAGACATCAATTAAAAAAAATTTAGAAGTCATCAGTAGAGGGGAAAAAAGTAGTTACAAACGTATCTTTTTTCCTAGATCGTAGTGAGGTACGTATTTGGAATATGAAGGTACTGAAAGAAAACAGTACATTATGTTACACAGGATTTAAGTTACTTCATAATAAAAATTTTCAGATTGATTTGAATTAGAGTTTCAGTTTGAGTTTTCTTTCTTTGGAGAAATAGCTCAGCAATACCGAGCCAGTATCTGATGTAAATTACTTTGATGTATATCCTGACCAAACTAGTTTTGAATCTATTAGAAATCTATTACCTATCATAGTTATTATTTTTTCTAAAAACATAATTTAGATGGTATATATTTTTCCTTTAAAAAAAAAAACTATGAAATTGGATTTTGGATTATATAAACAAAAAAGCACGTCTGAATACTGCTGCAAATTTGATCACTTCTCTTTGACCGCAGAAAGTGTGCAGGCATATGTCAGGTAACAGCTTTATTTTTTTTAGAATAAACTAACAAATCTTTTTACAACACATTTTGAATTTTATCATGAAGCCATGCTTATGCATGCAGAAATTACTATATTGCCAACTGTTAATTTTCAGAAGTTGCGGGAAAAACCCTGGGGTTACAGGATCAGTTAAAACATTGGTAACTTAAATTATAAATGCATATATATATGCATAAGTGTATATATGTGTGTGTATGTGCGTTTGTTTCTTTTCTTGGTCAGAGACCATTTTATTGCTATTATACTGAGTCTTAGTATGTTTGTCTTGGAAACGTGTTTTATTAAAAAGACTCTGTAATTCAGGGACTTAAGAAAAATATCACATACCCCTAGATTTATTATTTAATTTTGGTATAAACCATATTTATATTTTTATGGCATAAAGGAATAGATTTATAATGGTATATTTTTAGCTTATTTCCGAGTAAAACCTACAGATAAATCATTACATTTATATTTTAAAATATAAATAAATATGTTAAATAAAATTGAGATAAATATAGAGACATGTCAGTCTCAGAGCAGAAACTGAAAAAACTAACTTAGCTCTGTGGGATACGTTAGTGTTGTCACTGACTTTTATTTTCTTTGAAATTCCAGAAGAATGACAGCATATCCAAGTTAAACCTACATATTTCCATGAAAAGATTGAGGGCTTTAAGGATCCCTAAAATGTAATTGTAAGCACATTAACATACTCAGTGCTCCCACTACAAGTTAGTGGAAGGATTCAGAAAATAACTTTATACTTATTTCAGTGTTTTTGTTTAATTTTCAGAGCATTCTGAAATATAAGAAAAACAACTTGCCAAGCATCCCTCATCAGCACACTTCGACATGTTTTGAATTCCACTAAATTAACTTCTAACCTTCCACCATGTAAAATTAAATTCAAGCAAAAGTAAAGGTCAATTCAGAATCTCCAAACACAATGAAAAAGGAAAAGTCATGAAAGGGAAGGCTGGTCTCGGTGGCTTGGATTCTTATAACGAAAGGCTCTGCAGATTTTATTGCACTAAGTGCAGCAGATAAAATATTTGCCTGTCCCTCCACTTCTTTATTTCCTATGGGAATAAGAGAGCAAAATTTATTTCTGGGAAATAGATTACTATTAACAATACTAAGGATGATTGATCCAGAAAACACAAACATACAGGTGGAATGGTCTTCATTACCTGAATCACAATTACCTACAGAATTCTGTAAATTCACATATTTGATTGCTGATAAACTATGGATTGTGAAGTTAGAATATTACAGTACTCCTAAATAATTAGGAAAAGGAGAAGAAAAACAGACTATGATCTAATATTAAAAGGCCTTTATCTGACAATACCAGCATCAGGAGTTCTCACGTGCTCAGGTCCTAGTCGGTCACTCTAGCTCCTTCTCCGAACAAAAAGTTCACTATTTCTCTTTAATGGAGTCATTGAGCACTGTCCCAATTTCCGTTTTGTCAACACAATGTAAAGAAGGTGCTGCATTTTACAGGGGGAGGCTGGGTTACTGGAGACAACACAGAGTATGGCAAATCTGAATCCTGTGTTCCCTTCCTTGCCTTTCTTGGCCTTTTAGGGATGTCATAATATTTTCGCTTTAGAAAATATGTATTCTTGATAACTATTAGCATACTCCCATGACTAGCCCCATTGAAGTCACTTATATTGATTACAGAAGTAAAGATAAGGACTTTTGACCTTGGGATTATAAAATGCATGAAAGGGTATAACAGCTTTTAGTTATTTATATCTGAGTTTCACCATAATAGTGCTAGAGCCTTTGTATCACTATCAGAATATTTATAAGAAATTTAAAATATAGTAATTAGATAAGAAGCAATAGAAGCCTAAGATGCAAACTAATGTAGATTTTGCATATTTGTCGGCTACTGAAAAGCAGTTTAGAGACTCTGAGACAAAATTTTACAGGACCGTGGGAATGTTGCACCTTCCTTCTCAAGTTTCATTGTGATCACAAGATTTACTTCTGAAACTGTTCTATGATCAGTTCAAGCAAAACAACTCCCACCCCATTTGCAAAGAACTTTTGACTGATATGAGTTACCCCAAAAGTAAAGCTAGATGGAGCTAGAGCATATTAATACATTGCTGCAAATTTACTGCTGCTTGACTACTTGGACTATGTCCTCTTGGTCAGGCCAATAATAAGTGGAGGTGCTAAAGTGTGTTTTGAGTTTGATTACTGGCCATGTGGAAAGAAGTAGTGCTTTCTCATAAAATATGGATGAAACAGTTTCCTATTAGCAAGAGAAGTTTTGTTAAATTAAAAATATCTCACAGGAACATCATGCTAATTTTTCCTTTTTTTTTTTTTTCAAAATGAAACAGCCTTGTTGTTTTTTTTTTATTTTACTGTTCTACTTTCAATATCATAATTTAATTTTTGACCAGACTAAAATCTTCATTTTGAATTTTCAGTAAAATATTTACATAAAGATAAATACAATTTTAATGGGTTCTCAAATGTGTATGCACACATATACAAGAAATACCTAAAGATAACACTTGATATTTTTAATTCAATGTTATAATAAACTCCCATTCCACTTCAATTTCTTTATTATGCAGAACGAAAAACTCACAAAATATTGGAATTTTTAGTGCAACAAATTTGTATTTTATAACTTATTCTGAATATTACAGATTTTTACTTCAGAGGCGTGTTCACTGCAGGGTTCAGTTCAGGTGCAGTACTGATTAGGAAGGAGGTGTGAACACTGTGTATAAGGACAGTAGATTGCCTGTCATAGGACATAGAATACATATCACACGTTAATGGGGACAGAGGAAGTTAATGTTCCTTTTAGCTTCCACTGTTGGCCCTTCCCCCTCACCTGTCAGTAATTACATCCCTCGTTCATGACATATATATGAAGAATTAGAACAGCTTGCATTAGAAATTTTTAACTGATTGAGTTCCTTGTAAGCAGTGAGCAAATCTGTCTAAGCATAATGCGGCTGAAGTACTGTGTTTGCATATGCACCAGTATCCAAAGTATATTGAAACACCCAATGTTCGAGGGGCTTTTGGTAGCCTTGACCAACAGAAAATTAAAAAAAGGTCTCTCGGTAGGTCTTCTGTGTCTCACACCATTACAACATTATATATCATCATATATTTCTTTCCTATATTTCTTTCCCACATCATGATTAATTTAACATATGCAAACCAACTGGAAAAAATCAGGTCTCATCAGTATCATCAAGGGCACAGAAAACATCTGTGCCTTTGCAAGACTGTGGCAAATATCTGCAGAGAAAAAAAAAATCATGTTTTTCCTTGGAATGTGGAGTTCTGGTCTTCAAGAGCAGAACAGGATGACACAGACTGCAGCTTACAGCAGATTCTCATTACGATGTAACATCTTAATAGAAATAATTTAATTATTCAATACAAGCTGTCCTTGCCTTACTAAAAGGTTAGTGCTCAATGTCATTAGGCAACAGATTTTAAGAACAAAGATGAATTCTTGTAATAGTTCTAAACACCTTAGCAGAATATGTAAACCTAGAAATGACAGAGAGTCTAAAAAATCTAAGAGAATTATAGATGCACATTTTATTTTTCCTTTGTGGGAAAAAAACCTCAAAACCAAACAACAGCAACTTCCCCCCTAAAGCCAACATCCCAAAGTCCAACACAAAACATTTCTGTCTGTGTCATTAGTTTTAATCCTAGCACATCTTAAATCCCTTAATAACATCTTTCTCTCACCACTGAGCAGTCGTGATTTTTACGGAACCTAGCTTAATGTATACTCAGGAAATTAATGAAACTATGAAAGATCTTTCTGTTACACAAAAGTACAAAGGCTGCAAGGGAATATAAAGATTTGCTATACAAGTGAAACTAGGAGCTAGCATTTTTGCAGCTTATCAGGTTCCCTGACTGGCGTATCTAGTGTAAGCACAGTGACAGGAGGGCACAACAGAATTTTGTCAATGAATGTAAATTAATCCATGCATTTCAGTAAAGCAGAAGAATAGGCATAGTGTAAAAGTATGATGGATTGTCAAGAAACTCGATCATGAGAATAGTAATGTCAGAGATCCACTTCATTCACTATCCTCTCTTATTCAGTAGCCAGGGGTTGCCTGTGGAAAAAGTATAAGAAAATGATTATATATATCCTTGGTTTTCCTCCTAGTGATCAGCGTCTCAAAAACATCCAAAGACAAAGATGATTTGTTTGTTCTTAATGGTGATTAATGTTTTGCCCTCCAACACCATGTGTTTTGTACTTGCTTTTTGAATCTATATAAGCTTTTTTTTTCAAGACATTTTTAAAAGAGTTCTATAGCTTATCTTTGCTTTATATATATGTATATATGTGTGTGTGTTGTTTTATCCAAAATACTGCCCTGTCTTCATGAACCTAAGATTTTTTATTTGTGTCTTATTTTTTCTCTTATGAGAAAGTGAATATTCATTCTCCATTTTTTCTTTGTTCATGCCACTTAAAACTTCATGGACTTTAAAGTAAATTTCTCATCTCTTTTTTGGTTAAAAAGTCATTCCTTAATTATTCCTCAAGTGGAATTGTTTTATTCCATTCAACAGCAACTTTGTCACTCATCTCTTTAACTCCTTTAGTCCTACTTTTTTGAAATTGAGACCCCAAAGCTAATTGTAGTTTCCTTTATGTGGGTGCATCTCACATTTGTGAGGATTCACTAGTTTTTTTTCTCTTATTTCTTTGCTGATAAATTGCACTGTATAAAGAGGTCCTTCTGCAATGCATTGAAGATGCTACCTATCCTTAAGTTTGTGAATAATTTTACCTGCAGAGTTTGTCACCAAGTTTTCTAAGGCATTCTTATGTTCCTTCCATATCCACTGTCAAAACTGGCCATCAGTTCCTACATTTGACTATTATTTACTAATTAGTTATTTACGAGAAAATTTACCTCAAATAGTTCAGTATGTTACTCTGCAAAGGCAATAGATGACTAAGTATGAGATAAAACATCTGAAGAAATCAATTAATATAAAGATGGTCACTAAAAACTTGTAACAAGCTGGTACCTCAGCTGTCAGTGTGGGAAGTGTAGAAGTGAATATGTATGTGTTCAGCATTTTGGCAAAGGCAGTTTGCCATATATGCAATCATTTTGGCAGCAAATGTAAATAAATGTAAAATACGAAAGAATTCGTGATAGCTCCATTACTGAACATTGCTTTCCTATCAACAGTGTATTGAGGATACTGAATCCACAAGAAAGACAGATTGCCAACTTCTGATTGATTTGGGAATTAATTTATCTTCTTCTTACCTGAGGAAATACAGGGAAAGAGTAATAAAAAGAATATACGTCCTGCGTACTTATCCTACCAAAGGATATTAAAAAAAAATAAAATTAAAAAGTTCACATTTACCAGAATTAATCTTAATTGTAGCCCCTGCTATCTGACCCTTGCTATCTCCAGGATCTTTCCACCGTGTGTGCAAAGAACAAAAGGTGATTCAGATCTTTGATAAAACAATCATTGTTTGTATTCTACTTAGAGTCTATTTATAAGTAGAATTCCTCAGGGGCCTATCCTGTTTAATACCTTTTCCAGTGACCTGGAGGAGGAGGAGACCAAGTTTGTGGATGACTCTAAACTCTGTGGGTCTATATGTGTATATGTGTGTGTGCAGTCAATATGCATGAGGGCACAGATACCATCCTGAGGGACCTAAACAGGCCAGTGGAATAAGACAACAGGAACTACATGATAAGCAAATCATAGAATCATAGAATCATCGAATTGTCTAGGTTGGAAGGGACCTTTCAGATCATTGAGTCCGACCATCAACCTAACACTGACAAAAAACATCACTAAACCATACTCCTAAGCTCTACATCTATCTGTCTTTTAAATACCTCCGGGGATGGTGATTCCACCTCTTCCCTGGGAAAGCTGTTCCAATGTTTGATAACCCTTTCAGTGAAGAATTTTTTCCTAATAACCATCCTATACCTCTCCTGGCACAACTTGAGGCCATTGCCTCAACTGTTTGTATCATTTTTTACATGGGAGAAGAGACTGACCCCCAGCTCTCTACAACCTCCTTTTAGGTAGTAGTAGAGAGTGATAAGGTCTCCCCTGAGCCTCCTTTTCTCCAGGCTAAACAACCCCAGCTCCCTCAGACGATCCTCGTAAGACTAGTTCTCCAGACCCCTCACCAGCTGTGTTGCCCTTCTCTAGACCTGCTCCAGCACCTCAATGTCTTTCCTGTAGTGAGGGGCCCAAAACTGGACACAGCACTTGAGGTGTGGCCTCACCAGTGCCGAGTACAGGGGGATGATCACTTCCCTAGTCCTACTCACCACACTGTTCCTGAACAGGCCAGGATGCTGTTGGCCTCTTCGCCACTTGGGCACGCTGCTGGCTCATATTCAGCCAGCAGTCGACCAACACCCTCAGGTCATTTTCTGCCAGGTGTCTCTCCAGCCGCTCTTTCCCAAGCTTGTAGTGCAGCATGGGGTTGTTGTGACCCTAGTGCAGGACCCAGCACTCAGCCTTGTTGAACCTCATAGCACTGGCCTTGGCCCATTGATGCAGCCTGTCCAGATCCCTCTGCAAAGCCTTTCTATCCTCAAGCAGGTCAACGCTCCCACCTAACTTGGTGTCATCTCCAAATTTACTGAGGTTGCACTCAATCCCCTCGCCCAGATCATTGATAAAGATATTAAAGAGAACCGGCCCCAATACCAAGCCCTGTATGACCACTCATGACTGGTCACCAAATGGATTTAGCTCCATTCACCACCACTCTCTGGGCCCAACCCTCCATCCAGTTTTTCACTCAGCAATGAGTACTCCTGTCCAAGCCATGGGCAGCCAGTTTTTCCCATAGAATGCTGTGGGAAACTGTGTCAAAGTCTGTACTTGACAGCCCCATATTGGTCCAGGTCGGTGATTGTCTTGTAGGATAGTAGCTCTACTGGAAAAGGTTTAGAGGTCCTTTTGGGGTTCCTCATGCCCTGGCAGCAATGAATCCTAACAGCTTGCCGGGCTGCATCAACATAAAAGTAGTCAGTAGATAGAGGGTAGTGATTACTCTCCTTTAATCAGCACTCATTAGCCTGAATCAGGAACACTTCACTCAGGTTCAGTCACACAGTGCAAGAAGACATAGATAAAGTTGAGCAAGCCTATCAGAGAGTGATAAACATTAAGAGAATTTATGATCTTTAGTAGCTGAATCTGGTTATGATATTGAATCCTCCAAGCAGAACAAAAACAGTAGATAGAAATGATCAAATCTGCTGGCATGATAACAGGAGGTGATCCACGTCTCACAACTGTACAGGAATGCTGTGAGCACAACTGTTCGATAGATCTGAAACTTAGTATTGCCATGCAACATCATTCCAAATTCACAGCTAGCCTTGGCTACATATTGTGTTTCAATGTACAACAGTCTAGCACCACGCCATGCTTTAACGTGTGACTGTGGTGTAATGCTGGGTGATAATCAAAATACTTGGCCCATGTCTGATAATCTTTGTTCAACAAATTCTTCTGAGTAATAAACACTACTGTGTGCCTTCTCAGTTGGTGAGTAAAATGACTCACTCAATTGGGGTGCTTGGAAAATATTGTGGGATATTTTGATTTTGACCTATTGGTGAATGAAAGGCAGATCTTGTTTCTGTTGGAACTCTTAAATTAAGGTTGTTAAATCAACAGATCTATATGAAAGGTAGAAAGTGCACCTCAACTAGATGCTACTTTCAGATTGATCAACTGAAATCAGCCTCACAGACACTTCCTTCAGCACTTCTGTAGCATTGTAAATGACTGTATAAACAGACTGACAGCCCTTCTGTTTGCGTTGAAAAAAGTAACTCTTTTTTTTCTCTCTTTTGGTATTTTTTTTTCCCTTGCACAAGTAGTAATTGGAGAGAAAGATGTATTTTTAAATGCTTAAAATTCAAAACGGATGAATCGAGCTAGGTATCAATATAGGTCTTCTATCAACTCAAAGTCTGCCCTATTATGTTTCCATCCCAGGCAAGTTTAATGTCACTCAGAAGTCTCTGTCACTTAATCAGGTTCTCAGAACAAGCTGCAGAAAATCATCTGTGTTTAAAAGACATTATAAACATTCCATCCATTTGATCTTTTAAATGAAAAAAAAAGGAGTAATTTTTGTTTGATCATTTGCTATATACCAATTTGTGTGAACAGAATTATGTTAATTTAAACCTGTTGAATAGACAACGTACACAAGCTTTAGAAATTTTAAAATTAAAGTACTACTGGCCCTTTAAAGAGAAGTATCATCACAGTAAGATCCAAACTGATCCAATGCTCTGAAAAAAACCCCAACATCTTCAGTATGTAGCGAAATTAAACTCTTCCTATTGAATACTTTCCCCAGCAAAAAGGCTTTTCATTCCCCAGGGGAACAATACAATTTTACATTGATTAGAATTTCTACTAAAGATACAGGCTTCTACAGTATAACTTTCTGTCCAGTAGATAAACAGAGATCTTTTTATGGGCAGAAGGAATCACGATTACATAATCTGACTTTGTCAATGCAAAGGTCATGGAACTCTTTACAGTACTTCAATCTTTTACTTCAGTTTAATCTAATTAGATACAAATATGTCTTTCAGAAGGAAAAATGGTCTTTCTGTAAAAGCATCAAGTGCTGGAGAATTTACTATATTTTTAAATAATCTCTTCTATTGGATGTTTATTTTTTCTATTTATTTTTACTCATTTGGGTTTTTATTTGTCGGTATATTTTATCTCTTTGTTTGAAAGAGAACTGTAATTTCCAGCACAAATTATTGTGCAGTTTCTTTCCCCATCTACCCTACTGGTGGGTAATTTCCCTTCCTCAGAATATATTCCTATCTTTTACTTGACCTCTTGCCAAGATCAGATACCCAAGAACATTCCTTTGCTTAGGAAAACAGTGATCCAGAAGGATCAAATACAGTGATAATTTGTGTACGCAGTGGGAACTAGCAGATTGATTTGGCTGTCTAAATGCAGGCATCTAATGCCATTTGAGATGCCATAAGATATCTAATCTGACCTTCAGCTATCACTCCAGAAGAGCTCAAGTCATATTTTATGTCATATCTGCCAGTTCCACATAGATATGCTAGAACATCTAAAAATGGCACTAAGCATCTAACTGTGCACAACTAAATCCAGGCACAGAGATCTGTTCAGCTCGTCCTAAAATAGACACCAACATTTGTTCAACTAAATAGCTTTCCAAACACCACTGGGAGCTATTCAGTTATGTGAACATAGATGTCTAAACCTATTTGAGACGTTCTTGTGTATCTCAGATGTCTGCCAGGACTGACAGATAAGGTACTAGACTTACTACAGACCTGGACCTTTCTGGAGTGGCAGTGGGAGGCTCTGCAGGGTAGTCTAGGACCTTTGAAAGAGTAGTAGTAGGAATTTCCAGAAGCTGACTGAAGTAGTGGAAAATAATTTAATCTCCTAATGATATGACTCTTATTTGCCACTGACTTCAGCAAAAGGCATCAGTGACTCACTTATTCTTAGATTCCTAACTTATAAAGCTTATGAACCCTCTGTGTTTGGCTTTTCTTTGAGTTCAGAGGGGAAGTAATATGCACATTTGTCTCTTTCCCAGTCGACAAAACATTTTTATAGGTGTCACAGGATAGAAGCCTATCAGCTGGAATAGACACAATAGTCCACCTATAAAGTTCCTCTTCCGTTAGTGTGGAAACTGTGGTTCCTCTTCTGACAGGACCAAATATCAGCCTTAGGGCGAGACTTTCATGGAGGGAATTTTTAGAGAGGTAGTTGAAAGAACAGAGTTATACCACTTAGTTACATAACAGCCAAGACTTAATGACTAAGCAGGATGGGTATAACAGTGAGTGGATAGAGATTTCATTTCTAGCAAACACCCACACATGTTCTGTAAAGAGCACTTGCACACCACTAAAGGTGCCTGGTCCAGTTGTGACCAACACCATGACCTTGATGAAACACAACGTTCACGCTAGCTGAGTGACCTGTCTTTTAGGGCCCTGAGGGCACTACCAGACTTTCTGGCACTGATCCCCTCTTCTGGGGCATCACCCTTCCCTGCCAATGACCCAGAACCCCCTTTCAGGCCCCCAGGGCCATCAGCCCCCGCCCCCAGGATGCTGCAGCAGAGACAGTCTTCAGTTCCCCACAGCTCTGCCCTTCCCAGCCATGGGTCCTACATTCCAGCCCAGCCCTGGCCTGTCTCTGACCCTGAGGAGGTGCCCAATGCCTGGGGCTTGGGCTGCCCCGGCTGCCCTGCTCCTGGATGGGATGGTGGGTCAGGGCCTGTCTGTTACTGCTCCTGGCTCCCAGCCCACAGGGAGCTGCTGGCCTTAACAACATTGTGATCCTGCCCAAGCCTTGTCTGGCAGCCTGTGTGTTAGACATAGCGGTTTCACCCTGGGCTTAGACTTCTCTTTGGTGTTGGGCTTCCCTGAGCATGTTTCTCTAAGGGATATTGTTTTCATATGTAGTTCTTTCTAATTGAATGGTCAACATGAATCACCAGTTGCCTTACTCAGGCCAGTCTCTTTGATTTTCCACATATCCAAAGACATCTAGTGGCCATTACCTGGGTCACACATTCTGGCTTCCTACCCCAAAATGTGTTAAAAGGGTATAAGGTTGTTATTTCCTCTGTGTTTCTTGGTTTCTTTTCCATGCACACCTAAACCATTGCAGGAGGGCACATGTAGTCCAGAGCTCATCAGTAAGCCTTCCTTTCATCTGTGCTCCTTTTGTTTTCTCAGTATGTACCAGAATCATCTAGGGAGTTAAGTGCTGAGTTGATGTAGCCAAGGTCTCACTTAACTGCACGGTGCTGCAACAGTAGAGAGCGATTTTACTATTTTGCTTTTCCTTGCTACAGTCCTTGCATGGTTTGATAAATTTGATAAATTTCACAGACAATTTACAAAACACTTGAAACAAGTATTTTACAGGCAGTCCAGATATGCCATGTTTTAAATAATATTGTATGCTGAATAAATACTGTACTCAAATATACAGTCTGCACACAAATAAATAAATACATTGTGCAGTACATAGAAATTACTGTCTAATCACTTCTCTTTGTTCAAAGCACTATATTTTTAAGTTTAAAGATATTGCTACTGCAAAGATAACCATTAATAATGAAAAGTACATAGATGAAGTCAGTGCTATATTAGTCTAGAAATACATTTCTGACACTACCTCCATCTCTATCCTCTACTTCAGAGAGAAATGTAAATTTTCTTTATGAAGTTATGCAGCAGTAAGTCTTAGCTTCATTAGTAGATGGTAGGTTTTCAGTCTTGTGTTCCAAATTGTTTACTTTACTAATAAACTTATTCTTAGCCACTTACTTTAAGTTAAATCTAATTTGAATCTTTGTTTTAAGTTGTGATCATGAATAACACAAATCAATTAAACTTTGTCAAATAAACATAATACTAGTAATGAAATGAAAGAACACGAACATACCACACTTCCTTTCCTGAGTATCCACAACTCATCTTTATCAGATTATTGTCTGTTTCTACACTTTTAAAAATAAAAAAATGCAAAAAAAAAGTGCATGGAAACCATGTCCAGCAGACCTCAAATTGCTTGCCATTTAAATGTTTTCTTCTTTTGCAATTAATAAAAGCTGTTCAGCATCGTAGTTGCTCCACAGAGCTCAAAGAACATTGTGAAGGACAGAGGAATCATGAATTCTGTTTTAAAAATAAAGAACTGTAGTCACAGAGTGGCAAAGTAATTTACTTTAGATCACTCATCAAGCCACTGACAGAGCTACATGTTATCATTTGATGCATCCCTGAATGCCTCTAAAATGAGGTGTTAGATATTTAAATTAGTTGGAATTTGTTCCACAGCTGCTTACAGGCACAAGGTTAAAGACAAGTTTTAAAACTGAGGTGCACAAAGAGAGCTGTTATTAGGGCAGGGCTAAATACGGCCTTCAGTACTTTATAACCAACATGCAAACATACTTATGTATTTGCAAACACACATACACACACACGCTGTCTCTCTATTTTTTGAAAAATTTCAGGAGAAAAGCTTCTTCCAGTCATTCTTATTTGACATAATCATGCTATATTTATTATGTAGTCCCTGAGGGCTTTTAAAATGATAATGTGTCTAAGGATTTTCAACTCTATAGGAAAAGTTCTCATAGTTTTAATTGTGGCAGACAGAGCAGGTTATCAGCCTAAAAAAGCAAAATCAAGTGAAAGTTGACAGGTTTGACTCAAATAAAAACAGAGAAAGGAGTGAGAAGGAGAATCAACATGGAGAAAAAGTTAATATGAATCCTCTGAAAACTGGTGCGACTGAAATCTGAAGAATTCTAAAAGGAATGGAGCTATGAGCAATACTGGGAAAATTCTGTGTCTCCCCACAAAAAGAAATATGTTCTCTCCTCTGAGAAAAGTTATGATAATACCCCATATAATTCTGAAAGAATCCTTAGCTGGTAAAATAATTAAAATTAATCACGTTAAATCTTTTGCATTTTATAAAAGACACTTGATTCCATAAAAGACATTGCAGTAAGTACATAAAATGACACATCCATCCTGTCACCATTGTTTTGATATTTTATTAAAATCCTTCATTTTCATCTCTCTTCAATATTTCTATAGCACAGTCTCTGTAGAACCTAAGCACTAAAGCATACATTTTGCTTTATACAAGCATATGATTTATACTGCACTTTTCTAAACAGCATACTCATTACACATTCTGTGGCATATTTTTTTGTATTTGTGAAGCCAAAGGTATTATTTAATATTTTTTATAATTCCTGTTATTCCAAGGTATATAATTAGTACATACTTAAAGACTAGGGTTGTTATACTTGGCTACTGCCCAGAAGCTTGGACTAGATAGAATTACTTTTTGAGTCTATAAAGATCTCAGATTTCCTGCGTTGTTGGACAAGGGCAAACACTAAGCAGCAGGCTTCAAGCTGCTGTCATGGTGTCCCCAGCACATGACCTGACATAAAACAAAGGGAGGAGCTGGCTGTGTGAGGATGAAACAAAAATGAAAGTTAAGGTATAGGCAAAATGCTAGAAAGCAGAGGTTAAAATTGAGTAAGGGAATGGGACTGTGGGTTACAAAATTAAGGAAATGGACCTAACTGCTATAAGCAGCACAAGTAATGTTCTGAGTGCAAAAGATAGGACCACAGGTAAACAGTGACTTGATGAAGCTGAGAGATAAAACCACAGAGCTCAGTCCCTTTGTTTTGAGTGTGGATTTGTGAAGCTGGGTAGATAAATCAGGCCTGTAGAAATTATTAAACCTTATGAAGTGAGAACTAGGCCATTTAATCTAGGCATCTAATTTGAATCTGATTTTTAAAATCACAGTGGTCACAAGGTAAGGGCCTATATGACTTTACCTGGAAAGAGGTAATTATCATAGAAAGACTTCAGAGTGAGATTCTGCCAATGTTAAAACACTGAAGTTAAATAGGTAGTTTTATCCTCAGAGGCATTCAAAGAGGAGTGTCTTTGTTAGTACGTGGAGCTGAAGAACCTTTGCAGAACTAGCCCTAAATGTTTTTAAGCTACAGTAAGGGAGTTCATTGTTGAGGGAGCTCAGCTTTCTTGCCAATCCAGAGTGTACTGTGTATTAACTTTTACAGTTCTATGAAGTTTAATTATGGCTACTTTGAAAATTAGAACTTTTTGTGGAAGTGAATTGCAATACGTTTTTTTCCCTAGCACACATTATTTAGCAAGTGCCCTTTTATTTCCTATATTGAGCACAAATTTCTGATGTAAGCACTTAACTCAAAATGGAGATGAAGTGGAAAAAACTGAGGCCTGATTTTCAAAGGGATTTTAGTTACTTCAGTTACTAAAATTGAATTCAGAATCTCGAAAGTTGGGTGAGATTATTTCCAAAAAAAAGTGTTAAATTCTCTCAGCCCAAATCATTGAGAGGTTGTTTCTTGGATGAGTTTTTCCAGTTACTCTGTTACTCTGTGGCTGACTGGATTTGTTTCACAAATCATTATCCTGAACCACTTCATTCTTCTGCCTGGTAATTCTAGCCCAAGATGTTTTTGAACTTTACTCTTGGTTAGGATTGTAATTTGGTTGCCTTGTACACTTAATAATAATAATGTGTTTCTCTTATTTAAAGAAACAAACCAGGAAACAAGGGTTACCTGGTAATGAGATGGCAAGTTCATAACATTTATTTTGTACTTTTCTGGGTGAAATCTTTCTCAAAATGCAACTGGATCTATATATTCTGTACCTTGATGAGATAACTAAAGAATACAGTATTTGTTGATCTTCCTTAACATACTACCTAATGTATCATAGAATCATAGAATATTTCAAGTTGAAAGGGACTCATAAGGAGTATCAAGTCCAACTCCCTGCTCCTCACAGGACTTCCTAAAAATAAACCATAAGACCAAGAGTATCGTCCAGATGCTTCTTGAACTGACAGACTTGGTGTCATGACCACTTCCAGAGGGAGCTTGTTCCAGTGACCAGCCACTCTCTCAGTGAAGAACCTTTTCCAAATGTCCAGTCTGAACTTCCCCTGAAGCAGCTTCATTCCATTTCCTCATGTCCTATTGCTGGTCACCAGAGAGAGGAGATCAGCACCTATCCCTCTGTGCTCTGCCTTGAGGAAGTTGTAGACTGCAATGTAGTCATCCCTCAGCCTTCTCTTCCCCAATCTGAACAAGCCAAGTGACCTCAGCCACTCCTCGCTCCTCACGTCTTGCCTTCAAGGCCTTTCACCAACTTGGGCACCCTCCTCTGGACTCACTTTAATAGTTGATGTCCTTATATTGAGGTGCCCAAAACTGCACACAGTACTCGAGGTGGGGCCGCACCAGTGCAGCATACAGTGGTACAATCACCTCCCTCAAACAGCTAGCTATGCTGTGCTTGATGCACCCCAGGATACATTTAGCTCTTTTTGCTGCCAAGGAACACTGTTGACTCATATTCAACTTGTCATCAACCCAAACCCCCAGATCTCTTTCTGCGGAACTTCTTTCCAGACTCTCGTTCCCCAATTTGTACGTATAACCAGGATTATCACATCCCAGCTGCAGAATCTGGCACTTGCTCTTGTTGAATTTCATACAGTTGGTGATTGCCCAGCTCTCTAGTCTCTCCAGATCTCTTTGTAAGGCCTCACTACTCTCGAGGGAGTCCGCAGCTCCTACTAGTTTAGTATCATCAGCAAACATTCAACTCCTGCATCCAGATCATTTATAAAAATATTAAAGAGCACTGGCTCTTAGAAGCAATCAGGTCCTCAGTTTTGTTTCCATTCTGCAACATTTTATCCTTGGGGTTTTTTTCTCATTTTTATAGAATGTTCGTGCGATCTGCGTAAAGCACCTCAACATTTCCTTTTTTTTTTTTTTCACATTGTTTGTCAGATAATAGAAATAAAGCATTTTGATACCTTTATCCATCTTGGTTTTGTATTTGCAGGAAAGTGAACTGATAGACTTGAAGCTAATAAGATGGAGTTAAAATGTATCCTTTAAATGTTGAAGGGGATTAAATTGTAATGACTTTATGTTCAATTAATATAATGAAAAATAAGTAGGATTTTCCCTGCTATTACAGAGGTTTGGAAGATGAGAGCCACATGAAAGTCTGTTAAGCCTTTTGCACTAAAATTGCACTGATGGCATGCAGATGGCCTGTGACAACCATATAAATTGAGCATGGTACCTAATTGTCAATAGTCGCAGTATTGTTGAGAATTGCCATAAAGCATAAGCTGTAATCTCCATGTACACTGAAGTTTTGTACATGCATCATGTTAAATTTTAAATGAAGGGTCTAGTTTTATTAGATATATTTTCCCTGCACTGAAAGAAATAATGCAAAATCATTACATCCACAGAAACTAAATCGTCATTTAAGACTAATGTGATATGAAATGAACTGAAAGAATGATATTTGTTACAGAGATATTTAATTAAAAAGTGAAAAATATTTTAAAAATTCAGTTTCATTCCTTTGACACTCTTGTTCTTAACTTCGTCAACAGTTCAGTATTGTCTTAGATTTGTTTGTAAAATAATAGCTCTAGACCTGCAAACATGAAGGATAGTGCTTTATTTGTTAAGAAAGGTATTTTCTTGCCAGATATGTTCCCTTCCCTTTTTTTTTTTTCCCTTTCCTTTTTTACACTTGTCATAGCATGCACTGATTTCTCCAAGCATTTTAGGTTTGGAAATACTTTTATTGCATTCCATGTTTCAATTCTATAATCCTATTTTTTTAGAAGAAATCATCATTATCATAATAAGACGTCTGCTGTCTGCAGGGCCACTCAGGGCCACATTTCTGACTTTTCAGTCACTGTTCATTCCGTATGACTATTTTGAGAGAGAAAATTACACTGCACATACTGTTTGTTCTGTCAAATGTTGGACTGTGACATATTTGTCATGACAATTAAGGGGAGCACTGACATTGATTTCACCTCAAATACTAAATCCACAAAAAAACCCTCAGTTTTTGTTTAGCTACTTTACTGTGTACAGTAGCAACCTCAGAAATATTCACTAAGACTGCAGCTTAGTTTGTTTGCATGTCTTGTGCGAGTTACAAATGCAGGGGAAATGAGTATTCTAATCCTTATAAATTGCAAAACACGCTTTCTTCAATGTTTGTCAGCTCCACAGGCCCCTGTAAGTTTGACATGTTAAATGGCAGATGCTCCTTACCTTGGTTCCTCAGTTCATTCCCACAGGATGCAAGCAATCTAACCTGCATCAAACCTCTTCCTCATAGAGTTTCATAATGCATACAAAGGCATACCTTCAATTTATTATGAATACACTGATACCACAATGCTGAGGTAGAAATACTGGTTCAAAGTATTTTGGAACAAATTGCTCATGTTTTCAACAATGTTACAAAATAAACATAATAAGATAAAGTTCTCAACCATAAATTTTTATTGGTAATTTCTCACACATTTCTATTGAACTATAATTTAGATAAACTACATCATTTTCATACTGGAGTATATTAGTGAATTCCTTTTTCATCATCTCTATGGTAATTTTTTAATATAGAACGTTGGAAGATGGAAGCTGTGGATAAGATTCTTGTTACAGAAGGAAAACAAAAATGAGCAAACAGAAATGAATGCAGTTTCACTTTTCATTGAAAAAGTGAACTTACAACTTGCAGCATACAAGTTACTATATATAAGAATGACCAGAAGTATTTTTAAAAGACAATAAACCAGTAAGATTTATCACAAAATAAAGACATACACTTAAGGAAGGAATTGATATTATATTCTCAAATTGTCTGATGGAATGGAAGGCCTTAAATCAGATGTGAAACAGCTATAGTATTGGAAGGAACTTACATTATTTCTTCAGTTGTAGAACTCTGTGTTCTGGTCCTTGAAAAGTTCATCTCATGGTTCTCAACAGAAGGGATGACATGAAATTTTAAGGTCAACTGATGTATAGAATCATAGGAAGGGACCTTTAAGATCATCGAGTCCAACCTTTAACCTACCCTGACAAAAGCCACTTCTAAACCATGTCCCTAAGTGCCCCATCTACCCTTTTTTTAAACACCTCCAGGGATGGTGAATCCACCACCTCCCTGGGCAGCCTATTCCAATGTTTAATAACCCTTTCAGTGAAAAAATGTTTCCTAATATCCAATCTAAACCTCCCCTGACGTAACTTGAACCCGTTCCCTCTCGTCCTATCACTTGTCACCAGGGAGAAGAGGTCAGCCCCCATCTCTTTACAACCTCCTTTCAGGTAGTTGTAGAGGGTGATGAGGTTTCACCTCAGCCTCCTCTTCTCCAAGCTAAACATGCCCGGCTCCCTCAGTCGTTCTTCATAAGGTTTGTCCTCCAGACCTCTCACCAGCTTTGTAGCCCTTCTCTGGACATGCTCCAACACCTCAATGTCCCTCTTGTAGCAAAGGGCCCAAAACTGAACGCAGTACTCGAGGTGGGGCCTCACCAGTGCCGAGTACAGGGGGATGATCACTTCCCTAGTCCGGCTCATCACACTATTCCTGATACAGGCTAGGATGCTGTTGACCTTCTTGGCCACCTGGGCACACTGCTGGCTCATATTCAGCCAGCTGCCAACCAACACCCCCAGGTCCTTTTCTGCCGGGCTGCTTTCGAGCCACTCTGCCTCAATCCTGTAGCGCTGCATGGGGTTGTTGTGTCCCAAGTGCAGGACCTGGCACTTGGCCTTGTTGAACCTCGTACCATTGACCTCAGCCCATTGGTCCAGCCTGTCCAGATCCCTCTGCAGAGCCAACCTACCCTCAAGCAGATCAACATGCCCGCCCAGCTTAGTGTCATCTGCGAACTTACTGAGGGTGCATTCTATCCCTTCATCCAGATCATTGATAAAGATATTAAAGAGAACCGGCCCCAGCACCGAGCCCTGGGGGACACCACTTGTGACCGGACACCAACTGGATTTAACTCCATTTACCACCACTCTCTGGGCACGGCCATCCAGCCAGTTTTTTACCCAGCGAAGAGTACACCTGTCCAGGCCATGAGCAGCCAGTTTCTCCAGGCGAATGCTGTGGGAAACAGTGTCAAAAGCTTTGCAAAAATCCAAGTAGATAACATCCACAGCTTTTCCCTCATCCACTAAGTGGGTCACCTTATCATAGAAGGATATTAGGTTTGATAGGCATGACCTGCCCTTCACAAACCCATGCTGACTGGGCCTGATCACCCTGTTCTCCTGCATGTGCCGTGTAATGGCACTGAGGAGGATCTGTTCCATGACCTTCCCAGGCACCGAGGTCAGACTGACTGGCCTGTAGTTCCCCGGATCCTCCTTCCGGCCCTTCTTGTGGATGGGCGTCACATTTGCTAACCTCCAGTCAGCTGGGACCTCCCCGGTTGTCCAGGACTGCTCATAAATGATGCAAAGTGGCCTGGCGAGCACTTCTGCCAGCTCTTTCAATACCCTTGGGTGGATCCCATCCGGCCCCATAGATTTGTGCACCTCCAGGTGCTGAAGCAGGTCCCTCACTGTTTCCCTTTGGATTACAGGGGCTTCATTCTGCTCCCCATCCCTGTCTTCTAGCTCAGGGGTCTGGGTACTCAGGGAACAACTGGTCCTACTGCTGAAGACTGAAGCAGAGATTGCATTAAGTACCTCAGCCTTTTCCTCATCCTTGGTCACTATGTTGCCGGCCCCATCTACTAGAGGACAGAGATAATCCTTAGTCCTCTTCTTATTGCTAATATATTTGTAGAAACTTTTTTTGTTGTCCTTGACAACAGAAGCCAGGTTTAGTTCTAGCTGGGCTTTGGCTGGAATACTTCCAGAAAAGCTACAACTATGCTGCAAGTTTCAGCATAGGATAAAGATTTCGGAGAAAAATTTAAGAGGTATGGGTCAGGTTATGGATACCGTATAACATCAGCAACATGAAGTTCAATTAGTTAGATAATTCATTTAAAACTAGTCCTAGAATTTCTATATTGTTTTGCTGTGAGTACTTAGCCAGTTTTTTCAACAGTTCAATATGTCCACTTCATGTGTCATTTGTATACAACAGGAAATAAAACTATTTTTTTCCAATTAAAAAGTAGTGTCACATTTTGAAACAAGTGATCTAAACATTTGAAACAACTTAGCTATTTATTCTTCAGTATCCTACTAAGCTCCATGGCAAAAAGATGCATGAGAAGAGGGAAAGGAAGTTGTTTTGGTTCAGGTTGGAGAATACAGTTGAGGGGGGATATAATGGCTTTCTTCAGTGACCTGAAAGGCAATTACAGAGGACATGCACTCGTCTTCTGAAGTGCAAGGCAAAAGGACAAGAATTAGCGTACACAAACTGCAGCAATAAGAATTCTTACCACAAATAGGGAAAAAAATTCTTCATAGGGATGGTAGCTAAGTGGAGAAGCAGTTGGCCCAGAAGAATGGTGAAATCTTCATCATTAGAGATTTTCAAAATTCAGAATGACAAGACCCTTTGCAACCTGATCTTTCAGCAATAGGTTGGACCAGATGACCTCCAGAGATCCTTACCAAACCAAATTATTCTGTTTCTGCACTTGTTCTATTATCTAATTCTTGCTGCTCCTCAGCACCAAAGTATTGAGTTAACTTTAGTGAATCATTAAATGAGAAGGAGGATGCAAAGAATAAATGTTCATTTAACCCTAAATGGGAAGAAGCGGTATTTAAAAACTTGATGCTAGCATGAGTTTCACAGTATACATGATTTTTGCATTTACTAATGACAGATACTAAAAGACTTTCTATTGCCCCAACAGTGAAAGGTCTTGGGAATTGACTGGATTTGCCTTGAATTGAGATTTTTTTGTTTGTTTGTTTAACTGGCATAACAATGGTCTGGTAACAGGAAACCATTATTTAAATTAGTTTCAGTTAAACTTTAATTAAACCAGTAAGGAGCAGCTATGTTTGGTTAATTGAATTGTCTGTGACTTTAGAATAAACTGCAGTGGAATAACAAAAATGTAAAATAATACCAGAGATTCCAGATTGTAAATAGAAATTATGGTGGACAATCATCACTAAGAGAGTGTGCCCTTACATTGCTCAGTAAAAGCAGTTACAAAGATAACAAAGAAAACAGTAAATCAAGTAACAGGGAACCGAGGAACGTGTAAACAGACTCCATTAATAAAATATGTAAAAACAAACCTAAACAGATCCAAGACTAAGAAGGAGGAAGAAACCATTAACACCAATATTTTGAGTCTCACAGCAAAAAGGAGAATGACAGGGCAGAGTAGGGGCCACTTGTCTTTGAAGAATGAATATTTACGATTAGAGAAAAGTTACAAAAAATTCAGGAGTTAACTATTATGAAATAACATGCACAATGCAGAAGTTTTATAAGTTCTTTCAGCTAGTGATTAGGTGATGTGCTGAAATCCTTTTTTCTTTTTTTTTTTTTCTCTAATGTGACTGTGAGAGTTTTCATTATCTACATAAGTGTCTAATCCTTTTATCAATTTAACTAAGCTCTTGTCTCAGGGATATCTTGTGGCAATGAAAACTACAATTTAATTATGTATAGTGTAAAGATGCATTCTCTTCCATCAACTTCAAATGTGTTGCTTTTCAATTTCATTCAGTGTCTCTTTGTTCCTGTATTATGAATTCCTGTACATCTTTCACTAGCAAGTTATTTAAGTTATTTAAGTGCAAGATATTTTATTATTACATGTTTAAAATGTATTATCATCTCTGTAACAAGATCTTTTTCAGTACATCTGAATAAATATTCTTCTTACTTGTCCCTCAAGAGGACCAAACCCTTTATTATTTGAATGAGTGTGGGGTTTTCTCTTCTAAGCTGCCTGCTCAGTCCTTTCCAGTGTAAAATTGTCTTTATTGTTTAGAAATTATAGTGGTTTTAGTACTCTTTGTCATTTAGAAATAGATCGAGCCATTTATTTCATAATAGTAAAATGTTTAGGTATGTAATTCTAACCTGATTTTAATTACTATATTGCTCACAAAAATACATTTGTTTGATGACATGAACCAATTCTATTTTTCTTATAGTGACTGTTAATATGCCATTGAATACATCCGATGATAACTTTTATAAGCCCAGTCGTGTTTCTCAGTGTTCAGTTCTCTGTTAAATGTTTCTTTAATGCAATTTAAAAATTATTAAAAATAATATCATTAAAGTATGTATTTGCAATGGAACTGGTGACTTAAAAGCAATTATTTTGATTGTTACCTTGTGCTTGCTCCAGTTATGAGATTCAGTCTCCTGAGAAAAATAAAGGGCAAATCCAATTTGGCATACATATAATTTCTTCTTAAGCCAACAGATGTGTCATTCAACTCAACATATGCTTGGCTTTTACTTCTAGTGATAGCTCATGTATGTGAATTTATAATTTCTATGAAATAGTCAAAGAGCAGGTTGAAAATTTCTTGAAAACTAAAGATTTGCCTCTAAGAAATATTATGAAACCTGTTTGGTTTTATTAAACAAAAGGTGTTATCAGAGGTTAAAAAAAAACATGTATTGGGGCACTGGGTAAAAGGAAAGAAAATTTTTGAGGCAGTTCTATTAATAAAGATGCACTAAGCAGGGAGTGGAGAGTTTTCTTTAAATGTCAACTGTAATACCTAGGTGTATCATGATGACGACAGAACTTAAACATCAAACATAAACTACACATAATTAATATAGGAAGCTGTAAGTGCATGACAGCTCTAGCTAAAATAATGCGTGAATGTGCTTGCATAAATTCAAGCATGTTTATTTTGGGTGTTTCTAATATTTATATTGTTATTTTCAAGTCAGGTAGTATCTATCTGGCATTGTATCTGCATCATCAGTTTATGCTCCTATAGCTCCAGATCTGTGAGTTTATAACACCTAAATTTTTAGGAGTAAGATCTCAAGTTGAGATTCAAATTACACAGAATCACAGAATCACAGAATGATAGGGGTTGCAAGGGACCTCTGGAGATCATCTAGTCCAACCCCCCTGCCAGAGCAGGGTCACCTAGAGCAGGTTGCACAGGAATGCGTCCAGGTGGGTTTTGAATGTCTCCAGAGACGGAGACTCCACCACCTCTCTGGGCAGCCTGTTCCAGTGCTCTGCCACCCTCAAAGTAAAGAAATTCCTCCTCATGTTGAGATGGAACTTTCTGTGTTCAAGTTTGTGCCCCTTACCTCTTGTCCTGTCACTTATCTGATCATCTGAAAAGCAGATGTCTATGACTGAACTAGTTACCCTGATCTCCTTTTCTAGTCATCGAAGAGGATCAGAGACCTTCAGAGGGTAATTCTCAGATCTGGTTTAAGTTTAACATAGATCAAGTGAAGAACCTTACAAAGACAACTCTTCTTGACTCTGGAAAGTAGCCCAAAAATGAACAGCTTATATGATTATTATTATTATTTCTACCTCTAGAGTACTACTTAATGACTCCTAGCCTACATGTCTGCTTGTAGGTATGTGAAGAACTACCTGAAACTTGACAGTGACTAGCTGTTCAAGATTCACAGCTAAGCTACAGTTTACAAATTTAAGCAACTAAAATAATATAAATTGAAACAGTGAATGTAGGTGATACTGATAATTTAAGAATGGATTTGGAAAATAGCAATGTATGGTTTTGCAGACCATCCTAGATTAATATAATTCCAAGGCAAAATGGTTTTACAATGACCCTTGGATTTGTTTTAAAAACACAGACATTTGACTAAGGAGGAAGTAATCTAGAATACATAAAACTGCTGCTTGAGTATTTTCTTCCATTCTGGTGTCCACTTCAAGAAAAAATGCTGACATACTAAAGGAAGTTAAAAGGACGTGTACAGAAATTATTTGGAAGCTTAAAAATAAGCTTTATAATAAGAGTCTTAAAAAATTGAACGTTTTCAGCTTATTGAAAAGGTAAAAAGGTGACTTGATCTCTATGTATCAGTGCTTAAATATGAAGAAAATATCCTTCTGCATGGAGACAAGTTACTCAATTGCCTGCCACTGGTTACTCAGTTCCCTGCTACGGTGGCAGTCAAGATTTGACAGTGATGAATACTTTCATCTTTTTTACACTCATCACAAAATTTCAGATCTCAAGAAGTGAAATAGCCTAGATAAAATTGTAATGGAAAAGTGTCATTACCCTTAGTACCTATGATGCCAAGGTCAAATTAGTCAATTAGTTTCTTCCAGTTCCTTTTATTCTAAAATATATGAAAAGGTTTATAGTCAATAAATGCCACATTTCCATATTTTTGCTTCCTATTCCAATCTGCTGTTTATCAGGTTTATATTTTTAAATCAAGTAATGTTAGGTTATGGTCATGATTCAAGTACAATATCAACAACACATGCAAAACATGTAGTCTAATTAATAAATATATAATTTCTATGATTTCTTATACTTTTGCTCTGGTGTTGTATGTCATTCCTGAAAACAACAGTAGTATATAGCATGTTGAGTTGTTCTGTTGACTTCCAAATTATGTTTATACAGCATGAGGGGATTAAAAGTTTACACATCTCATTCCAAGGGACAATTTTCATCTGAGTTATGTATACACCAGTCTCTGATAGATACAAGGGTGTATGAAGAGGGGAGCACAAGTGTATAATTAGAGGAGAAATACCCCTAAAGCTTCTAAAAATCTACTTTTGTTAAAAAAAAAAGCAACAAGCCAACAACCAAAACCCCAAAACAAACAAACCCAAATAAACAACCAAACCAGAAATCATAAAATATTACTACTTAATGTTTTTAAATTTTCTGGGTGTTTTGTGCTTATGTTTATAGCAATCTTGTTTTAAAACTCTCTTAAATGTGAAGACAAAACCAAAATGAGAAAACAATGTGACAAATTCTCAGCTAGAATCAGTTATAGAAGTTCTGTTGAAGGTTATATTAAATATAACTTCAATTAAAATCAAGGATGTGGCTGGGAAAGAAATGATTCAATGACGACCCATATAGGTGAGCAGTGAAAATGATGATTATGTTCTATTTAGATACAAGCACACACACACATAAAAACCCACAAAGAACACCATATGACACTTATGAGGATGATTATATTGACACAATTGCATGATTTCAACTGACTTAACATATCCAGTTCCTACCCAACAAAGGTGTGTGAACTGCTGTACTTCTTTTCAGAAGTGACAGTTTCATTGATGTTCTGGTTAATGTTTACAGATACTGATTTAGTCTGAGAAGCTGTTAAAGGGTTTGGGGATGACTGTGACTGAAAATCATTACTTTTCTTTGTAAGAGTGCTTAAAAAATATCTGCATAAAATAAATAATTTTAGATAAAGACTTTAATTTTTTTTTTACACAAGTAGATAATAATGAAAAAAATTTGCTAGTCTGAACATTCCATGTACCTATACTCATGTTACTGTTAAAACACACAGGATGTACAATGGCATAACAATTGCTGAATATTTACTAATTTGTTATTATCATGCATCTTTTATATTAAGCTAAGCACATGTTGCAAGGGTTGACAATTTATAACAGCAAAGTAAAGATATGTAAGAGTAAAAGACTCTTCCTTTCCTACTTTACAATTTCTGTCAACTGGACTATTTTCCCATGTCCCCCCAGATTGTCTTTGATTATGCTCAAGGAACATAATGCATGTAGGGATACAGAAGAAAATGAGGAAAAGGAAAAGGGGAAAAGAAAGACAGCACTATAACATCTTAAAATAAGAAATTATTAAAAAAAAAAGAAAAAACAAGCACCATTTTATTAATTTTAATTGTATTTTAAAACACAGGAATCACTGTATAATAAAAGAGAAGGCAAATGCCTCTCCTGTTTGAACGGTGAATTATTCTTTTCAAACAGGCCAAAATAATTTAGGAGTTTGCCTGTTTGCAAAATGAATCTTTTCCAATAATATCAGAATACCTTTGAGTCTGACCCACACCTCTCCAAAAGACTTCAAATATCATGCCACAATTACTTTCACAACATTCCTGTGAAATGACAAACATACATTTTCCTCATTTTATAGGTGAAGAATGAGCGGAAACAAATAGGATAAAGGCATTGACTGAGATATACAGTAGCTAACTTCTTAAAAAATTACTATTCAGCCTTTATAGCCATCAGGGATTTGGGTGAAATTCCTAACTTTTAAGAAACTTTACAAAGAGAGATCAATATATCTATGCAGATATTTAAAGTTGGAAATTAATTTCAATTAGTCTCCTACTTTCACTTAAATAACAGTGTTAAAGTTCAACTGTGTTAGACTACAGTGTTGCATAGAGCTGCTGAATTTCAATCCCCAAAAAATCTATTTTTCTTTTTATAATTGGGACAGGTATTTAATGCCATCTTTATTTCTGCACATGCTTTTCAAAATTTCACCTTACACACATAAAAAAATCAGGTGCCTAATTCTCCCTCATTCTACCTGTCTGTGTTCCTAATGGAAACCAGAATTACTCTTTCTTATTTATGCTGAAAGTCCCTAAATTCACAGAGGTTTCCTAGAAATCCAAACAAGTATTTCTGGCATGTTTTGGTTTTGATTGGTTTTTTTGGTGTTTTTTCTGTTGTTGTTGTTTTTTTTTTTAAGTATCAAATTTGTAAGACTTGAGGAACAGCTAGGAATTTAAATCTTGTTGAAAGCTCCTGTTTATATTCTCTTTTTTTTTTCTTTTGCTTTTGCATTTGCATTTGCATTTTCACAGTCCAATTTGATGTAGATGAAGTCATGACTCAGATGTTTGACCAGGGAGCGAAAGGAGGCTAAATAACGTGTGGCTTTGCACTACAAAAATAACAATGGTATTGCCCACACAGGCCAATTACAGTTGGAGGTGGTGGAAATCTTTGACTTTGGTGAACACACAGAGTAAACCTATGTCTTAAAACTAAATCTGTGTTTTCAAGATACACCTAGAAAAATCAGGCCTCACACAAGGCGCAGTAAGATGTAGCAGTTCCACTTCAAACAATGGCCCAGAGATTAACCAATTTACCAGGAAGACCTCCCTCTGTTTTCTGCAAAACAGCTTGAAACCCTATTTTCTCGTGTCCTCAGTATAATTCTAGATGCATTTTGAAATAGGTTTGCATGCCTTTTATTGGCGGGGACGGGGGGGGAATCATGTTGAAATATAATAATTAAATATTGTCTGGAAAAGACAATATTTATGTGCCTGTAGTCTACCTAGACCTTAGTAAAGCCTTTGACACTGTTTACCACAGTGCTCTCCCAGAGAAATTGGCTGCTCATGACTTGGATGGACATACTCTTTGCTGGGTAAAAACCTGGCTGGATGATTGCGGTGAATGGAGTCAAATCCAGCTGGAGGCCAGTCACAAGTGTGTTCCCCAGGGCCAGTTCTGTTTAATATCTTTATCAATGATAGAAGTGCTTAGGAACATGGTTTAGTAGTGGACTTGGCAGTGCTAGGTTAACGGTTGGACTTGATGATCTTAAAGGTTTTTTTCCAACGTAAATGATTCTATAATTCTAAGATTCTATACATGTTAGAAAAAATAAATTAAAAAAAAATCAAAACAAAAAACATAACCAAAAATCCCCCAAACCTAGCACAAACCAAACCAAATGAACAATAAAACCCCTAAAAAACCTCAGTTCTCTACATTATACTTGCAATAATTCTTGCACTAATTTGCATTTGAATTCCACAATTAAAGTATTAGGATCCTTTCTGCAATACAGAATATAAAAAACAAAAAGAAAAAAAAAAAGATGCGGAATTTCTTATCTTCAATATTTAGCATACATGTAAATATTTCCATGATAACCCATGATAACCTATGATATTTTTAACGCTGAAACAGACAAAAGCATTCTCACCGAGATGGCTTCTTGGATGTTGATAGCCTAAATCATTGAACCAAAAAATGTTACTTCAGCTGGCATTAGCATTCTGTAAGTTGACATGCACCACTGAAGCAATATTCATTTTATCACAGCTATCTACCCAGGTTCAATTTTATTATGCTATTATACAAAGTAACATATATCTACATGAACAGTGTGTTACTTTAATAATATGATAATAAAGCATGTCCTTTATACAAACAATTATTTTACAAATGATCATAATACACCTCCAGGAATGCTTAGTATTTCTCTTCTTTCTTTTCTTGTAGTGTCTGCTTGTTATTATATTGTCCTTAGGACCCAGTCTTGTGAACTGATTCTGAAAACTGAACAGCTCTTATGGAGTGCTGATAGTTTTGTCTGGACTTGGCAAGGGCTTTCATTTGCAAGTGCAACTTACGCTTAATTTTAACTTCAGGTAAAGCTATTTGAAATAAATAGAATAAAAATAGTAAAACGGAATTAAAATTTGTGCTGCGGGAACTTTTATCAGGCTGTGGTTGTCTTAAAGTGGCACAAGTTGTATTTCATCTTATGTAGTGTAGATAGAAAGAATGGTTTATTTGAAATAATTTTCCTGGACAACGAGGAACATATGATGAAAGCAAGAAAAAGTAACAAAAAATAATTTTTTGGGATGTTTTTGTAGATTGAAATTGAAAGTTCTATGCTTCCTTAGTGTATTTTTGCTTCATTTTTGTACTTAAAAATTAAAAATATAAAAGAAGATAAGACCTTTTGTAGTGTTGCTGCTTTCTACAATTAATTTGGATTTTATCCAAAGGGGAAGTACCCTTGTGTCAAGAGGCTATCTTGGCATTTTCATTCTTTTCTTCCTTGTTTTCTTTGCACACTTATTTCTTCCTTTATTCTAAAGGTTTGCGGGTGGTGTGGCATAAATATTTACTGAACAATCATATTGTCATAAAAGTAATGTAATTATTAATTTATCTAGAGAGATGAAAAAATATTTTTGATAAGAATGTATATGCTGCATGCACTAAAGTCCATATAACCTGTGTCCTGTACACAGAGGTAAATATTGTTTCAGCTTTTATTTAAAGCCCTTTAAAGACAAAGAAAACCATAATGTTTGGATTATTCCTTCTAGTCATTTCGACATGAGAATTGCAGTTAAGTGACCTGATTGCAAAATGGCAGCCAAAAATCTGAAAGATTCTTTAAGACTTTTGTTAGAATCATTGAATTGAAACAAAAATAAAATGCCAGACTTCATGACAGATAGTGAAGCTTTGGTAAGATTTGAACAATGCTTAGCTTAAGAAAGAATACCACAGGTTTAAGAAATTGAGAAGAAATAATTATTTTGCAGGCTCCAGTGCTCAGTAAAGAATATTTTTAAGGGAGGATAAATTCTGCAAGATAATATCTATTTTTAAAAGCTGAGTATGGAATTACATATAGAAAATACATAACTTGCAGACCTGTGTTTGAGTTCCAATACAGTTTCTGTCAGCAGAATAGCAGGAAAGTTGAATTCAATGTGTATTTCTCACTTAATTCAGTTAAGCCAGAATTTCTTCTAGCTGTGTTTTTATTCTTGACTATTTTTTTTTGTTATTGTTCTTGATTTTACTGTAAAATAATAGATTTGAGGTCATAATATATGATGATACCTAATCTGGCTTCTGTAGACTACGGATATACTATACAGTGTAGTGCAACATAGCTATACCTGAATTTATTTACCTAACCTAGGAAAGCAGCCTAGCTGAAATGGCACAGATCGTTTTGCTGGCATACTCTCCTGTCATATTGCGTGATTAAAAAGGACTAGTTTTAAAGTCTTTTAGAGTTTTGGGTGCAGTACCACAGTTCACAGAACATTCTGCTTAGGACCAGTTAGTTTTCCTTCTTAGAATTAGAACATAAGGATCCAGGCAGAGAAATACAGGTATTTCTTTATTTGCTTCTATGCTTTTCCTCAAGAATATTTTTCTTTAATATTTGCTACTTTACATTCTGTTAGACTAAACATTCAGCATAGCACTACCTCTGACTTAGAGTTCTCTTTTTTTGTTCAGTAAAAATATTGAATAACATAAGTGAAGATAGAATGAGAAGGGTAGAGGGAAATATGGAAGAAAAGGTGCCAAATGCCAAATGAACTCCAACTAAGGAATCCGATGAAACTTAACATCTACATGCGTAAGAAGATGACTGAAGCATATTAACACAGCCCTTTTGTCTCTTCATGAGGGTATGTGGAATGATTGTAAAGGAAGAGAAGCAAAAATGGGTTCTTTTTTTGTCAGAATGTGAACCTGCACAGCATTTGGGAAGAGGCATTACCTTTAGCAGCCTGGAGTTAGTTTATGAAAAACAAGTCAGTTATCAGACTGTGTTACTAGATTTTGAGAAATACTGCACTGCTAACAGAAGTGAAGGTTTGGGAAGATAGTGTTTTCATATAAGAACTGAAAATGAGAAAGCAATTTTGGAAGCATTTATAACAAGAGACAGTGAGACAAACTGCAATTTCAGAGTTAGGGACTCATTATTTTGAAACTGCGATTTGAACTTAAAAGAAGCAAATAGAATTTTTCATGTTATAGAAAACAACAAAAGCAGATGGACAGCTATGACTAATAAAGATGGGCTTAATACTACTCCTTTATGGAGCCTGTCTTTCTAAGCAGACCAAAGAGATTATTAACTTTAGACTAAAATTATTGTGTACTTGTACACAAACAAGATACACATTTAGCACTCTTTCTTATATGCTCTCATATTCATAATTTTCTTGGCTTGGTAGGAAGATGAATTACAGATGTTAAATGCTTCATCTTGTGAAAACAAGTCCTGATCAGAAAACAAAGGCATACCTTTTTCACCTCCTGAAATTATTAATGTTCTATATTCAGTGCAAGCTGTGGCCATTTATCCTGTAATATAAAGGCAATACATGATTTTGCTTGTTCAATATTACCTTTATATTACCTCAACAGCACTGAAATTCCAAAGACAAAAATTACTACAACTTCATCTTGCAAGTATCTTACAGTCTCTGGAGTCACGATAGTTTTTAGAACAAATAAAAGCCTATTACCCAAAAACCGGATGCTGACACACACAGGTCAGAGTGATATCTAAACTTAATGTTATGAAGAAAATGCAGTCATGTTGCACATTGACATATAATGCTTAGAAATGCTTAGACCATTTAGTGATGAAACCGTTCCCATGGTGAGTATATATGAGCAGCAAAAAAAACATTCTTGAAAATATAAGCTTTATATAAAATGAAGATAAAAGGAAGTAAAATCATGCTTAAATATAGAAATTGGAGAGAAAATTTACAAGAAACCAGACAAGCATCAGAAGCAGAATTTTTTTTTTACTAAAAAAAATAATTGATAATGTTGTTTAGAGTTCTGTTATCTACAACTCACAGAATATGTTACAAATAACTTTAAGTTAAAAGAAAGTTTAAAAATAATGGAAAGTAATTCAGATCTCTGGCACTGAAACAGATGTGACAGCACCCTTTGAAATTGGATTTGTCATCTGCTGAAATGTTTGAAAAAGATTAAAATCTAGATTACCCAACCATACACCCAATACAGTGAAAAAAAAAAAGTAGTAAAATAAAAAGATGATATGATAAGAACTTATAAATGCTACATAAAATTCAAGCAGCAACAGTACAATGATAGAAGGTGATATGAAAGACAGACTTTGCTGCCACAGGAGAGCTTATACTTGAGCACATAATGTGTCATGACATTTTTCTCTATTCCCATGATTCTTAAAAAAAATCAGATGGGGAAAGGAGAGGTAACAACTCCAGCTTAAGGCATCTCAAAGGTGCCATGGACTTTGTTGTCATACTTTGCATCCGTCATGTCTACAAGTATTCTACATCATAGAGTCATTCTGTACATTAACAGGAAGTCTGACACTTTGAATTTGTCATATGGGAACTGCTTGCCTAATCTATCTGGGTTCAAATTACTACAAATGGGCAGCGAGACCTGTGTCCAGTGCCCACATGCTTTCAGATGCTTCAGCTTTTCTTTTGGAAAATGTTGAAAAATGTAGATTCTCTCAAATTTCAAGGCAGCTTGTATCACATAGGAGCCAGTAGGCCAGATAGAATCTAAAGGACTGAGCAGAGAAGCAAACGACTGAAAGAGAAGTGTAGAGTAAAACCCCATGAGATTATCCTGAGAGCTCAGAAAAAAAGGACATCAATTCAGTAACCAGCTTAGAACTGGGAATGTAGATGTTGCATTAATGATACAATCACATTTTTCGCCCCTTAGAAAAAAAAAAAAAAAAGACTTTCTGATCCTCTGTTTCAGGCTGAAAAAAGGATAATTATTGGAACTTTAGTCAATTCTAGTGGAGACTACTTTTTGTCATTACTGTTAGTAAACAAGCAGTCTGGCTGAGGGAAATACAAATCTGTTTTTCTTACACGGCACTTACTACATTGATTGACACATTTAAAAGTTAGTGTATTTTTTTCTCATCAAAGACTCACTATAGTTTTAACTTCAAAGAGTTCTCATTATTTGTCATTTAAGGAAAACATACCATTAGTTTTGCAAGTAAGTTACTCAGTCTTATTGATCCAGCTGATTTTCCCTTTCAACCTCCTGGGAATAGAAATATGTGCTCCGCTATGAGACTTTGTGCTTTCTTCTGTTCTTGCCCTTATGGGAAAGTAAGAATCCTAACAGAATTTGTAAAAACAATTTCTTTTTTCCCTTCATATCTCTTGTTCAGTCTCACATCTGCTGTGCTACTAATAGAACACAAAGTGGCACAATTTCTTACGGTATATATGTGTATATATATATAAATAAAATATAAATATATATATATGCACACATTCTCCCTTGTGTTCATGAGACACCATCTCCCCAGGCAAGCTTCATTTCCCCTGTGCTTTCAGTGGTCTTAGCAGAACAAACAACCAACAGTTTTCCCTCAGAGACGCAAAGTGAAGCTATTGAAAAAACTGAAACACTTTTCAGTAATATTTCTTACCCCAAACAATTCAATGCCTGCAACTTGCAGGCAACGTAATGTCTTGCAACTGTTGCATGAATGACATAAAACCAGCTAGTTTCACCTGTGGAAAATATCTCTTTACTTTTCTTCAATTAAATTGTGTAACATTTGATTGGTCAAATATATTTATCCATATCTTGGTAGGACTTTTCTCCTACATTAAGAAACTTCATGTATACTAATCTGATATAAGAAGCATCCCTTGATCTATGGGGACATCACTCTAAAATAAAAATTGAAAAAAAATATTTCACAATCAAGCTGCAGAAGCTTACTAAGGTTCAATACATTACTAAGAACAATAGAAATTATTTGGAAACATTGTTACAGACCATGGCATGGCAACAGCAGTAAGCCAGTACAGGTCATTCATTAGAGGCTGAAGTTAGATTGCTTCTTATTCTTATGAGCTAAGAACGTGTTCTTGAAGCATTAACATGGCAGAGTTAACACTGTAAATTGTTAAGACCTGTTAACTGGATTAGGAGGTCATTCCACTAGTTACAACCATTCTAGAAGGAGAATATTTTATTCTTTCTGTACAGTATTTAAGGCCTTACAAAGTACAAGTGAGTCATATAATGAAGAGCCCAAAGACCTTTAGGATTTGCCTGAACTAGAAAACTTAGTTGCTATACAGTATATGTGTCCTCATAGGAGATGCACAAATATGCCACTTTAGAAAAGTTTGTTATTATACAGCCAGGAACCAAAATAATGTAATGTATGATACTTCTGTTTTACAGAAGTACAAATTGTGTGCTGTTGTACCAGCACAGTCTGAAGGGTTTTTTTTTTATAGTTATGTTCACAAGTAAGATAAGTGTTATTGTGAAATGTAAAATGTACAAACGCCCCAGAAATTCATATGTCCATCTGCCTTGGCAAAACAATGTCAGAGGTAGGGGTCTTTCACACAATAATGATTATTGCTTTTGTAATTAAATCAAACAATATTTTTTTTAAAGAAAAATTAAAAATGTTTCTTACAAACAAACTAAAAGTTGTGTTCTGAATAAATATCTTTAATTCGTATACTTTCAGCTGAGATAGTGCAATAAAGGGTAACACAGAGAAAACTCCCTGGAAGATTTATAAAATTTAGGTTGGTTAAACAATTTAAATCTGTTCTAATATTATCTACTACCAAAAGCCTCCATTACCTCCTAGTAAAGCCCAAAGTCAAAGATCTACCTGTTTCATAGTCAGTCATGTAACTTCAGTGTTTGGAACAAAATCTTCCCTTAAAAAATCCTGTGCTGGGAAAAAAAAAAAAAAAAAAAAAAAAAAAAAGGAGTGAAGAAGTGAAGACTGTTTCTATTTATTGAAATCTATAGCTTTTACTGACATAAATACTTCCACAATAACTTCACAAATACAGATCTTCAAAATCTTATGTAGGGGTCAAACATCCAAATAATAAATGAAGTCATTTTGCTTCTCCACTCCAGAGAAAGGACATAAAAATCAACAGGGAAAGCTACATGATTTCTTTGAGTCATACATGGAAAAGAATCCATACCTGGAGTATTTTCAAAGAATGAGACCCTCCTGGTTTACAGATCCTTCTCTTTTTTGGAGTAAAGCAAATCAGGTGTGTAAGTGTTGGCTGCTCTACCTAGATCTATATAATGGATACAATAATTAATTGCAGTTCCAGTGACATGAGGACAGTTGTATGACTTGAAACTAAATGAATAACTGAACCTAGACCCTAAAAGTAAATCTCATTATTTCATTGCATGTCCTTTGCAAATTTCTTGTTTCCTCCTTCTCTGTTTGTAAACTGTATCCAACATAAAACCTGGATGACAAAAAACAAGACCCCTAGTGATGAATATAGAACTTCCTATTAGGTCTTTCTGCATCCCCTGCAGCCCACAAGCTAGGTCAGGTTACCACCAAAGCAGGCAGCACACTGCAGGTAACCACCTTCAGACTAGGAAAGAAACACAAAAAGCACTTGCAGTTATACTTTTGTTCCATTCTTTTTTAAATGCCAGGCACAAATCCATTGCTTAGGGCCTACAGTCCTCGGGGTGAATGACAAAGCTTCTGTTAGCAGATCTAACAGAGCAACATTTGTGTTTAAGGAGATGCCTGGTAGCTATAGATGTGTATGAGCTAAGGATTGCTCGGTTCTATCAGATGTAGGATTTCAAGCCTTTGTGAAACTTTGCAATTAAAAAGGTATGACTTTAACGAATATTTATGTTTAGGAAGCAGCTGAGAGTGTTTGCAGGATCATAATTTTAGAATAAGGTGTTCACATTGTATTCGAATCCCACTTAGATACCTAAGTCCTTTTGATGCATGAGGCCCAAAATCATTTGAGTTAAATGCTCTTATTCAATTGTGTATTAGAAAAATCCCTAAGATAGCCACCATCTCATTCACACTGAGGATTTAAAATTTAGATAAATCAATTAATGACAGTTCTGTGACTCTGAGTTTTTATTTTTTAGTCCTGTAGTCACAGAGCACCTAATATTTCTAATATTTAAAACAGATTTTTAATTATTCAAGAAAAGTAATTGTTCCCTAAATTGGCCATAAACTTATCCTGAAAAATATGTAATTCTGATTATTCAGTTTTTACTGCTTTTTTTCTCACTAGGCTGAGAAATATTTTTGAAATTACACACACACACCTTAATCCCCTGTGGTGTTTGCTCTAAAGGATAGGCATAGGTCTTAATTTACAGTGTTAAGATGTTAATTCTTGGTTCTAATGCTATCAATAAGAAAATAGGTTTCACTACACTGATGCTTCTATTTCTAGAAAATGCAATAAATTCTTCTCCTGAAGTATTTTGGTTGAATTATGTCAGGTTCAGAGTATTGTCAAGCTTTATTGCATTCAGCTGGATTCAGAATATTACAGAACCATTCCTAATAGAGCTAGTAAAATAATTTGTCTGTTACTATCTTTTTAAACAGATTGCAGTCACAGCTTCATTTCCAACTATCCTCTGCAAATTCATGGGTATACCTTTTAAGAAATCGAGATCATTTTGCCACTTGCAAATACACTTTTATAAGAACTAGTGAACACATATGACAAATCTTTTAATACAAATACTCCATTTCACTTTCCCAAGTCAACTAAGTATGGATGCATTTTGACATTGAAAAGATAGACATTTAGTAGAAATGTGCATCTGTCAATTCCACTAAGTACAGCTAAAATAGTCTAGGAGTGAAAAATGTTTTAACTTGAAATCTGTAAACTTCTAGCTAAATTTTCAGTAAGAAATAATGGCAAAAAGCCATCCTTTGTTTGTCTGCAAAAACTGCTTCGTGGTTAGAGAGATATCTGCACACATCACAAGAGTAAGAGCTGAAGGTCAAGAGGTTAATTCTACTTACTGCAACATATATTCTGCAAGTGACTTCTAGCTGTGTGATCTGCAGAACCCTCACTTAATAAGGAAGGCTTAAAGAAAAAGAAAAACAAATTCCTTTAAATGATAGTTCAAACCACTAAGGTTTACCAAGGGAAAGGAAGTCTAATATTGGGGGAAGGGAGTTGTTGTGTTTTCATCTTGTTCTTTGTTGTCTTTGTGTTCAGAGAAGGACAGGAGAGTGTTTGAAAGCATTTTTTTCAAGAGAGATCAAAGGAGAAATAATGATGGGGAGGGTGAGCTTTTATTCTGTAGAAGGAAAACCTTCTACAAAAAGCTACTACCCAAAGCCATGAACATACAACAAGATGAAAAGCAACACAATCCACTTACAAAGAAAATTGTGGAAATAACAATTCTCCAACTATAAGCATCATTAATCTGAAAAAAAAAAAAAGAGTGGGTATGGGCCATTAAATGTACTATAATCTATTCAGTGAGTTTAATGTAAGGGTCATTATGAATTTAGTGCTTATTAATGATTTATAATTCAATGGCAGCTAGAAGTCACTCCTGGGCTAGACACACCAATGTGCTATGTTCCTTCTGCATACTGATTTAAGTGAAAGACTCAGTTCAGAGAACAGTTTGCTAATTAATGTAAAGAATCTAGAACACTCTTCTGGTAATTTTGCAAAGGATAGCTGTCATACTGCTGTTTTCCATTTCCAAATTAAGTGGATATACAAAACCCCATGCAGATCCCTTTTATTCTTCATCATCTTTCCTATGACTTGGGAAATGCCCAAGATAATATTTAAATATTTCATGCAATTGTTGAATGCAAGATTCAGATCACGTCTATTACTGCAGTATATGGAACATTACTTTTCTCAAATTTTACACAGATTTAGATTAACAGAGCATAGCGGCATTTGCACATCATGCTGAGAAGATGTTCAGAAGTTCCATCAGAGTCATCTAGCTGTGCATGTATGTGTTTCATACTATGGTTGACAAACACTTAAATGGAGAAGGCTGAGTAGACCTCCCATCACCAGAGTTGATAGCCTAATTTCAATATAACTGGGACAACCAAATCCCTTTTGCTTTCTTCCCTGTCATTGTGATGTGATAAGATTGGCTTTTACCCAGCAAGCAGCTGTATGCCCAGGACTGACTTTGCCTACATCTTTTTTTTTCATTTGTTTTCTTGCTTGTTTTCTTTTTTTTTTTTTCCTTTGGTTGTTTCTTTTTCAAATGGCTTGCTGAATGTGATCCTGTTGTGTGAAATGCCTAAGGCTAGCAGGGCAGCAGAGGCTTCAGGAAAGATGCTAGTTGTACCATGACAGAATTTATTTTCAAATTTAAAATCTGACAGCCTTCATAGTACTCAACATGAAACAGACCCTTAGTTTGAGATAGAATGTCATGATACAGTCTTTAATGAGGAATTAGTGCGTAAAGAGCTTTGTCACGGCTTTCCCTAAATGATCACTAACTGGAGAAAGAGAAGCAGAGATAAAAACGCCCATACTACTGAGTTTCAATCCCTACTGCATTGCACCTTGTAGACACTCACACTTTTGCAGAGGCATCATGAAGAAAGAAGGACCCATGAGAGAAGAAAAGATTTCTGTGGGACACCAACGAATGACCGTCTAGAAGCTGATGCTTCCCTGAGCCATGATCTTCCCCCCTTCCTGAGGACACAGAATAATACAGAAGTTCAGTGCCTCATACATTAACATCTGAAAGTAATTCTCTGCTTTCTTCTTATATTTAAAACTTTTTTGCTTTCCTTACTTTTCTCAATAAACTTTCTTGTCTTCTGTGTGGAGGTCTGCCACTCATTAGTGTCTACTGTCTGTATCTCATCCTGTTGAACTTGGCAGATATAAGGACAGGATAGAGGTTACAACTCTGGCCTTCAATAAAACAGACATTCTTCTGCCTAGATTTATAATCTGGCTTTGGGGATCTTATTTTTTCAGTTTCAATTCTGACTTTGACAAGACAACGCAGGGCAAGGTGATCTGAAAATACTAACTGAAGAAATAGAAAGGTCATCCGTAGCTGTGAAAATGGCAATTGGATAGAGAGGACCTTTATTCCCCTTGCAGTTTCTGTCTCTACATAACTGCAACGGTAATGAAAACGTAAGGAGAAGTAAACCTATAAAAGCTTATATATGTCTCATTTCCCTTTTTACTGTGTAGCTGTGGAAGGCAATGCTTTATTTGTACATCTCTGCTCTAGTCTAGCATTCTGGTACAAAGCCTACAAGACAGAGAACTGACACCTCCAAAACCATGAGGAAGTTATACCTAGCTTTATGAATAAAAAGGGCTTAAAGTTCTGTATAGTTTGGGCCAGAATGATGTTAGATGATAGCTGTATGTCCAGTTCAATGGCTGCAGAAGCTCAGTAACTTCATTACTCTCAGTGCCATTGTTGTAAGGTTATCTGAAGTGCAGGCTGCCTGCAAATCCCATCTGTCTCCCTAATAACTAACACCGAACCTTTCAAAAGCTTTGTCTGCACAGCATGTGAAGTTGCTGAGGATAGTGGTCAAAATAAGTCATTCTGTGCCTAGTATGTTTACACTGTAGAGAGATGTTCACATAAACCTAAAAGGAGATAGAATGCACCTGAGTTTTTCTTCCTGGAAGCCTCAGAACTTGTATAATAAAGATATGTAAGTATCTCTTCCTCAGTTTTTAGTTTTAGTCAATTTTGGCTGTTTAACAAGCAGTAACAATGCCTAATTTTCCTATTCTAGACATTTCCTGTCAACATCTTAAATGATACAAAATTTCTTTCTATCTTTGTACACACACGCAAGAAAAAGTAATTCTCTGACAGCTAAACTAACATGCCTGCCATTAAAACATTCAGGAGAGTCAGAAGTATGAAATTTTATTTCTGTCATGTATTAATTTTTGTAAATCTTTACAAGTATGAAATGCAGTATTTAGTCTCTTTCTAGCCCTCCTTATATATTTAATTCCATACTAACCTACACATGACTGGCTCCTGTAATAAAAAGGTCGGAAGCTAAATTGCAAAATGCATTCCGCCCAGTATTTTGCTAATTAAGTGTCGTGTGGCCATCATGATGATCCGCAATTTAAAAGACAATGGAGAACACTTTTTTTCCTTTGCTCCTGAGAATATTCACTCAACCAGGTGATCATCGGATTTAATTGGAAGGAAGGATATGTCACAAAATGTTCTCTAGAAAGAGTTAAAGGATTCTAGCAGGTCAGTGAAAATCCCATTGGCACTAAGGACTATGACAGATTAAAGGCCTTTGGGCGCATGCTCATGTAAGATCAAACACCTTTTTGTCTGACTGGTACTAGATCAACAAAATATCTACCAACTCTGGGCATCGCAGAGGAAAATAATTTCTTTTCCTTTTCACTGTGTGTTATTCGGTGCAATACAGCTTGAAAAATGGCAGTGACACCCCCTGTAATCATTTGTTTGTGTATTTATCCAGATCTCTGCTGAGAGGTGGATGACAGCACCTATTGCTTATTGTTTAACTTCTATTTCATTGTGCTGTGAAGAGGTAACTGCATCCCTAGCTACACCTCCAGATTTTTTAACTGGTATAGAGCTTGAATTAGGTTTATTTATAAAAAAGAATGTTCAGAAAAAAATACGGTTTAGTGAATATGGTGACTTTTTCTCCTGATTCATTACTCAGAAAACAAGTATTCCAGAAACACAGACATACCAGTTTGGGTCTTTTTTTATTTCCCTTGCACCTGGAATAGATATTTTTTGAGCTCATCAGTAAGGTTATCTTGTCTTTAGTCCAATGTCTCTCTGACCACTCATTGAAAATATGGCTATTCATAACCTTACACCAGAAGGAGCACAGTGAAGAGATCATTTGACTGACAAAAACTCAAGCTGGCCTGACCATGTAGCTTAAAACATCGCAATATGAACTTACCAATTAGAAGTCTCCTGTTTTCTTAGGTTGCTACAACTTCAGGTAATGAGTTTTGACTCATACCAGCCTGTTTACTTAAAAGCAGCTTGTAAAAATGCTATTTTTTATCTGACTCCCAAAGCTTCCATCATTCTATATTTCTTTAGAGTTTGAATATTTCCTTACTAATCTAATTAAGATAGTTACGGCAGTAGCGTGAGCTAGCTACAGCTTTTGACTGATTGGTTTGCCCTCTCTTCTTTCAGGTAGACACAATAAACCTTTTTTGTCTCCATTAGAACAGAAACTAAAATAATGTTGTTTTAAAACAGAGAAGACTTAGAGCTGCCAGCACAGGTTCTATATCATTCAGTAAAACATTAAAAGAATAATTTCTTCCTACAGGGTCCTTGCAGTGCTGTAGTCTGTTATTTTTTCCCTGTTCAAAATCTTTCAATGGCTTCCTGGATTGAAATGAACACTGTGAAGTCCCTTCTGGGTCCTTATGAAAATGTCCTCGGTTTTTTGACCTCAGAAGTGTGGATCTCACTCTGTTTCTCCGCATATTGTGAGTTTACTGATCTACCCAGATCCCACTCTTCTACAGAACATAATCCACCACGGGTATGTACTGCACCAAATGCTATCCAATAAATCCAAACCGTTTAGTCATCAATCATAGAATGGTTTGGGTTGGAAAGGATCTTTGAAGGTCATCTAGTCCGACCCCCCTGCAATGAACAGGGACATCTTCAACTACATCAGGTTGCTCAGAGCCCCGTCCTACCTGACCTTGAATGTTTCCAGGGATGGGGTATCTACCACCTCTCCGGGCAACCTGTTCCAGTGCTTCACCACCCTCATCGTAAAAAATTTCTTGCTTATATAGCCTGACACAATTTTGACAAAGCTGCTGCTACAGCTATCGAGTCTATTGCAAGAATTTTGACTCTTCAGTATCAACACTTGAACCTCTGCTTATGAAATAGCAGGAGTTTATGATGCATTTAATACATTTCTGTTAGATCAAACAGAGGATAAATATTGAAGAATATAATAAAAGCATACTGTATTAAACCTAAATAAAATAAAAAAAAAACCAAAACACCATGGAAAAGGTTTTTTTAGGCTAAAGGCTGTTAAAAAAGGAAAAATAAATATGGTGTTTGACCTATTCAGGACAAAGATGAGCCTTGCATTTTTAATGTGTTGTTGTTTTTTTTTTGTGTTTATCTGATGTTAAGGTAGATCTTAGGCCATGCTTTGTAAATAATATAAGGATGATATCAATGGGATGTTTCTAATGAAGACAATGAAGAACATAGAGTGAGGTATCAAAGGCATGTTACAATTTTATTAAGGCCAGAAAAGTCATTTTCCACAATGGTCTAGAACATGACAACAAAAGTTGTAATGTTACTAATCCTGACTAGAGAACTACAGTGAAAAGAAACCAGCTTGATCTGTTGCTCTTGTGAATATACCAGCAGTAGTAGCCACTGATTGTGTAGAAACCAACAATGCATCTCTATGCCAGAAATACACTACCTGAATTAAAGGTAGATCCAGAGCAGATTAAAATATTATTGTCTCTTCCTTATTCTAGAAATTCACCGTCATTGTCAGATGTAACTGTTCTGAGAAGGCTTAACCCAATTTTCAGTCCTAAAAAAGTGTGTAATACTTCTAATTAAACACATAAATATTCATGTGCATGGATACTACTGTGCTGCTACTTCATGAAGCTTCAAATTCTGTCAGTTTCTCTTAACAATTATAATGCTATATTTCACCTTTTGTAGGTCAGTAAAATGTGTGAAAACATACACTGAAAATTTGTGATGTTGTATCATGATGCTATCACAAATGAAGCACATTGAAGAATCTGTGGTAAACAACTGCTTAAGTTCATACTTAGTGTCATATTTTATAATTAATTTATACAACTTTTTCTGGTTTAAACCTTGTGGGAAACAATCTCCCCTTGGATAACATAAATCCACTTATTTAAATTCTAGGACTTGACTCAAAGCCATGTATTTTTCCAAGATGCCAGTTTAAGTTTTTCATTCACTGTTGCTTGTTATTTTCAAAATTAAGGTACATTGATGTTAATTAGTACAAAAGATTGGTAATTTATTTTTGAGGATAAAAAATACCATAAAAGCAATTTTTTAGGGTTCTTTTTTCTTTATTCCTGAGTCAATTGTTTATTTAATACAAATGAACATTAAGTATTAAAATACCAGCAGGAAACATCCTTTCTCACAAATATAAGACTGCTTTTCTATATATACTATTCTGAAAAGTCTCTCACGCATTTTCTTATGGGGTTTCTTTTCCATTTTCTGGCTATGTCTGGATATGGTACCTAGCAGTGTTATCCACACAAGCACAGAACTGCAAATATGATCACTCCCTTCTTTGCTTTCCTCCTGCTACAGTTTTCACAGAAAATAACTGAACGCATCCTACACATACTCTAATAAATGCCTGACTAGAATGCATTGAACTTGGACTGCCAGAGCATACATACCATTATGCTTCTTAGTAGTAAAGTAAAGAGAAAATCTTTCCTGCAGCTATCATTAGTCAGCCCAGTTGCTGAAGTCAAACTACAGAAAGAATGCATATATGTTAATGCTATTTAATGTCACTTTGCATTCCACTGCCCTGTTCTTGTTTCTAGGGAGGCATGCTAATAATGTATTCTGAAGGTGAGTGCATAAGTGGACTTTTTGGAAATATCAGAAAAATAACTAGTGAATGGCATCACAGCATGAAGCCTATACAAAAAGACTACTCAGGTAAGTGAGACCTTCACCACACCTTCCTGGCTGGAAAACAGAGTTATACGTGAACTTTGTTGTACAATTCTTTCCAAAACACACATATATATTTAACATAATTGGGGCAGAAGACCAGATCAAGTTAGAAAATCCTTTAGTAACCAGTGGTTGGCCCAAGAGACAGACCCACAGCTACGTGTTTAGTAAGGCCTTCAAGGTTTAAACTGACTCCATACTTTAGAAAACAATAAGTAATTAAAGCAATAGCTGCATGGTCAGGAGAATACATACATGGTTGTCAGACAGCGTAGAAGGCTGAGGTGAGGTGAAACTGCTACATGTAGAAACCAGACAAGGACACATCCACCAGATAGAGTGAGTGTCCTACTAGGCTGAGTCAATGGTGCTGGTCTAAACTAGACTGGCGGGGCAGGGACCTTGATTGATGTGTGGTGGATGGAGTGTGTGTTGCAGTAAGGTTTATATTATACGTCACTGAATGGTGTGGTTCTGTTCTTGCAGCTATTCTACACTAACTCCCTCATGGCGTGTGGTGGCTCCATACTAGGAAAGAATTGATTTTAAGTTTTTTACATGAACGGAGAAGAGATTCTAATTCTAGATGCCCCTTTTCATTAAAATATATTTTTCAGATATATTCGTATGAGCGTGCACCTGATTTTTTCATTCTAGACTTTAGCATACTCAACAGTTTTATTGATGCAATTACCTGTGCATCAATGCCTTTATACTCTTGATCATATTCCCTGTTTCCCTACAGTCTCAGAATGTCTGGGATATTTTAAGGAAAGAAGCTTCACCTTTTCCTTGCTATTCACATAAAGTAGACTGACTTCATTTTTCTCTATTTTCAGTTACTGTTTTGTTTCTGAAATTTAGGAAGGGAATTCTGGGTGAGTGAAAAGTCATGTAAACCTTGAACCTGAGGGTTTGATACAAGGAAGCCATGAGAGGACTACAATGGAATGTAGGACTACAATGGAAGTGGGCCAGTAGAAAAGAAGGCTTCACACAGGCTGAAAATAAAACTAAAAGGGCAAGGACAGAGGCAGAAGAAGCATATTGATAAAATTGAAACCCAAGTTGGAGAGTAAGTATTGTAAAAGTGGGCCCTGTTTCCAATATATCTTTTCCTCTTGGAACACTGACTAGAGGCTAATAGCTAAAGATGTAAACTCATCAGGACATGGGAGGTTGTGTGTGTGAATATTCAATTTACAAAGTGACTTTCATTAAGGTCTTTAGACAAAACAGCTATATTCTCTATTAAATGAATAGCAATGTATCCCTTCACCTATTTATAATCAAGAATCAGAGCTTGCCCTTAGGCTTTAATATAAGCCTCACGAGTGTTCATGTGAAGACTAAATGTTGTCCTTTAGTATGCAAACCCTGGAAATTGTGTTCTGTTGCCTTGAGAAATTTCCTTTGCACTAAATATATTCTGTATTTTTTTCTTTAAGTAAAAGAAGTTACAAAAGCAAATGACAATAATATATCATTCCATAGCTTTTAAGGTTTGACAGCTAGCAATGATTAAGTCTTTCAATCAGTACAAGGATCTATCATCTCTAAGTCTTCAAACAACACAACAATATTTAGGAGTTTGTGCTATGCGGTTTGTATGTGAAGGAATAGAATTCCAGAAATTGTTTATATTAATATATGGTGTTATCCTCAGCACAAGAAGGACATGGACCTGGTGAAATGGGTCCAACGGAGGGCCACACAGATGATCAGAAGGCTGGAGAACCTCTCCTATGAAGACAGGCTGAGAGAGTTGGGGTTGTTCAGCCTGGAGAAAAGAAGGCTTCAGGGAGACCTTATAGCAGCCTTCCAGTACCTAAAGGGGGCCTACAGGAAAGATGGGGAGGGACTCTTTATCAGGGAGTGTAGCGATAGGACGAGGGGTAACGGTTTTAAGCTGAAAGAGGGTAGATTTAGGTAGATATTAGGAAGAAATTGTTTACTGTGAGGGTGGTGAGGCACTGCCACAGGTTTCCCAGACAAGTTGTGGATGCCCCATCCCTGGAAGTGTTCAAGGCCAGGCTGGATGGGGCTTTGGGCAACCTGGTCTAGTGGGAGGTGTCCCTGCCCATGGCAGGGGTGTTGGAACTAGATGATCTTTAAGGTCCCTTCCAACCCGAACCCTTTTGTGATTCTATTCTATGATTCTATTCCTGACAAATACTCAAATTCAGCTGCCTCGAGAAAGGACATAAGGATATACTTTTCAAGTTTCCCTTTTCCAGGATAATGCTTTACACTACACCAATCTCTAGTGACATTTCAAATTGCAGGATTACCCTTTATGACAGCACTTAAGAGCAGTTTTGACCAGAAAACAAGAGCTTGAAACTTTTACCATTCAATGGTTATGTATCATAGAAAGGAAAAGTTAGTTGGGTAGTACAAAAGAAGTCTTCAAAATTTGCCAAGAAAATAATATTTAACTGCATCTTTGTGAATTAATAAAACATTGATGGCAAAGAAAAGGACAGTATTTCTCCACTGCATTAATCTTTCTTCCTAGGAATATACTAGCTACAGACATCATTTTCTGAGCTGCAGCATGTCTTTGAAATAGATAGATTTTCTTATTTTTTTCCCATATGAATTTAAATATAGTTCTTATCCCTCAACTTGACATACAGATATTCCTACTTTGTAGGAATGAAGTCTGTAGGTAGAGTGATAACCTGCCCCTTTGAAAGGAAACTATGGTAGCATCTCATTCTTTCTGAGATCAAGGGTTGATTTTTACCATAAAGACAGCAATCAAGCTTTCTTTGTGATGTTTTTTACACCATTTCATCATATGTTAGTTAATGTTCACCTGATCTTTATTCTACTTGTGGAAAAAATGTCACAAATGAAAAATTATTAGAGAAGATACAATGCTTAGACAACAGAATTCACATTTCTATGTAAAGCTGTTGTGTGTGCCCAGAAGACAACCAGATATTAAGTATCTGGAATTTATTCTGCAGTTTATATAGACTTCAACTCACCAGTACCTTCTTATTCACCAAAAGATTTAGACCTCTGCTGAATGAAAATAACTGGGTTTTGATAAGATTTAAGCAGAAGTTTCAATGTTGTTTTTTTTTAATTTAAAACTTCAGAATGACCTGTGTAGAGACAGGGGTCATTGAAATTGAATGCATTTTTTTCAATTGTATGCCAGATGCAATGAATCTTGCAACAACCATTTAGGCAAACTGCATTGCACAGTGATCTTAATCTTATATGTTGCCTTATCATCTATATGCAGGAGGATAATGATAAAGATATGAAGTAGTGCTGTATGTATACCAGCACCATTTAAAAAAATGAAATTATTTTTTAAAATACATCTAAATGTGGTACAGAAAATAATTTCTTTACTTCTTATGATCACATGTTAAATCTTACTACAATAATATTTAATTAATAAAATATAAGGAAATTGTGAAGTTACATTAAGCAACTTGACACAAATTTAAAAAACGTCAAATTGTTGAGCTCATATAGCAGTAGCTGCTCACAGGCTGAAGACAATGTAATCTCCAGGGTCACAGTTATTCCCATTTAAAGCAAATGACAAGACTGTTTGATTTTATCACAGTTAAGAAAAACTTTTTTCCTTGTGTCCATTTTTCAGGTTTACCATCTGTTACACAACTCACCCTGTAATCCATAATGGAAAGCTTTCAAATGTATGCATTAAACTTGTGACAATATAATCATCTGAGGGTTTAAAGAAACACACTTTTTTCCGATCACTTACTTTGCAGAGCATGGAAGCAACTAAAGATGATTCATTTCATGTTTACTGGCATGTCCTCTAGTATTTCCATTTCTATTCCATGATTCTCTTTGTTTTTCTCTTCAGCAAACTTACCATTCTATTTCTTCTGCCATGCCAAAACCCGTCTACAAATATTGGTTTGATATTTAATATCCTTATTCCCTGAGGCTTCTTCAAATTTCCGCTCAGTTTAGCTCAGTGTTGTCAATCAGTGAGTTGTTGCCTATCGTGTGTGTTAGTAGCACCGTAGTGTTCAGGCAAGTGTGAGCATAATGAGGATCAGAATATCAGGACAGGCAAAAGCATCCCAGTCCTCCAGCACCCACTGTTGTCTATGACACAGTTCTGAGGAAGGCTCAGTGATGTTTTAGTGAATACAGTGAAGATACAATTAAAGAGACATTAATGTATCCTCTAACAATAAGAACAGAGGTTTGGATCACAGGAACATATCAGAAGAGGTAAAACCACTAGTCATTATGGACAGATTTGCTGGTGGATATTCAGACCTTTATTTTATTTTATTACTTTATTTTATTACTTTACTTTATTTTATTTTACTTTATTTTACTTTATTTTATTTTATTTTATTTTATTTTATTTTATTTTATTTTATTTTATTTTATTTTATTTTATTTTATTTTTTATTTATTTTTATTTTTTAGTATTGTATATATTTTGAGCAATGAACTCAGCAAACAGCATTTTCATAACCAACGTGCAGCCCAGGTTTTCTGTTTACCATCAATGTAGTTGCAGCATAACAGGAAGGATTTGGAAACTAACAGCCAATAGATTTATTCTTTTGGAGTCACTGCATGGAAACATTTTGGATCCTGAAGAGAACAGATTATATTTCTTTTTTTTTCCCATCCCCATCTTTCTAGTAACACTTGTGATCCAAGATAGGCTTCTAGTAGAAAACTGAACACAGAGTTCTTGCTTCAGTTACTACAGTTCTTACACTTACTAAGTTACAGTAGTTATTAATAAGTGTATTTGCATATCTGAATATTTTGTTTGGGAGGCTGAAGTAATAGTGGAAAACAATATATATGAGAAAATAAATATAGCTTCGTTTTTCATTTAACATCTAAAGAAGGAAATTAACTCTTCAATAGACTTTTGAAGTCATTCACGAAACTCACATCAATTGCCATGGTGCATAATTATGTCATGTAATACTAAATAAGGTTCATTAGTTAATTATCTGGCCATTTTCTGACAAGCAAGTTACACATAAGACAGAAAAATCATCATATTCTTCCACAGTGTACTCAGATCCGGTAGTTACTGACATCCACTATATTGATTGGATCTAGCACAGCTTGATAACACTTTTCCTTCCAGCTGTATTCTTGCATTATTGTCCATAAATGAATCATCATTGTTGAAGAAAAGTTGAAAACTCCACATGAGATGCAGAAATACATCTAACAAGTAATTAAAAATATCTTCTTGCTTCTAACCTTTCCATTTCCAGTTCTGTGGAGAACACTACACTGTTGCTAGCGCTAATAGCCAACATGCTAACAGCTCATAATGGGAAGAAATCATGAACAATCATTCCCCTTTTATTTCTTCTACATTATTTATGATTTTATAACCTCTTTCCTATTCATCTCCAGCTGTTTGCTTTTCAGGCTGAATGGTCCTCATTTGTTTGGGTGTGCATTTGATCACTTTCTCTTTTCCCAGTTCTTGGAGAGAATTTCTTTTTGGAGATCAGAACTTTATGTTGAATCCTGAATGTTTTTTCTATAAGGATTCAACATATTTTGAAATAATCATGCTAAACAGAACTATAAAAGAAAGTTTATATGTGTGTTGAGCTCCAACTGAAAATTCCTGTAGATGTCGGTACATACGAATTCAATATAATTCTGCAGAATTGTTATAGGATGGCGAAGAAATGTATTTTAAAGCCTTCATGAACAGAATTGCCAATATGCTTTGATTGTTTTGTGTCAATTCAGTAAACAAAAATTTATTGAAGGACGCTTAAATAGTCATTCAACTTGAGTTTATGGGTACTTTGTGCCTTCAGATTGGCAGAAAGGACCTGGAATTTAAGGATGAAACATACACAGGTATTCAGCAGAGAGAGGTCTCCTTTATATATCTGAGCCATACTAGTGAGCTCCCAAGATACAGTTTTTCTCATTATTATTTTATAGAATGTGTCCAGAAATCCTGGTGACAATATACACTAATTAGTTTTATAGCTATATACCATAACTGAATCTACAGCAGTATTACAGCATCTATAGGAACAGCTCATAAGGAGAGCAACTTCACATTTAAATATAATGTTCATTCATAAATACATGGTTATAAGGTGACTATGAGCAACTTTGTAAGGCAATTAGAAAGCATTCAATTCCTAAAAAAAAAATTAGTTTCTACTTAGGTAATGCTGCTGTGAATAATTGCTTAGAACTAAGAAGTAACATAGCTGGTGAAGGGTCTAGAGCACAAGTCCTGTGAGGAGCAACTGAGGGAACTGGCATTGTTTAGCCTGGAGAAAAGGAGACTCAGGCAAGAACTTATCGCTCTCTACAACTACCTAAAAGGAGGTTGTAGAGAGGTGGGTGGTCGGTCTCTTCTCCCAAATAACAAGCAATATGACAAGAGGAAACGGCCTCAAGTTGTGTGAGGGGAGGTTTGGGTTGGATAATAGCAAAAATTTCTTCACCAAATGGGTTATTAAGCATTGGAATAGGCTGCCCAGGGAAGTGGTTGAATCACCATCTCTGGAGGTACGTAGATGTAGTGCCTAGTGACATGGTTTAGTGCTGGACATGGCATTGTAAGGTTGATGGTTGGACTCAATGATCTTGAAGTTCCTTTTCAGTCTAAATAATTCTATGATTCTACAATTCTACAGTAAGTTTGTAAGTTTATATGTTGAGAAAATATATGATAAAAAACAGTCTGCAATCAGTAACCCAGAGAGTCCTTCTAGTCTTAGGTTTTCTTATGATTCTAAGTATACTTTAATAAGCAAATTACAGTTTTTTAAATACAGTTGCTTTTTTTTTTTTCCATTGGTAGCACTCTACTTTTAAATTAATTTATTCAGAACAAGCAATGAAATATGCATTTAAAAGGTAATATTTTAGTGTGACATTAATTGTATTTTTTTCCCTACAAAAAGCAAACCATCTTAAATCTAAAAGCACGATAACTTAGTATGGATATTTACTTCACAACTAATGTTCAAAACACTAAGAAAGAAGCTTCTTTTGTCTAGTTTAAAACTGAGATTTCTTCATATATGAAAGTCTTACTATCTTACGCAAAAAAATATTGCTATACTTATTCAAATTTATATTGTCTCCTGACTTTGATATCAGAAAGTACTGAAAATTTCCTTTGAGTGGATTGGTCCTATCACAAGTGTTTTAAAAGATCAATATGCTTTGCATTTACATTTCTGAATAAAACATTTTGGGTTGGATTCATTCACTCTTGGCTTCCACAGGTATCTCTTATTCTATTTGATGTTTTTAAAAGAGAAAAAGTTCAACTTTCTTATCATCTGCTTAATTTATTCAGACTTTATCCTCTGTAAGCTATTGGTTTTCCTCTCAAATATATGTTTAAAATTTCTCCCTTTTAGCTGTACCATCGTATTTTTTACAAGCCAGAATGTTCCATAGCTAAGCTGCTATCTCTAGTCACGTATTTTCAATATATACTTTAAAAAAATACTATTTTTTAATTTATTTGGAAATGTTTCGGTCCATTGTCAGGTTTGTTTTCCTTTACAAAGGTATAATTGTAAGATTTGGTGTTACTATTATGCTATTACAAAAAAAAAAAAGAGGGGACAGAAGTCATAAAAGCTAATGTGTCTCTCTGGCAATGTGTTTGAATACCATACACCGACAGTTTCCCTTCCTTTTCTGGCAGGTACAATTGAGTTGTTTCACAAGTGATCTCATGAATTTATTAGGAATACATTTAAAAAATTCTCAATTTTTAACAATTATCTGTTTTTCTATCATGAACATTTTATGCTGGACACCCATATGCACAGGCCATTATTCAGAAGAACTATATTTCTCACTAAAAGGGTTTTCACAAACAGGCATTTGTCACATTAAAAGGACTGTAGTTTCGATATTTGTCTGTCAGAGTCCCAGGACTTTCACTGATTTACTATCAGAGTCCCACCAAAGGACTTTCACTGAATCAGATTCACAAATAATCGAAATTAGTTACTTTATTGAGAGCGACAGTCGCAGATTCGAGATTGCTGTTGATAAATTCGCTAACTACAATAGTGCTAATTACTTAATGTTAATATTGCTAGCAAAAATAACGATAGTACAACAATCCGGGGTAACATTCACCAGAGGGTGAAAGGCACAGCGCTTACCCAGAAAGGCGTCCCTGCCTGGGGTGGAGGAAGAGAACGCAGCCCGTCAACTGGTCCGTCAGGTATCAAGTTTCTTCTCTCCCAATTTAACAGTCATTTTCTCCATCCTTTTATCCCCAAAATTACGAGGTTTCCCTCCCCTAGGTGATGTGTAGTATGATTTGGGTGGAGAGACGAGTGCTATAGTCATATAGTCATGTTTAGCATGATCTCTAAAATCTTCATTAGCATATACAGGAGTGTCAACTTTGATATGCATTTCACAGGTAATGAGGCAAAGGTCCATCACTGGGCATGGCAGCCTCTCAAGGAAACAAAGAGCTACACAAAGTCTCTGTTATCTTGATTTTACTGTCTCTGCTGATGAAAAGCAGGGCTGTCCTGGCTCCCCAAGACTACCCCGTTATTTATGTATCCTGTGATAGCCAGACAAGCCTTCACTCCCCCGGGTTGCACAAGAGATAGCAAAGCCAGTCTTAATTGCCCTTTGAGCACAGAGACTTCACCTCATTATCCAAATTCCACAGCATTTAATACAACAGGGCAGTGTGAAGGTAGCAGGCTTTTAAGAACTTCAAAAGGACTATTTCCTCTGAAACCAGTTTGCCTTTCATGACCACAAAACATGCTAAATGTTTAGTCTGTACATCACATATAGTTCATTTGGAGGAGGAACTAAGTAATTTTCCTGGGAGTCCCTGGGTAATTCTCTGGCCAGAGAGAATGAGGGTCTCCATTGCCAGAAGTGTTTGTAAGGTTTTCTGTGTGTTCTTTTGTGGGTCTGAGAAGTATCTCCATGCATCATCTCTCAAGCCAGCGTGACCCTGGGTCACCCTCACATGTAGAAGGGAGCACAGTGTGGGACCTGCTGTGTTACACAGAATAGGTTGGGGTATGTACTGTCAAGAGAAGCAGGTTTGTAGTGCAGTCAGTAAGAAATACCTCTTTATTCATCTAACAGGGTTATCAGCACTTCGTCAAGGAATACATAATCATTATAGTATCAATGTGAATGAAAGTTGTATTGGTAAGATTTTTCAGGGATAACTTGCAAAATATAGGACCCAGCTAGAGTACAGTGCTACAGAGTAGATGGCAATTACTCTTCATTAAATTCATATTTACAAAGTTAATGTCATTCTGCAAATGATATACTATCAATATGAAGAGTATATGAAGAAAATTTCTACAAAGCAGAAACTGTTGAGAGTTTTCTCTGGGAGGTTTGAAAAGGAAAAAAAAACCTCTAACATAAAGATAACTTTTCAAAGTGTGACCTCAGTTTCTCCACATACATAATTTTAGACATATTGGAAACATTTTTTCCCTCTCCAGTGGTCCTTTCAACCTGTGAAGGCAAAGACCTCAGCAGTCAAAGAGACTGCTTTGTGAGCCCTAGACTACAAGCCTGGTACAATAGATCATGTATTTTCCAGACAGGGTTATTTTGCTTAGCAGGCTGTCTGATTATGCCCAGGTGGCTGCATGTTTTATTTCTTTCAGCTATCTTTGACAAAGAGGACACAAAATGGATTTATAGCAACTTTACTTCCCCATGTAGAGTGAAAAATCTAGCTGGTTTTGTCTGCAAATGATAACAGTTTACATAAATGCATCTAATTTATACACATCACTTTAGATTTGATCTTATATTATGGTAACAACTTTGGAGAAAGGCATTGTTGTGTGTAGCGAGTACAATATTTATTTTACCTTCCTAGCTGTACAAGTGATAAGGTAGTCTTTGCATACCAGGTGATCAAAACACACAAACCAATCTGTTTGGGAAAACTTTTAAAAATGTAATCTTTAATCACATGGTTCTTGTTCCACTGTTGTGTGTTATACTGCCTGTCAATAACTGTTCTCTGTCAAATATATGCTGAAGTGTAAAGTAAATATTCATTAGCATTCTGCCATATGTCCCATGGACAACTATCCAGACATGATTTCGGCACAGAGATTCCTTCAGTTTTCCCTAATTAGGAAGAATCATCCGTGACCATCAGTCAGACTCTGTACCCAAGTCCTGCACTCTGAAGCAGGACTTGGATCCCTATCAAGTCAAAATTCAATCAGCAATTACTCATCTTACCATGCCAATAAAGCTATTAATGCTCAAGGTAAATTAAGACAATGTGTTCCCTCTACTTCTGACTCATGACTAAGAAGATGCTTTAGACTTAGAGCGTCTAAGTCTTCCTGAGTGGGCTGTGAGAGGCACTGAATTGAAAGTTTACTGTAGTCTTTTTTGCTTAAAGGACTTTACCCTGGGGGAGTAGATACAATAAAAGACTTAAGTCTCCTTCCTCTCATCACAAACCATATATTTTATTGTATAAAAGGAAGTTTTCAGCTCTTCTTTAGGGTTTTGGGGGATGATATTTTGGGGGAGGAGGTGGTTTATTTGTTTTAAAATAAGGTAATTGTGACTATTTATTGGCAGGGGTCCACTCTAGACCCTCTAGCAGGTGTTAGATTAAGGGATCTGCCATATCAAGCTTGCCAGTGAACTTGACCACTACACTTTCCTGCTGTATTGGGTTTGTGTGGCAAGGTTTTGGTAGCAGGGGAGCTACAAGGGTGGATTTTGTGAGAAGCTGCTAGAAGCTTCTCCTGTGTCTGATGGACCTAATGCCAGCTGGTTTAAAGATGGACTCACCACTGACCAAAGCTAAGCCAATCAGCCAGGGTGGTATTGACTCTGTGACAACATATGTAAGAAAGGGGAAAAAACCTGCTGTGCAACAGCAGCTGGGAGAGACAAGTGAGAATATGTGAGAGAAATAACTCAGCAGACACCAAGGTCAGTGAAGAAGGTGAGGGAGGAGGTGCTCCAGAGATCACAGCAGAGATTCCACTGCAGCTTGTGGTGAAGAAAATGGTGAGGCAGGCTGTCCCCTTGCAGTTCATGGGGGTTAATGGCAGAGCAGATATCCACCTGAAGCCCATGGAGGGCCCATGGGCCAGCCCATGCTGAAGCAGCTGGACACGCCCAAAGGAGGCTGTGACACCATGGGAAGCATGCACTGGAGCAGGATCCTGGCAGGACCTCTGGACCCATGGAGACAGAGGAGCTCGTGCTGGAGCAGGTTTTCTGGCAGGACTTCTAATCCCATGGGGGAACTCACCCTGGAGCAGTCTTTTCCTGAAGGACTGCACCCCATGGAAGGGACCCATGCTGGAGCAGTTCCTGAAGAACTGCAGCCCAAGGGAAGGACCCATACTGGAGAAGTTCACAAAGAACTGTCTCCCATGGGAGGGACACCATGCTGGAGCAGGACAAGAGTGTGAGGAGGAAAGAATGGCAGAGATAATGTGTGATGAATTGACTGCAAACCGCATTCCTTGTCCCCCTGTGCTGCTTGGAGGGAGAAGGTAGAGAAATCAGGAATGAAGTTGAGGGATAGGTGGTTTAAGAATTGGTTTTATTTCTCACTACCCTACTCTGATTTGATTGGTAATTATTTAAATTAATTTACCCAAGCTGAGTCTGTTTTGCCCATGATGGTAATTGGTGAGGGATCTCTCCCTATCCTTATCTTGACCCATGAGCCTTTTGTTATGTTTTTTCTCCCTCTACCCAGTTAAGGAGGGGGAGTGATAGAGTGGCTTTGGTGGGCACCTGGCATCCAGCCAAGGTCAACCCACCACACCTGTTTACAAATATAGGTAGCCCACAGGTAGCGGTTAGCATACAGCTGATTGGGCTAGGGTATACATAGAATTGTTTCTGTAATTACATAAGATATTATATTTCAAAAAAATCTAATGAGTTTTAGACTTACATGATTGCTTGATAGACTCCTTGGGTGATAAGTAGCTTGGCATGACCATTTCCTACTAAGATCTGAAAAACTACAGCTTGGTTAGTTTTATTAGACAAATAAGATACTTGGTTTTCCTCTTCCTTGACAGGATAATCAATGTCTAGAATCACGTTCAAAGCATATTCCCACCAATCTGTTCAACAAAAACTAAGGAGATGTTATTCATTTTTTCTTATATTTGCATAATTTTAGTCATCTTGATGATTGACCTGGGATCCATAGCGCAGCTAGAAAGGCAAGGAAAAAACCCACAAGGGTAGATGAGGTTATTCTAGTTTTGTGTGTTGTCTGAGGTTTTTGGTCTGAATTAGACTTACATTTGTTTGAACCTCTCACTTTTTAATAAAGTTTCTATATTTCATTTTTGTCACTTGAATTATTTTGTGGGGCAAATTCTCAGCTAATACAGATAAATAGAATTAAATTAATTTCTGCGATGCTTCTTTTTACCCTACCTGAGAATCAGCTTTTGTTTCTAATGGACTACCTGAGAATTTCTCCAGTCAAAACTGGGGAGATTTCTATATATGTGTATAATGGAATTCCATGTTTTTGTTTTATCCTAAAAATATCAAATCAATTTCCTTACGGAACAGCAGCAGAAGTGCAGTTCATTGAAAGGAATATAAAAATATTTAAATGTGTAATGTAGGTACCTTTAAACTTTTGTAACCCATTATCTGAGTTGCATGTTACAGGAGGTACTATAGCAGGAAGCACATGAGCCAATGGAGGATGAGCCTAAGAAGAAGCACTGCAAGTGCATTAGTGGCCTGACTTGAGCTGACTTTAGTGCCCAATAGCTCCATGCAACACACCGTGTCTGCTGTCCTCAGTGACTACCATAATAGATAGATCCAAAATCATGGACTAAATGAACTCAATGGATGTTTTATGGCCGTTTTATGGCCATTTTATGGACACTTTACAGCAGTGGCCCATAGACTAAGGGAATGATGTCTGTGTATATATCAAAGGACGGGAAAGGAGGATGTATGTAATGAGGATGTATTGGGCATGACATGAATTCTATCGAATAAGGAGTGGAAATTGTACTGGCTTTGGCTGGGATAGAGTTAATTTTCTTCAAAGTAGATCATATGGTGCTATATTTTATATTTGTGACCAAAACAGTGTTGATAACACACCCATGTTTTAGCTGTTGCTTAACAGTGCTTATACAGTGTCAAGCAAGTCCTTTTCTGTTTTTCTCACACCACTCCATGATCGAGTAGGCTGGGTGTGCACAAGAAGCTTGGAGGGGACACAGCTGGGACAGCTGACCCCAACAGACCAAAGGGATATGCCATACCATACGACATGGTGCTCAGCAACGAAAGCTGGGGAAAGAAGGAGGAAAAGGCAGCATTCAGGGTTATGATGTTTCTCTTCCCAAGTAACAGTAACACGTGGTGAAGCCCTGCTTTCCTGGAAATGGCTAAACATCTTCCCACTGTTGAGAAACCATCAGTGAATTCCGTATTATTGTTTGTTTGTTTGTTTCTTTTGCTTGTGTGCACATGTTTTGCTTTACCTGTTAAACTGAATTTTATCTCAACCCACGAGTTTTCTCACTTTTACTCTCCCAATTCTCTCCACCATCCCACTGTGGGGGAATGAGTGAGGAGTTGTGTAGGGCTGAGCTGCCTACCAGTGTTAACTCACTTACGGGTTTATGTGGAAAAAAAGCAACTTGAAACACTTACTAAATACTGAGAACTGGAAAGGAAACATTAGACTGAGAGGGGATAGAATCAACTCCTGTCACTAGTTGACTTTATTGGTCAGATTCTTAGGTTTTAAAGAATGCTTTCACATCTCACTTGCAAAAATGTTTCTAGTTTTCTACGGGTATTCTTTTGTTTCCATTGGGTACATAAAAACTCTTCATTATGATTAAAATGCAACAGGAGTCAAAATAGTAATGTGAAATATAACCACCACTGAAATCCAGCATAATTCCAAATTATGCATGAATGAATGAAAACCACCTGCTTTTATACCTGGCAGTTGATTAGATACTTTCGGTTTTGCTGAGTTGGGTACTCATTTTTTTTCAATATAATAGTCTACATATTATAGGAGAGAATCGACAGCAGAGTTTGAATTAAGAGCCTGAAGAGAGCAGTTTATAGCAAATCGAGGCAAACAGCACAGACGCTTACAGCCAGTGCATGCTGTTGACAGTGCTCATCTCAAAACAACATACCACAATAACCAGAGGTTATCTTGCAGACAAAGCGGGAAATGTGGGATCTGATAAGAAATATGACACAGAAGATTTCACTGCTCAGCGGCTGCAAGCTGAGAACTTATTATGGTTAGGGACATTATAGACGATTTGACCTTGCCTCTAGGTCCCAAAATTTTCATATTTCACATATGCCATTCTCTGCTCTTAACATCCAGCTTCACTAGTGCTCACTGTTCAGCTGCCGTGCCTGAGTGTCTTTTTGCAGTACATTTTTCTTAAAATATGTTATTATATAGCACTTGCTGATAAACAAGTTGAGCATTTTATTCACAGATGGCTCTTTCTTACTGCCATGGTTTATCATTACTTTAAAGATTTCACAGTTTTTAATTTTGCTGCTAAGATACCAATGCAAAGTAAGTTTTGGAAGGTTATGTTTTACTTAATAACTTTTTACCAGGCCAACAGATACTAATTCATACAATTTTTCACTAACACATTTTACTTTTCAGGGGAGGGAGAGGATTGTTTAGTGGTCATATGTATGTTCCTAGACATCTAGGAAAGAACAGAGAATAGTTGAGTTTGGATATAGTCATATCTGGGCACTAGAGTAATGCATGGTCTGCTAAAGCACTTTCCTCCTATTTGTTGTCGGTTTTATGAAAGCTAGCCTCTTTTAAAAGTCTGGGTCCACTTGTGGCATTTTGACACTTCTTACTCCATAGTCGTTAGTGTGCAGATAAATTAATATCCCTTTTGAACTAAAGTATCATTTCTCATAATCATTAAAGGGAGTGAAATTACTTTCTGAAATTTGCGTTACATTTGTATACATCTATTCCATTGAATAAGGCCAGGTTTCTGAGGGTATTCAGGCACCCAGCTTCCATGATAGCAGTGGGCATTAGACATCTAAGCATATTTATAAGCCTTCTTCAAAATTAAATTGAAGAATTAAGGAATAGACTCAAAAGATATGAAAGACAGTTACTGGAACATCTGTTGGATCTCAAAGGTATAATTGTGACACATGCCACATGTCACCTTCAGTGACTATGTCCCACCAGTGCTGAAAATTAAGAGAACTGGAAGGTGGCCATATGTCAGCCAGAAGAAAGCAGAGTCTTGAGCAATAATAAACACATACTCTAATTTTATCCAGTTTGAGGAACAGTTTGTACAATGTTTATATGGGAGAATAAACAATCTATATTTCATATTTGTAATTTCAGAGTGCTGTTAATATTAGATGTCATTACCAAAGACCTCAAAGAAGATGCATTTGTACAGACACAAAATAAGAGCGCCAGTATTAGACTCATTCTTCAAATAAGCTTGAAGGAGAAAAAAAGTTCATCAATACTTAGACAACTTCTAGACTGTTTTCAAAGCTATTAGTCCCTTAATAAGTCAAATCTACTAAGGAAGCAGGGAGAGCCATGTTTTATACCTGAAATAACACTGGAAGTGTAATGCAAACAATTTTGACACTGTCTCATGAAGAAAGTAGAACAATACAAGGACTAAGTACAACCATTTCCAAAGCCAGAAAGGACATTGTAGAATCGTCTCTAGACACACACAAGCTAAATAATTTGTCCTGAAAATCAGAAATAAATACATTTATAAAAGATAATAAAATTTATCTTAAGAAGTTAGTAATAGTTTTTTCTCCTACTTCCTTTGAATGAGACATTTCAGTGCTGTGTAAATATACCTCAAAAATATTTAGAGTTTTTTCAGGTTTAAATAAATCTAACTTAAGCCTCCAGGCACTGAATTTTGACCTCTTGTCAATGGGTAGAAAGCTCTTTGTTATCAAATATTTTCTTTTTGTAAGCACATATGCAGCAACCTTCTCTTAGACTGCCCTTAGATAGAGGTACCTGGTCCTCGCAAGCCTCAATCATCCATCTTGTTTGCCAGATCTGACATACAGGGTTTCCGATCCACCAAGCACAACACATGTTGGTTTTTTGGTTTGTTTTGCTTTTTTTTTTTAATTATTTGGTATATAAGTTATTTTTATAGTGGAATGGATATTTCCTCAAAAAAAATTGTATTCTATATAAAGAATTTAAATTCTGTATATTCATCTTCTGAAATATTCTGAAAATTAATATGACTGTTTTTCAGGGCTATTGTCTAAAGGTAATCACCTAAAAACTACTCTAGATCCCTACAGTGAGAGACTAATAGAAACTTTATTGAAGTCAGTTCAAACAATACCAACAGCTTCACTGGGGTTTAATATACTCCTTACATACTTTGCTTCAAATCAATAAACCAGGACTACTTAATGTTTTCTAAATACGTTCAGTCCTAGATCTGCCACGGTTCATCTGTTTAAGCAGGCCAGTTGCCCACTGAATCTACTGAGACAATTAATGGATTTATAAACAGGCATGTGCACAACTATTTCAGGAGCACTATATATACACATACGTAAGTATTTCACAGGTATAAAAGCTAGCAGTGATCATCAATTGAACAAGACTACTATAACTATCATTATCATGTATAAAAAATTTAAAGAAAGGTTCTGTTGGAAAAGGGAAAACAAAAGTACATGGTTGGTGAGTTACCATTTTAATAGCCTGATGGCAATCTGATATGTTATTTTGAAGAATCTGGATTATTTTGTTTTCTAAAATTTATAGAATCATAGAATTGCCTAGGTTGGAAGGGACCTTTCAGATCATCCAGTCCAACTATCAACCTAACACTGACAAAAACCATCACTAAACCATATGTTTAACCACTATGTCTACCTATCTTTTAAATACCTCCAGGGATGGTGATTCAACTACTTTCCTGGGCAGCCTGTTCCAATACTTAATGACCCTTTCAATGTAAAAATTTTTCCTAATATCCAGTCTAAACCTCCCCTGGTGCAACTTAGGGCCATTTCCTCTTTCCTATCACCTGTTACGTGTGAGACCAACGCCCACCTCTCTACAACCTCCTTTCAGGTAGTTATAGAGAGCGATAAGGTCTCCCCTCAGCTCCTTTTCTCCAGGCTAAACAACCCCAGCTCCCTCAGCCACTCCTCATAAGACTTGTTCTCCAGACCCCTCACCAGCTCCATTGCCCTTCTCTGGACCCACTCCAGCACCTCAATGTCTTTCCTGTAGTGAGGATACCAAAATTGGACACAGTACTCAAGGTGGGGCCTCAACAGGGCTGAGTACAGGGGTTCTTAAAAAAGACAAAACACAACTGTATAAACTTCAACACATTTTTTATTGTAAAGAGCGGTAGATATTTGATACTTTCCTTTAACAATAAGTACTTTCTTAAGCATTTATGATTAATGACCTTTTTAAATATTCCCATTGACTGATGTGTTTTAACAATGATTGCTCTAGTTAGGAAGCCTGCATTATGGGGTGATGACTTTTTATTCATTTTTACTACAGTTCAATTTTAAAGTGCATGATCCTTTTGGTTCATTCAGTCTGTGCGGTGAAACTATTTTCAGAAACTTCAGGCATTCATTTATTCATGTCCCCCCTGGGCATAGTAGTTAACAAGTCCTGTTTATTTTGATGCAGCTAATAAGAACTGATTTGATGATAGCATAGTTTATTGTGATCCAAGTGAAACTAAGTCATTCGTTAGACAGTTTGTGATAAGCAAAAAATAACACCTCAGCAATACCATCTGGATTCTCATAATTAAATATAACCTTCAACCAATTTTTTTTTTTTTAAACATAAAATTGTCCTGCAGTTCTTAGGTAGGTATCTTACAATACTTAATTAATTCTTTGTTCTACGTTTTTTACACCTATGCTTAATACTAAAATTCTTGCACTTATGTCTTCTCTGATTTTAAAATTGCCATTATAACTGTGTTTGAGATTTCAGCCTAAACTTAACCACTTTATTTTAAAAATCAAGTAAACCAAAAATCTGCCAGGAGGGACTGGAGGGTAAGCTTCATAGGAGAAGAGAAAACAGAACGCTAGACAAAATTAGAAGAAAAATGGTAATAACACTCATAAAATTTCACCATACATATTTTCATAACCATTTGAGAATAGACAGAGTGGATGAGGCCCAAGGTCCATCCTATTCATACCTGTCTCTAAATATAGCTAACAAATTCCTATTTAAAATGTAAAGGACAACTCTTTCTCGGGCTCCAACAATTTGCAGCTCAGGAACCTCATGAACCAGATAAGTTGTCTTTGGATTTTTCTTTCATTAATCTGTCTCCTTCCTTTCTTGAACCGCTGTAAACTTTCACAGTACTCAATATTCTGCAGCAAAGAGTTTAATAATATGTTATGTGAGACTGGTTTTGGTTCATTTACCTAGTTGTTTCCAGTATGGAAGATGTTAAAAATCTTCAGTCATCTTTGCTGTCTTCTTTGAACTTTTTCCCGTTCTACTATATGCTTTTCAAGATATCAGGAACAGGTCTGCACACAATATTCAACATGGGAGACCAAGAGGGACTTATGAAGTGATGTGATTCTCAGGGCTTTAGCTTAGTGGTTTCTGTCTGTGTTTTGAGGGAAGGGCACTTGCTGTTATCCATTATTTTCTTTTAATAATTTCTAGCCTTTACTTTTTTTTTTCATTCAGTAGTCACTTCAGATAATTTTTTTCCATGGCATTATCTAAAATAACCCCAACATCTCATCCTGGGCACTTATCTCAAAATCCATGACTGTAAGTATGAAATCAAGACTTTTCCTGTGTTCATGATTTTGCACTTAACACACCAATTCCATTGCCTCATCACTCAGCCTTGTGCAGTTTTCCACAGTCAGCCCTCCTCTTTGTTGCACTGAGTAACTTACTGATACAAGCAGATTTGAACACTTCACTACACATGCCCTTTTCCGTACTTTATAAGAATATGTACAGGAGCACTGCATCTAGCACAGACTCTTAAAGCGCTCTATCAATGTCAGCCTCTGAGGTAAACATCAATCACTAGGTCTTGCCTTGCCTTGCTTTTCCTTCCTGTCCCCTACCTTTCCTCCCCTTCACTCCCTTTTCTCTTCCCTTTTCCCTTCCTTTTTCCCTTCCCTTTTCCCTTCCTTTTCCCTTTCTTTTTTCCATTCAAGGACACATCTCTTGTCCCTTACTTGCTTAGCTTCTTCAAGGACATTTGATAAAGAGCTATGTTTAATCTGTATGTGAAATGAAAATAGATTAGATCAACCCAGATCTTCTTTACCTGCATGATTATCTCAAAGAATTTGAAAAACATTGTAAGGCATGATTTCCCTGTGGAAAAGTTGTGGTTATTTTTCCTCAATATATCATATTTATCTAGCTGTCTACTGATTTTATCCTTTATTATACTTTCTACTAATTCATCAGGTACAGCTCTCTGTTGCCCGCATTTGTATTTCCCCAGATCTCTCTAGGAACAAATTCTGTAACAGTCATCATATTATCTAACTTTCAGGCACATGAGATAAAGTTGCCTTTAAACCAGAGGTTATAAACCGCATTTAGTAGATGGGCTATTTCATCCCTGAGCTCCTTTTCTTCTTTTTCTTGCAGAGCATACCTGGAGGGCTAGAACAGAATCTTCAGTCTCAAGGAACTTCTGATTTTTCCACTGCATCTGCTCCTTCAATTAATAATCTCCAAGGATAACTTCCCTGTTGCTGATTTGCTGAATTATGAAGGATTGGCCAATGTGAAGCATGTAAAATATTAGACCACAGAAACCAAATAGTTGAACACATCACTTACCTGCATTCTGGATAATTGCATGGAAATAAAAGCAAATGAAACAAACAAAACAAAACAAAACAAATCAAAACCCCAAAACAAAACAAAGCAGCAGCTGCAGTCTCTCTATTCTTCCTCTAAATCCATTATCCTCATAAGTCTGGGAAAAATTAGAAGCTAAGAAAAACAGATATCTGAATGGCAACTTTTCTCCCTGAGAGATACCTTCAAATGTCTATATTCAGAAAAGTGAACTAAATAGATGGATTTGATTGCATTTTTCAAAATTCAGCAGAAAAAATAAAAATCCTGGACCTTGTTTTGGGTTTATTTTTTTGAAGAAATGACAAAATTTTGGACAATTCAGTCATAAGAGACAGGCATTCTTAGTACTTATTTTGACTGCAGATGCCCATGTGTGGGGCTTGTTATGCTGAAATTAAAGAAAAATGGACTGCAGGCTTTTCAATCTAGAGGAGAAAACAGTTTCACCTGTAGTGATTATGGAAATGGGAACTATCTTTCCCTTGGCAATACCAGTGGCGCTTCTCCCTTATTCTAAACCTTAGAGCCATGTTTAAAATATGCAGGAAGGAACAGATTTAGGAAATAGGTTGTTAACATTTAGTTAAACATTTCATGCCGTGCCATGGTGAAATTTTAATACTTACGAGATGGAAGATATATAAAGAACAAAAACATATTTTCAAATAGCAAACAGTATTGTCTGTACAGGATATAAATATACGAATCCGTTGAAATGATTTTGAGTCTGAATTACTGTTTTAAGGAGTCTGCCCTTTGGGATACATATATTCCATTTGAGTTGAGAATCACTACATTTTAATTTGTTTTCTCGTATTGAGATAACCTTAGATTTTGCGGCTGGAATATAGCATTCCATAGTACTGTGTTTATCCAAAGTAATTTTGCAATGCTTTATTACCTGCAAAATCAGGGATGTTTCATTTAAAAGAGTTCCTGCCTCAATGACTGCAAACCTGGATTTTGAGCAGGTTTTACCAGAAATATATTCTGGCCAAGTTATGTTTACCTGTTCTATTTTGAAACCCAGTTTGAACAGAACAGTGAAACCTATGTTGACATTGTATCAAGTCTACACAAAATATATTGAATTAAATATGACCTTCAGAGCCTGAAGAGAGTTCATTTGTGCAATCTGCAGGTGTACAGTAGGATTTGAAAAGTCTCAGATGTGGCATATGTTTATTTATTTATTTTAAATAATTTCCAGCTAGATTAATATGGTGAAGCCTTAAAGTTTCTTCCAATCCCCATACTGTGCATGTATTTAGAACTCCCCATATAAACACTCCTTTGAAGTGTTAAGGGCCTTAATGAAAATAAGAGAAATTTTCACAAACACAATTAAAAAGCATTCCCAGTCTTGCTTTTCCATACAATTAAGTGGAGGTGGAGACGGGAAGGAGAAAAGAGCTTCTACATGAACTTTACTGCTCCCTCTCTTAAAGAAATTACTTCATCATTTGTGTAGACACCACTGTGGACTGCTGAGAAGCTGCCAATTGCTTCTGCACCGTGGTATGGTTCCTGTACCTCCCCTGCAAGGCCATAGTGGGATCGAATCTTTCAGATAAGGGGACACAGGGAAGTAACTTGGGAAACAGAAGACATCCCTATGGGGCGTTGTGGCATGAGGTATAAAAATGGAATGAGATTGGGGTCCTAGTTTGAGAAAGTGAAATTCTGCAAAAATGCCTAAGAATACAGCTAATATCCTTGCAGAAGAATCTGGATCATTATGAAGAGTAGATTACAAAATGAAAATAGGGGTTTGAAATGACTTCTGGCTGTTCGGGGGCAGGGGGGGAGAAGATAATGCAAATTTACTTTATTTTAGCGTACTTAACAGCTTTTAACTTATTATCTGTGCTTTTTTTTCCTTGAGACAACTAGGTTTTATATTTCCAGTCTCAGAAGAATTCCATACACCTAATGTCTTTCCAAATGTTTGGACTTTTCTTATTTCCGATTTAATTAGTCTAAATTAAAATAGAGGGGTTTTTTTCCTCTTAGATCTTATTGTTGTCCTTTCTTTTTAAACAAGAGAAATAAAATGACATAATTGTCTTCTCTAAACAGTAGTAATATTTTTATTCTTTTAAATAAATTTTAAAATATTCAATATTTTTTATCTTGTATTTACTTATAAAAATAAGACTTTTTTTCAATAAATTGGGTATATTGAAGAATGATCTGCTCAATTTAGTACTTAAAGTTTTAAATGTACCTTATTTGGTAACAATTTATATGTGACGTTTACTTTTTTTGTGCATAAATCTTCTTTCATGGGTATTTTCATTGCTTTTTTATGGTATTTTATATTGCAATTTTTGACTTTTTACTTTGTGTTTGTAAGTGAATGTTTTCTTTAGATGTTTAAACTGTGCTTTAGCCATGTACTTTTTATGAGTCTCATTCAAAAGAGCATTTAAGAGTGTTGTAAGTCCATCAATGTTAGATAAGTTATTGGTACCTATTTGGATTCCTTAATAATATTAACCAGATGAAACAACCACCCATGTTCTCTGATTGTGTTGTCTTACATATATGTACAAAGAGTATAATGCGTCTAGGCTAGAAGCCTGCCCTTCGCTTACACCTTCAGGCTCTCTGAGAAATTTGTGTTGAAGCTATTGTCACTATACATCTCTTTCCTACATGCTGGAAGTAAGAGATATGAGGACTGTCCAAAACATCCTGACAGATTTAAGTACCCTCACAGCGTACTGTAGCATGTGCAATGCATATTCAGTCAGTGCAGTGGTTTTACAGAAGGACTTCAAGCCCATTATTTTCCAAACTCACAAGCCCAGCAATAATAAATGAACCAGAAAAAAGGAATATCTTCAGTGTTAAATAGTTCGACCCCAACTCACCTAAAAAGACTACATACATTTACCAATTTTGCCATATGAAAAAAAAAAAAATTCCTCACCTGAAAGTGGAAGTCTGCCTTGGCCTTGTCACTGCAAGAGATCTAGCAAAGAGCTTGGAGAGTGGGGAGAGTAAAAAGAGAACAAAGAATGTCAGTAACTCCCCTTCATAGTCCCTATACAGCCATAAGACCATCATTCCCTCTTCCCTAACGTGACAGGAGTCCTGACCCCTCACCTCCAGTTGAGCTTATAAAGACTATGAAAGGTATTTAGCAAGAGAAGGGAAAAGGAGGAGGAGAGGACACCTGGAACAATGCCTCGCATACTTGCAACTGATTGTCTCCTAAGACACAGATGATGTTTTCTTCTTGTTCAGGATCATGTTGAAGTATGCTCAGTTTGCTAAGTCTGAGAGAAAGAACGCTCTACAGTATTATCAGAAAATACACAAGATCTGAAATATGTTATTTGTGATTTACATCCAGGGCCACAGGACAAAAATTATTCTGAGGGGAAAAAAGAGGTCCATCCCAGAAAGCTTGACACTGCATATGGGCGACCACTATACTGACATATTCAGTTTCTGATTTCCAGATGAGAAAAAGGCCTCAAGTAATTCATATGCAAAACATAACCCACATCTTCGTGACACAACAGGAATCTGCAATGGCATTCCGTATTGCCAGGGGTTATTTGTGGTTTTATCCTAATTCAGTATTCAGCTAAAAGTATGATAAGAGACAAACTCTATCTCTTTTTATCAGACTATAGCCTCCAACATATTATCTGAAAGCTTTTGCAGGTCTTAAGATTATATATTTCATAGCGGATTTTATAGAAAGTAATTTTAAAAAAAAGTTTAAAATTTTAAAAAGGTAATTTGCTCTATGAAAAATTATGAAAATTATACAATACAAGGAGTTAAAAATCATTCTAGATTTTTTTTGTCATCCTGTACAATACATAGCTTAAATATGAAAGCAAGTTTCTTGAGTTTAAGGAAATTATTCTTAATGAGGTTGTAAGATGAATGTTTTTCCACCTTTTGTAGCAAGAAATACTGGGAGAATGTGTAGAAAAAACAATATAATAATATTTTTTAAAAGTTTCATTTAAGTTTTTCATGGCAAAAAATATTCTTTAGTAAATGCATAAGGGCTTTACTGTTATTGTTTCACAGAAGATACCTTTCTAAATACAAAACTGATAGATGAAAGCTGCTACACTTCAAGATCCAAAATTTTAGTTTTTGTCTACTTAGCTAAATATAGCTAAATAATGGAAAGGTTGTGACCTTATGCAATTTAAAACTATGCTTGATAACCTGAACAAAGAATACACACCTAAATTATATTTGAATATAGAAAAAAAAATAAAATTTCTGAAGACTCTACTTACACTAATATAATCTGACAATTCAGTGTTATACTTTGGCTCCCTCACATTTTTTTTAATTTTTTTTTCATATCAGATGCCTTTTTTCCTTGCAAAACCAAGATGCACTAGAAATGTGTTTGTCTATATAAACATATGTATTGCTATTCAATTTTTTTTTAATAAGAATATATGTTGTATAGTTTTCTTCCATATTACTAGTCTGGTATGGATGATTTATGTTTAAATGACTATATATGATGAATGTCAGTGAAAATTTTTACATTTTTCTTCAGTACATTCATATGCTTGTACAGGTTAAATGTTGCTAATGATATTCCCTTATAACAGAAAGAAACTCTAGATCCTGCAGTGGTGAGGGATATCAACTAGAATTACACGTGAGATCAGTTTCAAAACCTTGCAATGTTACATTATACCATCAAATTTTTGAAAAAACCTAAAAATATAAGAATTAGTCTAAAATTGTATGTAACAAGAGTTGGAAGTCGGATAAATATACTGGAGAAAAGTGGGCCTACAAGTCAGTCTTCTGCCAGCGTTGCTATTGTCATCAGAGATATGAAGACAGAGTAGTTAGTAATAAAAAAAGGTTTATCTTACTGCATTGATTTTGCTTGCTTTCCTTATTCGAACTGATATTGCAATATAAATATCCATACATGTTTATGCCTACAGTCCACAGTAGAGCTTGGCCATTAGAATTGTGCCCAATCAGGGAACTCTTCATTGGCATAGTATGTTAGAAAGTCAGTACAAAAAACTCACCTCTGATACTACTCCACCCACAATCGATCAGTTTCCTTGGTATTTTATGTCCAAATACTATTCCTCGGCTTGACAGGTCTTTAATTTGTGTGGTTGTTTTGTTTCATTTTGTTTTGTTTTGTTTTGTTTAACCAGAACTTTTTTAAATTATAACATCAAAAGTTAAATATTTAGCAACAAGAAGTATGGAATTTCTCTGCAAATCTTGGTAGGACACTGATTACTCTAAATTACAATCTTTGTAGTTATAAACGAATGAAGTTCAATATTTCCCCCAAGATACATCCGTGCTATCTTCAATGGAATTTCTTTTTGGTTCAGAGCTTAACTCCAAAGACAAGCTACATTTGCACACTGTAGATTTTTTAGTCAGTGCATTTTGATATATAAGCTGGAAAGTATCTCATCCTGTCACATTTTAGGAAGCACGTCTAAGTAGAGTTCTTTTCTAAATAGCTACAAAATATTCCAAAGTAGACTCTTAATTTTATTTATTTTCTCATAAAGACAGTTCGTTTTGAAAGGAGTAAAAGGAATATCAGTTGGGAATTTCTGTCTTGCGTGGAAATGACAGTACTTCTGTTCAGAATTTGTTTGGAGACATCAGAGTGCCATGGAAAAATGTTCCATGTGCATAATAAGAAAACAGAATAATAATGAACAGAACCAACAGTTAAATAATTTGATCTTAAAAGAGGTCTTCTGCGTAGAACTTAATTAGTCTTGTCTTTTAACAGGGAGAGCCAAAGAGCGCTCAGCTAGCCAAAGAGCTAGCCAAAGAGCTAGCTAATATTTATTTAGCTAGCTGGCTAATAATTTAAAAAAAAAAAAAACAAACAAAAAACCAACCAACCAAACAAACCAACCCAACTTCTTAATTGTGATATGTGATTACATCAGTGTTTTATCTGTGTTCCTGACCATAAATAAGAATGAGTATATGAAAGTATTGATCAATATCAAACATAAAGAATAACTGACTTTGAGCTAAAATTCTGCTTGTTTCTTTTTTTTTTTTTTTGAGCTTTTCATTTTAAAGACTTTCCTTTTTAAGAATTCATCTTCAGTTTGATTCACTGAGATTAATACAGAAATTTGTCTTCAAATTACTTTTCTGTAGATGACACCAACAGTAGAAGGGAAAGTTAAGGACCAAAAATCCTCAACTATTCATGAATTGAAGCTGCCACTTTTCATTTCATTGATCCTTCTGGTTCCCCAGAGGGGCTTCACTGAGGTCTCTTGAGATTAATAAAGAGCTGCATGCTGCCAACAACTGTCCTCAGTCACCGTGCCTCCATCCTCCTTCCCTTTCTGCATAATGCCAACAAAGGCAGATGAGCAACACAATCATGGGCACTCTTTACCCATATTTTTTGCTGCCATAGAACACTGACTTCTTTGCCTGTTTTTAAAGTCCACCTAGTCTATGTGTCAGCCATTTGCATAGACAGGTATAACAGGAGCAAATCATTTACGTTCATAGAAAGTGAAAGACATCTGTCCATGGTCACTAGCTACATCCTTCTACTGGGAAAACCAATTCAGCCTCAACATGTTCTCATAAAAGTGGTCACATTCTCAAGGATTTACCAGATCAGCTGTTACAAAACTGTTTTTATATAATTTTTAATATTTTAAAGTTTTGAATTTTTATTTCAGACTTCAGAAGCTATTTGTCTCAACCCTTATAGCCTTAAGATGAAAGCAAACTGGGAATCTAAAGTTAAAAGCACATCCTTATAAATGACCTGTTTCAGGAATTACCATCTGCGATCCCAAGTGATCCTGCCTTGCAGTTATGTCTCTCAGCACAACACACAGCTGCCCGTCATCTGACAATTGTGCCAGCTCAGATGACGCTTCCAAGCAAAGGTTTCGTGTGTCATTCTTTGCAACATAAACTGAACTTTGTAGAGATCAGCAGCCGTCCATGAGATCTCTTGCTCTTTCCTCAGGCTCTGATGTGACTGTAACACCCTTTAAAATGTCCCATGGAAATAAATTGCCTGATGTTTTCTGCAGTACGTCAGAAACATGATACCCGAAGCACTGAGGTAGCAAATTTAGCACAGACAATTCCATATGCAGCATCAAATGAAATGAGCTCCAAAGTTGTTATAAAAACTTTAAAAAAGGTATCAACAGCAACGACAAAACCTTCCCAAGCATAAAAGGTTATAATATTTTCTATATATACACTGCAGCAACATCCCTTACCCAGGAAAATTAGGTTCATCTGTTTGGGGTTTTTTTCTGCTTTGTTCTCTGCTCCATAAAAATACCACCTGCCAAGCGGCAGAGTATTTACAGATCTACAATAAATTCAGTATCTTCTTTAAATTTCTTAGCAGATGTTGAATTATTCTGGAATTAACTGATTCTTTGTGGTTCCTTGTAGCAATTAAATGTGTAGCAGTTCTCTGAAGTGTTGAAGGATCTAATTTTTCATTTGCATAATTGTTTGTTCTAGTTAGACAGTAGTTTAAAATCAAATCTTACAAAAAGCAGTGCAACAGAAATGAAAGAGTAATAAATAAGTAAGTAGCTGTACAGCTGAAGAGAGACTGGTTAAGGCTATTTATGTACTACCTAAAACTCAAATGAAGATCACAGAGATTTCAGAAGATGAAGTTTTTATGAGTTTAAATTAGACTTATCTCCAACTGACCAAGTTGACATAGGACCCAACCAGAACTAAGATGAATGTACCATGTGGGACTCTTAGAGATATTGTTCTCATCTTTTTTCAGACTTGTCTTAACTCTAACTAAAGAACAAAGTGAATCCTTCCTGAAGGGAGAACATTATAATAATACTCCCTTGTGCACAAACACGCCACTGCTTTACATATCCAAAGCATTGTTCAAATACCATCCAGTTATTCAGTTTCAGTTTCAAAGTAAACACTAAAAGTATAGATCTTTTGTCCCTCTTCCTCTGATGTTCTGTCTCTAGCAAGCCACCTAACATCTCAATGCAAAAAGTTTGGATGGTGATAGAGTATTTTTTTATGTAGCATTAAATTAAAAATCACACTGACCCCAGCGTTAATTGCATCCCATTTATTGCAGGTTACTGCCTTTGAAAGTCTTTCCAGATATTTTACTGTACTTCCTAAATTAGCCATCATCCTAATGCTATGCAGCTAAGACAGTTAAAACTATATCATGTCCTCTACAGTAATTAAAATGATCTAATGGTGCTGATAAATTGTACTTTTCACTGGTATCTTGCTCTAGTGTCCTCTTGTGCTCTTTAATTTGCATCCATAATCTCTAGTCCAGACAAATTATTTTAGCTATTGGAAGCCCTTTGACTAGCTAGTACAATGCCTACAACTAAAATTGGTCTGGAAGTTGAAAATACATTCAAACTTATTATGATAACTTCTTTCCTTTTTTTCTTTTATGGACCCACCAGCTCTTATACTACAACAAAAATCATTACTTGTTACTCGCTGTGGCATATCTAATTTTAGATTGCAAACTGCTTGGGGCAGGTGTCGTGTCTCTTATGCATTGTGCAAACTGGATAGTGAACATTGTATAACCTGAACAACAACAACATGGGGCTGGATCATACCCTTAAGTCATATGAACAGACAGTCTTCTTTACGGAGATTGCCTTGTAGCCCAGTCTGGGAGAAAGGGGTATGTCAGCTGGTTCCTCAGTGTTGCCCTATAACAATGAAACCCTACATAGGATTGCAAAAGAATTAGCTGTAGGGTTGAAGGAAAAGTGGCCAGATGAAAGAAAGGAGTTTAAAAGGGCACATCATCTATTATAATAGCTAAATGAACATTATCAATAAATTCTACTCCAAAGGGAAGCTCTGAGCAAAATTCATTAGGCCACAAAGTTATGACTTAAAACAATTATTATTACTTATTTTCTAACTATAATAATAAAAGGAAGAAATTATGTTTGATTATGTCTGGGATTAGCTATCTATTTCAGCAGAGTCAGTCCAGATTTACGTTGGTGTAAATGAGAGCAAAAATTGCCCTAATTCATCCTCCTGAGTTTCTATCAAAGTCATTTGGAATGGTTTCTGTCTCACCCTCTAGCCATTTTAAAGGCTTCACAATATAAAGATTTCTTTCCTGCCAGTCTGCCAAAACCTTGACATTTTAAACTAGCCCCTTCTATTTAATAACAAGAGCATACATTTTAACACTTATCTAGAGGCAACTAAAGACACTCCCACTAGCAACAAAACCTCCAATCAAATTACCAGGACATATCCAGTCACTTAAGAAAGAAGAATCATCAGAGGCTTTCAGCTTTATGGCCACAGGTTATCTGATATGCCTAAGCCTACTTTAACATTATTTCTTGCATAACTGAAGTAAAACACATACTTGACTATTTCATCTAAAACATAAAGGTAATGGAAAGAAAAAGAGCTCTAGTCACTGTACAAAGCAGTAAAAATTTTCCTGCAGATCTCTATTAGTCAAAATCATCCCAGAAGAGGACAGCTGGACCTTTAAATCTTGAGTAGGAAACAGAAGATTTAAAGGCATTTCTTCTTGTTTCAAAAGAATCTTTTTTATTAATATTCATCTGTCAAATGTCGTCTTGTGTTTCGAACTTCAAAAAGCAGGACTCTAACCTGCCACTTTTATTAATCTTCATTACATAGCTTCTGGACAGAATTGTGTCTCACAATCTTAGTAATCAAGCTGCTTTTCAGCATCATAAAGTTAATTTATATTCATTTCATTCTGTCTTATCTTCAATCCAGTGACCTTTCCATCCACTATCTACCATTACGCTAGAGCAGAGCATTTTGAGTATTTTGATGTTTTATCTATTATTTAGAGGTTCTGCTTTAGTTTTGGATACCCACAGGCCCTCAAACTGCTGTAAAGTGTTTGTAATATTGCCACAATTTGACTTAACCAAGGAACATTTATTTCATATATATTGTAATAATTAACCTGTAGAGATATAAATAGCAAAGTTCAAATCATCTTTGAAAATATGCACTTTTGAATATACAGCTTTTGAATTATTATTAGGTGCAATGTTGAATTGCAGCGTCCAAAGTTTCCACAATAACTTCCAAATTCTCAGATATTCATGAGCAAAAAAAACCCCAAACATAAAGGTAGAGAAGTATAGAACATTTGATACTATGTTATTATCAACATTTTATAGTACTGTATTTTCACTTTTTGTTCAAAATACAGATGTATAATTTTAACAAGATGTGTTATAAATGGAAGGTTTTGACTGATTTAAAAATTAAGGGTAAAAGTACTCTAGGGAAAAATGAGTTTTACTGACCATTTTCAATTTTATGCTTCAAAATTGTTCTCTCATTGCTCAATCTAATGGGTATGTTAACAGCAACATTTCTAAAAAGAGCTTTACTTTTAATTGTGGTGGGTTTTTTTATAATCTTGTGCACTAGCTTTCATACATGATGAGTTGGAATGAAAGATTACTAGGTCTTCTATTCTCGTGAATTATCCTTTAAACACAATGGTTCTATTAAGTATTGTATTTAAGTATTGTATGACATTAATTACATTGTTTTGATGCATGTTATGATATAAAAGAGGTATTTACTTTTTTATGGATATTTTACCATGTTACAGTAGATATCCTGAATGTCAACTTGCATTTATATAAATGTTTTCAGTTCAGAAACTATACAAAATACGATGGTCATGAATGAACCAAGTGATAAACGATGAGAAACAGCAGACAGCCTAAGATCAGTTATTCTTGTTCAACAACCAGGTATTGTGACTGCAAAACATTTGTCAGCTGTGAATGAAAATAGTCCATTGTAGTTTGATTTCTCGTGTAAGAAGTAGTCAAATTCAATCTCTTCTCTTATATCTCAGTATGTTTTTCCTTCTAGAAAAAAACAGCATCACTACTGCTCTGTGTTTCTGAATTTAAGGTTATAATGCTCTTTTACATTGAATTACATCCACACCCACTTGAAGGACACAGTAGAGTAAAGGGACCTTAGCAAAAATAAGAGTCAGGCTATGGCACGTTCTTCAAAGATAAAATAGGGTAATACAACACTGAAGTAATTATGGTGACTAAAACAAATTAGGGATCAATAAATATCCTCCTGCACTGCATTTTACAGGAGCATGTCTTCCAGATATGCCATCCGCTTATGTTTTATGAGTTGCATTAAGTTGTTCTGAAGATCTTGCCTCTAGGACATTATATATACTTACAGTCGTGATGTGCATTGTTAAATATCCAGCAGAGCCTTAAATCAGCTGGTTTTATTTTCTGTGCCAATGCCTACTACTGATAAAAGGACACTTGCCTTTTCTGTTTTAACTGGCACAGTTAGAAGCCAGAGGGTTCACTGTTAAGGCACTACAGATTTCCTCTCTGTCTTTGAAACTGTTAATATAGCATGGCATTCCCATTTTGAATCTCAGATAGTACTAATTTTTCTTATTTTTAGAAAGTTTTCATTCTTCTCATTTGTGAACAGTTTCTTTTTCAACCCGTATGGCTTTTTAATATTTGTCTGAGTTTGTTAATATATTTTATTAAAGATACATGATTGAAAAAGTGAGACACTTTTAATGGATATATAAAATGGTGTTCTACAACATTTTAGCACTTTATTGAGTCTCTTGAAGAAGTAAAAGTTGGATGCAAACTGTAGCTGGCAATTCAGCTAAATGCTTCTGCTTTTCCTGTGCAGTGAGACAACATTTTATTTTCTTTAGTTACCATATTATCAGCTAGTTTCTTATTCACTGATACTGCCTTATATGACTTTCAGCAATGATAACAGTCAGCATGGTGTTAAGAATAGGGAACTTGCGTCACAAAGGTGTAGTGCAAATAGTCATAGAGTATAGCCCCGTGAGCAAGAAAACTCAAAGGTAACACAAGGAAGGGACTTAGGCTATTTGTTGTGACTAAACTTGTCAACTAAAGTTTACTGTACCATCAAATCACAATCCCTCCAACTCTCAAAATTTTCCCATTATGAGGGTGATTTGAAAGATTTTCATTGCTCAGAGAAAACTCTGCAGAAGGAAGAAAAAATACATGCTCATGCTCTTCCTTATGCTAGACTTCCTCCAGGAGCAATAGTTACTACAAAGCAGAAGACCCATATGTCATGAGAGACTTCATCATGAAGAAATCTAGTTATCTATTTGGGAGTAGATAGGACTGGGCACTTATATCCTATAAGATAAATGCAGCCTAAAAATTCACTCAATCACATTAGCAACTCAAGCAACTCAATCACATTAGCAACTCCCATCTTTAAGGGTTTGGATTATATCGGTCCTGCACCTGGGTCAGGGCAATCCCAGGCACAAATACAGGTTGGGCGGAGAATGGCTTGAGAGCAGCCCTGAGGAGAAGGACTTGAGGGTGCTGGTGGATAAGAAGCTCAACGTGAGGAGGCAATGTGCACTTGCAGCCCAGAAAGCTGTGGCCAGCAGGTTGAGGGAGGTGATTCTGCCCCTATTCCGCTCTCGTGAGACCTCACCTGGAGTACTGCATCCAGCTCTGGAGTCCTCAGCATAAGAAGGACATGGACCTGTTGGAATGGGTCCAGTGGAGGGCCATGAAGATGATCAGAGGGCTGGAGCACCTCTGCTATGAGGACAGGCTGAGAGAATTGGGGTTGTTCAGCCTGGAGAAAAGAAGGCTTCAGGGAGACCTTATAGCAGCCTTCCAGTACCTAAAGAGGGCCTACAGGAAAGATGGGGAGGGACTCTTTATCAGGGAGTGTAGTGATAGGACGATGGGTAACTGTTTTAACCTAAAAAAGGGGAGATTTAGATTAGATATTAGGAAGAAATTCTTTACTGTGAGGGTGGTGAGGCACTGGAACAGGTTGCCCAGGGAAGTTGTGGATGCCCCATCCCTGGAAGTGTTCAAGGCCAGGCTGGATGGGGCTTTGATCAACCTGGTCTAGTAGCAGGTGTCCCTGCCCATGGCAGGGGGCTTGGAACTAGATGATCTTTAATGTCCTTTATAACACGAACCATTCTATAATTCTATGATTCTATATTATTATTATTATTATTATAGTTGCTATTGTTGTTGTTGTTTCACCTGGGGTCTTTTTTTAATGTTGTTTATTATTATTATATAGACCAACAAATGTGGTTTTAAGCCAAATTTGACCCTCAGAATAAAAAATCGTTTCCCGTCTATGTACTCCACTCTACTTCCTTTTCGATTAGGAAACCTCCTTTTATTTTTTTGTTTGCTTTCTTATGTTGGTATGACAAGACATATTATAATCAGTTCAATATGCCTCTAGGAGGTAGCCATGAAAAGTGATTTCCTTACCTCTATCTGGTTTATGACCTTCTGAAAAGGAAAACAAATTCATTCTTAAGCAAAATATTATAATCAATATTTCTCTGAATCCTGATAAAGATGAGATTATAATTGGTTCAGGTATGATAGAAATAAGAATCAAAGAAGGAGCGCTGCTCTGAAATATATCAGAACCAGAACTTGTTCCTGTAAAGACAATTTCTAAAGAATGTGTCTTGTTTCATTCATTTTAGGTTTCACGGATATGGGAAAATAGTGGCATTTAGGGAATGGTGTAATGATAAAATTAATATCAGTTAGGATACTAATGAACAACTGAAAAATAGTCTCCTTTGAAAAGAAGTATTATTCTTAGTCTTTATGAGATAGAGTGTTGTACCTGGATGTCACCCAAACAGTTCAGCTCTTCTATGCTGAGTTCAGATGTAGTAAAATCACATTGTTGCTAATGCATCGTTTACATTTAGTGAAATATTTATTGATAGGCAGGAAGATGAATTAGAACCTTTGGAATGTATTAAAATGCATAGGAACAGGAAGTAATTAATTTCTTGCATATAATTTTTAAAGCATTACTGCTAGAGCAGCTGCCTAATTGCAGCAGTGCAAATGAGAACACAAATATTTTTAAGTCTTCCTCAGTCACAGAACTCTAATACGCATATTTTTCTGAAAGAAGATCATCAAATGTATTTGAAGCAGTGTTTCATGTGCAAATAGTCTATATGCAGTGCAGCATATGCACATAATCAGTAAGAGCTTTTAGTCTTTTAAGAGTCCCATAAATGGCTTCTAGCAACAAATTACTTGTATGAAAGTTCCATTTAATTTTCTGAGGGTTGGACTACAGAATTTAATAACTTTACTTTTCTTGCAAGTAGGTAAGTTATAAGCATAGAGCTAAGGGTGGAACTTGAGCCATACAACATCATTTGCTACTAAGAAAATGTTAGCTGACTTCAGTGTTTTAATGTTCAACTGATAAATAAGACTAGTATGTGTTATACTCATATTCTGTACAACTCATAGAAAATAATATTTACAGATCTTTTCTATGTGATTGTCAAAGTACCATCTCATTTAATAATGCTTCAAGAATAATATGGAATCTGCATCCAAAAGCTGGACAAACACTGTATTTGCTACAGAAGTGAATACAATTAGATTACAGAAAGCTTCATAAGATTAGACTTAATTTAGCCTTTACATATAGCCTCTAGTAATTCCAGTAAATGCATTTTTTATTCACAATATCTAAATTGGATAGCTATTACTTTCAAATAAGTTGGGCTTTTCCCCTCTTCCCCACTCCCCCCCCCCGCCAAATTATATCACTGTGTACAAATTCATTCTTTTTTCTTAGCATTTTAATTTTTCCTTTTTTTTCTGACAAGGCTTCATAGTTTTCTTCTTGGTCAATTTTGTTTGAGTCCTGCCAGCTAAATATGAGTAAACAGATGACTGGATCTGATCTAGCCATATCCTGCATAAGGGGGTGATTTAGGTCCTTAAAAACTCCCTACTGAATAACAATAAAGTCCAAATATACTGTGAATGTCTACTTTTTAAATGTTCTCTTCCTTAGGTGCATCCCTGACTAGTTAAAATATTGCTTGTGTGGCCAATTTTCTTTGGGTGGCTAATTTGAATGAGTGCTACTCATTCTAGTAGCATGGACTTAAGTTCTCCTGCATTTCACATTTACACGGATAGTTGACTGAACTCCATGTCAGACCATGTCAGGAGTGCAGAACTACTGTGATAATAGCGCTACTTTTTGCAGAGTGATCAAGGTTATGACTACAGTCTTCTCAGCAGAGAACTGGTCAGACTGGATCATCATGAACAGAATGGCCTGAGTGGACAGAAGGTCACCTAAGTTAGCTTTTCTGGATATTCTGCTTGCAGAAGCCCCTTCTTCTTTTGACGTTTTTCCTAGATGACTTAGGCTACATCTTTACTATCTCAGGTAATTGTGCTGAACGCAATTATAGTTTCCTGGACAAACAGTCACTTCGGTAAAGCATATTTAAATAAATGCAATACTCCAGAGTATTGAGACCTTTTGGAGTAGATAGCTGTGTCCACTCTTCACACTGGACACACTCTCATTACTGCATAAGCATCATCCCATCTGTCATGGTTTTGGCCAAATTGGCCAATGGCCGATGACAGATGCTCTCCCCCCACCACTCGCACACAGAGAGGAGGAGGAGAGATAAAGAGATTTATAAGTTTAGAAGAAACTAAACTACTTTAATGAAATATTAATAATAAAATAAAGAAGGAAATAATGAAATAGATACACTGTATACAAAACTATATTACGCTGCCAGGGTGACATCACCGGCAGGCACTGAGGAAGTCTCAGACTAGACTCAGTGACAGGCGGGAACTGGATTCCACAGCTGGAGTCAGGAACACACGGATCGGGATCAAAGGCAGATGAACAGACAGGGTCCTCCTCAGACGTTGGCTGTTGAAGAAAAAGAGTTAACCCTTTGATCCCTCAGATTTTATACTGAGCATGGTGCAGATGGGACGGAATACCCTGTTGGTCAATTTTTGGTCACCTGTCCTGCCCGCTCCTCCCTGGAGGTGTGACCCCTCTGTGCTTTTCTGTTTCTGACCCTCCAACAGGGCAAATAACGAAATTAGCTGACCTCGGTTGTTATAGCAATAAGTATAAGCAAGAGCCTCTCTGTGTACCATTCCTTGGCACAAACGGTAAACGTTGGTCTTATCGCTCTGAGAACGAACCGTTTTCAACACAACATGCTGTTAATTTCAGAGAGTTAGAAGAGGCCTAGCTAAGAAATAAAATTACTGGATGGAAAGTTGGTTCTGTTTAACCTCAAACCAGGACATTATCATTCTGTATATTTCAACAACACAAATCTGTCTTGGCTTTGTCTGCTTCCCACTTGCTTCCTAAAAGACATGCCCAGTAGATAGGTTCAGCATTCATGTTGCAATCATTGCACAGCAATGGCTGCTCTTTGCTGGTCTTTCTATAGGTTTGAACTGGAGAGGACTGCAGTGTAGCCCCTTTAAGGGAGGGGGTCAGGCAATCCCAAATAAGATAGCTGACATTATAGACTTCTCTCTCACAATATCACATATATAGAATTAAAATATATAGGTTTGTATGCACATGAATGATTATTTTCTCTCTGTCCTTACAAATGAAGCACCCTCTCCTGCCTGCCCATCACAGGCCAGTAGATGCCAAAGACTATGATCTTTCATGTTGTGGGCTCAGATACAACTGACAGAGCAATCATTTCTGTTCATGAAAGCTACCTACCCAGTCCCGGTACCTTTCCACAGTCATAACCATTCTAGACTTGCTGTTCTTTTTCTATTTACTTCACCTACACATCATTCATTTAGATCCATCATTCAATGATGACAGGAATAATACATCTAGTATACTTCTACAGGGCTTTACCTGACTTCACACATAGACGTTGGCCACACAGGAAAAGAAAGTGCTGTACCACCAATATTCAGAAACGCAGGAAAGAACATATCGCTTTCACCATACAATATTTTTTTTTTTTTAAACTAAACCAAAACCTCCAGGAACTGCATCTAAGTTACAGATAAATTCTGATATTTACTATGCTTTTGGTAACCTAGGTAGTAGGGTACACAGCCAGGTCTTGCTTGTCCTTAGAGGTAGCGTGGAGGCAGACAGCTCAAAGTCTTCAGGTACATGAGGATCCAGATAGTGATTGCACCTAATGCCTCACAGTCCTGCCCCCTTCCTCTTTTTCTGTAATCCTGATGCATCTCTTTCAAGACTAGTGTTTTAGTGTCCTGTCCTCCATGTCAATTAATCTCCAAGCTTCAGTCCCTGATATAAGCTAGTCAAGATGAACTTTTCATCAGCCTTATTAGTCCAGCACAGTCTGAAGCCTTAAGCTGATGGCAGCCTTGGAACCAACAATGCTGAGTCTCATCCTCCCACCCCATCCCAAATTATTTATTAAGGTTAGAAGGGCAGGTGTATCAGTAACTAGTCAAATCTGGAAACAGTGTACATTGCACTGGCATCCCTGGGAGCCAGGTCTGGATCAGAAAACTGTATGCAGGTGAAGAGAGGCTCTATCCACCAGGCTGTGTTAAAGTATTGTCATCAGTATAAACTCCTCCATTTCACACAGATGTAAACCGCATGAATTAATCTATATGCCACACTGAGTGTCCGTTTGGGGTGGAGCAGAGCCAACTTTCTGTTCAGTGAAAGAAGCTCTCATACTTGTTGCTGTGGCAGCCAGGGGCAGCTGACTTGGTTGCTTACCCTGGGGAGGGATCACACCTGTGGGGAGGAGTGGACAGGTAACATGACCCAAACTGACCAAGCAGGTATTCCATCCCATCTGCCATGCTAATTATAAAAGCTGAGGGAACAAAGGGATCAGGTTGACTCTTCTTTGATGGCTTGCTTCTTCAACTTCTCTCTTTCTTCAGTGACTGACCTTTTCTGCCTTTGATCCCAATTAATGTGTTCTGGAATCCACTTCCCATCTGTTGCTGAGTCCAGTCTGGAACTTCCCCAGTTGCCGCTGGTGACATCTTTGTGGGAACTTGATGTGGTTTTTTATATACATATATATATATATATGAGAGGTGAGGGAGAGCATCTGTTGTCTTGTCATTGATTAACCTGGCCCAAATTGCGACACAGACAAAATAGAAAACCTGGGACCTCATAAAATTTAGAGTTCACTCTGACATAATAGCATATGTACGTCCTTGTCATTTATGCTTCATACATTGAATATTTTTCATCACCCAACCATGGACTAAAAAAATCAATGAGGCAACACCTTAACTTTAATTGTTTTGGGTTTTTATCCCCAAAACTTTTATTTACAAGAAGCACTTTTATTTACCAATTTAGACAGCAATCAGAAGATGAGCAAAATAAAAACATACTGTAATGTATTTTGTCATTTGGTTGTTTTATGGCATATTCTTCTTTTCCTTATAAATTATACAAATAAATATTAGGGTTTAGAGACAGGTTCTGCATATTGCTTTTAGTTTTGCTTTGTATCTTTCAAGCAGATGATACTCCAAAATAAGCTGGAGGGTTGCTTTCTGTCTTGGATTCTGAATGATGTAAATTCTTAAGATGTTCTGTGACCTACATTGTTCTCTGAGAAGTAAATATTGAGCCTAACCTAATATTTCTGAAAGAACAGAAGGAATTATTTTAATGGTGTTTGATCTGTGTGACCGTGGCAGGTATCTATGTGTGTGTCTGTGTCATGTGCAAGCAGAGGCGCCACACACATGTGAAGAAACTGTTCTTACGTGTTTTTAAAAGTTCTAATCAGTCTGCTTCTGTTAACATGATACACACATCTTTATTATTTACATATGCGAACCGATATCCATATAAATATAAAGCCATATAAATTTGAGGAATTAGTGGTAGGTTCTAAACAGAAGATTAAAAAATGCTATGCATACACTGATAAGGCCTTAAAATTCTATTTGAACCGCTGAGAACAGTATTCTTTTAACAGGATCTTAGCATTATTTATTTGTAAGAATTTGCTAACCGTTGAAAGACAGGAAGAGTAAAACTACAGGAGTACACAAAACAACTGCAGAACCACCAATACAGCCATGCAACATTAGGCTGAGGTAATTTGGTTTCATATATTGCTTGGTTATGAGATGAGATATGTAAGACAGGAAGAAATATAAAGAAGCTACAGGAAATGGAGCTTGTATCTAGTTATATTGCTGCTTCACAGCTGCATACAAAATTCTGCCCTGGCATGATTCTTAGGAATGGTCATATCACCTTCTGGAGAAGCCATAACGTCTAAGATCTGTGAACTGTCAGTACATGGTTACCATGGGATTCTTTGCAGTTACAGCTAGGTTACAACTCTGACTTTTTCCTCCACATTTATAGGAGCATTTGTGATTGCCATTCCTAAATAAAAATGTCTTTAATTTTCATCTGGATTTGATTTCTTGTTTGATTCTAGCTTTTGCCTCTTGCAATCAATTCCTTTATTCTTTGAAATGTTGTTTGAATCTGGAATTGAAATTTTCATCCTGTAGACATTTTAGAATTTGGGGCATTTTTTCATTATGAATCAGAATGAAGAATGCAAAAGGTGAATTTATAGCAAAAATAATGTTTTGAAAAAAAATTGTTTCAGAGAAAGCAGAGTGTGTATTTTCTATCATTTGTAGACCATCAATCTAGATCTGCCCAACTAGCTTGGGGAACTGGGACCATGCCTGTTTTCTGGGCAGAGGTCCAGAAAAATAGACAGTCAGCCAAAAAACGGTCTGACCAGGAAACCATGCAGCTTAGGTTATCCATGGAGCCGTGGCATTCCTGTATCCTACCAGTTGTACTATAAGCTAGCCAGAGCTTCCAGGCACTTGGGCAGCCCACACCCAAACAGGTGGGATTTCAGGGAGCCAGAGAAATCACGTGTCAGTCATTTGACTGGTATGTGAGTTGACAGAAAAACAGGCACTCATGCAAGCCTTCCAACCTACCCATCTGCTTTGTTTTTGATAAGTTTCTGTTAAGTCAACAAAGTTGCAAGGAAAGCCTTCAATTGCATCAGATTAACTATTTTCAGAGAATAATTATTAAAGTTTTGCTTAGTTCTGAGTTTTGACAATTCAACCAGGTAGAGGAAGAACTTTTGTATCATTTCAGAGGCATCCCATTTAAGTCCTACAGCAGAGATATATATTGGAGCATGCTGGAGTGCAGCCAGAATACACTACACTCCAGAAATTCCCACCCAGTGTAATGACTCTTAGGGATGTTTCCATATTGGCATAAACCAAAGTAGTCCCAAAATTATAAATTACATATAACTATTTGATAGCCCCACAAATACGAGCATAAAGGTAGTTAAAAACCAGACTTACTGTCACAGTGACTGGACCTGTGCCTCGAAAAAGTACCTAGATCTCAGCATGTATTTATCCTTACAAGCAATACCAGGCAGTCATTAAAATATTCTAAAACAGAAAACAAAGTACAAATAAAAATTCCTAAAGACATCTTAAATTATCTTTCAAAGATACATCAGTAAAAAATGTTTCAGGTACTTTCCTCCCCCCCGCCCCCATAGAATTTCCAAGAGAATCAAGGGACGAATAATTCTTACAGTGTTATTACTTTGGATTGCTGCTTTCTTCTCATTTTGACACATCTGGGGCATGCAATTATTCACAAAGGTCATTTTCCACATAAGAAAAGGACAGTGACCAGAAGGCAACATTTAGGCTGTGAATACACCATGACAATTCAATCAATGAGAAAACCCCAATGTCAAGAACCAGCTTATTTCTGGGTTGACAAAGACTGACGTCTCATCAGTTGCTTGTAAAACTGACTAAAGGCACAGAAAGGTCGGCATCCTGATGCAGCACAAAAGGACTATAAATGTTCAAATACATTAGGCATAAAGGTTGAGACAATCTCATCCTTAGATGCTCATTTTATAATTAGCTTGAAAAGCAAAGTATCATTCACAGAGTAACAGTTGACATGCATTTGTGTTTTATGCTCACCCAAGCTAGTCTGTCCTTCTTAATTTGCAACTTCTAATAATGACAATCTTTTTTTCTTTCTCAGTAATTTTCAACAGCCAGGTCACCAAAAACGATTTAGCTGAAGTTTAGTCATCTACAAGCACAAAAATTCCAAACTGAAATCCTAAAATACTCCGCAATGTTGCCACCTAGTTCTGGAAGTATTTGCAGTGAATGGCATCTGGGAATGCCTGAAATATTTGTAAAATACTAAATAGCTTAATTTTCAAACTCCATCATGATCCACAAATTAGATGCTTGTTCACCTCTCTTGCCTGTTGGGCTCGCTCTGACAATGATGCTTTGTGCTACAGGTAATATATAAAGCAGACTGAGCTCAACATTTACTGGGGGGTATAAGGATTCAGTTCCATTATTATATTGAGCTAATCTTTACTAGGCCACACGTTTACTTACTGGTATCTATGCCATGGGGTTGGAGAGATGTAAGAGTATGGAGGAAGACAACACCAGCTTTACTGCAAGTAGTATAGTCTTACACCAGTTTGCGACAAATGTAAAACACATGTTGGTTCTCCTAAGAGAATTGTGCCCATATCTCCAACGTATGACCTAATCATCGGGCCATCTGGCACTGTATGAGCATATATTCTGAGTCTGTTACAACAAAGACATGCTAAAATGCAAAGCCTAACTAGACATCAATGGATGGAGACATTTAGGATAGAAAGGGTTCCAAGTCATTTTCCACTGACTGCTAATTGACTTTTTGAATAAATTTTTCAAAACTAAATGAATTAATCTAAAATTATTTTGAAATAATATGAATCAGATAGCTTTGCTGACACAAATGGACTGTGCTGATATGCTCTGATTTCTGTGTACTTTTCATGAGCCATGAGTTTTAATTAACAGATCCTCTTTTTTATTTACATTGATCTCATTTTATTGCAAATCTCTTCACATACTTTTAAATTATTTTATTTTCATTCTGGGAAAGCAGGTTATAGATTTTACCTCCACCCTAGATGTAGTTCACTTTTATCATTTGAATAAGAGGTCTTTCAGTGAGCAGCAATGCTCAAGTAGGAGTTTAGTTTTGTTTGACTTAGAAGCCATACTTGCTCTTTCATGAGGACAGCAGGGTGAGGCAGCTTTTAATTCAACTTATCCAAGTGCCCAAACTGATCTATTGCCATAAACACATTCATCACAGAAATAGGAAAGAAATGAATACAGCTCTGTGTTTTCTCCTCTCTGCAATGGCTCCACTGCAGATGTATCTTCTGCATTCTCTGTGGATTGCTCCTAAATTGATTTAATCTCCAGGGAAAGTTAGTACAGGAAGACTAAAACTATAGTGCACAAACTCACTCGAATTGTAAAACTGAACTGTTTCTTGCATTGTGAAAAACACGCCCAAAACCTCACTGGTTTGCACGTTCAGTCATCCTAAATGCCTGTTCTATGCAGCTTAATGAAAATGTGGCAACGTTGTTTAAGAAATGCAAACAAGCAAAATGTATAATATGAAAAAAAAAAAAAAAAATCTGTTCCATGGTATTTGGTTGTTATCTACCAACAGCACCTACCTGTGTCCAGAAAGTTTTTGGCTCCTCAAGCCTGACCGTTGCAGAGGGGGAAAGAAGCATATGGGTAGTCTGAGATTCTGGGGCAGCATTTTGGTCCACTTGTACTTGGCCCAAACCTCTATCTAGAATCCTGGTTGTTGCCTTAGATTAATCCCTCCATATTTCCCTGAGAAACTATCTCCCCTCAGTTCCCCATGACATCCATACTGCATAGAATCATAGAATAATTTGGGTTGCAAGGGACCTTTAAAGGTCATCTAGTCCAAACCCTTCTGCAACGAGCAGGGACATCTTCAACTAGATCAGGCTGCTCAGAGCCCCGTCCAACCTGACCCTGAATGTTTCCAGGAATGTGACGTCTACCACCTCCACCTCTCTGTGCCAACCTGTGCCAGTGTTTCACCACCTTAATCATAAAAAAAAATGTTCCTTCTATCTAGTCTAAATTACCCTTTTTTAATTTGAAACCATTACCTAATTGTTAAACCATTACCATTGTCCTATCACAATAGGCTCTATTAAAATGTCTGCCCCCATCTTTCTTCTAAGTCCCCTTCATGTACTGAACAGCTGCAGTAAGGTCCCCCCAGACCCTTCTCTTCTGCAGGCTGAACAACCCCAACTCTCTCAGCCTGTCCTCATAGCATAGGTGCTCCAGCCCTCTGATCATCTTCGTGGACCTCCTCTGGATCCCCTCCAACAGGTCTATGTCTTTCCTGTAGTGAGGAGCTGGATGCAGTACTCTAGGTGATGTCTCATCAGAGCGGAGTAGAGGGGCAGAACCACCTCCCTAGACCTGCTGGTCACACTTTCGACGCAGCCCAGGATGTGGTTGGCTTTCTGGCCTGTGAGTGCACATTGTCGGCTCATGTTCAGCTTTTCATCCACCAGTATGCCCAAGTCCTTCACAGCAAGGCTGGTCTCAATCCCTTTGTCCCCCAGCTGGTATTGATACTTACGGTTGCTTCGACCCAGGTGCAGGACATTGCACTTGACCTTTTGAACCTCATGAGGTTCAGGTGGGCCCACTTCTCAAGCTTGTCCAGGTCCCTCTGGATGGCATCCCTTCCCTCATATGCATCAGCTACACCACTCAGTTTGGTGTTTTCTGCAAACTTGCTGAGGGTACACTCGATCCCACTGTCTTTGTCATTGGTGAAGATATTAAACAGTACCGGTCCCAATATGGACCATTAAGGGACACCAATTATCACCGATCTCCATCTGGACATTGAGCCCTTGACCACTACCCTCTAGATGTGACCATCCAACCAGTTCCTCATCCACTGAATAGTCCACCTATCAAATCCATATCTGTCCAATTTTGAGAGAAGGACATCATGGAGAACTCTGTCAAAGGCCTTACGGAAGTCCAGATAGACAACATCCATAGCTTTTACCTTGTCCACTGATGTAGTCACTCCATTATAGAAGGCCACTGGATTTTTCGGGCAGGACTTTTTGTCATACAGCAGTACAAGTGTATATTTAGTCCTTTTTCCTCCTTCTCCTTCAACCATGACTCCTGTAGAGAAGCTCTTCTGCTAAAAGGTCATTACAAGAACTGAACTGCTTCAGGGAAGAAATCCACCATGTATTGAATGATGCCTGTTTGGGATGCCTAGCTTCATTTTTGTGTGTGTTTTTTCAATCAGATGACTTGCACCCTCTGTACCATTTGGGGGTGGGGGTCGGGAGGGAGGCACTGTGTAGCTGCTTTTTAAATCAAAGACATGAATGCCTATAGACATTTGGATTTGATTCTCAGCTGATGCTAACTTGTAGGTGTATTTACTAAAATTAGGAATTTTCATCTTATAGCTGTGTGAGAGATGTGACCAGCTTACTTATAATAGAAGGAAATTAAAAAAAAATAAAAGGAAGAAAACCCTACCAAACTCAACCCTGAGATTCCCTCTAAAAAACATAGTTGTGATATCAAACCATTAAAAATTAATCTCAGCTTAATTATGTCTCTTATGAACTGGAACCCCCAAGTGATTCAGTATCTCTCTATTCACTTTGCTAACAAACCTATCAAAATAGATTACAAGGTTGGTAGCCTTTAATCAACAGTATCTTAAACTAATATTCCAATAATGTCCATGAAAATAAAAATCTGCCTATCTTCTACTAAAACAAGGCATGAATTTTAATCTGGTTCAACCCCATGTTTAAAGGACTTGATTATAAAAGTGATGTCTACAAGAATTCTAATATTACTTTTTACTGTAGTAAATTAATAATTTAAATAATTACAAACATAGCTGTATGTTCAAAACAATTGTGCAATCCAACCTATTTTGCTGGCATAATGAAGGCTTATGTTAATGAACTTCTTAGATTTCAGATGAACAAATAAGTCGTATTTATGTTAACAGAGGTAGAATATGTTATCTTACACATAGTTATCTGTGTAAATTGGCATGACTGAGTGGAAAAGTATTGTAAAAAATAACAATCCTTGAAAAATAAATTTTAATTTCAGTTGTTTTAGCTAATTATCTAAACAGTTACTTAACTTAGGAATTACTTTTTGACTACACTGTCATTGACATCCCGTGACTTTTGATTGATTTATAAAACTTTACTGGCAAATTAATTAGGACCTGTGCTTAATATCCTGACTGCCATTATTCACAAAAGTAGAATGAGAGTAAGTTTAGCACTTTGTAATAAGACTTTGATCATGATCGTCTTGACAACTTTTGATATAGTATGTTAATTAATTTACACTTCTGAAATATCATATCCACTTTTTATTTATACTATGCTATTTTGTTTTGTTAAATTAAAAAATCCAAGAGCAGAAAAATTACAATCATAGAGCATTAAAGAATTAACAAACACACTAAGCAGTCTAAATACTTAAGTCTAAATACTTAAGGCATACTCTGGATGTCAGAAAAATCAGTTTCAGTACCGTTACCTGTCAGGACTTCAGGCTGGGGATTAGACTCAAAGGGTGGTTTTGTGCTTCATCTCGTATGATGTAACTAACGGGATGCCTGATGTTTGTTTGAATTTACTTTACCTGTGAAGAATTAGATTTATGAAATCATTCTTATTTAGGATTCACTGACATGGAGTTATGCATCTAGGTGAGACCCCAAAAAGACCAAAAGTGGATTTAGCTGAATGAAGTGTAATGGTGAGCAATCTGAGACATCCCAGTCTTCAACTGACATTGAAAACCCTCTATCATAGGTACTTCATTGCTTAACTTAAAAAGTTTGCAGGGCACGTATTTATACATCTGTATCCTAAAATGTCACATCTCAGTTTTGATCAGGTAAATGCCTCAGAACCCAAGCCTGACTTGGATCTAGAAATTAGGCCAAGCAAATATTCTGGAAGTCTTGGTGTCAGTGCAAGGAAGAAGCACACAGTCACATTGCTTGTGATGCACAGGTGAAGAAACCATCTGCTTTTCCTGAATTAGCTTAAATTAGTTTGGATAAGGAAGCCTCATACATATTCACAAATATCCTATTTTCCAGTTAGATAGAGCATTTACAAAGTGACAAAAAAGGGATTAAATACTTGAATATGTAAAGAAAATTAAAGATGAAGTCTTCATCATATTGTGCATGTGTTATAGCTAGTCAGCTGTGGAGTAATACCAGGTAGTATCAGCAGCACAAAAAAGTCCTTGTCCAACTGGTTTTGCTTTTCAAAGGGGAAGGGAGGGAAGAAGGGAAAATGTTTCAAGCAAGCTTCAAGCATACTTACTGGCTAAGAAGAAATGAGGGAGACAGCACTAAAGAATTGACGGTAAGCTGCTATAAGCATGCTCAGCAGCAGATGAAAAAAACATCCATGAGGCTTCACCAATATAAACTTTTAGGTGGGACGCATATATCAATTTACAGAATTCAGAAGCAGAGGTAAATTGTTATAAATTTAAATGACACCTGAGTGTTCAACCTCAGTGCCTAAAATACATTTAAGCATCTGTATGTGTCTAACGACTTTGCATTCTAGATTTAAGCTTTCATTACTCCACTTCTACAAAAGTTAATTAGATCACAGTTTTGCTGGGGGGGGTGGGGGAGAAGAGAAAATATAACACCAAGGGACAATACAGAAGATAAAATATGAGCAAGAACATTACATTAATGGACAGGTTTGCGGAGTGATTTAAATCAAACCTGAAAGTGGTAAAAAAGTTGTCATGTTTCCTTTTTCTTGCTTGGTCTGCCCAGGACTACTGCAAGGAAACAAAACCTCAGTGTTTTGTTAATACATTTTGTAGTCCAAAGAAATGGTCTGGCCTTCAGTTGGGATGGTCACAACTGCTTCCTCAATCTATACACGTACACAGGTTACCAAAAAACTTTCACTAGAGAAACTTCAGAAGGGAATTTTATCCTCATTCTACCAAAGCCATCAAAACCAGATCACTAGCAATTTTATTAAGGGTTGTTCCCTCAGCACCCAGAACCCCTTGCCACCTCATTGGCTAGGTTTTGTGACTTCAGCAAGAACCTTGAAAATTCTTAACCATTGAAAACTTTCATTTTTAAAGTTTAAACAGCATCAGGTTATTTCAGGTTTTTTTCCAACCGTTGCTGGTTGTATACACAGACTTATGCTCTATACATGTTGTCCTGAGCAATGAGCTCCAGATGAGTCTACTTGAGCAGAGGTGTTGGATATGGTGAACTCTAGATAGCCCTTCCACCCTCAACCACCGTCATCTCCAGGGCTTTCCCTCTGATGACAAGGGGCATGTCAAAGGAGTCCCGAAAGCAGATCAAGGAAGACTATCCTTCCCCTCTCCTCAGCACTGCTAAGGCCTCTGTTGCAGTACTGTCTCCAGTTCTGGGCTGCAAGAGTACAAAAGGTGGAACCACTAGAAAGGGTCCAGCAAAGGGACACATAGATGATGAAGGGGCTGGAGCATCTCTCATGGGAGGAAAGGCTAAGATAGCTGGGACTGTTTAGCCCGGAGAAGAAAAGGCTCAGGACAGATCTCATCAACATGTACAAGTACCTGAAGGGAGGCTGTGAAGATGACAGAGACATTCGTTCAAGTGGCATCTAGTGACAAGACCTGAGGCAGTGAGCACAAACCAAACATGGAAGGTTCCTGCTGAACAGAAAGAAACCTTTTCCATGGTGAGAGTGATCAAGCACTGGCACAGGTTGCCTAGAGAGATTGTGGAGTTAACATCCTTGGAGACACTCAAACATTGTCTGGACATGGTCGTGGGCAACTGGCTCTAGGTGGCCCTGGTTGAGTAAAGGGCTACCTCCAGAGGACCCTTCCAACCTCGACTATTCTGTGATTCTGTGAACTGATTTATTTTAGAGACCAGGATGAATTCAGTAGTGGAAGTGTCTGACTTCTTATTTTTCCTTTTTTTCTACTTTACTTGACAATTATTAATGAACCATAACCTGTTTACCTGATTATTTTTGCTTCACTTCCATTAAGATGACTACACACATGCATGAACATACACACTTCCCTGTAGATATGCTGCATTCTTCTGCAATATTCTGCTTTACCAATATAATTTATACATTTTTAGAAACTTCATAAGAGCACAAATAGAAATGTTTTATGTTTTATTACAAATTTGTTTCTACTTTTTCAGTATATCTTTTCTCATGTGGCAAGCCATTAAATCTACCATCACAAATATTACCCAGCAGCCTACTTACATTATAGAAATAAATGCATCAGCTGGTAACTAAATATACAGAGCATATATCCAAACTTCACACCTTCAGTCTTTCCCAGACGTATCATCAGACCAATGTGTTTTGCAGAATACACAGAAGATCAACAAATTGCAGGTGTTTTCCTTTCTTCTTCTGTTGATTTACAAATCCAACTCTAAACACTATGTTTAGCATGCAAATACGACATTGAGTGGAGAGTATATTTTAACTTGCATTTATACTTTCCATTTAAATGCAAAAATTGTTCTTTTGCTGGGTATTACAAACATTTGCTGATAAGATTGTGCTTAATATTTACACTGAGGAAAAAGGCAAGTTGGTTGGACAACCAGAGTTTAAGTTCTGGTTCTGTTACAAATCTTTTTTGCAACATAGCTTATGATCATTTGCATGTTTTGTTTGTGTTCCTGTCTGTTTTGTCAGTTCTATGCAATTCCATCACATGTAAACTTGCTCCAGCATTTTTTGAATTCATAGTACAATTTAATTGCCTGTGTGAGTTCATACAGATCTCACTACGCACAGTGATTACGACAAAAGGAGATGATATAAAAGATGGTGATAGGAAGGTGAATAAGATGATATATGAAGAATGTGAATGTCAATGTTAGCTAGAGGTTATCCACGGTAAGTTTTGAGCTATATTATATACATTATTTCTCTTTTCTGAGTACTGTAGAGAAACACATAGAAGGTTGAAGATAACAGGAGGCTGAGGTGAGAAGTAAGGAAAGTTCATAAATGTTTAGTATTTAACAGCTTCAGGTTCAACACTGATATGACAGTGGGTGTAAATATGCAATATGATTTCACCTGTGTAGAAAACTAAATGGTGTGCTGGAAAGAAGAAAAGAAGAGCCACGTCAAGATAGGAGAAAGAAAAGTAAAATACTGAAAATACAACAAAGGGAGAATGAGAATATAACTCAAATTTGTGTGTTCTTAGTGCTATCCTTAATTATTGTCAGGTGTTCATAAAAAATAGTAAGAAGCATCTCAGAAATATCAAAAACTGGAAAGAGGAAAACATGTAGAGAAGAAGAATGAAGAATAAAGTGTTTTCATCTTAAGTCAATTCAGATTCCTCATAGTATCTTAAGTATGAACATGACTTTGGAAGACTAATCCATTCTTGACAGACATTTGTCTCTTCTGCTTAAAAGTACCTTCAATGACAGAAGGTGAAAAGGTTTCCTTGGCAGAATTTCCAGTTTTTCATTACCCTTTCCTTCCAAAAGTGTTTTCTAATATAGTATACAATGAATATTTTTTTCGTGTAATTTAAGCCCATTACTTCTTTTCTGATACAGAAAGCATATTATCCCCTTCTTTGAAATAGTCTTTTATTTTCTTGAAATGTATTACTACACCCTTCCTATATCTTCTCTTTATTCTATCTATCAGGTCATAATCTCAAGACCTTCAATCAATATTGCTATTCTGGTTAGCATGCTCACCAATTGGTACCTACTCATTATAAAGCCTGGTAGAAAAAAATTTCACATGATATGCAAGTCTATTCATGAATGCTGAATCGAATAAAAGGATAACTGCATGCATCTTGTAGGCCACAAGAAATGTATTAGTATAATGTCCACTTTTTTTTTTTTTATTTATTTCAACAGTACAATGATGATCCTTACCTTGTGATCCTGTCTAACTTGCAGAGTTGCAGAACTTTTACCTAGACAGTTGTTCCTAATTTGCATGTGTGCAATTTATTATTTCTGACTAAGTGAGTATCTTGCAGTTGTCCCTATTGAATCACATCCTATTATTTCAAACCTACCTCCAATTTGTCAACATTATTTTGAATTCGATTCCTGTCCTCCAAGACATTTGTATTCTCTCCTGAGCTTGGTATCATTTGTGAATATTCTCTATTCCAGCATCCAGACTATTCATACTGAAGCTCCAGCATGGCACCTTCAGACTACTGAAGCAGTCCTCTCAAGAGCGGTACATAGAATAGCAAAAAAAACCCTAAAGAAATACAGTATACAAAACAAGCATATCAGTGGGAAAAAAATTAGCAGAATAAGAATCAAAGCAAGACTATATATGGGCTGTGCTGCAGGAAGAAGTGTGTCTGGACAGTTCTAGCATTAAACAAGATGATCCCTAGTAAAAATCAATAATGATGTTTGTTTGTTTGTTTGTTTGTTTTCATAAGTAGCACATCTGTAAACTCACCTTCAGGCATCTTCAGGCAAAACATCTTTCTCCTTGTCCTGAAGCTTTTAGATTATCTGTGTATAAATAGACTCTTGCAAGAGAAAACCATGTATTCCAAAATTCTGTATAAATCAAAGGGAGCCTTCAGTGACTGACATACTAATCTCTGTTCTTCTTTATGTAGTGTGACAGATCATATGATTCTGCTTGGTTTTTTCCCAGTTTTAACCTCCACAGTGAATAGATGTTAAGGTGTTGCCTCCTCTAGCCATAACCATAGCAACAAGAGGAAGTATGGCAGTATTACTTCTCTGTTTTCATTTTCATTCCAACCTTCTTCCTTTACCACTTTCAGGGTATTAGTATAGATGAAGTAGAGGATGACTGCAATGTCAGTAAATTAAGCACAGAATAAATACAAATATGCTATGGTATGGTCAAGCAACAGTACTCCAACCCTTCTCTTCCATCTCCATAGCACAGGATGTAGATCCATGAGTCCTGCCAGCTGAAGAATCGGTAATCACAAAGTCATTAGGTACACTTCCTTTTCCTCTCCAGTGATGACAGATGACTTAGTTCATATTAACATTATATTGTGATAGTATCAGTAACAGGTATAGACACAAGCTGTGCGTAAAAATGTGGACTAATGGTTTTAACTGCATGCTACGTGCTCAGTGCAGCCACTTTACACTGGCTACTACTTCTTTTATACAGTCTATTTTTAACAGAAGAATGTTTGAATAACAATCATTGGCCAGATTCATGACTCATTAATCACATTTTCTTTCTCTATATATTTGACTGCCATGCAACAGTTCTGCTCTAAATTCTGTAACTTCTGCTACCTATAAACTAATTTAATCTCTGTCCTTAGTGGCATGAAATTCAATATAACTTTAGTTTATTATTTTTCTTTCAATGCTGAATGACTGAATTATAAACATACAAAGAAATCGTATATCACCACACCTCCGGAAAAACTCAACCAAACAAACAAACAGATAATGAAAACAGCAAAATCACAGAGAATTATGTTGGGCACAATGTTGTCATTGTTATGTGCAAAGATAGCCATGACATTGTAGTGGTGAAAACTAAGTGAGTGGCAGCGTGAAAGGATTACATCCTCCTGTTAGTCCAGCTGGAACAACATAGAATATGTTATTCCCTGCACCTACATAGATTATAAAAGATTCTGGCTTGAGACGTTAGTAGTCGTTTCTTTATTGTAATTTAAGTCAGATAAAATTCAGTACTCAGTGCTAAAATTCTCACTCTCAGTTGTGGACTCATGGACAGCCAACCGTTTGAGACTAACTTTTCATGTTTGTTTATGACCTTCTCTCCCTTTAGCTACTAAACATTCTAAGCATAATGTATTTCTACTGTATACATTCTACCTACCCAACAGTGTATTTAATATAATTATGGTTAATGTACATGGGATATAAATTCTAATCATCCTGATGGTAGTAAGGACTCTATTAAATATATAGCAGATGTAATCACTTTGTTAAGGCTACTTAAATAATGCCAACATTTTGACTTCAAAGGATAGTGTATTAACATCTGTTATTCTTCTTTCCCCAATGCATGTCTGTATGTGCAGCTGCGTGTGCCAACATGCCTGTGTCCAATGGTGTGTGTATATGCACCCATGTCAGCTTGGCTGAAGCAAAATAGTACCTGTTCCTCTTTACAGAAAGAAAATATAACATCATCTAGATTACAATTTTACTGCCTTTCAATGATATATAGATCTACTATTTGCATGTGTATTATTGTTTAATTTTTGATTTGAAGCTTTGTATTTAATTGCGTGAAAGAGGACGTCTAAACTGCAGTAAAGTTCAAAAGTGAACAAAAGATCGATTCATCGTGGTTATATCCCACCTCATTGTGCATCTGAACCACCAACCCCGCAAAAAGAGATTCACTTTTCAGGAAAGACTTTTTTAAAACTGTGGGTATGAAATCTATTTTTCATCCCCAAAAATGGTGATGTGCACAAATATTAAGACCCTGAGAATGTTGTCTAATTAGGACATATAGTACTAAATAAATGTAATTTGTAAGTAAATTTTACTCATAATTTAGGAGTTAGTTATCTAATTTTACTTATTCATTCTGTACTGAGATATAATGAGACTTTTTCTAGAATGCATGTGTAAGATTTAGCTTGCTTTAAATTTCCCAAATAACTTTGCAAAACCAATGTACCTTTGGCAATCTGTTGCACATGCTTGAATATTTTTTTTATTATTATTATTAACATTATTTTAACCAATAGATGAAAAGGTAAAGGGATTAATTTCCCATAAAATGTGTTAAAAATGCGTAATTATTTGTTTTGCATGTAATTTTTTAGTCTGAATTCTCACTGAGATCAACAGAAGTCTTTAAACATGTGAGTATCATGAGTTAAGCAAGCAGTAAGGTTTTAGATTTTTCTTGTTACAGTTTCGTAGATAAGAATGAATTTTTGAAACTTCAAATAAAGTGGAAGACAGAAACCAAAAAATAGAAGGAAGCATGTAATATTTCAAGTACAGTTTCATTCCTGATCAACTACTCTTCTTATTCCTACATCCTTTCACTTTAAATTGTTAGCTTTGGTCCTGATTTTTCCCAGATCTCAGCACAGTAAAAAATTCAGTAAGTCCTAAAATTTTCTTCAGTCATTAGATCAATTTTGGTTTTCAGTATCAATTTTCTAAATAAAACTAAATTTTATTACATGTAACTGTAATTCTAATCTCAATTTTTCTTAGTAGAAACAAATGTTCCATCAATTTTCCTCTGTCCTGTTAGTCTGTCTTTGTTAGGAAACCTTCCGTAGGGAAAATTTATGAGTGATTTCTGATTTGACTATGTAGTTTCAGTAGGAAATTTAGATAAAGTAAGAAGGTACGATGCTTCCCATTTGTCTTCTGACATATTTTACTGTCTTCTGTTTGTTTCTGGTTTCACATTTTATTGGGATTTTAATTCTCCTGATTGGCTTATTTTTCTCATAATACTTTACTGCTCCTGTTTTGATGTCCTATGTATTTTCCTTCATGTGTCCATTTAATCTTGAATAATTAATGAAAATAATCATAGCTCTCTAGACACTGATTTTGGCATGTAGTCTTACACTTAGCTGTCAGCTTACAAAATCTAATGCTCCTATGAGGGCATTTTCAAAAAGTCACACGATTCAATTATTCACTTCCACAGAGCAAGAATCACAATGTGTTAATACTTTCCTATGGTGGATTTTATATTTTGGCAATAGATCACAGTAAGGCTGCAGCTTTTCAAAATCTGGCAAAGTAAAGGAGAGTTACCAGATGGAGTCCTCAGGTAACATACTGAAATCAATGTAGTTTATTAATACAGAAGTGTTTGGGTAGGCTCTGTATTAATCTCAACCTTCAAAAGCAGACTGACGGTGACTTGCCAGATTTTGGAGTTCACAGAAAAAGAGACCCTTGTAACTGATGAAGTTATTTCACATATTTGCATGAATTTATTTTAAAGAATCTTTGGAAGGTTTATCTACCATGTGCCACTCTATTCCTCTGTCTTCCCAGCCAAAGAGATAGAGTTCAGCCTACCCATTTAAAAGGAGCCCAGGACGAATAATTATATAGTCCAATTGTTCTCCATCTGCTGCTTGCTTGATCTACAAATGCCTTTTCTTGTACCAGGAAGCAAACAGCAGAAACTCATCTGTTCAGAATTTCCATCTGGGAAATTGCAAGTTGCTATGTTCCAGTACCTAGATGAAGAACCTATTCCTGTGTATAGTTAAGTATAGATTAAAACTTATAGGAAGGGGAAATAATTTTAAAAATGCAATCTCATTTTCACTGGAGTAATACTAAAGGGTAAGCAGAAAAAAGCTCCTATGACACCTTTTTCCAACACAGAGCTCTGCAAGTTAGAACACACGCTGCACCCTTGGAAGTGAGGATGATAGCTATATCTGTATGGTACCAAGGAATTCCAGGAATTTCTTAGAGTCAGGTTCATATTTCTTCTGAATCTATGTGTCTTCAAGCTTTTTACATGAGGGACATTTATAAAAACCACAGGGTAGTGCCTACATTTTAAGAGCTAGCCTTACAAGAACAGAAAAGATTGTTGCCTAAAGCTTGGAACAAAGAGATACAATTCTCATTTCTTTCAAATTGCTGGCTACCAGCACAAATATAACTATGTGGTATTTTTCTGTATGTTGTCAAAATATGCAATGACAAAACTTTCAAAATGAAAATGTTTACACTTTTTGCTTTTTAAAATTTATTACAATTTGCTTTTTTATTTTAAACCAGAATTTTCCTAGTTGAACTAAATGTTTTGCTTGAATTAAAAGAAAACAAGGTAGGTTTTTTTAGTAGCAAAATTGATATTTTTTTTCTGGATAGAGAGCAACTTTCCAAAATAAATTTTTTTTACAACTACAATTTAATCTTGTTCAAAATAGCCAATTTATTTTAAAATATACATTTTAGCATGTTATAATTTGAAAGATTTATATTTCTGCAAGGCATACCGGAGCAAAATCTTCTAGTAACAACATTTTCTTGACAACAGTAAAACCACAGATGTATATGCAGAAGGAGGGGGAAAAAAAAACATCTGATACTATATAAAAAAGAAAAAAACCCAAACAACAAAAAAACACAACAACAACAGCAATAAAAGTAGTTAAATTGTGAAAAGCAGAGAAATAATACATACGATAGATATTAACATCTTTGTCGCTAAACTGGAGATATATGGATTTGATGGATGGAAAATGTGATAGATAAGGAATTGGATGGCCACATCCAAAGAGTTGCAGTGAATAGCTCTATGTCCAAATGAAGATCAGTACAAGTGGTGTCCCTCAGGGGTCTGTACTGGGACTGGTACTGTTCAATATCTTTATTAATGACATAAACAGTGGGATTAAGTGCACCCTCAGCAAGTTCATGGATGACACCAAGTTAAATGGTGCAGCTGATATGCTTGAGGGAAGGGATGCCATCCAGGGGGACCTTGACAGGATTGAGACATGGGCCAGTGTGAACCTCAGGAAGGGGGTGAGACACTGGAACAGTTTGCCCAGAGAAGTTGTGGATGCCCCACCCCTGGAAGAAGCATTCAAGGTCAGATTGGAGGGGCTCTGAGCAACCTGATCTAGTGGAAGATGTCCTTGCCCACAGCAGGGGTGTTGGAACTAGATGATCTTTAAAGCTCCTTTCCAACCCAAATTGCTCTCTTGCAGCCCATGGAGGGACTAGGGTGGAGCAGGTATTCACAGTGCAACCAACAGGGAAAGACCCATGCTGGCATGTGAAAACAGTATGAGGAGGAAGGCACGTCGGAAAGAAGCTGTTAACGATTGACCACTACTCACTATTCCCCATCTCCCCTGATGGAAGAGGATTCAGGAATAAAGGAGTGAAATTGAGCCTGGGAAAAAAGGTAGGGACATGGGAAAACGTTTTAGAGTTTTGGGGTTGGGGTTTGTTTGCCTTTGTTTTTTACAATTCTGCTCTTTTTAACTGGCAATAAATTAAATTTGTTTTCCCCAAGTTGAGTCTGTTTTGCCTGTGATGGTAACTAGTAATCAGTCTCGCTGCCTCTATCTCGACTTATGAGCTTTTCATCTTATTTTATCCCCTTGCTCTGTCGAGATGGGTGAGTGAGAGAGCGGGTGGGTGGGTTTGCTAGTTTTGGCTGGGATGGAGTTAATTTTCTTCATAGTAGCTAGTATGGGGCTTTGTTTTAGATTTATGCTGAAAATAGTGTTGAAAATATGGAGACGTTTTTGTTATTGTTGATCAGTGCTTACACAGAGTCAAGGCCTTTTCTGCTTCTTATACCACCTCACCAGCTGGGCATGGGCAAGAAGTTGGGAGGGGATACAGCTGGGACAGCTGATCCCAACTGACCAAAGGGATATTCCATACCATATGACATTGTATTTTCATATGCTGGGAGTCATAAAGCTGGGAGAAGAAGGAAGAGGGGACGTTTGGAGTTCTGGCACTCGTCTTCCCAAGTAACCATTACGTGTAGTGGAGCCCTGCTTTCCTGGAGATGGCTGAACACCTGCCTACCAATGGGAAGAAGTGAATGAATTCTTTGTTTTGTTTTGCTTTCATGCGTGGCATTTGCTTTGCCTATTAATTTGTCTTTGTCTCAACACACGAGTTTTCTCACTTTTGCCTTTCCAATTCTTTCCCCTATCCCACCGGGGGCGAGTAAGCGAGCGGCTGTGTGGTGCTTAGTTACCGTCTGGGGTTAAAGCCCAACAGGGAGCATCTGGCAGCCAGCCAAGGTCAAACCACCACAATACTGCACTTGGGAAATGCCAGGCAATATGTGGAATTTTAAACTGCTTCTTGCATCAGCCTCAATATCTCGTGCAGCAGGATGCCTGCATTGTCACCATTAAGAGTGTGCCAGCATTCCCTTTGTTCATTCCCTCTACGTTCAGGGGATTAGAGTAACATGGCATTAAAAATTCTTTCTGAGCTGAAACTAAGAATACGGTACTTAGGCTGTAATGGCAGGGCTGATGTTGTGTGAGGCTCTTGTAGCGTAACTACTAATATTAATTTCTCAAGCATTTAGTTCTAACGATCTCAGTGCTAGACCTGTAAAATGACGTGGGTACTGTAACACTGAGCTTTGCAATGCCTTACTCCCAAAGGGGAATCCACCTGATGGAGCAACATGCCTGTGCTCCCTGTACAATATACTGGAAATTTGAAAAAGTCTGAAGAAGAATGCTGAGCAGAAAACTGCCAAGCTAATCAGTAAGAGATTGCAGAAAGGGTAATGTCCTTCTTTCAAGGCACACAGAAAGTGGTATTTTCAATATACTTGTGGTATAAGTAATGCTATTAAAGATGTCATTTACTTATCTGTATTTTTATAAGAAAGTGCTGTTAATATGGCAATGAAATAAATATTATTTTTAAACAAATATGCCTTTTTTTTTTTAATTAAGCAGTGATTTGGCCTACATGGAATTTTTGTAGAAGACAGTCTCAGAAGAAATAGCTTGATAAAGCAACTTTATTAAAGAAAAGCTCGCTTTCAAAAGTTTCTGTAGAAGTTTGTTCTGCCCTTAAATGCTTTTAATTTGAGTACATGACATGAAGTGTTGATAAGGGGTTTTGTTCCAGCTATTTTGACTGTGGTTTTCTCAAAGACATTCTTTCCTGATCCTTGAAGTTGTATGTAGAGTTCTCAAAAAAATTTAAATTTGCTTCAAGTGAAAACAAGAAAAAGCCTGTTTGATTAAGATGTTCATAAGAGGTGTTGATACATTGTGAAGGTATACTAAAGATGGTAATTAAAGTGTTTTATTAAACTTGTTCTCTGTTCGATGTATTTCAGCTTGTCAGGAGAAATTATTGCTACAGGTGTTTTCATTTTAAGAATGCAACAAAATGATGAGGGATTAGAGAACAAAATCCTTGCGGGAATGTATTTTTTAGTTACTGTATTGATGTTACCGCTGTCTGCTGTGTGATGCAGCAGATGTAAACTTGCTGGCTGTATATTTTTTAGCAATTTATGGAACTAATTACTACAACAGACAGTCTTAAATATATAATACCCTCCTTTCTGTCTTTCTAGAGTAATGTATAGAGAGTAAAATCCCTACTGAACATTCCCAAACAGAAATATGTAATAAGTACTTCAATCATTGCAATATGTGAAATAGTCCTTCACACACGATAAGTGTTAGGGAACAAAGTATGGTATAAATACATTTTATGCTATTTATGTCCTGTTCTACAATAATCATCAACACTAACTACTAAATGTAACATAATGTTGGTAGATACCCGTTCTCACCCATTCGGGACCATAAATTACTGCTTCAATAGATTTAATGAAATGGTTACAAAATCCACCTATTGAGAAATTATTTTGGATGAAATCCAGTAATCTTTCAAGGTTTCAAAAATAAAATAATAATTTAAAAAATCCACTACCAGCAAAATACAAGTGTTGAGGAATATGAAGTACAGGGCGTGCAAAGCTTAGGTTCAATAAGGTTCAGATCTCACAGTGGGTCGTGACTGAACCTCACTGTGTCCAGTAGCTGTGCAAACTCACGGGTAGCCACGATCACTAATTCTACTGCAGCTATCAAAGAGAAATTAAATTCCCTTTATATTCAAAGCAGTATTAAAAATTAACAAAAATTCCAGCTCCTTCTGTGAAAGAAACAGGGTGTCACAAAGAAATTCTGTTTCTCAGTTTGTGGTCAAGCAAGTACCACACAATTATTTGGATCCTGTGTTGTTTGTTGAAACTGTCGCTTTCTTTTAATGTTCATCACACCTAGTTGTATGAAGACTCAGTTCCAGCCTTTGCAAAAGTGTTACTAAGCAAAATTTGGCTCTTGGCATGTTTTATACTCTGAATGTTGGTCAAGCTGTGGATTTCAAAAAAGGTAGCTTTGAAATTAATTAATGTGGACTTAATAATTAAAACAGCAGTATCAGCACCCAGTAATTTCTGCTACATTAGTCAGTTCACAGAGTTTATTTAGTTTATCTGAATTAATTAATTCTCCTTTCAGCACAGTCATTTATTTTCAAGGTAACTGCTGTTTTGAACTATTTAGCCATCCTAGTGAAAAGAATCCAGTATAGTATTAGGGAATTATATTGTTCTTCTTTTTTTTATCTTAAAAGCCTCTAAGTGTGTGTGGTGGTTGTAATGGGAAAAATGTTACTGTTTTCCTAATAGAATGACATTTCCTAGGTACATTTATGTGGTTATGAGCAGCACATTACATCTTGTATGGCAGAAACTCTTAAAACTGGCGCATTAAAACATTTGTCTGTTTTGCTCAGCAAAAAATAACAGGGATAATGTCTGTGTAACTCCTGATTTCTAAAGCCAGACCCTGAATTGCACAAGACCTTCACTTACTGTAACTGAAAAGAATGCAAGCAGAGCGAGATCTTGGCTATTCTTCAGGTCTCAGTGATGTAGGATAGCCAGCACTAAGTAGCACTGAGCACAGTCTAAGACAATATTTAGATTATTTCCACCAGCCAAACACCCTCCTACAGGTCTCCCACCATTATAAATGCTACAAAAATAACCAGTAAGCTTAGAAAAATAGGAAATCTAAATCTGCTGTTATGCTAAGCAATAAATGGATATATCAGGTTTGGTATTATCATGATATGGAAAGTTTAACAGGCCTTAATGGACTAAAGATGGAAAGCATGTTAAAGCCTCTGTGTAGCGAGTTTTCACTGAAACCTCCACGAACAGATTTTGAAAGGTTCAATTACAGAAAAGTCTGAAACAAAAAAGCCTGTCATATAAATTCACAAAAAACCATCCCATTAACCAATCATTTCCGGTTGATCCCAGAAATGAAGACAGAATTGAAATGAAGCTTTGATTTTTGTTAGAGTTCATTGAAACACATTGTTCTGGTCAACAAAACAAATTTAAAAATGGGCATCTAAATGTAAACTCTCTGAAAAAAAAGAAGCAGAGAATAGAAAGGAATATGATATAGAAAGACAACTAGTATGAAGTCACACTGCTCATTGTGGACCTGGATATCTATTTCAAGTTCAAATTACTGTCAGAATTACTAACATAATGATATACCTTTCAAAGCAACTGTGAAAAACTAAAAAATATTTTGATAGCCAGCACTATAGTATATTCAGATGTTTATTATACTAAAATTTCTGGTAAGTAAATAAGGTATTTTTACTACTGTATATTAAAAAAAAAAAAGAAAGAGAAAAAAACAACACCAAAACATAAATATTTCACATATAATGACGCAAATACACTCTAGATTGCACACATACTATTGCACATAACTATTGACATTTTGATGTGAAAATAGTTTTCCTTACAAAAATCCTTCTAAGCATTTTATTATAAGAAATGCTAATTACATTCCTTTTAACTGTTTTTTTAATAAAACATATAAATAACAGGTAAAATTAATTTGTGAGCTTGTCCTTGATGAAGCACAGAAGTGTTTCCAGCTGGAACTGATTATGTTTAATCTTCTGTGTTACAGAGGGAAAGTAATCCAAAAGACAACAGTAAATAATTGTGTTTCTACCTTGGTTTAAGTCTGTATTATCAGTGTTATTGACTAATATAGATAAATAGCAGAAGATAGCTCACATTGTCCAAATAAGTATTTCTTGTTAGGAATAATACTTTCCTCTGTGAGCCAGGATCATTTTTAGTAGATGGAAGGTTAATGGTTTTAAAACACTCTCAAAGAGTGAATGTCATTTTTCCTTTGTGTCTTTTGCAAAATGTTTTCCTTAAGTGGTATTTACAAAAAATTGCACATCCTAACCTCAAAGAAAGGACAGGGCACTCTAATTAATGCTAGAGGGTGTGTGTTTTCTTGTTCTGTTTTGATTTTGTTTTAAGAATCATTATCAATAACAGATTGACATAATTGGTCTCGTACTGTAGTGGGGAAAAATATTCTAGTTCCATGCTGCTGATGGAAGAGACCACTTAGATCACCAAGGTTACAGCCCCTTGAACCATCCTCACTTTGTGTATTATCTATTAAGCTCCATTTACCATGAAACATCCTATCAGTATGAGTAGGAGATCTGAATTTAAGTCCCAGGATAGCCAGAAGAAGTTGAGCTGCTAAGCAACATTTCAGTATTCAAGGGGAAAAAAAAAAAAGAAAAGAAAAATAAATAAATAAATAAAACAGGAGAAGCACAGAAATAGGGAAATTAACTGATTTCCACAGAAGAAATATAGGGATATTATATAGAATAACCATGACTGTGGCCTCAACTCATCTTTGCTCAACTCATCCCCAAGCTACTGCTTCTGTTAGACTAGGATCTATCAAAATGAGTCCCCACCTGGAGTACTGCATCCAATTCTGGAGCCCCTACTACAAGAGAGATATGGACGTGCCACGAGGATGATCAGAGGGCTGGAGCACCTCTCCTGTGAGGACAGACTGAGAGAGTTGGGGTTGTTCAGTCTGAAGAAAAGAAGTTGGGAGATAGTGGTACAGGAGTGACCATCTCAACTTTAGATCAGCTAATTTTTCCCATGTGAAACTGCCCTTAATAGAGGTCGTGATTTAACACAGGGCACCTTGAATTCCGTGTATCCAAGCTGAAATTCAGTGTAGTGTAGTTAACATTTCCACGTTTCAAACCTTGAAGGATCCCAGGTGATAGGTGATTGTAGTTGTTAACATTTAACTGTTCCTACAGAGATACAAAGCTCTAGTATTCAGCAACTGTAAAATACTGTGCTGTGATATGGCTCGTTATTGCCCCAGAGAATAAAGGCTTTCCATCAGAGACTGCATTCACATACTGTTAGGGCAGTTTCCAGTCGGAAGTCCAAGTGACCTACCAATCTAGTTAAAGTTAGACGGCAAAGCTTCTCAGTGACACCCATGTCACCACAGAATTTCCTAGAAGAAGACATATACCTGTTTGGCATTGGACACAATGTGCCTAGTCCATTTCAGACTGTAGATGACTAACATAGTGAGGATCTGTACTAAATAATACCACAGGCTTGAGTTTCCTAGACAGATATTCCCTGAGGTCACTTGGTTGTGGGATTAGTACATAAAACATAGCCAAAGGATGTATTTGAATTTGAGCTCATGTCTATGCTCAAGATTTGTGTTTCATAGCCTAAGTGCTACCCCAACTCATCTTATGACACATTCCCAACATATTCTGAAAACTGACGTTTAATAGCTTCACTACAATGTCATGAGAGGACATTATAAAATCATAGAATTGTCTAGGCTGGAAGGGACCTTTCAGATCTTTGAATCCAACCATCAACCTAACACTGCCAAAACCACCACTAAACCATGTCACTAAGCATCACGTCTACGCGTCTGTTAAATACCTCCAGGAATGGTGATTACACCACTTCCCCGGGCAGGCCGTTCCAGTGCTAGATAACCCTTTCGGTGTAGAATTTTTTCCTAATATCCAGTCTAAACCTCCTCTGGCACAGCTTGATGCTATTTTCTCTTGTCCTTATCACTCGTTACTTGGGAGAAGAGACCAACACCCACCTCTTTACAACCTCCTTTCAGGGAGTTGTAGAGAGCAAGGTCTCTCCTCAGCCTCCTTTTCTCTAGGCTAAACAATCCCAATTCCCTCAGCCACTGCTCATAAGAGTTGTTCTCTAGACCCTTCACCAGCTTCCTTGCCCTTCTCTGGACCCGATCCAGTATGTCAATGTCTTTCCTGTAGTGAGGTGCCCAAAACTGGACACAACTCTTGAGGTGGGGCCTCACCAGTGCTGAGTACAGGGGGACGATCACTTCCCTAGTCCTACTTAACCACACTGCTCCTGATACAGGCCAGGATGCTGTCAGCCAGTTTGGCCACCCAGCACACTGCTGGCTCATATTCAGCCAGCAGTCAACCAACACCCACAGGTCCTTTTCCACTGGGCAGCTCTTGATGATATTCTAGATAGAATGATATTCTATCATTTCTTGAATTGAATGTGATCTGTCCCGTCTGTAAGTCAGTACTGCCTCTTTATGAAGTTTCAGGTTCTTTGTGTTACCAAACTTCCTGAACATGATTAAGGGTATAAGTTTATTCCCATTGGCTGTAAAACTTTGACAAAACTGACTTCATTAATCCAGACTTGGGTATCTATATGAATTACCCTTATAGTTACTCTCTTCCTGAAAACATCTTTTGCCTCAATCATTTTGGCAGGAATACAATTGGAAGGAAACAAATAAAAATATATCTGTAATCAAGAAAAATTATCCAAGACTATCCAAATAGTCTTGGAATATTCTATGTTTCCAAGGTATCTGCAACTAAAAATTATACAAAGAGCAACTTGAAGAGCCATGAAAGCAAACAAAAATCCTAATCTAAGCTTTGGTTTGCAGATGTGAGGCTCCTGGGCACCAAATATGGCACTTGGAAGTAACGTAAGTACCAAAATTCAAGTCTATAATCCTCAAAGCATCCTGAGAAGAGATGGCTTACACATAAGATTGCCCTAGGAAAATTCTCAAGATGCATAGGATTCTACTGTCATAAATGGCCAGGAATGCTGCCATCTTGGCATGGCTGAGCTACTACTTGTTTGATACTTAGCCCCATTAGCAATCCACATAGCCATGCTTTGCTCAAGGCCTCAGTTGGAATGGGAGATATTCTTTAGTACAGCTAAAACACGCTAAAAAATCAGGTCAACACAACATTCAGCAGCCATTGTTACCTTACTTGAAAAATGTGGAAGTGAGGATTGAAAAAAGGAAGATATGGCTATCCTTATTAAATATTATATCGTATTTTTACTCATTCAGAAACTGGGAGATACAGCCTCAATATCCTTATTAACATGAGAATGTTAAGACTCAAGTTTCCCATCCCAAGCTTGAAGCCAGTGGCAAGGATCAATAGGTTAATTCATTACATGCTTCTGAGGAAACTGTGCTGGTGAAAAGTAGAGAATGCTATGCTGTTCAGTCAATTTATAAAGCTTACAACTTAAAAACAAAAATCTGTTTCCTTTTCTGATCATATAGACTGACTGGAAGACTAAAGAGCAATATGGTCAATTCCCACAGAAATAAAAATGTAGTTGTCAGTTTCTATGATAAATTGGACATAACAGCATTTCCCCTTCTTTTTCTCCTTAACCCTTTATAGTTTTATAGTCTTTTTCTAAATGCTGCAGCTAACAAAGAAACAATTACTTTTCTAATTATGAACAAGAATCTTGAACAACCTTTATCTAGACTATATGTGTCCATATAGTCTATCATATAGAAAAAAAAATCATATATCATATAGAAAAAAAAAATATTCCAAGAACTTATATAGATTGCTATATTCTTATTTTGTTTCCTAGTCATCCACTATTAAATGCATTTAATACCATGATACTGGGATTGAGATCTGGTACAACTATTCTTACAGTTCCACAGGAAATACCTTTCCTCTGTTTGAAAGTATTTATTAATGCGCTACTGCTAGTACCCAAAGGATAGCATTCATAGAAGCAAGAATGTATTTTTTACTTTTTTTGTTTTCACATATCTAACTTGACAGCTTTGCTAAATTGTTTGTGATTAATTTCTGTGGAAATTACAGGTATATTCTGTTCAGTGGGTATTAATTTATTTTATAACTCTACATCTACTATAACTGTTCTATTTAATGTATCTTTCTCCATCAGAGAGAACAGGAACTGAAATTCTATCAGAATGGATTCTGTCAGGATTTCCTCTGCCTTTCACTTTAATCTTTACCAGGGCCTATCAGTGTAATCCCATTTCCCCAGAAACATCAATAAAGATTTTGGCCTTGATGAGGCCACATCATAGTTTAACAAACATTTTTCTCTTTTCTCTTTTAATCATTGATGTGATGCACTTTCAAATGGGAATCAGTGTTTTTATATTTATAAATTTTCAGTTAGAAATTAGTTGTTGTTTATGAGGAGCATCTGTTCTGCCTGTATTTGGTACAGCTGTAATTGGGATAATGTTTGCTAACCAAGTAAGACAGGGTAGATTACAGCAGAGAAATTCTGGGACCATACTAGCTGTCAAACTGAGTTATAAACCAGTTTTCAGTGTCATTGATCTTTGTATGAAACTTCCATCACTCAGTAGAATCAGTAGGGAATTCAATTGAACTAAGAAAAAATGATACTCTTGTCCTCCTACTTTTATTTTCTTCATCTGACGTGGTGGAAAAGTCACCACTTGCTGTATTTGTAGAATCATGCACAAAATGAGGCAAATTCACCTAGTATTAAGGTTCAGAATTTATCATCTTGGTAGATAAGTTTGTGTTAGCTGCAAGTACATTCCATTTCATTTACATCTAGCTGATCCTTCCCTTGCTGATCCTTTCTATGAGAAAATTTCTTTGGAGTTAGCGTAGGTTCTTTTTCTGTAGAACTAGATAAGGCAATTTATTGGAAATATAATTAATATATTTATCTAGTCCATTAATTACATTTCCAAATTTTCACAAGTCTCTGCTTATTTACAGAGTTTTACAAAATACTCCTGCTGTTTGTTTAGCTTAAGAAAATATGCAGACATCAATGACAGTATCCATAAACAAGCAGTAGTAATGAAGAAAACAAAAGAAGTCTTGGGGCAATCATTCATTTAAAACAAAAACAAAACAAGTTAAATCAAAGGACAGTTGGAAATCATCCTGAGTAGCATTCACTTCATATAAATCTAGGAACTCTATTTATTTCTCTGTACATTTCCAGAACCCAAAAATGTCTGAGACATCTTCATGGATCTGGTAGACGCCAAACAACACCAGCTGCAAACCTATTTTCTATGTCTGAAGAACAGAAGAGCTACACTCATAACATCTTGAATAGCAATAGATGCCTAGTTTGATCAGCTGAACTCAGCACTAGCTATCTGGAATGTTTGAATATGAGCAAGGTGCCTAATTTCTCATTATAGAAGGTCTCTTATTTGTTATACTTCCACAAACTCCTTCACGGACTTTTCAAAACTCCTTCACAATGCCTTTTCAATTAAGTATAATCAGTTTTTGTCTGATTAGGTGATTGAAGCCACCAAGTACAAAGTAAACAGTGAAAAGTAAGTAATGGAACCATATGTGATGCAGGTAGACCAGGAAGAAATGAAGCACTAGTTACATCAGGACTTTCAAAAGAAATGATGAACGTAAGAGAAGGTCCAAGCCAGAATTTCATACCCCCATTACCTTTAAAATATATCTGTAGCTCAGCAGGGAGTATTAACAATTTTATATTGATTATCCAGCCTGAGACTGCCTAAAATGCTGTCTGTCATGTAGCCACATGATAATTATGCCTTATGAGGATGATCTCACAGAGACCTAACTAATCAACTTGAGACTGGACACTTCAGACCCGTCAAAAGATGTGGTGACCAATTAGGTAATCTTAGTGCTCACAGCGTAGACAGGACTGTAACAGGGACTATGATAAAGAAGATCATGCATATGAAGTGTTTGTGCTGGATTGTCCCACAGTCCCACAAAGGCTAAATCTAAGAACTGTAATGAATAAAAATACAGTAGACAGAATCATAGAGTCTTCATGGCTGGAAAGGACCTTTGAGATCATCGAGTTCAACCAAACAACCTACAATGCCACTAGAGCATGGCCTGAAGTGCCACATCTAGATGTTTCTTAAACACCTCTAGGGATGGTGACTCAACCACCTCCCTGGGCAGGCTGTTCCAGTGCCTGACCACTCTTTCAGTAAAGTAATTTATTTTACAGTACAGGGTTCCATTTCTAGTCCTGAGTGAGTTATATATAATAGCTACATATTCACACATTTATGTCTAAATAAAACAAATCAGAGATAATTTTTCACCAAGTGACATGGTCCAGATCACATAATCAAATTTAGCTCTCCTTCCATTTGCCCTTTATAGTGAGTAGCCACATCTACACATTCTTACTATTAACAGTACCTGAAAGGCACTCTGCTAGGAACTGTGCTAAGGTATTTTCTGGAAAAGTGCTAAGTGAAACAGGCTATTTCTTCCCAGAAGTTTGATAATGATTGAGCTAATGTTTTGATCCTGCTTTACGTAGTCACCTTGATTACTTGTTCCAGTCACATACTAGGAAGCTCAGCTGTAGTTGGTAACTCAGCTGTAGAAATGTAAAGAAAGCTTTCTTTGCAGAAAAAGAAAATACTGTTAAAACTAGTGGTCATAATCAATGTCTTTCATTTAATACTATAGAAACAATAATGCTTTCTGAAACTCAAGTATCTGCAGTAGGCAAAAGTCCTTGGTCAAGCAAAGGAACATGATACCTACTCAAGAATATGACCTAAATGTAATGAGAGCATCACCGAGAATTTCTAAGTTCATCTGTAAGTGCATGAGTAGAAGTACCAGTAGAGAGACAAAGCAGAGAAATAATGATGAATAAGTGCAGAATCCAGGAAGCAGCAGAAGAATTTGGCAGGGGAGGGGGAGCTTTGGGGGAACTATATGTTGGGTTTACTGTTTTAGTCATCTTATGTTCAGGGATACAAAAAAATTTATATCTCTTTGATAAACAACCAAAATTGCATCAGAAACTCCTGATTCAATTTAATGAATTTCTTCTGCTGGAAACAATGCACTGAATTTCTGAACTTTGGCTGGTTGCTCATGTCAAAGGGGGGTATATTATAGGCTGCTTCCAAAGAATTTAAAAAAAAAATCCTGATAGTTAAGACAACAGATGAATCATAAAAGTCTGAAGTGTTCTGCCATGAGAGCAGGCAGGTTATTAATTTTAACTTTATTTAAAATTAAATTATTACTATAGCACATTTGCTGTATTTGGGTAATTTCAATTGGAAAAAAAACGGTAACCAGAGGTCTTACATTACAAGTGAAAGATCTCAAAAAGATCATATTGTCTCTCTCACAGAGCACATCAGCAGCAAAATTATTCTGCCCAAGGCACAGGAAACAAATATTGTTAAGTACAACACTATTTCTGTTATGATCTCTCTACTGTCCTCAAGGACTGTCATGTTTCTGATATCAATTTCTTTATATGTCGCTTTTTGTAACAAGTCTTTGTGCCCTTGTACACACTCGGCCTGTTCATCTGCGTTCACAGCTATGGACTTTCAAGACTGGAGGGACAACGAAGGACAATAGTTCTTCCTGAAGATCTAGCGCTGTACTAAAAATAAACTACCTCATTTCCTAAGAACCCTGAGCCTACTTGCACAATAGGATTAGACAATGAAAATAAATGTATTACTGTCTTTGACTTATTATCAGCAAAATTCAAAATATCTGAATTATCTATTAATAACCTCTCATATTTATGTATACTGTCATCTTGTTGTGCTTTATACAAAAGGCTGTCACTCAGGCTGTCTCAGGAACAAGGAATGAATTTCACCCTTGGTAAATATTAGCACTAACAGGAAATATAGCTATAGCATTATTACAAATAATCATTTATATAAAACTGTAGGATGTACTATGCTTTACAAAGAAAGAAACATTTTGAGCTACCAAAGTTGCTTAAGATAAACAAAAGACAAAGCAAGCTACTGTAAACCAAGGCACAGGACAGCTGTCATGAATGCTGAGGCGTGTTAATTTTCATGAAACAAGGACAAATAACATATAAAATGTGTTTCAAAGGAAGTTTTTAAAAAAACCCACATAGGTAAAGACAACGGTAATTCTAGTTGTACAGATGCAGTGTGTACAGTTGGTGATTCGTACCTCCAATTTTACTTGTTGACCTCAATTAATCTCATCTAATTTTACATAACAAACATGTATAATTGAAATCACCATATATATTATAATAAAACAGATATACACGTCCAAAAGGTGAATCAGGTGTCAAAAAATTCCAGAAACACTTGCTTTTATTTAGATGGAAATCCTTGGCTAATCATAATTCTTTTCAGTATGTTTTCTATTTTCTTCTGTTTATATCCTTACACATATATATTGGTAAGCACTACATATACTTAGGTCTGTATGGCAAAATAAACTATTACCTTGGTCTGTCTTACTACCTAAAAGAGGGCTTTGTATCATTCTAGACTGCAAGTTCCTATAGAAATTGTTTGTCTATTACTACTTTGTCAAGAGCTCGTAATTTAGCTCTGACCTAATTTAGCCAGAGCCTTCTAGACATTGCACTTGTATTGCAGTACAATTGCTACTTCACCAAAGATTCTTTGTGGTTTCCTCCTCTAACAACATTATTACTATTTGTAAATTAATTGATCCAATAAAATATTGATAGAAGATTCAATCTGGTTTTGGTAATGGAGAGGAAATTTATCCTCACCCTAAAAATATTTTATTTGTGATCTGTTTTCTCCCAAAGCTATGTGACCAATATTCTATTACAATCTACATGTACCAGGACAATATCTTGGCAACTATGATAAAAGTAAGTTTACAGAGTTTCTTTATATCTTTCACATTCACCATGAAATGCATAATGCTACTTTTATCAACCGATAAAAATGTAACATATTTTTAAAGGAGTTGGAAACTACAAGCCCATAATTGTGTATATATAAATAATATTTAAAGCCAACTGTATATTAGATTTATTATAGCTAAGCGTGCTAAAAGTAGTTAATCAGGGTTGACTCTCCCATAGGGATCTTTATGGGCATAATTAATATAATGTAAGAAGACTAGTTCTGAACTTTATTATATACGTTTTTAATACACTAAAAAGCTGGAACACAAGAAATGATTAGTGAGACAATTTCAAAAGATTTATGCATCTCTGGTGAGTACCAAGATGTTATATCTAGCAGACAGCTTGGTCGCCAGAAAATGCATTATTTCACTACTTTTCACAAAAGTATTGTTTAAAGGTTGTTTACTTTCCTTTCCTAAAGTCCTCTCTCACACACGAATGCACACTGCACACACTCCTACACAGGCTGCTTTGCAAGGGTAGTAAAAAAATAATCATATTGAAACTAATGAGTGAACATACAAATTTTTAAAAAAAGCTAAAAAAGTAAACTGGATTTTATTGCAGGATATTTCTGAACAAGGCAACCATCAGTGGGTTTAAACACTCTTAAAGTATTTTAATGTTTTCTTGAAAAGATTTTTTAGTATTTGGAATCATGAACACATCCTGAAACAGCAGAGACAAATTATTTTATCTGATGAAGCCATCAAAAAGGTTAGGTAAAGCTAATAACTCTTAGTACAGGAATTGTATATTTCATCCCAAAGGTTTCAAGGGCATCCACATCAATCAAAACACTTGCTTAAAGGGCTTCAGCATTATCCCTTTATGGACTCATTCTCCATTTATAATAAAACTTTTTTTTTTTTCTTCAGGAATTAGTTCATACTGTATTTTCAAAAATAATTTTTTGATAAATTCTGTCATAATCAGAACTCTTTTCTTTACAGAAATGAAGATGGCGTAGGTACACACATGTATATGTAGAAAGAGGCAGACTTTACGTATGCTTCAAGCCAGCTGGCTATGAACCATCTTCACTTTAGAAGGCCTGAATAATCTCATGACCTCCTTGTAGTCCTCATGAGTTGCCTGCCCCTTCTTCCAAAGGTCATAAACTCTCTTTTTCCCCCTGAGTTCCAAACAAAGATCTCTGTTCAACCAGGCCAGTCTTCTTCCCCAACACCTTGCCTTTCAGCAGATGCCTGCTCCTGCACCTTTAAGATTTCCTTCTGGAAGAATATCCAGCCTTTCTGGTCTCCTCTGCCCTTCAGGACTGCCTCCCAAGGGACTCTGTCAATCAGGCTCCTAAACAGGCCAAAGTCTGCCCTCTGGAAGTCCAAGGTTCTACTAACGCCCCTCCTTACTTCTCCAGGAATCAAAAACTCTATCTTTTTGTGTTTGCTATGCCCAAACCAGCTTCCAACAGTCACATCACCCAGAAGTCCTTCTCTGTTCACAAACAGGTCCAGTGGGTCACTCTCCCTAGTTGGCTCACTCACCAGCTGTGTCAGGAAGTTCTCTTCCACACACTCCAGGAACCTTCTGGACTGTTTTCTCTCTCCTGTATTGTATTTCCAGCAGACATATGGTAAATTGAAGTCCCCCATGAGAACAAGGGCTAGCAATTGTGAGACTTCTCCCAGCTGCTTATAGAAAATTTTGTCTGCCTCTTCATCCTGGTTGGGTGGTCTATAACAGATTCCCACCATCATATCTGCCTTGTTGGCCTTACTCCTGATTCTTACCCAGAAATAGTCAACCTTATCGTCACCATCATTAAGCTGTAGACAATCAAAACACTCCCTAATATACATACAGGGCTACCCCACTGCCTCTCCTTTCTTGCCTGTCTCTTCTGAACAGCCTGTAGCCATCGATAGCCACACTCCACTCATTTATTTCAGTGGCCAATCCGGCCCAAACCACAAGAGATGGGATTCATCTGACCAAGTTTCAGTAATGGCAGATAGGTCACAGCTTACTAGTAGTACAGTGGCTTCGGACTCCTCCCGTTTGTTGTTCATGCTGCATGCATTGGTTTAGAGGACATGTGTGAACTGGTCTCCAAAAAAACTTTCTCAGACACAGATTGCTAGGTTTTAGAAGTCAAGGGGTACCTGGTGCCACTATCATGTTCAAGACATCCACAGAGGCTGATAGGTATGATGCAGCTAGAGGTAAAGTGAGTTCCATGGGCATCTAAAATGATATGAGACTCCTGCACGGGAATAAATGAAATTAACAGATCTCTAAAGTGAAGCCTAATGACTCCAAATTCCATTGAATATTTTGACTTTGGAATCGATTCAGTTACCTACATTTCTTTATGCTGTAGGGTACTTAGGACATCCAAACAGGCTGGCAAATAATACAGGGGACTTACAGGAGGTACACTCTAGAGCATTTTAGCAGACACTAGATGCTAACAGTCAGATGAATAAAGTGTGTCCTGAAAAAAGCACCTGAGATGGTAATCCAAAGAAATTCTGATGGCACCTACCACATTCATAGTGCTCTGTCTGGAGCTGTGTTAACTGGTGAGTCCATGATCCATTTGATCTTGATGCTTTTTTAAAAGCAGACACTTGAAACTTTTTTTCCTGATTCTCCTGTAAGTAATGATCCTTTTGAACTAGTCTGTAGCCTACGAAGAATCCATAATCAGTTCACAAACTGCCTGGCAGAAAATTCCTTGGCAACTGTCCACTGAGTCCATAATGTTATTCCATGTTTTTGTGGAAAAGGGACCACCAGAAAGCTTCATAATGTAGAGAAGTCCATTACCAACAGTAAAAATCCATGTTTGCAGAAATTTTACCATATTTACTATATGCACCAGCATATTTGCCAGCACACTTAAAACTCTGAACTTATACCAGTATAATTCTCCATGTCAATATTTTTATACCAAACTAAGTGTGGGGTTTTGGTTTACCTAAAGCTATTTCCTGGGCAACACAGGAAATTCATATTTTGTGGCTTAGAAGATATTTCAGAAAGAAATTCTGTGGAGTTCTTTTTGTAAAGCAAGAGTAAGACAAAACTAAACAATTCATAAGTATAGTTTTCTGAGCTGAGACATATTGACACAAAGCTTGGTGAGAATGTTAAAAACCCCTGCTTTTGTGTCTGATAAGAAGAAAGAACTAATAAGGAAAAAGAACATAACAGATGGTTTATGTTCCAGCAGCTATAAATTGCACTTTCTTTTTGGCATTGGGAACTCATTTTAAGAGTTCAAGTCTTCCTGAATGCTCAGATGCCATGAAAATTGCTACTGTTATTTAAATAGGAAATCATGCCTGTTTACATAACTTACAAATGCTAACTAATAATTTTTAAATTACTGACTTTCTAAATTCACATGTAGATATCAAAGGCAGTTTCAAAGTGTATGTTATTTTGATTATAAGATTACATCATTACCGTTGTAATGATGTAATAAAAAATAAAATAATCAAAATATGTCCATCCTCTACTTACTGTAACTTTACATCTTAGTAACATTTTCAGAGTGAAATTGCACTGATGAGGGGTACATGAAAGATTTACATCATCTAGCTGCCTGTCTAGGCTTATATTTGCATGTTATCCTTGGTCAAAAAGAAATAAGTATACAGAACCCAAGCCAGTAGCCTAAACAGAACCTTGAAGTGTCATTTCCATTCCTCAGAGATATGCAGGGTATAAAAACCTGGCAGATATAACATAGAATCCATGGGCAAAGGAAATGAACCCTCTTTCTCTCCTACTTGCCCCTTTTGTATCATTTCCCTTTATTTGGGCAATGAGAAGATGGCATATAACTGTCAGCTGAACCATAGGATTTATGCCTTAGATATGTTTAGGAAGAATCTGGTATTTCATGTGCTTATGTCAAGTATTCTTTTATTTCTATTTTTCCATTGTATGGTGAGAATGTTGTGAATATCACTTTTTATCTGAATTCAAAGAAAAGAAGTCTTTGTGAATACTTATATCAGAAAAGAACTATGGACTGCAATAGATTTCAAACCCAGAAGAACAATGTTATCTACATTATTGTAGGTTAAAGATGAACAAGCACGCTTTTGAGCTGTCCGTATGCAGGAGATCACTGTAGGTTGTGGCTGTGGGAGGCATTTAGAAGATGGGTAGACATAGTGCGTAGAGATATGGTAAGTGATGGTTTTTGTCAGTGTTAGGTTGATGGTTGGACTAGATGATCTGAAAGGTCCCTTCCAACCTAGGCAATTCTATGATTCTATGAAGTAAATAAGTAAATTTTGTCAGAAGTACTAAAACTGTCTGATAAACAAGAATTGTTTCACATATATAATATCACGAGGTTGAAATTTATTTTCATTTCCCACCAGCATAAAACTGAAATTTATCATAAAACAAACAATCTGTTCAAAGAAAGGGAGGCATGCAGGGTATTTGCTTGGTTTCAGGAAGAGCCAGACTTCATTCTTGCTTTAAATAACTTAGTGTAGATATTAAAATTTTGCTCACTCTTGAGATGATTAACTGAACTATTAAGCCTGTGGCTATTCTGTGGAGTGGCCTTCCATAATTAACAATTTCACCCTGAAGCCTAGAAAGTTTTATCATAACTAGTATTTTCCATGAAAACTTTTGACTTCCATGAAGAAGCGTATCCTGGCAAAACAAGAAAAAAGTGAAAAAATCTTAACAAGCTAAAGTGGAAAAAGGTTAGAAGAAAGGTGAAAGAAATCTCTGGCAACAGTTATTAGCAGGCAAGAAGAAATGAGTAGATGAGCAAAACATCAAAACATTAAAAAAAAATAATTTCCTGAATGATACTTCTGTACATTTTGGTACAATTTGACTTTTGGTGAAATACAGCTGTATTACTCCCACTGACTAACAACCTGCAGAAGAACGACACCAACTGTGACCAGGCTAAGAGACCTCACTTGTCACAGTTCTACATGACTAGGCTAAAGATAGCAACCACCCCTGACAGAGGAGCAGATGATGTTCCTATGAAGTTCTTATCAGATGCTGTCTGACGAGAGTACTTCCTTTGTGTAAGGACTGTATTTAGGATTCTAAAGACAATGGATCCTTTACGGAGCTTATATGTTTTTTTCATGGAAGCAAATCCTGGCTGTTGCTGGGCATGGAAAATATAGTAAACTGCTGAGAAAATCTAATAGGTACCACAAGATAAAATCTCATAACTGAGTTGGATGGCAATGTTCCTGGGAAACACAAGCAATATTTCTGCTGGACATCAATGAAGGTCTTCTCTAAGCTCTGAGCTTTCCTACTTTTGTATATACAACAAACATACAACAGAAGAAGGTAAAAGCCAAAGCTGCCTATGAAAAGAAATTTGGATTTCTGCATTCTCACTCTGTACAGAACCTGACTATGCTAAGACAGTGCTAAACATGAGTCTTACTTGAAAATATGCACAAACATGCACATGCATATTGCCTTTGTTTATTAATTTTAAATTTTCAAAATTCAGTGTATTATTCCCTGCTCCTTTTACTATTCTGGGCTTTGGGTTGTTTTTTTTTTTTTCTTTATTTTATATGGGCACTATGCTTACAACTTATTTATGTACATGTGACGTACATCCATATTAATATTCTTATTTATACTTTGGGGACACAATGGTTTTTCCCAGTTTCTTGGTAAAGACTAGACTTGATAGTATCTGTTAAGTGTTACAGGAATGCCAGTACTTTAACAGGGCTTTTCATTGCTGAAACAGACACCTTTGCCTTTAATTCAACCAATCTTTTTATCCAGGAAAGCTCCTTAATTCTTTATATCAACATTAACTAGAGCACCTGAAACAGTACTAGTGTTAACTGCACAGGATTTCCAGCCTATTACAAAGCAACTCTAAATCAGATAAATGTAGAAAACTAATTCAAAGCTAGAGATAAAATTGATCATTTATAAGCATCAGTAAGGTATAGCTTCAGTTTTGTTAAATTACAAAAAAATATACAACTCAGATAATAATTTTTTTAAGTTATTAGAACATTTCATAAAAATCTTTTTATGAATAAATGCACTAAAGCAACTTGAAAGACTTATTTGTAGATAAACAAGAAGAAAAGGAAGAATAATAAACCTGAGATTGGTTTAGATGTAATGAAGAAATTATTAATGCAATTACATTTTATAATATTAAACCTTTTCACTAAGTGTTGTATAATGTTAATTAACAGTTTTGATATGAAAATGAGTGTCATCAGCATCACGGATAATAACAGTGTTGGAAAGATATGTTGAAAACTAATGATGTATGGAAATGATGTCCCACAAGACATCCAAATATTTTTTTTCAAGTTTACTAAATTCTCTGTGTGCCAAAGACCTAAAGAGTATACCTGCAGTCAAAAATGGGAATGACGTGAGGTATCCTTACTGATTCTGAAAAGTTAGTCTACAGTATCTCCTGACAGAGAGTTACTCTGCAGAGCTGAAGGGAGGGAACCTAATCAGAATGACTATCAGATTGAAGAAATGCATAATTTTAAGCAAAGGAATACGGCCATTGATTCCCCCATATAAAAGAGTTAGTATTTTTAACTACTGTACTCTGAAAACTCATGAGAAAATGCTCGTTTTCCATTATGTTACCTACAGCAACCTGAACCAAGAAACCAATTAGTCAGGTGAACTGTTCTACCAAAATACTAAAGGGTTTTACCATTACTATGCCTTCACTCTTTTTTGTCAACTTCCTGCTATTAGCAATCTGTGGCAGATAACAGGTAAGAATAACAAACAGATAATAAGGATGATAACTATATTCTTATCACTTCTATTCTACTCTGCCAGCCTTGATGCTTTTGTCAGAGGAAACTTGAATTGAGCTCACAAAATGACATTGCTGGTTTTGTTGCTCTATAAAACCTGATCAGCTATCTTTGAACTGCTGTCTGGAGTAGAGTTTTCTCATTTTCACCTATTTATGCAAAAGCAGGAAGAACTTGAAATTCTGAAACCTTTGAAATCAAGAGGATAAAGGTTCTAGCCTTCCAGGTCCTGTATAATGAGCATCTAAGGGAATTAATTTAAAATTTGGGGGTATATAACTCTTTTGCTTTAAGGACAGAAAAAGGTGTACTAAGCTGACTTGTCTTTCCTTAATATATAAAAAACTAGAATCAGGGAAGGAAGGAAGGAAGGAAGAAGGAAAGAGAGTAGGAAGTAGCACAAATAGTAACAATTTTTAAGTAAATAAAATTAACCCTGCACATCTCCTCAAAAATACTACTGTTCTTGTGTACAAAAATGAAATAAAGTGCCATTTTGAAAAAGAAAAAAGTCATCAGTCTTTCAAATTGCTGAAACTAAATTCTCTTTTATGTGTAATACCAGAAAAGAAAAAAAAATCCTAAAATTAATATTCAGATAACAGGTAATGCCTGTGTACCAACATTCAATGAGATTTTGTGAAGCAGCAGGTCTGAAGAACTATTTTATTATTGAAAGAATTTGTGACAAATTCAGACAGAAAGTGCTAAATTTTTTAAAACAATTTTCAACACAACATATATTAAGAAAGAGATTTACTTGTATATTTGAAGAAAATTCTATCCATACTCAAAATTTGAAACAGTCAATTGCAGTTGTAAAAAGTTTGACTTTGGGGAGCACATGGTGTACTTCAAACGTTACAAGTACATTCCTGCTTTTAGTGCAAAACTGGCCTTTAGCATGAAGCTGCTGGCAGTGCCTTTCTGCTCTTTTTCCTTCCTGTGTTTCATTGGTTGGGAATGGGCACAGGGTAGGAGTGGAAGAGAACAAAAACGAGATACATAGTTGATTTAAGTTTTAAAAACATTATACTATTATATCTAGATTTCACATAAAGTCTTTCATAGAACCAGGTATTCTCCTTTCTGAACAAATCCAGATAAGAAAACAAGAGCATTCATACTGTATCTGTAAACTGCATTCCAACCCAAATTTTCATAGAATCATAGAATCAAAGAATGATTTGGGTTGGAAGGGACTTTAAAGATCATCTGGTTCCAACCCCCTGCCATGGGCAGGGACACCTCCCACTAGACGAGGTTGATGATACTTCTGATAGTATCCAGTAAAGGTTGCTTAGAGAAGAAGAAATAGACAACATATAGAATTCTGTTTCCATGGAATGTTTCCCTTTTCTGGTCAGAAAGAAAAAAAAATGCTCTTATTTTAAATTGATTCTTTATGGATACCTTTACAATTTTTGATTTGCTTGTCTTTATTGTGCCCTCCATTTTCTCTTCTTATTCTGATACATGCAAAAAGTATATGGGCGGTAAATTGACACAACATAGGCACATAATTTTATTCAGAGTTAAGTTCTTTCCAATCACATTTAAACAGCCCACTCCCACTCCCACAAGCCTTCACCCTTTCTTTTAATCTGTTAACTGTCATCTAAGAGAAGCATAATTAACAAAGAGATAGGAAGACAGTGCACATCACAGAGTAAAATACTCGAGCATAATAAACAGGAATTGTGCCATATCTGATGTTTAGCCCACATATATAGAGATTGTGCTACTGGGTTACCTATACTGCAGAATGATAAACATCTTATTTTATAAGCTGGGGGGGGAGGAGTACAAGAAAAAAAATAATTGCTGTAGTACTCTAGGGATGCCTCAGGCTAGATAAATTGTTTTAAGACTGAAAGAGATATTCGCAACTACAGTGACCAAAATGGAAATACTGCCATTAATGCCCCCTTCCTAACCTTAAACAATAACAGAAATGAAATGGTAGTGTATATCATGACTCAGAATAGGTGCTGTGCATGAACAATGAGTTGTTACCTTTAGAAAGACTCATAACAGAAATACAACAGCTGTTATCTTAGATAATGTATCTTACAATGAGAAAGGAAAAACAAATACTTGATAATATTTGCAGACTTACTTGAAAAAAAACTTCCACGAGGCGTCACCAAAGGCTTTACAGAAAGTTTCCATAACATGCAGAAGACATAAAACCTGAATGGCATATTTTGTTTATTATTGAGGTACTTTGTGTGCAAAGTAGGGTTGTTTGATGTTCACCTGATCTAGAAAGCCAGATTTCTTAAAGGAATCGCTCGCACTGTGTTTGTATTCTGAATAACATGGACTAATTTAGTCACTGGAAAGATGTTTGATGTGCATAATCTGCACTTTTTGTTTCAATTAGCAAGACTCTATGACAAATACATACTGTAATAGCTCCTGTACAGCTGTATAGAATAGAAATATGTCACCATCCACTTTTTTTAGTAAGTTGAGAAAAAATGATGAAACAAAAGACTTTTGAAAACTGAGGATTTCAATTAGTTTTAAAATCCAAAGTTTGATTTGGACCGAATAACAGAGGAAGACTGGTCAGTGAAAAAATAAAAAGTGTGTCCCTCTGTGCCTGCCTGTTACTATATTAGTGCATCTATGTTATCTGAAGCAGTTGCATGCCATCTTAGATTTTCTTGCCATAACATTATGTTCTAATATATAAATTTGGTTTTCCCACATAATACTGACATTAGATAAAAACCAACAAGTACAAATTATTCTCACTTCTTTACTCTTATTTAGAAATTCTGTCAGTAAGCTTCATCAGTCTTCCACTGATATTCACTGATATTACATGAAGTGGTTAACAAACAGATTTGTAAAATCAGCATAATAAGCAGAAGCTTTTACCTCAGCATTTAGAAAGATCACAACAAATAAAACATACTGGAATAAATGTATAAGGTATTTAGGTATCTATTTCAAATGTGTAATTGTATTCATTCAAGTTCAGATGCTAGTTTTCCATACATTTGATTAGTGGTTGCAGTGATTGTCTGTAACTGTAAATATACTTAAATAACCTACCAGGATATTCTGAGAAGTTCTGGTTTTTTTTTTAAAAAAAAAGTAAATACCGGCCTGATTGAGCTTTTTTTTGAAAATGTTTTTAGCTTTAAAATAGAAATAAAATACTCCACTATCCTGAAAAAACTCCAACCTCTCTACTCCTTCAGAATAGCAAGTTCATGATTTATCCATGCACATGGAAGTTTGTAAGTATCTGTCTGTCCAAAAAAAAAAAAATATACGTCTACAGGATTTATCTTTTGTACTGACAACATTTTCTTGCACATCCCATTTTAAAATTTTGTTTAGTTTTTCTTGTGTGTTTTTTTCTTTTTTTTTCTTTTTTTTTTGTTTTGGATGGAAACCTTTAGAAAAAATATCTAATTTTGTACTTTTTGCCTCTCTGGGGAAGAAGGTTGTTTTGCTATCTTTCTCATTTTTCCTTTCTTCTGGATCAATAATCCTTCACCCAGTATTTCAGGTGAAATCCTTCTTTTAACCTCTAAAGTTTCAGAGAAACTATCACATCTGAACGAATACAGCCTCTTGGGAACGTAAATAGATGTTTAGTTTCTCATTATCTCTTTATTTTTGTAGCTTGACTGATCTTGCCCATGTATGCATGGTAGTGGGAAATGAGAAAGATCTTTCAGAGTTTTTTCAACCCTTCATTCAATATACAACAACCTTAAGCACAAAACAGCACTTATTTAACAGGGCTAGAAACTACTTACCCAATAGTACACATGATTCTTTAAAACATTTTCTTAAAGTGTCTGTACTGTTTGTGCATCTATCCACGACTGGATTCCTCATGAATAACAATTTCCACTACACAGCAAGACTTTCACACCACTTAGTACATTACAAATAAAAATGGAAGGAGGAAGAAAGCATAAGGAAGCAGTTATTCTAAGAAAACCATTCTTTCATCCTAAAGTGATTGCCCAGAAAAATTGCATCTCTGGTAACCAGTATATAATTCTTTTAGGAGGTGCTAGATTATCTTCATGTAAAGATAAAATTTAGGACAAGTCTATTAAACTAATCGAAATTCTCACTTCTAGACCAAAGGCATAGCGAACCTGGCAGAGGGACCTGGTGGGGATAGTATAAACCCACAGTCTGATAGTATCAAAGACAGAAATGTTTCTGAGAGAGTCCACAGATGGTACTGTTCCCTCTCTGAAAGTGTTTTTCAATTACATTTGGTGTCACACCTTTCATACCAAGCAACAAGCTTTGACAGAACTTGTAACCAATTTATAGGAATATCTTGGGACAAGGAGGACATGAAACTAGAAACCATTCTAATGACTACCACCACAACTTTTTGAAATGCACATCATTTACAAAATATTTTATTTTATGTTTGCCAAATCTCAAATGAAAATTATCTTTGAGAACACTTGAGGATTTTAGAAGAAATATGTCAGAATTCACTCTTCAATATTTCTTCTTTCTTTCTAGGTGGCTCTTGAAGAAGATACTGGACATTTAGGCTGTCCTGGTTTGAGGTAAAATAGAACCAATTTTCTGATTTGTAATTTTACTTTTTAGCTGGGCCTCTTCTAACTGACTAAAATCTGAGATTAACAGCATATTTTTCAGACACTGTTCACTCTCAGAGTGATAAGACCTGATTATACCAAGGAACGGTATGCACAAAGGCTCTTGCTTAGACTTATTGCTATAAAAACCAAGGTCAGCTAACTTCGCTGTTTTGCCCCGTTAGAGGGTCGGAAGCGGAGAAGCTCAGAGGGGTCCCACCTGCAGGGAGGAGCAGACGGGACAGGTGACCCAAAACTGACCAACAGGGTATTCCATCCCATATGCATCACGCTCAGTATAAAAGCTGAGGGATCAAAGGGGCAAGGGAGGCTCTGACTTGTCTTTTCTTCAATGGCCAACGTCTGAGGAGGACCCTGTCTGTTTGTCTGTCTTTGATCCCAATCCGAGCACTCCTGACTCTAGTTCTGGAATTCAGCTCCTGTCCGTCACTGACTCCAGTCTGGGACTTTCCCTGTGTCTGCGGGTGACGCGATCGTCATCCTGGGAGCTGGATATGGTTTTGTATGTATGGTATACTTTTTTTTCTTTAATTTTTATATTCTATTATTATTTACTATTTTCTTATTTATTATTATTTTCACTAAAGTAGTTTAGTTCTTTTTCTAAACTCACAGATCTCTTTATCTCTTCCTCTCCTCTCTGAGAAGAGAGGGGGGGAAGGGCCATCTGTTGTTCCGACTGGCCAATCCGGCCAAAACCACGACATAGACCCAGATACCTTCTGTGCAACCAGAGAAGTACTGTAAATTAGAACCTTAGTCATATTTTTGTCCAGAGAGAAGGAGGAAAATCAGAAATGATGGTTAGAGGTGGACTGAATCTCTTGTAGGAATATGCTATAGTCTTTCAATGACCATAGAAATAGCTTGTCTATAGTCACCCTAATTGTTTTTTATTCTTTTTGACCAGTAGGTAGAATTAAAATATTTTTTAAATATTAAAAGGAAATCAATGCTAACAGTCAAAGGTTCAGAACTGATATCACCCTGATCCTAACAGGGAAAAAATGAGGGGCAGAGTCTCCAATATTCCCAAGTATCAGAGAGACACGATAAAGGTGTGCCTGCTGCATCTACTGAAGAAAAACTCATTCAGTCCGTTCAGGTCAACAGCAAAAGTGAGGCCATGCAGGCAATCCTCTCAAAGAAATAAATGGCCCAAACCCAGCACTGATGTGCCAGTACAAATATGAAGATGCTTTAACTGGTAGAATTATTTCTTTTGCATTGAGCACCTTACTGCCCGTTTCAAACTTCATTTCTTCTTTTTGGACACCATAATCAGAAAGAAGTAGAGTCCAATACAACAAAAACAACTGAAAAAAGATTTGAAAGTCAACATATAATTATGTCTCTTAAGTAGCTCTTTTCTTCCACCCAAACTTTGTGTTTTGCCTTTAGGTTTCTCAGGGTTCAGCTCAGATCCTTTTTGCACTCACCAGTTCTCTTAGATCCTCTTAGAGGTGCTTAGGGTGTCCACAGCAATATTCTTGTTACTCTTGAAAATGCTACTATTGTCCTTCACATGTGCATCTACCTAACACAGCCATGAAGAAGTGGCCGGGTTGTCCCAGTCTCCTTGTATTTTAAAGTTGGATGATTTATGGCTTAAGTACTCCTGCATGTTATTCTCTCCCTCTGAGCTGTCAGCGAGGTTGAGAAATAAATTCATTAAAACCAAAAACCATTTATTGCATCAATAATAGGCAGTTTTTGTTCTGAAAACAGGTGAAATATGTCACCTGTTGCATTCCTAGTTTTGAAATGTCTTTTCTTTTTCTGACATTTTAATACACTTTTCAGTTAAAAAATCCTAAAGTCTACAAAAATGCTATGAAAGGAACAGACTGGAAACTAGATAGACTGCTTTCTCTTAAGGTGTTGAATGTCCAATCTATATCTATAATAACGAGTAAGGTAGTCAATCACAGTATTTCTGTGACTTTCTATTGGAGCTCCATATGCAAGATTTTGCTGATATCTGCATTGAAACCAAGTGTGACATCTCTCCTCAAACATATGCATAGGGTGGAATTAACCTTAATAAATTTAGACTTCTGCTGCTTAGATACCCATATGAACTAATCATCTAGACTTCCTTAAGAATTCAAGAAGAGAAATAGGAATTTTCAGGATGTACTTGACTTGACCTGTCTTAAACTTATACCTCAAGAGTGGAAAAAATACTGTCAGAAAAAAGTCTTTAATCCAGACTCGTGGCAAAACCAGAACGGTGCCCATAGTGGTTACATTTGGGATCCACTCATACACACACACAAACACAAACACACACAAAGCTAAACAAAAAAAACAGTACAAAACAATCAGGAGGGGGTGGGTTGTGACTTTTTAAAGATGTTTACTGATTTGTATCCAACTACCATTTAAACGTACATTGTTTTTTAATATTTGTGACATTTTTCTTATTCTATTCTCATTAATGTTAAAGAATTCTGCTGGCAGAGTTATGAATACAAAAGCTCACACATTAAAAAAATTCTCATGCTAGTCACTTTGTAGCATAGATACATAGAAATCAACTCCAAACTAAATATGAGTATTTGGAAAGTGACTCAGACTTTGAATCTGGTGATTATCATATCCGATTTTTAGTGACTCCACTCATTCCCAAGTTCAGAAAGTTTGACATTAGGAGTTTTGAAGGTGCAGTAATTCAATGACTTCCATTTCTAGTTCATACAGAAGTCTGCTGGATAAACAAGAACAGGCTTGGAAATCTGTAGAAGCTCATTCACATGTCTCAAGTCTCTGGAATCCCATTTCTTACAAATCTAGTTCCGACATTTTTATTATACTGAATCTATTAGCATTCTGCTTTTTTTCTGAGGGGGTTCTGATTATATTTTATTTCTCAGCCACAAAAAAAAAAAAAAAAATGTGTGCAAGTTGTTTAGACAGTTCCATTACATTTATTTTGGAAGAAATGTCAGTGTACACCTGAGTAATGCTTTACTTCAGAAAACCAGAATACTTTCCATGACATCTCATAAAAAGGGATGTATAACATGGGTTACATAGCTGAGTAGCACCCTGGAGGTTCAAAAATTTATTCAGCATCTACTGCTTCAGTGGTATATCCATATTAATATCAACCTGTTATTATGTGATTTAGAAATCAAATACAATTGTCTAATTAAAAATAATCAGTAGACATAGCCCATTAAAAAGTCAGATACATTGGAAATCATGTTTTCTAGTAAAGAAATGTGTCATGTCTACTCCAGCTCTTTACACCCACTATGGTATAATATAAATTTATATTATATATATGTATATAAATATAATATAAATATAATAATATAAATTAAAATAATATTAATATAAATTTTATAATATACATTTATACTTCATCTGTAGTTACTGCTATTGCAATGTAATAAAATATAAAATAATCTCTAGAAAAGCAAGATAAAATACAAGCAAACATAAAAGATTAGTGTTACATTAAACATTCTGATCCAGTAAGTGTACTGTAATGTCAAATGTCATGCAATACCTTCCTATCCTCTCTGTGAATAACCTATATGCAGAGAAACACTAAAAAAACAATTATTGGTCAGAAAGTCTAAAATAGATTGAGTGCAAAATTTATCATTTTTATATGTTAAGTATAGGCTAATGAAAGCACATTGCATATGTTTATCACGTATGTATAATCAAAAATCAATGTTAAAGTTTTTTTTTTCTCTTCTCAGATCCATTAAAGGTATTATTACTCAAATCAATTTGAATCACACTCCATAGAAAAGATATTGCTTCAAATACATAAAATCTAAGTACAAAAATTTCTATCACACATAAGGTCCAATGATTGTATACTGGAAGATGGAAAAACTTTTTGTTTTTCTTACTCTCAGTAATGTTTTCATCACCACGACTCTAATTTCCAAACATATTTTTTCTGATATGTTACAGTGTCAAAGCTTATTAAAATAGCTTTTTAAAATCACACTTTTGTGTAAACCTTGATGCTGCTCAGAAATTAACAAAAAACATCATTTAATTAAGCTGCCATTTCATATTATCTGACTTTAAAGCTCCTGAAAATAAGGAGCTTAGGCAGGAAAACAAAATGTTGTCAACAGAGAAAAAGATGGGCGGAAGTGATCCCATCCAAAGTTATAGTATGGGATGTGTCTGTCTTCCTAGAGGAGACACCTCTTTCCATCTGTTTTATAGGAGACATAGTTTATGATACCTGCTTACCTTTCAGTTATCTGATGTTAGGATAGATAAAGCCAAGGATAAGTGACCTGTTCTGAAAAACACATTAGGTTTAGGCAGTTATACTTTAAACTCATGTCACCTTCTACTTTCTTGTGATTGCTTACAACACAAGTTACTCCTTCATCAAGAAGAGTGGCCATGCTATTTCAGAAGAGCAGCAGTCTGTCTCACAGTGGATCCAAGTTTAGGTGACTTCCCACAGGGTTAATTGTCTATGCAAGATTATACTGATGTTTTTTTAACGAATCCTCATTCATAAATCACAGTCCAGCTGTTTTTCACAGTAGGATGCCATAGTAGTGAAGAGCTATTACCAGGCTGGCAACTGCCCTCGTCACTTTACATCTTACAAAGTCATTTTGATTACAGTTACTTGCATTTATTCTTTAAATAGTTTACATGCGGAAATGATATACAGATGACCAGAAAGGTCTTCAGAATACTCAATTCAGCCAAATCAGTTCTAATCATATTATGTAGGTCAAAGAACTATACATATGAAAAACTCTTTGCTCAAAAATCCTTACAATATCCAATAAATAATCAGTAAAACAGAATGGGAAAGTTTAACAGAGAAATTAGTGAGAGAGTTCATTAATATAAGATTTCATACATTACCAACAATTGATAAACAGCTGATTCACATAACCATTATTTTTTATATCAACCTGAGAAGCTTGAAAACTTGATTTTTAAAGTGCATATTTCCAACCAAATAAAGATTTTTTTACTAATCTCTTTTCACCTTTAGAGTTTACTTGGAAGACAGAAGAATCTGGTGAATTTTCTGAACCCTGACTATTATCTTCGTAGTTCAGCACATTGTTGTTTTTTATGTATACACATGAAGGATCAAAGTTATCTATCTATCTCACCTAATATTAGAAAACTAAGCTTTCCATTTCTTGTGTAGTCAGTGGAGAGAGACACACAACATCTCTAATTGATCCAGAGCTTGAGAACGTCAAATAGCCCTTTGAATTTATATCAGCTACAAAAGTATTGTAGGAATTCTTGCTTGGTACTCAACGTTTGACAAAAAGAACCTGAGCCTAGGTGTTTGTAAACCTGCATCTAGGCTGCAAGACATGAGATTCATTCTCCTGACATCTCAGATTCGTTTTCCTAACCCAGGCAGATCAGATCAGACATTACTTGGATCCCTCCCTGACTGAGCACCAAGACTTCCTTGCAAGAAAGTTCGCAGAGAGGAAGGAGGAAGCTGTACACTCTGTGTTGACATACATTCAGGTTACAGTATCCTGACAGTCTAGGACATCCACTTTAAAGAAATGCATAACTAGACTGGCTGTAAAGCCTTATGTTGTCTGATAATAACCCATATATTCAATTTTCCACACAAACATAAACTGATATCAGGTTATTTTTCTATAAATCATTGAAAACAATAAAGTTTTTGAGAAATTTTGTGCACAACACAGTATGAATTCCCAAAGGAAGAATCTTACACTTCTTATAACCCATTTTCATAAATATTGCTTAGTTTTTAGGGTGGGATTATCTCAATCGGTAGAGTTTTGTTTAACTTCACAGTGAACAGGATATTGCAGGAGGAATTTTTGTTATTATTTCATGTAATTTAGACAACAATTGCACTAACTCCTTTACCACTGCTATTTTCTTTCAGCTTAGAAGGAAAATAGTTTGACCTAAAATACAGATTCTCTTGGTATTTTGTCAAATTTATTTTACGCCAGCAGCAGTCACTGATTTTAATTGAATGGAAACAACAGCTCTCATCCTCTGTGTCACATTGCTGGATTTTGTATCATTGAATTTCAATCTGGTTTCACTGGGACCTGCCGAGTGTGGTTTACGCCAACCTCTGAGTCTCCTTGCTATACTCCTTTCCAGGGCAGCATTGTTTGCCTTTTGTCTGCTCTCTGATTAAATTGACACCATTTTACCTTTTCTGACTCCTGTGTCATTTTCTGTTGACAGCATCTAGTAATGGTAACAGACCAGTGTCCTTGTGGAAGGGGCAGAAACCATTGATTGGCTGGGTGTATTAATGCAGACCCTTTAGAAGTCATGCAGACGTGGCTTTGTGCTAACTGGCAGCTGAATGGGGGCTAGTGAGAGATGTTATTAACCACAGATAACAGTCAGCACCCTCTATTCACCAGCAATGTCACTTTGTATCATTTGAGGAACAGTCCGTAGTGAAATTTGTTAAAGCAATTCTTCCTCTCTCTTTACACAACCTGGACTGAAGCTATTTAAGGCAGAAGAGTGGAAATAGTGTTCTGATTAGACTGATGTTGGTAGAATGCTCATATAATTTCCAGGGAGCTGAAACACTTAATATAATCCATCTGCACTTCACAGCTAAAATCTCTTTAGGACAACAAGATAGGCCCTGCTGACATGAGAGGTTAAATGTTTACCATGGATAGGGAATTTATAATTGCCTTTTCAGAAATGAGTGATTAAAAGTGGTTACAAGAAGCACCTGGCTATATAAGTCCTATCCACATAACACAAGGGAGATGTAATAATTATGTCAAATACTTCCACTATGATCCTTTTAAATGGGATAGAAAGATGAAAATACCAAAGCCTTAAAGTTATGAACTTTACAAAACAGCTGCATTTAAAAGTAAAGTGTCTGAGAAGTGCAGGATGGTCTTTGTGCAAGCTTGTATCATAGAATCATAGAATGGTTTTCTTTGGAAGTGGCCTTAAAGATCCCTTAAAGTTCCAACCCACCTGCCATGGCCACGGACATCTTCCACTAGACCAGGTTATGCAAAGCCCCATCCAGCCTGGTCTTGAACACTTCCAGGGATGGGGCATCCACAGCTCCTCTGGACAACCTGTTCCAGTGCCTCACCACTCTCACAGTAAAGAATTTCTTCCTAACATCTAATCTAAATCTTCCCTCTTTCATTTTAAAACCATTACACCTCATCCTATCACTACACTCCACTCAGGTACTGGAAGGCCACTATAAGGTCTCCCTGGAGTCTTCTCTTCTCCAGGCTGAACAACCCCAACTCTCTCAGGTTGTCTTCATAGGAGAGGTGCTCCAGCTCTCCGATCGCCTTCAGGGCCCTCCTCTGGACTCACTACATGTTCTTATATTAGGCCCCCAGAACTGGACGCAGTTCCAGTCAGCTGGAACTTCAGCAGACTGCCACGACTTCTCAAATATGATGGATAGTGGCATAGCAACTTCATCTGCCAGTTCCCTCAGAACCCGCAGATGCATCTCATCAGGTTCCATGGACTTCTGCACCTTCAGTTTCCTTAGATGGCTTCGAATCTGATTTTCTCCTACAGTGGGCAGTTCTTCATTTTCCCCATCCCTGCCTTTCCCTTCTGTGACTTGGGTGGTGTAGCTAGAGGATTTGCCAGTGATGACTGAGGCAAAAAAGTGAGTGGCTACCTCAGCCTTCCTCATATCCCAGGTAACCAGGTCTTTGTTTCCTTCTGAAGGGGGGCCAAATTTTCCCTAGTCTTCCTTTGATCACTGACGTACTTGTAGAAGCCCTTAACATCACTGGCCAGATTTAATTCTATCAGGGCTTTAGCTTTCCTAACCTGACTCCTGGCTGCTCAGACAATTTCTCTGTACTCTTCCCAGCCTACCCGTCCTTTTGTCCACCCTCTGCAGGTTTCCTTTTTGTGTCTGAGTTTTTCCAAGACCTCTTTGTTGATCAATGCAGGCCTCCCAGCATTTTTGCCTGACTTCATCTTTGTTGGGATGCATCACTCCTGCGATTGGAGGCAGCAATCCTTGAATATTGACTAGCTTTCTTGGACCCCTTATATGCTGAATAGGAAATACTTATTCAGTGCCATCTCTGTTCAGCAACAGAATCAAACTTAGTTATATACTATTTTCAAAATATATGTACGAATTTCAGTGCTTTTTCTAGATTAAGGAATTTTCCAAGAGTTAAAGTAGAAACTACAGTGGGAACTTTGTCTTCCTTCTGCTCGCTTTACATTATCATGAATAGCATAAACTAATAAATGTAATTTGAATTTTCATCAGCATTCTGAAAACATAACTGTCCTCATATTTTCCTCGGAAACTGAGAATTTAATCCTGATTCTATCTCACCCTGTGAACAAATTGAAATGCTGATGTCAGGTCAACATTTCTGACAAAAAGTTATATTGTATAGCAGGGTGCTCATGCACAATGTGATATCAAAGTAACTGGCTTCCACACTACAGCTATCTCACTTCCAGCCACCTCCAAGCATTAATGGAATAAATTCAACTTATCTGCTTCCATCTATTTAAACGTTTCCAAATTATTGCAAAATATTGTAAAAGCTGGAAAGTGCAAATCCCCACTGATTCTTGTAGTACAGTAGGACCAAGATATATATAAGCAGGACCTATAAATAAGTACTGTCATACGATTAAGCCAAAAGATGTTACGTGTTGTATATTATTTTGAGGATAATTAAAATGCCACCTGCTGTGACATTACACATGTACTATTCCATAAGCGCAGTAGAATGATATTTACTTTATTGAGTGTTTTTCTTCACAACAGTTATTGTTTTGCTCCACTGTGGCACAGTGCTGCCTACTTAGGTTATTATTCACTACCTATGGTTTTCAAGAAGATATTTGCCATTATGAACAATGTCGTTAGTTTATTTTTTTATATATATTTTTTAATAGCAAACAGTTTTTATATGTGACAGGGAAAAAAATCAAAACAAGAGGAATATTATAACATTTGTATTCATATTCACCTTAATAAGATTCATTCCAGTTTTGACAGAGCATTTTGTCCTTGTCATGGTTTGGGCCAGGTTGGCCAATGACAAGATGACAGATGCTCTTCCCTACCTCTTGCTCCAAGGAGAGGATGATGAGAGATAATGAAATTTATGAGTCTAGAAAAAACTTAACTCCTTTAATGAAATATCAATAATAAAATAAAAAGAAAATAATGAAACAGATACAATATCTATAAATACATACAAAACTGTAACAAGCTCCCAGGGAGATGTCACTGGAAAGTTCCAGACTGGACTCAGTGACGAATAGGAACTGGATTCTGGAAGATGCTGATGGGGATCAAAGGTAGACAAAACAACAGGGTCCTCTTCAGATGTCAGTTATTGAAGAAAGAGAGCCATTGAAGAAGAAACCACATCATTTCCTCCCTCAGCCTTTATAGTGAGCATGGCAGATGGGATGGAATACCTGATTGGTCAGTTTTGGGTCACCTGACCTGTCCACTCCTCCCCACAGGTGCAACCCCTCCAGGGGGTAAGCAACCAAGTCAGCTGACCCTGGCTGCCGCAGCAACAAGTATATGCAAGAGCCTCTGTCACTGAACAGGAAGTTGTCCCTGCTCCACCCCAAACCAGGACAGTCCTTTATCAGAAAAATATGTGTCAATATGCTGCAATTCTGGATATGTGACGATAGACTATTATTAGACTATTAGTGGAATACTATTGTAGAATAGCTGTTCAGTTGAGATGCAGCAACTCAACGGTGGGGATTCTCAAACAAGGATTCAGTGGTGTGTATGTTGTCTCCATATATGTGCAAAAAAGCAAGTATTCAGAGCACCATTTTCAGTAAACTACACCATTAATTAGGCCTGTGCATATTGACATTTTTTGCTGCTGAATTTGAAATACCCCATTAGATATCTAAAAATAGATATCCCTACAGTAATAAGGATATTGCAACATTTTGGGATGTTTGGGTGACATAGATGAAATAGCATCTGGTTGCAATCATAACTGATACAGATCTGTCAAACTAGTCCCTGATGGATATTTTTTGTTGCTGTGTCTCCAACTCTGAGAGCACAGTGATGTCTATGACACTGTAATTAAACTCTCAGTCCATCTGTGCAGATTTTATATTTTCAATAATAGAATGTTTTCAGTATTTGTACATTTTTATTTTGGGTTGTTAAGGGAAACATTATCCTGTGTAACTTTCAAGAACTGTTTGTCAGGAAGTTTCCTTCAGAATGTTTTGGTGAAGCAGGAGGCAGCAACTACCTACAGTATTTAAAGGTTAACAATTTTATTTCCTTACAAGACCTATGTGAAGACTGCAAGATGCTTCTTTTGTAAGAGTTAGTGACAGTACTAGAACACAAAGTAGGGCAGAAAGCTTTTTTTTTCACTTTCTTCCCTGGCATTAAATATTCTATAGCTATCAAATGTGTAGGCACTGAAACTACACTAGGGCTAGAGGCCAAAGAATTGTAAAGAGAGAAGACACGGGAAAAAAGTTTGCTGATTCAGTAGATAGCCACATTTCACTTTTTGTATGAGAAATGATGTCAAGAAAGCCGTGTCACTGATTTCAACAGTTGCAGCAAAAGATACTTTGCAGTCGTGAGCTCATGAATTGGCAGACAGATATAAAATTCTCAGAATGATGGAAAACACTTGTGGACCTCAAATAGGAATGTATGCATTCAAAACAATTTTCAGTGATCCATTAAAGGAAAAAAAAAATAAAAATCAGACTTCAAAACTACTGTAAAAGTAGCAGTAGAAAGTAGTGCTGCCTAGAGAATGACAATTCCATTTCCCTAGAAACTTTTAAAGTCTCAGTATCTGTTTAATCCCACATTGGTAAAAAAAAATAACCAACTAACCAGCCAAAACCACCACCCCCACCCTAAAATAAACCTCACAAACCCAAATATCAAAAAAAAGTTTTCTGTCAGGAAATGAAGTGCATAGAACGGTAGTACCAATATTCAATACTATCGATGTAAGACGCTATGTTATAAAGCATCTGCCTGAGCTCCATCTCTACATAATTGAGTTCAACACAGTGTACTATCTCATTCAGCTATCACTCTCCCAGCTCAATTTGAGTCATGTGGAGTACAGATATAACGCTAGTTTTCATCATTATTGCCTAGTGTCTTACAAAGACAGTGGGAAATTCTTGCTTTTGGTTGAAACCATCAGCTTTCTGCTAAGTATTGCTGTTTCAAAAATATATTTCACCAAATATGTTCTAAATTCTTCCATTTATGAAGGAATAATCGAATGTGAGGTAGTCTGTTGCTTCTGTTGTAATAAAATATATTCAGAAAAAAGAAGATTTTAACTTTAGAGGGAAAAGATATGTTTTTCATGAGAAAATTAGACATGGTTGAAAAATGTGAGAGTTGTTTTATTGATATTTATTATTTGATAGTCACCACAGTTGTGAATTTTTTGGAGGCCTATGAAGATTTTGCCTACCTCACTACCTTATCTGTCCTCACTACTTCTTCCGCATGGTCAGTGGCACTCCGAGCTTTGGCTGCTGCTTAATGTTGCAGCTGCTTTTGAGCTCCTTACGAGCTGCAGTTCTGCACAACTGCTAGTGTCATTATTTGTCTGCCACTAGCTCTTGCAGCCTTCTGTAGTTGGTGACTTCCACCATATGGTTCAATAAAGGGAAGGAGGAAGTAATGGGAAAGAATATTATTATTTCTTACATACATACATACATACATACATACATAAAGAATATGTAGGCTGGGAGCTACAGCTATCGCTGGTTTGTCATTCTGTATTTTCCTACCAAACAAAAGGCCATACAGCTAATGAGAAAACAGACTTTATAATGCAATATGCACAGTCGATTACAAACTGGAAATTATGTCCCTAATATTTAAATAGATAATTTAAAATAAGTGGGTTTTGGAAAAAAAAATATTACATTTTCATAAGCTTTCCACAGGAAGAATTGTCTACATCGGTTCCCAATAACTAATTTAAACTGTTCTATTTCATCACTTTTTCACTTCATATTTTAGGAAAGTGTATTCCACTGAGATTTCACTATACTATAGTTGACCAGGCTTTTAATACCATCTGTAAAGTCAAGATACTTACAACAGTTTTTCAGGTATGTTGTGTTGCAGTAAAACAGTAGAAACTGAAAGTAAGCTAAAAAACCCAACAAACAAAAAACAGTTTCAGTTTGGTCCTCAGGATATTTTGAATTTATTAAACTACATCACAACATGCCAAGAGGTGGGAAGATGGAGTTAAAAAAAAAAAAAAAAAAAAAACAGGCAAAAAAAGGAATTGAGGAACACAAAATCAGGTTTAAGCTTCCTGTGGGTATTCACAGAAATACAAGCTGACACTTTACGAAAGGCCTCTGTACGTCATAAAATCATAAGTTTAGAAGGGACTCCAAAAGATAAGGTGTTCCATCAAGTAGGTGTAGTCACTACTGACACGTTTGTCTGCCTTTCAGTTAAAGAAGTTCCTAAATCCCTGGAATAATCCATTGCAGGGTTTAGCATTTAAATTATTTTTTTTTTCCTACTGTCCAGTTTTCCTTGGTGCAATTGAACTTAGCTACTTCTTGGCTTATGCTATTTGGAATAAAGAAAATAAAATTCTTGTGTTATCTATCTCTTCCATATACCTTTTTATACATATGAAGCTGCTTACTGTATTCACTCCTCAGCCTTTATTTTCTCTTTTGGAACTGCATGTACTAATTTATTCAGGGTTTCCTCATTCAATCCTGTATACCAAACATTTCATGTTTAATTCTTCTTTTAACTGTCTCCTGGATGTTCACAGTTGCCCAAATATTTCTAGAAATGTGGTGCTGAAAACTGGAAGTAGTATTCCTACTGAGATTTGTAGAGCACTGAGCAGAGTAGAGAGATTGTTTCATATCTTCCAGGTTATACTTCCTGGATATGTCTACCTACTATTCTTGCATTTTTTATGGCCTTTCCCAATTTTATTAAGACTTTATTAAAATCAAGGTATATGTTACGTTTGTTGCTCCTTTGTTTACAATTCCTCCATCACTTTATAAATAGAAACTGGTTGATTGATTCCTAATAAATCCATATTGGCTGTAATTCATCTTGTTTTCCTATAGGTGTCTCCAAATATTTCTTTAGGTATTTGTCCTGGGTGTCAAAGTTAAGGTGGCAGATATATATAATTCCCTACTTGCCTCCAGACTTTTGATAGAAGATAATGTATTTTCAAAAAGCCTTCATGAGTTATCAAAAATAATTGCTAATAGTTCTCAGATTCCATCAGCTTATACTTTAAATAGCGTGGGCTGAAACTCATCAGTCCCAGACAACCTGAAAATCTGTAATTTGTTGAAGTTCTCTCTAACCCATTCTTCCCTTTCAAGGATGAGATCTGGTCTTGAGCTGATGTTGTCTACAGACTGCATTAATGACATTATAATAGAAGACCTTTTGGTAAAACAAATAGAAGCCCCACAACTTTCCAGCCACATCTCTGCTATTGAATAAAATATGGCGTGAGACACCTATTGATAATTGTTTACACACCATTTGGCACTGTTTTGGCTCACTACATCTCATACTGCCTGAGGCAATACAAAGGCACAATTCAATAATTTGAACAAGACTATATCAGAGTTGGTTCCCTCAGCTTTCTACAATCTATTGCAGTAAGCTTTACACTGTCCATCCCCGCTACACACCCTCATGTCATACACTGCAGCCAACAGTGCATCTCTTCAGGCTATGTCTATAAACTCAGCTATGTGTAGGACCAGTCTTGGGCATGGGAACAAGATTCTCTGTGCTCACAAACTGATGAAGAGTCCCCTGACAGGCTTTTGGCGCATTCCAGCTAGCACTGGCCTTTCCTGAGTACAGTTGGGGAGTTATAACTATGCTGGGGCCATGTCCAGTAGAGAATTTGCCTGCAACCGCAGTTTTGGAAGTTCAGTTTGCAAGCTACACATAATCTATATAGTGTTAGTTGACTTCAGTGCCAGGAAACATTCCTGGCCATGTTTACTTTGCAGGTGTATATACAGCCTCAGTTTCCCACTGCAACGGAGTGCCCGTTTTATATCAGATCCAGAGCTAAGTGCTGTGTAATACCTTTGTGGCCAGCTCATTAGTGAAAACCAGAGAACAGTTACTAGCTCGTTTTAGTTATCAGTTAGTCTTTTATTTAATTTCTTCATTTTTGTTCTGTGTTTCCATCCTTCTTTTTGCATCAATAACACAGTTTCCATTTTGTTTTGAGTTCTGTTAAAAGCATTCAATGTAGCCAGTTTCATCACTCGTAACACTTCAAACTTTCCTCTATGAGGCGACACAGTTTCTGGGGATTCTTTTATACAAACTCCTATTTCTGTTCAAGCTTGCCTTCCTGTTTTGATTCTTCTGCATTTCCTCTTTCCAATTCTGAAGACTATGAATTTCGTATTTAGTCTACCTAACTAGGTCCCACCTCGATATTCCCAATCAGTTCTTCTCTATTAATTAGAATAAAATCTATTAATTAGAATCACATCCTCAAGATGTTTTCTGCACCTTCTGTACAACTAAATTGTTATTAATGCCTTCCAAGAATTTGTGGATCAGTATGGCCATGGGATTCATCTCATCCAGCTGTTGAAATCAACAATGCAGACTAAGAAATCTGACTGTGTCATTCAAAGATTCAATTACAGTCTGTGGAGAAAAAGAAGCACTTGGAGTACATCATTAATCTGCTGCATACCAAGTGACGGCTGCTGTTACTCACCAATCAAGCCAGTCAATTGAGGGAATAGTTTCAGTTGAGGGTATGGTTTTGGTCCACCCACCAATTGGATCTTAAAAGAACTACAGCTGCTTTCATCAGAATTTGTGAAATGACTTTTCACTACATAAAAATAACTGTAGATTGCTCATTGTAAAACAGTGAAACAATCTAGGATTTTCATCCTATTGTATCATATAGCAACTTAAATTTACCTGATTTTCTTGTAAGTGTCATTGTACAGAGACACTGATCACAACTAACAGTTCAAATTTTTACATTCACCTAAAATTTTAAAACTGTTGGCAATTGTTCTTGTTCTTGTTCTCTCATATGTTACACCCGAAAGTTAAAAACATTCTAGTTGCAACATTTCTGGAAATGGTTTACTAAGTTTGTAAATAGCTGAATATTTCAATTGTCCTAAAAGTCTGCACTGGAAAAGAGTACTTCACTTTTGTTTGAGAAATTCCCACTGTGAAAGCAGACAAGAGCAATTATGCAAGGGGGCTTTCACTTTTTTTTTTTTTAACTATTTGTCAATGAATTTGTCACCCACAGCCTTCTTTGTGTGTTTATGTGCATGCACAGGGTATCTTTCAAGTCTGTTCAAATTCTGCTACCAAGATAGCATGACAACAATGTTTTTCATTTGCTTATTCTTTTATTCTCCTGATCTATCCATTAAAACAATCAAGGAATACACTATATGCTGTGATTAGGAGTCCTAGAATGGTATGGGAACTATGTGTTTCTACCGTTTTATTACATGAAGACTTATGCAGCCTGCACTTGGGGACAGCTTATTTTAACAGGATCAGAAATTTTGTGTATTCAGTAACAGATTTTTGTCCAATGGCAGTGGATCTACACTCCTCATCCTTTCTAGATTTACTGTATATATTTGGTCTATTAGAAAGCATTACCAGCAGTTGCCACGCTCTACTGTATGAGGTACTCTTCTAAAATAATAAGCTTAGTAGCTAAATATCACTCCAGTATTTCAAGTTGCACAATAATGTAATAAGTGCTGGCATTTTTATAAGTTGACATTTTTAATGGTAGGCTAAATCAGGTACCCGTACCTGGATTGGTGGGAAAGAAATCACAATAAACATTGCTATTTCTTCCTTGTCACCTTACCAAGAGACTACAAGAAAGAGTAGATCATTAGCAATGTATAGGCAGCTATCTCCATGGCATCAAAGAACTAATCATCCAAGAACAATAAAAAGGGACGATGATAAGTGAGGCTTAAAGGAACAATCTGCAAAAGGTTTAAATCTCACCAGCTAATATTTATTTCTAACTAAAATAAAAGTTACCCTATAAACACTATTGTGTTCTACTGTTTGGTCGATAGTAGACCAAAATCAGAAAAAGCCGAGATAGGATTCCTTGGGTAAAGACAAGTTGCAGAAATTACTGAATGAGATCCTATGGACAATGTTATAGAAGAGGTCAGACTAAACGACCATAAAATTTCCTGACTCTACAAAAATAGATGTTGTTGTCTGCAGTAGAATACAACTGTAGCTGCCTAAAAATATTTTTTTTTATTACACACACTGAAAGCTTTTTCTCTTCAGACCTTGAGAAAGCAATTGACACATTTTTTTATTTTTTTCTTATATGTTCTATCTTTAGGTATACGTCTACTTCTAATTAAAAGAAGGCCAGTGTGTGAATTCATGTACTGGACTACTGATTGGCCACCCTGCTTCATCATTGTGGTGGGTTGCCCTTGGCCCGCTGCCAGTCACCCATCCAGCTGCTCTGTCATCCCCCACCTCCTCAATGTGTCAGGGGGAGAAAATAACATTAAAAAGCTCATAGGTTGAGATAAAGAAAGGGAGATCACTTGCCAGTTACTGTAACAGGCAAAACAGACTTGACTTGGGGAATATTAATTTATTGCTAATTTAAACAGAGTAGGATGGTGAGACGCAAAGACAAAAACTAAAACACCTTCTCCCACACGCTCCTTCTTCCCAGGTTCAGCTTCACTCCTTTGTTCCTGAATCCTTTATCTCTTCATCCTGAGTGGTGCAGAGAAGATGGAGAATGGGGGGTTGTCTATAGCAGTTTCTCTATGCTGTTTCTTTCTCCTCACACTTTTCCCCTGCTCCAGTGTGGGTCCTTCCCACGTGTTGCAGCTTCCCTCGGGGCATATTCATCTGCTGCAGCCTGGGGTCCTCCATGGGCTACAGTGTGGATGTCTGCTCCACTGTGGTCCTTCATGCTGCCAAAACCTTGCCATCTACACTGAATACAGTGACTAACATCTTCCCTCACTCTTTTTGACTGCATTCTGAAGCACTGTCCTAATGTGAAATGCAAATCAACATAAGTAGGTAATAATGCTTGTATCTCAGAAAACTGTTGAAAGTAGAGAAGTGCCAGTAAACAAGTTTTATGGATTTTATTTTTTAGATACCAATGCCTGCAAGTTTTGCAGTTTTGCAGTTTGAAGGTGTCTGGACTTGTAGCAAAATTAACTGTAATCTGCTTCTCTGTATAGGGAAAAAAGTCCAAAACCAAACAAATTTATCTAAATTAATCCAAAGATTAGATCTCTCCAGCAACATAGCAGGTTTATTTTCTGTTATCAAATGAGTCTGAAACTTTTCATAGAGTTTTTCTTTTTTCTTTTTTCTTTTTTTTTTTTTTTTGTAAATTGAGTGGTGTAAACAGCATTACCATAATTTTGTAGCAAGTATTTCATCTGTTCAAGTACTAATTTTGAGGTGAATGTCTCCCTGCGGGACACAACTCAATTATGCATGTTTTACTTGTAATTCCTACAAACTGTTTTATATTTTACTTTAAGTTATTAATTTTCCCTTTCAGTATACCTGCAAGATCGAAGTATGCTTTTCTTCTTTTGCCTAAGTACATAATTTATTCCCATGTGATTTTTTTTTTTTTTAAATCTGCACATTTTTATTGTATACCTGAATTTGGAGCATGCTAGACTCCAGCATGCACCAATGGATGTAATTATTCCGTTACAAGATTCCATACTGGCAGCCAGTGGAATCATGGTTGGTCTCCAAGTTGCTTGTATGGCTAAAGCATTATGGTAATACCACAGAGGAAGAGAAGTTTTCGTCAGACCATAAAAAGCTACAAGATGACAGTTGTCTCACTGTCCTAGAGAATGTATCAATACAACCAGTGTAAAACAAATATTTTAACAGTAGGCTGTTATAGTTATATGTGAAAAATATCATTTGGTGTCTTAAAATTCACACAGTAGAAAAGGACAAGCTTCTTCGTCACTCACTCAAAAACATTCTGTGGCTCGGTTGCTACACCAATCACCTGCCAAGATTTTTTTCTTGAGTTTTCTGAAGTTTGTATCCATGGTTCTGCAGATATAGAGAAGATATTTAAACCAAAGAGTTCCATTTTCCAGGGAAGTGTTCTAGGCAAAAGTTTATATTGTTTCATGACCTAGCCTCTCCAATAACACTGTTACTGTTTTATAAAATACTTGGAAAAATTTTTTTAAAAGTATGTTTTCCCCATAGTAATGAAAAGAAAACTGCTACTGGAGAGTTATAGTATGGCTTTGTTGTTTGCTTTTCTCATTATATCAATGGGCTTTGCCACTATGCTGTAACCTTAAGCAATTTGTCCCATCCCTTACCTCTTTGCCTTTCCCTTCCATTTCCTTTCATGCCTCTGGAAATCAGATTGTAGCTCCTAGCACTTTGAACACTACTGAAGTTCTTTGATCTGGTGCTTAGCCAGTGAATTTACACTGCATGTTGAACTGAAGCAAACTGCCACAATATCCTGAAGTCAGTAAAATCCCAGGAGTAAAAATGAACTCTATTCTCCCATTAGTCTGAGCTTGTCATCTAATGGGAAAACAGCATCTATTTTATAACTATTTTAGGAAGCCTAATAAGCTGCTGACTATAAAAGAAATAGTTCTGAAAGTATGAACATATCTGAACTGAAAGTACTTATCACTTATTCCTATTTGCTGTGTGAGACTGGTATTTCTTTCAGTGCTTCTCTCTTTATTATTTTCCCCTCATGGAATTTCTACTTTTCTTGGATCATAAATCCATATGATTGCACAGATCATCTGGGTGCCTTGGCAAGTCTGATACTGCAAAAACTGGGTTATCCTGCTTTACTTAGGCTGTTATGAAATGTATGTGAAGCCTACAGGAGTCTTTTAGGAGATAGCTGTGAACAGTTCCAATATCATAAGCTTACAGTCAGTTACTCAGTTTAAGGTTACTTCTAAAGGTCCTTTGGATTCAATTTTTGTTGATAGACTTTTTCATATTTTTTCATATTTCAACTTGTGAGTAGCTCACATTGAAATATGACAGTTTGAAAATGCAGTCCCTGAACTCAGATATCAGATTATTACTGTTTGAAAGCAAAACATGACATTTTCCTAGATAACAAAGGAAGAGTCCTACATTATTGGACAAATCTGTCACAGTGTCCTGTGTTAAACAGAAGTTTGGAAACACATTGTTATTGTTGCAGGGCATCATTGACATGTTGAAATTATAGATATTGAAGCATCTATTTTTCAATTACAATCATAGCCAGTTTTATTTGCTATTTATAAATATGAATAGCATTATCCACTGCAATCAAGCCAAAATTACTCTTATGCAGATGCAGACCTGTATGTGCTTCTGTACAAAGTGTAGAGGACCTACTTATCTAAATAAGAGGATTGTGAAACCATCTCACTATTTTTCCAGCATACTAAAGAACGTTCTATTGACTCCAGCTGATATATGCTTCAATGAGTATTCAGTACTCCTAAGAAGTTACTCATTCCTCTTTCAGACAAGTTGCCCCATAGATGGGCAACATAAAAGCACAGTATGAATATTTCTTGATGACAATAAACTGGGAGATTTTCATAAGAAATATACAAAGGGTCAAAACAAAACAATTTGTGAAAATCTCTGAAAGACGTAGAATTTATAAAGTTTACAATTTTATCTTCCAGACTAGTTGTCATTGTACTATGCGTTGAAATATTAACTGTTAATTGACCCAATATTCTAGGGAGACAGACTGGATTGTCCTTATATCTTAATTTCTGCTCAAGAATTTCAAATTAATTTATATAGAGAAATAACTCTGCTATCAGTAGATCATCTACATATTTTGCTTTCTTTAAACTTATTTCTCATGGATATCTATATTGCATTTTATGCTAGAATTAAATATTATATATGCATGCATGATTTTTTATATGCCAACTAGAATTTACATGAGTGTCTTTTAGTACCTGGTCTTCAAAGTATTAGACTCCTTAAACTTTAAATCATAAAAACCAATAAAATTCTTAAGTTTTTTTCTTAAGCTGCACTCATGTTTACAAGTTACTGAGACTTTATACACCAAGTTATGGTGTATAATGTTCTACAGGGAAGAAGAGGATAGAATTAATACAGGACAAACAGCCCGTGAGCAGAAACGCGTAATTCCCTTAAGTTGAATAGGCAGCCAGTAGAACAAGCCAAAATAAAGTAAACCAGTATGCTACCTTTTAAAATGTATTTGAACCCTGAGCAAACTTAGAACAAAATTGATTGTTCTGCTTGAGGAAAAAATAACAAGGCGGGGTGGGGTGGAGGGGCGGAGGGGCCTTCAAACCAAGGTATACAAGTTAAAATACCAGGCTGTGAGTGAGAAGTACATCAGATGCTAGAGAGACTACACCAGCTCTCTGAACCACATACGGGTGTAATATATGAAATCTAAGATACAGAAGATGTCCAGATCATTCAAAAATTACTTAATGCAAACTGACACAATGATCATTTTCAGCACAAAGTATACTTCACAGGCTACAATATTTACTAGAAAATATAGGAATAATGCTCTGAAAAGTTCTTCTCTCTAATAAAATTTTCTGAGAATCCCATTAGCTCTTAACTTTGACCTTCACTCAATTCTCTGAACAGTCAATTAAAATAAAACCTACCCCTGCATATGCCTTCAAAACGTACCTCCTTCAAACAGCCTCAGAGGTGTTAATTTATGAACACAATGTCAGATACAAACACACACACACAGAGCACTAAGCTATACTTCCTTCTGCTGTTCAACTCTGTCTAAACACATCTGCTTCAAAAAGTAAGACTTACATTTAAAATTATCTTTTCTTTCAGAATTATTGAATATCTTGTCATTCCTTCATTGTGTGATATACCTACAAGATTAATGAACCTTCATGGTTCTTTTTTGTGTCACCCATCACCTCCATTGTATTTTTGATGTATTATTTAAACATGGTACCTGAAAACCTGATCTTTTTTTCTAGATAAAAATTCTTATTGTCCTCTTTCCTATTAAAAAAATGCATTTGCAAGTCAAAGCTATTTCATCTTCATTCCTAACCAAGGAAATAGGACACTACTGTTAGTAAACTGGAAGGCAACAACTATAAGAAAGCAGTGAGCTTGATAAACATAGATTATGAAAATTCCAAAATGAGAATGTATGCACTGGATGGGAGAAATGACAATAAGAAAACCAAACAACTAGCCAAAGTATAAATTAAAGTTCTGATTTATACACGTTGTTTGAATATCATATTATTGTGTCACAGCCTCGAGTTGCAATCAAGATTATTCCCAGCTCTGATGAGATGGCAATAAATCTGAAGATACACTTTCAAGAAGGAAATACATAAGAACAGAAATAGATTATTTTTATTTTTTTTTCAGTCAATAGTACTGTCGTGGTTTAAGCCTCAGATGGCAACAAAGAACCACGTGCCGCTCGCACGTGCCTTCCTAATACAGGAAGGATCGTAAGAAAAGGCAAGACTCTTGGGTTGGGACAAAGGCAGTTTAACAGAACAGCAAAGGGAACAGGCAAACAACAACAACAACACGGATAGGGGAATATACAAACGCGATTACGGAACCGCCGCTCCCCGCCGCTCGCCCACCGGCCGGACCCGGGACGCCCCAGCCCGCTTTTAAGCAGCAACTTCCTGCCCCCTCCCCCGGCAGCTCAGGGTGGGCGTGGCTCACATGGCATGGAATACCAGGAAAAGTTAACCCTATCCCCACCGGAACCAGGACATTATCCACCCCTTATTCCATACCATCTATGCCATGCCCAGCAGGTTCCAATGAATTGCCACCACTTTCCCCTGTTATATATATACATATACACACATATAATGCCCTTAGTTTATGGGTCATCCCTCCAAAGTGTCCGTTGAGTTCTTTTAATCCACGGCTTTGGGCTCCATTTGTTAGAACAGTCTCTCAGGGCAGGTGAGATGCTGGGTGGTGCTGGTCTGTTGCATGCTGTATTTTTCGGAGCTTGTGACTGGTGCACCTGGTGTGGCTCATGCACGCAGTCCGTGGGCTGAAGATGTAGATCTTGAGGAAACTGCTGGGCGCCAGCTGCTGAGATCAGTTCTTATCCCATCATCCCTGTGCCTCACTTGTAGTACAACTGATATCAATTATAGCAATGAGGACATACAGTGACAGTGTTACTTATCAATTAACAGCACACAATCTGATTCATTGGCTATTCTCGCCCAAAATCAGATCCCCATGAGGTACACATCGGACTTCCCCATCCTGCCGCATCACCCACCAAGTGCACCCAGGTCCTTGGGCAAAAGCAATCCCACGGATGGGTTTGCCTTTGCCTGAGGCAGGACTAACCCAGACTGTCTTCCCTAGCATATTCTTCATGTGCACTACGGGGACTTTATCCCCTTCTACAGTACGTGGAAGTTTTGATTGGGCAGGGCCAGCCCGATTGTTAGATCCCCTGGTGTTAACTAGCCAGGTAGCTTTTGCTAAATGTGTATCCCAGTGTTTGAAAGTCCCACCACCCATTACTCTCAGTGTAGTTTTTAACAGTCCATTGTATCGTTCTATCTTCCCAGAGGCTGGTGCGTGATAGGGGATGTGATACACCCACTTGATACCATGCTCTTTGGCCCAGGTGTCTATGAGGCTGTTTCGGAAATGAGTCCCGTTGTCCGACTCAATTCTCTCTGGGGTACCATGTCGCCACAGGACTTGCTTTTCAAGGCCCAGGATAGTGTTCCGGGCAGTGGCATGGGGCACAGGGTATGTTTCCAGCCATCCAGTGGTTGCTTCCACCATTGTGAGCACATAGCGCTTGCCTTGACGGGTTTGTGGCAGTGTGATATAATCAATCTGCCAGGCCTCCCCATATTTGTATTTCAGCCATCGCCCTCCATACCAAAGAGGCTTCAAACGCTTGGCTTGCTTGATCGCAGCGCATGTCTCACATTCATGGATGACCTGTGCAATAGTGTCCATGGTCAAGTCCACCCCTCGGTCACGAGCCCATCTATATGTCGCATCTCTCCCTTGATGGCCTGAGGAGTCATGGGCCCACCGAGCTATGAATAGTTCACCCTTACGTTGCCAGTCCAGATCCACCTGAGCCACTTCAATCCTAGCGGCCCGATCCACCTGCTGGTTGTTCTGATGTTCCTCCGTGGCCCGATTCTTCGGTACATGGGCATCTACATGGCGTACTTTCACAACCAGATTCTCTATCCGGGCAGCGATATCTTTCCACAGTTCAGCAGCCCAGATGGGTTTGCCTCTGCACTGCCAGTTGCCCTGCTTCCACTGCTGTAACCACCCCCACAGAGCATTTGCCACCATCCATGAGTCAGTGTAGAGATAAAGTACTGGCCATTTTTCTCGCTCAGCAATGTCCAAAGCCAGCTGAATAGCCTTCACCTCTGCAAACTGGCTCGATTCACCCTGTCCCTCACTGGCTTCTGCAACCCGTCGTGTAGGACTCCACACAGCAGCCTTCCACTTTCGATGCTTTCCCACAATACGGCAGGACCCATCAGTGAACAGGGCATATTTCTTCTCATTTTCTGGCAGTTTATTATATGGTGGGGCCTCTTCTGCACGCGTCACCTCCTCCTCTGGTGACATTCCGAAATCCTTGCCTTCTGGCCAGTCCATGATCACTTCCAGAATTCCTGGGCGACTGGTGTTTCCCATTCGAGTTCGCTGCGTGATCAGTGCAATCCACTTACTCCATGTAGCATCGGTTGCATGATGTGTGGTGGGGACCCTTTCTTTGAACATCCAACCCAGCACCGGCAGTCGAGGTGCTAAGAGGAGCTGTGCTTCTGTGCCAACCACTTCCGAAGCAGCTCGAACCCCTTCATATGCTGCCAATATCTCTTTTTCTGTTGGAGTGTAGCGGGCTTCGGATCCTCTGTATCCACGACTCCAAAACCCTAGGGGTCGACCTCGAGTCTCCCCTGGTGCTTTCTGCCAGAGGCTCCAGGTAGGGCCGTTCTCCCCGGCTGCGGTATAGAGCACATTTTTAACATCTTGTCCTGCCCGGACTGGCCCCAGGGCCACTGCATGGACTATTTCCTGTTTGATTTGTTCAAAAGCTTGTCGTTGCTCAGGACCCCATTTAAAATCATTCTTCTTCCGGGTTACTTGATACAGAGGGCTTACAATTTGACTGTAATCTGGGATATGCATTCTCCAAAAACCCACAATACCTAAGAAAGCCTGTGTTTCCTTTTTACTAGTTGGTGGAGACATAGCTGCTATTTTGTTGATCACATCCATTGGAATCTGACGGCGTCCATCTTGCCATTTTATTCCTAAAAACTGGATCTCCTGCGCAGGTCCCTTGACCTTACTTCGCTTTATAGCAAAACCAGCGTTCAGAAGGATTTGGACTATTTTACTCCCTTTCTCAAAAACTTCTTCTGCTGTGTTTCCCCATACAATGATGTCATCAATGTACTGCAGATGTTCTGGAGCTTCACCCTGTTCCAGTGCAGTCTGGATCAGTCCATGGCAAATGGTGGGGCTGTGTTTCCACCCCTGGGGCAGTCGATTCCAGGTGTATTGGACGCCCCTCCAAGTGAAAGCAAACTGTGGCCTGCACTCTGCTGCCAAAGGGATTGAGAAGAATGCATTCGCTATATCAATCGTGGCATACCACTTGGCTGCCTTGGACTCCAGTTCGTACTGGAGTTCTAGCATGTCCGGCACGGCAGCACTCAGCGGTGGCGTGACTTCATTCAGACCACGATAGTCTACAGTTAGCCTCCACTCTCCATTAGATTTTCGCACCGGCCATATGGGACTGTTAAAGGGTGAGCGAGTCTTGCTGATCACTCCTTGAACCTCTAGTTGACGAATCAGCTCATGGATGGGAATCAGAGAGTCTCGGTTAGTGCGATACTGCCGCCGATGCACCGTTGTGGTAGCAATCGGCACCTGTTGTTCTTTGACCCTCAACAACCCCACAACAGAAGAATCCTCCGAGAGACCAGGCAAGGCAGACAACTGTTTAACTTCCTCTGTCTCCAAAGCAGCTATGCCAAAGGCCCAGCGGTACCCTTTTGGGTCCTTAAAATACCCTCTCCTGAGGTAATCTATACCAAGGATGCATGGAGCCTCTGGGCCAGTCACAATGGGATGCTTTTGCCACTCATTCCGTTAGGCTCACTTCTGCCTCCAGTACAGTCAACTCTTGGGATCCCCCTGTCACCCCAGAAATACAAATGGGTTCTGCCCCTCTATAGCTTGATGGTATTAAAGTACACTGCGCACCCGTGTCCACTAGAGCCTTATACTCCTGTGGGTCTGATGTGCCAGGCCATCGAATCCACACCGTCCAATAAACCCGGTTGTCCCTTTCCTCCACCTGGCCGGAGGCAGGGCCCCCCTAATACTCGTCATAGTATCCATTACTCACTTCTTGCATAAATGACTTGGAAGTTCCTTCAAGAGGATCAGAAGCAAGATCAGGCCTTCTGCTTTGTCTGGGGAACGGCCCACTGGAAACTGGGGCGGCACTTTTCCTGGAGGGATCCCCTTTTGTGGTTGTCCTTCCTTGCAACTCCTGTACCCGTGTCCGCAGGATCGAAGTAGGTCGTCCATCCCACTTCCTCATGTCCTCTCCGTGGTCCCGCAGGTAGAACCACAGGGTGCCTCGTGGTGTGTACCCTCTGTACTCTCTCTCTTCAGTGGGGAAATGCCTGCTTCTAATAGCTGAGATGCTGGCCCGTGCAGGTGGGGAGTAGAACATATTCTCTTCAAGTTGCTGGACCTTCCGCGACAGTTTCTCCACAGCTGAGACAAGGGGGGAAGAGAGACTTTCTTCATATCGCCGGAGCCGGCCAGCTACCTCATCCACCGTTGGTCCCTCTTCACCTTTCCATTCCATTACTGCCAGGGAGTTGGCATATGACGATGGTGCGCTCCGTACAAACTTCCGCCACATGGGCCTTGTGCATCGCACCTCATCAGGGTCTGTGGGTAAGTCGGCATTGTCCAAGTCATAATAAATCATCTCCCGCACGGCTAATTCTCTCAGGTACTGGATACCTCTTTCCATGGTAGTCCACTTGCTTGGCTGACATACAACATCCTCACTGAAGGGGTACCTCTCCCTCACACCTAACAGGAGTCGTTTCCAGAGGCTGAGGGCTTGGGTCTTTTTCCCAATTGCCGTGTCAATGCCACCTTCCCTAGACAGGGATCCCAGCTGCCTGGCCTCCCTACCCTCTAATTCCAGGCTACTGGCCCCATTATCCCAGCACCGGAGCAGCCAGGTGACAATGTGCTCGCCTGAAAGTCGGCTGAAATCTTTTCGCATATCCCGCAGCTCACTCAAGGATAGGGATCGAGTAATTATCTCTGGTTCTGCCTCTTCCTCCTGCTCTCGTGATGACCCTGGTTCATCATCATCTCTTACTAAGCGAACTGATTTCTTTGTGTACTTCTTCTTCTGTATGGGGGCAACTGATACCGGCACGGGTTGGTTCTCTGGTTCAGTGGCAGTGTCTGCCGCAGGGGTTGCAGCAGCCGCAGGGGCCGCCGCAGGGGCTGCAGCAGCCGCAGGGGCCGCCGCAGGGGCCGCCGCAGGGGCTGCAGCAGCCGCAGGGGCCGCCAGTCTGGTTTCCATCTCTTCCCCTTGAGGGTGCTGCATAATTCTGAGCAGTGCCTGGTAGATACTGGCCAGGGCCCAGCACAGCGCGGTGAGTTGTGCCTCTCTAGAATAGCCACAACATTTTCCCTTCAAATATTCTACCACTTTATCAGGGTCCTGTAATTGTTCAGGGGTGAAGTCCCAGACCATTGGAGGCGAGTAGTTCTCTAGGTACCTGCCCATGCTCTCTCACATGCCATGCCACCCCTGACTATCCAGCCTCGGAGCAGATCTCTGGGTGGTAGTCTTAAATAGTCGCTTAACCCTAAACAAGACCTGGAACGTATTCAGGAGACATAGCACTAGGAACACACTAGTTTGAGTATCCCAAGGATATTCAAGATTCTCAAAAGCTGTCATACCTGACCCGAAGGAGAAAAGGGAGGCAAAAGGGCTGGGGAAACTATTAACAAATTCTGAGAGACGGTGTCCAATGTACGGACAGGACAACAAAACCACATAAACACCCCAAAATAACCGTCTGAACAGTGATGTTATCATATCATAAACAGATATCGCACAGGACAGCAGAATGATAATCCTCATCCCTCTTCCAGACATGGTAAACAGCATCGCAGGGAGTACATAAGCCATATAGGAATTTATGTAACACAGCCATGAGAACAAACCAAGCAACATGATGACCAGTGACTATTTACCTAATAAAATAAATGCATACAAAAAAAACCCAAAACCGTTTTTTCCACGTTCTAGTTGGATTCTGTCGTTATGTCAACCCTTCAAGCCCCACGTTGGGCGCCAAAAAGGACTGTCGTGGTTTAGCCTCAGATGGCAACAAAGAACCACGTGCCGCTCGCACGTGCCTTCCTAATACAGGAAGGATTGTAAGAAAAGGCAAGACTCTTGGGTTGGGACAAAGGCAGTTTAACAGAACAGCAAAGGGAACAGGCAAACAACAACAACGACACGGATAGGGGAATATACAAACGCGATTACGGAACCGCCGCTCCCCGCCGCTCGCCCACCGGCCGGACCCGGGACGCCCCAGCCCGCTTTTAAGCAGCAACTTCCTGCCCCCTCCCGGGGCAGCTCAGGGTGGGCGTGGCTCACATGGCATGGAATACCAGGAAAAGTTAACCCTATCCCCACCGGAACCAGGACAAGTACAAATTCCACGTACATGAGAAAACTGAAGTGGGGAAAAGTTCTTGTGGTGAGTTGACCCTGACTGGATACCAGGTGCCCACCAGAGCCGCTCTATCATTCCTCCTCCTCTGCTGAACAATGGAGAGGAAATATAATGAAAGACTCATGGGTTGAGATGAGGACAGGGAGAGATCACTCACCAATTGCTATCATGGGCAAAACAGACTCGACTTGTGGAACTTAGTTTAATTTATTACCAATCAAATCAGAGTAGGATAATGAGAAAATAAAATCTAAATCTTAAAACACCTTCCCCACACCCCTCCCTTCTTCCTGGGCTCAACTTTTCTCCCGAATTCTCTCCCTCTTCCATCGGATTGGCACAGGGGACCAGGGATGGAGGTTGCAGTCAGTTCACCACAGTGGTCTCCTGCCCCCTCAGGACGAGGACTCCTCACACTCTCCCTTGCTCCAGTGTGGGGTCCTTCCCACAAGAGACAGTCCTCCATGAACTTCTCCAGTGTGAGTCCTTCCCATGGACTACAGTTCTTCACAAACTATTTCAACGTGGGTCCCTTGCATAGGGTGCAGTCCTTCAGGAGCAGACTGTTCCAGCGTAGGTCCAGCGTCTGCTCACAAGTCCTGCCAGCAAGCTTGCTCCAGCATGGGCTTATCTCTCCATAGGTTCACAGGTGCTGCCAGGAGCCTGATCCAGCACTGGCTTCTGATGGGGTCACATGCTCCTTTGGACCCATCCACCTGCACTGGCATAGGATCCTCCCCAGGTTGCAAGTGGATATCTGCTCCATTGTGGATCTCCATGGTCTGCAGGGGGACAACCTGCCACACCATGGTCTTCACCAACGGCTGCAGGGGAATCTCTGCTTCAACACCTGGAGCACCTCCTCCCCCTCCTTCCTCACTGACCTTGGTGTCTGCAAAGTTGTTTCTTTTACGTATTCTCATTCCTGTCTTCGTCTGCAGTTGCCGTTGTGCAGCAACTTTTTCCCCTTCTTAAATACATTATCACAGAGGTGCCACCACCATTGCTGATTGATAGGCTCGGCCTTGGACACTTGTGCATCTGCCTTGGATATGGCTGGCATTGGCTCTATCTGGCACGGGAGAAGCTTCTAGCAGCTTCTCACAGAAGCCACCCCTGTAGCCCCCTGGCTATGAAAACCTTGCCATGCAAACCCAATACAGTTCTAGAATTAGGCAAAGGTAAAATTGAAATTAATAGGTACTACAAAGACGAAAAGAGGAAAGTGGCAACAAACCTTGAATTAAGTGACAGGACAGGGGGCAAGTTCTCCGGAATGTTGTTTGTAGGTGACTAAATTTAAATTCAGCTCTGCTAATTACCTGAATTCTTCTGTGGTTCTGGATGTACATACAATTTTTAAAATATAACTATTTATTCAATATTAATGTACAATTGTTGCAAACTTAATCACAGGTGAGTTACAAGTGGCAGCATTACAATACTCATTAATATAATGAGTATTGGCTGATATTTGAACCAGATACTTTATACTTCTTTTTAATATATTCCCTGATTTCCAGCAGTGACCCCCTGCAGGCAAACACATTCATTATGAACTTTACATAGCATTTATCTGTAAAGACAATTTTTTTTTTTCTTCTCCCAGTGTACCCAACCCATCATTTTAGCTGTTCTCATAAAAGAGTTTGGGATCATCTTTAGCAAAAATGCAAAGGCAGAGACACTAGTATATGTAGCAGATGGAAGATTTACGCTCTTGTAAACCACACCTGGTGTCTCTGTTAGGGGTATCATTTCAGAAAAGTCTTGTAGGTTTTACCATCTTTGTGCAGAGTAAACTGGATGAAAAAGTAATTTGTTTCTTATTGCTCTGAGGTTTTACGTGAAAAATAAAAAAAAAAAAGTGATTGCTTAGATACTGCTATATTGTAGACTTAAATGGGTTGGTTAATAAGCATGATTTTCTCTTTCTATTTTTCTTGCCTTATACTGCTAAACATAAAGCTCAATTCGTTCTGTATTACGTAAGGCTCACACTGCATAATTACATATTTATTAGTAAAAAACACATCAATAATGTGTTCACTTGGGTCATTCTCTTTCTAATTAGTCTTTGTTCCTCTCTTTTCTTTCCTGTATACTTTATCATCTTATATGGAGGTGGAATTCAGATTCACACACCTTAGGCAGGATATAGTTAAGCTGCCTTACGCATAGAATACTAGTGCCGTTTTCGGTGTTGGGCATTTTTGTATGTCCTTCAGTTTCTCTTTCAGAACTATACAGGTCTCCTGAAAGCATTGTGGCCTAAGTACCATACCTGTGAGATAGCTTGTATACTCTAGGGCAAGTAAAATTCCAGTAGGTGCCTTAATTTAAGTCAACTGATTTAATTTATGGCCAATACAGTCACTGACACTTGAACAATTTGCTTAAATGTGTTCATCTCATGCCATTTGCAAATCCTCCAGCTGCCACTCCAGGAAGGTATAGGTCTGCTTTACATCCTATCTGTCACTTCAGTGTATATGTCTTGGATATCCTAGCATATCTCAAATGGCACCAGGAGCCTATATTTAGGTAACTGAATTAAGCCTAAAGAGTTGTTTGGCTGAGTGCATTTACACATCTCCTGAAGGCTGAACTGAATAATTCCTTAGATTTCCTCAGCTCCGCTTCAATATAGACTTGACTCACTTTTCCAAAATAGGCACAAAATCCATTTGAAATGCTTTGTCATGTCCTGATAGACCTCAAGTGACCGTCTGCTGTGCAGGTCTTTGATTATATCTGCTAGCTCCACACAGTCACCTCGGATATCATTCAAGATCTCATCTGACACTAAACACCCGTATGTGGCAAGTGAACAAATTCCCAGATCCCCTCAGACTATAATGACAGCATAGACAGCTCACATGTCAACGTATGCATGTGGACTGCTTTACTACAGTAACTCACTTCCGGTGCTTACACCTAAGTGTCTGGGTGGCATAGGAGCTCACGTTTGTCTGCTTTTATTGTTGCCAAAGGGTACATACTTTTCTGAAGGTCTTGTGTTGTAACTGTTAGCCCAATTGGGATATCTTGACTACTCCAAAATGTCTCAAATGCCAGTAGATAGCTATATTTAGGGAAACAAAACAAAACAAAACAAAACCTCCAGTCCCATTTGATTACACAGATGATACCAAACAGAGGAGATCTGTTGATATCCTAGATACTAAGGCTACTAACCAAAGGGACCTCAACAGGTTGAAGATACTGTGAACAGAAACCTTATAAAGTTGAAGAAAGATACATGTGAAGTCCTGTACTGTCAATGAAACAGTACAAATTGGGTACTGTCTTGCTAGAAAGGAACTTTGCACATTCTGGTTGACAGTAAGTTGAGTATGAGGAAAGTGTGCTGTTGTAGCAAAGGAGATCAACAACAAACTGGCAGGTATTAGTAAGACTCTAGCCAGCAAGTCAATAGAAGTGATCATTTTTCTCTAGTTGGAACTTGTGGGAATGCATCTAGAGTACTGAATCCAATGGAGAGACCCCATGATAATTAAGGACCTGAAGCACAACATATAAGGATAGAAAAGGCTAGAGGGGATGCAACTGGTGTCGTCAGTTGCTTCAAAAGCATCTACGGGTAAAACAGAATCACAGTCTTCAGAGCAAAAGGACAAAAATCCGTGGACAAAGTTGCAATAACTTAGATAATAGGAAAAGTTTTTTCACAGTGAGAGCAATCGAAGTCTGGAACAGGTTACCCAGCTATCTGTTCTTGGAGATATCCAAAACTCAACTGGAAAGATCCTGATGCACATGCTCTGACTTTGAAGTCAAATCTAGTTAAGAAGGAATTTAAACAGATAACTTTTACATGACCCTCACAACTGAAATTATTAAATTATTCTATAATTCTTGAATCCCATGGTATAAACCCAATCCTGTAAAGGAATTTTCAAAGTGTGAACCTTCATTCCTTTACATGATATTGATGGAAGAAAATTAATCAAATTCACCTTTCTCTTCATCACATAGGTAACTTAGAAATAGGTAAGGAACTCATGACAGCTTTTTTGTTATCTATTTACAGATGGGACATCCTACCTCAAAACCAGTTTATTGTTCATGAGAAAACATAAAGAAAGGATGGAAGGACTGGGGTTTGCCCTTTTTTCCCCCTCCTTTTTCCTTTTTCCTTAGCTCAGCAATCCTGTACTTGTGATTAGGTGTATTAGGAAAGCTGCCCTTTCATAGGTTTTCTATAAGGCATAATGAATATTTTTATTAAATTATAAGAAAAAGATGATTCCTCTGAATTTTCATGACTATCACTAGAAGAAACATATTTTTGGGACTCCATTAAATTATTTCCTTATTAGCTTTCTACTTTTTTTGCATTAAGTTCATAATTCTCTGTAAGTTGGACTTAACTCCAACTAGTACCATTAACAGAGAGGAGCATATTCTAGCAGTATTTGACTCAGTTGTGCCTGTATGACTTTATAGTCCTCTCTTACTTCCCAGTCACAGCAGGGGTACCTGTCCGTGATTATGGTATCTAGATTTCCTAAAGGTAAGCCTTTTGTAAGTGTAAAGTGTTATCATCCCCACAAAGATCAAGATGTTCATTACAAGAAGGAATATCAGTAAACTGTATATTGTTCGCTACTCAAAGCAGGAATAAGTCATCTAGGAGGAAGGGTGTTAGATTCTTATGCACTGTGCAAATTTTATAGTAAAGGACTCTTAAGAGAAAACCCACTTTGCTTTTTGGCTGACTTAACAGAGACAATTGCTGGAGGGCATCTAAGATAACTCAGCCTAAGCTTTTCCTCTGTAAAACGCTGTGAGAGCAATAAGATGTTCAAAAACAAAATTAAGGAAGTTCTTGATATTGTGGAGGTGCAGCCCAATACTCTTCAGATACAGAGGGTAGTACAACATCATCAAGATGGGTGCATATGGCAATGCTTTATGAGCTATGCCTCAGAGTTTTTAGTGGGACTAAAGCATTTGGTATTAACTCATACAATTGAAATTAATCTTGAGTGGTATTTTTGAATCTGTTCCATTTTGAGCTATGATAGACGGTGTCCACTGAGGTTCTTAACCTGAAGTTCTCATAGTTTAAATGAGAAGAAAACACTGGCCAGGTATTGGCCCTGCTGACTCTGAAATTTACTTTCCCATTTGAAGTACTAGAGCCTGAATACCTTAACATTCAAATTTGCTGCAACCATGTCATTAGAATTTGATGTTTGATCTGTGGAGCAAGTAATTATTAGGGCAGGAAGAGCAGTGAAGTAAGTGATATTGAGTATTTTATTCTGAATAGTAACATTAGCTAACAGTGCTCAAAGCATGAACATAGTTTAGGAGAATAAGAAATAGCTTAAGTACAATTGCTCACATTTATAAGTTCACACTTCACTGTCTAGGTATATTCTCTAGTACTTGTTCAGAATACGATATTTCAACACAAATTCCAGACAGTAAACTCATCAATGGAATAATTATATCCAATAAATAAAGCAGTGTGTATTTTTGAAAAACCAAACCTTTTCTTTATTCAGGTTTATCTGAAGTATTCGTTCAATTTTTGTTTATTTTCCCTAGCAGCAAAAATACCATGTATATAGCTAATTGGTCTTTATATTCAGTGCATTTTTTTTTAACTTTATGTTCAGTCATAGCTCACCTTCTATTACCACAAAAATCTTTTGAGACCTTTTACAACAGTTCTTCAATTAACTTTCTCTCTTTCATAAAAATCTGAGAGAAAGTCCTTATTTTCTGAATGGATTTGGGGTTTAATTGGAGCCTACATACTGCATACAGCCTTATCATAACTAAAATCATCTTCTTTTCAATGCAGATTTAGACAATTTTCTATGATTTGTAAATATAAATATATAATATAAAAATAATATTAAAATAATATAAATATAAATATAAATGGTATGATACATCAACAAAAAGAGAGCCAGGGAGAATCTCCATCCCCTACTGGATGTGGGGGGGAAAGTTGCAGCCAAGGAGGAGGAGAAGGCTGAGATACTTAATGCCTTCTTTGCCTCCATCTTCAGTAGTCAGACCAGCTATCCCCAGGGTGCTCAGCCTCCTCAGCTGGAAAATAAGGATGGAGAGCAGAACAACCCACCCATAATCCAGGAGGAAGTAGTCAATGATCTGCTTCTGCACCTAGATGTACATAAGTCTATGGGGCCGGATGGGATTCACCCAAGAGTACTCAGGGAGCTGGCAGGAGAGCTCGCCAAGCCTCTCTCCATCATTTATCAACAATCCTGGTCAACAGGGGAGGTGCCAGATGACTGGAGGGTGGCTAATGTGATGCCCATCTACAAGAAGGGAGGGAAGGAAGATCTGGGGAACTACAGGCCTGTCAGCCTGACCTCGGTACCAGGAAAGATCATGGAGAGGATCATCTTGAGTGAGCTCTCACGGCAAGTGCAGGGCAGCCAAGGGATCAGGGCCAGCCAGCATGGGTTTAGGAAGGGGAGGTCCTGCTTAACCAACATGATCTCTTTCTATAACCATGTGACCTGCCTTCTGGACACGGGGAAGGCTGTGGACATTGTCTGTCTGGACTTTGGTAAGGCTTTTGACACCGTCCCCTACAGCATTCTCCTGGAGAAGCTGGCGAATCATGGCATAGACAAGTGTACTCTTCTCTGGGTTAAAAACTGTCTGGCTGGCCGTGCCCAGAGAGTTGTGATTAATGGGGTGAAATCCTCTTGGCGGCCAGTCACCAGTGGTGTCCCTCGGGGCTCAGTTTTGGGGCCAGTTTTGTTTAATATCTTTATCAATGATCTGGATGAGGGGACTGAGTGCACCCTCAGTAAGTTTGCAGACGACACCAAACTACGTGGGAATATTGATCTGCTTGGGGGTAGGAAGGCTCTAGAGAGGGACCTGGACAGGCTGGATCGATGGGCCAAGGCCAACTGTATGAGGTTTAATAAGGCCAAGTGCCGGGTCCTGCATTTCGGTCACAACAACCCCGGGCAATGCTACAGGCTTGGGGAAGAGTGGCTGGAAAGCTGCCCGGCAGAAAAGGACCTGGGGGTGCTGGTGGATGGCCAGCTTCACATGAGGCAGCAGTGTGCCCAGGTGGCCAAGAGGGCCAACAGCATTCTGGCTTGTATCAGGAATAGCATGGCCAGCAGGAGCAGGGAAGTGACCGTGCCTCTGTACTCGGCACTGGTGAGGCCTCACCTCGAGTACTGTGTTCAGTTCTGGGCCCCTCTGTACAAGAGGGACATTGAGGTGCTGGAGCGTGTCCAGAGGAGAGCTACCAGGCTGGTGAGGGGTCTGGAGACCAGGTCATATGAGGAGAGGCTGAGGGAGCTGGGCATGTTTAGCTTGGAGAAGAGGAGGCTGAGGGGAGACCTCATTGCCCTCTACAGCTACCTGAAAGGAGGTTGGAGAGAGGTGGGGGTTGGCCTCTTCTCCCAAGTGAATAATGACAGGACCAGAGGAAATGGTCTGAAGTTGCGTCAGGGGAGGTTTAGATTAGATATTAGGAAGAATTACTTTACTGAAAGAGTGGTCAGGCACTGGAACAGCGTGCCCAGGGAGGTGGTTGAGTCACCCTCCCTAGAGGTATTTAAGAAACGTCTAGATGTGGCACTTCAGGGCATGCTCTAGTGGCAGAGATTGTAGGGGGTTTTCGTGTGTGTATGGTTGGACTCGATGATCTCAAAGGTCCTTTCCAACCATGAAGATTCTATGATTCTATGATTCTATGATTCAGTATAAATGATTCAGTTTACCAAAACTTTTGGGGATGCACAGGAGATATACAAGGGAAATACCATGTCCCCAGGGCAGCTGACAGGAGGACATGAGATGAGTCACAGATATGACAAAAATAACTTATGAGTTTCAGATATCTGAACATAGCCATCTATAACTATCTGAGATGTCTTATCATATCTTGTCCTATTACAACTTTCTCTCCTGTCCTGTTATGCTACACCATTCAGTGTGTGATACTTTTTACCATTAAAGTGCTATGCAACTTTACCATGGATCCAATATATCTGAAGTTTAGATTCCCAGTAATTCTAAAAATAAGTATGAAGGGGTTTTTAGAAATTAGTGGTAAAAGGCAACATGCCTTTGATGGCTCCCAGAAAGAGGTACTGCCCTCCTACGTTTAGTTTGAGTTAATGGGATTTTCCATCTCTAAGTCTTCAAAGAAAACACGTTTTTCTTTATTGAATGCACATTCATTGCATGACACATTCACATTCACAAAGCTTCTAAAATTCTAAAAAGCAGTTCCAGGGGGCATGACATGGGGTCCTGCACCAGGGTGGAGGGAGCCCCAGAGGGACTGGGAAAGGGCAGTGAAGCCTGTGAGTGCCCTTGGGCCCTAGCAAGTGGAGTTTGATCTATGTTCATCTTCAGCAAACTGAATGCAAAAAGTATAATACACCAGGGTGGTATTCATTTCAAATCTATCATGTCTGTTTGGAAAGAAGTCATAAAGGAAGGAATCTTCTTGGGAAAAAGAAACATTTTAAACAGATTTAAATGAAAGGGAGTGTTTGGCATATGAGGACATTATTCCTAATAAGAGGTAAATCAAAGAAGAAAAGTTATCAAATAGCTAGATGCCTCCTTTGAGATTGTTTTCCCACATCTTCACTCATGGAATGAAACCTGTGACCATGCATGTGAAGGATTCCTTAAATCCATCTACCAGCTAATCTAATTTTTATACATATACTGAATATGCAGCTTTACTCACGTTCTTTGAAGTACTTCCTTTACCATGTCATTTCTCAAGAAATGCCCCAAATAGCACAATGAATGTCAATGTCACAGTGAACATCAATGGCACAATGAAGTCAATGTACCTGGCTGTATCGAGAAGTAAAAAACGTCGTTTTTTTCCCCTTTTCCTATGATCATTGCTTATGTTTCCTACCTCAAATCTCAGTTTTCTTAAACTTCTGAAAGAATGATCTCACAAAGACATACGCTACATTTGGAATATGCAACTGCATACAAAAAAAAATATTTTCAGTAACTCTAGTTTTTCTGCTCTAAAAGTAGCAGTCTCCCTTTTTATTATTAAAATATCTCAGAAATATTAAAGAAATATTGAAAATTTGAAACACCTACAGGTTTCAGAAATCTTTGGGGGCAGCCCTTTATAAATTCTTTTGCTTCCATTTTAGTAGTATATTTAGGTATAAGAAGCTAAATAACTAAAAATAAATGAGACATGCATTTGACACTTAGCTGAGGAAGGAATCATCCTTCTGATGCTGAAAATCTGCCAGGAATAAAGGAAGCCCTATGTTTATTAATCATGCATCTGACAACTGAAGAATGAAAATGCTTTTTGAAAATACCAGAACTATTTTAGGTAATGCTAATCGTCCATGAGCCAGTAAAACAGGCATTCACTGACAGCCAATGATGCTGCCTCACATCTTCCCAACACTGCTGTCCTGGAACAAGTAAGAGAACCAATGTGGACTTCATCTTGTGTGCAGTCTACCAGGAGACCAATATAACTCTTGCTTAACGTTAGGATTTTCATAGAACTTCACAAAGGACTGAAACACTGACAACTACAGTTGTCAGTTCTCTTCCCAAAGTCACAGAAGATCAATTAAGCCTTTTAAGAGAGAAGAAAAGAAAACATAAATGTGAAGATCAAGTTTTAAATCTTTTTGGAAACATAATATTTAATTCAAGAAGTATATAAACTGAAACTAACACAGTTAGCTGCTGCCCATACTGATCAGAGAGACAAGACTACTTGGGAAAAGAAAAACTCTGGCCAACCACCAGGCTTTTCGGTTTGGGGTTTTTTTTGTGTCGTTGTTGTTGTTGTTTGTTTTTTCTTTGGTTTGTTTTTGGGTGGTGTTTTTTTTTGTGTGTGGGGAGTGATTCAGATGAATGATGGATGTTAGTGTGGGTTTTTTTATAGAAGTCCTTCCTGTTTGTTTCACTGTACAGTGTATGTGTGTATGGACTAGAGACCAGTCAGCTACGCCTTTACTTAAAACAGTGAGCTAGCTAGGCCACAAGTTCAAACTATTCAACAGTTAGCAGTTAGCATAGCTTTGGTCCAGGTCAAGCAGTGCTTTCTTGTAAAAAGCTCAGGTATTTCTGAGACCTCGCACAAGAAAACACTATTGCAAAAATGTTTGTTCCTATCTATTTCAACAGAGCCAACCTATTTTGCAGAGTTTATAGCTGTATGGATGAAATTTTTTCCATGTTATTTGGCCTCAGAGCCAAAGAACCATGCCGTTCTCATTTTGCTAGTATAGTTGTAGGTCTCATCCCTGCAAAGCCATAAGAAACCAAATTTGTTTGCAGCCTATTTCAAATCTAATGCTTAATATTTTGCAGAAAGATGTCAGTCAGCACATCAGTAGAATGTTTTTTGCTTTCACTAGCCAGTTAGCAGAGAACTGATTTTGCAGTATAACTAATTCTAGTAAAGAGAAGCTTAAGAGCTGTAATTTTACCTTTTTTCATATATTGTATTATTTCATGCACTATTCCTATATACTATGTGACTTGCAATTATGAATACAGTGTTGCAACTGCTCCCACAAATAAAAGTATGTTTCAGGAAAATAATAATAAAAACAATTTTGCATCTGAATAATATAACAAGTAATGATACATGGAGAATTTTCAGTTTAGATAAGTGCTGAAAAGTACAGATGTGTAATAAGAGAGTCTTATCCAAAATATCGGCCTGCTGGGCCAAATTTTCTAGCTCTGTATAATGTAGCTCTGCAGTCAACTGCAGACAAAATGTATATTCAATAAGAATTCAGTGTATATTCAATGTGATACCGAACTGCTTAATTTGGAGTTCATATGTATTGTTATCAACTGTGCCTTAAGCTAACTGTAGGCCTAAAATTAAATGGCAAATTGTCCCCCTCACTCCCTCTAGATTAGGGAACTCAGAAATGCTTCCCAGCTTCTTTCTCTTTCCCTGCTTCCATGCCTCAATGGAAGGAGTTTTCCAACACACTACACTCCTCTGCACCACATATATGTATGTTTTTTCTCAAGGTTGATAGATATACTGAGGCTAAACAGAGCTATGGCACCCAAGGATTGCCAGTCTGCATGACTAGTATCCTGAGGCACAATGTGACACAGCTCAGAAACTACGGACATGACCTGTGAATGCCTATGATTAGGCAGAACATCAGCTCTCGTGTGAGCTTTGTAATTCTTTCTTTTTTCTGACAGACTACCAATACCACAGGATTATTACCCTAAGTAGCATCTGGGCAGTTCTGATTCTTGCCAAATTTGTAGCTAACAGGAGCATTTTACATCAGTGGAATAAATTCTATCAATATGTATTTGAGCTTTCAAAAAAAGAGTTTGCATGAGATTTGTTTGCAAAGCATTCCTTTTTTGACAAAATTAATTCAAGGAGTCAACCAGTGTACTACACTTACACCACTTTCTACACAACTTATCACTAAAATGTGTAACAAGAAGAATAATGCAATCATTATATGATTCAATTTGAATTTATCTTAACTACAGTGGAATTAATTCTTTTATTTGAACTGTCTGCAGTTTGAAAAAAATCTCTAAAGTCTGTGAACAACTATTATGAAAAATCTGCTGTTGTGCTCAGATAGAATTTTATAGGTACTTAAAAACAGGCTTTCCTTTTTTGTTGTTTTTTGGGTTTTTTTTCCAAATTCATTGCATACTGAGCCACACAAATTGCAGGTTACAATTTAGAATTTGATAGCTATTGTAGCTCATCCTAGCACCTACGGAATACCAGCAAGTTAAGTATCATACAAAAGAGGAAAATTTAAAGAAACAATCGTATCTGTGTTTTCATGAATATTGTTTGATGACTGGCTAATAAAAGTCACTTTGTAATGTAATCCAAACATATTTGTGCATCTTTAAATATTCATATAAAACTAACCATAGCTGAAATACTCAACATCTTACCAGGCCCTTAAACAGTCTCATTATTGTAGTATGCATTTCCCAGTTTGAATCTATATTATTATTAAACTAAAGTTATTTCAGAAGTATTCTGTAATGATGCATTCCTTTTAAATATTCACGTCCTTTCTCAATATCAGTATCATATAAAACAAGTAGAAGGAGTCATCTTTTATGATAAACTTTGCTTTGAACTTTTTCTGATATAAGGGGCTCCTCTATTCTGCCTAAATAAAAAAAAAGTTTTGCTTTCATTCTGCAGAGCTTTTACAGCATTCCCAAGAAAACCATGTCAGTTCCCCCCCTCACCAATCAAATTAATTTGATCAGGCATAATTTAATTAGCATTATTTGTTGTACATGCAATGTACAATAAATGAATACATCAATAAATAAGTATATCAAACATCTAGTCATATGTTATGAACTGTGTTAACAAAAAAATGTGTTCTACATTTTGTCTTAAAGCAGGGATATATTGTTTTGACTTTAAATGGCTCCTTTCCATTCTCCTTCATTTAGCAGTCATTACACATGGCTCTAATGTCAGCCCTTTTCCTTTGTATCCCTCCATTTCTATCATATGCACAGACTCCAGAGTGCTGTAGTGTATGTTTATTTAGCTTACAGCTGAAGCTTATCTCTAATAAGCTTAATTGAAAACCCAAAGTCTTACCTCCTTCAAAACTAAAGAAAAATCTAGATTCACAACTGAAAAAAAACCCCACACTTTGAATTTCTGAATAGCTAGTAGAAAAAAAGAAGTATGTTCTTAAAATTTTCCCCTACAGAGGAACGAGAAAGTCAACCTGGAAGACTGAATTACATCAACACAGCCTAATAATGGATATTTTCCCTTCTCTTGTTGTTCAGCTATGAATAGCTAATATAAACAGAGAAACTTTTATTAGTTTATCCTGAAATTGCGTTGTTTGCATCAATAAGGCAAATGAATAATCATCTGACAACAGCTGAGCAGAAGAAGGTATCTGATAAGATATACAAATATTTCCACCTGTAGTGAAGAGTCTCCTTGTATTTATCTCTGTAGTATATATATGTGTGTGTGTGATCATAAACACACACAAATGTATGTGTGTCTGTGTGCACGCTATGTCTGTCTATGCACACATGGGCGTGTGGGACACAAGCAAAGTATCCTCACAATTGAATCATTCCCAGGCAATTTGTTTACTAGCTGTTACTCCACCTTTTTCTTTTTTTTTTTTTTTAATCTGATGTGTGTAGATTTACAGATGAAATCAAAGTGTTATTCTAGTCATACCAGCAAGTGACAAGTGTACCCTTCCTTTTTGTGTAATTAATTCTTTATTAGGTGTTCATGGCATACATAAAAGAGAAATCAAACAGTATTTTTCACAGCATTTCTCTGTACTTTCACAGTATTTCATCCTGTTGTATGAAAGAACTTGTCTGTCTAAGAAACTGCATAAAAAACAGTGATATCCTGTCTTTTTTACCTCTCCTCACATTCTGGATATATCCATGAGTAATTTTTGTTTTTTCCAGTTTCCTGGAAATGTCATCTGTTATCTTTATCTTTACTACTACAACTTATCTGGGTTGTTTCTGTAGTAATGTTCTTGAAACAAGATGGCTACCTAATATCTTCCATGTAATTACTTTAATTCTATGTTAATCATATATTACATAATCATAATATAAAAAATATTATTTCATAGAACATTAAATGTCTTAACATCCTCTATAAAAAAAAAGAGAAATTATTTCACTTCATTTCATTTTATCTTGTCCTTCAAGAAAAATTCTTTTTAAAAGTGTCGATCTGAAATTAAGCGGTTTATCATTTTCAAATGATTTTTACATCCCAAGATGCATTAAAAAAAAACAACCCTAAAACTGGAAAACAAGAAACAGCAAATCAAGTTACAAAAAGACTACAATGAAGCATATGACTTAAACTATTAACCCCAAAATAAAACATGTCCATCATCTTTTAAAAATACACATCAAGGAGAAAAATCATTATAGTGGCATTTCATAGATCATTGTAAGGGATTTTATTTTTGACAGGCAACCTGAAACAAAATTCTTTCTTTCATGAAAGCAGAGATTCTTCTTAATTCAAAAAACTACATTGATCAGCTCTCTGAAGGTTATTCATTCTCAATGGCAAATAATTTTCCTTTTTTTAATCTCCAGAAATATTCTCCATATTGAATATTTTTGTTGGTTTTGGTTTTGGTTTTTAAATGCTATCCTGAAAAATGGATTGGATTTGTTTGTTAGAATGTGGATTTTTTAGGCATGCACAATTTAGCTTATAAAATGATTTAGGACATTGTAGAGGTCTGAAAACCAAACTTCAAGTATGTCCTTTGAATGTTTCTGTCAGGCAGAATAGATTGGGTCACACAAAAATGCAGACCGTGGAAAGGGGCAAGAGCCGTGCTAAGAGAAGAGTAGTTTCAACTACTGATTTTTAAAGTAATTTACACTGCTTCCTGCCTGTAGGCAGGCTAATAACCCAATAAGAGACAAAGCATTTAAAGTAAAAAGCCAACGGACAAAACCCAGGCTACTCTATGTAATTCCCAGCAGTCTTTAGTAAATCTAATACTGCTATGAGACTTCAAATAATCAGCTCTGCTGCTCTTAGAAAATGGTACCAACTTACAAAACTTGAGAGGAGTGGTAACTAAGTTTCCTTATCCATTTCTAGTGAGTCCAAAATCCTGGAGTGAACAGAAAATGAAGATCTAAATTTTTTTTTAAATATGGGCTATATTTTCTAGCTTAATCATCCACTGCTGGACAGTGAAGAGGTGGCAGGAGACATAATAATAGCTTTAGGAGGCAATACGTTGAATCTAATTCCCCTTGATCTGCAAATCAAATGTTTCAGATATTTTATAAAAAAAAAAATGTTCTATATATTCAAATTAGTTGATTAGTGCTCTAGCAGAAGGTTATGTAATAAATGAGATCCTATGCTACTTTTGTACTTTTAGGAATAAGAAATAAAGAAAATAAAAGTAAAATTTGAATATTTTATTGACTTTAATTACTTATTTTCAAAATAAATAAGAATAGTAAATTTACGTAAAACAAAATGTTTTATTTCAGGATCTTGGTTAGCTCAAACTCTTTAGAAGTTAGAGCTTCCCTAACACACATAATTTTGATTGAACTGAGTTAGGGGGTGATTACACAAGCAGATCGCAGGGCAGATCTGAGGGTGGGGTAATGTCTGGTGGGTGGAAAGTAGGAGATGAGCAGCTGCTCTTGAAACACAAGACAGCCTTATCTGACTGTCACCACTGCTTGTGCTGAAAAAAAAAAGATTTTTTTGCACTTAATATTGTATAGAAAAAAGGAAAGAAGAAAGGAGGGAAGGACAGGATGTGGAGGAGAGCAGGAGGACGCTCCCAAGTACACGTTTAAGCCGTTGATTTGAGGCAAAAAAGAGCAACGTACTGTGGGGTTTATTTTAAATCCATGTCAATTAAAGTAGATAACTTGCAAAACATTGACAAACATTTCACTCAGTAATTATTCAGTATAACATTTAGACTTTTACATAACTAACTGAAGTCTGGAGAGCACATTGGTCACTGTCATTTCCTTAGTCTTCATCAAATACAAATCAACACTGAGGTATCAGGGCAGACAGAGGTAGGACAGGGGAAGGGTGAGGGCAGGCAACCCAAAATCAAGATACCTGTACTTGTGTTCCAATAAAATACCCTTTTATCGTTCTTTTCAATATGGCAAGGATGATTTTTCCATGCTGAACTCTCTTCATATCATTTCATTTCACTTCATTTTTTGAACATATTTTTCACTCATTTCTTCACCGGTGCAAACAGAGGTTGCTATGACTGACTTGCCTGAAGTTAGAAATTAACATGTAAACCTCTAAAATATCAATAAAGCTGACATAAAACATTTTTGGTTGTCTAGGATAGAAGGTAGAAAGACTGTGGCCTCAGGGCAATATACTGTGCCTAAAGGCTTATGGAGTCTGCTGTCACACATTGCATTCGTATATTGTTACACTGTGTCTATTGACATTATGCCCTTGGGATTTTCATAGAATTTTGAACATAATCTCTGAGATTGCTCACATTTTAGCTAGTGCATGCTAATATACCACTGCTTTAATACTCATGGCTATGGCAAAAATGCAAGTTTTTCTTGCATTGGCTAGTAAGAGTGTCAAATTACCAACCTAAACCAAGCAAAAGGAAATGCTAATTAAATGGGCAGAATGTGTTCCGGTTGTTCTAATCAAAGAGAGCTTAATCCCTTCATAAGCTAGCTGGCTTTGTTGGAGGAAATTCTGAACAACCTTGTTACTTTTGATAACTGTAAGCCACTGACTCATGGCCCCTTGACAGCTAGCTGAGCATGTAATAACATTTCTCTGTATTTGGGGACTGGCTTAGCTGGCTTTATAATAGATTATTGTGGATGTTAAAGTGAAATGTTAGTCTTTCTTTAAAGCTCTGTATTCGCTGGTAATTAAGGTTATAAAAAGGGCACTGAACACAATGCAGCTTCAAGGTCGCCAAACATGGATACAAAAGTCTTCAGTTTGTGTAAATAAGGTATTAACCATAGGTTTATTCTGCAGCACTAATAACTGAAAGATGATTCTTCTATTACCAGTACATGACAAATTCACTGAAAGCTATTTTTAAGTGCAAACAAGTGCCTTTCACTTCAATTAGAATACCCAGTAAATTGTAAGTGCTTTTATAAGAAGATAGAAAAGGTGGAAATACATTAGGGAGAAAAAAGGAAAAAAAAAAAAAGAAAAAAATAACAAAACTCTTAGGTAAGCAGAACACTACCGGACAGAGCACAACCAAATGACATTGCACAATGACATCTGCAGAAGTGGAGGTTACTTAGTGTAATAAGAACCTTAGCGAAATCTCAGCTTTTGGCATAGTGAGTCTAGAGGGACTGTGAAAACTAGGATTTCATTTTAAGTTACAGGGCAGCGATGCTTCTTTGTAGTTTATGTTTTCCAGTCTGCGTATTCCACTGTGAATGTAAAAGCTTGAAGAAAGGAATCTTCTGTATGTTAAGTATTAAATTCCTAACACGTAACATTATAGGACAACGACAACTACATAGCCTGAGAATGCACAAACTTTTGTAAACATAGTGTAAAAAAAAAGTTTCAAAAAAAGGAGTCTCTGGCATTTTGATGAAAAATGATGGGTGGATACAAAAGATAAAATGATATCTAAAGGCAGACATTAAGAATGACCAGTGTAAAGGCACTCTGAGATTTCTGTGTGGACCTGAATTCATTCAAAGACTATAGATTTATTTTTGGCAGAGCCAGCATAAGAAATTCCTTACTGCTTTGTGTCCTGATCGGGAAACTGGTGCTACCTTTCAGTCCTGCTAATTCAATTGTCTGCTTGACAGTACTCTAAGAGAATTATGTGAAATTACTTGAAAGAAAACAGCTCCAAACACAGACACACCAATACATCGTATAAGCACGATGTGAAAAGCAATAGGTATAAGCTAAATAAAGAAAGGATCAGATTTACTAGAAGAAAAAACCTTTTCATGGTAAGGAAAGAGGTAAACCAGTGGAGTATTTTGTCCAGAGAGACTGTGGGGTTTTTCAAGACCCTACTGCATAAAATCCTGAGGAACGTGATATGCCCCATAGCTGATCCTGCTTTGTTAGGTTGTCCCAGAATCCTACTGAGGTCCCACTCAACACTTAAATATTTACTCATAGTGGAACCGCTTCCATAAGAATGTGAACAATTTTTAAACTTTTGGTCATTACTACAAATACTGCCTAAGTATGAAGTTTTTAAACAAAGCAGGTTAATTCAAGCAAAATTCAGACAAAGCACTCAGTTTCTGTTTCTTCCCTATGAGTTTAAAGAGACAGAAGGAAAGAAAAATGAACTATGGAAAAGAAATATATAAGCCTTTAACCTACAGATAAAGACCATTTTTGGAACTCTAAAAGGAAAAAATACAGCTGCATGTTGTGCAGGGCTTGGTCTTCCTGGTGGGCTCATTCTTAAAAGGCATGTTAGACTGAGTCCTTCAGGGGACCTGGAGTCCACCTGATTTCAAAATCCTGCCTGAGACAAGAAGCCAGGCAAGCAAACTTCTTTGTTGGGTGAATTTTTTTGCCAAATTATAGGAGAAGGATACAGTAAAAGATTGAAACACCTGCATTTTTGTGTCTCCATATGTGCTGACAAATGCACATACGAGTATGTCGTATTTCCCGTTTCCCTCTTGCCCTGCCCTGAGCTCCAGAGCACTCTTCGTTTCCTGTGGAGCATTTCAGCTGACTCATAGTCCTGTGACCAGCTAAAGACAGTTTGCTGCTTTCTCCACTGCTCATTATCATAAATATTCTAATAACATATTAAGCACATCAATACTTAAATGGTAAACTACGAAAATTTATCATATATGTGCAGTACAGTATAAAGTAAAATTCATCAATTTGTATGCATCGAGAATTTTCCATTGCTTAGAATAACGCAACAGTTTTTGAAGGAAGAACAAGTCATCAGAATGTGTTTTTCTACATCAGCTGATGTTACTACACATTCGCAATTATTCATCCATTGTATAGGTCTAATTATATTTGTCCATTTCTAAGCTTTTTCAGGATAGACTACATTTCCCTTTTTGCACTGAAATCAAAAAAATCCCAGTCTGAATTGTTCACAGCAGGATATCAATGCAGCAGGCTTGTAGTAATTTGGAAATGCAACGTCAGATAGGATCGTAAAATAGATACAACTTCTATGGTGTCAAGAGCCAATAAACAGGCATTTCATCACTGACTTTGTTAGAAGAAAATCAGTTTACACTAACAGAGAGTTTGACTGGAATGCTGTGAGAACTATTTACGCAGGCTTTTATTTATGTAGCTGTTTTTATATATTTTGATATTCTATTAGAAGTATTAAATTAAATTTAGTAATAAAAACAACACTTGGCAAGCTAATAGAATATTCACTCTAAGGAGTTAATGAAGAAATAGATGATTCACTTTGTACCTAACATTGTCTACAGAATCTTCATAACTTATATTTATGACCCAGGTATTCATTAGTCAGTTAATAACGTGTTGGTTTTTTTTTTTTCCCATGGGAAATTCATCAAGAAATAAAGACACAAGCAGGGAAATACTAATGAAAAGTTTCAACAGATTTAAGTTTTTCTAAAGGCTATGGCAGAAAAATTATTAATTATTTCTATCACTTCAGCCTGTGTGAGTTTGTATAGAGGAGATCAGAAAATCAGAAAAAGAGGCCAGGAAGCAAAAAAAAGTTTTGCTTAGCCATTCTCTTAGAGTCTTATGAAAGCTCTTTAGGCCTACATGTTACCAGTAACATTCCCTTTCCTCTCCCATTACGAGACTGAAGCCAAATGCCTGCCTTCTGGGCCAATCACTATTACCAAACTTCATGGTCTTATTCTTCTCTTCAGATTGCTGCTTGTACTTTTCTCTAGAGTTATGCAATTGCAATTTCTTGGATTTTTGTCAAAAAGCATAAAAATACAAAACATTTGGAATTTCTTTACAGTGGGATTTTACAGATGGCTCCAACACTGTTTCTTTTAGCTACATAATTGAAGAACATCTTGCAACATTTTTGTTCTGCATCAAGATGTGACAGAGACGGGAATATAAGGATTATATAAACTTACTGCGCGAGGTAATATTAATAGAATCATATTTAAATCTTCTCGAACCAGCTATATTCATGTTGTCAGTTCCCAAGAGAAAAATAGCATGTTATCAAGCATAAGCATGAGGAGTGCTACATTTCCCTTGCATATTAAATTTGAACTCTGGGCTTTGCCACAGCGACTTCCTGATTACACAGCATTATGTCAGTCATGACAATCTATCAGTTCAACTGAACTAATTAAAAAAATTTAATATCATTATATGTATAAACATATATGTAAATATGTATATGAGACTCAAATTTGTTAAGTATTTTTTTTAAAGGAAATCACCCAAAGAGTTCTGACTCCTGAGAAATTAATAAGCAAATGATGTGTCATAGGAAACACCATTGAGGATTTCTACTGTGTTACCACACAACAAAAAAACCAATGAGCTTTTGGATTGAGCTCACTTCCTCCTCTCAGAGGGAGGCAGCCTTGGTCTCTGTGAAGAAATGACGTTTAACACCATGTCTCAGCTGGCACTTCGCAGCTAAAAACGGAGTCCAGCTGTAGGAACAAACCTCTTTCTCACCATTCCTGCAGGGTAATAGAAAGTGACACGCTTCCACAACCAAGAGAAATTGCTGTTTTCCAGGAAGGAGGAAAGAGGTGTGGTCTGTCAGTAAAGCTCCATATTCATCTAGGAAACAGCAATTGATAGCAATCAGGTATCCTGATTATTTTCTCAGTTATGTTTGTCTTCCTGATACCATAATACCCCTCAGTATATTATGATGGTTCCTTTTTGACCCTGTACTTTCCAGTGCTTCAAGGAACCACCTAGGATATATCTGGGGTCTAGCAGTTTTACAGTCAGTGACACAACATATGTGCAGTGTGCAATCTTTTAAATTTTAATAACTGGTTAGTGAAAGGAGGAATATCTTTCCATATTTGTATATCTTTGTTTCAAATCATCACTTCTTTTCTTTTCTGAAGAACATTTGGTTTAAAGTTTATACTTACTTTATTTGTATATTATGGATATGCCTAGAAGACAATGAGGATGATTTTCCATGACATTAAAAACATTAGAAACTTCATCCATTTTCTGAGAGCATGATGTTTCTCTGTTATCTTGCCAGCCATCCATCCTAAACCCTTCTCTTTCCTTCTCACCTTCTCTATTCTTTTCTTCTCCTTACCTATATCTTCCATATCCTCCTACTTAGATTCTTTTAAATGTTAACCAATTCCAAAGAGTCATTCTTATCCTGTTTTTTCTATCCTTTAACTGTATGAGGTACCCAGTGTAATAGCCTAGAGCAGACCTGTTTCCCCTTCTTTCTCAAAACTCTCTTCGATTCCTCAGATATTAAGGGAAAATATTGCCAATTACTCTGTCGTGCAGTAACAAAGCCTTCAGTAACTCCATTTTGTATGACAACCTAATCCAATAGGTGCATGCTAACTGCACCATTCTCAAAATACTTCACAGATTGAACCCTTTAGGGAGTGTAGGCATTTCTCCAGTTAATTTCTGGAAACCAACAGGGTTTAGGCATATGGCTGCTCAGAATGGGGCAGGTTTTGGCATGTGAAGAGGTACAAGTTTAAGAATTTGTATTTGTGGAACTTAGACATGATCTGAAATTCAGGTAGCAGTCATCTGCACATGTATTTTGGTGGAAGAAAGGAGAAAATTTTGGACAATCTTTCTAAATTAAAAGTTTAACCCTTATGTCCCTCATTAAAACTAACATAACAATGAAAAATTCAGTATAATTCCTCCAAAAATCTGCATTGTGTAGCATTCAAAATTTATTTTTAGATTATTGCCAATCCTGCTGGAATCAGAAAACATGAGAAATATCGTATTATTAGAGCGAGAGCTTCCTTTCATATGATTTACAGAAAGATTTCTCAAGCAAAATGTCTGTATAAATACAGCACAAGAATACAAAAATTCTGTGATCCTTTCTGGCACAACCTGTAACTAAAACAGCCTGCTATTTGCAGTCTCATTATAGTGAAGAAAGTGGGAAGTCTTACTTCCTTACAAAGCAGTATAAATGAAAGTGTAGTTATTAACATAAAATAGGAATGATACCCTTGAGTGAAGAAGGGGCAATCAGTAACAAAGGATAGTAATAATATAACAATCATGTTATCATCAAATGATGACTGCTTGATTGTGATGGATTAAACAATTGCAACATTTTATTACTTCATATCCCTCCTGCAGTAACATTACAGCAGCAATCATGTCATTTTTTTCTGTAAATTTGGCACCTGCTGGCTTAAAGTCATTTATAGGATGTTGTTAAGTTGGTTTCTTAATGCAGGTGCTAAGTTACCATTAACACACTTAATGACCACAAGGAATATGAAATTGGATCAATTAAAAGAGGGGGTTAGCCCTCCCACAGTTTCTAATCACATGTGGACAACCACTAATGAATTGGAGCTCTCTCGGGTATCTATTCTGAAAATCAAATCTTCTAGACAGTTAATCAATTGAGATAGATATCAATTGAGCTTATGTTCCACTGGATTCCACTGCATCGCCACTACTTAGAGACAAAGAGGCCAAGTGAAAAAGGAATGGTGGTGGAAAGTAAGTTTAAAGGTGTTTAACTGCTGTAAAGTATAGTAAATAATTATGCTTAGTATCATTCCTGAAATTCCATGAATTTTCAAATAGAAGCACTTTTTAGACTTTCTTTCTGCTGGTATTTTCCATGCAGAAATAATAACAAAAGTCCACAAGCAAGCAAGATCTATTCCATTGCTCTGAGATCTTGGACACTAATACTGCCATGAAATAGCTGTGGGCTAAACATCTTTCCTGGCACAAACACAGTAAACACTCTTTTTTGCTTCCAAAATATCTACTACTTCCTATTGCCAGATGTATGCAACTTTACTAATGCCAGGACTACAGCAATATTTTGGTTTTTTGTTTTTTGTTGTGTTTTTTTTTTTTATTTATGGACTCAATCATATGTCACAAAAAGGAATATGTCCTTATTTAAGGAAAATAAGATGAAAAATACATAAGCCCTATAAACCCCCAAAGGCCTCTGAGATTAAAAATATTTTAGTGCTTTATCTTGGATTCTAATACTGAATGCTAATTAGAGCTGCCAAGTCATGCTTTTAAGATTTGCTATTCATACACTACTTTATCCACTGGCCTGAAAATAAGTGTTTTGCCAGTATGTTGCCTCTGCAAAATGAGATTTTTTGTATGTATTTCAGCAATGTCACATGCACAGACAACTAGAAATCAATGACTGCTTGTGCTGCATGTGTGGTCTATCTCAAATCTATGTTATACCAGTTTCCACAAGCGACTATGGCTCCAGTCTCATTCAATTTATTTTTCCTATCAGTTTATATGAAATAACAATGAAAAACTCTGAAAAAGAAAAGATGGTGGATTAACTGGCTATGCAGAGATGATATACCCAGACCATTCCACATGAAAAGCCTTCCAATCTCTGTGGAGATTCGCCGCTGCAAATCCCCGTTCTTGGAAGACTGACTAGCACTGAAAATTACTTGGTGAAGGGAAGCTCAAGAGGACATAACTAAGCTATCCCAAAAAGAACATATGACTTTACTTCTCAGCCAAGAGAGTGCCACTCAACAAAAAGCGGGAATACAGCTCCAGATGGCAGCTTTTCAAATTTGAAAGATAAAGATATTTCTTAAACATCTTGTAGGAGCTGCCTACTATCTAAGAGAATGGATCTTCAGACTGACAGCACTACTGCTCCTACCTGATCAAGGATACCATGAAGTTTTAATCATTTGAGTTATTTATTAACAAAATTTATATCCTTCTGACTCATCCAAATTCCATAAATAATTGAAGTTTTTGAAGAACTTTCAGTCAATAAATGCAATGGTTTCTTCCTTCGTTACTGAAGATAATGAAGATGCAGCCATTCTTTTTCTGAATTGTCTTTCTGGGAAAGAGAAAACACTTAGATCTAAGGGAGGTGTTACTGCCACCAGTCATTGTATTTCTTATCTTTCAAAAATCTGGAACTAAGGAATGAATTGCTCTTATTTCCTCAATATCTGTGGTCAAATCATATGTAAGATTTATTGGAATTAGCAATTCATACCTGTGTTGTCAAAGCTTGCTTACTGATATTTGTGATATTGGAGGCAATACATACATATCCAGCATCAAAAGTATGATTTTTTCAAAGTATGTATTTTACTCTGTCACCAGACCAGTAAACGTCTAGTAGAAGGACATGGACCTGTTGGAATGGGTCCAGAGGAGGACCATGAAGATGATCAGAGGGCTGGAACACCTCTGCTATGAGGACAGGCTGAGAGAGTTGGGGTTGTTCAGCCTGGAGAACAGAAGGCTCTCAGGAGACCTTATAGCAGCCTTCCAGTACCTAAAGGGGGCCTACAGAAAAAATGGGGAGGGACTCTTTGTCAGGGACTGGAGCGTTAGGATGAGGGGTAACTGTTTTAAACTGAAAAAGGATGGATTTAGATTAGATATTAGGAAGAAATTATTTACTGTGAGGGTGGTGAGGCACTGGAACAAGCTGCCCGGAGAAGCTGTGGATGCCCCATCCCTGGAAGTGTTCAAGGCCAGGCTGGATGGGGCTTTGATCTAGTGGTAGGTGTCCCTGCCCATGGCAGGGGGATTGGAACTAGATGATCTTTAAAGTCCCTTCTAACCCGAACCATTCTGTGATTCTAAGTCATCTCTTATCAAAATGTTTGTTTCTTACCTTGAATACATCGTTCATGCATTTTTTATTTAATAAATTACAAAGATAGCAGCAGGATACTGTACTGATCTTTGTTACATGTACAGATATTTGTCTGAAAAAGTGGATTTGTATTCCCATGGATAAGGCAGTTGATACTCTTAGACTCTTGGACAGTGTGGGCCATGAAGGAACATATGTCTTGCCATTCAGATGTTCAATGGTTTTTTTCAACATATTAAGGCTACTTTATGTTTTTGATGTGAGTGAATGTACCAAGTATAGTATAGATAGGCATCTTATCTCTTTAAGGTCAATGGCAAAGAGTGTATGCTATACTGACATGGTACAATCTATATGCATTCATGCTCACACCTTTACTAGACAAAAAGAAAAGGAGGAAGATTGTTATATTTCCAGAATAATTTTTCTTCTGTTTCCCAGTCTCTGGTTTCCTAGTTAAGGATTTGCATTTGTTTGCTTTTAAAGTTTTTCATCTGGCTTTTTTGTGGGAAGTTATCCACAAACATTCTAGTCACGTTTTTCTTGTACTCCTCCTAGTATTTGCTTAACCTAATTAGTGTTCACAGCTAATGCAATAGCCATTGGTGAGCGTGAGCTGAAATAACCTGCAGAACTTTCTGCAGCCCAGTCTTGTCAATGTCTGGTTAAATCCAGCTCTGTGTGGCCATCACTACTGAAAGGTCATTGTTGCCCATCATTTCAGTTTGTCCATCTTTTCTAATCTCCTTCTCGGACAAGATCCCCATGAAATCATACCCAGACACTGGACAGGAGAGAGACACAGAGATAAATTAGAAAAGTAGAAACCTTAGGAACAAAGTTATTGCAGGGGTTTGGGAGGTGGAGGGAGTGGTGGGGAGAATATCTGATAAGAGCAACAAATACTCTACTGATGCCAATTCCTTCTTGCCTTCCTTGCCCCCATTTAGAGACATGGGCAACGTACATAAACCAGACATGCTAAAAGTAGAAATAGTATCATATCTGTATCTCCTTCCAGGACATTTGAAGGTCACAAGCAAGATAATGAATAAGAAATGCTTAAAAGGGTCAAACTGAAAAATTCTCATTAAAAACTACAGTCTCAAAATTACAATATTGAGGTCTAAGGGTTTTCCCTTTAAGCATTTAAATACCATGAAAAAAGTATGTTAGCTTAAACTATTATAAATACCAAATCATGGTTACAGTGAACAAAGGGAATTCAAGAAGGAGTCTAAGCTTTCATTATACAGACAGTAAAATGGCAATCTCAATTCTGCAATAGTAATTAACTGTGGTTAGTGATACCCTGAAGAGATGCAATTAGTTTCTAATGTATTCAGTACTTTAAAATATATTTTTATTGTCTTTATTTATTATTTATATTGAAGACTAATAGTTTGTTTTCTTCAAAACTTATCTCCAACTTCCAGAAAAAAAGTAACAATGATATTCATAACAGGTTAAAACATATATATATTATATATATATAAAAAAATAGAGGCAACAAGCAACCACAGTCCTTTGAATTCAGCAAAATTTAGACATTACAGGCTAAACTTTTTAGTTCCTGAGCATCTGAGCCCTCAACACAAAGTCACTTAACCTATATTAGTACATTCCTTTTATCATTGGTGCTCACTTCACTATTAAAACTGTACCTCTGTGTACATCTCAGATAGATTTACTCTTATGAGTCTGAATAGTTCAAAGACTAATATCGTTCAGAACCTATAAATTACACAGCCAGGTTGGACCAAGAGGAAATAATTTCAATGCTTGCTGTAGTCACAAGTTATGAAATTTTCCCAGGAAGCAGAATTTAATACAGGTTATATTCTTTCTCAGAGAGAGAGAGAGAATTGTCTTTTGGTCTACTTTCACCAAAACAATTCCAGACTGTCAATTCCAAGTAGGAGTCCTTTTGCCAACAATTTAGGAAGAGATACACCTCTGCCTCTATCTTCTCCTTCCTGAACGTTGTTTTCCAGATTCCATTTTGAGGTACCTGGCTGTGCTGGTATTGTGCATAAGTGTTCAGGGACTTAAATTAGAGATGTGCATCCCACTCCAGAATGAAGTCAGATACTTCAGAAACCTATTTTCAGAATCCTCACATCCTTTATTAGATAAAGCCAGTGATATTTACTATAAGACATACTCATTAGCTCTATTTATTAGTCAGTAGTATAAATAATAGATAGTAAATTTAGTGAAAAATATCTATCTAACTACTAGGACAGTTTCCATGTAATAAATGCTGTAGTTTGCAGTATCAGTCATTCTGAATTTATTTTAAATATCTTTAGATAATCACTATTAATATACTATGATCGGGAACAAGAAAATCCTAGAATCATAGAATAGTTTTGGTTGGAAGGGACATTTATAGGTCATCTAGTCCAACCCCCCTGCGATGAGCAGGGACATCTTCAACTAAATAAGGTTGCTCAGAGTGGCATCCAACCTGACCTTGAATGTTTCCAGGGATATGTGGACTTCTTTGAAATTGCACACAAGCTTTATCCTGCAGTTTAGTAGAGGGTTTGTGCATGTGAAATACAATGACATAACATATACTGGGCTGAAAATTAAAAAGATCAGGACAAATTGGATGACATAGGAAGAAAATATTTAAAATACTTTAGATGCATTTGTGCTCTCATATCTGCATATTCACCAGCAGAAATGTTGCACTTGCAAAATAATCACTAGATCTAGCCTTGCATTTTCCCAGCAACATTCATAAAGCAGTCTTTAACTGCAAGAAATTATAGACTGCAAGAAATTCACTTTACTTTGAGACATAAAACATACCTTCTGGAATTTCATTCTCATTCAGTGAGAGAAACTCTGTCCTATATTCCTAGACACCTCTACCTATACAAAAGTAACACATTAATTGAAACATCTATTTGACACAGCAATTGATTGAAGTTATAAATCAGAGCCCTAAAGAATTCTCCATTGCACACCACTAGATGAAAATTTGCTAAGGGGTATCTAACTGCCCATCAAGGAATTAGGAATTTGTAAAAGTTGAGACAGGTACAATAGATGGGTGCGTATGGAAGGGAGGATTTATTTTTAAATGGTTTAATCATAAAGAATTGCAATAGGAATAGGAAATGCTCTTAAATTTTGTTCTTTCAAGGTTATATTCATTATTATACCAAGCTGCAAAAAACATCCCAATCTATTTTGTGGCAAGACGGACAGGTGAAATCAACCGGAATTTTATTTTTTATTTTTTTTTATAAATACATTTTGATTTGTTGTCTTTTTTCATGGAAAACTACAATCAAACATAAAACAAACAATTTTTCCTGTTTCACCTGTCACTGCACTCTAAGAAATCTATAAAACTCTAGCTGGTTTGCTTTTTGTCTCCACCTTCTTTTCTGCTAAATTTTCTGTTCATATGATTCACTCCCTGGCTACGACATGCCAGAGAGTACTTGCTGAGGCATTAGCAAAGTAAAAAGTTAATGCCATCTTCCTTTCCAAGTACAGATTTAGAGAAAAAAAAAAAAAAAAAAAGAAAAAAAAGAGGCAAAAAAAAGGCCACAAATTGGGAAGTGTTAGATTAGAGAAGTTTGTACTCATTTATAGATTTTCTGACCAGAAGGGATCATTGCGTTAATTTATTATGTCTTCTTGTACAACCAATCCCATTGGAATTTCACCCGAAATTTCCTCAGTCAAGTTCATAGCTTTGCAACGAGACACAGAATTTTCAGTGAAAAGCTGGCTTTCTTCGGTTAAAGACTTAAAGTAATAGAGAATCCTATACAACCAAGGACACATTCTTCTAGTGATTAAAAAACATAACTATTAAAAAATTGTCTTTTAGTTCTAGTCTAAATTTATCTAGGTTTACTTCTTACTACTGGATCTTAGAAAATTTTTATTACATTGAAATTGTGTATCGTAGAAACATTTCTTTCATGTTAGGTACTAACAGAGTGCAAACAGCCTGTCTTTTAAGGCTTAAATAAATTGATCATCTTCACTCTTCTGTTCCAAATCAGTTTTCAAAATCTTGGTAATTTTTCGTGTGTTGCTTCAAATATTTCTCTTTTTTGGTGAGAATTTATTTATTATTTACATCATAGAATGGTGCAAAGTATTAAAAAAAATTATTGTGACACTGTCACCTCTCTTCAGTCATTCATAACTGTGGAGTTAAGTAAATCACTAGTTTTGCCATAAATTTCCATAAATTTGTGGTCAAATTTTCTTTCTAGGTACAGGGATATGTCACTTGCATTTCCATGTCTACCCCACAAAAAAAATGACCTTTGACATCTGAAAAACATACTGGAAGAAAGCTAAAAAAGTAAATAAAATAAAACTCAAGAACTCCAGTATCAACAGAAACAGAAAACAACTAATGAAATAATAATAATTTAAAAAAACCAACCAAACCAAAACTTATCGTAAGAACACTTTCTGCAACCTGTTTGAAGTAAGAATTTTACTATAAGGAATGCACACAACTTCCATGCTTACGCAGTGCTATGTCTCTGCTTACACACATATGAATACATATACATGCACATACACATATACACACACACACATACATATATAACACACACACACACACACACATATATACATAAAAAAAATATAATATACCTGAAAAAGTTGCAATGCTATGAAACCTCATACTATCATTTACCGTGCATTATGTTAATAAGATTTTGAACTTACAGAGGAAGGCATATTCCAAAAGTTCAATGAATCATTCAATTTCCAGATATACTTGCTCCACGTATCAGTAGATTCCTAGTGTCATGCTGTCAAACTCTGGAAGGTTGTGTTAGAATTAAACACTCCAACTCAGGCTTTAACATAGGATGGGAAGCTTATCTAACCTGACAATATTCTAGAAATAATCCTTCTGACTTGTCAAAGATAGCGTATGCCAGGATCTTTACAGCATTTAGAAATGAAGGAAGTTAAAAAAAAGAAAAAAAAAGAGAGATCTTATAAAGTCCTGTGGTCAAATTTAAACTGGGGCAAAGTAGAGAGACATAAACTAAAACAGAACTGAAAAATGCACAGAATCATAGAATTGTTAGGGTTGGAAGGGACCTTAAAGATCATCTAGTTCCAACCCCCCTACCATGGGCAGGGACACCTCCGACTAGATCAGGTAAAAGATAAAAGATAATGAAAGATAAAAGATACAAGATAAAAGATAAAGAAAGATGATATGTCTCAGCAACATTTGTCAGTGAGAGGCAGTTTGTCATCTCTTAACTGGCTGTAGCTGCCTTTGCAGAAGCAGCCTACAGTTGACTATGGACATCTAAAATGTTTTTCAAAGGTCAAAAATCTTGGCCTATTCTATTATTTATAATGCATTTAGTTAAAAGTGTTGTGTGAATTTTAAAGCAAATATACCCTTTTCATGATAGGGGCAACCCCTATTCTAACATTCTCATAAAATTAAAAAAAACCCAAAACAAACAAAACACAAAACAAAACACCTCCAAACAGAAATTTGCTAATGATATTATTTTCTTTCAAATATCTCTTATTTTTACCGGTACTTTTCTGTTTCTAAATATATGGTTGTTTTCGTAGAAACAGATGGTCACAGCTGTGCCAGAGACACACTGATTCTCACTCTTAGATAGGAGGCAACTTACTTGAAAGCAATTAGTTCTCTTCCAAGGTTCTGTTTGCTCTTCAAACAGTAAAATGCTTAAGTGTATGCTAGGTGTGTATGTAGTCATGTTGACTATGGACCATTGTGCTTTATCAAGTGCTTCAGTCTGTTGGAGTATTTTTTTTACTTCTGTGTACTCAACTAAGTAGTCTCAATGATAAACACCTTTTCAATTTAGTTAATCTCAGCTACCCAAAAGGATCCCTGGTCAAACCAGTGAATCTCTGTACCAATTTAACTTAAATGACCGTTGCACAGATTCCTGTCTTGTGCTTTTGTAATTTAACTGCATTAAATTTAAACCATATAAAATATTTAGAGATACAGATTGATTCAGATGGCTAAACATGGGCATGGAGTGCCTTCTAAGACATACTAGGGTAGCCTAATAGCCATAGAGGGGTATTATATTTGACTCAGGACATGCAATAGAGATGCATCCTTCTGAACCAGCAACTAAAGACATACAAAAATACTCTAGGACTCTCAAATGATCGCAGACAGTTAAATTAAAGCAACTATATAGAACCTCTGGTGTCTGCATTCGGATTAAATTGTTCTTTAAGCTTTGTTGGCTGTACTGGCTGGCTATCATGGGAGCTTAGACACATACCTTATATAAGGGCCTCCACACTGTAGAGGCCTACATTTGTGAATCTGAAGCATTGTCCCAGTCTAGGTGGCAAATTGTTGGAATATATACTTTATTTCAATATTTTACCTCATTTCAGTTACACCGACCACTTCACAGGAGAAGGCTTTTCATAGGCCACCTTCCTGCCCAGCAATTTGATCACTTATTTCTTAGACAGAATGTCTAAATGTGATGCAGACGCTCTTTTGCAACTCCTACCATCTCATTCTCATGGTTCTCCACACTGGGAAACAGACTGGTGCCCACTGTGACCTCAGGTTTGCCTTTGCCCCAAAATAACCTGTTGGAAAGAGACCAAAGAAAGGTCTGGGAAGAATAGCTGTCCCTGGAATAATTCAATGTGATTTGTATTCAGTCTAACACACTGTTAATATAGACCAAAGTAAGCCCGTTCAAAGATCACAAAAAACTGGAAAGAAAGAGCAGGTGAGGTGACAGATGTCAAAACCATAAGACAGGAGAAATAAGGATCAATACTGAGGCAGGCATGACAAGACCCCTGACTGGACAAATGAAATTGGTTTTGTGTGATAACTAGCAGCCTATTAAGGATAAGGATCGAAGACAGGAGAATGGAGAAGAAAACAGAAGAAAGAAGGCCATGACCTAACAACACAAAGAAACAAGGCAATAAAAAATAAGCTTTGCTTATTTGTAATAGATGATAAGTAGTTGACTGGAGGCATGATGTGTTATTCTGCATCTGCTTGAGAGTCTCATGACAAGCTGCAGTAGCTATTCACCCTCAGTGTGAGGGTGGCCTTTCTCAGTTCCTTATAAGCACTGACTGGTGAGCCCCCTGGGTGTACCTTGGTCAGTTAGTCCCTTTAATGGATAGTGAACATCCCTTTGATCCACTCGTGTTGAGTAGGGGAGACTTGCAATAAGTGTGTAGCATGTGTAACACCAAAAACAAGATTGCTTTTGGTGAAAATGAAGGCAAGGTGAGCAGTAGTTCACTCCAGTATCATTCTGGATATGCATGGGCATAGTTTTAATGCATGCTGGGAGTCTGGGGTTTTTTTAATATTCTTCCCATAACAGAAGTTTAAATGTAATTTGTGAAAATCATCAATAAGTGCATTAAAATCTGAAAATCAGTTTCAGATGTAAATATGCCATTTAAAGTGCCTAGCATATGAAAGGGAGACCTAGAGATGAGGATTGTCTTTAGAAACCTCATGTTAAATTGAATGTATTTTAAAGAAGGTTATTATCCCTCAGAATTGTTAGCTTGCACATTTTTCAGACCTAGAATAGCTCACCCAGACTTATCAGGGGTTTTAAACCCCACTAAATTAAATAAAAATTGGCTAGATCAGTACGGTCAAAATAATACTTGCAAATTTAACTCTTATTTTTGTTTGTAACTTGTTTATCAAGTGTTCCTAATTTAAAGTTTATTTGTCTAATACCTTTGTGTATATATCAACTGCCTATTTTCTGTGAACATCTGTAATATGTGTAAGAGAAATTTTAATGTCAAATTCACAGGAAACATGAAGAGAAATTCTAACTAGTGTTTAAGGACCAAATCCATTCAATAATTATTCTTTCTGTATGATGACCCATGGCAAACTCTGGTAACTCTGCAAGGTCTGAGAAGGTCTGTCTCTGGATTGCATTCGGATCTTACACACTTTGGGACTTCTTTTAAAGCTGCTTTTCGAAATTGCAGTAAAAAATACCACTTAATTATCTGGCCTGACCAGAATGGATGCAATAACACACACTTGAAGAAAAGAAAAATAGGCATAAGTCAAAACTGGCATTACAGAGTAGGCAAGGCTGAGAAATGTCTGTAATTTAAATGAGTAGAGAATAGACATAAATACACTTCCCATCCACTCTTAGATAAAAGATACTTTTCAACTCAAAATTCTTGGAAATAAAATGTTATTGCTACTGTATAACTGTAGGGTCTGGATGGTGGTGTTCTTTATCATTCCACTCCATTCCAAAGAGCCTTGTTTCAGGAGTCTTAAATTTTCTACACTTACCAAAGATACATCATTAAAATGGAAGCAGATTAGTTAAATTGTTCCTCACTGACTCTTAACACAGTCTGAGTAACACCATCCCTAATCAGGGGAATCCCTCATTAATCCTCTTTTTAGTACTTCAAGACAAAGATATTGTATAGGACTCATACAGCTGTTTCTTTTGCATTGGCAGTGATTCAGCAATATGTGCCTAATGCCTTTTTCAGTGTCATAAGGCTAGTCTGGTCCTCAGCTGCTGATCCAGAATGATTTGAGTTTTTCATAGGCTCATGCCCTATTTCCACTTCTGTGCTAAAGTTTTAGACACCTTAAAGCACTTAAATTGGCACCTGAATCATTGCTTTTGCACTAACTTGCAAGTCCTTTGGGTTATAAAGTTATACTTTTTTACTTTTCTTTTTGTGTTGTTCAGCACAGATAGAACTGGGATCTTACCATATAACAGATTTCTAGGCTTTATGGTAATACTAGAACAAATTATTATTATTAATAACAAAGAATAAAATGATAATAAATAATTATAATAATATTAATGATAATAATACCAAACATTATGAGATTAGAAAGAAAATAGAATGTATTGGTATAAGCAATGTGATTTTTCTGCATATATATGAGAAACAAGATAGCAGTATAATCAAAGTACGATACATGTGATAGTAATATCTGAAAAATATAGTTATCAAAAATTACACTGAAGTTGTGGATTGAAGTGTGATCTGAATCAAAATATTTGCTATTGATCTGTTATCTAAAACTCACTACAATAAATGGAGACAATTCCCATGACTTCAGACGTTTCTGAATGAAGACAGCACTGCAGGATAGAACCTGGTATTCCAGTTCTGTTGGTCTTTGTCATCACCCTTTGTCTTCGGACAAAAAAGACAAAGCTTAAGAGAAATAACTTAAGGAGATAAGAAAGTGTTGCTTTTTTTTGTTGGTTTGTTTTTTCTCCTTCCAGTTGAATGGAAGGAGGAAGGCTCCGGGGTTACATTTTCTACCATCATTTTACCCAGCCCTGTAGTGATAGCAAGAGGGCAATGGTTTTAAAGTTAAAGAGGGTAGATTTAGATTGGACATAAGGAAGATATTCTTAACTATAAGCATGGTGAAACACTGGAACAGGTTGCCCAGAGAAGCTGTGGATTTGCCGTCCCTGGAAGTGATCAAGGCCAGATTGGATGGGGCTGTGAGCAACCAAACATGCTCAAAGTTTGGGCTTCCAACCTTCTTAAAGAGGAAGAAGGCCTAAAACTCTGGGGTCCTTTCTGAAAGAGTGACCTAGTCATTAAGCAGCTGTGCAAAGATCACCAGTTATACAGAGGGAGACTGAAATGAATTTAATAAGGTAAAATTCATCTCAGCTGTGTGAATAAAGGGAGTTTTGCAAGGCTATGTATTTTTTTTTTAATTGAACAGTCTTTGGTTGAAGAAATTAACACAGTAAAGTTGAAGGTTACACTAAGAATGCATAGTAGTTCTAATTTCAGCCTGCAGGGAATGTTTGAACAGAAGTCTTTGTCACCTGGGGCATATCAGGTGCCTGTGAAGTCTAGGTAGCATTTATAGATTGCAGTCCAGAATTTCGGTTTATAAGTAACATTTCAGGCTCTGTAAATTATCCTAAAATGCTGTCCTAGTGGTATGCATTCATCTAAATCCTGGCATGTACCAACTTAAGCACATGACAACTCCTTCAGAAACTTTGGTTCTAGAGCACTGAGCTGCTCTGAATGCCCAGAGGCATGTGCCCCAAATGGTAGTTAATCTGGAATTAAAAACTCTGGCCCTGTAATCTTGTTATCATGCACCCAGAACAGGGAGCCATGAGAAGTACAGCACTCAGGGTTTGTTTCATTCAAAAATGCTGCCAAAATAAGGAGTGGTGGTGTCCTCATTTTCCAAAATAACCTTCCAACTAGTTCTCTCCTATAAACAAGCACCTAATCTTTAACTCTTGCAATACTTATGTCAAGTGTTTTTTCCTACCTTGTTTCTAACTACTTCAAGAATCTGGGATATTTGGCTTAGGTGAAGTGTGCTGGGATCCAGAACCAAACTGCAATAAACAGGAAAACATGTAATGATTGAGAGGGAAAAATGCCCACAAAAGTGTGCAAAGGGAATTCCAAGGAAATCTTGAGTGCCAACCAGTTGTTCATTATCTGACGTGGAAAAGAAACTTTGGTGTTTCTTTCCAATGATTCATATATGTAAACATTTTTGACTGAGGTGATGTTTCATCTGACTTTTATTCCTTCCTCTTTTCTTTTGTCTTCCCTCAAGACCTTCAAAGACATTTGTTTGTTATGAATTCACTCTGTATCCCCACCAATTACCTGGGTGCCTGAGAGGTTCTCAGGTATCAGTTTGAAAGGATTAAAAAAAGATGAAGCAAGGCCGACCCTTCCAGCTCACAGAAGCAAAGGGTTAGCTTGGAGTCAAATTAGAAAAAATAAGTGCAGTGTACACTGTTTGACTGCTATATCAATTTCTGTCTTACAGAAAAGGACAGAATTTAACCATGTGACTTTGAGCACTGAGCAGAAATCATTTGTCAATGGTTGTCAATGGCTGACAATGTCTTATGTAAGTAGTATTGTTATCTCGGTCTGTGTCTTTGCCCGCGTGTTATCTAACTCAAGGTCATTCGAACCTAGATCTAATCTCTATTAGACTAATAAAAGGAAATAAAATATAATATACACCCTCATAAGAAATTATCTAACAAATGAGTTTGTTCAAACTCTAGTCTCAGGAGAAATATTTCACTCCAAGGCATAACTAAACAGGCATAACACCTGTTAACAGGCTGCAGTTAATGCTACTCCTTTAACATTCACTGACAGAAGCCCTAAACAGTGCTCAGAGAATTGAGATGAAACTGATTACCAAAAAAAAAAACCAAAACAAAACAAAACAACAAAAAAGAAAGGGATAGACTGTAACTCTCATAGCACAACTGAATTGATTAATTGCCAACCAAATTGATTAATTGCACCCTTAGAGTTCTGTATTATGTATATCTGAAACTTCATGTGATCAAATACGCCACCATATAAGGATATTAAATCTGAGTAGGTTTATCACTGTATCAGAACTTTGTACAAAACTTAAAATGAAAAAAAATTCACCACATTATCAGCTATTATATCATTGACATCTGCCTACACAATACAAGATTCACTAACACCTCCTTTCCTGTCTTATTTTAACAAGAATTTGTACTTTGCACCTTGATTAAGTTATTACAGTTTTTCGTTTTGCAAAAGCATTTTCACTGTTTTCATTAGTTTTCTTCCCTTCCCCCCAGTATATCTTTGAATTTTAATTACTCAAGGATTTTTTTTTATTTTTTTTTTCCAAGGACAGTCATTACTCTTTGTGATTCTTATTGTGACGGCCTTTTACTAAATGGCTTAATTTTCCATACCAGTTTAGGGAATCCAATTCTCCAACTAATTGAAGCCTCTGCTCACTATTTTTGTCTTACAATGATAAGTATTTGGGTAAGCTAAGAACTGACAAAGTGAGAGTTTCCATTTCTGGGCATTTGTTGTTTGGGGTTTTGTTTTATTTTTTTTTTATTTGCTTTAGATTACCCTCTTATTTTCTGCCTTATCATAACCTATGGTGTACTGTTTCTATATTTCATTGTTATCTGTAAATACCACCCTTTAATACTCAATATAACCTTTAATATTGCATATTTTTATCCCCATATTTAAAATGCAATGCAATTTAATTGTAGGTAAGGTGGTTTCCTGAAAGATAACATAGAGATTATTGCTACTTGTACAAATACATGCAACATATTTGGAGAACAATGGTGGTTAAAGATGAAACACAATATTTCTTAAAGGTAGAACTAATTAAATAAAAATATCATAATAATGCATACAGCTCCTCAGAGGAAATCTATCTGCTAGGTATAGTCTACATGTGGCCTTAACTTATTAAAAATATTAATACAATTAATTTAAGGTAAATGAGCATGGGAAGTCTGAGTATTCATATACTATAAAGTATTTTAAAATATGTATATAGTACATAGTCTAGAAATTACATAAACTGTAATTTGTTTGATGCTGATAGGAATGTGAATGTGTCTTAGTGTGTGGGCAGCAATTCCTTTTAAAATCTACTCAGCATAGTCCAGCCTGCTGTGTTTCATTTCAAAATCTAACATTTTCATAATGTAAACTAAATAGTTTGTTCACTTCTGCTTTATATTGTACGAATTCATATCCAACATAAAAAATAATTCAGATGGAATCATACTTATAGTACTGTAGCAATTCTGAACATTGGTCTAAGTTGTAATTTCATCCTTGTATTTACTTTTCCACCATTAAAAAGGACACTTTCAGAGCTTTCCTGAGGTTATGTCAAAAAAGGATTGCACTTCATCATGTCCAAAATGAAGGCATCCATCCCAGCTTGTGAAGGAAAAAAAAATCAAATACCCATAATCAGAATTTATGAAATTCAGGAAAATTAACTGAACCATATGACAAGAAACAGATTACTAAAGAATTTAATATATTGCATATATTACACGAAGTTGTATAAGGAGGCCTGTATTTCATAAAGACCTGGTAATAGGAATAATAGAATAAAAGGTTATTCTATATATGATTCAATATCTGAAGTGTCATTTAATCAAGACTAGTCCATGAACGTGAGAAATCCATCTGAAACTCAGCTCAGACCAAACTGACATGATACTGATGATCTGGGGAAAACACCTGAACATTATTGCAGAATTTATGTCAGCATCTTTAAATGAGTGAATATGTCTGTTCTCATCACTGGTTCTCTCATTTAAGGTTTACTCCAGCCCCGCAGCTGCTAGTGGATTGCCACATTTCAGTAATAGTCAGCTCTTCTTGGCCTCATGTCTGAGAAGCTATATTTTCTCCAATTAAATTATCGTTATGTCTGATAGAAGGGTCATACCCGACTATAATTATGAAAATGAAACAAGCCACGTGCAGCAGCTTACTTATTGAATGAAGCCTCTACTTAAGGGTATATGAGAGCAGTGCTCTGAGAAGTACAGTAAAAGCTAGATTCAGTCCACCTGCGTAAGCACTGAACCAAGAATTATATTTACTGAAAGCTCCTTTTAAAGGAAGTGAAGACTGATTTCCTTTCAAAAAGCAAGGCAGATCTTGGCCATTTTTACTCTCTGGGAATTTTTTGCTGGATGTCTTCAGGCTGAGCACTACCATGATGCTTACTTTTATGTCACATGAGACACTAGAGAGTCCCAAACTAAATTAGGGCTAGACTCAAAACTGTGGATCAGTTAACCTCTGAAGTAAGGCACAAACTGAATATAATTACGTGAGGTGAGTCTGGGACCTAACTAATTTAAGTCTGCCCATACAGTCTAGCATCTAGTTGGCTTATCCTTTCTGAAAAGCGTTTTTTTACCTAAGTGGCGATTTTTGAATACTTAAAGGATCTGATTAGAAACTCTTCATTACAAAGAAGAAACTGGGAAAACTGAGGAAAAAAACCCAAACCTCTCAATGGAAGTGTGAAAACTGATCCCATATTTCGTCTGAAGCAGAACACTTGACAATGAATTTCACTCTCACAAAAAAAAAAAAAAAAAAAAAAAATCCCAAGCAAGAAGAACATCAAGCATCCTGGACTTAAAGAGTTTAGTGCCATTTGAGATACCTTAGTGTATTCCCTTTGGCATCCGTTTGCTACTCTAGAAGCCTTTAGGTATCCCACAAGGGCCTGTGCTGTGTATCACAAATCCTGTGCAGATGTCCCAGACATTCTCAGGCATATAAAATGGCTCTAGATGAGTTATTTATCTATGGTTACACAATTAATGGAACCTCTCATTTTGGATAAGTGTTTCCTTTGTTTAGCATAAACATCCAGCCACATTTTATTCTTGTGACTTTTAAACGTTATTAAAAATCATTAAGCCAACATGGAAACTTCATACTTTTTGACTTTGTTTTCTATAAAATTGAGCTTAAAGATTATGATATAGTGGTGTGAAGTTTAGTGAACTAAATATCCAGCCAAAAGTACTGGGCCTTTAATGACCGAGTTTTTGCCAAGAACAGACTAATACTTTCTTTTTCTGCAACAAATACGAAAATGCACAAATCTAAAAGAGCACATGGCAAACAGTTCCTGAAGGTCACCTGATGTTATAAACATATTTCTTCTTTTATGTATCCACTTCTTCAGAAAATTTTCATTACCAGAGGAATGGAAAATTGATTCTTTAAAGTGTGAGTTTTCCACCAGGCCCAGGATTTCCCTCAAAATCTAATTCGTCTTAGAAATGAATGCAATCATTAAGTAAAGGAAATGATTGGGGAAATGGCTCTTTGACCACTATGGTGGTAGAGAAAAGATTTTTCTATGGTCAGTTTTATACATGCATGCAAGCTAGTACATCCAGTTCCATGATTGATGCGTGACTGCCCTGTAATGGTTCTGCTGTTTTCAGAACAGCTCATTTTGTGAAAGATGACATGCAGCCTCCCTCATCAGGAGTCTGCAGAACCAGTTTAATGAAGGTGAAAATATGTGTGTTGCAGTTGGGCAAGCTTTTTAATACTGCTGCCAAGAAGACAGAAAAACCTGAAAATTCTCTGTCAGTCTCTCAAAACAATAGTCACAGCAACAAGAAAATCAACATCTGTTGTATGTTTTTCCTTTGTTTCTTCTAATCGATCCAGCAAATCTTTGCCAAATATTTGCTCAGTGTGCCATAGAAATGTCACTTGAGGGTGAAAAAGAGTGTCACTTTATAAGTAAATGTCATTTTGCAAGTAAATACCATCGAGTAGGGAAAGAAAAATGACACTAAGAAAAGAAGCTCAATAGCTAAATGGCTGATGATACAAACAAGAAGCAGAGCATGTAATGAAGATTCCAGTTAATTTGTACCCCATCTGTCTGATGTCTTGATAATAGTAGATGGTAAAGGAAGTGATAGTTGTGGGTTTCCAAATCATCTTAACACTGGAGCTCTACCATTCAACAAGCATCTGCAGCAAGCAATAGTGTTTCCACCTTAGCCAAGAATGGCAATTGAAATGCCTCTCCTTTTCAGTTCCTTCTTTTCCTTTCATTAAGTCTCAGGTTTTGTAGAGTTTTCAAGTAATCTCTGCCTCTGTTGTCCTAGCCTTGCCTCTCTGTTTGCTCCCTTCACCTCTGGATCTCCTTTGCACTCACATATCTACCCGAAGCACTGAGGTCCAGCTGATACTTTCATGCAGATGCATTACCTTTGAACATTTCAACATCTCTACTGTGCCATCATTCCTATCTCCACGCCAGAATCCTGACTACTTCTCCATCTGCTTTCTATATGCACTTTCAAAGAGGCGAAGGTAGAAATTTATTTATCTTTACCAGCAAATTAATAGCAAAGCTTGCTAAGGCTTGGCAATCGTAATTCATATCTTGTGCATTTAGTAGACACAGCAGGTCTTTGAGGCTTTGCAACTCATACATTATTATTTTAAGACTGTCTACACAAAAGCTACTTGGCGAAGCATCTATGGAATCTATGTTCAATTAAATTATTGAAAATGAGCGTTCATATACTGTGTCCAGTTCTGGGGCCCCCAGTTCAAGAAGGACAGGGAATTACTGGAGACAGGCCAGCGGAGGGTTATAAAGATGATCAAAGCAATAGAGCACCTCTCTTATGAGGAAAGGCTGGGAGACCTGGGTCTGTTCAGCCTGGAGAAGAGAAGACTAAGAGAGGATCTTACCAATGCTTATAAATATCTAAAGGGCAGGTGCAAGGGGATGGGGTCAGACTCTTTTGACTCGTGCCCGGTGACAGAAGAAGGGGCAATGGGCACAAGCTGGAACACAGGAAGTTCAATCTCAACATGAGGAAAAACTTCTTTCTTTTGAGGGTGGCAGAGCACTAGAACAGGCTGCCCAGAGAGGTTGTGGAGTCTCCTCCTCTGGAGATATTCAAAACCTGCCTGGATGTGTTCCTGTCCAGCCTGCTCCAGGTGAACCTGCTTTGGCAGAGGCGTTGGACTAGATGATCTCCGAAGGTCCCTTCCAACTCCTACAATTTTGTGATTCTGTGATATATGATTTAGCTTTTAGGATAGAAATAACTAATAACAGAAGCTTAAATAGTCTGCATAAATTTGTAAAGAAGAATGTAAATGAGAAGTTTCTGCTTATCTCAATGTATGTTATCTCAATCTTCCTCTCTCCCATCTCCTTCTGTTTCCTTAAAGTACCGTCTCACTCTTATATTCTTTCAAACCTTCTACGTAGGTTAATTGTTGCAGATTTTAGGAACAAGTGTTTGTGAGTTCTCAAAGTAGAACTAGTGTCAATATTATCCAGAAGAAAGGAGGAAGTATGGAAAAGTGCTAGCAACACACGCACACACAAATGGTATCATATAAGGCAACTTTGGTCTGCAACTACACTAAGGAAAAAATACATATCTGCAGTGATTGAAGAGATGAAAAAAAGGTGGAAGCTCTACCTTAACACCAGCTTTTTCCTGAGAATCTTGGTCCTTTGCATTGTAATTTTCACACAAATACCAAAATGGTTTCGTTTTGTGATTTTGTTTTCTTGCATCTAGCCATCAAATCACTTGTGTTCTTTGTATCTCCCACTTAAACCTTTCCTGCCTTAAAATTTCATCTCTGCTCTGTATTGCTTACAGTCTTGGAGTAAAATTTTCTCATACCTGGCATTTTTTCAGCATCCCCTCTTTGCGGGTTATATTAATAATATAATCACCTAGGAAATTTTGCTTTATATAAATTTTATTTCCAGAATCTGCCATTTGGCTTACTTTAATCAGCATTCATAGGATAAAATGTCTGTTTGTACAAGGGGAAACAATATTATTGGCAAGTGAGAAGAGACCAGGAAAACTGTAGGTTTCTACGTAAACTGTGCCAAACCGAAACATACTTAGTATTTAATGCTGCTAGTGACATTCCAAATTACTCATCTGCTCTTTTGATTTACATTCTGGAGGACCAGGCAGCAGATGGAAAAGACAGTGAGACGTGCAGAAGAGGACTACTCTCCCTTATAAATCTATGTGGGATCCACTAAAATTCCTGACTGCTGACAATCACACAGAATAGCATTGCTTATAAGTAAAACACTGAATGAAATAAATACATTATTGTTTACACACTTAGCAATGACAATATATATATATGGTACAGACAATAGGTAATTTGAAGACCAAATCAGTCCAGCTGTAAGTTCTCTTACTTCTCTCTGCTACAAGAGATTTTTTACTTTATTCTGAAAATTCTGTAAACTTATCTCATAAGCCATCTAAGCCATCAGAAAGAGGGAACTAAGATGGGAAATATTAAAAAAAAAAAAGAAAAAAAGTGTGATTATTAAGCACATATAGAAATAACCTTGAAACAATTTACTGAATGTCAGATAGTTTTCTATTTAGATTCATCCACACCCTAATTTTGTGTATTATTTCAGTCTTTATGCATAATACATAAGGGTGTGATCCTCCACTACTGATGATGATAATGGGATTCTTGGTTATCCACCTTCAGTATGACTCGAATAATTCTGCTAGTGCTGCAGGCAAATGACTTGGCCCCTAGAGGATAATGCACTTCCTCTTCATTTCTGATAGAGACTTCTAATGAAGAAATAATTTCATCCTGCTTTCAGGAATGGTTTAATCCTGATTTCATGACAAAATTCAAAGTGTTGATTATACTTTTATTAGTTATTAAGTTTAGTTAGTAGTTTTCATACCTGGGCTTTTAACTCCTTCATCCCTCTCAATTTAAGGAATGCTTTATTTAAGAGTTTAATTTTTTTAGTTACATTTAAATGCATAATATGCAAGCAGTATCAACCTTAATTCCATAATATGGAAACTTCAAATATAGAGCAGAGGTTAACTTTTTTAAAAGAAAGAGGAGAAGTTAGCATATGCACTGAGCATGCACAAGTGAGAAATATGAGTTTATTAGCAAAGCCTGGGGAAAAAAGTTGACCCTAACTCTTTCGTGTTACAGTTTAGGTCCTCAGAGCACAATAAGAAATTAGTTTTACTGTCACAGTATGTAATCTTTTCTTACTGCTAAATTGTGAACATCACCTGATATCAATTCAAACTACCATATACTAGCATGCAACACAGAAAACTATTTGTGTTTACAACTTTAGCCCTAAGCTCACATAGCATCTGAAGTATGTGCCACTATGTCAGTTTTAGATTGAGATCTACCCATACAGCTTCATCTGCCTGCATAGGCTAAAATATTTATTGAAGAAAAGTAGCATTTAAAATTAAAAGGATGAAAAAACACCATGGACCAAAAAAACATATCAGTACCTTCAGACAGCAACATAACAGCAAATTAACATTGTCAGAAAACAAATTTAATACCAGTATTTATAATTAGCAATTTCTTAAGACAGTCAGAAAAACAGAATTTAATATGCAAAAGTTACTTAAACTATTATTTATTGTTAAAAGACTTTAAAAAGCTATAAATTTGGCTCTTCAATCTACAAAATTAATCTTATGAAAGAGTTTTCATAGGTGTTTTCAGTTCTTCTAGTTTCTGCTCAGACCAGAAATAACACTTCTGAAAAAAAAAAAAAAATGCCCTTAATTTTCTATTTTTTCGTAGCTTGCAGAACTCCACCCCAGACAAAACCAGTATGGGAGGTAATGTTAGTTTTATGCACCTATTTGTACTTTATTAGTTTCTTAATGAATTTGTTGGGTAAAACCTCAGTATAAATCTCAACAACTAGAAATCGAGTTGGGTGGTTTCTTAAAAGAGAAACTGTAGTTTCTCTTCTCAGCATTTTTTATTCTGTTAACAGAAAGAAAAATATTCAAAAAAGTAAAAATTAACCACTATATCATCTAATACACTCGTAGGAGAATCTAGCAACACTCGAGAACCAAGGACTACATTCTTCGCCCTTAATCCATGTGAAATAATTATCTCAATTCCTCCCTCTAGCGGACAGAGGAAAACAAGAACTCAGGAGGGTGATTCATGCTGTCATCAGAGAAGTGTCATGGGAGAGAAACTACCTGGCCCGAGTTAAGCTCTCTTCATAATCAGTGGGGAAAAAAAAAAAAAGGAACATCCATAAAACAATTTATCATTGTACATTAAGATAAGTACCTGAGGTAGTTTAGGCAACTTATGCTCTAGTTTAGGTAACTTATGGTCTTACAGCTATTATATCTCTGTGTTGTTTATAACTCCAGCTGAAACAATGAGCTAAGACTTAGACATCTCATGTAGATATGTTGAAGCAACAAATACCACCCTAATTGCCTTTATTACCAAGAGCAACACACTAGACCTCACCTGGAGTACTGCATCCACTTCTGGGACCCCCAACATAAGGGCATGGACCTGTTGCGGTGGGTCCAGAGAAGGGCCACAAAGATGATCAGAGGGCTGGAGCACCTCTCCCGTGAAGACAGGCTGAGATACTTGGGGTTGTTCAGCCTGGAGAAGAGAAGGGTCTAAGGAGACCTTATAGTGGCCTTCCAGGACCTGAATGGGGCCTACATGAAAGCTGGAGAGGGACTTTTTACAAGGGTATATAGTGACAGAACAAGGGGTAATGGCTTTAAACTAAAAGAGGATAGATTTAGGTGAGATATCAGGAAGAAATTCTTTACTGTGTGGGTGGGGAGACACTGGAACAGGTTGCCCAGAGAAGCTGTGGATGCCCCTTCCCTGAAAGCGTTCAAGGCCAGGCTGGATAAGGTTTTGAGAAACCTGGTCTAATTGGAAGTATCTCTGTCCATGACAGGAGGGTTAGAACTAGATGATCTTTAAGATCCCTTCCAACCTAAACCATTCTATGATTCCATGACAACACATATACAAAATTAACAGTTAAAATATAATTCTCCATAATGTCTATTTCTTTGCTTTTTTTCCTCAACTTTATACTGCTATAGTACAAATAAATCTTTGTTCAAACAGGGTATGTTTTCTTTGTGTATTCACCTGGATGAAGATCACCTATATCCGAGTTCTTGTACTTGTCTTACCCTGGGGAGTTATCTTCATTTCTAAGTGACACCTATGTTACTGCAATCCTTGCTATTATTACTCCAGCCTCTGTGAGACTACAGTTCATATCCCACTGCTTTCTGTGCTGTAATGCTTCATTTCTTTCTCTACATTGCATTAGTTCCTACAGAGCACATCTGTCTTCAGAGGACAGCTAGAAAAGGTTATTCACAACTATCAGTCTTCTCTTGAGAATTCACCGGTGATTAGCTTGCAGCCGTAAGTATATTCTCATAGTGATCTACTATTTGGTAAAGTACACCCTGCCACTAGAAAGCTCTCTGTATTCCAGACACACCAGAAATCCCTTTTGCTTTGTGTCACCTAGTCAAGTCAGAATGCTTGGTCGACATGAAGGAATCTAAAATTATTGCTGAAAAAGCAACTGCTTAAATGGTTATGCCATCTATTTTGCTGCAAAGAACATTCCTATTCCATTTTTACCATGTTACTTTATGAGCATGTTGTCATTTTAAAGATTCTATTTAAAAGGTTTCACTCATCTTTGCTACAGTATCTATTCCCTTTGTAAATTCAGATATTTATACCTTTGCTACTTATTTCACTAATACCAGATAAAAGATTTGCTGTTCATGTGTTTGTACAGAGCTTGTCATTTTCTGTTATGACATAACATGACATATTGCCTTTATGGTACATTTTGATAATGTCAAATAAAAATATAGAACATTGGAATTTTTAGTTAGATTTCTTTTTTTTCTCTCCTAACCTAAAGGCATGGAACCATTCAAACATGCAAATTGTTTGTGAGAAAAGATATTAAGTAAGGTTTAGGTGACATCTACAAGCAGTAAGATAAAATGACAAAAGACACATTTCTTCAATGTGCAGCATAAGGCTTACCTGTTGGTTACACTGTTTGCATGATGATATTGTATTATCTTATCATCTTGATTATCAAAAGCTAGGCTGTGCATACAAAGAAACTAATGAGAAAAAAATAGTTTTATCAAATTAATTATTCACTAAAAGCAGTATACTCAACAGAATACCTTTTAGATTAGTATATCCGTAAAGAGAATACACTATCTTTGTACTAAACCAAAACATGCATAATAGTACAAAGAAGACTCTTTAGTAAAACCTAATTGAGGATAAACTTGTCACTTTAAAGCATATTCTTGGCAATAAGGTTATGCACAAAACCTTTCTGTGATTAATCTAAAAGTTTAAGCTAAAGAAATACCATATAATTGCTTATTATCATGAGCTTCTTACAAAATCTTAGGGGAGAATATAATTTGCACAAACATATGCTCCTTAGATTACTAAATATTTCTTAGGGGAAAATGGTTAGAACTTTAATGAATAATAACAACAGATAATTTCATTACATTTAACAGAGACATAAGCATTTGTTTCTGTATCACAAATGTTAATTGCCACAATAGATGAAAAGCAATCATTTAGAAATATTTTTTTTGTCTCACATTAAGTTTAAAATTTTGTATAATTTAATAAAATGTAAATATTCAGAGGTATAAGGAAAGAAAGGGAAGGTAACATTCCTTGAAGTTACAAGAATAAGAAATGTAGGTGTAGTACTTGTGCTAATAGGAAAAATGCTTTCTACTGCCAGACTATTTCCTACTTTTTTCCAGTTAGCAGATATGAAAAAATAAATGTATTTCAAAACAATCTTTTGAGGTAAATCATGTCAGGCTGCATCATCAACATTTGTTTCTGTATTGTTTTATAGTAAAAAGCAACCTTATATAAACTATTTGATAACTACTACATGGAATCAGTTGTGGGTTTTTTTTAATGTGTCAGCAATTTTCTCGTTACCATGTCATTCAGATTAGGCAAATGTCTACCTAGTAGGACAAGACAGCAATACCAAAAAGACTTTCTATATCAAAGGTCAATCCTTTTTCGAATTTATTACTTAGCCATAGCAGTTCCTACATGCTATTTAAAAGATGAATTCCTTTTCATACATTTAAAAGGCATTGTCAGCACAAATACATTTTCAATCAGTTAAAGACTGGGTTGACTCAGTCTGGTTTTGACATTCCTTTTAAGGCTGAATAATTTGTATTCATCAGAGTAAGAACAAATCAGAGTTGCAAAGGTATTAGTAAGATTTACAAGCAAAGTAGGCTTTCACTTCCTTTAAAGTCTACATACTTTGGAAGGTTGCTTTACACCCTTTTGGTTAGAATTCTCCCTTGGGATGTGAGACAGATGAAAGACCTCACTAGGTACCTAAATCTAGGTGTCTTCAATCGGTCTGTCTAGAACATCACATTGAAAATGTAAGTGTCTCAGGCAGTTGTTGTTATTACTAATATTATTGCTGTTGTTGTTGTTGTTGCTATTATTGTTATTAATAATAATAATAATATTATAGGGGGATGCTCTAGAATGAACTTGGTTCCTCTCTTTATCTCTGAGTTTGAGAAGGTATTCCATCTTGTATGCATTACAGTTCCCAGAATACTTTTCACTGAAAAAGACTTAAGGTTAAAAACTGGTAGATCAAATATTTTCTTATTGAAATGCACATTAAAATCATCATTAAAATTTTCACTGTTCAGATGCACTAGTATTAAGAGAAATACACCGGTGAGAGACACAAAATAATTTGGTATTATAAATTTTGCAAGTCTACCAGAGCTCCAAGCAATAAATGTTCCTGTATGAGCATGAGTGACAAAACAATGACCGTATTTTCTTTAATTCTATGTAGATGCCAAATCCTTTTCCTTCACTCACTTAAATTGTTTTCTAAATTGAGAAAATCAATACACTTTTCCATATTGTAGCCTTAAATTTTGGAAAACTTGTAACCTTAAATTTAGTGAAAACCTCTCTGTTACTTTGGACTACATCCTCATCACTGAGGTGACCGCTTCTTCCTGCACTGAGGTCACCCTTGCCTCCTGGTTTGTCTTCACAGAGCATCTCTCCTTCTCTTCCCGGTGCTTCACAATAAGTTCCAGTCTCTGTTCTAATTACTATTTCAGTGTATTATATTGATTATTAATAATTTAACTTATGAAAGTGTTTAGGATGATATTCTAGATACCTGACTTTCTAAAATACTTTATTTGTTTTTTTAGATAAAGTAACATTCAGAGTTGCTTACCAAATTCAGACTCACACCGTGTTACAACTGTAGGCATAGCTATAAGATGAGAAATATCTGCACCAAAATCACTTAACTTTTACAAAGACAAAGTAAGGAAAGTATAGAGAAATAATATTATCTCATTTTGCAGTTCGAGAAATAAAGCATAGAACCATTAAATTGTTTAAGCATTCTCTACCACGAACTGAATCCAAGGATGTTAAAGATCAGAGTACTTTGACTGTATGATCATCCTTCTCTTGGAAAGATATTTGTGTATATCAGAATTATATATTCATTTTTTCAGGCCATTTGTAGTTATGATAAAAATACTTTTTTTTCCAATCATCTCATACCTGCACCAAAAGTGTTGCTAATATCCAATGCCAATAACAGGGTTCAGTTACTGTAATAAAATCTCTTTGTAAATACTAGTCATTGTTCAAAGCTATTCCTTTTTCTTTTCAATCTTATAAATATTTTAACTTGGCTTTTTCAAGACATACAGAAAGAAACATCAGTCAGGAAAAGGACTCAAGAGATCTTACGACTATGAATGCCATTCTACAAAACAACAAACCTTCATGTATAAAATTGTGTCTCAAATAAGTCATTAATTTGGGCTTCAGCAAGGAACTATGTCTCTTGAATTAACAAAACATCTGTACAACGTGTAGCAAATGTAAACAAAAAATCAGTAGGCACTTGTTTCCTAAGAGACAATTGCCTTTCTTTATGTCAATGCTCATTAATTTGCAGACTTTTACTTTCTTCATTCAACATGAGTCAGTAAAGATTTTAAAGATTTTGTAGTCTTTTATCTTACTACTTTTGAGCAAGATGATAAAACCGTTCTAAAGCTTCAGAGTAAGGACTTTAGTATTTGTTTTTTTGGTTTCGTTTTTACAATACTACGTGGCAGTTAATATAATTAAATTATGTGTGTGAGCCACGATACTTATATTGTAAGAGAGGGATTTGTATACTGCTATAGACCTGTGTAAGGAACACAAGAGGTCCAGTCATTTTTTTTTTAGGTAACAACAGTCCATTCTCACTTCCCTTCATATCCATTTATTCTTCCTTGACCTAACCCAATAAACTGGCATTGACCAAATCTCGTTTACTGCCACTCATAATAATAGCAAGCCAAAATCATCTACAACATGAACCACTAACACGAAAACGGATCTTCATCATAACCCTTATTACAATCCAACCATTCATTATCCTAGCCTTCTCAACCACAGAATTTATACTATTTTATGTCTCATTTGAAGCAACCCTAATCCTTATTACCCGGTGAGGAAACCAACCAGAACACTTAAGCGCTGGCATTTATCTACTATTCCATACGCTAACTGGCTCCCTCCCACTATCCTACACTTACATGCACAAACCATCACCCTACATCTCATAACCCTAGAACTAACCCACCCCATCCTTACCAACTCCTCAACCGGCCTCCTATCAAACCTGGACCTACTAATAGTATTCATAGTAAAAGCCCCCCTATATGGGCTTCACTTATGACTACACAAAGCCCATGTCGAAGCCCCCATCGCTGGATCCATACTACTAGCCTAAAAATAGGCGGTTACGGCATCATGCGACTCACCTTATTCATAACACCCATCTCAAACAACCTACACTACCTCTTCCTGACACTAGCTCTATGAGGGGCACTAATAATAACCAGCTCAATCTGCCTACGCCAAACCAACCTTAAATCGTTCATTGTCTACTCCTCCGTAAACCACGTAGGCCTAGTCGTCACTGCAAGTATAATCCAAACCCACCGATCATTCTCAGGGGCAATAATCCTCATAATCTCACACAGACTAACCTCCTCAGTGCTATTCTACCTAGCCAATACAAACTATGAACGCACACACAGCCGCATCCTTCTCCTAACACGCGGTTTACGGCCCCTATTACCACTCGTGGCCACATGATGACTTCTAGCCAATATGACAAACATAGCCCTACCCCCAACCACAAACCTAATAGCAGAATTAACAGTCATAATTGCATTATTTAACTGATTTACCTTCACAATCCTTCTCACCGGAATTGCAACCTTACTGCCTGCCTCATACACCCTATTCATACTACTAATAACTCAACCAGGAGTACTCCCCACCCACATCACATCAGTCCAAAACTCCAACACGCGAGAACATCTCCTAATAGCCCTCCACATCATCCCCTTACTTCTCCTAATCCTAAAACCAGAACTAATCGCAGGGATCCCCTCATGCAAGTATGGTTTCGACCCAAACATTAGACTGTGATTCTAAAAATAGAAGTTAAACCCATTTTACCTGCTGAGGGGCGGTTCAACCAACAAGAACTGCTAATTCTTGCATCTGAGTTTAAGACCTCAACCTCCTTACTTTTAAAGGATAATGGTAATCCATTGGTTTTAGGAGCCACCTATCTTGGTGCAAATCCAAGTAAAAGTAGTGGAAGCTGCACTACTCCTTAACACCTCCATAGTCCTAACACTAACAATCATCCTAACGCCAATCCTAACTCCCCCTCTTATCCAAAAACTTTCAAAACTCCCCCACCATCATCACTCGCACAGTTAAAACTGCTTTCCTAACCAGCCTGGTACCAATAACTCTATTCATACACTCAGGCATAGAAAACATCTGAAAGTTACTGAAAACAGTAACTACTGATGACATTGTCTACACCATTTAAGACTTCATGTACATCAAATACATTTTAAAATTGTATATATGTCACAGCCCTTTTAAATCAATGACTTATAGGTAGATTAGACTGTCTCAATAATATTTTATGTGTTTCAAAATATTATCAAGCAACCCATATTATATAACAATTTAATGTGTCTGGTAACGGCACTCATTGCTCCTCACTTCACTATTTACGCCATTCTTTACTGTTGTCTTCTTATTCCATATTTCAAATTTCTTTCTGTACTTGCTGTTTCCGTATACAGTAACACTCTTTTAAAAATGCAGCAAAATAAGCGTACTGTGGATTGTGGACATTTGCCTTTATTGTCTTCTATTGTTTCAATAATTTACCACTGTTGCCTTAGTCACTGGCTAAAATTCCATCTAGATTAGGCAAAAATTGTTCCATGTTGGGCTGTTAACACAGTGGTTTAGGAAAGCAATCATTTACTAAATCCTAAATCTTTCAATTTTGTCTCCGTTCTACAGCATGCCTCAGAGATTTCCCAATTAATACCAGGGAGGTTGAAATAGGTTGAAATCAAATCATCCATAAGCACAATCTTGTTAACCTAACTTGCCCTCCTTATCTCTTCATACAAGTTTTCATTTCCGTTTCTTTTTCCTGTCCTTGGAGGTTCATTGTACAGTGTACCTGTCTTATTATCACTTTAATACTCCTATGTATAAACTAGCTTATTTCCTGAAGATGTCAATTTATTTCTTCATGTGCTTCATTTTTCCTAACTTGTAACAGTACAATAAAACCTGAACAAAAATAGTCTTTCTTGGGAAACTTTCTGCCATAAGAGAACATTTTAAAGAGTATTAGGTGATTATATGGGACATAGATGGTTTTCCCTAAACAATATTGCCTCTAGAACAGATGTAAGAAATCACGCTGGTCTAAATTTTCTGGGAAAATGTTTAGCTTTTAGATTAGATTCAAATACAGATTTTTATTTCTTCAAGACACTGATATTTTGTTGTGATTGTGCTGAATCTTCGTGCTATCACTCACTGTTCAGAATGTATGTCTTACAGGTAATCGTGGTTTTTGTTTTAGGGAAGAGGAGACAATTTCTCATAAGAGTACTCTCCAACCTGTGAGCTGAGCAGAGGTCTAAACCCACAGAAGCTCACAAATGCACATCCCTTGAACACTCTCTAACAAAGAGGAGTTTCATGTTTGATACTTTTACTTTACAGATGATTTGGAGGGTTTTTTCCCCTGTGTGGATAATAATACTTGCAAACAGAAAAGCGTCTCTTACAACAAATTTTAGTTTTAATGTCATATTTTGAAAAAAAAAAAAGGTAGCCAGTTTTGACTTCCACCATGATATGATGGCACACAAAATCCTGACTCAGTTCAAATATTCTTTGGCAGCGTTCCATCAGAAAACTACAGCATTTCTATACCTTTGATTAGTACCTAAGCACTCATTTCCCTTTCCTTTCCTGCTCTGAGAACAGTTCAGTTTCCTATGAAAATGCCAGTTTGTAACCTTTACAGATACCACAAATGAAGCACAGCTCAAAACGGATTAAAGAAAGTAAGAACAGACTATAGTGAAAAGAGACTGTGACTATAATCCTTCAGCTATCTTCTTGTATTCTGAACTCTTTCCATTTTCAAGCATCTTAAAATGGTAAAGAAAAAGGACCAAACCCTGCCTATATATTATTTACATTTCCCGCTCCCTGACTTAGGCAAAACTTAGGCCCAAATTTCTTACAGTGGAATCTATTCACATTTAATGTAGTACATCTCCCTTTCTCCTCAGGTCTTATTTCCCAAACTTAATAAAAATTTTTTTTAGAAAATGTCTTATCTTCTATCTTGTCACTTGAATGCCCTGACTCCAATAACACTTTGCCCCTGTCTGATTCTGTTATTTCCATCGTCCATTTCTAGCTTCCGTGTACCTGTTTTCTTTTCGTCTGCTCCTTCACTTTCTATACTTCTTTGCTTGTTCTTCTTTCTTTCTTTCCAGCTGTCCTAGAAGTCCTCAGTGCAATTGTGAAAGATCCCCTTTATGGAATCCCGAGTGTCTAAATTTCCCTGCTAGTTATTTGTTAATTAACAATGTTTTTAGCTGCCCTAGGACTGAAAAAGTTGCCAAATGGTCATCCTTAGATGCTGAAGCATTTATATTATGTTGCCCTTTTGTTAACTCTAATATTCAACAGAAATATATTGTGTATTTAAAACAAACAAACGAAGCTCAAACAGTTTTTAATAGTATGTGTTTTAAAAAATGGACTAAAGTGAAACTTGTAAAAACATAAATTCCTTTCATATAGTACTTCCTAAGCCCTTATAGAATCACTAATTGCTCTATGAAAACAACAAGAAATAAGGCAATAGCTTGTACATTCTACAAAACTAATGTTTATGTAATGTTCCATAATTATTTTTTAGACATTTAATGTGTATATATGTGTTCATATATAATGTGTATATATGTGTACACATATAATGTGTATATATCTCTGCACTCGGCACTGGTGAGGCCTCACCTCGAGTGCTGTGTTCAGTTCTGGGCCCCACTGTTCAAGAGGGACATTGAAGTGCTGGCGTGTGTCCAGAGGAGAGCTACCAGGCTGGTGAGGGGTCTGGAGACCAGGTCATATGAGGAGAGGCTGAGGGAGCTGGGCATGTTTAGCTTGGAGAAGAGGAGGCTGAGGGGAGACCTCATTGCCCTCTACAGCTACCTGAAAGGAGGTTGGAGAGAGGTGGGGGTTGGCCTCTTCTCCCAAGTGAATAATGACAGGACCAGAGGAAATGGTCTGAAGTTGCAGCAGGGGAGGTTTAGATTAGATATTAGGAGGAATTACTTTCCTGAAAGAGTGGTCAGGCACTAGAACAGCGTGCCCAGGGAGGTGGTTGAGTCACCATCCCTAGAGGTACTTAAGAAACGTCTAGATGTGGCACTTCAGGCTATGCTCTAGTGGCATTGTAGGTTGTTTGGTTGAACTCGATGATCTCAAAGGTCCTTTCCAACCATGAAGATTCTGTGATTCTGTGTTTTTATATATAAATTTTTCTGCTACAAACAAGATTTCTTCCCAGCTAGAGAAGGCTACCTAAGTAAGGCTTAGAAGATTTCTGAGATTTCTGGTACAGTAATTTCAAAAATGCATTTCTTCTGCCAGTAGACACCACCAATTGCGGTAACTGATGTTTCATCCATTATACCAACTCAATTTCTGAGGAACAGATAATTAGCTAGACACTACTTCTGGATGATTATTTTTATCTTCCAAGGAATCTCATCCTATAATGGACAAAATGTCATGAAAAATGAGGAATTATGTTGGTGAAAGCTACATCACTAAACCTAAAAGTGTATTGTCCCTTGTCTTTGGAGAAGAAGGAAAGAGATTTTTATGCATTAGTGGTCTCAGTTCTGTTTCATCTCTTCCTTGACAATGTTAACACTACCTAGAAAATTAAAAACTCAAGATAAGGCTATATAAAGCTCATCTTATATCTGAAGTAGAAACTGAAATAAAAGGAGTGATGCAATTTTAAAAATCCTCAGTATGCTCAGACAAAGTTTGTTATTTAATCATGCATGAAGATTTTTTGCCTCTCAAATGGCATGCTATAAAGTTATAATTGTATTAGGTGACTCACATTTATGCAATTACCTTAGGATATTGCATTATATTTCCAAGGATATATTTTTACTAAGTGCTGCCTATTGAGTTTATTCACATTATCTCATAGATATAGATGAGGCTCTTTTATTGTCTGTTTTATGTGAGATGCTTAAAGTACAGAAATAGGTGCCTTCACCACGTGCTGTGCGGTATCTACACTACATGGTGACCCCTGAATCACTGCACGTTTTACACATAGAACAAAAAAGGAGAAATACTCCCTCATTTTCTTCTGAACTAGCAAACAACCAGAATATATTTGTGTTCAAAGAAGTTTCCACAGAGGCTGGTACCACTGAACAAGCCACAGATGAAGCCAAGCCAATGGCAATTATTAGGATTTCACTATGTTGAATTCTTGTCACCATGTGGCACAGGAACTTGGAACTGCTTGCAAGCTTGAAGACTCGGGGGGAAGCCAGCAAGAGAAATTTATTCCTGGAAATATGTGCCATTGGAAACTCCTTTTGACTTTCACTTCATTCCTTGACAATTTTTTTTCATTTTGATGCATTTTGGCACCTGAGGAGCTATAAGCATTTTGTAAAGGAGTTTGTGTGTGATACACGGATACTGAGATTCCATCTGATAATATAGGTCCTAGGTATATTTAGCACAGTTTCCATGTCCATAAGGGTTTCAAAGAGAACAAGAAAAATAATTTCCTCACTATATCTTAGTAACTGACCCACTTTGGCTAAGAATCTTGCTATTCTACAGAAGCATAGGTTCACCCAGAGGATGATTCAAGCAGGGGTAAGTTCTTAAATTAAATTAAATATGCCAAAACTGTGGGTGGATCATTGCTGGATAGTATGCCAGGATAATCCATACATGAACCAGAACAATTTCAAGCTGACTATCTCCAGGAAGCTGCCCTGGCCAGCTGTTCCCTGTGGGCTGGGTAGAGGGGAGCAGGGCAGCCAGGGAACACCAGGGGCAGACCCACCCCTGGGAATCAGGCACTTTTCTGGGGATGGGGCTGGGCCAAGACCAGGCCAGGACATGGGCCCATAGGTGGTACTGGTTCAGCGGGGCCCACAGCTGAGAAGGGCAGGGCTGTGGGGAGCTTGAGACCGGTCATTCTGTGGCATCATTGGGGCAGGGACTGATGGCCCCAGGGGTTGAAATGGGGTCCTGGCCCATAAGCAGATTGGGGGAGCCCCAGGGGTGTGGGCAGGGGCAGTGAGGCTTGGGAGTGCCCTCAGGGCCCTGACACTATTGTGGACCTAGGGCTATTGTGCAAAAACAAATAAGGTTTCAATATTCAGCTAACATTGTTAAGTAAACCAACACTAATATATTAACAACACTACCTAACTAAAAATGAAACCAGCAGAATAAGGGTGGTGTCAATAAAGCAGCAAGACACTTGATGGTGGGCCAAGTAATGATGGAGAAAAACTGAAACTCAGACGGTGCGGTCCTTCTTTTACACCCCAAACAGAAGTGTCGTCATTGCTCATGAGTGCCAAGCCGACAGGTGGCCAAAAAAGTTATTTACTACAGCCCACAAGATGAATGTAAATCATGAGGAGAACGTGTATATGCTAATGTCTCAAAGTAAAGAAATTATATTGTCTAAGGCTCATTCCAATATCTCTCCCTCATGCTGTAAAGGTGCAGGCGACCACACACACCTGCCTTCTCCCTTCTGCCTCTTGATACTTCTTCCTTACATATCCAACCCCCAAACACCTTCTAACATACTATACCAAAATTAAGACCGTAAGCATGTGGGTCTTGCCTGAAGTACTGGCACATCCTAGAGATTACTCCAAAATAACAAAGCATTTGGTGAATACCTGAGATTTCCTTTTCCTAAAACTTCCTGTATTCAAAAATGTTTGGATTTTGTTCTTTATTATTATTATTATTATTATTATTTTAATTTTAGAATTATTGTCCCATTTAATGATTAACAAATAAAATTTTTATTTCAGTGAAAAGGAGAATTAAGAAATACTCAGATGCCACAGCTGAGATACTTAATAATGTATGAGTGTTTTGTAGTCTAATACTTCTAACCTCATTCTCGTAATGGCTTCAGGCTTTGCATTCTTTTGTTTTCAAGTCTTATATAAACTGGAGAAAATCCTTTTTTGGGTAGTTTCTTTGCCAAACAATGCTTTCAGATGGTGCTCAGTACAAGCACGCTGTCTCTTTTAGTGATGATATCCCTCAAGAACAAAAATTACATATTTGGGATTTTTTTTGTATTTTTCATTATTCTGTATTTCTTATTCCTTGGATCCCATGCAAGTAAACAAAAATACATTTTATGCTGCAAAGTACCCTCAGACTTGTTTCTGACTGGAGATTAAAAGCAATGCACAGACCATGAATGGAGCTTTTTTCTTTTTGCCTTTTTTTTAAAAGTGTTTTTAATGATGTATCCTTCTCTTTCTTGGAATTTTCCTTCCTAATTTGAAAACAACTGCACACATTGAGGTCCATTCCATAGTATCCCGGGACCCATGAATTGGTGGATGATTGTTTTCGAGGTAACCAGCAGTGCCAATTATGAAACTACAGTGTCCAGTGAAGCACACAGGTTGCAGCTCAGCAAGCTGAGCCACTGAATACGGAGTGAGTTTAACAACAAAGACCCTTTTTGAGACACTGAGCTTTTTTATTTTGTTTCTTATTCATAAATTTTCAAAGTGGCAAACAAGGATTTTAGTAGTGCATTTCCCATTGACTTTAATGGGAATCACATAGCTAAAACTCATTGCATAGTTTTAAAGCCATAGCTGTTGTTGGAAGGTATTGTATGGCAAATAGTTAAGCAAAATTCAGACCACGCACAAAATAATTCTATATAATTAGAAATAAAATAAAAAATTCTAGATAAGACTGAGGCAACAAGCAACAAATATGACAACTAAGAATAAAAATATTTAGAAATACATTTTCATTTGGTGAAAAATATTATTCCACTGACCTCATCAGAACTATGACAAATTACAGGATCTGAATCATAGATTTGTCTGTCTGGAGACCCTTCTTATTCACTAAAAGTTTTTGTGAATGTTTAATGGATTTATTCCATAGGTGTATTTCTTAAGTCTTTAAAGTTCCTTAATTTTATGAATAATAAGGTAAATGTGTATAACTGACTTTCATATTTAATGTCTGGTTCTTAATTTTTAGTGAGCTCAGGATTATGCTTTATAAAATATGCAATGTTAACAAGCATAACAAGTAAATTCCTGAAAATCCAGTACTGTTGGTGGTGTATCCAGCACTGTTACTTGTACATGTAAAATTTATTTATAATTTTATAAATACATGTCTGAAAAATTTGTATCCTCCTAAGGAATTTATATTGGTTCTTATATTTTATGCTTCATTTTGAGTTATCATAGATTCTCTTGCTTTTATCTTTTTTCTCCCTTTTTGGGTAATGAACTTAAGGACATAAAATACTACAAATTATTCTTTTATGTTTTTTCAGAACATAAACATTTATACAGCACAAAACTGTGTGTAAGGATGCATGTTAATAAATAGCAAAAATCCACCATATCTCAAAGATATTTTTTGAGATATATTATAGTTCTATTCTCAGGCAAGTGTTCCCATTCCTTCTGATCATATCTGCACTTACCTGAATTGTCAAATCCTAAGAGCCTAAAAGTCGAGAAGATTTGCCAGACCTGGCTTCATGTGTAACTGTATTATGGTTTTAGGTAGATTGAGCTCAGACTAAGTTCATGCTACCTACATTTGTCTTTATTCTTTTATCAGGAAACATCAAGGTCTGCCTAGAAAGGATTTAGATGGTCTCTGTCTCCCAACACCGGCTATGTTACACTGTCACAAGGACAATTGGCACAGGCAGGCTGCCAAATCAGAAAAGGAGCAATGGGACACATCTACAGTACGTGGGGGAAATCTGTAATAATATAATTAAAGCAACCAAGAATCAGCTGGTCAAATGTAAATGTCTACTTTAGGGTGAGATTAATTGCTCTCTGAAGTCCGCTGGCTGTACTGATGAGCTAAAACCAGCCAGGACAGGACAAGCTCAGACAAGTGCTGAGACCCTGCAGAGTCAGGTCAGTGCAAAGTCTACGGCCTTCTACTGCTAATGGCAAAATTATATTTACTGTGATGCACCACTATTTATGTCCTCAACTAAAAAAAGCATTAAATCTGTGATCTGAGCAGTGACCAAGTCAGCAGGAGCATTTGAATTATGCATTACTCTTTAAACTATGTACTATTAATCCAAGTTGCTTTGAAAACATGATGAATGCTGGAGAACTTAAAAAGTTGGGTGGCAATTTAAAATCTGGTCACTTTAATGACCTGATAGTGGGCACACAACCTGATGTGTCCGCAATCAGAATTCAATGCTGACAGACTTTGCTGTAAGTTTAAAAATTTTATCCTTTCCGGCAAACTTTCCATAACTTAATTATTTTCTCTCTTTGTTTTTTTGGTTTTTTTGTTTGTTTCTTTTTTATTCCCATGTATGTGGCATGCTGAAGATGGCATCTTTACAGGACAATTCATAATAGCAATTAATATTTCTTTGGCCCTCTCTGATCTGAGGGTTTATACACATTTCATAATGATGCCTAATATAGCTATTATTAGTATAGAACAGATGGATGCACATCAGTAGTTCCTGTTCTTAAAAATATTGATTACTCGTTATGTATCCACTTTAGCTTTGTTTTCACAGTATTACCCAGTAACATACATTGCTAGCTCATTTTGAAGATTATTATTGACTAGTTTTGTTACAATTTCAATATCCATTCTTCCAGATCAAAAGATGTATTAAATACACCAAGACATTCAACATACCACTTAATCCAATCCAAGAATGAATCCTGTAGAGAGCAACATGAAGCTCTTCCACCATAACAATCTGAGACTTTAAATAGACCAGATTCTAATCATATTCTAGTCCATTTTTAAACCCTTATCATGTGATCACTAAGAGAAAGAATTAGAAATACTTTAGGCATAGAGGTGGCAGGTACATACTATTGATATATTTGAGAAGAAAATTAGTACTTCTTAAAGCTTGTATTCATTGTTCTGTTGATAGGGAATAAATGAGCTGATGATAGCTCTGTTTGCTTGCCTGTTGAACAAAAAAATATGGCAAAATATACCTGCTAAATCCTGTCATCTTGAAGTTTTGCAGTTCTTTGTGACATTCTCTTTTCTTTGCTTTTCATTGTCCTTTCTTAACTGGCAGATAATGTAAACAATTTGGTATGTATTTTTCAGAACTATTTGGTTATTGGAGAGATGTAATCATCGTTTGTTATTTCAGTGGGGGTTATCCACACATTTACAAATTGATAATTTTTTTTTAAAGTACAACATCTAGAATTAATTTTCTGTAGTTGTAACATATGTGTTTATGATGGCTAAATATTGCTACTAACCCACAACATCCTGTTACAAGTTTTCCTTTGGTTATAGCTTACATTTTTATTTTTAATTCAGATTTAATGTAGGTTTTGATTATGTACCCAACTTTTTGATAGAATATCAATAAAGAAAATAGAGTAACCACAGCATATATTTTAATGCTATATATCTTATATAGCTATACAATATAAATAGAGAGAGGAAGAAGAAGAGAAAGGGGTGGTGAGACAACTACAGACCTTATATCAAGTAGGTTGTGCAGGTTTTCTTCAACAGAATGCACTGATTTCAAACCATGCCTTTTTTCCTCACTTTTTTTTTTAAGAAGTTGCTGTAATTACATATTTATTTTCTAACAAGAGGTATTTTTTCATAATCTTGGAAGAATATTTAGATCATCATAAAGCCATATGTTCTAGGTAACACCCCTTAATTTATTAAGAAATGAGAAAGCAGCTGGTTAGTGTGAATGATATTTTCTGTTATGCACCAGATTTGCAAGCCCTCAAGTATTTATTTCAAGGTTGTATTTAGAGATGTCATTGTTATCGTTACAGATCAAAGAACTTCACTAAGGGTACAAAATATTTAATGTCTCAGTTTCCTACAAATTGCTCTAAAAACTTCACTAATGATACATCTTCTCCTTTGACTTTCTGCTTGTAGAAAGACTGCCATCCTGATAATGAGCATAGATTAATTAACGTAATGGACTTAGACTGACTTTTGGTAACAGCTGTGAGAATCTAAATTGTGCTGCGGATAGTGCAATGTACATAAACAAGAGACTCAAGGTGTCACTGGTCTTAATTAGTACATACAAAATTTATGTATTTGTAGTGGTTGAGCAGCCTATTTGTTTTAGCATCCTTAAACTAACCCGAAATATTTTTTTTTATTGTATCTTTCTCTTATTCTTTGCAGCTTCTTTGGTATATGTCTCTGATGTTATCTTCCACTAGTTACATCTTATTTAATTTGTTAACAAAATGTCAGAAATTTATGGATTTCAAGGGAGCTACCTGTTTTCTTTCATTTCCTATTTTCTTTCAAAAAAGTCTGACAGATGAGTCTTTACTAAGAATTAATAATTCCTTTCAGTGGTGGCTAATAAAAGACACCCTTCTATCCCATCATTGTAGCGATAGATCATCACATTTTGCCATTCTCCTATAATCTTGTTAATATTTGGCTTTGTGGTATCAGCACCTGTTGCGTGAAAAGGGGCAAAGCGGTTTTGGCAGAAGATAAACCCCCTTGCGTTCTAACACTCCTCACCGAGGTGGGAGGCTAGGTGCGGCTGGGTTTAAATTCTGAGTGATGCCCAATTCAGCACTATCAGTCCAATCGCGTTTAATATGTATTAAACTATTACGATTTGGATACACCAATAGTGGACTGCACCCTTCAGTCTAGTCGTGCTCCTGAACTAGCACGGCCACTCTCGAGTCTTTGGTCGCGTTCAGTGAGAAACCAGAATAACTAGCTACTTAAACTGTGCAGTTTATTTAAACAACAGATATACAGGTTCTTAGGATTGCTGGTGATAAATATACTGTCTGCAAAGCACGTGCAAATAAAGATATTGTTAAATACACAAAACACGCAACACAGTAATGAACAATACATCCTGGCTACAAATGTAGGAGAGAGATTCTCGAGAGAGATTCTCTAGAGAGATTTCTAAGTTCCCCAAGGAAACACTCGGTACAATCTAAGTCTTACCCAAAAGCGTCCCTATGGGGGGAAAGAAAGTCTCAGCCCATCGACTGATCCCCGAAGTTAGTGATGGAGTTCTCCTGACTTGTTTGCGATGGTGTCTTCCCTGGCATCCCCCCTCTCTCAGGCTATTTTTATACTATTTTTTTTATCTTCAAAGTGGAGTTTGAGTGACTTTAGTCATAAATACTTTTATTATGATTGGTATACTCAAGAAGGAGTGGTCACACCTTGGTGATGGGCAGCGTCCAGGATGAAGGTGTGTTTTGGTGCATTGTAATGAGCAAAGTTCTCACAAAGAACAGCATTTCATCAAAATTTGATGAAATGTTGGCTCGGGTAGTGAGTAGGCCGCTTATCTGTTTCGTAGTAAGCAAGTAGGCAACTTATCTGTTCCATAGTACCACCTCGTTCCCATATCTGTTATTTGTCGCAAGGGAAGGCCACGGAAAAAGCACGTTCCATTCCATCCCTCGTGTACTTTTGCAAACAACCTTGTACAGGGAATCACAGATGTTGCATTCTTTGCATGCCAGCTGCGGCTGTATTCTACCTCAGAAGCCTCTTGATTTTATGACTTTCCTTAATGTGTGAACAAAGCTTTACTTTTCTATTCTTGGCCAATTTAGTATTTTATATACTAATATTAATAACTATTGTAAATATTATTAATACTTAATAATAAAATAATATATATATTAATATTAAACCTATTTAGGTTTAAAACACAATAAATAAAAATATATTCCTACGTCTGACGGCCTTAAGAGAAGAAGAGAGAAAAAATTGGATCACTGTCCAGTTGTTAGACCAGTTACTATTTCCTCAGTGACACTTAGATGCTGCAGTGATATATGCTATTATAAGAACTAGAAACAAGCAAGCTAGCTAGAAGAAATTAAAATAATATATGACCTGACTTCAATGGCAGCAGGATTAGATCTTGAGTCAGTAGGTGTCTGATTAGAATTTTTTCAAGAGCTGGATGTTTAAAATTTATATTTTAATTTATGTTAATTGCTTTTTTGTACTATTTTGTTATTTAAAAATGATTGTGAATAAAGTTAGCACATTTAAATTCTGTATTAAGGGTCAGTTCATGGTCATTTTGCATAAAGCAAGTGAGACTACTTTTAGGTTTTGATTCCAAAGAGAAGGCAGCATTAGAGTCAAGATACTAGAAGTGAAATCTAGCACACCTAATTTGGCAGTAAAGCAATCCAGGCCACCTAAAGTAAGTTTCTAAATTTTCAATAAAGCTAATCTAGAGATATATGCATGTTATAGACCTGCAAAGTGAAATCCAAGACATCTTAGTCAGCTGCTTACCTCTTTTCATTATATGTATATTAAGGCTTGACCACCAGAGGATGACAGTATAATCTTCCTTAATGTAGGTTAAATGTCCTTAAAAAGACTAGATGACTAGACAGACCTAGACACATATGTCCTGATGCAGATGGGATTACATGGACTGATTCCCACTTTTGCTTTATAGTTCAGTGGCTATGACACTAATCTGAAATGGGGAAAAAGACAACCCTGAAACACAGACCATCTACTCAGTTGATATTTAATTATGTTTTTAACATGACATACTTCAAACAGAATGAGAGACATTTACAACAGAGCACTCAGTGGAGCGCTTAATGGCTGACACACTCAGCTGAGGATGAATACTTTTCCAAGTAAAAGACTCCGGGGAGTGAAATGTTTAAATACTCACATATTCCTAAAGATACTGAAAAATACTGAAAAATTTAGCTGTATTGCGTTGCATGGAAGCTATATCTGACACAAACTTGTTCTGAAGATGTTCTTGTCTAAGGAATGATGTTCATCTGCTAAGACAGGTGGGGCATCATTTTTTTAAAATCATCACTATTTGATATTCCTCAAAGCTTGATCTCTGCAAACTCATAAAACAAAAATGATCTACTGTTTTTGGCTGCATTTATACTTTTGAGAAAGTCATAGCGGAAGTTCAAGCACTGAAAATCCACAGTACTAAGCCAATCTTGACTTAATTGCTGAGAACAATTTTGCTCCTGTCAACAAGAGCTCCCAGAAACATGGCCAAAGCTCTGATCAGGGTATATTAACTGCAAGGGACCATTTTCCAGGGGAAGTATGGTTGGAACAGGGTTTGGTTCCCTTAATGCAACACACTTCCAAAACTATCTCAGTAGACTTTGCATGCAGCATATAATTTCAGTTTCATACCATTAAAATACCACTGTTGAACTGCATTATTAGAAACATTTTATACGCACAAAAAAAAAAAAAGCACAAAATAGTGTCTTATGGATTTGTGGGCTTCAGCTGGGATCCAAAGGAGACACAGAATGAATCAAATAAATGCTAATGCATCCAGTTTGTCTTAGCTCTGTGACAATATGCTCTAAGCATTGTTGATGAAAGTCAGACTTTGCCACGTGAGCTCTGAGACAGGGATTGGTCCTGACTGTCTTCATCTGAAGTATAGACATAGCCTTTTTCTCTGGTCTTGGTCAGGAGTTAGCATCAGTAGTATGCATTAACTCAATTTCCACATTTAATTCAAGTATGCTTGTCAATTCACATGGTCCCACAGAATTCTATATGCTTTACAATGAGAGTAGCTCATTACTTCTCCAGTCAGGAAAGTGTTTATCTTTCAATGGATAATGATTTCCCAATAATTAAGTTTAAGACATGACAGGTACTCTACCAAAGGACTTTTAGAACTTCTAAAGTGGTTAGGACAGTACACAACCTAAGGTGATATCAAAGGTACTAAACAAGTAAAAGCCAATTTTTTGAAAGAGAAAGATATCAATAGAACCTCAAGAAAGGGATGCAGTACAGAAGGAAGCCCGATTTACCAGAATTCTGTAATTGCAACCCAAGGGAATTTGCATAATGGATTTGGGTAACAATCCACAATCCATCAGTAGTGTACAGAGAAGGGAAGAGAAAGCTTTGGAATTGTACCTTACTTTAAGAAAAGTATGTATATTTTAAATTTTATTTCTATCATATCGGCCACTTGGCTGTACATCCTATGTTTCTGACTTCGCAATAAATACTTTCATTTCTTTTCACATGCCTTGAGATAAAGATGACTTTAATCTTTAAACAGAGTAATGTTCCGGTATTCTGAAGTTTTGGATCTGGTAACTTATAATTGGAATTAGTCTGAACTATGCATGCATCACCTAGAATTTCAATACTTTTTTGAAGAGAGTATCCAAATGGTAGGAGGATTTCTCAATTTAAGCTATATGGATTGGGAGCTGGTGGGATTTGAACCATTAATTACTCCAGTATCTGATGGCCGTGATTTGATTAAAGCCAGAGAGCATGTCTGACATCTGACAGTCACAAAAATAGGTATGGCAGATAGGAACATGGTAAAAAAGGTTTTAGATACTGACCAGTCCATACAGCAGCTCAGTGATTGCATTAAAATTGTCAATATCAAGAAAGAGTGAACACAGGCATCTTAAAAGCCTTGTGACTTAACCTTAGAATGTGTTGCATAGCCCAATGAAAATGTGTGCAGATTAATTTTAATAATAATAAAATAGCTGTGAATTTACATATTTTTTCATAATTAATTATATTATGCATACACTATTCTAGCAATGTAGCATTGATTTCAGTAGGTTCCATGTACAAAACACACTAATCTTAATCCTCATTGACATTTTATACAAAAAACTGCTCCAAAGGAACTGTTAATATGGATGATGTCAGTGCCTATTGCATTTAATTCACTAAAGTAATCCAAATCTGCGGTATTCATCTTAAAATGCATTCACATATTATGCATTTGAGGTGGCACAGAAGGCTAAACTGGGTACTGTGAGTTACAGGATGGTGCTGGAAATATGCCATAAATTGCCAAGACTGAGTTTCAGTTACAAGAACACAGCTGACATGGAAAATAGTGGGAGAGTTTTGGGAAGGAAACTGGTGGTCCTCAACCAGAAATGAAGCTACATATCATAAAACATGTTATGGCACTTATATGTATCTGGTATGTATAAAATACTTTGGTAACACCAAGCTTTCTGCTATATCTTTTTCTATCTATCTACCACACACTACCTACTTTTCTTTTAATTTTCATTGCATTGTAATAATTTTATTAGTTTAATCTTATAAATCTCCAGATTGTAATTGTCTTGATGCTTGGGAATTCATAGGCTGGCTAGAATGGGCAGGTGTGGTCCCTAATTTAGGAATCTTCACTAGAAATCATCTCTATGCAGCAAGAATGGACACTTCTGTCTTCCAGGAATCCTTCCAAGCTTGGCAGTTTAATAAGAATCACTGTGAAAAGGTAGTGACTGGGGCAGCTTCCACATTGTCATTGCCTCAACAAAAGCTAAGGGTTATGAATTATGACTTTGTTTCCTTGTACCCATCCCTTTTAAGGGTGTGACTGGAAATTAGGATGACAGAAGGAAAATCTAGCCTGCTAACTATAGATCTGGGGGCAAGATTGCATCCCCAGGATCCTCAATATGAAGATCTGCAGTGGTCAACACTTTTAGTGTGATCCTCTACAGAGGTTTGCCTTGTGCCTTGTATCTTTGCCATGTACTTGTATGACTGTAGCAGAACACAGATAAAGTATGCTTCAGAAATGGATTTTCAATTAATTTGAAGGAGTACAAGATCAAAGCTTGATAAATGCAAATAGCCAGAGACATGATCACAAATGTTTAGGGTTTCTTTAAGATACATCAGATTTAAAAAATATTTCTCTAGTAAACTATTTTTACACTGCAAGTCATAAAAAATTCAGTATGATGAGACAGATGGCATCACTGATTTAAGTTGTTATCATAAGATCCCATTTAGAGAATAAAAGGATTGTTAAAAGTGGCTAAGGGCCTTTTTTCCCCCACAGAGAAGTAAGCACCAACTGCAGCCATCCACAGCATCCGTGTTAGTTTTCACATCTCCATTATGTCAACAGTAAAATGCAATAAGAAAAATCTTGAAAATAAAGCATACTTGCTTCCAGACTGCAATAAACTAGTTTTCTAAGAGAAAGAAAACAAAACAAAACAAAACAAAAATAGGTCTGTGACTTACTCTTAGAAGTCCAGTGGCTTGTAGTATGATATATGGATTGTATTAAGATGCTCAAGTGCATTTGGTTTTACAGTGTCAGCTGTCTACATTTTAGACAAATACATTTATAAACAGGATTATTGTCTCACAATATTATGCAATAATTTGAGATTTTCCCCCATTTCAACTCTCTCTGACAGCAATTTCTTCCACTAAGATTGTTCCAGTCCTTCCCCTCGCACATGTTTTTTTTTTTTATTTAATAGGATAACACATGTTTTAGAAAGATGAGAAATTTCTCCTTGCAGCTCAACTTATTTTATAACTAAAGAACGAAAAGAAAAAAAGGAAAACAACAAACAGGTAAGTCTGATAACATTCAGTTTTTTATTTCTGTAAGCACTAAAGAGTTGCATTGTCGGTTTTGCTGAATATGTTAAGAGAGAACAGTTACGGCTAAGAATGACTTTCTGCTTGTCTCGGACTCCTGGGCTTGTAAAACAAGGTCCCAGTCAGCTAAATTTTCCTCCTCTAAGTACTGTTTTGACAAGGTATTGAGCCAACAATCTATTCGGGATGGTCTGTAGTTTTGGCACAGGGCTTTAAATAACTACAGAATTTACATGCCACCTTTCATGTATTATAAAAAACCCAGAGATTCTCATATAGGAAATCAATGGCCATTATGTTTAAGTAGGTGCATAGAAGAGTTATCTACATACCGCATTTTCACAGGCAGATTGTTCTCTTGTTCTCACGTGTCTGGCAAATTGGATATAAACAAGCATAAATAACAGAGATTACAATAAGCTACAAATCTGAAATGCCTACCAACAACATCAAAATCACATAAGTTCATAACAAACACTTTTGAACCTTCTAGCTCCCATGTTTAATTCCCACATATTACTGACATTTGCTAACTGAATTATGGGATCTGAGTAACTAATGTCCTAATTGTATAACTATCTGCTATTATTACCCAAGTTGAATCCCAGTCTATTCACCCAAATCTGTCTGTCAAAGCACACAGAATAATTACTATGTAAAATTCATCATATTCTACTGTTGATTTTCCTCTTTCAAAGATCACGCTAGAAATTCCAGTATCATTAAATAGCTTAGACTCATGTACTTGAAAAACTGCCAACCTAATTTTCAGAATGGATATAAAATGCTCTTGGGAGAAAAAAAAAAAAAAAAAAGAGTAATTTTCTTTAAAATATATAAAAAGCCTAGAATAATTTACTTAGAAATTTAGGAATATTCTTAACTGTTAAGTAACAAAAAGATTGTTCTAAAGCTTTTCTTAAAAATTAGGAAGACGTATATTATTTCACGCTACCAATGTTTTTCCAGTGCTTTTCCAAAATGTAGGTTTGTAATTGAGAGTGAAATTCAAATCTCAGAGAAGGTTCACCAATTCATCAGTTATGAGGCCACAAAGGATCATTAGATTATCTAGCCTAACCTTCTGTACAATATAGGATTTCATGCAGTTACTCTTGATTTGAACCTCATAACTTGTGTTTCTCTACAGTGTAGTTCTCAGAAGTTTACCTTGGAGACTGCACTTACAGATCATATCTAAGAATGGAAAGTTCTTATTAGAGCCTGTACTTGCAAAGACTTTTGAATGGCTTCTTGAAGTGCCCATCTCAGTAATTGAAAATTTTTGAAGCTTTTTGTCTATTTTGTAATAGTTCAATGTTCGAGAAATCACCAGTTCCTACTGAGGATTCTGGAAGAAATTGCATAATACTGTGCTAACTAGCCTTAGATTAACAGAAAATTACTGTATTTCTACACACACTAATAAAATTACTGCTTACAAACACGTTTTTTCAATTTCTGTTGCACGGATGTTTTTATTACAGTGCATCGATTATCTATACCAATATTTAATTTGAGCAAGCTAATATAGCTGTAGTTTAAAAACATATACTACTTTAAATTTATATTTCAAGTGTTTTGATCAGTCCTAGTCATATATGGATATACTAGACAAATTCTACCACATTTGACAAGTAATAACAGTGTTTTAAGAACAAGCACCAGACTTGCTTTAAATTGAGATCACAAAGTGTTATATTTTTAGAGTTGTGGGTTTTGAGGAAAATTATTAAAAAACCCAGCGATCTGTAAGTCAGATATAAAAGGGTTAGCTCTACTCCATTGTTGAACCAGATAGCTTCACACTAAAAGAGATAACTGAATTAAAAAAATTTCAAGAACAATACAAAAAAAACCATACAAGATAAAATTCTAGTTTGAGTTCTTTAGCTGAAAACCCTTTATATATTCATAATTTAGGATTAGGTCCAAAGCTGACCGGAGTTCCTCTTCAGCTTCTGTTTTCACAAAGGTAAAAATCAGAGTGCCAATATCCACTTGTGGAGTGGACCGAGTGCCAAAAACTTTAGTCCAGGATGCTGATAGCTCCAGGACAAGAGAAATTATTTTTTAGGTTTCCAGACACTGTGGTTAAGCTGTTGTGACAGCAGTTTCCAAAACCTTGGAATATCTAAACTCTAGCCTTGAATCCAAGCTCTCATTTAAAAAAAAATTGGTTCCTAACATCATCTTATTGACCCATCTTTTGACATGGCTGACTTCAGCTTTGTTATGTGCTGTAATCACATTTGTTTAAAATTCCCACAGCTTTTAAATAAGTGTTTAGTAGTGACACTCACTGTAGTGAAGCATGCACCATCTGGCTACAGTATTTTGGCCATATCTATGAAATATATTTCCATCCCTTCAGCAAAGCTGTAATAGCATACTCTCCTTATTAAAACACACACAATTTGTAACTCTGTATGTCACATAAACCTTGCGATATAGCATGGTTACACTGAATAAAATAAGATCTTATGCTATTAATCTTCAAGCATCTTTTTCTCTTCTTTTTAAATAAAAGTCCTATTAAAACCTCAACATATTTTACTGGAGGAACACTTTTACAGCATAAAGTGGAAAATTCCATTAATGACTTCTTGCTGATCCTCTCAAGAGGGAACAGGTGAAAGTGAAAGAGTTTTTCACTGTACTATTTTGCATGCTGCTGTCAGCACTCTCTGATAATTGACACGCTAGTTCAAAATGGCTTCTTCTGGCTTTCCTGGACCACAGGGATTCTATTTCAAATGATACCTAGAAAATAGGTAAGCTATTTAAAACTGCAAAATGAATATTTCCATGACACACTGTAACAGACACTGAGATACAGAAAAAGAATTCAGGAAATGGATTGTGGAGAATGTCCTCCGTGTACTTTAGATGACATATAATTCTCTGAAGACTGGATATCTGAAGAGTCTTTTAACTATGTTTTGCTAGTTCTTATCTAGAGTAGATCATCAGTAATATTTTTTCAGTAATAAAATGACTCTTGAATAAAAATAGAGGTCTCAGTCTTAATAAATACTTTAAAGAACATTGACTTGTTCAGCTTACTGAACTTTTTATGATTCTTGTATTCAGTTGAATAGAGCTGAAACAATAGATGAGCTTTGTATTCTCAGATCATGGCGTCTCATAAAGTTTAAGGTTAATAATGAGTAATAGGAAAAAGTGAGTCGGATTAGATTTTATGTTTTCAGAAACCTATATTCGTCTTCTAAATCAAAGGAAAAATGACAATTCTGTTTCAAGGAAAAAACTAAGGCTCATAAAAATTGCCATGTCCCAGCTACAGAACTGGCATTCCACCATTGCACCAAAGATGTGATTTTCCAGATAATGGAAAGAATGTCTGTGGAGACTGCAGTAGATGATAGTAAAAAATCAGTGGGTGCCTTCCATGTCTTTTTGTTACAAAGAGAGGATGTGTGGGTGAAAGTAATATGGTTACATTCCATATATGCATACTGATAAATTTATTGGAAGGAAGTTTAGCGAAGAATATCTGTGACTGAAATTTCAAAAGTGCGAAGACTGCAAAAAGAGTAAGTAAATTCTCCCGTGAAAACTTCCTCAGTCATTTAACATCTGAAAACCTAACCAGATGGAGCTGCAGATTCTGAGTAGAATGAAAGAACACGTGCACGAGTATCTACACAACACTGTTGTCCTGGCTCAGTGACTGCGCACATGCACATTTTTCAGTTTCATTTTTTCACAGTTGGCTTTATTACTTTACTTTTATGGTTAATGTTACTTTAAAAGAACATTAAAATAAATATTAGTATAGCTTAAAGGAAAGGAGAAAAAATATATAAGAAGGTGTATTTTTGATCGATCGTGGTAAAACAGTGACAAAGTACTAGGCTGAAAGTTGAGTTATTTGGCATAATGTGCTCATGAAAGTGATTGGCACAAACTAGTATGCCGAAAGAGTGTATCAAAAAACACTTAGGACTTTGTAATTACTAAAACTTCATTCCTTCACTCACTATAAAACTAGACTTAAAAAATCTGTTTTAAAATGTTGTAGGAGAAAACTAGTGTCATATTTTCCTCTCAGGTTTTCAATATTTTTTCTCAGGTAATGTCTCTTACTTGCTTCTCCCTTAGGATTTATTGACAGTGTGGTCTGTTCTGCCTTGTTTGATATAGAAGGGTTTACAACACAAAGTATTTGTGCTTGTTTGCTACCATGAACTGCATATACTTTTCAGCTATCTTTTCTCTTTTCTCCCATGTTAGTTTTACATTGCTATCTTCTCTTGGTTCAGTCAATGTCTCTCTCAGTTTGAACTAAAGACAGGTTGTCATTTACTAAATGTACTGAAAGCTAGCATGATTGCAATACCTTCAAGAATAAAACAAGCATACAATTATGAAAACAATCATGGAAGTGAAGAAGCGTCACATTGAATAAATATTTAATTTGTTTTATTGTCTCCTTTTTTATATCTACATCTGTGGTGGGTTGACTCAGGCCAGCAGCTGAGCACCCACACAGCTGCTTGCTCATTCTCCTCTCCTGGAAGATGGAGAGAAAGTGGAAGGTGAGAAGCCTCATGGATTGAAACAGAGACAGTTTAATAGGTGAAGCAAAAGCTGATTATGTAAGCAGAGCAAGGAGGTAATTTATTCCCTATACGCCATTGGCAGGCAGCCTACTCGCTAGTGTGTCAGAGTGGAAAAATAAAAAAAACCCTTGATGCTGTGTAAGCATTGTTCAGCAACTGCCAAAACACTGGTGTGTTATCAACACTGTTCTAGTCACAAATCCAAAACACAGCACCACATGGGCTGTGATGAAGAAAACTAATTCCATTCCAGTTCTGTTTAATATCTTTGTCAATGATCTGGAAGAGGGGATCAAGCACACTCTCAGTAAGTTTGCAGATGACACCAAGTTGGGTGGGAGTGTTGATCTGCTTGAGGGTAGGTTGGCTCTGCAGAGGGATCCGTACAGGCTGGATCAATGGGCCAAGGCAAATGATATGAGGTTCAACAAGGCCAAGTGCCAGGTCCTGCACTTGGGTCACTACAGCCCCATGCAGCGCTACAGGCTTGGGGAGGAGTGGCTGGAAAGCTGCCCAGTGGAAAAGGACCTGGGAGTGTTGGTTGACTGCTGGCTGAGTATGAGCCAGCAGTGTGCCCAGGTGGCCAAGAAGGCCAATAGCATTCTGGCCTGTATCAGGAATAGAGTGGTCAGCAGGACTAGGGAAGTGATTGTCCTGCTATACTCGGCACTGGTGAGGCCCCACTTCGAATGCTATGTTAAGTTTTTGGGCCCCTCATTACAAGACAGAAATTGAGGTTCTGAATCATGTCCAAAGAGGGGCAATGAAGCTGGTGAGGCGTCTTGAGAACAAATCTGAAGAGAAGCAACTGAGGGAACTGGGGGTGTTTAGCCTGCAGAAAAGGAGGCTGAAGGGAGACCTTATTGCTTATTGTGGGTGTAGATCTCTTTTCCTAAGTAACAAGTGATGGAATGAGAGGACATGGCCTCAAGTTGTGCCAGGGGAGGTTTAGATTGCATATTAGGAAAAATTTCTTCACTTGGAACAGGCTGACCAGGGAAGTGGTTCAGTTGACATCCCTTGATTTATTTAAAAGATGTGTAGATGGGATGCTTAGGGACACAGTTTAGTGGTGGACTTTGCAGTGTTACATTTATGGTTGGACTCTGATTTTAAAGGTCTTTTGCAACCTAGATGATTCTATGTTTCTATGATTCCAGCTAGACTCAGTACAACTTTTTTTTTCTCTTTTTAGGTTCACATTGTGATTGAATCTGGAATAATTTGGCAGCAGATAACTCCCATGAGCCTATCATTCTTTTCTTTAACTTATGTAAAGTCATACCATCGTAAATTTCAAGTGGTGGAAAAATATTGAAGTATCTGTATATACTACCCCCAAAAAAGCGAGCCAACTCATGTGTCCTTCTCCCCACCCCCCTTCCTGAAAGATCTGATCTGGTGAATGAACCTCTAACAAGTGAAACTCCACTGTATGACAATAAATCACTGTTGAAATGAACCTTTAGTAAATCTGTGACATGGAGGAGTCATCTGTTCCTCTGCCAGTATTCATCTTGCTGTTCTGTTTAGAACAATTCTCTTCCAGAAGAGGTGATTACTCAGAACGATATAATCTTGTTAGTGTATGAGCATAGGTAGAATTAATCTAAAAAAGCTTATCTGCATTATTGTTAGTTCTGTGGTCAAAGGCTGTCATCCAGATTCCCTCTGCACTTGGTGGACAGAAATAAGCACCTCCACAGAGTGATGCATTTGAGGTTAGTTATTCCTATTTTTCCTCTTTTTTTTCTTTGGTTTTTTTTATTATTATTATTATTATTTGTTTGTTTGTTTGTTTGTTTTTTCCCAGATTAGGAAGCATTAAGAGAGAAGGATGATAAACCTATTACCAAAATACTGGTTTTAAGGGTACGGTTTGTACCATAGAATGTAACAGGAATCTGTATAACTAGCTTACACTGGAGTGTTATCTTTTAAATAATGAAATTATGAAAGACTTTTTTCCATTCCGCCTGTTTTATCTCAGTATCTACTCCTGTAGTTACCTCATACCATAAGGAATAAAGCTGCCATTACTGTTATTTTCCTGAGAAAGATAAGTCCTGCAATTGCTTCCATCTGTATGGTTAATCTGTTATATCAATTTCGTCTTCTGATGCATGCAGAATCATGTATTACAATATTTAAACGAGCATTGAACACAATACATCGAAATTCAAAGGTGCTATCTTGCTTAATGAATTAAGTTCTCTATAAATGTAAACATTTTTAACTCTAAAGTAGACTCTTAACAGAAGCATATGCAAGTCTCAGCTTCTGCTTCACCCTTCTGTGAGCTCTATCTTTATTTCTGTATTCTTCTAACTAAGTGAACTACTGGTTAGCAGATGTTGTATGTGTCCTAGGACTGTTTGCTTTGGAGTTGTTTGAGTACTCCCATCTCCAAGAAGCTGAGAAATTTTCAGAAAAGTATGTTCTACATATTAGAGTTATATACACTTATCTCCAAGCCTGACTTGATCAAGTTTCATGTCACTATTACTGAAATTGTACATGAACAAATCCATCACGTGCCACTTCAGTATCCCACTTCAGCATTCTATACAGTTATCAAAAAAATAAACACTACCCTTAAAAAAATCTATCTTTTTATATTAAGTTCATGATCCTACTGGGTTAATATGGCCTATTATAAGAAAATTTACAGAACTAACAAAGCTCGGATCCTATTTCAAGCCTTGAATGAACTGTTTTTCCCCTTATGGAAAGAATAACCACTTGTATAATGCTTCTGTACTTATTCCAGCCTATTTCACCCCATTACCCTTTGAGCCACTTCTCCCTTACCATCCTTCTTATCTAACAAGTCAGAATGTCTCTTTTTCAACTCTGAGCTGAACAGAATCTTTGGTTGCTCCCCTCACCATCCATAGCCTACCATGAGGTTCAAATACTATCTTTCCTGCATGTCAGACAGATTTCTCTCAACTCCTTGTAGCCTGTCTGATAGACCATGCCTATACTGCTAAGGGGAAGGGAGCCAGGGATTCCCTTACCCCTGGGGAATTGTTACAACAAGCTAAAACTAGCTCTGACAGGATTAGACCAGAAGAGTTCTGAGCATCCTGAGGACTGTAAAGTCAGTACTATTGCCTTTTATTAGAAATGGAAATACGTTATTTACCACAATGCAATTTCATTTGTAAATGTACTTGAAACTGCCAGTGATTTAATCAATTACGTGTTACAAAAGCTTGCTAAAGAAAGTAGGCTGATGAAAGCTTGATCTTGAGAATTTGTCTAGTCAGGTATTAATTTACTTATTTTGTAGTTCTAAATAATTGGAGAAAAGCAGTTATAAACTGAATTACTGAACAAAAATCTGGCACAAATTAAAAACATTAATTTTTATTTTCTATACCTAAAAGTTACTTTTAGGTCTATTTCAGACTAATGCAGAACCTGAAGATTTATTTGGAAGCACTGGGTAAAAAGAAACATGAATGAGACCTTCAGTCAAATATTTCAAGTGTTACTGGAAAATACCAAAGGATTATCCTCTATAGCTGCAATACAGTATCTCATGTGTAAGCATATTATAGTGTCCTCTGTCACGTGTGACTGTGGCACATTGCTCTCACAGTGAAAGTGTCACAGAAATAGAGAAATTTCCCATTTGAAAGAAAACATCTTTGAAATTCCTCAAAGGGAAAATCGAAATCATCCTGCAGAGATCTCCATGAGCAGTTCCAGACTTTCTACAGAAGATAGGAGCTATAAAGAAGTGCAAGTGCAACACTACTCTTTTATCTGAGGTTACTATATGATATATCAGATGAAAAGTCACTGCAGTTCGTCAGAAAGTAGTGGCCTAAGAATTCACTGCTGAGAGCTTAAATTAGTTATAGAAAGCATAAGACTGGTAAATGCGCTAAAAATTAATGCAAATAGCCACAAAGTAGCAGATAAAACAATGTGGTTATAAAAGATGGTGTTGTGCTTGGGAATGCTATTCATTATGATTTTATATATCAGTATTTTTAAAGATATTACAAAGACTGGTAGATTTAGGATGGTGCTATTTCCAAGGTAAGGGGTTTCACAATAAGCTTTTATGGTGAGATGTAATACACATACAAAAAAAAAAAAAAAGATAAAAACTCTTATATCTATTAACAGGCACTTTAATTTAAAGGCTAACTTTCAAAATTTAAACTTTCCAATTTTGTTTTTTTTTCATTAAGTTTAATAGTTTAACAGTTCAATAAAATTGCACAAGCTGTAGATATATAAGCATTTCCTTAGCATTTATTAAAGGCTACAGTATCAGAGAATCTAATTTTTTGCTTCAGATGGATCTGTAGGATACTGAGACTTACCAAATCATGATGTAGCTTGTGTACAGATGTGCTTATATGCCCAGCCATCTGTGTGTCCCTCTTCAATGAAGTCTGAACCCAAAAGCCTGGTTTCACCCATATTTGGTACAAGGGTAGGGATTTCAAAGATAATTGGGAAAAAAAGTTCTTCAGGAGAGAAGAGGTACTGGAAGTGCTCTCTATAATCACAACTTATGTTGAGCTCTATGTTGAGCTAAATTCCTCGTGTGAATAACTGAGAATCACCATGGGATGTGGAGACAGAAGAGGAGGGAGAGAGCAGAAAAGGACAAGGGGAAGGGGAGGGAAAAGGAAGATGGAGGAAGAGAAAGTTGAAGAGAGGAAGAGGGAGAGGGAGGGGGGAAGGTGGAGAGAGAGAAAGGAAAGAGAGTGAGGGTATGAGGGAGAGAGAGGAAGAGGAAGAGAAAGAAAGCAAGAGAAAGAGAAAGAAAGAGAAAGAGAAAGAAAGGGAAAGGGAAAGAGAAAGAGAAAGAGAGAGAAAGAGAGAGAGAAAGAGAAAGAGAAAGAGAAAGAGAAAGAGAAAGAGAAAGAGAAAGAGAAAGAGGAAGGTGGGAAGGAGACCTGGTTGTAGCTCAGTAGATATGATATTCACCATAATCAGCAGAAGGCCATAGGCATTGTATTTATGTGACAGTGCTGGGTGTCAGGGCTTCTCTGAGCTTGTTTTATCTGTCAGGTAGTCACTGAATAGAACACATAGTAGGGTTTTGTGTCAGCCAAGGTTGGGGGGGATGCTGCTGTGCAACTTTCAAGCTTCATCAGGGATACCATGAGGAAGAGGCAGACAGTGCTTAGAAAAAAAAAACAAACATGGCAACAAGCAGACCACAGCACTGAGGAGCCAGTGACCCACCCACACCCCCACCCCACCGCCACCAGCAGTGATCTCCTCACAGATACAACTCTAGGTGCCACTAGTCATTGTGACACCTACCACCTCGCTACTTGAAGAAGTGGGGCTCACTCAACCTTAGGAATCGGAGGAACACTGGAGCAGTGAGCATAACACCAGAGGAAAGGTGCAGATAAAACTTAGTTTTCTTGTATAACAAATTTAAGAGCATTATTGCTCAAACCTGGTAACCATTTGCCTTACTTTGGTTGCAAGACTTTGAATGTAATGTTATACATTTATCAGTATGGGGAAATGCTTTGATCAGTGCTCCAGATGCATAGGGCACTCCTTTTTGTTACTTACAGGGCTCATGGGTCCGCTTACTAAAGCAGTATTACAAAAAAATAATAATAAAAAAATACAAGATTCCATCCAGTGCTTTATCAATACAGTATACTCATTATATCCTGAAACACTATACATGTCAATTTTTTTCTATACATCAGAATAGAGAGATTATCTCAAAAATCAATTTGTAAAATTACAGCATTTTGGTGTGGGAGGGGGGAAGGGAGGAGAAGAGAAAAGAGAAGACAAAAAAATTAAACGACCTGTATAGATTAAAAATAACATTAGGAAAATACCAGGTACATATTTAACTGTATTTACATTGATCAAGCTGTTCTACTGTCTGGGAAAAACAAAAACAAATAGGAAAAAAAGCCACATTTGGTTTCTTTTAGCTTCTGTTTGCTTTTCTTCCTCTTATTTCTCGTCCTTCTGTTGAGAAAAGCTTTTCGAAGCATACCTTTTATTTTCCACATTTCCACAACCATCCACTTCCACTATCACTCCCTAGTACTCGACGTGCTGCACTTCCAGAGCAACTGTCAGCAGTTCCTTAGCAGGGTTTGTTTCGCTGTTATTGTTTCTATCCATATTGCTACAACTTTTTTGTCTTTTATTTTTTCCTCTCCTCCCTCCCTCCCCAACCCCCCCTTCCCCAAATATCTTCATCCATGGACTATCCACAATGAAGGCCTAGACCTTGTAGAAGCAACTTAAAGCAAACAATATAGCAATCACTGCTATACAGGGCAGGTAAGTGGCATACTAGGTAGTGTCTTTCTATATACAGTGACTCTTCAGGCCTTTCCCAGTGCTGCATAATCCCATCTTCTGAAATGGTTTTAATTCACAGTCTAATGCTATCAGTGGAGGGGGTTTCAAGCAAAGGACAAAGAAAGATAGACTATGCTTATAGCTAAAACTATGCCCAGATCTTTAAAAAAATATTCTGCCATTAAAAATATTAGATTGCAAACTGGAGTGCAGATTTACTGAAATATTACTTGGTAAGTGACAAATTTATGCTGTTCATTGATCACAAACCACTTCCATCACAATGTAGGATGAAGGACAAAAGTCACAGAATTATTAAGTGATATGTTTCCATGCAATCAAATGCTTTAAACTGCCAGGCAGCACATATAAAAAAATATCTGACTTCTAAAGCCAGTTGTTCTGATTCTCATTTCCTTCAGGAGAATAGAGAGGAAGGAGGCCAGATGGCAGATACTCTTACACAGCCTCCCTACCTATGAAATCAAGCAAAGGCAGGCATAGACAGGAACACCTATGCTGGATTTTCTACCTAAATAACATGACCATGAATGCATCAGTCCACAGCATCACTGTTGTGGAAAAGTGAGATGTACCTGGTGAAAGTGTTGCAGAAAGAACTGCTATGGCTTTCATACTTGGATAAGCCTGGAAGCTGAGAAATATATTTGCAAATACAATGGACTACTTCTTCCAATAAACCGTTCTTAGTCTTCAAAGAGCAATATAGACTTAAGTAACATTCTCATTAGTATTTCCATTAAGTGCTATTTTGCACCACAATTCACACAACAAGTAATTAAGTGCTAATACCATAAACAAATTAACTTTTCCCCATCTCTCTCATCTATCTGGATTTATGATTTAAAGGTTTAAAAGGGCAGTAAATACAATGTCTGGAATACCGTTTCCCTTTGAGTAGGTCTATCACAACAGAGAAATAACCTGGTTTGGTAATAGCCAAGAAAGTTAAGCTATTCAGATCTTCCTAATTACACCAGCTGTTTGTAACTATAGGGCATTTTTTCCTTATCACAGGAAATTAAACGTTTACTTCAGTTACATTTCATTCACATTCTTATTTATTTATTAATGCTACTGTATTCTTGTTGGTATAGAATCCTCAATCCACTCATTTCTATTGCAGAAAATTTCCTTAGAACTTTCATTTACAGAAAAAGAAATAAAAGTAACTTTTGATCCAATATATTTTACTGCATGATCTGTCATGGGTTCCTTTTGTTTCCTCATTTGCTTGGATTTTTTTTTTTCCCCAAGGTTTCTTCATTATGTCTGAAGCATGTTCTTGTTTCCAATGCCTGCTATGTAACTCTAATGTCCCTCAACACAGTAGGAAAGGCCTGGGAGTCTGATGCTGTATTTACTGCATGAACAACAACTTAATTAAGTGGTGCTTTAGAAATATCATCAGTGCTTTGTTGCTACGATTGCACTTGGGCATGTATCACATTGTTCTGACAAACGTGTTGGGAGAATTGCTTTGTAGTTCGTCTTGTTTCTGGAACACTACTGGCTAAGGACCCTGGAACAAATTGTTTCTATTGCACTACTGGGGATAACACTCTCAGTTCCAAAAATGAGCACAAAAGAGTCAGGATGAGGACCAAAGTTCTTTCAAGGCAGTACACAAATTGAATCAGAATTAGATCTACTTCACTTTCATTGATATCTTACATGTCTGCCATAGGAGATTATATTTCTTTTTTCCTCATACTTTAAAAATACAGAAAACCCAAGATAAAATTCCTTCTTCCACTCCTCTTTATATGTGCAGCTAGGGAAGGCAGGAAGTTAGAGAAGACAATACTTTATTATGCATTCTGTGAAAGCTGGACCAGCATTTTCTGTTCTATTCAATTGCCTTGCTCTCTGTGTGGTATATTCACTTGCATCACATAGGTGTAAATGAAACCAGTTGAGCTTGATTCTCCATCAGTTTTCATCAAGTGTAATTATTGGTACCTTTGTGAAGTAAGTACAAGGTGAATGTGAACTAAGATAAAAAAGACATTTTCGCAGTTACTCTCCTTAGATAGTATGAAGAGACCACAGTTGTAGGAGGACTGAAGTGGCAGAGCCCTAGCAAGGAAAAGCTAAAACTAGTGTTCAGAGATTACCTAAATTCCATAAAAACTGGAATGCTATAATAATTATAATGGAAAATATGTGGATATTGGAAACAAGGTACATTTGTGGATATTGGAAACCAAAAATATGGAGTTCCTAGCACTGTAAACCCACAACTACTAACAGTATACATATCAATAGAAGGTTTCACAAAGTAAAGTTTAAACTAGACGTTGTTACCTTCAGAACTAACTTTTTACCATTCATATCTCTTCATATATAATTAAAGAAATTATTTGAAAATTCATTTGGAAGCCATAAACAAGAACATACAGAGCACAAACCTCACTGACAAGTGATAGGAGGGCCCATAGGTTAACCACACCTGGTCAGACACACTAACTGATAAGGGAACGTGAGATTGTGAAAATGTTTATTTCATTAATATTGTCTGATCAAGAACATTATCAAATGGTTTGCAAGGGAAAATGGGAAGCCATAAACAAAATGTACAGAGACACAAACCCGACAAACAAACATAATGGAGACAAAAAGAAGAAACAAACCTGACTAGTCACCGTAACTGGTGGGCTGTCAAGAAACCATAGGCAAACCAAGACTTTGCAGCTGATAAGGATGCAAACCTGAGGGTCCAGGATACTGGGGGTGAGGGGTGTGGATCAGTGAGATTGTGCCAGCTGGTGCAAGGGAGGGGGATAAAGGAGGAATAAAGCAGGAACAGACAGAGAAAGATGTAAAAGGGGCCAGTTGGGTGCCAAATGGAGCCCATTACTACGCTTGTCTGGTTGAGCGCTGCGCCTGATCACCACAGCCTGTCCCGTTTATTAAATCCTTTCTTAACGACCTCTCTGCGTGCTCTCACTCTCTGTCTCATGTGTGCCAGTGCTGCAAGGACTCAGTGCCAGCTACTGGGGCGATCAGCATGAGGGGACTGGGTGCCAGCTCCTGGGTTCAGATCTGTGGTGTCAGCTACCTGCGCCAGTGGGGTCTTGGTATTAGCTACTGGAGTAAGCCAGTGGGATCTTTAGCCTCCAGCCACTGCAGCAAGAGTGGTGGATGTCCCAAAATCCAGGTACTAGGGAGAGACTGGCATGAGTGAGGGGCTCGAAGCTGGGTCAGGACCACAGATGACAGCCCAGGTGCTGGGTGCTGGCTGCTGGGGGTGAGTGTCTGTGTCTTCTCCAAACCGAGTGTGTGTAGGGTGGTCATGTTGATTCACTGGCAAACCCCAAGCTGGACCAGCCAGCGGGTCGGGGACCCATGGGGAGACAAATTTCTTCTAGCTGGTCTTCAACCTCAACAGAAGAGACACAGAAATGTTTTCTTAAGATTGCTAGAGATCTTATGCTTAGGAAAAGTACCTGAGGAACAAGACCTGCAATCAGCTTCAAGATGAAGCTGTTAAGGAGGGCACCAAACATTTCCCACACTGTGAGAAAACTACAAAAAGTAGTACTTAGTTAGGAGACTAGCTATGAGAAGATGACTGTTTTCTCTGCTCTGTAGATCCTATCTATTTTCCCATCCTGATGATCTGCACTCTGTAAAGATGCCATTATTTCTCTATTGATCGTGGAAAAAGATTAGATGAGATTGCTGTACACATATTTAGATGGTGAAAATCTGACAAGTGATGACAAGAATCTAACCCTAATGTTCTCAGTCTTTAGTAGTTACAGATAACTATAAGCCAAGTGCAAGGTCCTAGGCCAAGTGCAAGGTCCTGCACCTGGGTCACAGCAATCCCAAGCACAAAATACAGGTTGGGTGGCGAATGGATTGAGAGCAGCCCAGAGGAGAAGGACTTGGGGATGTTGTTGGATGAGAAGCTCAACATGAGACGGCAATGTGCTCTCACAGCCCAGAAAGCCAACAGCATCCTGGGCTGCATCAAAAGAAGAGTGGCCAGCAGGTCAAGGGAGGTGATTCTGCACCTCTGCTTTTTTGAGACCCCACCTGGAGTACTGCATCCAGCTTTGGAGTCCTCAGTATAGGAAGGACATGGACCTGTTGGAATGGGTCCAGAGGAGGGCCAGGAAGATGATCAGAGGGCTGGAGTACCTCTCCTATGAAGACAGGCTGGGAGAGTTGGGGTTGTTCAGCCTAGAGAAGAGAAGGCTCCAGGGAGACCTTATAGTGGCCTTCCAGTACCTGAAGGGGGCCTACAGGAGAGATGGGGAGGGACTCTTTACGAAGGAGTGTAGCAATAGGACAGGGGGTAATGGTTTTAAACCGAAAGAGGGGAGATTTAATTTAGATATTCGGAAGAAATTCTTTACTGTGAGGGTGAGGAGACACTGGAACAGGTTGCCCAGAGAAATTGTTGATGCCCCATCCCTGGAAGTGTTCAAGACCAGGCTGGATGGGGCTTTGATCAACCTGGTCTAGTGGAAGGTGTCCCTGTCCATGGTAGGGTGATCCTTAAGGTTCCTTCCAACACAAACCAGTCTATGATTCTATGATAACTGCTCTGCAGTCCATTAAGTAGAGTTTCCTATATGAGATGGCTCCCTAGGAGCTATAAAAAAGTCTAAAAGGATTGTATAATCACATGCCATTTGTCCAATGACTCAATAGTTATGTAAATGTACAGCAGTCCTATTACTACAGAATATTTTTTGTTACCAAATATGTTACCAGTCACAGAGTTAATAACTGAAATAATTTTTTTTTTTATGTCTCAAAGATCACGTCACACCGATGTTTCGATACATAATAAATATGTTTCATCCATTCTTTGATAATAACCTTTATTCCTTAAGGCAAAACATTTGTATTTAAGGTTAACTAGTACTAGACCATCTTTCAAACTGACTCTTAACAGGGGGACCATGTTTAGGGGACTTGGGGCCCATGCAAATTAGATTTCCTTGATGATTTCTGTAATTGTTTCCCTGAGAGGCTTGAATATTCTACAGCCTGTCTATCGCCATAATAGCAATACAACCATAGCTGTATCAGCAGAATCCATGTGTACAGAAACTGCGTGACAAAAAGAACCTTTTTTCTATTAGTAAATTTGCACAGTTTCCCCATGTAACATTAATTAAACCAACAAAATATCTGATTTTAACAGCTCAGCCATTTTATTCCAAAATGGCTGTACTAGCAAAATTATACAGGGTGGTCCAGGTCTGAATTTATTATTTAGATTACAGTAGAGATATTTTCTATCAAAAACATTATATAAAATATTTAAATATTTAAGCCATGTACAGATAAATTATGCTAATTTTTCTTTCCCTCATTAGGTCTTTTGGTTGTAGGAACATACACTATGTCCTTAAAAATAGCTTAATTCTTTCCATGGCTTGGATTTATTTTATTTAACTTACCCTGTCTATACTGCAGAAGTCTCTGTTTGAGCTGGTATCCCTTGAATCTTTTTGTACGTAATGATGGGAAAAAGCCCTGCACATGATGCAATACCTTTTACTTGGTTTAGATTTCTAAATTAGGTTTGCAGTTAAAGAGTACCTATTTCTCTTCATTGACTATGATGGGAGACTAACTCAGATAGAGCCATTTATACTTGTATTTTATCATATGAAGTACATACCTTGTAACAAACATATCCACCTATTCTGTATTCACAATTGTTTTGATATGTGTTTGCACCCTGTGAAAACCAATAAAGTCTTGATTGTTGGCAAATGTTTTTAAGCACCATGGGTAATAATAATACAGGCATAAGTAGTACTAATACTAAAATGTATAAGTGTGGAAAAATATTCTCTTCTGTAATATACACTGGGCTGCAGGATCAAGGAAAAATAAGCCTACATAAGTTATGATAACAAGATGTCTGAAATTCTCATTTAGATGGGTGGATATGGTTGTTATATGAATTTATAGAAATGGATAAATTACCTTCTATTAAAAAAGAAAAAAAAAGTGTAAAGCAATTTTCTTGGCCATGGGGCTGAAAAACACTTGTTAGGATTTTCTGTCCAGACTGCTATTTCTATAACACTATTTCTGTATTTCTTTAAGAGACTGTTTTCTATATCAACAAGCTTATTTGAAAAGTAGTTTTGAAAACTGTATTGTTGTTTTGTCTTCCAGACTTGAACATCATTTTGGCTTTATATTTGGCCAAAAGCATGAAAATAATTCTCTTAAATTGGAGAATTATATCCTTTTAAGCAATACTAGGTAACTATTTCCCAGGATTTCTCATGACCTAAGTGGTTCTGTCAGAGCCCTGTGCTTCTCTGAAGCACAAAAGCAAAGAATTTTTTAGCTGACAATGTTTTGTTTGCCACTATATAAACAAAATACACCTATTTTCATTGTTAGTACTTCTATTCATTTCACAGGTACTATAATAACAATAGATTAAAATAAAAGTTATGATTGTATAAAAAATATTAATTTGATTCCACAATGTTAACAGTCATTTTGCAAAGGCAATAGTTGCTGTTTATAAGATTTTAAATTTTTTACCCATATAGTCATTAAGATTTACCAGAAAATGTAACCCCTATTAATTGTGGTGTTAACCTTACAGGGGTAACTTCCCCTTTGTACATCTCCTGATTTGTGAAGCCTGAAGATTTTTGATCTCTTACCCATGATGTAGTGCTAATAGTACTGTAGGGTATTTTCAAGCATTAGTTGTTACAACACACTGCAGCAATTACTAAAATTATGTGCTTTTATTCTATTTTTTTTCCTCTTTTCGTTTTTTTCTTTTAAACTGTCTGGACAGATCTCATGGATGTATTCAAACATGCACCGGGGAATGTTTGCAAAGCTTTTATGGTATGCTTTAAGCAGCTACACATTTTTGATTTTGAGAGAGCTTTGCCCTGGAGGAGAAATCCTTCAGAGATAAGAAGAAAGGGAACACAAGGACTCAGAAAAAAAAGTTTCACAAATGTGGAGAATGATTAGTACAAAGGAAGGAGGAGGAGACATCTGTTGATTAAATGATTTTTAGAGATAATTAAGTGCATTCATCCAGAAATAACAAACATTACACATCGTTTGCAGGCACACATGGCTTTCTTGAAAACAAGAGAGAATTAAACAGAGCCTACAAAATAATCAGCAGCTTGGGGCCAGTCAAAACTGTGTCACTGGGATGACCTTCCAGATTTTGTACAAGCCTTTATGAAGTAGTAGTAGCAACCAGGTGCTGAGTGCTAAATTAAAAGAGTCTAAATATAGATGTAGTGAGCTGAAATGAGGCAATACTTTTCAAAAGTATTGTTCAACTTTTAATTTCTTGAGTAATTAATTAATATTCACCATTAACACCACATAGTTCCCTTTATTTCTGTTATTCTCACCTCAAAAACCCTCACATCTGCTTTTCAAAACAGGTTAGGTATTTTTATAAAGAATTCACCTTGCTGAGAAGCTTCGTACCTTATCTAATATGATAGATATATGAAGAATAACTCAAGGACAAGATGCACTGCAGATCACTGCAGAGTGATGATATGTGAACTACAGAGTTAGGGCTACCATATATCTTAAAGAACAGAAAATAAAAAGAAAGCTATGTTAGCGTGATTTTTTGCCACCTTCATAATTCCTACTTAGAGTATTTGTGATTATTACTATATTTGGTACCTATTTTTACTGTGACTTCACTTAAATACTCAAAAATGTTTACCTCTTTCTTCAAGGGAAAGGACTTCTGTTCAGCGTGGTCTTCAGGAGTTCATGTTTCAGAGTTAGCGCTTAGAAAGGACTTACTTCCAAGTCATCTGACATTGGCAAATATTTGAAATAGTTACTGTTGCAACCAGGTTTCATTATGTAGCAAAGCCATACAAGAAGAATTTTCACCTCTGCTTTTTATTCCAGTCCCTCTGTACACATATATATGCTTATGTAAGTCTATGATTCTTGCTCTGTCTTCTGTTCTTGTAGGCCACACAGAGACCACCAATAATGGAACTGGGAGGAGGATGGGGGGAGGGGGAAACAAAAAAAACCCAGCAAAACCATTTATACCTATATCACCTGTATCTAAGATTTAATCTCTAAACCTACATATTTTCTGTATGCAGCGCTAGTTTGGGATCAGATTCTATGAAGCCAGACATTGTTGTGACTAGAATATCATCTGTGGGTATGTTTGGCCTAGGTAGATGCATGGTGAACAAGTTTGACCATAGGTAAGTGGTTACTGTGAGAGACTGGAACTTCAAAATAATTGCCTCAAAGCTTGCTTAAGCTTCTGCAAATCAATGGCAGGACGATAAGAACCTTGCTTGTATCTATTTAGCACCTTCTGCAGACCATTCTTTTGCTTATCAGTCACGACCCAAGATTGCCCCCAGTTGAAAAGGGTGTAGGCCTCTGGTCGTCAGAGTGGCCAGACCCTGCCTATCCCAGGGGTCACCTGGACTTGTTCCACTAAGCCCAAACTTGATGAGGCACAATGACTGTGCTGAGCCCAGTGCTGCCTAAGCAGCAGGGGGCAGGAAGGGCTCTTACTGCAACCATGTCAAACAACAGCAACAATTAGCTGAGCAAAGGCTACCATCACGCTGATTTGTCAAGCTATGGACTGACCTGGACTATAACTGGTGTGGTTGGACCACCACAATTTGGCAGTTGGGACTGCGACCCCTGCCATCATCAACCATGGATCAACAGGATGCCGCTGAAATTCCAGAGGACCCCTGAGACATCGTCAGGCCTGTGGTGGTGACTATACTCTTGCTGTGCTCCGTAATACTGCTTCTCTTTTCTGCCTTTCCTCTAGTTCTGCCTTTATCGCTTGTGTCAGTGACTATTGCTGGGGAATAACAGTAAACCTGCAGTGAGTGGCTTCTGACCTCGTCTGTGTCTTAATCTCATGCTTGGAAATCATTGTGAACCTCTCCTAGTCCCAAAGTAGTTGGACCGGGATGTAACAGGCCACAGTTCCTGCCAGGAGCCTACTCCAGTATGGGCTGTCCACGGGCTGCAGCTCCCTACAAAGCACATCCAACTGCCCTGGCATGGGATTCTCCTTAGACTGCAGTGCAGATATCTGCTTCACCATGATCCTCCATGGGCTGCAGGCGTACAGCCTGCCTCACCATGGTCTTCACCACACGCTGCAGTTGAATCTCTGCTCTGACACCTGAAGTACATCCTCCCCGTCCTTCTTCACTGATCTTGGTGTATGCAGGGTTGTTTCTCTCTCATATTCTCACTCATCTCTCCCAGTTGCTGCTATGCAACATTTTTTACCCTTTTTGTTTGTTATGTTTGTTGTTAACACAACAAATTTGTTGTGTTATCAACATTGCTGATGGGCTCACGTTTGGCCAGCAGCAGGTCCATCTTGGAGCCAGCTGGAACTGGAAAGAATAATTCATTTTTTTTAAATTCCAAAACCTCTGTCTAAGCTCATAAAAAAAGAATGAAGCCAAATAAGTCTTTCATTTTATATTTTTGTATTCTGTTTCTCCACTACATCTGTTAGCCTGTAGTTTTCACTTTCCTCTTCTCATTTGTAAGATACCTTTATTTTTTTTAGCACAGGCACAACTTTTCTTCCCTATTTTGGAGGTGAATTTATTTGTTTTTTGACTGAATATAACCAAATTTCATATGTAATATTCTATCATACTGTAATATGAGACAGACGTGGCCATTTTCCCAGTTTTCTTCACTGACATGTATTGATCATGTCAATGTACATGTCATGTATTAGTACATTTCAGCTCAGGCAAATGATTACGTATTTACTAAATCAGTAAGTGTGCATGCTTATTTACTTCAGTTCCTTCAGTTAATGAAATACCACTGTAGGCAGAAAACAGGTACACAATTTAAACACTACTGTAGCAAAAATTTAGATGCCTGCAAGAAGAGGAGTAATCAAATTGCTTACAGAGGCAGTGAAGATTCATATTCTAATTTCTACATAAAAACTGGTAAGACGTGCTAGGCATGCACACCATGTTCACCTACCTGAATCAGTTTTTCTCATCGCCTTCAGAGGATAAGACTTAATCAAGTAGGGATTTTTCTTTCTAATAGGAAAAACAAAACAAAACCGGAGTTGAAAATAGCATCTGAGCCTGCCATGTTTTTTGTAATCTCTCTGCAGATAGTCCCATCCCTACATGTGAGCCCTAACTGTCGTATAAGATTACTTTGCATTCCTCCTAACTCCATTACACTCTCATCCATGACTGCACAGTGATCTAGCCTTAAAAAATGTAAGATCTCCTACTGAGGATTCTCCACAGATTGGTTGTCACAGCAATGTCCTAGGAGATGCAAGTTCAAAGCCTTTCCATCTGACAGGGTCAAAAAAACAAGCTTACAAATTCCTACTTCATGCTTAAGATACATCACAGCTATCAAATGAGACATGACATTTATACACAAACTTGACAGTGGCAAATCACATTTATGTTTTGGGGTTTCTCAGTGGACTCAGATCATGCATATAAGTCGCATCTGAGTTCCAACCTGAAGAGAAGTACCTGTTCCCTCAAAATAGGCACTTCTGAGCAGGCATGACAAATTAACTGTCATTGGCAAATGAGCATTCAGGCTAAGAAGAAGAGTAAGTAATGAATTTCAGGATAAAGCAGTCCTAGAAAGTAGGCAGCTGAGAAGTGGAGTGGCACTGAAGAGAGTTATAGGTGACTAAATTCCAATTAATGGTGATTTTTGTCAATTTAACTCCATGATATGAACAATCTTGTCCCCTTATTTGCAATTGCAAGATAATCTAAGCACCCTTTATTTCTTACTTGATTCATCCTTAACATATACTTGTTTTGGCTTCATTCTTCCTCCATGTCTAGTATCTGTGTCATAAAATCAAGAGATTAGAAGTACTTTCTTTTCAAATAGTCATTTTTTCCTGCCTTTCTTGTCTGCATAGAGCTATCCCATGTATTTATGCTTTGTCCAGTTTTACTTAAATATTCCTGCTGATATAGCTTTTCACACCACAATTCTAGTCTAATACATCTGACATCAGGCTTGGAAATTTCTTATCTTCACACCAATTTTGACTGCTTTAGTTTCATTGTATTGTTTTCCTGCTACATATACATTTTTCTGTGATCTTTTCCATTTCTGTCTTTGCTATGTACATCTTTGAGTGATAGTCAGGGGATTACCATGAAGCTTTTTTGCCAACTCTTAACAAATCTGTGAATACTTACGTTCTTTTAATCTCTGTTTATCTTAAGTCAAGGCAGCTTAATTCCCTCACCACGTTAGTTGCTTCATTCTTTTCAATTCATCAATCAACGTATTTCTGGTAAAGAGGTGGCCAGATGTGTATGCAGACTTGAATCTTATCATTATATATTTAAAGTAGTTGTGTGAAATAGGTTTTGAAACAATGAACAAAGACTTCACAGTGAGACATCAGTCAAGCTGACATATTAAGAAGGTTATGTTAGGTCCTGAAAATTTTATATTTGCCTACAAAATAAGAGGGATACATCTTAGAGTTAAGAACAGCAACTTCTGAACAGAAGTAGATAAATTAGACTTGATGTCTTCTACTGCCTGTAACATACATAAGTTGAGGGAAGACTTCAGCTGTTGCAAAAAAATGAAGCCATGGATTTTAAAAGTTAGTAATCAAAAAATATAGGAAAGGGAGAAAATCACTAGAATGGCATGAGTACTGCTATGGTATCATTTCAACTTCTAAGCTGCTTGGGGACCTCATCTCTCATTGAAAATAAAGGTGACTCATCAGTTTATGAAAAGGACCTTATTAGATGGCTCTCTTTCTTTTGTCACCCCCTCATATAATTCAAAAGATATTAATAACTTAGCTACTGTCCCAGCTTTTAATTCCATAAGAGGGCATCTCACACTTCCAGAAGTTCAATTCCCTTTCAGAAAAGAAAAATAAGGTGTTACATTTGTTTGATTCCTAAAAGAAAATATTTATATTTATATGTATATACATATTCTTCCAGACAAGAAGTGGAGCTTATCTGTACCTACTGGGATCTGTTTTCTACTCATCTATCAATAATTTACATATTTCAGAAGTTCTCAAAACTGGGGATTTTTCTTACACGTCTCCCTCATACCTACACACAAAGAAACCTATTTACAAACTAATAAACTATTTTTTTTAAGTATCAGGCTAAAACCAAAAACCTAGTAACTGCTTTTACTATTGGAATCACACACACAGGTGTACATGCAAATATATATAAATATGTAAGCATATATGACATATATAAATGTATATAAACCACATATGTAATATGTATATATTTCAATATATAATTTATAAATTATATACATATAATTTATAAATTCTATGTATATTTAAATCGAGCATGAAAAATAAGTCTTCGTTCCCTTTTAACAGTGTTTTGGTGCAGGGACAGATCTGCGATGAGTCTTTTACTCCATTTAATCCCATAAACCTAAGCATTATTCATTATAACATAATAAATTCCTTTTCTATAATGGGTATGTGATTGGCACTAAACTATGCTTGTGGCTGTACTTTGGTTATATATTTTTCAAAGGTGTGGAGAATAAAATCCACTCTTTATGACCTTTTTTTTCTCTATTTAAGCCTACCAATCAGTAATTCCAACTAGTGACAATTAGTATGTTTTTTCTGGTTTATTGTGAGGATTTTATTTTTGTTTTGGCTGAGACCACAGATTATTTCCATATCTACCACAGAATAATCCTTACACAATAAGAATTTTGACTTAACACAGTTCTAGGCCAGACTGAGTTCTATAATATGGAAAAGGGAAGATTTGTAGACCGCTGCCAGTCCCAAATTATCAGAGTTCCACTCTTTCAATTACTGTTTATGAAACTAGACTGTTTGACTGACATTTCTATAGAGAAGTAGAAGTGTTTTCAGGCATTCAGTAAAGATGTTCACATTTGTGAAATGTTAGTGATGTTTTTAATTGAAGCAATTGCTTTTTTCAACCAGTTCTAGTGTTCAAATAAAGATAGAGTTCATGGAATACAACTGAAGCCCAAAACAAGCAAAAAGAACAGACACGTAAAACAGAAAAAATTAAACAAAAATGAACATGTTACATCGTGCTAACAGTTAACATAATACCTAAAGCATTTGCTAAGAATTTGGAAAATGTATCCTCTTCTACTTGACAGGGATTTGAATGCAGATCTCATTCTTGTGGTAAAAGGTGTAAGATCCTTACTAAACACCTTTTTGAAACTGTAAGTGGGATCTAAATAATGCATAGACTTGTGCTGACTGTATGGACATCAGTGAATGTACCCATCCGGAAGAAAGTTTGTAAAACTGATACAATAATTTCTTTGTTAATAATACACAATTAAAGTGTGTTGTTTCCACAACTGAAAAAAAAATAATCAAAATATAAGTTGCTTCACAAAGAATGAAATAAATTATTAATAAGAATTACATTAATATTTAAGGAGCAAAAGCAGTGGATTGGACAGTAATGTGAAATAACACACGAAAAGATCCAGAAACAGAATGGCAATGTACAAGAGTGACACCAAAGGCAAAGATGACAGATTGTTAAAGACAGTTCTGGAATGCTTGCCAAAGCCTGGGAATCCCAGCAGAAGAGACTAAACAGAATTGCAGAGAGACAGAACCTAGTAGATAATCAGGAACAGCAGGGGTACAGACTAACCAGATACTGCAGAAGATGTAAGACATGGGGAGTCCTGTGTCCAGCAGTGGATTGATAATGGCAAATAAGCTAAAAATATGTTGCATTTGTATTACTAATGCAGTGGTATGATGCTGCCATATTTGATTAAGTTGTTTCATACTGAGTCTATCTCACATATTCCAACTTCGTGTGGTTGTACACAACACCATGAAGAAACATAATGGAACAGAATCGTTTTTTTCAAATGGATTTGCTATCAGTTTGGATAAAAGACATTTATGTGTAATCTCACCTTGTGAAATACTGTATGTTAATGTAACAAATAGATTCAATTACTCTAATAAGTCTGTTGCCCAAGTCGCTTTCTTTCTATCTAGATCTTGGCCGTGTACAACTCACACTGAGTCCCCTGGGAGCATTGCCTGAGTGAAAGCTGTAAAAGCAGACTCCTATGGCGACTGAAGTCAGTGGGAAGTTTTCCAATGATTTTAATGGAATTTAGATCAGGCCTTCAAGAGAGAAGACCATTAGGTATTTCATCATTTAGCCTTTATGTATGCAGATGCTAGCAGAAACTTCAGCCCAAATGCGGCACTCAGATTCACTGTGTGATTCATGCAGGTATCTCTTGTCATATTATCACAAAAACCCTAACAATTCTCAAAACTTAACTGAGCAATTAAATCTCTGTTTTCTTGTGGTTATCCATGACTAGAAACAAAAGCTTGATCATTAGTATCCTACAACCTAGTTAAGTGTCCTTAATATGCTATTGTGGCTGTGTTGCCAGGAGTTCAGTGACTCCCAACTGGACAGAGTCCTGCAGCATCGTCAGATGAGAAAATTAATGTTGTGTTCCTCTAAATATGTATTTGTAGACATTGTTTCAAGGCATATTAATACTTGTTTAACTTTAAGGAGGTGCTTACCTCCCACTGACTTTAATGGGACTCAAATTAAGTAATCAGTTTGAAGCAGGTACTTATATGCCTCCCTGAATAAAGTCATTAATTAAGTGCCATTTTTAGATTTTCGATTATTTTTTATTTAAGATTACATTACCTTTAAATTCCATTTTCAAATAAAGAAGTAAATAGTCAATACTTAATTTGGAAAAGGAATTTGGGCAATGATCATTGTAAATTAACCCCACAAAAATAACAAATCCTAGCGAAACATAATTTTTTTGCAAAATTGGATTTCAGATTGATCTTCTAATTCTAAAATGAAAGCTTAAAAACTCACGAAAGGAGGCTATATAAGGCATTTTTTTAGTTTTGTTGTTGATGCAGGTACTTAAAATTATTCCAAGTCAGGACTCCTAGAAAAAACAAAATATCTCACAGAACTGTAAAAACAAATGATAGCAAATAACATTTTAGAGCTTATCATGAACAGTTTTAATGGGTCTCTTTAGCTTTAGAAAGTAAAGGATAAAAATGACAATGAAGCACAAGGCACCTAACACATTTCTCAACCCATCTCCTTGCCTCTATAAAAGATAAGAGGAAAACACCCTGCTGATCCAGAGATTTAATTTGAAGTAAGATGCATAAACTTTGATACCTCCTCATGGGTTTCTTAACTCTGCCACAGATCTGCTATATTCTGCATACTGTACAAACACAGTTCTGAGGGTAATTCTCATACTAAAATTAGAAAAAAGAATAGCATGCATATTTAATACATCCCTGAAGTGTTTTACTTCTGTAATAAAGCATAGCAGTGGAGTAAAAAAAAGCTTGCAGTTGCTTTCTCGAGCTGATTGCCTGAACAGGATCACATTGCAGCATTTGTTTTATTATGTAGAAGTGGATTCATTTGAATAGAAATGTATTTTTCCACACCCTTTTCTATTTACAAATGAGGAAAAAAAAATGCAGACAACTCAAAGAGGCTCATAGACACAGCTGATCTTTGGCAATTTGGATTCAGAAACAGTAATGCTGTGGAAAAAGCAATTCTACAATTTAAAGTATAGCATATATTTTAAACAAGCCTTCATTTTTCAAAGCACAAGTGAAAATAAGTAGGTGGTTACCTTAGTGGTTACTGTAATATTTCAGTCAATGTAATTTGATGTAAAGTTGAAAGCATATAGACTCATACATCATTTATTAATCATTTTTTTTCTGGACTCATTAGCAAACTTTCGATGAAGAAAGTGCTCATCATATCATGAGATGCAACAAAAGGAAACTGAAAGACAATTGTGAATACTGTGCTCTGAATGACAGTTCAGAATCTAGGTGCAACTGTTTAATTTGTTTGTACTTTTTAAAAATTACATTCTGAAACACGATAGACAAGTAAAAATGTACTACTTTGTCCTTTTCTGTGCATTTTGTGTTTTAGCAGACTGCAAAGGATAGAACTACACCAAAGTAACAAAAAGAAACGTTGTAAATATTTTAAGGGTCAAATTTTGTTTTGACTTACACCACTTTAAGAATCTAGAATCGCTGTAGACAATAGATTTATACCAAAATTAGTGTGAATCAGAACAAGACTGAGACAATAATTTAAATGCAGTTCTTCAAGCATCACATGCAGTAAAATCTGCTGATTTACCGTGCCATGTTTGTCTTCAATTGCAGTGGTAGAATTTTTTCCTGTGCCATTTATGCTTTGTTCAGGTTATGTGATACTGAAATAGGAACACACCAAAAATAAGCATGGGAGAGGCTTTGATGTAGATCATAGTTCCTAAGTTAGACATGAAAGTTCACAGGTATCTTGAGCTTTCTCAGTTTATTAATAGCCTAAATTCAACTACAGGCAACACTAAGTGTAGATTAAGTCAAGGATTGTGTTCATGAAAGAGGGCAATTTTGCGTCTGCATTAATCTGAAATAAAAGTAAGCTCCAATTAAGTCAACTACATGAGTTCAGCAAAAGGCTGAATCTTTGTTGGCTATCAAGTCAGTATGTTTTTTTTTCTGCTGTGGATTTAAACTCTGATAACATATAATACTTGAGGGTGTTTTGGTTTTGGTTTTGGGGTTTTTTTTGCTGGTTTTTTCCTCTGGAGAATTCTGGCAGCTATTTGCCCACTTGAAGTGCAAACTCCTCTGATCAAACCTAAAATTATAACCAGACCCAGAGAAAGGAATAGTAGCTTCATGAACTATGAGACCTGTTTTCAGCTCCATGTAAAAAGTGTTTTGAGGCTGTTAACTGTCAATATTCTCTCTGGGCATTCTCCAGACTTAGCTAATGGAAGGTTTTAATTTTTCTGTAGTGGCAATAAAAAAAAAATCATTCAATTAATACTGTTTCAAAATCCTAGGATATCAAATTAATAACTTTGGGTTTGGTGGACTCAAATCAGGCTTTCCTTTCTGTTGTGTTTTCTTATGTCCACCATGCCTACCTTTTACCCTCTGATAACCTCAATATGGTTGTTTCATGCACTCTGAAGACCCCACCTATGAAGCACAACTGTATTTCTTTACATAGGAATCTATTTGGTTGACAATAATTTAAGTTTTAAATGATACTCTTACTTACTGAGAAGTATTCATAGCACTGAGAACAGATAAAATGCTTGCAAAATTATGCAAACATTTCGCAGTGTAAACACCTCAAGTCTTGTTTTGAATTGTGCTTTCAGATTGCTACTAAATAAAAAAAAAAATAGATCAGTGATAAATATTTGTAAAAAGACTAAAAGCAAATAAAGTTTTTATCTTAATAATCACTAGATGCAAACAGATACCTGTAAATAGAATGCAGATACCTTTCAAGGAACCTGACGAACACCAGAATTCTACTTAGACCCTTAACATTAGTTTATCTTGCAACAAAAACAAAATGCTGTTTGACAGTAAAGTAAGCAAATTGCAATGAACCAAAACCATCACTTGTATATAGGAATTGTCAGTTTTATTGAGTATGAAGTGGTTAGGATTGGCAAAAATACTTACTCAATTCCATGTGCTACATTATTTAAACTCAATATTTAATTCCAATATAAACAAGATTTTGAACAAAGGACAGACTTAAAACAGCGAGCTGTTTTAAAAAAAGAAAAAAAAAAAAAGTATGTGTGTAGTCATGTATAAGCCCTGCTATTTTTCATTCTATTGCCCTGGTCAGTCAAGATTCTGAATCACAGTAACATATGTTAGTTTATAAATATGCTAGACGCAGGCAATGCCTTCTGATCTTCCACCAAATCAAGGGTTCCCTACTGAAGGGACAATAGCCACGGTGCCAAGTTACAACTGTGAAGGAAGTGACAGCATCACACAGCAGTACTTCTGGCCCTAGCAGAGGTCAGCAAGCACGATCAACATTGGGGAAGGAAGTTCAGCTTCATTTGCTTCTTGCAGTTAAAGCAAATGAATGCTCAAGAGGCATGCCACAGTAAGTTCTGTAACCAGTTCACCCTTTACCATATGGATTATAAGCTTTTCTCTTCTCTTTACAGGAAAAATATATAATAATATTTGGACACTTTTTGACATTGAACATGTGCTAACATTTATTCAAAGTAATTTGTCTTAAAGAATAATGCTGAAGGAAAAAAGTAATTTTGAAATGGCAATTGTACTTTGTGTATCCAGCACTACAACAAAATAGGCCATGACTATGTATTTTTATTAGGTGAATTTAGTTTTCTGGCTTTTTTTTTTTGTAACTAAGTTCATACTTTGCCTTTTATAACCAAATAAATTCTTCCTCCAGCAGAACAAGACAGCTACATTTGCAAAATAATTAAATAACATCACTAAATGGTGATTTTTTAAAAAGTGATCAGGAGAAAGCAGAGACAGACTAAGCATTTTTGCATTCTTTTTCTTTACCTTTTTTTTTTTTTTTCTATTATAGGTTTTTAAGCTACATACATGATTTCTCTGGCTTCAGTTCAAATTAATTTTCTTTTCCAGAAATCTTGCCCAACTACACAAGCCAATGTGAAGACAGCTAGTATCCTCTTATTGATTTTGTTTCTATCACTGGAAGCTGCTATGTCTTTTCATTTAGCTTTCAGACCATGTAGCCTCTTCTTCTCTATACCTTCTTCTTTTGAACATCAGCTCTCTAGTAAAAATAAAAACAAAACACCCCCCTCATCCCCCCCATGTTTATCATTTTTACAATACTCTTCTTGTACATTTCTTTTTACAATACTTTTCCTGAGTGTTTAAATATTAGGTCAGTCTCTTGTTTTTAGGGATAATGAGTCTAAGGGTCAAATTCTCAAAATCCTATTTATGTTAATCAAACCACAGTCTGCGAATAACATACCTAGGCAGTGAGGAAGTTGGAAACAGAATCTGGTTCCTCCCCTTTTTTACCCCTGTGAGCTAACACTAAAGCTCAATTTTCCTTCCTCTCTACCATCTATCAGCTAAATAGTCTTTACTATTTTATTCTTGTAGTATCCAGGGGCGCTAATGAAGATACAAGTAATACTTTTCCTGGTCCCTGTCTTTCTGAACAGTGGCAACTGAATGTTTTGTTTGAGAGACATGTTGACTCTCTTTTTATTAAGTAATGACAATTATTATTTTAACTCTGGTTTTTATGCTAGTCCAAGATGAAAACAAAGAAAAGTAGGCCCCCACCTCTCCCTTCCTTGCCTTCACCAGTCAGCCAAAATGAAGATCCTATTCTTCCTACTGTTATTATTTATGTTTTGTTCAGTTTGATGTTCATTCAGCTGACACTAGTTCAGATTCTTACGTACATTGTCATTGATGAAGTCACATTTAAGAGGATAAAGATATGTGTCTGTGAATGCTTGTGAATGCTCAGGAATACTCATGTCAATTAAAATTACAGTACGATGAGTTTTTCAGTGACCCTGACCTACATGTAAAAAAGACAAAATAGAAAGTATTCTTATAGGACCATACAAATGAAAGCTCTACAGGATGAAGGGTATAAAATGACAGCATCGTCTGAGACCTGCTTTTCCTCATGAAGGTAAGAAGAGGAAAGTTGTCAGTTTACTGGTGAGAAACAGTTCTAAAGATTAATCTCATCTTAATACAGATGTGTAAACAAAGCTGGCTTACTAGCTCTATGAAAGTATTTATTTCTCTTCATTGACAACAAAGTATGGTTGAGTTGTTAGTTCAGATCATAGAATCGTTTAGGTTGGAAAAGACCTTTAAGATCGTCAAGTCCAACCATTAACCTAGCACTACCAAGTCCACCACTAATTCATGTCCCTAAGTACCACATCTACACATCTTTTAAATACCTCCAGGGATGGTGACTCAACCGCTTCCCTGGACAGTCTGTTCCAATGCTTGATAACTCTTTCTGTGAGGAAATTTTTCATAATATCCTTCCTAAACCTCCCCTGGCACAATTTTAAGCCATTTGGTCTTGTCTTATTGCTTGTTACTTGGGAGAAGAGACTGACCCCCACCTCTCTACAACCTCCTTTCAGGTAGTTGTAGAAAGCAATAAGGTCTCCTCTCAGCCTCCTTTTCTCCAGGCTAAACAATCCCAGCTCCCTCAGCCGTTCCTTGTAAGACTTATCCTCCAGACCCCTCACCAGCCTCATCGCCCTTCTTTGGACACACTCTAGCACCTCAATTTCTGTCTTGTAATGCAGGGCCCAAAACTGAACATAGTACTCAAGGTGCAGCCTCACCAATGCCGAGTACAGAAGGACAATCACTTCCCTAGTTCTATTTCTGATACAAGCCAGGATGCTATTGACCTTGGCCACCTGGCACACTGCCAGCTCATATTCAGCCAGCTTTCTACCAACACCCTCAGGTCCAATTTCCACTAGGCAGCTTTCCAGACACTCTTCCCCAAGCCTGAAGTGTTGCACGGTGTTGTTGCAATCCAAGTGCAAGACCCGGCATTTGGCCTTGTTGAACCTCATACAGTTGGCTATGGCCCATCAGTCCAGCCTGTACAGATCCCTCTGTAGAGCCATCCTACCCACAAGTAGATCAACACTCCTGCCCAACTCAGTGTCGTCTGCAAACTTACTGAGGGTGCACTCAATCCCCTTGTCCAGACCATTGATAAAGATATTAAACAGAACAAGCCCCAGTACTGAGCCCTGGGGGACACCACTTGTGACCAGCCTCCAACCGGATTTATCTCCATTCGCCACAACTCTTTAGGTCCAGCCATCCAGAAAGTTTTTTACGCATCAAAGAGTATGCCTGTCCAAGCCATGTGTAGCCAATTTCTCCAGGAGGATGCTGGAGGAAACAGTGTCAAAGGCTTTAGTAAAGCCTAGGTAGACAATATCCACAGCCTTTCCCTCATCCACCAAGCAGAATAGCAGATCAGGTTTGTCAAGCAGGACCTGCCTTTCATAAACACATGCTGACTGTGCCTGATCACCTGGTTGTCCTGCACATGCTATGTGATGGCTCCATAGCCTTCCCTAGCACCAAGGTCAGACTGGCAGGCCTGCAGTTCCCCAGATAATCCTTTTGGCCCTTCTTGTAGATGGGTTTCTCATTTGCTAACTTCTAGTCAACTGGGACCTCCCTGATTAGCCAGGACTGCTGACAAATGATGGAAAGTAGCTTGGTGAGCACTTCCACCAGCTCCCTCAGTACCCTTGGGTGGATCTCATCCAGCCCCATAGACTTCTGTGTGCCTAAGTGGTGTAGCAGGTTACTGTTTCCCCTTGGATTATGGGAGCTTCATTCTGCTCTCTGTCCCTGTCTTCCAGCTCAGGCGACTAGGTACCTTGAGAACAACTAGTCTTACTGAGGCAAAGACTGCAGCAAAGAATGTGTTAAGTACCTCAGACTTTTCCTCATGTTTTGTCACTATATTTCGCCCCGCTGCTTATAGAGTATTTTGTCTGCCTCTTCATCCTGGTCGGGTGGTCTATAACAGATTCCTACCATGATATCAGCCTTGTTGGCTTTCCCCTTATTCTTACCCATAAACACTCGACCCTATCATCACCATCATTAAGCTCTAGACAACCAAAACACTCCCTAATATACAGGACTATGCCACCACCTCTCCTTCCTTGTCTAGCCCTTCTGAAGAGTTTATAGCCATATATTTCAGCATTCCAGTTATGCAAGCCATTCCACTGCATTTCTGTGATAACAACTATATCATAGTTTTTCTGCTGCAGAATGGCTTCCAGCTCCTCCTGTTTGTTGCCCATGATGCATGCATTGGTGTAGATGCACTTCACTTGGGCTATTGACCTCGCCACCTTTTTTGAAGGAGAAGCCCTAATTCCTACGTAACCATTCTGAGGTGCTTCCATGTTTTCTAACAAATCAATAACCCTTGCATCTTTGCTGCTGCATGGATCTGCTTCCCCTACCTCCACTGAGATGTCAGACTGAAGGACCTCGCTAACACACTGTTCCTTAAACATTGGCGTGCCGCCCCCAGGCTTATCTGTAGTGACCCTTGTTTTATTCCTTTCTCCCTTCAAATCAAGTTTAATGGTCTTTCAATGAGCCCTGCTAACTCCTGTGCAAAGATCTATTTCCTCCTTTGACACAGGTGTACTCTGTCTGTTGCCAGCAGGCCTGGTGATGTGTAAACCTACCCATGATCAAAAAACTGAAAATTCTGACGGTGACACCAGGCTTGGAGCCAGGCATCGATCTGCTGGCTCTTCCTGTTTCTTCCCTCATCATTCCCTGCAATGGGAAAGAAAGATAACACTATTTGTGCTCCTGATCCTTTAACTAGTTGTCCCAAGGCCCTGAAGTCTCTCTTGATTGCCCTTGGACTTGTTGCAGCTTCATTGCTGCCTACGTGAAAAATCAATAATGGATAATAATCTGAGGGCCGTACTGGGGTAGGAAGCTTTCTCTTCACATCTTTAACCTGGGCCCCGGGGAGGCAGCAGGCTTCCCTAAGAAGTGGGTCCAGTCTGCATATCGGGCCTTCTGTTCCCTTCAGAAGGGAATCTCCTATGGCAACAACCCGTCTTTTTTTCTTTTTGGGAGCAGTTTTGACGCAGGGCGTAGGCTGACTTAACCTTGGCGACACCTCCAAGCCAGATGAACCATCGTCCTTGTTATTGTTCCGTTCCACTTGCAGAGCCTTGTACTTATTGTGCAAAAGCACCTGGGAAGGTGGGGTAGTCACAGAGGAGACTTGCCTGCTGCGCCAGGCAGGAACTTATCGCCATTGCCCTCTATCCCTTAAGTCACTGCGTTCAGCCAGACAGAGAGGATAAGGAATCCTCCATAACATGTGTCTTGTCTGCCTCTTGGGCCTATCCCAGGGAAGGTAGGGGGGAATTCCAATAGTCTCTCTTGCACTCCCTGATACTCCTAAAACTATTCACCTCCTCCCATAGCTCTGTCACTAGGCAGAGGAGTTCCTCTACCTGGGTGAGATTTGGGTGTTTATGCTATAGAAATACAAAGAGATTAAATTAATTCTACATCAAAGTATTCTCCTCATTCCAAGTGTTCATTTATGGATGATTTTTGACTCTATTTCCTTAAAAATGTTCCGGCATATATGTTATAAGGCATAAATGGGATTGGACTTACTAATTATTAACTAGTCAACTTGTTGAATTTTGCACTTTATCCTTTGGTCAGCCACATTTCTTCTGGTTAATACCTTCATCCTCTGTGCACTATTTGTCTTTAATTGTTTTTCTAAAACTTGCTAGTAAGAGTCTAGATAAACGTATGCTTATTGTTACATGCTACCTTTTATTTTCTGCTACTTTTAGCATCATCTCTCAAGGACTTTGTGAGGAGATGCAAGGCCCCACAGGAGCTAGGGCAGGGTGGAGGAGCTCGTCATTACTGGGGGTCCAGTCTGAACTCAGGGGCGTGGCACCGTAAGTAGTTTTACTATAATTAAAGTACCTGCTTAACTTACACCAAACCAAGATATCATTTTACCTCATTTCAAGTATGTTTCATGATTCATATGGTTATTTCCCCAAACAGTAATTATTTCTTTTTGTTTAAGCACCACTCTTCTGCTAAATCACCTTGGGCCTTACTTCAGTATTGAAAACCTGCACAAATATTGAGGTGAGCCAGTCACTTCCCTCACTGTACCTCCATCTCTCTATCCAAAAATTGGGAAGTATGAAATCAACCTCCTCTGCACAGAGATCCAGCACTGATTGATAAATCACTATGAAAGAAGTGGCTATTATTACCATTATTAGAAAAGGGTGAGAAGAGTTTTCTTCTTTTTGGATAGCAAACGATGATTTGTAGGTACCCCTGTGGTGTTTTTCCGAATTGCTTAATAGTGGGTAAGGTTTTCAAATATACTCAGCTCATATCTAAGTACGATTTCATCGAAGTCAATGGGAAAACTCCCACTGACTGCTATTGTTATTCTTTAATACTTACTGCTGAAGTTGAAGGAATAAAAATTAAATCGTAAAGGACCGGAAAAAGATCTCTGGCCTTTATATGCAATTAGTATACAAAATTACACTTTTTTTTTTTTTTAATAAAAGTTAAATGAATAAATTTAGCACTTAAAAACAAAGAAAAAATATTTTTTTAGCTTTTTAAATAATCAGAACAATAAATATAGACAAATATGTAAAAATATAATACATCTGGAAATAAGGATGTAAAACTAAAGCTTAATGATTCCGTTATGGACCACATTGAAGCAGATACAGTGACCTACAGAGCTATTTCAGTGAACCCTAAATTTTCAGACTCAACATATATCATTGCACTGTTTCTGGACACTGGATCTACTTTATGAGCTTCCTGGAGAGAAGTATGTGTTCAAATTCATAGGAAAAAAAGCATATTTGGTGCTTTGGGGTTTTTATTGCCTTTTTATCTAATTAGCTTAAATAGCTTGTGATTGTACCACCATACATACACATGTACTTGTTATACACAACTAGATGAGCCCAGATGTTTTGGAACTTGCAGAAAAATAAAAAAAAAAAAAAAAAAACAACAGAAATACAAGATAGATAAGAGAATGGATAGTAATGAGAATTAAATGCTCCAAGTTCCAGCAGAGGCAAAACTGTGCTTTACTTATACATAGGCATTTCTAAAAAGGACAAAATAACATGATAATAAGCAAATAACCCAACAAAATAATTTGGATGACAATGCAGAGGTCTCTGAGTACAAAAAAGCCTGCTATGTAGTATCCTAGACAAAAAAAAAGTAGAAATAACATCAGAAATTGTGCCTGAGAATATGACACTTTTCTATTTTTACCATATTTACCACCTTCCCCCACAAAGATGAGCAGTGTCCTCATTATCATTTGTGATGTTCCTGTTAAGAAGAAGCAGTATTAGACATATTAATGTATTTGATTCTCCTTTAATTTATGGTTCTCTCCCCACTTTAATGAGATCTGCTCTACAGCCCATAAAATAATTGTTATGGTAAACTGACTTTTTAAAATTAGCTACACACCAGTTGGTCCAAAAACCTATTCCTCTGGACTATTCATGCACAAAATACCTTTGTGTGAAGCTCTTTCCAAATGTGTAATGACTGGAGTAAGTCCAGAAGTTTGCCTGCAGAGTCTCTCTGCATGATTGCCATTGCAAACAGTCTTACAGTTTCTTTTCCCAGCAAAGTTATGGTCAGGGTTACTGCAATGTAGAAATGCTGACGCTGCTTTTGGCCTAACAATGAAAACCATAGTCCTTCATATGAAATTAAATCAGTTTCCTATTAAAAAAAAAAAAAAAAAGAGCTGTTCTAAACTACCAGTTACACTGCTAGGTCACAACTTTCTGTTACAGAATTTTTTCAAGAAATCTCAGAAGGGGGGAAAATTATCAGATTTCCTGATTCACTCTACAGTCTCATTAAGTTACTCCAGTGTGATACAGCACTGCTGTTTGCCCCCCAGACCACGTGTCCCACTGAGACAGCTATTCTATCCCAATGATTTCCTGCTGTGAGTGTCAGTTTAGGTCACAAACACTGTTTACCAACAACATTTTCTAATCAGGCCTGGGAAAAGATATTTTCCATTCCCAGAAAACAGCACATAGGTAAAAAAATCCCCCAAACCCGAGGCAACTGATCTATGTTATACTTTAGGGGATATATACAATAGAGATAATGAAGTTTAATGATCAAGGCATGTTGATAGGCAAACTTCATCAGATATAGATACCGTATAAAACCATGTGTATGCAGTTATGTTGCACTCGTTGAAATATGAATGTTTCTCAGAAGTGGAGTGAAAGTGGAATGAAGTGGAACAAAAGCATAATGGAGAGCTGGTTTTATATCTCAGTGAAAGAGACAAAAATCTCTTTCCACTGCAGCTAACACTTCTCTTGCTCTTCATCTCTTACAATAACTTCTGTAGAAGATGGTGGCTGCAGACAGATAGGGAGCTGATCTGGTTGAGGCATCAGTAGTCCTCCTAAATGACTGAGCATTTTGACTTTACTGCCTGACAGCTCTACTATCCTTTCCTTTCCTTTCTCAGCAGAGGAATTTTTAGATATGAGTTGTGTTTGAAGATGGCGCAGGGAGTTGGATTAGGCTGCTAATGCTTCCTGAGCTTCGGCTTCCGTAGGGTTCTTGGGTTCTTAGCAGAACAGAAATTAGTATGCTTAGCATTTTTTCCCTTGTTCCTTTTTTTTTTTTTTTTTTGTAATAAAGATCAAACTATACGTTTGAATTGAACAAGTCTTAATCCTTGTTACAACCTACTCAGTAAAGAATCAAACCTAATACCTATATACTACACGTGTACACTGACTTGTACAGATCAGAGCCTGGCTCATAGGTCTGTTGCAACATTTTCTGACATAACTGTAGGATGTAAAATGGATACAGTGTTTCTGTATCTGGAAGTAAGGTCTGAGTCTCACCCAAGAAAGTGCATTAAATGTTAGAATATAGAGCTGTAGATCATTTCATGCCTGGGCGTCTCATGTTGGTCTGTATGTATATAGAAGATGAACAGGAAAAGAGAGAAAAGCATCCAATCTGTTAAACAAGGCACTCTCCTGGCCTCCATCTCTTCCAGCAATATAAGACTAAACACAGGCTTTAGTTTTAACTCAATTCCTGCTGAAGAGGAAAAGACAGAACAGAGGGTGAAATGTGTTCCTCAAAGAGAACCCTTAATTACTCACCTTCATAATTCAGGGGTGGTTGGATTATCTGGACTGCTTCAGGGGGCTGCGCTCCAGGGATGTACCAGCTGGAAAAACTGTCGCAGGAAAATCCTGTAAGTGCTTCTTGAAACAGTCAGTGGAGGTAAGGCTAAGGATCAAAATTTCCTCACCACTGTAGCAATATGACCTACAGGGAAGTCACCAACAAGACTGAAAAGGCAGAGTTTCTCAACACTTTCTTCACCTCTGTCTTTACTATCACTGTTGGGCCTCAGGCCTTGGGAATAACAATCCAAGTTGATGCATATACAGACCCACTGCCAGTGAAGAAAGAGTTGGTATGCGAACTATTACAGGAGCTTGCTCCCTACAAATCAATATCCACCTACAATATCCACCTGAGGGTGTTAAGAGAACTGGCTGACATCGTTGTGAGGCCTCTCCCCATAATCTTTGAGAAATCATGGAGGTTGGGGGTTGTCCCAGAAGACTAATGGAAGAAGGCTAATGTCACCCCAATCTACAAGATGGGCTTAAAGGAGGATCCAGGAAATTATGGGCCCATCAGTCTTACTTCAGTACCTGGGAAAGTTATGAAACGAATCATCCTGGGGGCTATCACAAGTCAAATGAAGCATGTGATTGGGAAAAGCCAGCATTGATTCAACAAGGTCAAATTGTTCTTGACAAACCTGATCACCTTCTACAACAAAGTAACCTGCTCAGTTGATGTGGTGCGAGCAGTGGACATTGTCTATCTGGATTTCTCCAAGGCTTTCAACATGGTTCCCCATAGCCTCCTCCTAGAGAAACTGAGATGTTATGGTGTAGACAAGTGGTCTGTGTGGTGGGTGGGGAACTGGCTGACAGGATGCACCCAGAGGGTGGCGGTAAATACCTCCTTTTCAAACTGGCAACCTGTCACAAGTGCAGTCCTCCAGGGATTGATACAGGGACGAATGCTATTTAGTATCTTTGTAAGTGATCTGGATGATGGGATCAAGCGTACCCTGATGAAGTTTGCTGATGATACCAAACTGAGTGGGGAAGTGGACACTTCAGAAGGGAGAGCCACCCTGCAGGAAGACCCAGATTAGTTGGAAGAGTGGACCAATAAGAACCTTATGAAATTTAACAAGGACAAGTGTAAGGTCTTGCACCTGGGAAAACATAATCTGGGAGTGCAGCGCAGGGTGGGATCTACCTGTCTGGGGAGCAGCTCTGCAGAAAGGGACATGGGGGTCCTGGCAAACAAAAAGCTCAGTAAGAGTGAACGGTGTGTTGCAGCAGCAAAGAAAGCCAATAGGATGCTGGCTTGCATCAGTTCTGGTTCTGGTTCATTTCTGGTCCCAGCTATACAAAACAGATGTGGGCAGACTGGAGAGGTTCCAGAGAAGGGCCACAAAGATGATCAAAGGACTGGGAAGCCTGCCCTATGAGAAAAGTCTGAGAAAACAGCACTTGTTCAGCCTTGAGGAAAGAAGGCTTAGGGGAGACCTTACCACCCTTATTTCAAGGGTACCTTCCAAGAACATGGAAACTCCCTTTTTACAAGGAGTCATGTGGAAAAGACAAGGGCTAGTAGGTACAAGTTGCTGCTGGGGACATTCCAATTGGACACAAGAGGAGCATTTTTCACAAAGAGAATAAGCAGTCATTGGAATAATCTCCCCAGGGAAGTGGTGGATTCCCCATCATTGGGCACTTTTAAGATTCATCTGGACAGGGTGCTGGACCGTCTTGTTTAGACTGTGCTTTTTCCAAGAAAGGTTGCACCAGATGATCCTTGAGGTCCCTTCTAACCTGGTATTCTACGATTCTATTTTTCTATGAAATAAAATGTTTCATGCCTTTCTTGAATCTGTGAACAGTTTATTTCAGCAACAGCATTTCCTAAATTGCACTCTTTTTACATTAAAATCTATAGGCATTATGCATTTCCTATCAGTCAGAGCAAGTAATAGTCACCCTAATAAACACTTGCCTCTTATTTGTAATGGATCTTCCCTGTGATTTTTCTCTCAAAAATTATAAAAAGTAATGGATTTACATCATAGTAAAAATAAACTGGTATTTGGCTTTTTAGCTATGCAATTTTTGTTTATGTGAATTGTCTTCTTTCCAAAAGAGCAGAAGGTTAAAACCAGAGCAACAGGCTTTTTAGAGGTGAAAGTGTTAAAAAATTTATCTGGTACTGAAAAAAAAAAAAGGCAAAAAAACAAACAAACAAAAAAAAAAAACCAACAAAAAAGACCCCAAGAAAATAACCCAACCACTTGTAAAAAACCTAACATGGCAAAAAAACCTCAAGTCATTTTGAAATTCTCTCCCAGTAGGATGAAGATTAACAAACTACCACAACAAAAGCCCCAGAGAAACCTTAAGTTACTGGTAAATATTCATCAAACAAGGAAAAAAAAACAAAAAACCCAAACATTAGAAGATTATCTGAATTGTCAATAAACATAAACATGCAGCACTCTTACCAAACAAGACACAAATCATATCAGTAAACCTCTACAAACACCAAGCAGTGAAAGTAATCTATCATCATACTTTTAAAAACTACCTTAGAAATGAAACTCAAATGAGTCAGGATTTTTATCATCTTCAGGCAATGAAAGAATTGGCAAAGTGACTGAATGAGACATATGAAATTTTTCTCATTTGAATTGTCTAAGCCTTGAAAGTTCTTTAAATGCATGGAGTATCTGCCTTCTCTGAAAATCTTAATGTTAAAATGTGATGATGGGGAGAAAAGCCCATCTTCACTCCACTCAAAAAGTCTGTTGAGATATGTAAAATACATTAAATATTCAAATGCAAGTAAACACAATTTCAGCTCATTTAAACTGTAGGTGTTCCTTCCCTCTCTGAGGCAAGGAACCTCTCATCACTTAGTGTGGCTGATCCATCAAGTCTATTGCCTAGTCAGTCAGCAAAAGTTTAGTTCCAGATGTGCTGTCTTTTTTCCATAGGTCTGTCATAGGGGATATAGGAAGAAGGCTTAGGGAAGAAGGATTAGGCTTCAGTGTTGTCCTTCCTCATGAAACCACTCTTTCATTTTCTAAGAGCGCAATTTTTCTTGGTTTCTGGATAAACTATTAGACTTGATATCTGAAGTTTATATAATTTGAAAAATATGCACAATCCATCTATATTTAGTTTATTGTAATATTAACAAGATAACTAGCAACAAATTAATAGGAATTTGTGACATAGCTGAGTTATAGTACTGCAGTGACTATGACTTTTGAATACCTATGCTGTATTTTAACTGTGAATACTTAATCCTTGCTCTAAAACAAAAGCTTAGAAAATAGCACTTAAAGAATTTTGGAGAGCAGAGGCAATCGTAATACCCTAAAGCAGTATCAGCTAGACTTTTTCTTATGTCTACACAGACATGCCATTAAGTGATTAAGCTCTGTCTTTTTCTTGGCACAGATCAAGCAAAAAAAGTGTATTTGTTAAACCAATGTAGATGACCTGTGATATTCTGCAGTTAACAGTGCAGTTCCCCTGCAGCACGTTCGATTTGTGCTGTAAATTTCTGGCACGTCCTCTGAGGATATTTTGAAAGCAGAAACAAACAAGTATATACAGAGAAATTTAAAATTAATAAATCCTTAGGGAGAAAAACAGACTTGTTGCATACTTAGAGGAAGGGTTTCAATTAGTTTCAAATATTTGTATTTGGAAGTCCTTTCACTCACTGCTGGTTTTGGTCCTAGGAGAACGGAGAGGAAAGGAAGGGAAATGTTATTTACAAACACTTTTATTCATTACTTATGAGAAACAGACTCACCACTGTATAATAGCAATATTTAATGGAGAGTAGGATAGAGAGAATAGAACTTAATTTTGTTTGTGTAGTCACAAAAGGAAAACAAGACTGAAAGTCAATGTGGTCTCTGCTGGAGTAAGCAGTTAATGATTTATTTTATTTTTTAGGAAGCACTTTGTTCTTTCTTTTCTTCTGTCAACTCACTTTAAATTTTGCAGAGAGTACAAAGTGAGTTAAATGTTTCTATCCATACCAACAAAATAATAAAGACAAACTAGTACATATACTTCCTTCAGAGTTTCAAGACACCATTTTGTGAACTTTCTATGAAGCCTTTAGGGAGACATGATTAGGGTGAGGATTAAAAGCTATTGTGGATAATATGCTGTTTATGAGATAAAACCTCTGAGAGGGAAGAATGATCCATTTTCAGGCTGGAAATAGGCTTACACTGGGCATTATTAGCACTAGCATTATTTACTAGTCCAGACAAGATGGTAAATAGTCTGATGCCCACATCTGAGGACGCATACATACTGTTAAGACTATGGTATAGTCATATTCAAGAGAAGAACTGGAAGCAATATATTACTGTTCAAAGGAACTAGCCAAGTATGAAAAACAATAGAAACCTAGTAAAATACATTGTGTTGTATGCTTACATCCTCAGAGAAGAATACAAAAGACAGGGACTTCAACGGGAGCTAATAAGTTTAGAGAAATGAGGAGGAGATTTAGTGAATAAAAGATAAGGTATGTTATAGGCAAAACACATCATAAGGAATAATTGGAGTTGAATTACTCTTATGTGTTTCTGGGTTCTAAATTAACTGTAGTCACAGAGGCTAAACACCTGGGAAGCTCACTGGAAACATATGTTCAGTTTGCAATTTAGAATTCTTTTTTAAAAGAAAGAAACCTTAAAAAGGAAGAAAAAATACTGCAAAACAATAAGTACTATGGAGGCAGTACGTGACTTAACAGTGCCATCACCTAAAACATCAGTAAACTCTCATCATCCACAGTCATATAGATTATAGCCATGAAAAAAAAAAGAAAAAAAAGTAGCCCAGAAAAAGACAACACAGCTACCCAGAAGAAATTTTCCGTATGAGAAATTTTAAGCCTAGCACTGTACAGTTTGTAACAGATCTGAAGGAAAAAGGTACCCTCTATATCAGTAATGAATTAATATACCGCAATTTGAAGTTAGGAGCTCTCTTTTACTCTCTCTCACAAGAAAAAAAATAAAAAAAGGAGAAATTCCATAATCCATAAATAATATTTAACCTTTCCTTCCAGCAGGTAATAGAAAGGCAGGGACAGAATTTCCAGCCTTTTTTTCTCCCTTTTTTTCAGGATGCTGGGTCCACAAAAAAAGCTCACTGCAGTACTGCGGTTCACTGCAGAAGTAGCTGCTCTTCATCCACCTGGCTAGCAGAGGACTAACCACATATGTGATCTTAAAGCCAGACAGTGAAAATGAAATAAAGGTTTTGAAGCTTAGTCCCATGCAATCTTGAGCTTTTACTGGTTGCCCTTTCCTTGAAGGTAAGGAAATGTAAGGCAGGCAGCTGTTGAGAGGGAACATTCCCCTTATAAGTTTTCTCCATTGACATAGCAAAGAGGGAAAATCCAATAAACTAGCAGGTGTGGTGGGGTTTTTGTTTGTTTGTTTTAAAATTTTCCTTTTTTTGATTGTCCTGAACAATATGAACATGAGAGATAAGCTCTATATACCTTATATATCTATGTATAGCATTCGTTACATATAAGCAGATGTCCTCTGTCAGTGCCAGCCTACTTGTTTATCTATACGCTCAAATTCATAAGACATTTAACTCCCTGCTGCCTGCTGTGATCAAAGTCTGTCCCTTGCATGAAGCACTCACCAGTTTATAGCAATAAATAAGAATCACAAGTGCACTGTACCTGTTAAGTGCTGACTCTTAACAGATATGTGAAGTAGGTAAGTGGAATACTTGCTATTTTAAACAATGGAAACCAGACTAAAAAAGTCCCAAACAAACCTTCAAAAGAAAACAGTAATATTCCCTTCCCCTCATTCTTCTACTATTTTCTTTTTCTTCTATAAAGTCCAAGAAAAAAATACAACTTTTTGTACTGCATCATGAGATTCAGGATGCAGGTTACTCTGAGGTCAAATAGCAGCTCCATGTTAAATGTTGGATCACATTAAGTGTCTATAAAGCACCACTGTTATCCAATTTGCTGAATGGTTTGAAGACATGGACTAGTGACGACATATATGACTCCTAGACAAATGTCATCTGCACCATCTGTGGACCATATTGTGCATCAGATGGCAGGATAAAATTTGCAATAAGAAAGTTCAGAGTAGAGCTATGTTCCAGGGACTGTAGCCATGATCATCAAAGAACAGCTGCACTGGGCTGGTCACACATCTAGAATAGAAGACACCAGCATCCTGCAGCAGCTGGTGTGCTGTGGACTTGAAGAAGCAGCATGTAGCCAGGACAGACAGATGAACCACTTCAAGGATACACTGAAATACAACTTGAAGTAATAAAAATTGCTAAGACAGCAGACAGGTAGGATTGGTACACCACAGTTCGTGTTGAAGAGACTCAGTTGAATCTAAACTTACTAGCAGAAGCATGCATGGTCTTGCTAACCCATTGTCAAGGACAGAGGTCTCCAGTTAAAAGGTTGTTATTGTTCCCTGCTAACCTCTGTGTTTGGTTTTCTTACAGAGTGCAGGTGGGGGAGGCTAATATGGCTGGATCTGGTTTCCCTATGGGTGCACAGTGCAACTCTGAACTTGGCAAGTCAGAGGCATTTCTGATGCTTGTGATCCTGTGCCTCTGAGCAGAAGTATTGCATCCATAGTAAAGAAAGGAGGCATCAAAGGAAAAAAAAAATCAACAGCAACCCTTAGGACTACACATGAAACCAATGGGAAAAAGACATCCCAGCAATGCACTGTGTTTGGTTTGGGTTTTGTGTTGTTCTTTTTTCTTTTCCACCCCTTACAACATTTCAGGACAATATGATGACAGATATTCTCTTCGCTCACGAAGGATTATGTAACAAAAAGAATTTGGTAAATGTCGGAGAAGGGATTCTTTTGTGAAAACCACCTCGTAGGCATTGTCTTGCACTTAAGTTGATGAGAAAGTCAGTCTTAAGTGTCTGTGTTAACTGCAGTTGAAGCAACAGAATTTAAATGTTTAGATACTAATTTCAAAGCCTCAATTAATTAATAAAAACAGTTTCAAATTTATTTTTAAATAGTCAGACTAATGAATTAGTTCACTAAATTATTTGGATTTCTAAGTGATGATAGAAAAAGCTTTCAATATCTCTGAATTCATGGAACTAAATTATATGCTTATGTATGCCCTCAATTGCATTCTGGATTTACAATAAAACTCTTCAATCTGACAACTAAAATAAAAAGTTTCTATGGCATTTAAAAAATCTTCAGCTCAAATTAGCCGGTATAGGAATGAATATATATTCTTTTCACTATATGCTATTCATTTATTTATTTATTTTTACATTTTGGCTTTGAAATTCTCATTGTGAAATTAATTATCAGAGTTTGGGAAACATATGGGGAAATCATTAGTCCCATGACTAAATAATAAAAAAAATAAATAAAAGAAAAATTCCATCTTATTTTTCTTTCAAAATAATGGTCACAATTGGTGTGTCTCATCTGACTGGAAGTAGATCTTCTTCACGATCGTAGTTGTCCTAGTACTCATCAGTTATAACAATTGCTTCTTCTCCACTTTCACGTGCACACACACACACAGACACACAAAATATCTACAGTCAGAAGGCATCTGCAGTTAGACACCAAGATTCAGAAAACGACATCTGCAATTCAGCCTTCTCACACATATTACAATTAACATCCCACTTCTAGATGTATTCATAATATGCTCTCACTGGCTACATACTGATTACTTCGGCTTTGCCTGGACTGTTAGTACCAATCAAGACTGTCCAAAATAAAGCCTTTGGGGAGACACCCAGGTTCTGTTGTTACTCAGTCTGCATGCCTATCCTGATATCTGAATTACAGTGATATTTTAAGGACCTTAACAAGCAGAACATGGTTTTGGGGGGAAGTGGAAATGACTGACACAGAAGAGACAGAGACTAGATGAAGACTGCTTATAGATAACAGATAATGTCAGGTTTTAATGGAAATTTGGGGTTGAGTCTAGCAATACAAGGCTAATGTGATTAGTTAGACAGGAACTTGTATGTGGATCTACGGTCAGACAGGGAAAAGTTTGGACAAAGAAATTAGGAGGTGCTGCTTATGGACAAGGAAGAAGAGTTAAGTTACAGTTCAGAGAGGTTAAAAAAGTGGTGATCTAAGTACACCAGAATGTTCATCACCATGGAACATTGTTGCTTTCAAGACATCCTGGCCTCCTCACACTCCAGTGGAACTCATGAGTTTTGAGTGTTGAAGTCAAGAAGGACTTCTGTAAGTGAATGCCTTCCAGCATATTACCACCTCCCTTCTAAACTTGAATTAGCACTACTGTAATAATTCTAGCTCCTTCCAGTGAGGCTGCATTGCTGGATCACCAAGGAACTTCCTAGTGTTCTGGGGAAGAGCTTTACCTACAGCGTTGTCGTGGTTTAGCCTCAGACGGCAACAAAGAACAACGTGCTGCTCGCTCGCGCTTTCCTAATAGAGGAAGAATCGTAAGAAAAGGCAAGACTCTTGGGTTGGGACAAAGGCAGTTTAACAGGACAGCAAAGGGAACAAGCAAACAACAACAACACGGATAGGGGAATATACAAACGCGATTACAGAACCGCCGCTCCCCGCCGCTCGCCAGCCGGACCCGGGACGCCCCAGCCCGCTTTTAAGCAGCAACTTCCTGCCCCCTCCCCCGGCAGCTCAGGGTGGGCGTGGCTCACATGGCAGGGAATACCAGGAAAAATTAACCCTATCCCCGCCGGAACCAGGACAAGCGTATACGCAGCAGTCCATCTGCTCCATGAGTCTGAGCCCAGAACAGGACTGCATATTCCTTCTTCTTTGGAGTTATTTCCCTACTCTTCCCCACTTTTTTGGGGGAAGAGTAATAACACCTGCATCAACATTTACAGGGTCTAGTACTACATCTCCTGTGTCACGCATAATAGTCTCAGACATCATAGGGACACATTCCCTAAGAAGATATCCATGCTGATCTTGGCTACAGCAAGCACAAACATCAAGTATAACATTTTTCTTTTCTCTTTCCTTTTTCTCTTTCCCTCTCTTTATAGACAGTCAAAACCATCCCATGCTATTCTGGCTTCTTGCTCCTTTCAAGAACTCTCACACTTAATGAAAGCAGCTTCTCTGCATAATTATCTACAAGCGTACAACCTGTGACACCCTTGAAAAGCATGATTTATCCCTCAAAATATGGAGGTACTGCCTGCACCGATGTAAAGGTAATCTTCAGCAAGTCTTGAAGCAAGTCAATGCCATCTTTGGGATGTACTTTGCTGTGCAAAGCTTTGAATTCATGGGCAATCTGGGTTGCTTCAGGGTCTAAAGGAGGAAATGGAGTGGCCTTCCCACCAATGTTACAAAGATTCAGATAGAAGGAGGTCCTGCAGGATTAGGGAGGGTTTATGATTTGCTAAAATGTGTCACTCACCCTGGATATCTTAAATTTTGCAGAAGAGCAAAGGTAGGTAGGAACAGTGAGAGACTACACAAGAACATTGACATCCATTGCTACTAGAATAAGACTGGGAACAATCAGGCAGATCATATCAAAAGAAAAATGTGTTTATTTCATACATCAGCAGAAATTAAAGATGGTAAAGGAACGCATTTCACATCTGAAGAGTTCTCTCAGGTAAACCCTTCCAGTACTTAAAGGGGGCCTTTAAGGGGCAGGGGCGGGGCAGAGATGGGGAGGGATTCTTTATCAGGGAGTGTAGTGATAGGACGAGGGGTAATGGTTTTAAACTGAAAGAGGGGAGATCTAATTTAGATATTAGGAAGAAATTCTTTACTGTGGGGGTGGCGAGACACAGGAACAGGTTGCCCAGAGAAGTTGTGGATGCTTCATCCCTGGAAGTGTTCAAGACCAGGCTGGATGGGGCTTTGAAAAACCTGGTCTAGTGGAAGGTGTCATTGCCCATGGCAGGGGGGCTTGAAACAAGATGATCTTTAAGGTCCCTTCCAACCCAAACCATTCTATGATTCTATGATTCTACTGTTGGGGTTTTTTTCAACCTCCAGTGGCAGTATATACACTCCTCATGGAACGAGAGTGCTCCGGCTTGAAGAAGGCATGTCAATCTGCCTATGTTCATCCTAGCTTTTTGATAGTGATTATAGGACTTTCCCAGGATGTCCAAAGGGACCGGTTGCCCTCAGTAGTTGCAGTGGAGGTGCTGAGAGGCCCATCAGTAGTGGGAGTGTAGAGATGCCCCTCTGGCATGGCTGTGTTGATGCTCAAGGGTGAGCTAGGAGACATCACGGAAGGTCTCCCACATGTGACACATTGCCACCTACACTACAGCCCTCTGTAGTAGGAGCTCGTGTAACAAATAGCCCACTGTAGGCTTACAATTTCAGGACTAATATAACATAACATTTCTAGGCAATGCTAAAGAAAGTTGTAGGTGGTTCCTGCCTCCCATATTACCTGTGCTTGTTCCTAGACAGGTCTAAACAGCAAGCTGAAGACACTCCTTCTCAGTTCATAGTGCTTAGATTGATCAGAATGTCTGTTGGCTGGAAGGCAAATGTTGTGATTTAGCTCTTACCATTCTCCACAATTCAGGCTCAGGTGTTCTGTTTTGAGGATAAGAATCTTATTGATTTAAGCCAGTGAACATATCCATGAAGACAGCATTTGTCTAAGTCCATGAGCAGCTTGCTGGACAGAGATGTATGAGGAAGTTAAGAACATGTGCAGAGCCTACTCTGTGAACACTAAAAAAACATTGAAACTGATGGAGGGCAACTATTAATTTTAGTGCCGATGGGAGGAGCTAGTGCTGACATACAGCTGGGTGCTGTGAGGCAGATCTGTAACTACATGCTATAATTCAGGCAGTCTGAATGTTTCTATGTTAAGATCGTTGTTCCCCTTTACTCCTCTACGTAAAGTAATTGTCGGCTACACAGCAGGATTACTTGGGGCCATATGAGTTTAAGAATTTTACGATGTCTCTGATTGACATATCCTTTCATCCTTATTTGGTGCAATGACCGCTGACATGAAAACTGCTGCTTGAGCTAATCCATCTCCCACTGAAATCAAAGGGACTTTCTAATACAGGGACCTTTGCAGAATAAAGACACCTTCAAGAAAAAATGTGGTTTCACAAATTTTACAAATTCCACTCTAGGCAGAGCTGTCAACTATTTACTTTTGGAAAAATACCAGCTCCACAACCTCAGGATCCGATCAGCTGCCGTCTATGACACAAAAAAAAGAGGTTGCAAATGCAAGAGAAGGGCAATGAATTCAGAATAGCTCCTCTGTGTCCATGGCCTATTGTCATGTTTATTCTAGCATAATCATAATGCCATAAACATTCAAAATACAAAAACACTGTCATAAATGGCAGCTTTAGGTATTCAATAGATTGAGCAGCAACAAGTCCATAGTAAATCTAGACGCACTGTTGGAAACTAGTCAGAAAATAATATTTTGGTAGCTGCATAATGTGAAAAATGCAATTTAATTCTCTCTTCTGTTTGTTTTCATTTTTTAATGCTTCTTTTCATTGGCAGTTGGTTGATGTATTGGTTCAAATACCCAAAAGCATCAATGGGTGTTAAACTAAATTTCTATAATTTTGGAAATGTACAGACTGAGACCTCATTAAATCAGTAGTATCCCTTTTGAAACCTTCCACGTCTACTCCCAATGCTAATGTAGTTGAATTAGTAATTATGCAATTGTTCAGGACTAAAGAATTACAGAGTCTGTGACTGCAAGCTTATTATAAATAGTAATCATGCATTTGATATTCTAAAAATGCGGAGAAACTAAATTTCTATGTACTTCCCATCCAAGAACCATATATTAACTGAATGCATATTTGTGTAGAATTATTGCTTGTAAGTTTATTGAGTTCAGCCTTTAGCATGGTAATTGAACTATATATGGTAAGGCATCCAAAGAAAATGAATATTAGCAATACACTTCCCTGCAGCCACATGTTTTACAAAGAAAAAAAAAAACAACAAACATTTAAAAATCTCGAATGTATCTTTCCCTCATCCTTCTGCAAAGTTTGTTTGCTTTCTTTTTTCTTTTTTTTTTTGTTTTTGTTTAACCAGAGGGTGCACGTATTAGCTTCAATCTCTTTTTCACTGTTGTTCTGCTTATAGGTTTCCAGGTTTTCAATATTAGTGGTGGGTAATTTGACATCGTAAAGTATCCTGAGACAGCTGTCAGCTGCAAAGTTTGGAACAGGTTCTGCACCCTGATTCTCCATAAAGCAGAGAGCTAGTGTGTCTAAACTTGGGAATAGAAGGTTTCTTTTTGGAGATCTTCAAACACAGTTGTTTACATGTTAGGGAACTTGAGTTTATTTTAAAAGGTTGTTCTACAATGCACCTAAAACTAAGGAGCCAGAGACCTACCTAAGATTGTATTCCCCCCAAATCCATATATCCAGAGGCTTCTCATGTTTCAAGTCATTTTCAGAATGACGTTTAGACCCTTCATGAAGCACAACTGTTCATGATTTCATTCGGCGTTGTTCCTAAAGAAGGAAACAAATGGTGTGTTGCTGAATCAGTCAGCACCAGTAAGTAGGTAGTGATCGCTGAATTAATAGACCATTGTAAATTCTGCTTTCATAACACAGTACAGGGTTTTTTTGTGTGTGTGAATAAAACAATTGTCTTTATGTGGCTGCTTTCTTTTCCTTTTCGTTTTTCTCTTGGGGGCTTAACACCACATGGTGGACAGTAATTATGCATGGTCTTTATCAATAATGTAGAAGCAACTTCCTATTGAAGATAGCTTAAGTGTCCTAGGAGTACAAGATCATGCAGTAAAAGCACAGGCCTATGCCATTCCCTGTGGTAGATAACACTCTGGAAAAAAATTCTAAAAAAAAAGCAAAATAAAATCAAAAGTACAAAAACTGTAAAAAGAATTCAAACTTTATCCTCCCAAAAGAAAACAAACTATAAACTTACATTCTAGGAATTACAAAGTAACATATATAAACCTGAAGAATACTCTCTTTAAGGATCTCCTTACCCAGTAGGAAGAAGGATATAGTGCTTGTTATATAATGATTGAATAGTCTCTTGCAACAGAATTTCTATTAATGTGATATTGGATTTTTGGTTTTATATGACTGAAGTTCTTTAATGTAACAATGAATTAATTTAATATCAGATGAAAACACAAACATCTGCACAACCCGGAACTTGCAGAATGTTGCATATGAAAAGAAATTCACCGATGACTTTACAGTATTAAACCTGTATCTTTATCGTCTGTGCCCTTTTGCAGGGGTGTAGGGGGTAGAAGTGTCTGAATTGTTTATCAGGAGTGTAATCCTTTGTGTAGTGCCTTTTCTTTTTTTTCTCTTTGCAAATTGGTAACAGACAATTTCTTATTCATTTGTGCCTATGGATTATTTGCAAGCTATCTATAGTTAATGATTTTATAAGCATTTGATATTAAAAATTCAGTAGTCAAACTCACTGCTCAGTTACTGAAGTCACGTGGTATTGCTTCTGGTCTCTATATACATATGGCAGGCAGAAGAGCAATGTCTCAAAAAAAAGTAGCATTTCTTAAAAGGAACGTGTATACCAAATGGAAGAAATTCAGCAGAAGAATGGTACAGCCTTGCCATAATTCTGGATACCCCTTTTGAACAAGAAAATAGTGTTAAAAGTGTGCTACGTACACAAACCTATACAGATAGGAGGATCATTTTTTACGGTGTTACAGAGATATGAAGACTTAGAACACATTTTTAAGGGCCTTAAATATTTTCTTCATCAAATTCAAGCTGTCATAGTTTACTTCTTCTCTAACACATGCAGCCTTCTGCTATCTCCTCCTTTTCCCATCTTGCTGCTACGCTCTCCTGTTCTCCGTTGTGAAAGCAATGAGGTCAACAGCTGCCTTTTCCATGAGCACCCATGTTACAAGATGTCAAAAATGTCTGCATAGCTGCAACACCACACAGATCCAACTCTCAATTCCCTATTTGAAAAGAAACAGAAAATACCTCTCTATACCTTGGGAAGGTTGTGGTACAGGTAAATATAACATAGTAACAGAAATCAGCTTAACGTTGAAATCTTTGAGGAGTACAGGCGGGTTTTCAAGTGAAGAAAGAAAAAGCAAATTGTAGGAGGATGCCTTAGGAAATGGCTGGTGGATATAGTGCCCAAGGAACTTAAAAGAACCATCCAATTTGGGTAGGCAGTAGGAACTCTCAACTACCTCAAGTTCAGTCTACCATTTTATGGCACTGCAGACTTACCTCTTCAGCAAACATCCAAGGCAATAAGGTGTCATGGAAGGGAAGGGAAGGGAAGGGAAGGGAAGGGAAGGGAAGGGAAGGGAAGGGAAGGGAAGAATCTTTCTATGGAATATTGCAGTGAGTGAAAGGAAAGCAGAAGATGAGTTTCCTTTGAGCAAATACACATTTAAATACTGGTGAAATGCTGTCTTTTTGAAATAAAATTCCCATTTACTTTGATGCAACTAAGGCTTACCAACAACAGTTCCCGGTTTTATCAACCATCAGTGTTTGAGCTCCTCAAACATTCTAGTTGATCCTTTCTACAAAACAGCTGTTAAATCAGCTGTTCTAAATACTATCCTCTGAGTGTAGACTCTCTCCCTCTCCCCCATCTGAGACTTAATATATCTTTACCAGCGAAATGAAGAATGCTTATGAAGGTTTGCTTCTGACAGCTACACTAAGCAAGCCCTAAGTACTGTATTATGTATTTATATTATGGCTGATTTAAAGTACAGATATCATCCTAATTTCAATTGTGAATAAAAGCAAAAAGACATATAAATGCCATTGGGTCATTCAGAGTTGCATGAAGAAATGTTATCTCAGCTTTCCTTTAAAATTGGACTGTGTACAAGGAGATAGTAAACACATAAAAAGACACATTCTTAAAACTCAGATCACTAATAAATTTTGTTATAGGTATATATTTAGACAATAAAATAAACAGTTATAATTCCCGTACAGTACTTACCCATTTTAACATTATCACATGGTTGTACAAACAGGATTATAACAAGCAAAAGAAAGCACTTTATTTAATGAATAAATAATCAAAAGCATTGGTGAGGGTAGTCTTAAGAATATGCTGCTTCATACAGTTTAAAGTACATCAAACAACAAAATCCATAGTCCCAAAATTCCATTAAATAATACTGAGTAATTATGTGATTGATAATATTTAAGTATATATATATAATCTATATATATATATGTGTATATAATCATATCATTATGAGTAATTAAGATATCTATTTACATGCCATGCAATATTAGAATGTGTTGCAATACCTAGGCACAACAGGTGGATTTAAGAATGGCTGTGGTAAAAACAAAAACAAAAAACACTTATTTTTGAAAATGAGGGATATTACTTTCTTTCAGTTCTTCCTTTTCATAATATACAGTGAGAATTTGAGATCCTTTCTGGTAGTTAAAGACATACTTTTTCTATCGTACAATTAGGTAGCAGTAAAAACTTAAAGCTGTAGTTAGAGTCATGAGATGCTGCAGTTAGAGAAAGCATTCTTGCTTCAAAACTTAGCATATGATATGCGTGTCTGTGATATTCTTCTCATTGTGGACTCAGTCCTGTGAAATGCTGAGCTTCTCCTACAGGAGTATGCTTACTGCTGTGTTCTAAAGAAATACGGTGCACTCAGTGTCTCAAAAGAGCTGCACAGTATTTGGCAGGATGAGGATACATATCAGGACATAAGTTCTATTAGTGTCCAGTGAAGTGATGTGTCTATATCAGTCAAAAAAAAAAAGAGCTTCTAATTCTGCATTCATTAGCATTAATTCAAGTTTATAAATGAACTACATGGTGTTTTAAAACTCTGGAAATTACAAATTTCCTTCTTCTCAAACATTTGCTAGTCCGCTGCATACTGAAGTACTAATATGGGAGGAGTCCTGATATTTTTCTTTGTAAGAGGTTCAAAAAAGCCGAAGGATCAGAATCTGGCCCTTTATGTTATAATCTCACTATGCTCAACTGGTTGAAAACAAAGTATATAACTGCTTCTCACAAGAAAAGGAGATTATAATATAAGCAGCTGTGTTATATTAGGTATTATATTTTAGAGAAGGATATGTTGTAATTTTAAAAGGAAGCATCTACCGAGATTTTTTTTTTTGAACAAGTGGAAAAGTCAAAGGTAGTTTTGCATTATGGCGTAATTACATTTGATGAATGTGTCCACTAAGGTGACCAGCAGTGAAAGTTAATAAAACTAATATTAATTGAGTTAGAGCTTAACTGTCCATGATATATTGAGCTGATTCACACCTCTGGGTGATATTCTATCATGTTTTCTGTACACTAAAATACCTTGCTTTGCTCTAGAATTGGTTTCCATTTTGAAGTGTTTCATCACAGCAGCAAGGACTGCACGCATATAAACTAAATAAAGTTAAGGCTTGGGAACACATTTCTGCTGAAGGAGTGTGTTAAACAGGCAAGAACTGAGCATTCAGAGACAATGCCATAAGTACTCAGTTGCTTTTGCTGTCTGAATTGTCACATGTGAGCACGTGTGCTGTAGGCTTATTTTACCTTATGGCAAGGATACATGCCATAAGAATGTTTCATCAGCTGAATCAAGGTAAATATTTTGTGGCCATAAGGAAATCAGTCATCACAGGCTACTAGTTCTTCTGTCTGAACTGGGTAAGTCACCACTGTTGTGCTCTCATATGCTTTTGTAACCTATTTTGAGGTATCAGACGCTACTGCCTAAGGCTATTAGACCCTATCCCTAAGACTTTTGTCATGTTGTGAGTCCCATCGATACCATGACATCACCTATTGCTGGGTCCCATGATTCTCACCCTGTCCTTCTCTTTTGTTAAAGCTGCTAGTGCCTCCCTCTGTTCAAAACATCCCAAGGTTGAACCCCTGATTGATGTTGTGATCCTCTTTTTCTTATTTCTCTGTTTTCTCATGTCAGCTACATTAGTCTTTATCCCTCCTGTTTTCTCACACAGATATGCATTTCCCGCTTTTATGCTACTTATGTATCCAGAGCTTCCTGAGTTTCTCCATTAGAGTTTGGTCTACTCCATGCTCGAGTCCTTAAAATTCTTCCTGATCATGATTCCTATTAAAAACTTGCTAACAAGTAATAATCACATTAAACAAGTAATGTGAATATAATTTTCTTCATACCTATTCGTTAAAATTGATGTATATTTCTGCATCCTCCTTAATTCTGGTCCATGTATTTCTTTGTCTGCCTTCAGACAGTTCCTTGGGAAAGAGGTCCTGACTGTTCTATCTTTAGTAAGAGATGGTACGGCATAGGATTAAGTAAGACTAAATGACTATATCCATGTATGCTTTCCATTTTCTATTTGGACACAGGGCTTTGGTCAGTGACAGTAAAAATAAAGGACTGTTGAAGAAACCTTTGGTTTATACTTTTAGCAGTTCTTCAAATGCGTGCATTAAGAAATAAATAAACAGAACCCAATGTTCCTAGCTGAAGGAAAAAAGCCCAAAGAGGCATCCATACCATGCCAGCTTACCAATAATTTTATGTTTAACCTCAAAGCTAGTAAGCTTGAATAGTCACCAATATTCAGCTGCCTTCTTATTCTGTGCAGTGGGATTTTTGATTTTTTTTTTTTTAAGTTCTTCATCTGACACATCACTGAATTCACAAATCACTGTCAGGATTTAATATTCTTTGGTTTTTTGTTTTCCTTAATTTCTGAGTTTTAGACAGCAATACCAGTACTACTGATTGAGCAAACCAAACAGCTGTGAATAAATAGACACTTGCTGAATACATGTTTAGGGCCAAATCCAGATTCTGTGGAAAGCCCTGGGAAACATTCCTTTGTCTTAAATGGGGTTAAGATACAGTTCTCTGTGCTGCAGATATTTCTTTCTTTCCTTCTCTTTCCCTCCCTCTCTTCTTTCTTTCTTTCCTATCTTTTTTTTTAATTTTTTTTTTAATAATTCTTTCAAAGTTGGGTAAGGCCTTCATAAACTAAAATTACCCAAAATAAAATTTCAGAAAATGAAATGAGAATATTTTCACCTGCCAGAAATTTAAATCATACTTTTTTGTGCTCCTCCTACACAGTTTGATGGCAGCACACAGTATTAAAAGTTGGAATAGAATATAGTTCTCTTTCTGTAGCAATAGTCACATCATTTAATTCCTGTCCTTCATAGAATTTTTTTCAAATATATTCTGTTTAAAAAGGCACTTATAATTTAAAATAGTTGGTGCTATTTGGGTTTTCTTAATTATTATTATTTCTTACTTATTCTTACTTATTGTATTTCTGGTTTTAATACAGAACTCAGGGCACCACTGCATTAAAACTCAGCTTCCTCAAAAATAGGTTACTTTAATTGATATATCTTTTTCAAGGTTTCTGGGCTTTTTTTTTTCTTTTTTCCTTTTTTCTTTTTTTTTTTTAACTGTGCTGCAACAAAAGTGGTTATATAACCACACAAATTTTCCTCGTAAGAAAGTATTTACCGTATTTTGATATGACTTTACTTTTCTCTCAAAAGAAAGACTGAGGTGTGGTAAGTGCTGTTTTTTCTATATGCTACCACTGTACTATTACAAAGACTCATGCAAGGTTGCTTATTACATGTGCTTAAGTATGCCTAACAAATCTGGGCTAGATTCTGTCACCTTTAAGCTGGGTAAGTAACACTTTACCTAATTCAGATAAATCCTTTTGAATAAGTTCCTATAGGAATGACAGAATGTAGCCCTCAGGATTTATTATTTGTTGTATATTCCGTTCTTATACATATCTATATGAACCAAATGGACCATGATATGCTTAGAAAAATAACTGGAAATTCAGAATGAAACAATGAAACAAACCAACCAACAACAACAGAAAGAAAGATAAATTAACTGGAATAAAGTCCCTTAGGCATCTGCCCAAGAACTAACACAACACAATCAGGAATTCAGAACATTTATTGCAAGAGCTGAATAACTAAATAACGTTGAGCTGGCAAAGCAGTAACAAGGATAACTGGTTAGATATTTATTCTGTCAAAGTCATCAAACACCCCTCACAAACTGACATAAGTACTGCAATAAGCAATGCACCCCTAACCCATTTTAATGCCTTTTATACTGTGGAGGGGGAAAAAAATACTAAAAAAAAAAATAAAAAATTGAACTGCTATATACAAAAGAATAAAGAAAAAAAAAGTTTGTGTTTTTGGTAAGAATAAAATCACCTTCAGATTAGCTAAATTTGTTACTTTAAGACTGATGTTTCACTGTGACATAAGTAACTTGCTTTTTTCTGTAAGGACTTTTTTTTTCTTTTTTTTTTTTTGCATGCTATTTATTTGTGTAAATCATCTGTCATGCCTTAACAAAAAACATCTAAAAATGTATGAATTTGGATTTGCTCTGCGTGCAACTTAGATCTTACTAACATTAGGAGTCACTCTGCTGGTTTGACTGAGGTGACATGATACTGGTACCTGCCAGGCATTGACCAACTATGATAACAAACAGTTAAACAGCAATAATTAGAGATTTAACCCTTTAGTTCCCCCAACTAGCCTACCAGGAGAATGCTCTGCTACATCATGAAGGCACAACACATTAAATATTCTGTGGCTATGGTCTAAAAACACCTGTGTTACTACAACATTAACGCAGATGAAGATCAACACAAATGCTGCTGTTTCAGCAATACAAACTGTCTTAGGTATAGACACACACCTGCCCAATTGGAAAAACATGATTATTGTATTTTGCTCCTGTAGAATTTCCTCCATATGTTCCAGCTGAGATCAATGTCAGCTATCACTCGTTAAATGACACACTGCAGCTAATTTGATCAAGAAATCCAAATGAACAGCTTTTCCTTTCACCCACCACCACGAATTTAAATATTCTTCTTTTGTTTTGCAGTTTCCCTATTTTATGAAACATAATGGAAGTTTAAATAAAAATTGCTAAATTTTTAAGCCCTTACACAAGTCCTTTAATTTCTTAATATTAAAAAAAAAAAGAAAGAAAAAAATGGCATCATTTGCTACTACATAGAAAGAAAAATCTTTTTTTTTCTTTCTACAACCAAACTTCCCTCCCACCCCATCACTCCTTTTTCACTTTTAACACAAGAGTTTTGATTTCCTTGGAACATTGTGTGTCAGACAGACTACTAACACAGAAACACCATCACTGAAAATAAAAGCAAAACAACAGGAAGCAAATGAAGGAAAGTAAAAAGCAACTGTGAAGCACAGATATATGCTACAGTATCTTTTCAAGTGAATGTTATAAGTACACAAAAATTGTAAGTAATAATTGTTTCTATTTACAAGTATTTGAACACTGATCGACTTATAAGTGTCCACTAACATTGTTAATAGCACAATAGGTTTAATGTTTACAGTTTCAGTTGTTTTGTTTGCAATGTGATCTCAAGTACAACAGTCCCAGCATAGATCAATGACAACAAAAGCACAATTTTCTAACTGGATATGCTTTTCAATCATTGCAATCCACTGAACTCTCTCACTCTCTCGCTCTCCAAATGCATCTTCTGTTGTTCATAGCAGCAGTCCAGGGTCAAAAAACAAACAAACAAACAAAAAAGGATATTTGCAAACTGGAGAGATCTCTGCAGATTTTAATCATGTCTATTTAACAAAACCACACAACTAGTAGAAACACTCTTTCATGTTGCAGGACATCATACCTTCCACGGTGCTAACATAAAGATATGCATATCTCTGCTAGGTGAAGCATAGTTCTAGAGGTCTACCCAGTACATAAAGCTCTGACACACACACAGTATTAGCAAGTCTAAGTAGGCTAAAGTCATTGGTCCAAAGTAACCATTTCTTATAGCTGGTGCTCCTTTGGACTCTCAACAGCTCCTGAGGCCTGTTTATAAGACTTCAAGTTGGCCAGAGGAATGTCAGTCATGTGGTTGCCAGTGTTGAAATGGCCTTCACTGGAACCATACTGCTTTCGGTCACTGAACTGGTTTCTGTTGCTATCTTCTTTCCAGGTCCTGGTCAATGTGTGTCCATTAACTAGTTTGTCCTTCTTAACCCATTCTTTCTGAGGTGCAAAGGTGGAGAGAGGAGACTTTGGCTGTTGGTACGGGCCCAAGCTGGGAGGCATCCAACAGTTGTCTGAGTGACCCAAAACCAGGCATTCTTGAGTACACATCTCTGTAGCTTCAGCTAATCCTCGTGGCCCAAGAGGCCCATCTGTAGAAGAAAAACAAACAGAAAGAAGAAAGAGGGAGAGAGAAAAAAAAGACAGCATATTAGACTGTGATATTTGGCATTAAATTTAAACATATACCTCATGTGAAAATTAGCAATGACCCTGCAACAAAATATTGTGCTGGTAAATCTGAGAGTCATTTTCATTCTGTTAGAGAGTAGTTGCTTTGTAGAGCATATACTCTCTGTATATGCTACATACGTAGTTTCAAAAAGTGGAAATACAGTTCTGTAGGCAGATCTGTATACAGATCTGTAGGCAAGATTATTCTAATGTCTACTATTTTACAAACTTGGATTGGAGCATAGTTCTAGACATCTACCCATAAAACTCTGATGCACACTTTCAACAAGTAGGTTGATTTTAGAATGAAGCCATGAAACACTTCAAAACATTGCGATGGGAAAGAGAATAAAATCTGTAATTCTTCTGACCATTATACACATCCCGGATAGCTGCTACACAACCATAAAAATCAAGGGGTAAATAAAAAAAAAGGTGTCTCATGTAAATCTTGCACTTGATAAAGAACTGTTCTCATAATTCTTTGTAAGTAAGCAATATGAGACCATGGGAGATAGAAATAAAGTCTGCTGAAGTACTATGCATATTAAATATCCATATCATTTTTCACACACTACTGAGGACACAGCCGGCCAGCTGCAGACCCATGTCTTCGGCAGCTCTAAATTCCTCTCAGTCTTACTGCATTTCTAAATAGCTGAATTTGCTCCTCTGATCAGAATGGATGTATGAGGAAGGGCAATCCAGGAAAAAGGCAGAGAAAATCACTTTGTGTGTCTTTGTTAGATATTTCTCAATATCTATGTTATGCTTTGTCATGATTCTTTGCTAACTGCATTGTAATTCTGAGCAAGAATTTTGAGATGCTTTTTCTTGACTTCAGAGTAATTCAACTGGCTAGTGCTCTAGACATTGGAAGATTTAAGGAGACATTTTTCTTTGATTAAACAGCGCAGTGACAGGAAGGAAATTATAGATTGATTTTTGAGAAAGAACTTTAGTAGGTAGGCATGAATAGTGAAGTTATGAAGCGTCTTAAAAAGCAGTACTAATCAGAAGAAAAATGTCAGTAGTATATCAGAAAAAGAAAAGGGTATATTTTTAATAATATAATTGAGAGTCAAAATTATAAGTGCGGACACTAACAAAGATTACAGTGCTACAATGCCAAAGAATATTTCATTCTCTTGTACTTCATGCATATACAATAAATTACCCCTAGAAACAGACATTTTTCTGAATACTGACATTACCCCAATTAATTTCATGGAAATTGCTATTCTTTCTCAGTTTTTTTTTTGTTTGGTTAGTTGGTTTTTTAACTGACACATAACAATTTATGGTAGCAAATTCCACAGATTAACAACCCAGTGCTTTTACACACACATATAGAAAATGCAATCAGGTATATTACTACATGTTAAAATGTAATTAATCTTCTTATCTTTGAATAGTTCCTCTTTTTGAATATCTGGAGGATATACAGTATGCTGTTGACGTGACAGAATATAATAAACCATAATAAAAGTTGCTTCTGCATTCCCTGTGTAAGAAATTGTCCTATTGCTGACAACTAGAACATGGAAAACGTACAGTATCAATGCTACTTTCCATTTAGGTCAATACAAGATGAAATAATTAACCCAGAACCATTAGGAAAAAAAGAAAAAGCAACTGTAAAGTAGGAGTTTAGCAGAGATTTCAATGAGTACCAGGAACCTTGATTCTAAAATGAGAACTGTGGTAATTCCCTGGAAGAGTGAGATTCTTTTTTCTATAAAGCTCTTCTTTGAATCTTATAGTATGAAGCTATAATCAAATTGAGGTAGGTACTTAGTACTAAAACAAAGCAATAATAAGTAAAGCAAGTACTCTGAGTTTATTGTTAACATTTCCTAAGGTTAATCTATAAGTTAAAGGCAGATTTATTTATTTTTTCCTGACAACAGAAATTTAATTTTGATTAGTTTTTTCCCATTTTCATAGGAAGGAAATGAGAAGTGGCAGAACTATTTTCAACCTTCATACTCTCACAGTACAATACTATCTTGCTGACTAAGTAGGAAAGGCTTGGCAGGGATTAAAACTTTCAAAACACAAATAAAACCCTTCACCACAGAATAACACATTTCAAGAAATACAGTGCATGCACTCTGTGCTTCCAGTCTACAGAGGAATAAAAGGTTAACAAGAGAGCCTTCAGTACTATAGCCCTGAAAGGGATAAGTTACTTTTCCTGCTTAGTTAAATAAATTTCAAGAGATAAGATATTTATTTCCATTTAAAATTTAAATACCTAATAAACTGGTTTTACTTAGAACTAAATATGTGTGTGGCCCTATAAGCTACACGCCAAACTCTTTGGAACATTTACTTCATGTGTTTTGCTTTCTATAGTAACAGCTCTAGGCAGTTAATGCTGTTAAACTCAGAACGGATTTTAAACATCCATTGCTTTAGCCATCTTTAAATTGATAAACTTTCTGGAGAGCACTGGAATATTTAGATATCTCTTACTGTGAGCAGAATACAGGAATGGGGTAACAAAACCTGTTCAGAAGGAGCAGCTCCTTGGTTTTTTGGTTGTTTTTTTTTTGTTTGTTTTGTTTAACAAAATACCACTGTCCCACTTAGACTTCAAAAATCAATTATTGTATGCAGGCAACTCCTTCTACAGTCAACCTTCCCTATGCAAAGATTTCAACCAAAGGGAAGACCAAGGCAGCCTCTGCAGTGGGCCAATTAGAATTTTTGTATGGAAGTAGGACAGTTGTAGGCAGAGTGAGGCCCGATCCTTTTAGGAGAGGACAGGGAATCCCAGGGGAACACCTGTAGACACTTCTTTTAGCTGTATAACTTTTCAAATAGCTGTGAGGTATGGTGTAAGTCTGCATACACCTCTACCTATGCCTCTATGTAAACAACTATGAATAAAATGCATGTCCAGAATGGAGACCTGGTTCAGACTCCTACGCAAGTGAATATGCATATTTTCCAGTACTCTGACTCATACTTTCCAATCTGTAAAATACAAGGAATATTTACTTGCCTTATTAAAATATTGTGAGGTTTAAATTTACGAAATTCCTTGCAAGATTTAATCTAATATATAATTAACAATTATTATTTTAATAACTTTTGGTTTAAGCCATCACAGGAGAGAAAGAAATCCACAAAATATTTTTTTTAGAAATGCAGATTGTTAAAATAATATATTTTACTGTTGAGTTACTACAAGGAATGATCATGCTTACTGATTTAGGAAAAAGCTTCATTCATAAAGTGTGTGGTGCCTGTCACACATGATCTCCAGTTAAGGCTCTTAGATACAAGCATAATATTTTTGTAAATGTTATTGCTAATAATGGTGGTGATCACAATTTAGAGGACTCTGTAAATGTCCTACTGTGAGACACAGGATGAAGATGAAAAGGTGCCCACACCCATGAAAAAAAAAAAAGAATCTTTCCACAATATGTATTTTTCAGCTTCTGTTTTGTGTAATTATGTTCTCAGGTATAGACAGTTTATTCTTTTCTAAGACTCCTTATTATTCAGGTTGCTGTTCAGTAGCATAAAGTGAAAAGATCATAAGCAGTATGATGGGAGAGAGATCTTCTGGGGGTAGCTTGCACTGAAGAGTTGGCTGCTTTGTATTGAGAAAGCATAATGTTGCCTTAATGGTAATTATCTTTCTCCTCCACCACTGCTGAACAATAGCTTTCACCCAATTTTCAAAAGTTGTTTCATTACCACGTACAATGACACCACTTAAAAAGCTGTTCCTGCTGCTTTAATTTTATAATTGCATTAATTTGTTTCCTCTCTTCATAACAATGTCACTGAAATTTCTGTATCAAGTTTTTCCACACTGAAGTACTTTATTGATATGTGGGTTTCTGGGTTTTTTTTTTTTTTCCCCAAAGTATTTGTTCTCTGAACAATCCGTAATACATGAGGCTGGTTATCAGTCTTGGCTGCTTGAATATGTAATGACACAAGTGCTGATAAAACTGTACAAGCCATCTGTCTCTGGAGTTAAATGTTTTGAAAGCAAACACAAAAGTGCATAACAAACACTCCCTTAAATTGTCTTTGTAAATATTTATATCAGATCTTACCCCAAAATGCTTTTTTGTTGTTATTTTATTCTGTTAATAGCTGTCAAGCAGATGCATGACTTCCCTACTCAAAAGCAGACAGGTGTAAGAAGGAAAATAACTTATGCCACTCAAGAGCCGGTCATACCCTAATGCCGGAATTTCTGTATGGTCTTTTATCTCTTTTTATTATACCCAGAAGCTAAACTGCCATTTCATTGATTAACTTACTGCTGCAATTAGCAACTAGCTTCTGGTGTGCTGACCAGCTGCTTTTCAACCTGCTTCTTTAAAACTGTCTTGCTTAAAGCCAGAAAATTCATTCTTCAATTTGGAGAGTCAAGGCCACAAGATAAGTTCCATGCAGTGAGACATTTTGGTCTTAAAAAAATGAATAGGGGCTCTCTGCCTGAGGGAACTAATGTTAAGTATAGTGGATTTGAACATGGCTATAGTTGTGTTTCAGACAATCATATTTATTTAACTTTTCATATTGAATCTTAAAAAGAAAATAAAACAACAGCAACAACATTTTCAGCTCTATTTAACCTCAAATACAGAAAGCTTTCTTAAGCTTTCATGGGCTACTTTACAAAATGACCTTTTCTGGGACCACATGTTTTTACAGCCTTCCCCACATATATTTGAACTGAAATGACATTATTATATTTCATAGAGGTTTTGAAACTACTGTATATATTATATATAAAAACTGGAAAATAGTTTATAACGAAAAAGATTCTTTTGACTTTTTGTTCTTCTTAAATATCAGCCAAATAAATGAGAAAAGCTGATCTTTATTTCTAGTCTGTTAAAAAATAATAATCCAAGACTACAAAGCCACACACATGCTGTGCTGGATGTGTTTTCTTGGTATTATTAATTAACAGCAAGATTCAGTGAATACTAAAAATATATTTTTAGTGCATATTCCATGGTCATTCCACCTGGCATAGTCAGTGCTGATAAAATCATATTCTGTTCCCAAATCAGCTTGTTCCAAGGTCGCTGGACTTCTACTATTGTTGCTACCAGTTTTGGTAGACTTATCACCACCACCTTGTAACCTGCTGCTTCTCTCTCCCCTTCCTGGACTTGCATCCTCTAGGATTTTCTACTTAGGTAGAAATCAAGAAACCCTTGCTAGTTCTTGTTCCCTGTCTTGGCCCAAGCTTCTTTTTCATCAATACTGAACTAAATAATACTGTAAAGTGAGCTTATATCAGTATTACTCAGCAGAGATAAGCTGCCAGAATCTTTAGTTAGCACAACAACAGGAGGGACAGGAAGCTGGTGGATAAGGGTGTGTGGGAGGTACTGCTCAGAATACAGAAATTCAGCAACTAAAGCATTTTCTAAAAAGACAGGAAAGCCTGGGAGAATAAGATTTTCTATGCAATTCTGTGAAGTACCTAAGTGATCCAGATGGGTTCCACAGAAATGTAGGTGTCTAAGATCCAAACAATAATTTCAAAAATCATGTGTGGCTTCTTTGACTCCATGGGCAGCTAAATTTTGAAATGCAAGATTATTCAACTACTTGAAATTCTTCTGCATAGCATTGCTTCAATCTTCTGATGACTGAGATTGTTTCATGCCTAAATCTTTTCAGAGTTAAGAAAGTAAGTGTTCCCTTCCCTTCATACATTGAATATCTAAATGTGTTTGGCATTTTAAGAGTAATAATGTAGGCCACCAGGTTGTAGATTTGAACAACATAGCAGTGCAGTAGGCTGGGTTTTTTCCCCCTCCAGTTTGTACTCCCCTCCATAGGCTGATTACAGAAAGGGCACCTGCCTTTTGCTTCAAACATTGGCAGAGGCCACTTGTGGTTAGAACATTTCTGGAAGGCTCATCTCCGCTACCCTTTTTTTCCTGACAGATTCTGGACACTACCTCCTATAGATGTGCAAGAATCAACCTCAATCTTGGTAACAAGAGCTCTTCTGATAAATAAGAAATAGTTCTGTAATCCTTCCTGCAAAGAAGGAGGCTATATTATGATTTCTTACACACCTAGGGAATGCTGAAATTCCTAATCTACTGTAAAAAAGGTGCCTGTTAACACTATGATCCCTGTTAGAAAGTATTGTGTATTTCTTGTCTTGAGTTCCTTTGGCCTGTAGCTGCTCCAGTGCAAAAGCTACAATGAAAGGGATTGTTACTTAGATGGCTTGGGTTGTTTATTTTTCTGATATCCTTCCTAGAAAATTTAATACCATTACCATTTACTAGTTACACCTTCATCAGTAATGGATCTGTTGTCAATATGTTATTTTTATCTGGCCTAACTTTCCGTGCCCATTTCCAATTACTTTTTCTGCATTGGCATACATGTGTATTAATCTGTATGCATCTCCATGTGTGCGTGTTCAGGACGTACTCGTGTACCATAGAGTCCACACTTTGAAGTAGCAGCCTAGACAAATTTTTAGTTTGTTGCATTTTTCAGGGCAAGACACCTTCCAAGAATTGACACCTTACAAGAAACGGAATTCATTTTACAGTGCTTTTGAGAATAAACCCTTTGGTTTTCTAGACTACCTGCACATTCCTTGGAAGGAACTTGGGCCCTCTTTCTGCAGATGGGAACAAATATGCTGCTTTATCTACTGTTCAGCTAGATGCAGACCAGGTGACACAAGACTAAGTTTGCATGTTGCTGTATTTAAGCAAATACACTTAGGGAAATGGGTAGTTCAGTCTATCGGCAGGCCACATTTACATCTCTCTGCCCCTACCACCTAAACATATCTTTGAAATTAGTTCAGATGTATGTTATTATATTTATGGTTTAGTTCTGTGTTTTTTATAACAGAAATTATTTAATTATGAAATTATTTGGGACTTAACCTTTACCGACATCTCAAGAGTAAGAAATATATTTTTATAGCCTAGTGGTAGTCCCTCCTGGTTGCTAGAAATGTCACAGAGATTTAGCTAAATTTTAGCCCTCAGTTGTCCATAGAAGATAGCAAGCAGTCCCTTTCCTAATCTCTATTGAATACACCTTACTTGACTGCTGAGCTTGTGAGATAATAGGGGTTAAGTTTGCTTAGGGTTGTCTAGTCTTTATGAATAGATAGATGAATTGACTAATGTTAGACTTGGGACCATTCTGTAGGCAAGTTACAACACTCTGAAATCACAAGGGCATGGTCCATGCTGTTGAGGGTGTGGGAAGAAGCCACAGGAGGCGTTCCAAAGTAGTCATGTTCTGGAGTGGTACTAAGCTGCCCACTGAACAGCTCAAACCTGGATAACTCAGTGCTCTTCACTGGCCAAAAAAATCCAGCTGTGTTACTTATCATGGATTGCATATTGCCTATCTTCAGATCTCTATGCCACCCTTTCTTTTTATTTTTAGAGTTTAACTGGGTGAAACTTCACACCTTGTAGTAAAAAAAAAAGTAGGTTCACTAGATAATCTGTTCTTTCAGACAGAAAGTGGTTCTTTCTGGTGTTAAAAATCTAGGTATCAGCAAATATTAATATGACACTGTATTCTGTATAAACTTTCACTGACAAATGTAGCCAATTGTAGCCTACTGTTTAGAAATACAGAAGATAGAAAATAATATCTGGGATTGTCATTCTTGTTTAATGCATGCTGTCATTAAAAAGAAACAAACAAACAAATAAACAAACAAACAAAACCCCACAAACGGGTGCAATTTGTATTCGCAGCTTAAGTGTTACATTGTGGATGCAGACAGTCACCTACCAGGGAGAGCAGGAGAAAAGAAGTGCAAACAGGATTTGGCAAAAGAAACCCCTTTTGTTAACAAATAAATAAAGATTAAATGTTTTACACATCTCTCATACAGATTTCATTCTTTGGTCACAGATGAAAAGTCAACATTTGCAAATGGAGATAGTCCAAATACAATAATACATGGGCAGCCAGAACAGCAGATTCTCTCCCTGAGAGGATATTGTTATTTAGACAGACTTTGTGGCACACAAAGAGCAGACAGCATATCTTTATAAATTTGCACCCATCTTCAGCATGGCGTGGAACTCATCCATCTTCTTGTCCGCTGAAGCTACCCCTATGAAGAATGCTATCTCACCTAATCTTATTTCCTCAAAATTAGCATTTTTTCCTGCCATACATTTAATTTTAGCAGGACAATCTAACAAATCAAAATTCCACAGAGGATTCAAATGAACCTTCTAAATTTGATTGGATCACTTAATGAGACCAAAGCACAGTCAGTGCTCAAGCATTTGGAATAACATTCATTTTCAGCATGAATCTTTTTTCATTATGTAGCTCTTCATTTTGCTGTCTAAAAAAGTCTGTATTCCCAAAAGGTGATGATGGATGGTGATAATAAAATATTTATAAAGCATCCCATGGTCACAATCATTTACTATCTTTTCTCTTACACCTAAATATTTATGGTACTCGATCAAAATATTTTGTTGAATTGATTTACGGGCAACCTGCTGAGGCAGCACCACTTTTGACATGGTCACATTTTCTGATCTATTAATATGCCCCAAACATGAACCTGCTGTCAGTTAAGAACAACTTAAGTCTCAATTTGGAAGGTTCTGTCAATTGTTTACCATAAAATCAAATTTTGGTGAGTAATTTTTACAAATTGCATGTGAGAAAAGGTAGGATTCAATGTGGAAAAAAAGGTATTATTCAAATGAGAAAGACTGGCAAAATGCTGTGAAATCGAGCTGAACAATATATATTTCAACACTATACAGATTTGTAAACTTTTTATGCAGCTGCTATGTGCCTGACCATTAATTCATGTACAGCAGAAAAAATAAACCCAGTCAACCTGAATTTCATTAGATTTTTATGATTTTTAAAAGAAGTCTAAATTAAACATGTTTTTTTCCTGATCTCTCTCTAATTTACAGTAAAAGCCTGATCTTCTGACTTGTGGTACATACAGATCATGCCTTGAAGGCAGGCATGATACCATGTGATTTTATTGAAGTAATGATATTGGCTTTACTAATCCATAACTGAATAAAAGCACAATTCATAATCAGATACATATATACGATGAAATGTGCAATCTGTACAAACATATATAATGTGGAGGGTTTGTATGTATATCACATATATTTTCTATATTTTTATTTTTATACATATTTTATATCTATATATATTCTATCTATCCATCCAAGTCCTTTATATTAATGTAACAACATAATGGAATGAATAGAGTGAAGTATATTGAAGTAAGTGGAATCACTCAGAAAATTAGTAACTTAATTGCTGTGCTCGTTGGGTATGCAGTCATCCTAACTTCCTTCTATTATCAATGGAGAGAGAAGCATTTGCACAAAGTGATTCAGCTCTCTGAAGAACTGACTCACTTTCTGGAGGTGTGAGTTTCTGTCCATTGATTAAAAGGGACTGCGATTGGATGGCGATTACATCTAGCTCTGTGCATTTAAAAGGGATGTGATGAGTCTAGATCTCTGCTGCCATTCCAGAAGATGTTAGATTAATTCACTCTGGTCTCTTGAAAATGCACTTGAATAAAGTTTTTTCCATTATAAGCAAAATGGTTCCGGCAGCCAGTGAATAAATCAGCAGACAGCTACACTATCCAAAGTACCCAAATGGCAGTGCATCTCAAGAATACCCAGGAAGGAAGATTCTGTGAAGCCTGAAAGAGACTTACAGAAGGGAGCCTGCTATAGTCAAGGTATCTTTCAGAAATTTAATACTTCAAAACGATTCTAGTTATCCACACTTTGAAATAGGTGGAAGACCCTGAAATGCTGCTATTAGTAAGGGAGAGAAGATGGTTAATTGTTGAGGTTTATTGAAGTCTTGAACATAGGACAGATCATACAACTAAAAGCCTAGAAAACATAAAACTGCGAAAAAGTGAAAATTGTTAAATTTTTAGGTCAGATTACAAAAGATATCTTTGGGAGTTATTTACTGCACCACAAATCTATTTGAGTTTTAAATCAGTGAAAAAATTTATATTCAAATACAGACGCGTACAGTTTTTTTATTGTATTTATCTCCAGGATATTCTCATACATAAGGCTAATGAAATCTAAACCATCTGTTACATTTTAGTAGTTTTGTTGGTTTATATTAGTCTTATTTGATAAGTCATTCAGCAATTCTCCCCAAATATCTCCAGTTCTCTTGTAAACCCCAAGTATTGCCCATTTTCCTGTAATCTTGAAATATCACTATTAAGAATAATATTCGGCCATTAGCTTAATATATACTTGATAGCTTGAGAATAAGAGTTTCTTTATCCCATTGCATTAATATTTTTATAGGAGGTATTGTATTCCAATAAAATGTAACTTTTTTTCTAAAAGGACACCATATGTTTTAAAGTTGCATAAAACTTTGTTCTTTCAAGCAAGTTCTAGAAATAGTAGTAGGATGAGTGTCCACCAGAACTTGATGAAAAAGACCGGAGAACTATGGAGTCCCCGAAACATAAGCTTACTGCTCTTATTATCCACCACAGAAATGTGTTAAGAGGAAAACAGTATAGGGACCACAGCAAGAGTTAGCACCTCTGCTACAAAGACAGGCTGAGAGAGTTGGGTTTTTTCAGCCTGGAGAAGAGAAGGCTCCAGGGAGACCTTATAGCGGCCTTCCAGTACCTAAAGGGGGCCTACAAGAAAGCTGGAGAGGGACTTTTTACAAGTGCATGTAGTGATAGGACAAGGGGTAATGGTTTCAAACTGGAAGAAGGTAGCTTTATATTAGATATCCGGAAGGAAGTTTTCAGTATGAGGGTGGTGAGGCACTGGAACAGGTTGCCCAGGGAAGTTGTGGATGCCCCATCCCTGGAAGTGTCCAAGGCCAGGTTGGATGGAGCTTTGAGCAACCTGGTCTAGTGGGAAGTATCCCTGGCCATGGCAGGGGGGTTGGAACTGGATGATCTTTAAGGTCCCTTCCAACCCAACCCAATCTATGATTCTACGATTTAAGCACAAATAGTAGCATTCTTCATTAAAATTAACTTTTACAGAAACAGTTATTTTACCATAAGCACACAACTTCACTGTTCTACAGCCTTTCCAGACTTCTACGAATTTGGTCCCAGATTTCAATGTATTTCTGCGTTCCTATAAGTTTCACTCTTTCTCAAATCAAACAAACCACAGTTTTATGAGGCACTCCTGGCCAGGGCTGTCAGTTTGTCTCTCTCCAAAAGTAACAAGTATGGGCTTTAATCTTGGGAAAGTAGTTCCAAGTTATTAACTTTGGGACCTTTAGAAGATTTGTAACATCAAGCTGCCACCAGGAACAATCAGTGTAGCTTCATTTCAAATTCTATCACTTAGCTGTATTTTTAAACATTCAGATCTATTTCCTAAGTATTATTTTCTTAGCACTAGATTAACCTCTGTGCAGTGGCAAGTGCCAAAGTAAACATTTTTTCCATGATTTTTGAATTAAAAAGTGGAAAAATCAATTACCTACTTTATTGAAAAATTGACAAATGGAAAAAAAAAAGAACCACAAAACAAAAGAAACCAATTATCAAAAAAGCTACAAATATTATACTCCAGACAGCAATTACCTAAGAGCAAAACAAAAACAGATATATACTACAGTGTTTAAAAATCCAATGTTAATTAAGAAATGTAATTAAGAATATTTTTGCACAGAAATATGAAATTTATTCTGTAATTAGGTTAATTACAGTTATCTAACCAACCATTATATTCTAGTTGAAATGCATCTTTTTTATGAAGCCCTATTATAATGTACTTTGCTTGACACTTCCATGTTTTCCTATTTTCCTTCAGTACAATTCAGACCAAAATCAAATTTAGGTTAAACTGAATTTGTTGCAAATTTGTGGCAGATGCCTTATGTGGAAGTGCTATTATGTAAATAAATAGCTTAACTGACTTGAAAAGACCTTTTGAAGTACATTTCTCTTTGCAGAATTAGGATCTAAATCTGGGAACTCTTCTAACTTAAGCTACATGAATCTGAATAACTGAAGTACGTAACAGAAGAAAGTGCTTAAATTAAGTGCCCGGTAAGCTTGATTATATTGTTGATTTTGTGTTCCATTCTACACAAAAATGTACACTTGATAAATTTTGCAGGACGCAGATGTCAGAGATGACATTAAACTAATCCAGGGACGAAAGAACCATTTCCTTATTCCGCTTGTATAATGGCCTCCCATTTAGTTCGTTTTGTGCCCGTTGAGTTGTCAGAACTGCAGGCATACTACACAGAGAACACTAGGAAGTGCTTTCCTTCATTATGTCTGAGCTGCACCCACGCTACAGTTCCTTCATTTTCGTTAAAAATTGTGTTCATTTACATCATTTTTTTCAGAAGAGGTATCCCTAAGTGTCTTAATGAGCTTATATAGTTTACAGTAAAACTGCCATTAAACAAATGCTCCTGAGTCAAAACACTTACGTTTTATTAAATCATGCTTGAAAATTAATCTGTACTGCATTTAGTCATTACATTCAATATACTGAAAATCAATATGGAAGCAATTTCTGTATACACTATTTTCCAAATACTTTTGGTTAGTCACACAATCCTATTGAAATCCTTGGCAAAAGCTATACTTCCAGGTTTTCAACTCTTACCTGGAAGGCTGAAGAAAAATATCTTTGTGATTCTAAAGAGGAAATCAAACCATACTTCCCCTGAATAGTGAATCCACATTTAATGGAGGCTGAAAAGTTTCTTTTGTCCTCTTTAATGACAAACCTCAGCAAACCAAGCCTTCTACACCTCTTGCGCTTGTTTTTTCACTGTTACATTTATTCATGCAAGAGAAGCTAGAAAGTAGGCCACTTTAAGTTGCATCCAAACCTAAGTACACAGTAAAAAGATTGTTTGAAATTAGCGCACAAAGCAGAGATATGGTAGGTCTCCACTAGCACATTTAGAGGAACATCCTGGATGGCACCTCCAGGTGCCTGAATTTTTTTAAGCAAACAAATATTAACAAATGTTATCGTGTTTTAAATGGATTAAAATGGATTGAAAGAGATGCTGAAGGAAGGATTGTTACTATGAGCACAGATCATGAATGCTTACACATGTAACAGGCTCTTTACATTCTTCTTTAGGATTGTACAAAGCTTGGTTTCTCAAGTAATCAAAAAAAAAATGATAGAATCATAGAATCTTCATGGTTGGATAGGACCTTTAAGATCATCCAGTCCAACCATACACACACACAAAACCACAAAAAAAACCCCAAAAAAACCCCAAACCAAACAACCTACAATCTCTGCCCTTCAGAGCATGCCCTGAAGTGCCACATCTAGACGTTTCTTAAGTACCTCTAGGGATGGTGACTCAACCACCTCCCTGGGCACGCTGTTCCAGTGCCTGACCACTCTTTCAGTAAAGTAATTTCTCCTAATATCTAATCTAAACCTCCCCTGCCGCAACTTCAGACCATTTCCTCTGGTCCTGTCATTATTCACCTGGGAGAAGAGGCCAACACCCACCTCTCTCCAACCTCCTTTCAGGTAGCTGTAGAGGGCAATGAGGTCTCCCCTCAGCCTCCTCTTCTCCAAGCTAAACATGCCCAGCTCCCTCAGCCTCTCCTCATATGATCTCGTCTCCAGACCCCTCACCAGCCTGGTAGCTCTCCTCTAGACATGCTCCGGCACCTCAATGTCCCTCTTGTACAGAGGGGCCCAGCAATTTTTGGGCAGAAGCATACCAAGAAAAACTGTTGGTTTGCTTTCCTTAAACCATTGTTTTTGTGTAATAACAAAAGACAATGTTTAAGGCCTGCTTACCTCCTTAGAATTCATTTTGTTTTTATAAAATGTGGCTAGAAACTTATATTTCTTGCTCAGTCATATACGAATCTGGCAATTCCTATAACATGAGAGTTATGAATACTTGGAAGTTCACTGGACCTGTTTTATTGTTTGCTCCAGTTTGAGACATAAAGGTAAACAGTAATTTCATATATTTGAATTTACTGGTTTTATTTTCCCTCTTGTAATAATAATCAAAAGAAAATAATTTAAAAAAATCAATGCATAACGTAATTTTGAGCACATACTTAGTGAGGTATGTTATAGGCTTATCACATTAAATCTTCTGAAAATAATGGCAGTATGAACAGCTTTGTGCTTACTGAACTTATTGAAAACTTGTTGCTTATTGAGCGTATTAAAAAACTATGAAGCAACTCAGATTAAGAACCTGAAATGTGTTCTTTTTCTTGCATTAAAAAAAAAAAAGCTGATTAACCAAAATATGAAAAGTAAATGAAGAGTTCCAGTTGCCGGATGTAGTTCACTTAACATTTCCACCGTTTCACCTCCCTGACAGGAACTGTGGTGCAGATGTTAATTACCATTTATAAAATGCCTTGTCAAAACACCTAAGAATTATTGTTCCATTAATAACTTTGTCCTACGCTTGGGTTCAATGCCTGATTCAAACTCAAGAATGCTGAAAAGGATCACTGACACTTGGTTAGGACACCCAGTCTTTCCTTGCAAACCCCGGCCTGTAATGCATGGCTTTGTGCCAACAATTTAGCTTTAGAAGAGGAACTGCTGTAAAATTGTAGTTGTGGGAGAATTAACAGTCACATTTTAGAAGACTATTACCCTTGTATCAAGTGAGTTAATTTATTAAATGGTAACTTCAGAGGCAGCAAGTCATTTAGAAACAATGCCAAACACTTCAGAGCACAATGACCTATCTGAGATGCCAAAATACTTTATTGGTAGACAAAGAGAAGTAGGTATTCCAGACCAATTTATTCAGTAACAGAGATAGGCAGCTGTTTCTTCACACATTCATTGGACACATGCCTCTTCTCCTTTGAAATAGGTTGGAGTTTTGCTACTGACTTTGTTGGGAGTAAAACTGTGTCTTTTGTCTCTATAGAACACCAAATGAATTTTACCAGCAAGGCTGATTTAGGAAGGCATGTACTGAAAGAAACAGATAATTCCTCTGTGAACTAGAAGTCATTCCTTTAGCATTTAGCTTTCCCATATACCACACCAATTCTTCCTTTACAATTTCTTCAGCTCAAGACTCTACTTTTTCCAAGTTGCCTATATATAATTCTGCTTACTCTCTTTTTGACATGCTTTCAACTAAGGTCTCATCACTATTCTTGTTTGGTTCTCAAAAAAACTATTTCCTCCCACCATCTTCTCAGCTGCCTGGTTGGTAAGTCCTTCTCTTACATGTTTATATCACTGAATTTAGTTAGCAGATTTCACTTAAAATGAGTGAGGGACTTCTTTTTGTACTTCATTTAGGTATAAAACTTAAGGTTACTTAAATACAGAGTCACAAGAAAGGTAGGATTCATTCCACCCTAGGTTTCAGCTCTGGAGACACTCACCTGAACTGATTGCGCAAAGAGAAGATTTCATCTTGTGTATTTGCAACTTAAAATATCAAGGTGATGAAGCCAAGTACAGGACTGAGATTCAGATTCAGATTCAAAATTTAGATGTCTACAATGTACATATCTACATAGGAACCAAAGATACATGCATTTTCTATTTAACAGTGATCCTGTCAACATAATATAGTAATATACCAAACCAAATGTAGAGAAGTGAATCTGAACAGCTTTCTATATTTACTGATGGTTTTGACTAGATGTCCATTAAGCATAAGAAGTTAAGGCACCTATCTCTTACGTACGCACCTTCATTGTAAATAGCTAAATTTAGCATTTGAATCTGGAGCTATGTCCTACCTTTAGCTTCATCACACGCAGATTAGGAAATCTTCCTTTATATAATTAATTATTTCTTTAAAACAAATTGCTATATCAAACTGACTTTTTTGCTTACAAAATTAAGCCCATTGAAGTAATTCATTTTTCCTGAGCTCTGATACTTGCGAGTGGATTCCATCTGGACAGAACAGAACCCTCATCCTAGCAATGCTTTTGGATGGTCTCCAAACACATGATGAAGAGTTTCAGGACAATTTCTCCGGACAAAATTTTATTTTTTTCTGTATTGTGACACACAAATAGAATGGATTTTCATCGAAATACCAGAGAAAGCATTCACTTTCACAGTATTGCTGATCTCAGTCACCATAGCAGTATGGATTTCTGCAGTATTAAGGGACCAAAGCTGTAGCTGCAGAACAGTGGCCGGGCCAACAAAATTGCAAAACAGTCAACAGCTGAAAATTCCACTAATGCTAATGGCCTTGTTGAGTGCAAGGTAAGATGACAAACCCTTCAAGAAAGTTTGAGAAGATGGATTATATAGTAAATTGCATTTAGTCCCCCATTCTAGCAGTATTCCTGATTAAAATGGAAAATGTTGTTCCCTGCTGTGGGGAGAAAAATAGCACTGAAAGCAGAAAACACCTGGCAGACACCTTGAATATGAAACTTTTTATTAAGCACTGCATTTTTTTTTCTTTGTTAATTAATCTATTTCACAGTCTCAGGTAATCACTTTGCAAATTCTCAGTAGTCTGACTTTCAAAGGAACTTTACACTCTGTCAGTTGCTATACCTGTGTTGTCAAAGAACATGGGAATGACATAAATATCTTGGTAATTTTTCACCGCTGGCTTGCACATCCCTTCCACAGTGCCCTTTTTCCAGAAGGCAGTAACGTTAAAAACATTCTTTGTCTTAATGGTTATGCATCGACAGCATATTCTATGGGTCCTTGTTAGTTTACTACATAAACCTTCAGGGTCCTACTATTTTACAGCTAAAAGATGGAGGTAGTAAGATCTCCCTGTTGACAAGGATGATTAAGTAAGACTGCAACGCTTGTTTGCACAAATGCCCACCCTTGCATGGTCTGCAGCAGTCACAGCACCAACTAGAAATACTTGCTTAAACTTCATGCTAACCCTGTTGCATATCACCTAAGGTTCCCTGACCATACTTGTTGTGTGATGTCTGATACCTGCTGTTTACTGGGGAGGCATTTACTACAGTCAAACTAATCAGAGGGAAAATCCAAATTCAACACCAACCAATTTTATAACTATGTGAAGTATGAGATGAGTGCTACCTGACTGGGGTGTCATAAATGTACAGTCAATCTTAGAGGACAGAAAAGAGAGCACAAAATACCACAAATCTATAAGAATCGATCCGAAGGAATTAAACAGAATTAAAAAGGAAAATATAACAACGTGACAAATGAAAAATTAGAAGATGTGCCGCATCAATTTTAAGAATGGTAGATAATGTGAGATTACCATGGTAAATTGCTTCATTTTTAGAAGCAAAGGAAATTGAGTAAATCTCATCTCTCTGGACTTGAGTAAAGCATGTGATGAAGTGCCATATAGGAAATTATTTTAGTTTAGCTAGAATATATGCTAATAGAACCTGTAGGTTGATTCAAGAAGTGAATAGATGGTGCTGAAAGGGGAAGTATGGGGCTGGAGAGGGGTTCTACACAATTCTAATCTAAAGTCTGAACTAATTCTGAGTATTTTCAGTAATGACCTTGATATAATTATATGTAAAGGGCTGATATAATCTGTTCCTGACACAAAACTAGGAAGTATCATCCGTAAAGACCAAGTTATCACAATCACTAGAGAAAGAAAAGAAGAAAGGAGTCTTTCTTTTTAAGGAAGACTGGGAGATTTTAGCTTGTTTCATTTAGGAGATTGAAATCACAGAGAGAAAACGGTGAAGAGCAGGGGTAAACAAATAGAGACGTAAAATGGCTTTGTAAATTGAGAGTGTTGTCATAGAATAAATCTGATGACATGGTGTCTATGATAACAGACTACTGGACTCCTTCCTAACATTTAGATTCTTATTTTAGCAAAAGTTCCAAAAGAAAAACAGTAAACTTATTCTTTATTGTGCATATTAGTGGAAGTTTATATTCTTACATTTCATTTTGTAATGTCTGACTACAGTCATGGCAGCTGATACACAATAGAAGTTTGCACTATAATAAAGTATTAAGACACTATAGACATAATGTACTGTTTCTACTAAAGACAGGTAAAAGGATTTATAATTCCTTACAGAGAGAATATACAGCATTAAGGATAAGTATTCTTAGCAAGAAGGCGGGATTTTTCAGTATGAATGTTGTCCAGCATTCATGTACTTTCGAAAAATCTCATCTGACAAAAGAAGGTACTAGAAGTAGGAATGATCTGATGAACTACTGGCATTTGTAATTGAAGAATACCTTTCAGCTAATCATCTAGATTCTTTAAACAGGCTCTTTTAGAATGTGATTCATCTGAACTCCTTTAGGTTTTACTTTACGATGAGATGAATTGTGCCCTGAAAGTGTCTACTTCTCCCTGCTGAGTACTAAATCACCCAAAGTGCCTAGATCAGATGTATACGTGGGATCCTTAGCTTCTACAGCCGAAGCAACAGAAGACGGATCTTTCAAAATATCTACTGAATCAAAGACAATGTGTGTGACCTTAGCTATGCCATTTAGTTCCTCTGTGCCTTTACTGCTCATCTATAAAACGAGGATAATAGAATTTCCATACCTTGCAGGGCAATGCAGTGGGTTGCGGATTACATGGCTCTCTAATACCATGGCAATGGATTGCCTACAAGTACTTAAGCTTCTTCTGGACTGTTAAATGAGGAAACCAAGAAGAACAGACAGTAAAACTTGCAAACCAATTTCTTCTCGTAGAGGGCCATTTGACCTCCCCCTGATGCAAAGTGCCATGGCAGGATGAGGTTCATGTAAAGCACGCTACGATTAATCGTAACAATAACAGTGATGTTTTTGAAAGAGGGGGTATACCTCCCCTCTGAATAAGAGAATACGCATAGGATATGTTTTTCTCTTTTGTCATAAGCTGTTCCATTTGTCTCATGATTCAAGTGAACAATTGCTGCAACAACAAAAGAATTCTTTGTGTTCATTGCCCACTGATACATGATACAGCCTTTTCAATTTTCTTTGTCCTCTTTTAAGACAGCTATCAGGGAAAAGTTTACCGGCTTTCGAATCTTCGGTGAAAAACTCATAACAACACATTTCTAATGTTATATTGTGACTCTTACGGTAAGATATGTTCTTATTTCATATATGCAAACACTGATTTTGATCTCATTTACACCAATACCAGCTGACTTCAGCTGAATTACTCCCAATTTACCCTGGAACCACTTTCAGAATCATCCTCACATTTCAGCCAGAGCTTACAAATCTCTAGAAGGAAAGTGCCTTTTTATTGTAAGACTAAATTGGCACTCATCCAGAATTCCCTGGGAGAAAGGGTTTTTTAACCACATTGATTTAGAGAAACATAGAGGCCTTATTTATTTAAAATCAAGGATATAAATATTTTAACAGCAGCAGCAGCCATAAAGAGAAGGCAAGCATTCAAAGTTGCTGCAAATAAAAAAATTTCCTGTTAGGTTGTCTAGAGCTAATGGCTGATGATAGAATTTGGAGAGTGCAGAGAAATAGGTACAAAGAAGTATTTGTCAATAGTAAGAACAGCAGCACTATATTTACAATCTGTTGTTTAAAGCCAAAATAGACATTCTTTTCTCTGTTTGATCTCAGGAAAAGTTATCTGCAGCTCACAGGCCCGAATTTGAGTCTTCTTATGCCACTCAAAAGAAGTACTGAGATAACTGTGCTAGAGATGACAGACTAGTAACCCCTCTAGCAAGCCAGACCTGTGGGGGGGTGTCATGTTTTCTGTGTCTGGGCTGAAAGCACTCTTCCTACTTAGAAATGCTCTCTTTTGTTCTCCCATAGTGCCTGAAATTCCTTCGCAAGAGATATCAAAAGTTGAAATTCATCTCATAGAAAAAAGGTCTCTTCAATTTCTATAGGAACAAAGAATCACAAAACAAATGTAAATCTTTTATTTATTTTTTTTCTCAAGGCAGAACAGCTCACAGAAGTCATAAAACAAATCCCCAGCTACATTGATGGTTATAGCACCACCACCAAAGTTAGGTGTCCCCCCCCAATATCTGTCTCTGTAAGAGACACATAAGAACAAGCCAATACTATTCAATCTCAGTCATATAAAAACAATGAAAAGAGGTCAGTTTAATTGTAACTATGCATTTGTGACATCCATTATTGCTAACCAGACGACTGCCAGGACAAGAAAAAAAAACTGATGACTTAATGAGCTATTGCATTTTAATAGAAAGATTGTCTTTCTTTCAAAGCATTTAGACAGCATTTTACTTGTTATAATAAATTATCACCCTAAATAAAATATAGCAAGTAGAGAAACCTTATAGATTAAAGAGACAGAGAGATTTGGGAGATCAAGATCAAATACCTAGACATGTCAAATCACATTATTCAAACCATATCCAAAAAGATCAAAAACAGAGCTCTGATTCATAAAAGGTAATAACATTACCAATTGAAAGGCATCCATAACTACCCTACTCCAGTTTGGCAATTCTCTTACCTAAAACCAAAATTTCCAGGAGATCAAACATATTCCTAAACCAGCTAAAACACATGGCTAGAAACAATGGCTAAATATATATATATATTATTTTCTAAAAAAAGAGCCTTCATCAGAGAGACTTTTAAAACTATCATTGCAATGGCAAGTTTTCTCAGTTTAATTTTCAGCAAGCAATCTAACAGATTGTCCTAGAAATGGCTTTCACTTATGACTGCAAAGATCATTCAAATCTGTATTGGCAAGATCTTCATAACATACAGTTTCTACTTTTAAAATAATGCCTATGCTATTTGCAGATTTATCAGGGGACCAAGCAGCCCCTGTTCTCCTCCATTCAACCCCAAAGCATTCATCTCTTGCTTCCTCTCAGGAGCTTTCTCATTCCTCCATAAAATTTTGAAAACCCATTTTCTTGTTCTGAAGTTCCCCTTCTGTTGACCTTATCTATTGACAACAAACAAATAGTATGAGCAAATAATAAACAGCAAGCCTACTGACAACCCAACATTAGTCATAGCAGAAGCTATGCAGGCACAACGGTGTAACTTGCGTCGTGAGCGTGTGGCCCCAAAACCACACGAGCTGCACACGAGTTTCCTGCAGGGGGTCCTCCACCACAGCATGGTTTTGACAAAGAGAAATACAGATTCTCTCTTGATAGTGGATTTTCATATGGCTTTGTTTGCTTCTGATTAGGGTCTGCTTAAATTTTGGAAACTGAGTAGAAGATGGACAGATGTCTTCAAGAATTTTAAATAAAAGTCTTTTGTCTTTAAAGACTTTTGAGCTGTCATTGCAGAAGACAGTTACAACTTGCCTTTACTACCTGAGCAATGATTAGGTGCTTGTTCAAGTAGCCAGTGACAAGCACTAATGACTTGGTTGATTATTTCCCCTCTCAAGTGTCCTATTCTTAGGTCACTGAGAAAGCAGCAAAGGGAAAAGTGACTTCTGCCCAGTCTACACAGCAGAGATTTTATTGAAATTAGCAGTGATACAAGCTTTTAATGACTGGTTTACAGCAGAGCAAAGTAAATGGAATATAAGACAAAAGAACCCTCACACACGATCCTTAGAAGTTCTGGTAAAGCTACTCTGTGAACATAGTTACAGAGCCTCTGAGATAAAAGCAATAAAAGTGTCTTTCAGCTCTGATAACAGGGATGCTCTTTCTTAGGCATAGCCTCACTGTAAGCCTATCAGAGCTCTCTCTGTATTCACACATCATTCCCAAACTCTAGACATATAGACCCTGTTAGCTGGATCCTCTAAGGTGCAAGTCATTGCTTTTTTCATCTTTACAATCAAAAGGATTTGCTTTGCTTTCACTTTTTCTTAAGTCATGTAATATTTGCACAATAGAGGGACAGATTCTGAAACACTCATCTTCCTTAATAATTCCTTTGTATATTTTTACAGAATGTTTACTTAGAATTTGACCCTGGTTTACCTGAACCCATCACCTTCAAAACTCTGGGCAAAATAATAGAATAAAAACCAACATATGAACAGCAAAACATACATCATTAAATGCTCTCCTAGTCTGCCAACATCTTTTTTTTTTTTTTTTTAATTTCAAAACATAGAAGTAACTGAAATCTCCTGCTCCCAATGAATGAAATAAAATAGGGAACCTGATGTATTTTTAAATTATCTTTCTTTAGTCTTGTCTCTATGAGGAAGCATTTAACACACAGCCATATTGAACACTATTGTACTAAATATACTGGGACAGCGAAATTCTTACTCTTTTATCAACAGGTTTTATTTCTAGGTTAAGTAATATCTGAACTAGAAATATTGTATGACTTTTTCTTCATCAAAAGAATGGGTAGGATTATGGGTATTCTCCCATGAAGAGAAACAGTATCTGAAAATATAACTATAAGGAACAAAAAATTGTTTTATTAGGCTAATTTCCAGACCATAGTCCCGGATAATCTTTTGGGAGCTGAAAAATACAACATATTATTTTCAAATCAGCAAATACAAAAGATTCAAGACACTCCAGCACACTCTTCAGAGTATACATTTTATGTGTGATTAATATAAAAAAAAAAATCAGATCATAGCTAAATGTGCAAAAATGTGCCAAATGTGTCACTCAAATCATTCATTAACGGTAAGCTGATTAACACAACATATTTTATTTCAGAATGAAATTCAAAGCCTGTTATGGAAAAACAATTTAGGCTTACAGGATTGTATCGAGCACCGTTATGCTTGACCATGCTAATGCAGCTGGTTTTATTTCAGAAACACTGGGGAGGGAAGCATGAAATCATTAGTAATTATATAAATATTAAGGCCACACAACTGGCTCTATTACTGTTTTCAAATGGTAGCATCTGCAAATTCAGCCTGTAATAAACACTAATGCATCCAGAGACGAGAGTGCTGACACATGAATGGGATGCTTTGTCGGACTTGCATAAAAATGTAGATGAACTGCACGGAAAGAAAACCAAAGAATTCAAAGGGTTTCTTGATTGCCTTCTTTAAAATGCCAAGAACTTAAGCTGGCCTTTCTTATCTTCCTCTACATGCTTGTGACACTTTAGGAGGTCTTTCTTATTGTACTATAATTCAGTAATTGTTCCAGTTCTGTGCACCATGCCTTCCTTCCAAAGGGCCGCATGAGATATATAATTCTGGTAATGAACAGCTGCATAATTTAAGGGTCGAACTAGCAGGGCACTGCTCCTTATTTGTGTTTTCTTAGCAGTTGCCAAGATATTCCAAGCCTATTTAGGCATACAATCCTTTGTCTGCCTTATTTCTTGTAGATGATATATGTTGAGACTTGGTCATGTTCCAGAAAGCAGATTTTATCAGCTGAAGTGTCAGAGTAAGCTTTCCTCTCATTTTGCTTCAAAGGGCAGCAGTACAGAACTATAACAAGGCAATTTTTTTCCCCAGCCATGAACATTCTCTGTTCTATCATGCAGACTTGTTCAAACTCAGTGCTATCCCCTTTCCAAGGCATGACAGACTTAATCACAGACCTATCAAAGGCATTTCCACACAACATTTCTCTCACCAAGGCTAATCTTCCAAATATTAAAAAGGTCCAGGCAGCTAGGCCCTTCAAGATGAAAGCCACATGCTGATTAATCAGCTGCATTTTTATTCTGTCTGGCAAGTGTTCCCTGTTTGTAAATAAAAGGTTTACCCTGGATTTCCTGTAAACTAAGGAGCATAAGGCAGCTTTGGACCAGACTCATAAAGCAACAAAGCCTTCTGCTGTTGCATCCGCAGGGGTAGGTTGTTTGTTCTATCGCAAATATACTTTCAGGTGTCCTGGAGAGAATGAGCTAATCTAACACAAACATCATTCCAACATGAGAAAATTACGTGGCAACCTCAAAGTTGCCTGCTTATTAATTGTGTTCTTTGGCTTCCAGCAGCACTTTAATTGTTGCTTGCTTGAGGAGACCTGTCTGCAATTTGTGTCATTGCAGAAGTTCAGGTTGGTTTATGATGTGTGGCACAATGTAACACAAGTCCCTCACAGAAACACTCTCATATTAAAGACAAATACATTTATTTATGTCTCAGAGTGCTGGCTCTCTATTCAGATGGTAAATAGGTAGTGTGAAAGAGATGTGACAGACCCAAGAAGACTAGAAATTGTCTGCAAACTGGCAGCCACTGTGGTTCACTGACAGCCCGAATTACTTTCAGGCAGTTTGGCACATCTCCATTTGTCACACTTAAAAGCTGAAGCCAAAGATATCCAATTAATACAGAACACTGTACTTCTCTCTCCTCGAAGCTGGAACAGAAATGCAAATGTTTAAGTTTCACAGTGTGCATCATGTCACCTACACATGACAAAGGGATGTAAAATGGTTGTAAGTAAAGCATACGTAAGCTGACTCACATCACACCCTCTTGGCTGCCGCTCACCTCAGGTTATCTTCTATGCTGTGCATACCACCACTGTACTATTTTTTCCAGACAGCAATTTCTCATATAGACTGAATCCCTTCTGCTGTAAATCATGCAAACAGCTAGCACAAATAGTTTGTGAACATAACGAGCACGAGGAAATGAGCTTTTGAAATATCTAACTAGAACAAGAAAGGGAAACTCTTCCCTCCCCCTCCAATTTTGAAGGCAAGGTGAAGGTTGCTGATTTTGAAAGTAGCAGAACCTTAATGAATCAATATCAGCTTTTGACATTATTATACAAGTCCATCCATCACTGCACAGCAATAACAGCTGCATCTTTTGCTATGACCCAATGCCAGTTTATATATGATTTGATTTGAATTATTGGTAGTGTAGTCATGAGGGTCAGGTGTTTATAGTTCTTGTATAGACAGAATTTTTGTTGAATCACAGGCCTTCCCTGGAGAATTTCCACTGTCCCTAAGTAAGTTTACAGAGGTCTTCTTTTATCCAGATGAGCTTTTGGTGTTCAGAGAAGAGAAAAAGTGCAACAATTTCACATACTATAAAGGCTAATCAAAAAGACCTGTGAGATGCTCCTTTAGATTCTCTGAGGCCAAATGGGATATGTAAAATAGACACATGGAAGGCTACACTTACAGCGAACTATAATAAATTTTTTAAATACTCTTATTTTTCAGAGTAACTGGTGATACAGATCTTAATATTCTATTCATCAATTGCATTTGGAAAATTTTGAAAATGCAGTGAAGAAATAATAAGTGTTAAATAACGAATAAAGAATGAGAATGGCACTTTCCCTGCTCTCTGCTACCTGAAGAAAGCTGCAGCTGGCCCCCTTCTTTGTTTCTCCCCCTTGATGCATCCATGAAAGTGTTTAAAGAAAAGTGTTCTCAGATACTTATCTGAGTTACTGCCTATTCCCATCCAAAACCTGTTATTGAACTCAAACTGTTAAGGGTGGTGAGACACTGGAACAGGTTGCCCAGGGAAGCTGTAGATGCCCCATCCCTGGAGGTGTTCAAGGCCAGGCTGGATGGGGCTTTGAGCAGCCTGGTCTAGTGGGAGGTGTCCCTGCTCATGGCAGGGGGGTTGGAACTAGATGATCTTTCAGGTCCCTTCCAACCCAAACCGTTCTCTGATTCTGTGATAAAAGCTCCAGTAACATTATTTCAAGTTTAGTGGTGTAAATAATATCAGAATCCCTGGGTCTAGTTGACAATTAAATCTTTTGCCATCATTTTTCCTGCTTAATGCCATGGTATCTCAGGTATTTCAGAACAAATTCTAAAATTAATCACTGGAGTATATTTGTTTTTTCGGATATTTTCAGGCTGAAATTTTCATACATAATTTCTTCTGCTAAACCTTCATCTCTTGGCATACATGGAATGCAGAAAAAGAAATCAGATAATAAATATTAAATAAGAAGGAATGCTTTTGAAAGATAACTTTTTAAGACATTAATCCATTATAAAGAAAAATATTCAAAATTTTTATGAAGATTTTTAATTATGTGGTAAGCTGTCGTGGTTTTGGCCGGATTGGCCAATCAGAATGACAGATGGCCCTCCTCCCACTCTCTTCAAAGAGAGGAAAGGAAGAGATAAGGAGATTTATGAGTTTAGAAAGAGAACTAAACTACTTTAATTAAAATAATAATAAATAAGGAAATAAGAAAAAATAATAATATTTTAAAAAAGTATACAATATATACAAAACCGTATCCAGCTCCCAGGATGACGATCGCGTCACCAGCAGGCACAGGAAAAGTCCCAGACTGGAGTCAGCGATGGACAGGAGCTGAATTCCAGAACAAGAGTCAGGAGTGCTCGGATCGGGATCAAAGGCAGATGAACAGACAGGGTCCTCCTCAGACGTTGGCCATTGAAGAAAGAGACTTGCCCCTTTGATCCCTCAGCTTTTATACTGAGCGTGATGCATATGGGATGGAATACCCTGTTGGTCAGTTTTGGGTCATCTGTCCCGTCTGCTCCTCCCTGCAGGTGGGACCCCTCTACGCTTCTCCACTTCCGACCCTCTAACGGGGCAAAACAGCGAAGTTAGCTGACCTTGGTTGTTATAGCAATAAGTCTAAGCAAGAGCCTTTGTGCATACCGTTCCTTGGTACAATCAGGTCTTATCACTCTGAGAGTGAACAGTGTCTGAACAATATGCTGTTAATCTCAGATTTTAGTCAGTTAGAAGAGGCCCAGCTAAAAAGTAAAACTACAAATCAGAAAATTGGTTCTGTTTTACCTCAAACGAGGACATAAGCATAAATAGTCTTGTAAATACTGCTAAAAATATTTCACAACTTAAAATAATATCAGAATATCAACTATAAAACAACTTTTACAGGTTTAAAAAGTAAAAACAAAGAAACATATTTTTGTTGCTGTATTAAACTAGAATTGTGAATTTTGAGACAAAAAGGACACAAAGTAAAATATTTCTCTCCCTTCTTAGTGAACATGTTAAGCACAGGAAAAGAAATTAACTCGAATCACAGAAATTATAAAAGTTTTGCAAAGCAATAACTATCAAACAAAGTGTTTCTAAATAAACTAATTGGAAAGAGCCTTAAATTTTAGAGTTAAAAATAATGTTATTACTTTTCAGAGCAGGGCCTCCAATAACGCAGGTGAATTTCTGTATAATTTGGGGTTCACCCAAATTAACTTTATGAAAAAAAATATAAATTATAATATAATTTATTTTAACTTAATTGTTTGTGTTTACATTCTAGATCTCAGTTATCATTACGAAAAGGAAGTCTAGCTTTGGGTTTTTTTGTTTTATTCACAAACTGGATTCGTGGAGGAAGAGTTTCAAGAAGAAGTTTTCTTTCTGCATCACTGACATATGTGCACTTTGCTATGCAAAATCTTCACTTAATTAGCCTTTATGTATCACTTGATGATATTCTTTACATGAGGGAAATGGGCGTGATTGAAAACAGGTGTAATTTCATGTCTAGACATATATATTTCTCTAACAGATAGTATTTTGGATTTCAGATTAATTTTTTTTTCTTTTTACTTTAGGTAATCCAGTCATATAGCCTAAAAGGCCAACCCACTAGAGGTAGCCTCTCAGTTATTTCAGTGGCTCACAGTCAGTAAATGAAAAAAAAAACAAACAGTGCCTGAATGAGATTGCGCTTGGGATGGTTTTCTCCTGGAACAACCTCTCCCAGGCACAGCGAGGGGTAGAGCATGGGGCAGGGATTGTGTCCAGCAGGCAGGCAGCATGCAACCGTGCCTCTCCGGACACTGACTGCGTTGGCTCACATAGATGCAGGCTATCCAGTCGCTCTCATTGCCGTGACACAGTCCCAGGCACATTTATTGTATAGGGAGCCTCTGTAGCAAACCCAATAAAATATATCAAAGACTTTGTTGTAATTTGTGTAATTTTCTGCTAATAAAAAAAAAAAAAAAAGTAATTTTGGTTGTCTGGAGTTATACATGTGAGCAAACCATTAAAAATTTTCAGTTAATAAAAATAATGTTGGGCTAAGGGCAAGAACTTCCACCCCCCTGCCCAGAGATTTTGGTCTGCATTTGAAAACCCATATAACATTAAATGTTACTGCCACAAATAGTATTCTGACCTGTGTCACGTTTTACCCAGTCTTTGGAACCTTGGAATTACTGCTTACATTTCACTATTCTGTCAAGACTTTTCCAGAAATGCTTGCTTTTATTATTTATTTATTTTTAAGGGAGGGGAGTAAATGCCTTCATTAGAAAAAACGTTTGAGACAACTTCCAGAAGAAAAGACCGTAATGAACTACCCTGTCACAAATACCTAGTGCAACTGAAAAGTGAAAACAGAAGATGATTCATTACACTTGTCTGTTTACAGATGATGGTTTGAAAGGTCACCCAGAAGAAAAATGTCCTCCAAACCGAAAATATATGTCTGGTAAAGAAAAAGACACTTGTAGGACAAAATATTGCTATACTTATTACTTACATTAAGAAAATAAGTATGTCACTGTTTAAATACTCAGATTTCACTGTTAAAACACACTGTCTTTCCAGTGAAAAAAAATCCACATATAAATCTCTTATTTGCTTCCTTTACGTGCACATACGCAGACAATTAGGCTCTTTGTTGTAAATAATTTTTTACTTAAGACAACAGAATTTTTCCGGATAAATCTACTCAGTTGCACTGTGAGCACTGATTATGGTATGAATCTACAATCTACAAAACAGTCTTAAGTAATCAGCTATCTTTAAAGCTTCCTCTACTCATGTCTAGTGTGCTTTGCAATCCATACTCCATTATACTCATTCTTTGCTGTAATTGCTGTCCCGCCGTGTTCCCGGTGAAAAATAATTCCATTAAAAGATACAGCATGCTCTCTTAGCTCGGAAAAACATTTTCTTCAGATAAAACCAGTGCTGTTACATAGGCTGAGAAGTAGTAAGGTTACATGAATTAACTGAGTCTAACTGGAGAATTTAGATCAAGGTCCTGCTCCTCCATCCTAGAGAAACTGTTTGTGAAATATAAGGAATTTTAAGCTAATGTAAAGTCTATAAATTATAGAAAGTATTCCCTCAATTAGTCGCTCCTGCATGAGAATGTGCTGTAGGGTATGCTCTGAATTCATAACTGAAAAAGAAACTCCACAAAGGATTTATATGAGCAAATTATACAGTGTCTCAAAACCAGAAATATTCAGCATGCGATTTTTCTCTTAAATACTGTATGTATGCTTCTTTTGTCCTAAATATGTCACGTCAACAGTTATGTGTTTATTTCATGCATTGCAATGTTAAATATCTCCTCAGCTGAAGTCATCATGGTTGCATACCAGCATGTAGGAGTCAACTGGCTGTTTAATGATAACAGAAATGTTTTGCTGAATGATTTGATTAATAATACAAGGACACACAATTTAGATAATGAGTTCTTTTTAGGATTTCTGTACTTGGCTGTGACATTACTGGAATCCTCCTAAAGCTGGAGGTTGACTAAGTAGAGGAATTCCTGTTAACAACAACAACAATAAAAAGATATACACTGAAGGTAACACTGATTTAAGAGAAGAAGTCTAAAGAGCTTTTAATTTAAATTATATTTCACAGAAACCAAAGAATCATAGAATCATAGAACCATAGGGTTGGAAGGGACCTCTGGAGATCATCTAGTCCAACCCCCCTGCCAGAGCAGTGTCATCTTAGAGCAGGTTGCACAGGAACGCGTCCAGGCAGGTTTTGAATGTCTCCAGAGACGGAGACTCCACCACCTCTCTGGGCAGCCTGTGCCAGTGCTCTGCCACCCTCAAAGTAAAGAAGTTCCTCCTCATGTTTAGGTGGAACTTCCTATGCTCAAGTTTGTGCCCATTACCTCTTGTCCTGTCCCCGGGCACCACTGAAAAGAGCCTGGCCCCATCCTCCTGACACTCACCCTTTAAGTATTTATAAGTGTTAATAAGGTCCCCCCTCAGCCGTCTTTTTTCCAGACTGAAGAGACCCAAATCCCTCAGCCTTTCTTCATAAGAGAGATGTTCCAGTCCCCTAATCATCTTCGTAGCCCTTTGCTGCACCCTTTCCAGCAGTTCCCTGTCCCTCTTGAACCGGGGAGCCTAGAACTGGACACAGTACTCCAGGTGCGGCCTCACCAAGGCAGAGTAGAGGGGGAGGATGACCTCCCTCGACCTGCTGGCCACACTCTTCTTGATGCAGCCCAGGATGCCATTGGCCTTCTTGGCCACAAGGGCACATTGCTGGCTCATGGTCATCCTGTTGTCCACCAGGACTCCCAGGTCTCTTTCCACAGAGCTGCTCTCCAGCAGGTCAGCCCCCAACCTGTACTGGTGCATGGGGTTGTTCCTCCCCAGGTGCAGCACCCTACACTTGCCCTTGTTGAATTTCATAAGGTTCCTCTCTGCCCAAATCTCCAAGCTGTCCAGGTCTCTCTGTATGGCGGCACAGCCTTCCGGTGTGTCAGCCACCCCCCCGACCCAGCTTTGTGTCATTGGCAAACTTGCTGAGGGTGCAAGAAGAAATATACTTAAATTTAATGCAGTAAAGAAAATTAACAAAATTACAGATAATAAGCACCTTAGTTCTTTTGAGCAAAGTATCTGTAACTGCTAAATGTCTGTTGTAAGTGGCTGGTAATCATCCACCTTTAATGAAATCTTGAATTTTAGCAAGGATAAAATTAAAACTAAAATAAGAACTAGAACTGGAACTAGAATTAGAATTTAAATTATAATTTGAATTAGAATCAGAATTAGAATGGAAAAAATATTACTTTATTGAAAACCACATAAAAGACAAGGACATGTATATATATATGTCATCATAATTCTACTTACAGGACATATTCGAACTTGTGTAGGCACACACATGTTTGTGGAAAAGCGTGTCTTTCAACACATGTATACTTCCATACAGCTATAGTGAAATAAATTGAAAGATAAAAACAAAACTAAGTAAAAGTATTGACAGCTCTTTGTTGAACTCCATCGAACTTCATGCTCACAAGTCCTTTCTACTTCAACTTTAATCTTTCCAGTTTGATAAGACTGCCTTATAAATTGCCTCATAAAATTATTGCTTCGGCATCTTTCAGTTCTGGAACTCTGTGAACATGTGGCGACTTATTAAAAGGTAACAGTGCTCAAGTAAATTCTCCAATTGAACTATCCATTACAGTGTAATCATGAGCAAGCACACAGCCCTGATCAATACAAAGGTACATAGTTGCTGTAAAACAGCTCCACTACCAGTGTAAGTAATCCACCATTCTAAAGACTTGAAGAACCAACCAATTAAACACTGGATAAGGTCAAATATTATTGATCGCAAATTCAAGTGAAATTCCTTTTGTTGCTTTTCCTTCTTTTCATTTTGCTTGTAATCCAACTATTATTTCCTTAAAAATACATTTTTTTTTCAGTGGCTGCACTTACATAGCGATAGGATATGAGTGGTCTCACAGAACAACATAACGATGCATTGACTTGAAGATCAATACTGCTACAAAACCTTGGAGACAGAAAAATAAAGAGGGAAACATATTTTTCAAAATCACCTAATGGTCTAACCTCTACAGCTTTTAAACAGCAGTCTTTGACAGTCCCATGAACTTTTCTAAAAAATACCAGACAACTACATTTTGGCATTTGGGGAACACTAACAAAAGGTAATTTCAGGTTTCCTCCACGGACAGTGGAAAGGGAGTCTAAAATGGTGTAAGAAGTGAGAGTAAGGTGCTCTTAATAAATACCTTTCTGTGTCTTGAACATGTTAATGCTCTGCTACATTCTAGTCCTATTTTTCTAATGTACACAAAAGTCCAAGATGTCAACTACAGTTTAAGTACGCTATGCATTGCTCTTCTGTTCTTTGTTCTTTCGCTGCTATAAAATCTGCAGTGAGAATAAGAAGCTTTCGCAGTTTGGAAAGCAGAAATATTAAGCATTACAAAAATTAGTCAGATGCAAAACTGTTTGCAATAAAAGCCACGTGTACTGTTCATCATTTTTCTAATCCTTTTATTCTTGGCCAAATTCACATAAAAGGCAAGTTTTTATGTATCATTTTTCTTATACACTCTTCTGGGATGTCTTGTCTGCAAAGTGTTTAGGATCTTTCGTCTTCCCTTTCAGCAACCTTGTAATATCATCAACATGTACCTCCTATTTCAGACCCACTAAAAAAGGGGAATGAAAATATTCCTTCCCAGTTGGTAAGGAGATCACCTCCAAGCTTTTTTCTTGTAAGACTCTCTCTCTCTGAGCACAAAGTCCCTTTGATGAAGTTTCACAGTGGCCAGGTATGCCATACATCAAGTACCTGAATGGGAGTCTTCAGCACAGAGAAGGAAACGGGAAACCTTGATTTCTTTGCCTTTTTGCAGTTCTGTGCGGGGGATCTACCTTTGAAGCTCCAGACTGGTAGGCACTAAATGTATACGACAGCAAACTTCTGGGTTCTCTGATTCAAAATAAGCAAGAGAGCTCTGTCAATCTTTTTTTACATCAAGCAGCCGATTATAATGCGATAGTTATTTAAAGTTCACTATAAGCTGCTATGAACACTGATAATGAGGGAGGTTAGCAGTATTATTTATTTTATGCTTTTACCATACAGTGAATTATTATGTTTGGTATAGATCCATCCTTCTGGTTTGCACATTTTCCTTTTTCAAACACATTTAACATGTTGTCTGAGCTTTCCTCTAGCTTTCTAATGCCAATTTCATTTACCCTAAAATCATTAATAAACTCTTGCTTTCCAATGCATTTTTAGGCTGCTATTAAATTAGTCTCAGTCTCACACACATTCTCATCTATCCAAAGGTAGAATGATATTCTGCTGTATTTTTATCTGTCTGTCTCCAGAAAGCTGTGAACAGAGACATGGAAATATCACATATTTGGAGGAATGCCACCTGGCACAAATCAGTCACTAGGTGGTTGAATATTGTGAACAGAAACAACTGGCTAAATAGAAAATCCACTTATTAGAATCCAGCAGTGCATCTGACTTTCAGATTTAAGAGTGAAACAAAATATTTATCTTTGTTAATGGCTTTGATGGTTTTTAACATTTTCTCCCTAGTTTCGTCTGTCTCACTAATGTAATCTGTTATAATTTACCTGATGATATTTTACTTTGTTTTGTGGTTGGTTTTGGCTTGGTTTGGTTTGGTTTGTTTTCCCCAACCCACAGCAAAAGAAGACTAAGAAAAGTTACGTCCTGTTTTTTATCAAACAAGGCACTGGTACTTTTTATGGAGCTACATAAACCACCGCAGATGATGCCTTTATACAATATTTTTAAAATTTACTTTAAGCTCAATATAAAATAGAAACTCATAGCTTCTTAAATACGCTGGTGTCCTTTAACGTCACCTGTTCCTATGGCACACACATCCTACCTGACTATGTATTCGTGCCAGATTTTTCTATAGGTCAAACAGAAGCAGAAGTGAGAAACCAATTACCTTAGCTAGAACAAACAAAGCATAAATTTTATAACAGATGTGCTAGGTCTAATTGAAAATTTTCCATAAAAATGTGGGGGTTGTTTCCTACTGGAAAATAGAGATTTTCATGATGTAACTGTCTGCCTTGTCTAAAAGGCAAGACAGCTTACTGCAGATGAAAATCCAGTTAGGAAGTTCAAACTATAGAAAGGAGCATAAGGAATCTGCATTGCAGATCTTTTGAGGTACCAGCACATATTTCTGAATTAAAATACTTGATCCTTGGCTAGAAAATATCTGCTTTGGAATTTTGGCAGAGAAAAAGATTATATTTATTCTTCCAAACACCTCTTTTCACTTGACTTGTGAAAACGCATAATTTGAACTAAGTGTAAAACTCGAGTGACTTTTATTATTTACCACTTCTGTCCTGCTTGTCTTAACAGGAAAGAATATAAAGGAGGAAAATGAAACTAGGATCAACAATCTTTGCATGACACCAGAACTATAGTCTTATGATAAAGGTTTTACAGCAGTTTTACAGCAAGTGACACCGAGCATCATCATACATGAAAAATTCTGCTGCAGCCCCACTCTCTCTGTTACCCTCTCACCATGCTTATTTCAAGTCCAAGAAAATGGCAGTGGCACAGTCCATTTTGGCAACCTTAAAGATGACAATGAAGGATAATTTGCAAAAGACAGGGTATGGACAAGTAGGAAGTCAAATGAGTAGGTACTCCAGCTAAATCTGCATGTGATGAACACATGCAATAAACTCCACAGGCGTAAAATTAGGTTGCATTTACTGTGCATCATCTCACCCGTGCTTGGCCCACAAATTCTGTTCTACTGTGACCACTTTGAATGTTTCAAATCTCTGAGTACCTATCAAACACCTACTTTTTTTTTTCTTTATTTTTTTTTTTCCTTTAAAGGAGAGCCAACTGCAAAAATCATGTTCTTTTTCTTTACCACGTTACACTCATTCATGCATGGACACCCGAGATTATACTGTACTTGCAGTTAGAAGCTGGGTCTAAAAAGGCTTGCGCATGGAATTATACACATGTTTTGAACTCAGTGAAACTATTTCCTATGTGTAAAATAAAACTTAGCAGATGTGCAAATCCTTGATAATTATTTATAATGTCAATGCATGTATAAGTGAATATACTCTGTTTATGCGACTACTTCCTTCTGGGTCTTCTGAACCTATGGTATTAGTTTCACAATTCTAATGGCCTTCTTTTACTAAGAGGGCATGGGAACATCTCCCTACACTCATCAAAACATCTCCTGATTGCCATGCAAATTCCAGTGAGTCCATATGTACAAAAAAAAAAAAAAGGAAATTTATTTCTGCAAATTCCCCCAAAGAAAAATCCCCTTATCATGTGTTCTAAGTACACTGCCTATTGCCTCTCCTCTAACTGATTCAACGCTTTAAGAAACTGACTCATTCTATATGACCTGGATAGTTATTATTGCTTGAAGTACCACAGTCATTTAACGAAGTTGTTTAAAAGAATACCTTCTAACCTGTAAAGATTTAATTAGATTGAATTTCCACAACAGATAAACCATCTTCAGGAAAAAAAAAAACAAACAAACAACAAACTAATAATTGCAATTTCAATACACTTTACATAATTATCATTAGTATTATAGCACCTACTGTGGATTGTTATTGTTTATGAGGATTAGGAAGATCATAATTTACAAGATGTAATTATTCCTGCTAGAGACATAGTTTAAGATGAGTTAATTCTTCAGAAAGACTGTCCATATCTTTCTGCCAATGACAACAATTTAACTTTTCCATCAGATACTAAATTCTATACCAAAGTGATTCCAAACACTTTTCCCCCACACACTTTAATTATTTCCTTTGGAGGAATGCATGTAAAAGAAATTTTCTTCCTTCACTACACTGTGGAGTCCAATGCCAATTCTGAAGTCCCCAGTGATCCAAAACTGGCTTTGTCAAGGGAATCAGATATATCAGTGGTAGACTTAATTCTGTGAGAACCCTGGCTAGAATTATAGGACAGTAGGCACAGGAAAGTAAATGGAAGATGCACAGACTGTACTCTGGCAATCCTTTAACAAAACTGTAATCTGCAACAATTTATGGCAGCAGAGAATTTGGTTCACTGATTCAATCCAAAAGAAAAAAAAAAAACAACATATCTCTGCAGAAATGTTTCTCCTTGGCTTAGCTCATCAGGCACATTGTTTTATCCACTGCTATAAACAAAGAAAAACTGCCTGTGCTCTATGCACAATCCTGAAACTCCATTTGATTTCAGCAATTTCATGGTTCATGTACTAGCTGAAAGAAAATTTCTCCCAAGAAGATTACGCACATGAAGCACTGTCAATCTCAAACATCTGAAATCCTGAGCCCAGGATCAAAATTCATGCTAGCTTATTAAAAAAAAAAAAAAATAAAAAAAAATTTTTGATCGGTTAGATATGCCTTTTGTTTTCTTTCAGTTCTTAAGACAACTCTTCATTTCCAGGTTTCTTCCTCAGAACACAAGTACTAGGTACCTATTTATTTTTGTAACAAAAAATTATATGCCCCTGTATATTCCCGTTGTTCTGAACTTTTAAGAAAATAATGCTTCCAATCATATGAGCATGTAACCCTAAAGAACTGGCACTGCTCTTCTCCTGTAGAAAATGCCCAGAAATAATGTGTTTACAGGCAAATTTTCAACAGACCAAAGATTTTAAAAAAATGTAAGTCTCTGCCACATTCTACAGATTTACATACTGTGGCCTGAAGTCAGATCATCTAACTTTTCTTAACAAAGTACGTCCACAGAACAAAACAAAGAGAAATGGTGAGCAGAATGCCAAAGAAGGTGGACTGCAGTTCCTTCACACAATGCTATGGAATTCTATATTCTCTTGCCCATACTATTGCTGATTTATGTCCTCTGTGCTATTGGATGTTACGCAACTTGCTAATGTTTTGCATGACAATAATTTACCATTCTCATTTGCTGGGCCCCCTACTACTATTATGGCTTTACCACGTAATTATTCAAGCCATGGCTTTTTTAATTCACCTGCTTTATGGTGTATAACTGTTGTGCACTTCCAATAGCAGAAGAACACCTCAGCTGCGCTGGGGGATGTGCAGGCTCTTTATATTGTACCTATTGTACTATTATGTGGGGGGAAAAATATTAACTGCTCTTCATCGTTTATACAGAGAAAATAAATAAAAAGAAATAGGAAGTCATGCTGCTTAACACTTATACACAGTTTTGCCAAGTATAATTTAAGATATAATGAAATAAGATTAGGATGATCTTAAACTATTATTGTGGGAAACTAACATAATTTAAAATGCCTACAGTTGCATTCACATTTGTGTACTTTTAGTGAATTCATGAGCTTTTCTTTAGATGCACTATTAATATTGAGTATGTGACTGTAGGGTCAGATCCACAAACAGAGGGCGAGTATGTGACCATTTTAATATTTCCTTATTTAATGCATTTGGCAATACTTATAGTGTTGGGGGGTTTTTTTGTTTGTATGTTTTTTTGTTTGTTATTGTTTTCTTTTAGTTTTTTTTTTTTCTTTACCAGAGAAACTTTGGTAAAATACTTAAATTAAGTGTAAACTGCCTGGGACAGTTTAATGTCATAACAAAAGGAAAAATGATAGTGTTGGACAGAAATTCATTGAATTTATACCTACTGAAAAATTGTTAATCAGCTATACACTTGGTGTTTTCATTATTAACAGTCTGATTAAACCAAAAATTCAATCTCATGTATAAATCATAATTAAATTGTTTGCAAAAAGTATAAGTTTAATTTTAACATTAAGAAATTACAATGTGAGATCTCAACACTTCTTCAGAATTTCAAGTTGGGGGAAACACTGAGGAACTTTAATTTCAAAGAAATGCCGATTAAAGAAAATATGCTATTTATATCAATTCAACATGTGAAAATAGCCACATACCTTTTCATTTGGAATCTTAATCGCTCACTTTTTTTTTATATTTATTACAGTTCACACCTACACAGTGCACATACTAGCATATCCTGTAGAACCAAAACCACAAAATTGTTCGTAAGCAAACACAGAGACGGATAGTATTGAATTACAAATCTACAATAAGAGATCTTAGTTCACAAGAATTATTTTTCTACTTCATTGGTAAAAATTAAGAGAGAAATAAATCCAATACATCATCTAATACATATGTATATCAATGTCAACAATAAATTCATCACATTGAAAAGATATCATTGAAGCCTGTACTTTTTGAGTCGGAGTTGTGAATGAAGAGATGACTGAAAAAGCTTTAAGTGTTAGAATGGAAACTGGGTATAAAACTTGACTTACAGTTCAGAACACTTTATTAGTAAACTGAAGCATTCAAGCATAGAATCCATGAGCTAACGATCTCTTATGGGCAGGAACACAGCATCCTGCCAACCTTTCAGTGGATGTTCTTGCACACTAAACAAGGAATTGTTACAAAAGTTAAAGTTCATTTAAAGAGAGAAATTTCCCTAACCCATCCCATAAAATGGCTTTTTACGGCTTGAGAAAGCCATAAAATCACAGGACTTTAAGAAACCTCCAGAGGTCATCTAGTCTACTCCTTTCTGCAGGTAGAATCCTTTATATTTTTGTCATTCCTGACAGATGTATGTCTCATCTGCTTTTATAGACCACCATTGACAGAGACTTCATAATCTACTCAGAGAAATTCTTTCAGTGTGCTGAAAGATTTTTTCCTATTGTCTAATGCAAATCTTCCTTGCTGCACTATTGCTTTGTCTTATTCATTGTCTACATGGAGAACAGACTTTGCAGCCATCTGTTACATATTTCAAAATGCTCATATCCCCCTGTCATCTCCCTTTCATGACAAGTCTGATTTCTACACTCTTTACAAGCAGATCATTGTTTTTAAAACTCTTCTTGATCTCTTCTGTACTCTTTCCAAATGGTCCGCATCCTTCAAGTTGGGGTTCTGCTCAGAATCAACCGAAAGAGCTTATTTCTTTCCATGGACTATTAAGGGAGCCTAGGATTATTAGCCTCCAAGGATAAAGTTAATCTTTGTGAAGCACTGAAGTAAATAAATTGTATTTTGTACTTTCTTGCTAGATGTCTGCAATGTAAGGACCATTGCTCCTAAAATAGCTCCCTGACTGTTATTGTATGGTAAATGATGTGAATGGCTTGTTGCTATATTCACAATACAGATGGTCTCAAAATCGACAACTATGTGGCTTTATTATGTGACTAGGTTCTGAAGTGTGCTACTCAGCTATTTTATTAAACTTACCACATGGAATACTTCAGTTCAACAGATGGGAAGCTCTAAGTTATGTTATGAATCAGAAGGCACTCACTGGATGCAAACTATTTGAAAAAAAACTTCACTGAGAAATAACCAGGCCCTGTATCTCAAAAAAGAATCATAGAATCAGAATAGTTTGGGTTGGAAGGGACCTTTAAAGTTCATCTAGTCCAACACCCCCCTGCAATAAGCAACGACATCTTCAACTAGATCAGGTTACTCTGAGCCATGTCCAGCCTGACCTTAAATGTTTCCAGAGGTGGGACATCTACCATCTATCTGGGCAACCTGTTCCATCTTGTGCTGTTCTTTTGTTCATCATTTCACTGAGAATGCATTTAATTATTTTTTTATTTTATTATTTTACTTTTTTGTGTGTAACTCCATCATGTGTTCTAAACCAGGGTTGGTTGATTTTGGCTGTTCAGAATATTATTTTTATATCATCGGGATGCAAATTCTAAAGCTGCCCCACTTTTGGCTCTTAGGCAACATGTTGCCTCGTAGGATTTCTAATGCTGTTTGTTGCCTCAAAAAAAATAAAAATATGTTGCTGCTCACAGCTTATTACTTCCTTAATGTTTCTGCCTATACGTCAGCCAGTTTTGGAGGACCATGGATCTATCATATCTACTCTAAAGATTTTATGAATAGCAGCTAAGAAAGACTGTACACATAGAATGGATATTGCCCTTGTCCTTCTCCAGGACAGTTTGAAAGGCACTACTACAATAAATCAAAATACTTGGGCAATCCATAAAAATATATGACAGTTACAATTTTTCCACTTGTATAGCAAAGTCATCTTTCATAATAGTGAAAACACACAGTATGTCCCTAAAAAAAATAAAACAGTCGTGCCCTTAGGAGTCTTTTCTGAACAACAGTAAAAATATTGCTAGCTATGAAATTGGTGGGCAGGTTCTGTTCTCTCAGTACAGAACCAATGAAGATTAATTGCATTCAAAAGGAAACATCCAGAAGAGCCAGTGTGGAAACGTACAAACTCAGAAACCCAATATGTACAATAAGGAGAAGTTACTAGTACACTGCCTTTTGCTGGCTGTCTGTTGCAATAGGTTACTTGTGGTGACTATCTCATGTTAGATAAAGGTTAATAAAGGTTAGACACTCAATGAATTCAATATGAATCTTTCAGCTGACATCAGCAGCTATTGAATTCAGCCCTAGAACAAAAAGGATTGCATGAGGGCATCTTTCAGAGAGTTTTCCTTTTATTATCTTAAAAGAAACAGCATTGAGAACAGAGGTAAAGATGTTCTTTTGTGTATCTCCTGGATGAATAAAGCTCTAAAGTAATATTGATAAAGTAAGAAAGCAGAAAACAACGAGGCATGTTATTTCCTTGTAGCTGGTATTAATGGCAAGTTATAAATTCAGTAACACACACTTCTGTTTCAGTGTTTCAACCAAGGTCATCCTATGCAAAATGGAACTCGCACTCCAGATGCTGAAACCAGGAGAGTGTTTATTAATCTCAAGATGTGATGCTTATAAGGGGTTAGCGCCTTCATGACTGCCATACAGTAGATCTTGCAGATCTCTTTATGTTGAGCAAATGTTGATCAAAAAAACAGACGCATTGTCATTGTATTTGACAGAGCATGCTTTTGATATTATTTTTTAAAGTAGCGGTTTCCACACAGAGAACTTACAAATCTGTACCACAAAGGAATGAGGACAAATCCAACCTTCAATAAATTTAAAACACACATTTCAAACTAACTATCTTGGGTGATTTGAAAACACACTGAAAACAGCATTAGCTCATGTACTTGAATAGTATTTGAATTTACACAGGAAGAATCCAAGGTAAAAGTGATTAATGTAAATTGTAGAACCTGTTGTCATCCTCTCTAGTTGCTACCACACAAACATATTTGTTTTATTTGTTTTATTATCCCACCTCTGTCAAAGTTGGGGTTTTTTTGCCTGCAACTGAAAAATCTTTACTTGTAACATACCCAAAAGGTAAGCCAATTCTTTGATATTGTCTCTGATCAGAGACAGTCTTTGAGAGCAAGCTGAAGACAATTCTTTCAAATGGGACTACCACTTTGATTTCTCAAATACTCAAGTTAAGGTCTTCTATATTCCTATAATCACTAACTGATGAGATAATCTACATAATAACATACCCCCACTGTGTGTTTCTACTGAATCAATACAAGTTTCAATCTACACAAAAGCACCACCAGCATGTATTAAGCAGATAGAAACTTCACTCTCACAACTGATGTGAAGAATTGTGTGCTAATCTCATAATTTCACTCCTAGAGTCCTCCATTTGTTCCAAATTTTGCATGGTAAGAGTAAATGTGTATAATTCAAACCAGCCTTTCTTCTGCATAAATTGAAGTTTACTGCACAGGAATTCAATGGTTTGAATGCAATAGATGGATGAGGATTGTGTAGATTTTTCCATAATAGAACATATGCCTTTCATTTTAGTTTTCAACATATCACTTCACAATGCCAGATTTGAGAAGATATCTACTTAGAACTTGAAAACAGTACTTATACACACCTTGAAGCCATGTTACTAAATATGTCTCAGTGCTCAGATAGGATTCAAAACATTGGAATTGACAATTATAGTTCTGCCCCCTCCCTCAGAAAAGTTGTACTTCTGGAAGAAAGTTGTAAATTTGGAGTTGATATTTTAATGCCTTTTACACTGAATTTTCACTGACGTAAACTGTAAATTTGAATCCTTTCACAGCTAGGCTTATTTTGTCGTAATGGATGATGTATCTCCCTTTCAGCTTCCAGAGTCCAGTCTGTAACCACTAACCACTGGCCATACCCACAATAGCAAGTAGTTTGGAGCAACAGGAGTAGTTTAGTAAATCACACCAGTTAGTACTAAGGCCCTTACAGAACCTGCTGGGTGGAGGAAGATGGTTGTTTTGAATTATATTCTGTCTGACCCCCTGGACTGAACATCCCTAATAGAAGAGATGCTTGAAGCGATCCAAAGGTCCAGTGTTTGGTTCAGATACCTTATCCCATTAGGGCTAAGAAAGCATTTGGTACATACCTGCCAGAGCTCAGTGTTCTCTGAAAGAAGTCTACCTTACAACAGAATCGTGTGCAGCAAAACGGCTCCGCAGATCAAAACAATGCAGGGAAAAAGTGGACAAACAGAGGAATTGCTTTAAAACTGTACAAGTGATCCAAAGCAAAATACCAAGCAGGTCTAGCCGCTAAAGAATCACAGTTATTTGTTTTTCTTCATCCATGCAGAAAAAAAATTAATTAATAGTGACCTTCGCTAAGCAGTAACTGTAAGCCACTTCTAAGCTGAAGGTCCTGTGTGGTAGTATTAAAAATTTCACACTACTTCTGAGCAACTATATGACACATTTCTTAAAAAATATAGACCTCTGTCAGCTATGACCATTGATACTGTTGTCAGGAAAGTACAAAAGCATCTCAAGAAGACTTCAGGAACCGAGTGCATTTTGAGGTGAAAAATCAGTGGAAACCCCATTTAACTCATAGTTCTGTGAGACTAAATTGTAATCACAAAATATACTTTGCATAGGTTATTCTCATTCCTCTTTTGCTCAAAGCATTTAAAGGTATACAAATGTAGCAATGCAGTGCTAGGTTTTCTTGAGAGAGAAAGCAGCTTACTACAGGCTCAACATCATGTCCTGAGCCAGAGCATGTCCTTGTACCGTAATCTCACACTTTACACACAGTGAGCCCAAATCTCCTCTCCTACCCCAAATCTATGATGTGCTCACACCCTCAGAAAGCACTGCAAGTCACTAAATTGAGCGATCAGAGGGACCCCTCTTCTGACTAAGGCCATCTCAAGCTGGAAGCTGACACTGCTTTTGCACTATTCAAAATAACTCTGCTCTTACCCTTTTTTATATCACTCCATTAAGATAAAAATAGTTTTGTTAATGAATATCAACGTTGCTTTTAAAAAACATGTCCATATGGTTAGTTTCTGAACTTTCCAGTTCTAAGTCTTCCTCAGATATGTGGTTTTTTTTCCCAGTCTCTCCCAATCTAAATGGGGATGAGGCTGACATAGTGGGATATGATATTGGAAGGATTTATTAAAGTCATAAAGAATCATTATGGTTTAGGCCGAGTGCAAACAAACAACTTCACTGACAACAATTAACAGGAAAAACTAAATTTGTAAAATTTTCAGCTAGATTCAGAACATAAAAAGGACATCACCCTTAATACTCCTTGCATATTTACAACTTTCGACATTATGAACCCTGTCAACTTTAAGAAAGACAGTAAAGCAGATGCATTACTAAACTTCTAAACAGATTTTCCCCTGTATAAAAGCAGAATTCACTGGGAAAAACATTAATAATTTCTGAAAAATATTTTCTTCCCATTGCTATAAATTGCTAAGGAGTTTTATTTTATTTTTATTTTATTTTACTACACATTGTGGAGATACTATTGTCATAAACCTAACCTAGTAAATGACCTTTATCACTGCCAAGTAACCAAATAGAGTTCTTGCAGCAAAGCTAAAGTATCAGTTGATATGAACATCAGCTGGAATCTTAGCACCTCCCTCCTTGTAAGAACTTTAACACAGATGGTAAAGGGAATACATTTAAGGCTTTTATGGAAGTAATGACAAGTTCAGTCATACAACAGACTGCAATAGGATCTTATCTGCAGCTTGATTTTTTTTTCCCTAATGTTCATAACTGAAATATGTATGTGTTATATGTGAAAATAATTAAGGATAGCTACTTTCTGACCAGTGCATTAAATTGCTAAATTTTCTGACCGCCAGAGCTGAAGTACTAGTGTACATTGAGAAGTGAGCCGTACGAGAAAGCAAGCACAGTTGCCAAATAAAGGATTAAAATTAAAGGAGGGGGGGAGAAAGAAATCTCTGTCAGGGAAAAAAATTTGCATGAAGGAAGACCAAATGGCAATATGTTGTTATAGCCTTCGAATGTGCAATTTGCAGATTGATTTCCCTGCTCTCTTTGCATAGTAGATATAAAGATTATGCTGAAATCTAGGAAAATTTGATTGTACATGTGCCAAAGTGAATTGAGAACTTGAGTCAAATGCCTGCCCCTGTTCTAACAAATTCATAATGAGAAAATAGCTCTGCAAGGCATTCGTTCGTAAACACATCCAACTAATTTTGCAGCTATGCATTTTAAGAGTGTAGGCATGCAGGATGAGTCTCCCTTCCTAATTCAGTTTGTTCTTGTAACATGACTAAATTTGTGCAGCTTTAGCCTTCTGTGATTAAGCAGGAATGTCACACATGTCCTTACATTTCTCTCATCTCTGTGCTATCAGTGCTGTTTGTTTTGTTCTGGTTTTTTTTTTTTTTTAATGACTCGCTGTCCCCATTTCTGGCTCATGTTTGGAAAGCCTGTGGCAGTTCCCACAGCAGAAGGTAGAACTACTGAAAAACCTTCCCACCCCTATCCCTCAACACGAAACGTTTCTCAAATGCCACCCATAGTCTGCTTGATTGATAGATGAACCACCTCTGGAGCAAAACTCGCCACTGCTATTCCTCAGTTATCCTTGTTTATTTGGAGCGGTTGGCTTTCTCCCTTCAGATACTTGTCAACATTTCCGGAAGATGTTTTAACTGGCACCCTGTCAGCTGACATATCTAAAGCAGGAAGGCTGACTAGCTGTGAAAGATGTGACTCCCAACCCCAGCAAGACTCAAAGCACTGGAAACTGAAACAAACCCCTTAAGAGCATATGTTACCCTACTTACAATGAAGTTTTTGTGACATCCTTTTAATTGCAACCATATGACACTTGCTTGTAAGCCAGAGGCACTGAATATGAGTGAAAAGTCTCATGTGAAGTACTAAGCTTTGAGTTTTCAAAGGTACTTTTTAAATAGATGAGTAGCTTTATTTACAGCATAAAAATAAACAAACACCCCAAAGCTTCTTTACAACATGATTTTGACTGTGCAGTTCTATAGAGTGGGCATATGTACAAACAATTCCTGGCATAGGTTTATAAAATACTGGCCAGCAACCAGATTTCTAAGAAGGTACCATTATCAGTGTCCCTGTTTTGTTAATAACCTGGATTGGTGGGAGTAGAGTTAAGAATACAGGGTTCGGGCAGGAGGAGGCAACACGATGAATTACTTTTAATAAGTGTAATGCATATGGCATTCCAAAATGCTTTGACTCTAATGCTAGCCTTAGCTGTGCACATGTTAAAGCAGTGTTCCACTCCATACCTGTGAAGTTAGTCCATGTTTCATCTAGAATAAATGAGAATTTATTCATGTCTAGACCCTCAAACCTTCTTTCCTGTTTTCCATTTCTTTAAAACATCCAACACAAGTTTCAACTAAAGCACACCACCAAAGAACGTTCTTTTTTTTTTTTTACCATCTCCATTCCTCTCTCTCCACCTGTTGCTAGATCCAAACACACTTTCTGGGATGTAGATAACAGTTACCTGACTGATTTATTTTGTAATCGGGTATGAATCTCCAGAGTGGTTTCCATTAGCACGTCTTGCTCACACTGTGTGGGGTAGGAATGAAAGACAGCTTTACACGACAGTGTTAGGAGAAATCAGAGAGTGAGATGACAAGCTGAGATATGTAATTTCAGCAAAGAGTGATTAATTTCTAAAAAAAGATTGCAAATTCGTACATTCTTAATTTTAAAAGAGCATAAATAATAGCAAAGTATCAAATGGGAAATGTTAGAGTAAAAAGCTGCTAAGATATAAATAATTAATTAAAATTGAAAACTGTGTATACTAGATTGCTCTCACTAGAGCTACCTGAGTTTAGCCCTGGATATAATTTTGTCCCTGAGTCAGGAAAGCACTTAAGCATGTGTTTAAATCCATCTCTATTTAGAGAAGCATGTTAGCACATGCCCATCTTCAAGCATGTGCTTTAAGAGCCATTGACTTCTGTGAAACTTAAACACAAATTTAAAAATATAATCACTTCATTAAAGCTCTATATTGAATAGAGTTGCTTGCCTGAAAGGGAGCCTTTGACATGTACCTGCAAGTGGTGAAATTGAGAGAACTCTAGAAATGAGAGAGTAGCATTCAAATGGTATTGGTAGTTTGATGCCTAAAAAGCAGAATAGAAAAAAAAACAGCAGCTACTTAAGCAGAATTTATGGCATATTAAGATTTAAAAATTTTGCCTTAAATAACCACATTTCTCAAATGCTCACTGTTAGGAAGAGGCTTCCCCTATGCTTGTGTGCAAGTCCCACAGATTCCTAAGTGTTTTCCTGTTTCCAGATTCCTGTCTAATTGTATTAATTTGTTAGTATAGGCAGGAATAAAATTATTCTCTCAACTCTATTGCTGTGTTGAAGACCCTGACTACACTGTGGTTTCCTAATAGCTCTCAGGAAAGAAAAAATCTGGCAAAACTATTGTCTACTTCCCAGTAAAAAACTGATAAATTTTGCAGCCTCCCATCTCTCAGGGATCCAAAAAATGTTGCTACCTTGAAACAACATAAAAGTGGTGAAGATTATTAAAAGAATGCCCAGTGGCTTTCAGAACAGCAAAGGCAGGAAAAAAACTTCAGCAAGACATGACCAGACAGTAATGACCGGTATTTTTTGGAGGAGCTGATACTGAGGAAAGCAGAAGACCTTGAGACTATCCATGGCTCATTCTGGAGTTGTGTGTGAAATCTGCAGAGGGCTAATGGGTTTATTCTCTGCACAGTAGAAGAAAATGAACTGCCAAGATTATTTGCCCAAAATTGGCACTGGAAATCTATGTGAAGAAGGAAATTGACTATACACCAACAGAAACCCAGGTTAGCTGAAAAGACTGAACCATTTTTCCTTGTAAAAGTAAGACAAAGATTAAAATAAAATTTTAAAATTAAAGGAAAACCAGATATCAAAGATTTTACTAAATTACTGAAATAAATTAAACCAATAATTCTATATATACATGCAAGTATTGGAAGCCAAAAGCAAAGACAAAGAGGGAGAAAATACTTGTTAAAACATGCAAAGAAACAGAGAGATTAATTGTAATGGTAAAAGTAAAAATAGAAATAAAAATAAACTTGGTTAATAATTAGACTTTTACATAGTAATGGGATAAAAACTCCCGAAATATAGATGTCTGATTTGCTTAGTGATCTGAGCAATTCAGAAGAAAAATTGTGTGCCCACTTTATAGAAAACACTTTTGAAATATACAGAAAATATGATCAGGCTGAATGACGGAAAACTATTTAGAACTCCAAATTAAAAAAAAAAAAAAAATTGCAGAAAATTTATGTTTGGAAAGAATACAGTATGCAGCATTAACCTGCCAAACATGAACATTCTGGTCACTAGCTGCTCTGTGTGGATTAATATAAGAGGGTATGACTAACGGCAGAAGAGTACAGCAATTTAGAATTTCAGATATCAATGGGATTCGTCTCACTTAACCTTATGTGTGTAACAGTGACATCAGTTAGTGGATAGTCACTGCAAACTGTTACCTTCAAATGGCAGTTCCTTTCTTTCCAAAATGATTTTCAAAGACAGGCAGCATCAATTTCCCCTGAAGATGCCTATTTCTTTCTTTTGATGATAGAAGGTTCCTGACTATGTTAAACTTAAATGTAAGCAGTGAGATGAGATGAATTTCACACTGTTGTAGATTAAGGACCTTAAAAAACCTGACTGTTTCAGAAATTTTTCCATTGTAGATAATAATTTAGTTGTCTAATTTAGGCCAAATCATAGCTAAATTAGAACTAGGGCTCAACAAGGAACATGACATATTTTTGCAGTGAGGCAGATTAAAACGTCAGCAAAACCTGACCTGTCTATAAATGCTTAGAAATCGAATTTACTTGTAAAAATGGATATTGTTACTGCATAAATTTAAGTTGTTCCCCTGTCCAGAATCTGGTGACTAGACCCATAAATCAATACTTCAGGCAAGCAACACATCTAAGACCAGGTACAGTCAAAGGTGACCACATATGTAGGTAGTTCTGCATACCTAAAATATGAATCACACTCTGCAGGTACTATCCTCTGTTGCAAAACAGCAAGCTGGCAGTGAAAAATCTTCCAGCAAGGCACCTGACAAGATATCAAGTAATAGGATGACTCTAAGCCTAATTATATAGACAATCCTATCTGTAGACAACTTTTAATCCATTAAGAAGCTTCGCTGAAAATAGGCTAACCACAAACTTAATTTTCCTTCTCTAAAAATGTTAGTTCTTCAGCACCTCATTCCCTGATTGAATAAGAATGCACTTTCTTGGTATTGTCTTGCAAGCGTTGCTACTTCAAAATTTACTGTCTATAAACATTTTTGTAAGGAAGAAGCAATTTTTCATTACAATCTCATAAAAGGCTCACAGTGCCCTTAGAAATGGATTGGTTTAAAACTCAGATTTTTTTTTTCTTATTATGTTACCCAAATTCTAAATCTTGAAGTTAAAAATCTTTTCTCATCTCAGGCCTTATCTGCAAATCAAGTCAAATCTGAAATAATCTATGGAGAAAATCAAAACCAGAACAACTTATTAGGGCAGAACACTGAACTAGATCATCTGTTCCACACCCATTTACTACAATTCTGTGGATGAATTATGTGCAAAGGCTTCAGATTAGACATTTTTCTATTTTAACAGAAGAATTTTGTTAAAGCAGAAACAGGGGAAGAAAACCAGCTTATCCAGAAGAGTGTCTCTGGTGTACTTAATGAAAAAAACCAAGCTCTTCTAACTTCAAATACAGAAAAATCCTTATTATTAAACATGTGGGAGATGAACATCAATATTTAAAGAAAGGCTTGCGATATTTTCAATTTGCTCAGAGACATCATTTGCAACTACTGTAATTCATTGTCAGCATTTACGAATTACTTCTATTGTGTTTTACTATTATTCATATCATCTTTTCCTCCTAGTGTAAGGATCATCAACACCCATTTGTTGTCTTCCACAGAAAACAAAATTTTCATACTGGAAAGCAAGGTTTTACAGGATTTTTTTAGTTCTTCCTACACACAATAGAGACAGGGCTTAAAGCATCGTATAGATTAAAGTAGTCTTTATTAGTTAAGTTTTGAATTAATTGTTAGCTTTCAGCCTAATAACCTGTTTAAATAACAAATTCTTAGCTATCAAATGAGGTAAATATCTCTCTGTAATACATTATTGGCAAATTCTGGTCAGTAGAAGTCTGAAATATACTATGTGCTCAGCTCTCTGGTAGAAAGGTGAACCTTAGCTACTATACTGCCTACTCACACCCCCATGTGCGCTCAAACACAAAAGTAAACAAAACGCACAAACCGAGAAGTTTCTCTACAGACAAACTGAACTGTGGCTTGGAGAAGGAATCCATCTTAAGTTAGTAAAATTCCGGTAAGACTACCAGAGAATGGACAGAAACTTTCCATCACCAAACACTTTCACTCCTAAAAATTCCTATGGAAGTACCAACCGTATTCACTCATTTCACTGTGTTCCGAAGGTCTCCTCAAAAAACCATTAACACCGATACCAATCCATCTAAAATACTGTAGTACATTCATCATCACATATATTCCTAACTGTAGTGCTTCCTAATCTGCATCTCCTAATTATTTTCACCCTTTTGCTCTATTTCCCATTTCTCCTCCCAAAAACTCCTCCGGCGATGAATAGCATTTTACATAGAACTCTGAAAATATGTGACCTAATGAAGAAGCTGTCCCCTAGTACTTAATCTGCTTTAGCACTGGAATTTCACTCAAAGGTAGAGATCTTATCTCTGATGCTTAAAACACGATTAGAAAAGAATGGAAAGGAACTTCCATTTTCCCCTGCTGGAGAATGCCACTGAAGCTGTACAAACCATTTACAACATATTAGCATTTAGCTACAAATAATCCATACCTTTGAGTCCAGCAGGCATATTTTACAAACTTTTGGATACACTGACTTCCACTGCTTAGGCTTTTGGGTATTTGTAAAATCGCTTCTCAACCCTTGCTGATTCACAGGAACTTAAAATTCAAAACACTGTTAAATAATAATGAAACCTGTCGCAAACTTGCCAGAACTTTTTGCACAACTTTAAAAAGAAAACTGAGGCAAAAATCTATCTGCAACATATTACCAGCAAGTTCATACAATATACGACTACCTGCAACGGCAGATAAATTGCTGTTATATAAGATTGGCAAGAGCATAGCTCTGGATTTAGTAACAGATATTTTGAAGAATTCCCCATTGAATTGTTCTCCTAACTTCTCTCTGAATCAGTTATTGCTGCTGGCTATTCTGGGTACATTCTTAAATTTTGCTTTTCTCTGTCATATATAAGCACTTCCAGTGAAGTCCCAGTCACTGCAAGTAACATCCATAATGTGTTGTTTGCTTTGGCATGATGATCCTTCCTCATCACGCCCATGTTCATCACATTCAATATATCTTTTTATCTGGTCTTAGATTAGTCAGCACTTTGGGGCAGAAGCCATGTGTGTCTAAATGCTCATTATAACGAGACCTCTGAGCACTTCTATTTCCAATGCCGTCTTTGGAATGTTCATGGATGTGGTTCTTTAAAATAGCACACATAATCAAATGCATACTCCACTGCTTATTATGTATTTTTCTACTGAACCGTATTTGAAAAGTCAAATAAAAACAAAAGACAACAATATGCATATCATATAGAAAGAAAAAAACCAAAACAACCAACTAACACAAAAAAAAACACCTCCCAGGGTATATCTAAGGCCGCAGGTGTCTGAAATAAACAGTAACCGTGACTAGGCTTCTGAAGGGCTGTAGCTTAAATGTGGAAATTTATATGAACATGTTCACTTTTTATGTTACTCTCTTACACATGTCAAGAGGTACAGAGTAATCAGCATGCAAATAGTTATCACAGACCATCACAGACCATACGCTACTTAAACAGCAGCTAACAAAAGCAATCACGTAGTGAAAAAATGCTAAACCCCTGAGAGGTCTGGGAAGTAGTAGTGGCTTTGTACTGGTAAAGTGTAATGAGGTGACAGAGAAAACCTCAAATAAACCACAATTCAGAACAAGATTTAGAAAACAGCGTATGAAAACTGTACTTAATGTTGTCCTAAAGCCAAGGCATGCAATTAGGAGATTATTAGGAATCTATTAATAATTAATTGTAAAGAATCAGTTATTTCTCCCCAAAACCTAGGAAAAATAAACCTGGAAAATAGTCTGCATTAATCCAACATTACATTCCTGGAGTTTTACATAGGACTAATTCATGGCAAATTTATAGCAAAAAGTAGACTAATTGGTAGCAACAGGACCTCACAGTTTTTCTGAAGAGTTAAGTCATATGAAACTCCCTCTTTCTCCAGACACTTGCAAGTGCTTCAGAAGTTGTTTCAAAGCAATATTAATAGTTCTATGAGTAATTGCTGCTGGAGGGAGACTGAAAATGGACCTTTCTGGGAACAAAACTGTAAATGATGTTACATTCTTTCTCTCTGTATAAGCAAAAGTGGTTAGATATTAAAAATATGCTTCCCAAGAAAGCTGAATTACACAGAAATAGAAATGCTCATTCAAAATGTGTTTTTGGGCTACATTTTTAACTCCTCTTTATAGGAATGATTATGGAAATAACTTTGCTGAAATGCCTCAAGGAGAAAGTAGAGCACAAAACTGTGTATTTAAATGAAAATGGACTTAAACATGAAATATTGGAATTGTTGTCATTCAATACTTTAGCAATGTAATACTATTTTATAAAGGTTTTTCAGATCAGTAAAGGAATAATCCATCTCTGATTCATATAATGGTTGTTAGCTCATAGAGTTCAGATGTAAGTATACTACACTCCTTTCCTCTCTTATTTCTAGCACCAAGAAACAATATAATTACACCCAGCTTTAAGATCTGATCACTGTGCAACCTCTGTTTTTCCTTCACATAACAACTTTGCTACAACTCAAGTATCCCTGCTCTGTTGCAATTAATCTAAATATATTCAAATGAATAAGAGAGCAAAAGAAAACAGAACTTGCACATTAAGAATGAACAACATTCTCTGGCATTTACCCACTTTATAGTGCAATATTAAAATAAAACATAAACTCCTGCTGTGCATGCGCTTTAATGACATAGTTTACCACATGCTTATCTAATGATTATGCATCAATATTTCACTCATGTGCCAGTCTGCTACTACTAGATTAAGGACATAAATTTACATAGTGATGATTGGTTCAAATCCTTTTCACATGAAATACCTAGATAGTAATATTTCTAGAACAAAAATGGTCCACAAAGCTCAAGGTGGAAGATGCAATGGTGAGGAAAAGTTTACTGGTTTATATTTAGAAAAGACTTGATCCAGAAGAGATAGAGGAAAAAGCAGAAAACTAGCATATGCTGTGCAAAACACCCAGTTTTAATAAAGATCTTCCTGCAGAATACTTTGTCAATATCATATCAATAGAGCCATCTACCTCACCCTACTAGGTACAAGTAGTTCAAAACAGTGAAAATGAATGACCGAAACTCCAATCCAAAATAATAAGTAAATTATACTAAAACCAAAGGAATAAAAGATGTTCATCTGGACACTTTCAATACAGAAAAGACAGCAGAATAAGCCTCTAAGGCTATGACTTAAATATCCTGGGACTGCCCCCTGATGCTGAGATCACCAGCATGGGAAAGCTTGTGCTGCTGCTATTAACTTTTTTTGCTCTCCAGAACAGTCAGCTCAGGACAAGGCACATCTGAGCTGCCTATTGGGGATGGTCTCTGGTCTGCTCTGACTACTGGACTGTGCCCAGGAGCTGCTTGGAAGGAGCTTATACGGCCTGGGCCAAAACCATGTGAGGGACAAATCTAACAATTTAGTCATGTAGACAATTCAGTTCCAGTGGCTGGAAACGTTCCTTGGAGCTGTTTTATTTAGTATAAATATAGCCCATGTTGTCAGCAGAGATTTGCTATTGATAGTCAAGTTATGTGGAAGGTATTTCAATGACATGTTTATGAATGACAGTACAAAACCTTAATATAAAAGACAGATCTCTTAGGGAAGCATTGAACAGATTTCACTTCTTATGAAGCAATAGCTCTCTACAGAATACAATCAGGAACAGGCACCTGAAGCCTCCATTAATATAAAATGCACAAAATAAACCTGGAAAGGTTTATGAAGTTGTACAGAGAAAAAGATATCATATTTAAAATAATATATTACTAATTTATTACTTATTATACTGATAATATTATTAAAATAATCAACGTTAATTTAGGAAGTATGCATTTACATCAACAATTTTTGAATTCAAGATACCCTAAGCGGCATATTTTTAGAAACAAACAAAAAAACCCTCTAACTTCAGAGGCAATTACTTTAAGGTATAAAGTGACACACTGACAGCAGCATTACCAAACATAGCAAATATACCAACATGTCCGGGTTTACAGGCTAGCCTATAGGCTTGTTAGACATGTCTGAAGTAAAATATATTAAGTACAAATTTTATTGAATTATTAAAAAAACCTCTTAGACTCCAATTTATGAGAAAATTTATGCACCAAATAAAAAGTATTACTAGAGCATAATTCAACTGTGAACAATTTTTATTTATAAGGAAACTTCCAAGTTGATGAAAAATCAAAAATAAGAATCTGATAAAAGCAACATACTCAACATTGTAAAATCCCATCAGAAGGCCCTATATAAATCATAAAACCACAAGCTAAAAAAAAAGCAACTTGATGACTTATGGAATGGCATTATAAACAGAAGATTTAATAACAAAATAAATCAGTTTGCCTTAACTCCAGACAAATGGGTCAAAATCTGGAAACTCACACTCCTCTTCTTCACTTAACCCAAAACAAAACAAACCAAATTCAATCTAAACCTACTTCTTTATAAATATTTGATTCCTCTCTTCGAAAAATAAAATATCTTGTTTATTTTACATAAAAAATGGAAAAGCAACCTTTTTCACTGTTTACAGAATAAAGAAAAGTAACAAGTCCTTGGCCAAGTTGTCCTCTTGTAGCTGTGCTATAGGACATGCAGAAATTCTGGTTTGACCTCTTTTAACTTCCAGAAAATAAATGGGACAGCACATGTTCAATCAAAGTGATTATATTACCTGAGGCTTCCCCCTCAATTCTGCAGCTGCTAGCTGGAAAGCAGTGAAATGAGGTCACGAGTATGAACACAATGACTTCCAGAGCTACAGAGGCACTCCTGGATGTTCCCCCACTGACAAAGTACTTCAGCTGGCAAATACTCCTTTTTGATCATATATTTGAGTACCAGAAGATGAAACTTGGTTTGCCTGTTACTAACCAGACCTGCTCTGAACATTTAAGTCATGGTAGAAAGCAGGTCCTGGGCACAGCACATTTTCTGCACAAAAGAATCAAGCAGTCAAAGTGTTCAAGTTGGGAGGGATGTCGGAGGTGTCTAGTCCACTCTTGTGCTCAAAGCAGCATCAGCTGCAAGACTAGTCAAGACTGTTCAGGATTTACCCAGTCAGGAGAACTTCTAGGGATGTGGACTGCAGAGACCTCCCAGGCAGCCTATCCCTGCACTTGACTGTCTTTGTAGTGAAAAATTTTCTCCATCCATTCATCCATCCTCACTGACAAACATGCAGAGATAACTATGACTAGATAAATCTAGTCCCACTAGTAGGCATGCAGACAAACTGCATATCATGTGAACTGCATACGTGGTCTGACACCACTTGCTGTCCAGGTTCCGCGTGATCATGTCTTGAGATCCTAGACACGAAAAAATAATTAATTCCATGTTGAAAACTAAGGGTAGTTGGAAATGCATAAATATACTTTGCTCAGTGATCATGACTACATGCAAGTCATAATGCCATCTTTAGGGTTACATAATGAAAATAATAAACAACTTACTCTTATCTATCAACTTAGTTTAAGAACAAGAGGGGACATTTCACTTTGTCAGATGTGAATACACAGGGATGTTGAGGTAGGATTCCAGTTTTCTTTGCAACTTACGCTTAAAAGGAAGTTTGCAAATTTTCTAGCTATTAGAAGTTACTCTTGTAAAGAGAGGCTGGCTGCTTAGTTGTAATTTTTAAGTTCTTTATAGATGACAGAAAGACCTTGTCAGCAACTAAATTCTACTTTCAAGTATTTTAGCATGTACTAAAACTTTTTATGACACAGCTTCTAAATTAGAGAAATTTGATTGTGTACGTGTTCAGGTTTCTGGCATCACTGAAAGATAACCTGACAACAAAGAACCAATGGCAATTAATTTGGTTATAAACATAACTTTTATCTAAAAACACCCCAGGGTAAAGCAGAAGAAAAATGAAAAAGAATTGTAAAGACGCAACCATGCTCAATTAGCTGACTTCAAGTCTTGCTTTCAGGAAACAAAATTATTACATCGTGGTTCAGTTACTTTTTTTCCAAAAAAAAAGAAAAAGAAAAAAACAAACTTTTAAAGATTCTTAGACTCTGCAGGAATGGCAAAGTTTGGCAAAAAAAAGAAAATGGCTTAATTGTCTGAGGAATATCATATAGTTCAAAAATACTGGATTGTGTGTTTGCATGCTTCAGAAATCTTGTTAAAAAATAGTCTAATGTTTTATCTTAAAATCCCAGCTTTTTACTTTCTTTAAAACTTGTTGAATTTACTTAGTCATTCCTACATCAAATGGAAAAAATATTTTTCTTGTGTAAACAGACTTGGGAATATTGTAGGAGTCCATTAAATATAATTTCTGCTAAGGCTGAGATTTAAATTAATTTCAATTATATGCATAAAGAGTTATGAACTGAAGTTCAGAAAGCAAAGATGCATTGCAATGCATTAAAACTGATAATATCCACCAGTTAATACTAAGTCAAAGTTAAAAATATGTGAGCCAGTGACAACTGTGGGAGCAGTGGAAGTGTATATGCAAGAGAAAAAAATACATTCAATGGTAAGGGAAACTATGTTATTCTTCAGCATCCCCTAGAATAAAACAATGTTCCGTAGTAAATATTGTTATTGTTGAAAGATGGTTATAAAGTACTTCCATATGAAGGTGCCCAAAATGAAGACTGATTTATGGTAGAACATTTTAAAAGGGAGAAAGTGGTATGATTAGGGACTACTTTTATTTTCATCACAACATTAGGTATCAAGTTCATTAAAGAACATCTGCTAAGGTTCTCTGATCACTATCACCGGTCAAATTTCAAGAGCAGATCACTGAAAACTAAAAAATACACCTTTTTTGAAGGAGCCAACAACTTTAATTAAGCTATATAATATTCTGATTAGTAATATTTTATGTCACCGTTATGCTAAGCAGGGCAGGAGCAGCAACAGGAGACTGAAGAAAAATAAGGAAATTTCGTTCCCCATTACTGCCTATTTCCCCAGCTACAGAGTTAGCACATGTTCATAGCACAAAACTCTCTTTTCTCTGAACTTCTGACGTTAGCACTTCCACAGCTCCGGCAAGCAGCATTGCTTGAAACATCAGCATGCTAGTTTCAGGAAACTACAGAGAAGGTAAAATGCTGTGAAAAACCATGAAACGTGCTTTCCTGACCTTCAGATCTGCACTGGGCTCACCACTGATCTGAGATGAAACCATGAAAAATGTCCATATTCCCCCACCTTATTCATTTCTAGGCTGAGTCGGGGCTTGTAACATGAGGCAGTGCAGTGCCCTGTTACATAAAATACACTGAAACAAATGAACAAACTGGAAAACCTCCATAATCCTCATTATAACATTTCTTTCATGGTCCTCAGGATCTGATCCTCCGGTCAGGAACCGGCTTTCCTCTCTGACACGTTCACGTAGAAGCTTTTAGCCTTGATGAAGGCCAGGAAGGCCATTTCTGTGCCAGCCTGCTACTAGGGTGTGGAATTTGGATAATGAGGTGAAGTCTCCGTGCTCAAAGAGCAGCAATTAAGACTGGCTTTGCTATCTCTTGTGCAACCCGGGGGAGTGAAGGCTTGTCTGGCTATCACAGGATACATAAATAACGGGGTAGTCTTGGGGAGCCAGGACAGCCCTGCTTTTCATCAGCAGAGACAGTACAATCAAGATAACAGAGACTTTGTGTAGCTCTTTGTTTCCTTGAGAGGCTGCCATGCCTGGTAATTGACCTTTGCCTCATTACCTGTGAAATGTATATTAAAGTTGACACCCCTGTATATGCTTTTAGAGATTTTAGAGATCATGCTAAACATATATGACTATAGCACTCGTCTCTCCACCCAAATCATACTACACGTCACCTAGGGGAGGGAAACCTCGTAATTTTGGGGATAAAAGGATGGAGAAAATTACTGTTAAATGGGGAGAGAAGAAACTTGATACCTGACGGACCAGTCGACGGGCTGCGTTCTCTTCCTCCACCCCAGGCAGGGACGCCTTTCTGGGTAAGCACTGCGCCTTTCACCCTCTGGTGAATGTTACCCCGGGTTGTTGTACTATCGTTATTTTTGCTAGCAATATTAACATTAAGTAATTAGCACTATTGTAGTTAGCAAATTTATCAACAGCAATCTCGAATCTGCGACTGTCACTCTCAATAAAGTAACTAATTTCGATTATTTGTGAATCTGATTCAGTGAAAGTCCTTTGGTGGGACTCTGATAGTAAATCAGTGAAAGTCCTGGGACTCTGACAGACAAATATCGAAACTACAGTCCTTTTAACCCGACATAGGGGGAACTGGAAACAAAATTTGTACTGATGCCAAAACCGCCAATACCATTCACTTACAGAAACCAAAAAACCTGCAAGGTCAGCTGTAGAAATGTATTTATTCTAAACAGAAATGTATTTCTTTTACATAGAAATAAATGACTGAATGAGAAAATTATGTGAAATATGACAAAAGTAAGCACATTGCCAGCCAGATCTTACGTAAAGAAGGCACGGTTTATACCAGCTCAAAATTAGCTCTTAATTTCCAAGTCACAGGGATTTTATTTTATTTTTTTCTTTCTCTACCTTGAATATTTTAGAGTTGGAAATTACCCAGTTATAGTGACAGTGTTTCACTGTTTATTCACTGATTTCAAATGGAGAAACACATACTCACTCAATACCAGTTTGGAAATCTTACTTTGTACTAAGGTACTAGTACATTGTGTTATGTTATATTGCCCTGTTCTTGGTATATAAGGGAAAATGGGGAACTTGTAATTCATTCAAGTTACTGAAGAAGTAATCAAAATGCCTGTAGATACCTGATTGCACAGCAGGATCTCCTTACACAGCGAAAACCAACAATGAGAAAAACAACAACAAACTTTAACAATAACCACTCTGAAATAACCCAGTTCAATCTGGATATATAATTGTCATGGGCTAACAGAGTTTACAGCATTTTCAGTAGTATGAAAGATGATGGAAATTCAAATTCACATGTATAGAGACGGGAAAAGAGAGCCCAGAATTACAGACACTACAGTAATAAGATTCAATTAGATACTGTCAGATAGGAAAAAGAAACCTATCAAAAAATCCCTAGACATGTATTTTAAATAGGAGCAAACACTTTATGGTTTATAAGACAACTGGAATTGAATTCTTTACAACAAAACTAAATAGCCACAACTGAGCTAATCACACTAGGTGCCTTTTATAATGAATGAAAAATAGCTTTATCTAGCATATGATTCATGTCCACCTAAAGAGGCTATCTAGAATAGGTCAAATGAATTATGCCCTAAAATGGACTTCTTTCTCTTAAATACAAAGAGCAACCATCTCTGATGCAGATGTGTATACTGCAGATGCCTAAAGCTGAGCAAAATGAATACCACTCAAAATGATTAGTTAAACAAGACACCAGTAGGTCAGTTATAAAAATCTGGTATACTGAAAAGGTGTGGTCAAATTACTCTTAGGTATATCCACTGGTGCTTTACAAAAAAAAAAAAAAAAAACAAAAAAAAAACAAAAAAAAAAACCTAGTCTGAAAGTCCTTACTTCTTTCACTTCTCCTTGAGAAGGAATTTGTGCTACACAAACCTTTGGCTAAACGTCTTACGTGTCAGTGTTTTAAAACTGCTGAAGTTCGGAACTACCATCTAGCTTCCACTTCAAAATTGCAGTAAATTAAACAACAGTTCTTAAGTTGTCTCTAAGTGCCTATAATTAAATCTTCAGTCCTAATGATATCGTCCATTCCAAGGACAAATTCAATATGGTAAGAGGTGTAGGAAAGGAGAATTATAACAAAATCTTACAGTTTGGCATACAGCCATGTTTAAAGGGCATACATTAGCACTTCAACAGTTTCTGCAGGAGCTGTTGGAAGCGAATCAGTCTGGAGAGGGTACAGATGAGACACAGTAAAAGATACAACCACCTTTTCTTATTCTGGCCCTCCATACCCCTTCAACAATTTCTTATCTTCTAAATAAATTCTTGCTTTGTCAGAGGAAGCTTAACCAAATTCTACTTTATCTATGCCATTCTCAAGCAAGGAATAGCCATGCTAATAGACCAAAGGTACTCAATATTAGGGTATGTGTCCAAATTCAGGTATTAATAGATTCCCTGATACGCCTGTACTTTTATTGGAAGCTCTTCTTAACCCTTGTTAGATTAGTTGTTGTGAAGGGATCTTCTTATTAGCGTGCCCACGATAACAACAGATGTTAACAACGGATAGGAAAGTGAGTTTTAACAGTGTGTCAATGGAATATCCTAAACTACCTATTCTGAGACAATGCTGCCCCCAACCAGAGACTCCTAAAGAAGTCGTTATCAATGACAATCTTTGGGTGAAATTACCGTCAATCAGATTAAACAGTAATCAAAGAATTGCAAAGGGACTTTTGAGAAAAGGAATCCGTTTGACCAGAAGAATAAAGCAGCTTGACATTTTGTGTTGAGAGGGACACCTGGGAACGGAAAAGCGGTAACAGAGCAGGAGTCCAACCCCAACATGACACTGCCAGAAGTCACCCCACCACCATCCTGACCTCCTCCTGGGCCTAGACGAGTCTCCTCCCCATGGGATGGCTTAGGCACCTGCACTCCAGCTAGAGGGGTGGCACTGCAGGGTGCCAGCTGCTGGGACCCACACCTTGGAGTACCTGTGTGAGCCCAATGGACCTTTTGCACCAGCAGTAGGTTGTAGGGAGGAGGATGGTTACAGGTCACACATAAAGCCAGCCTACCTGCAATCCCACTGGGAGGTGCATATCAAAAGAGGAACCCACACTCATGGATGAGATGGGGTGTGCACATAACCGTGCGGTTGTGAGTTTGAAGTTAGAGCTTCCTGGGATTATTGGAGGGTGGTTAGAAATGTATAGGGATACACTCGCATTTCGTAGATCACAGAATCACAGAATCATAGAATGGTTTGGGTTGGAAGGGACCTTAAAGATCACCTAGTTCCAACCCCCCTGCCATGGGCAGGGACACCTCCCACTAGACCAGGCTGCTTAAAGCCCCATCCAGCCTGGCCTTGAACACTTCCAGGGATGGGGCATCCACAGCTTCTCAAGGCCAATGCTTCAACAAGGCCAAGTGCCGGGTCCTGCACTTGGGCCACAACAGCCCCATGCATTGCTACAGGCTTGGGGAAGTGTGGCTGGAGAGCTGCCTGGCAGAAAAGGGCCTGGGGGTTCTAATTGACAAGCGGCTGAACATGAGCCAGCAGTGTGCCCAGGTGGCCAAGAGGGCCAATGCCATCCTGGCTTGTATTAGAAATAGTGTGACCAGCAGAAGGAGGGAGGTGATTGCCCCCTGTACTCAGCACTGGTGAGGCCACACCTTGAGTATTGTGTCCAGTTCTGGGCACCTCAATATGAGAGAGATATCGAGGTGCTGGAGCGAGTGCAGAGGAGGGCAACAAAGCTGGTGAAGGGCCTGGAGAATAAATCTTATGAGGAGCGATTGGAGGAGCTGGGACTGTTTAGTCTGAGGAAGAGGAGGCTGAGGGGAGACTTCATCGCTCTCTACAACTACTTGAAAGGACATTGTACAGAGGTTGGTGCTGTTCTCTTCTCACAGGTAATTAGCAATAGAACAAGAGGGAATGGGTTCAAGCTGCAACAGGGTAGGTTTAGGCTGGACATTAGGAAAAAATTCTTCACAGAAAGAGTGGTCAGACACTGGAATAGGCTGCCCAGGGAGGTGGTGGAGTCACCATTCCTGGATGTGTTTAAGAGTCATTTAGATGTGGTGTTAAGGGATATGGTGTAAGGGAGAACTTTGTAGAGTGGAGTTGATGGTTGGACTCGATGATCCCAAGGGTCTTTTCCAACCTAAATGATTCTATGATTCTATGATTCTCTGGGCAACCTGTTCCAGCGCCTCACCACCCTCACAGTAAATAATTTCTTCCCAGTATCTAATCTAAATGTAAACTCTTTCAGTTTAAAACCATTACCCCTCGTCCAGTTGCTACACTCCCTGATAAAGAGTCCCTCCCCATCTCTACTGTAGGCCCCCTTTAGGTACTGAAAGGCTGCTATAAGGTCTCCCTGGAGCCTTCTTTTCTCTCTGTTCAGTATTACGCTTTATCTGATGTATTGCTGGTATTGATCCTAAATGTATCATTCACCAATTAGCCCATTAATTAAATATAATTCAAAAATCAATAAACCACTTCGACCCTGATTTGGTTTAACCCATGTGATCTGAATAGCTCTTCCCTGCCACATTTGTTGCATTTACAATCTAGAATAATCACAGCTCTGATAAAAACCTCTCATTAATTCCCACCTACCACCTATCTAACTTTTGCCCAATAACATCATACAAGACTAAGAATTTGTAAACTGGATCATCTCTTAGATCATCAGTGTGCAGCTTGCTGAAAATTGTATTTAGCAATCGATTCAAAAGTCTGCCAAGAAACTGAGAAGACTTCCACTGGACAGCAGTACTGAACAAATAATAAAGCAACTCACTTTTCACAGTACTGAAGTATGCAAATATTTTTTTGCTTACATGTTTACATGTACACTTTAAGATAGATAATTTTATTTATGTTACAGTGAATCGTTGTTCTCTCCCAAAGGCTGGTAATACTAGGAACACATACCATAGCAAAAGTCATTGCTGTGGAAGCCAATTCAATGATCTAACAATGAGGCTCCTCAGTTTCATTTTGAATTGATTAATTGAGGGCTTTTGAGGCAATCCAATCTTTCTTTTTTCCTTTTTTTTTTTCTTCCCCATATTATCCTTGTACTTATATTTATGCCAAAGTGCCTATGAATTGCAACTGTGATGGTGATTTCTGTGATGGTGATTTCTGTGATGGCATCTCATCTAAATTAACCTCTGCTTAATGTTATGGCAACATTATGATTTTAAAGATAAAAAGTGATATAAAATATAAAAGAAATAGAATATGTTACTAACATGTCAAAATCATCACCTAAGAAATGTCTGTTGAAAAAGATTGCCTTTTTCTTCCACCAGTCTCAAAACCAAAATTCTCCTTCCAAGCCTTGCCTTACTGAGACCTAATAAAAGTATAATAATGTTACTTCCTAGATGATTTCATGCCACAATGAATTGGTTCAAATTATATTAGATTACATAGAAAAAATAAACAAAAATAGCAGTAATAATGAATTATTAGTAGACACATTTTAATATTTCAAAACTTAAAAAAAAAAAATTATTTAAAAAAGTTTTGTTAATTTTCTAAACTTCTTTTCCCCCTACAAGATTCTGCCAAAATCAGTCTGATGCTGATAAAAATGGTTTAGCTGAAATGTCAGATTGTGAATTTGGCTTCTCTCCTTTTTCAAGCAGAAGGTGGAGAAATACGATGTTATATAAAATGATTATTTCTCTTTTTCTCATGTACAGACATTTGCCAGTGCTTAGATGCTATGTGGAACAGCAATGTAATTTTGGACAACTTCCTCCTAAACCTCTGCCAGTTATTCCCCTGTAGCTGACATTGTGGCCAGGGAGTCTATTCTGAATGCAAAAGTTAGTCTACTGATTTGGCCATCACGTATTTCAGGTGAATTAATCCCAGAACCAGGCAGTACATGGAGCATTAACTGATCCTTTCTATAACTTATGTCTTGCAATGTTTTGAGGTTTTAATGTGCACCATCTTTACTCCTAGATTTTACCTCCTATAACTACTGTCTGTCTTGCAGGTTAAAGGAAGTCCTGTTAAGGTAGAAACTGAGTGAGTAGATACACAGCTGCAAATTTGAGGGTTGTTACGTGGATAAAGCATTGGTATTTATTTTAACTATTTTTTAAAGTATACAGAAACTTTTTTTGTTGCAGTTGCTTACGATGACTGGAAAGATTAAGCAAATACTTTTGGAGAGGGTGAGTGGAGTCACTGCAGTATAATCATAGAAAGATACACACCTAAGAAACAGAGAAGCTGCTGTGTTATTTCAGTCCCTTTTCTCCTACTAGCTATTTTCAAACCTGCATTTGACTTTCTAACACTAATTGGAGTATTGACCGACCATATAAATGCTTGCCCTCATTGTTCTACTCTCACAAATTAACTAGTGAGTGCCTCCAGTTATCTAAATAAGGTGCTGATTGATCGTGTGGAAATAATTAATCAAGCCAGAGCTGATATGATCTCCAGCCATGTCAGAACTTTCTTTTCTCATTATGCTTACCTAGTGCAGAATTTAAATTTACAGCCTGTGGCAAAAGGTAATGTTTTTTGAGAGGTTTCTACAAGTCAAATTACAAGGAGGAAGTCAGATTTCATTGTAATAAGACTTTAAATGAGTCCAATTACATTTTAGTTCAAACAGTCTTGTTTCAAATATTGTTCTGCCTGTCTGGCAGCATTTAATAGAAGCCAACATCGAGTTTAGAGCACTGGGGAATAATATGCCAACTTTCCTGTTTTGAATCAGTAGAAGCAGGCGTCCTTAGTGGACAGGCACTTAAATGCATGTAATGCAGAAACTGAAATGCTGTTACAACTGTATTTCTCCTTAACGACAAGTAGACACAGTAAGCAATACAATGCCTTTTGCTGCAGCAACTCATTTATCATGAACAAGCTTACTGTCCTTCACCCTTCACCCTCCCCACATACACACACACATGCTTAAAAAACGAAAAAGATCTTTTTAACTGAAAAAGCACAGGTAGCATACACTATTACTTTGTTCAGCAAAGTGCATTTCACTCTCAATGATCGTATGAAGTCCCCAGACTTTTGCACAGTATCTTAGCTAGGAAAAGCACAGCAGAAGCAATCTTCTAAATCATCAAATCCAGACTACTGCAATGACAAACTTGCTAATCTTTCTTGACACGCTGTCTTGGTCCTAGCTGGCACTTCAACACAGATGTTCTATAGAGAACTGGAATTACCTGCTTCTCCTTTCAACACACTAGAAATGAGACAAGAGGAGAAAACTTTTAACAAAGCTGTCATAATCTTATGACCACGCAAGGAGGCTGAGAGTTAACCCAGCTACTTCTGCAGTGTAGAAGCATGCCTGCTTTCTCTCTTAGTTATACAAGAAGTCTAGAGGCACGAGATCCTGACCTAAACCAACATTAGATGTTCGCCCAAATGGTTGTGTATTTCTGCTACATCCAGAAACACAACCCACTGCTGAAAATGAAACAAAAAATAACATTTGATTCATAATTAAGAGTAGTTCCTAAATGTGCATACTTTGGAACATTCCCTCAGGTAAGTTTGGTGGTGAATCCAGGCCCTAGAGCATTTTCTACTTCAGAGGTAGCAGAAACAAAGGCTCAGTTTTAATTGCGTATGAATCAGCTTTAAGCTGATTTTTACATTGTTAAAAGAGCACAATTCACAGCTTTCCTCCAGCATAAGATGGAAGATTTATGATTTTACCCTTTGAATGCAGAAAGCATGCATTTGTACTAAGGAGGAAAGAGCTGGATTCTGCACCTTCAGATATATTCCTGCGTGAATATATCTGCAAAGTGTTTGACATTAAAGCATAATTACAAGGAACTGTCACACAGAATATTTGAAAGCAATGCACTTAGTTTGCAATGATATATCTTTAATAGCCATTTAAGATCTTCACCAAAAGGAACAGAACACAAATCTGCAACATTGCCCAACTGGGAAAATAAATGGTCATCTTGTTTCACTCACAAATGAGCACTGTTGGCAGTGAACCATTATGGAGAAATATATTACCTTATTTCCAGTGTTAGACCATTATCAAATGCTACCAGGTGCTCATCTCAATTGTCAATGTCATATTTGAAGACTCTAATGATGCTAGCTAGTTTTCTACATGACAAAAAAATAAGGTTTCTTCACCTCAAACCTGCATATCCCAGGATACACTCCAATTTCGCAAGCAGGTCCATTTCCACTCTGAATGCACAATTTCTTCAAAATAGACCACAACTTACTGGAGGGTTTATTAACTGCTGCAGATGACTGTCCTGGTAGCTCTCCATAGCTTAATTCCCAAAAGGGAGGTAAATATCTGAAATGCAACCTCACTGGTTATGCTAGCAGTATTATCATGAATGTACTATTTTATATTTTAATCATAGTACAGCATTTTAATCAAGTAAGTATGTTTAAGGAGAATGAGTAAAAAAAACCCAACACCTTGAAGCGTATAAAAATATTTATGTATTAACGTAACAAATTTATTCTGAACACAGCTATATACAGCTACTTTTATATGCATACGTATATATGTGTGTATATATTTTATATATATATATATCTCAGAGGCTTACTTTCACTGCCACAATCTTAAGTTATAGCTTAGATTTTAAACCAGCTAATCAGTTTCGGCCTCTGCTTGCAGTTTGTATGGCATTTTAAACCAGGCTTGAGTAAAGTAAAAATACCTAGCACATTTGAAAGCCATGCAGTGCGTAGCTGTGCTAAGTGGATCAAGCCATGAGTCAGAATGCTGAATGACCATTTGGTATCATAAATAATTAAAGAAATGCCATGAAATAATTTATTACAAATGGATTTTTAAAAAGGAGTCACTAAGTGCATATGAGTTCCTTGCTAGGAGATCTCACTGTTTCAATCACTGAATTCAAATACCATTATTGAGATCCTGCTGGGAGAACAGCATAGGTACTTTCTCAACGGCCTGTTTGTTTGCTTCCATCTCTATTCTTACTGTGCAAGTATTCCTTGCTCTGTAAAAATACGTGACTATTCCAAAGGCTGCTAGAAATAATGAGCTGAAAAGGTTTGTTAAAGCCAGATTTGAAATTGCAACTGCACTCCACTTCAGAGAACAAAACATTTTATCTGCGTCATAATAAAATTTCATTCACAATTAATTTACAGATCAAGACTAAATCCAACCTACTAATAGAGGCTTTGATAAACATGCTTCAAATTGTATCTTGACTTGCCGCACTTACACAGACCACGTCCTTTTTAAATTCACAGAGCCCCCTCCTGCGCAGGCACAAGACACCCCAGTGTCTTGCTGCTCTTCACAAAATCAGTGAGATGCAGAAGGACTTCTACTTTAAGTAGAGAAATGCCCTGTATAACAGCCATGATCTTCACAATGTTTCAGTCAAGGGTTTGCCAGCACTTCCATTCTTGTCAGGGTGTTATTACTGATAAAGAATCACTCTGGGCTAAACACGGCACTTAATCTTTTAGCACTGAAGAGCATATATTTATAGCATTTAAAATAAAATAAAATAAAAAAATCTTCAAGAATTTTTAAGATCTAAGTGCACCAAGGGAAGGCGATATGATCAGTTTAAAACTTCATCATATTCCACAATATGGGCCTACTACTTTGAAAATGTGTGATTTCTTTAAACCATTGTTTATTTTAAAAATTTTCCTGGATCCAGAAATGTCTGTCATCTCTCTTTTGTCTTGTGAACAAAGTAAAAATTTCAAGCGCATCATTGTCAACAAGAACTGTCAGTTAGTCATGTGTTTCATTGTTTTCATAAGAAAAAACAACTTATTTCACAACACCTGGCATAAACATTAATATTCAGCTTGAGTGTTTCAAGTTAGTGTTGCATAGCAAGGAGTTTATGTGTAGTCTTTGATGCCAGAATTTATAAGTGTTCTGTATTTGAATGACCATGCTTATGACTTCATGAGTGGCCTACAGCAACCTATAAACAACAGAATTAATCTGCAGAATAATTCATCATATACTGTGTAGAAATGCGTTTTAAGAGTCCAGCCTTGCCAGCAAGATACCAGCATGCATACAAATATTCTTGCTTCAAGTCCCATGGTATTTGCATAATTGTTTGTGAGAGCAGACAGCTACTCTGGACACTCAAAAAACATATTGCTATATTAGCTAGGAACTACAGACCCTCTTAAGCTTTCTAGATACAAGTCATATTTATATTCAACGGATCCTCTTTTAATCACAGGATGTTACGTTCTTTCATAGCATCTCTATCTCTTCATCTTCTTCCTTACTATATTCGGTTATTTTGGCTTGGGGCAACGAGGGAAACAAAGAACACTAGTTGTGCATGTGAGGACATAATCACCAAAGTATGCTCTGGTGCCTCTATTTCCATTAGGTTCATGGGATTTCCATTTTTTTGCCAGGAGCACGCTGACCAGGATTATGTATGAGTGCTAAAACAAACTCTGTAAGGATAGCCTGTCACAGCCACTTGAACAGAGACTCTTCTGAAATAAAAATATGGAGGATTTGTATAAAACAGTTGCTTACAGATGCCGTAAAGATAATGCCACTGTGACATATGGACAAATAAGAATAGGAATGACAGGAAAACATGTCATCTTATCAGTAGATTCAGACAGAGTACAAAATGCTACTAATAAAAATAAAACAATTTTTTTAGATTTTAAATATTATACAACTCTGCTCTTGCTCTCAGAAGCAGGTAAAGAAGTAGGGAAAAAGGTAAAACAACAGCCCAGAAAACCAGTAATTCACTATCATGATATATGTATAAAATGGGCTCAGTAAGAGGGAATTAAAATTGTAAATGATAACATTAAACAAATAGGATTAATTTGCTTTACCCTGGTGAAACCATATGGGGGAAATAAATTAGACCTAAATTAGGTTATCAGATAATGTGGTTATAAAGACCAAGCAAGTATCTAGAATGAAAAAAAAGTAATATATTGTTTATTGAATATTTTTAAATTATTTATTATTAAATAACCTACATAAATATTTATTATTTAAGTATTTAAATAATTAAATCTACCTGTCTGCATACAACTGACTTTTTACACTTGCCCAATCTTTTAAGCATGTGAATTGATTGAGTTGTTCTATATTTTTATTGTTTTGTTTTAGAGAAAGTAGTAAGAATTCATTAATTTATAATAACAGTGAAAAAAGTTAATTAAAATGTTAATGAAACCAACACTAACAAAAAATGATAAGTTCTTTCAGCAGTGAAGCTAGGCACTAGACAAAGTTTAGAGGATACAATAGAAACATTTATAGTGACAAAATATTAGCACATTTGTAATTTATTGCAGAGGTAAAAATGATAAATCTATTAATGTACTGCTTCATATGGATGCAAAGAACTGTTTGTAAAAAAGTTTTAAATAACTCTTTTGCAAACTATCATGAAACACATTTATTTACTTTAAAGGGTGTCATATTGTATTATTTTGAAAAAAAAAAAAACCACACAAAAACCCAACCAAAAAACAAACAAACCAAAACAAAACAACCCAACCCAAACAAAAACCAGATGGTTTTATGAAAATTCAATCCTAAAAAAACGTTTTTTGAAGAAAAGATGTCAAGACAAAATGAGAATATATTTCCAAAATAATGTTAGAACTGAAACAGGACTTGAAAATTATAAAAATAGACTGGCCGAAATAAGCTGGAAAAACAATAATTGAACTGAATCACCAAAGCCTTGCAAAAACTACAACATTGAAGCAAGAGAAGATACCTGTCAAGAAGCAGCAGGGAATCCAAACAACTAAAGACTGGAGGAATGTAAAGATCATTTCTATATCAGTCTTGAGTTATACAAAAGCCTTTCCTGCCTAACCAAGGACTGGATCCATCTATGCAAATCACATTCTAGAAACAGATAAATATCTAGGAGGATTTGCAGACATTGGACATTAAAGACATTAAAGACCAGATGAGACCTTGATTCTTTCATTAATATAAAAAACAAGTTACAATAAAAGCAACGTGGTGCAGAAAGAAATGTCCCATTCTCTTTATTTTGGATGCCATGTACGTTTCCCCCCAAAACACAGCACTTGAATTATTTTTTGCTCCACACGTAGAGAACCTTTGCCATGTAGACAACCACAGCCACATGGATCAAATTCAGGTTGCTTGGGAAAACTTAAGCCTCGTATTTCTTAATATTTGAGTGAAACATCTTTTATTTTTCACACGTTGTAAGTTTATTTATTTTAATAATTACATAAGTGAAAAGTCATATGTGTCTTGTCTTTTGGGGTTCTATGATGTGATAATCCATTTGCGTAAATGTATATTTATTATTTGCATGTCATAAATGATGTCAAGCATATCCATTCTCAAGTGTGAACAAAGCAGTTTGCACATTTAATTTCTATGAACCACACAGATTCCTCATTGTGTTTCTATATGAACATAAACATTTTTCAATTGACTCACCACTTGCCAACTGGTCAGCTAAGTTCCTCGTTAGCCAAAAGTTCTATCCATCTTGTACCAAAACCCCTGTGCTTGATCCTAAAATTTTACATATCTTTGTCACCCTGACACTACCCACTCAATACCCACTCAGAACCAGAACAACTGATAACAAAATAGAATGGTAAAGACAAATCTGTAAATCAAAGAAGGAAATGGTTTTTGATACTCTCTAGTGACTTACTGTTCTGCCAGATGAGAAACAGGTTCATGTGCTTAAGGTTTAAAGTTATTGAGGTAAGAATAAATGTTCTTTAGAATAATAATTTGCCATCAGTTGGTCTCAACCACAAAGTACTGCATATTTTATTTGCAATACCTTCAACTTTAATTGAACGGTTGAGAGACCCACAGAAAAAGAAGACAGTCATATTAGAAAGCGAACATGTAATTTTGTTTCTATTTTCTAACATGCAAATCCAACCTATTACTACAGAAGGGGTGGCATAAGATTTAGCTTTATTTCAAGTTCCTTCTCCGCTTCCGCTTGGCGTAGCTTCTTGCCCTCCGATGGTTCAGGTGGGTCCATGTTGCCCTGTGACCTGAGGCAGAGCTGCTGGACAATCCAGTGTGTCCATGCCGCTGCAGCCAGCGCTGGCTGTCACCGGCTGGCTAAATAAAGGCCTGATTTAGGAAAAGGATCACTTTCCTCTTGCATATACGGTCATTGTCTTGGATCTGCATCTCTGCTTAAACGCAAATCGTCTCCCGACTCACTGTGATCTCAGTGGGCAACCTGTACCGCTCGTCATCACCAGTCCGGATGTTACTGACTGACACATTCCCTATTCCAGGACAAAGGACATTTACAAATGTGAATACACATTTTTGGCTGAAAACTGGTTGTTCTTTTCTGCTGAAGAGTAAATAAATAAGCTTCCAGAAAAAAAAAAAAAAAAAAGCTCAGATCTCATGATTTAATCTAATTCAATTAAGTGGAAACTCCATCTATTTGTTTCCCATTTACAACATACTGAACTTAATTGATTTTGGTGAACTCTTTTTATATGGGAAGGAAATGAATACAGAAAATGCGTTAAGGTCCTTACTGAAACTGCAGAGATCTGAGTCCTGTTTCCCTATTGCCAAAGACTTCCTCTGTAATCACTGGCAACTCGTTTCATCTCCCTCTGTCCCAATTCGCACTCTGCTGATTGTTTAACATATCCTTTTCACTCACTGTTGGTATGTTGGCTTTTTTAACAATAGAGACTTTTCAGAACAAAAAATATTGTTTCTGGGATTGTATGAGGATTATTCTTAGAGTTACTGTATACATATATTGCTCTGTGCATATGTGCATGTAGGTGTATGTGTGAGTATCTACATCCATATCCATACCTGTATCCATATATATATATAAATATATATATATATATAGCTGCTAAGAATGATCTTTGGCCAATTCATACATATGTGTGTCTAAGAATTTATAGATATATATGCTTAGTTCAATCAAAACAAATATTAGATCTGTGCTAAATATCAGTACAGCAGATCAAAACTGAATATTAGTAAAGTTTCCTACGTCTAGTATAGCCCTGGCCATGAAATCTGTAGTGAAAGGTAAATGGATACAGTCCGTAGCTGACACGTTTCTTTCTTCTGTGCTAAAAATCACAGTAATTTACCTACTACTAATTAATGCCAGATGGATGTACAGAGGGATATATATTGGTATAAAACTACAGTGCATATGATTTACGAATCACTTTATTATTATGCTGATCTAAATCAGTAAATAGCCTTTGTGTAATTTTAACACACAACTATTTCTGCATAAGGACAGTGTAAATATTTATGATTACACACCTGTTCATAATATTTTGTTATATAGGCCAGCTATTGCCAAAACAAGGCATATTTTAAGTCCACATGTTGCAGGCAAAGGGGAAAAAAAAAGTTAACATGTGAATGGATAGGTGAAAAAAAAAAAAGATAAGATACTGCAAAACTAGAAACCAAATAAAGGATGTGCTTTGTGACAGCCTATTTCTAATACCTGATTAGTAGCCGTTTAGCTGTTTAGCAATAGATATATGCTATAAATTGATTGTGTTCTTGCTTACTGCATGCATATGGGAAAACTGCACCGAGAAGAAATTTCAGCTCTGAAGATTAAAACTGTGAACTGAAAATTCAGGGAAATAGAGCTATAAGAGTTTCTCAGCAGTCCAATTACTTCATACTAAGTATGCCAAAACTTTCTTTTGAGGTTAAAAAGAGTTCCTGTATTTTGAACCTTTATAAATGACTGCAGATTTTTCTGTTGTTCTTTGTACTGATAAACTGTATATGCCAATGTAATTTGATTTAACCATTAATATTAATTCTCTTAATTAAAGTATTTGGAACTTATTTACAATATTGTTGTTGATTGACCTGGATTTTTGATTTATTAAATGTTCTTAATGGATAGTGCACAGATGTCTCTATTCGTGTTGTTATATAGTAGAGCTCCTGTTAATGCTGACATGATGTGAAAAAGGTAATATGTTTTCATCTGCACTAAAATGCTTCATTCCTAACATTTTAAATAAATATTATGTTTGTATTTAATCATACAAAATGCACTTAAAGCATTATATCACCAAGACTTAAAGTAAGAGAAAGACAATGTATTTCAGATTTACCAATATTAATATCCTATCAACAAAACAAATTATAAGAAACAAAGTGCAAATTGGCTTTGTAAAGTACATGATTCTTATTCACTTTCAAAACCTTCCTGATTTTGTATCACCAAGATCATGCTGTTTTGATGCAGCTGTGGTACAGCAGGTGATTTATAGGCAGATCATTTATAGGTATTCTTTATAACTACTATTATAAAACGTACCTGTATCTATTCAAGTCACCTGTATATCATTGACAGCTAATAGATCAGAATAATAAGTGAAAATGCTTCCTTTTATTCAATACCTAATAGTCATAGGTTTTATGTGTGTCTCGTGAATTAAAATTCTTTTACAAGGCACACCAGGAACATCTACTCTAAGCAGATAGAAGGTCAAACCAATGACAAGGGTAAATCTGGATCTTATTAATGACTACTGTTTTATTTCCCACACTCATTTTTTCTCATAGGAAAGTGAGTTTGCCACTCTCACTGTTCACATACAAAAAACGAGCATGATTTCTTCTCAAATTCAAACAGCAACAAAGATTTTAATTAGGTTACAAGCACAAAGTGTGTATCATCAGAGAACACACATTAGCTCGGCTGTCTGATTCTAAGCTGATTTTGTTGACCTGGCATTTGAAAAAGATTTTTCTTTTTTTTTTCTTCTGTATGATAATTGAGCCCATCTGAGAAAGAGTAAGGGAAACACAAATACATAGTGCCATGCTATCATTTTTACAGTCACTTTATAGCTCATGACTGCACTAATATATTCTCCACTGTTCCAAAATTTCAACAATGGGCCTTTCATAAAGGCGTTCTTATAGAACAGTGCCTGGGCCCCTCATTCAAATAAATCCAAGCCAAGGCTTCCAAGGAAAACTTCTGGCCACAATTCACATGACCCACACACACCAGTTCGAAAAAAAGACCGCCCAACAAAGGAACAAAAAGAAACAATGTCCCTGAGAAACAGACCATCCATTCAAGTTAAAAATGAAATACACAGTACAGCTATAACTGAAAAGACCATGTGTAAAGAATACTAGAGGGTAAAACTTTCCACTAAAGAGATGTCATCCCACCAGCCGACCCTCACACTTTCACCTTCAGTATAAGGCATTATGCACAGTACACTGTTTGAAGCACTTACAGAACTAACAAGGAAAACAAAAAGAAGCAATTAGCATGCTCAGGCACAGCACAGGAAAAGGAAAAAAAAACCAACCAAACACAAACAACAAAACAACAAACACCCAAACTGCTATGAAGCTATGTAAGAGCACTATGTTAGAGCTCACTCCCTCCCTGCCTTCCCCCTCTCAAGGCTCTCCCCTGCATATTAAACACTGGGTTCAGTAAGGGACACAGCTTTTCGGATTCTCTAATGGAGAAGCATCCTTTTTCCTATTCCAAGTACATTATATAACTGTGTAAGTGATGGAAGCCATTTCCACTGCCATGCCCTCGAGCAGCGTTCATCTAATGCAAACAGCCATGGAGAAATCTGCTGCTGCCTCATGTGTGATCCCAATCTAGCGAAGACATAAGTCAGGACTTTGCCACACATCACAGCCTTAACCATTTGATCATAACTTACTGATTTCATAGAAAAAAAAATAAATGTTTATTTTCATTGTGTTTAGTTCCAAAGTAATCAAGTAAGCTCCCTACAGTCATACAGTCATAGCTGATCTCTTCTAGGAAAGATTTATCCTGACTCATTGCAGGCAGGCAGTTTTAGTTAAATCTCTAACAAGATTCACACTGATATTTAAAAATAAAACAAGTTTAAAGTGCTTACATTTATTGGATATCAGAGCAGAAATTTACTTATCTGAACAAAACCCACAACAAAAAAACCAACAGCACTCCCCTCAATTAAAAAAAAAAAACAACACCTATTCAAATATAGTGTCAGATAGCAAATACAGAGTTAAAGACAAATAAAGTTGCAAGGAATAGATTTTAAAGTAGCAATTTTTCTCCATACAAAAGGGTTGTTCATGAGCCAGCTTTTGAGTCTTACAAATCCTATCAGCTCTGGCGGCCTCTGATTCCTGGGTTGATGAAGACCCCTAAATTATGCACATGGCTTGACTTGAATAGTCTTTGAATGTATGGAGAAGAACTAATTGTTTATGGTGGTTAAAAAAAAAAAAAAAAGAAAAGAAAAAGAGAAGATAAAAAGATTATGAGATTAGCAAGAAGAAACCAGAAGCTGAGTATTCCCCTTAATGGCCAGACTAGTCCAGTTTGTTCACCTACGGGAAAGACGGTGCATTTTCTAGAATCATTGGTAAAAAAATAGTTTCTCTGAGCTTGCTGCAACTGTAGACAGTAAATATTAATCATGGGTTGGTTACTGTCATATAAGTAAACTACACGAACAAATCTTTAAAATAAGGTTAAAGCTGTGGATTATTTTTTGGCACTTTCAGTTGCTCTTCAGGGATTTTTAATGCCATCTGAATACTAAATCCATACCGGTGTTGCTGCCCAGATTAAACGTCATTTTCATTGATAAATTTGAGGCTTTAGCAGACTGAAAGGGCAGGATTTCTGTCAAATAACTTCACATATCTACGCTGCAGAGGCGTCTGTATCTGAAGACAAGTTAGGCTCCTTTATAGTCATTTCAGAGAAACAGAAAATTCCTGGATGTGATTCATGTTGTGCTGAAGGGGATATCTAAGCCCAGTTACATGAATTGTTCCTTAGAAGTGCCTATTTATCTCCACTGACAATACAGAGAGTAACTGGAGGTGGACACATACAGTTCAGAAGAAACTTATTCCAGACCTTTTGCAGCAGTGAAGATCTACCACAAAAGAAGTCAGCTCTGAACACGAAACCTACCTTACATTTTTATGGCATTAAAAAGGAGCCTCTTTGAGATTGCTCCACACTTTGGACAAAGCTGTCACATGCCTCAGACATCTCCGTACTAATATCTTTTACAAAATCATGTGCAGTGTCAATACCTTGCACAGGGGTTTTGCTAAAGGTAGCTAGGTAGCGACGTTCAAAATAGAAGTAATGAAGTAGATAACCAGTAAAGAACTGGCACTTTTGCACATACCCTCTCTTTCAAGAGAAAGGAATCTCAACTCAGTACATTCAGGCAAACAGTTTTAGATTTTGTCTTTGGCCCCTGATCAGATAAATGCTATCAAAAAGCAGTAAAAGGCAGTTCTCTTCAGGTTTTTTTCTCCCTGTAATGGAGTTGTAAGCTACTATTTGAAAAACATAGCTTTATTTCTAACTTATACTAATACTAAAAAAAAAAAAAACAAAGGTCAAAACCTTGAATGGCACAGTCAGCTTTTCAATAAAAGAATCCTCAGGTTGCATTTTCCTTTGAGTCAGCTTTGACATGGATGACACGATACAAGGACAGAAAGCATAAATACTACATTGGTTACTTGTTAATACCCCAAAGTTCACTAAGTTGTTGTTTTGGGTTTTTTTTTCAAATTCATTTGCTCATTCTTGTCTTTCTTTTTCTTTTAATTATTATTTCAGTTTTCTGGATAAGTTGCTTTGGTTTGAAATAATTGAACTCTGGAGTTCCACAATAACGGAGGTCTGGGCACACTTGGAAACCAGCCAGGTGCCACAATTTTCCCCTAAACTGCTTGCTGAGCAGGTCAGCAACTTGAGGACCGTGATACTGCTGAGTACGAAACTAGAAACTAGTTACTGAGAAGCTATAAATCACAACTAAAATTTAGGGCCTACTAAAGAGATTAAGAAAAAGAAGCATGTGATGCTTTTGGCACCCACAGTGCAACAGGGACATTGCTTATAAAGGAAAAATTGTTAGACCATTAAGGCTCTTTTTGCCAAGACAAACCCTGTACTGCAGTTTGTTTCATGGTTTATAAAGTATCTGCTTTATGGTTTATAAAACCTGATGAACAAAGTCAGGAAACAGTACAAATAGATATTCCAGGGTTAGGCAAATACTTCAAAAGTTTCCGGAACTGGTGGGAGAAATGTTAAATGAAAGGGAAAAAAAATAATGTAACTACAGCAAAGAAATGCTGATATAGTTCTAAAAGCTAAGTATGAGGCTATTTTTTTCAGTTCACTGAAAGATATCTGAAAGCACTGAAAACACAGTTTTATCTGGGTTTGTGTGTGTGTATATATAGATATATCTTCATATAGAATGTAGAAAAAAGTCAGTTAAATGCCAAAGATTGGATCAGCCTTAAGAACAGCGAAGCAACTGTTCAGTAGTGCTACAGGAATACACAGATAAGAAGAAATAAACACAAAATATATCTGTACTGCGAAATAAATGAGACTGGGGAGCAAGTTGGAGCGCTAGCCATCACAGCTGCAGAAGCGCTTGCAGCATTCTTAACAGCTCTTGCCAGGACACAACCCCAGCGCAGCTCACAGGGCGGTTCACGTCAGAGACCCTACAATTCAGCATGGATACAGCCATAGCGGTTTTGTATCCCTTCGCCCTGTACTGCTCTTACCAGCACTGTCCCAGCAGGCTAACGCTGGTAGCCTAAAAAAGCCTTGGTGTTCTTTAGGACCTTGTATGCCCACACCTAAAACACAGCGTGCATCCTCTCTTACATGCTATGAAAACGTTGCTTTCATGGTTTTCAATATAGTCTTCACAACAGTTCAAAATGTTCTGAACTGGTACAAATGCCTCATACAGGAGGAAACCCACACTGGGAAGCTGTGTGGAGTAGACACAGCCAGTCTGCTCCAGAGGGACACAGTCCCAAATAATACAATGCAGGTATGAACCACGCTGCAGCACTTGTTATGTGTGCATAATATCTGTTGAACATATGATAGAGAATCCATTTGTTCACCAGCACTAGTAAAAGTGCTACTCTATTTATGATTTAATACATTTGCTACATAACTCAGAGGTAAAGTGAAAAAAAAAAAAAAAAGACTAGAAACACAAAAAATCTGGGGCAACGAAACCTGGATCGCTACTTAATTTTAGGTCCTTATTTCAGACAAATAAATTGGGAGGCCTTCAGTTACCTTTCCTAAGGAGTGGAAAGGGACTGTCATAGCCCCATATTCCCACAGGCAAATTAAGGTCTGCATAGTTAAATGCCTAAACTTAGGTAAGACGTTTCTGAATCCCGGAGAACTGAGAGCCTGAGAGAGCAAGTGTGTGTGAATGTGTGAGAAGAAATGTAACAGCACAGCCAAGGAAGACAAAATTTATGTTTGAAATGGTGAACAATACAGTGAGGTGTTGATAGTCTGTGGAAAGGAAAAACACCCTTGCAAACCTGTTAACTGAACTACTGTGATCTTTTTTCTCAACAGGTGACTATGAGAAAAAATATAAATTTAGATGATAAATCGAAAGCAAGAGCACCAGTACAAAGTTCATGAAATGTTGTAGGAAATTTTAAACAGGTTTTGTTCTATACACTTTTCTAATAAAACTGCTCTTCTTATTTTTGCTGGAAACCTATAATAAACTTCAAGACCAGCAGTTTTTATCCTCAGCCTCATATATTTCCACATTATGTCTTTTTTCTGCAACCTAAAAACCCCAAAAATTCAGCAAGTAAAAAACCCCAAGAAATCCAGAGCATATACATATGCAAGATTTTGATTTTTCAGATAATGTTTAGATTGTATATCCTTCTATTTTTCACATACTTCACATGTTTTATTTCATATTGATCTGACTATAGTCATTTAGGTACTTCTAACGGCAATGAAACTGAAATTAATCATCATGCACCACAATTTGGCTTGCTTCCACAGGAAAAGAGATAACAGTATTCCACTGTAGAGCATTTTAAAGGAATATGTTTCTACTCCCATAAGAAAAATAAATAAATTCTTGATGTAAAAGAAGAGCCTAAGGAAATACATAAAACAACACTTCATTTTTTACCTTCACATCACTGCACAAGAAGTACCAAAACATACTTTAGAGAAGAAGAAAGGAGGAGGAGGAGAATCCTACACAATTGATAAATTAATCTTCATGCCTTAAAACCTTTGTTAAATGAATGATTAAACAATAAAGCATTCTACAATGAGTGTGTATTGTGGGTGTGATGAGGGGGTGTAAGTGAAGGACAACTGCGGTAAGCACTTTTGTGGAAAACAGGAGGAGTAAAAATAGTTGTATTCCCGTCCTTTGTCCCAGTCACAGTGATTTAATATCAAACAAAAAACATACAGTAACTTCTCTCCTGCAATAGTCACCATGTGCAAAAAGACATGTATTTCAGGACACATGGGATTAGATTTGCATGTTTATCCTATTATTGCTAGGAGAGGCAACTAACTCCCACAAAGCCGTATTTTAAACTTATGGCTGGTCAACACTCGCAGTATGAGGGGTGAAAATAAACTACTCAAAATTCTGTTTAGCTTTTACAAACATTATCTGATACTGACTATAGAGTTTCTGATGAAGTAAAAAAGATTGTTAAGCGTAGCATCACATTATTTTTTTTTATACACTATTGAAACCTCGTTGAGTTGAATGACTTTAACCTTAGTTTTCTTTGAGAATTTCAAGGAAAAGCCCTTAGGCTTGATCAGCCCTCAAAGGCTTTCACACTTAACTCTTAAAGACTTCAAGGGAGTTTCTCAGGTATGTCTAATGGAAGATTTCAGCCCTCAACATTAGCTTTTCAGACAGATTTAAATAGTGGTATGTACTTTTAGATAGCTACACACAAAGAATATACACCTGAAACAGCCAAGAAGAGATTAGTGTATATGCCACTGCTAATCGCTGAAAATCTCTGCAAACACGTTTATAAACTTGACACACCATTGAATATATTTTATAAATTGTCATCCTGTTTCTGCATTTTAGTCTATACTTCTTTAAAGTGCACTTCTAACTTCTTGGATTTATTGAATATATTATAGGCAAGTAGATTTTACTTTTTTTTTTTATAGCCTCGCTATAACAAATCTATTGTTTTTTGAGTACCAATGCAATTGCTATGATTGTTGCACTTCTTAAATACATCCAGCAAGATTTTCTCTGAAGTTTAAGATCATAACGTTCCTAAAGTAAAATTCTGTGACTCTCAAGGCACAGCAAAATGTGTTTCAGCGTTTCATAAAATAAGCAGAAATCTAATGAAAACACATTCTTGAAATATTTGTACAGTTATTTTCCAATCAAGTGAGAAATTTCTGTATATGCTATATATACTATAAAGTATATACTATATGATAAAGTATCCAGTACATGACTTTGGTAAATCTGATTCCCCTCACAGATTATATTATAAATTAAGTAGATCAACATGAATAGCAAGACGTGAAAAACAAAGAAGAAAAAAAAGAAAAAAGTCCAGTACTTAAATTGCGAAACAGCTATTTCCATGTGCCAATGTTATAAAAGGTCGTAGTTCAGTCTTACTTCATTCAGAAAGGTTTGCTTATCATTAGTATCACATAATTTCAGCAGTATTCAATTCAAATTCTATATAGTATAATAAATAATATATGACATGACAGTAAATATCTTAATTGCTATTCAAAATTAATCAAGATTACCATTACTGAAAATTGATGGGACAAATCCCACAACCGCAGTGCTGCTATCGATCCTCAGGTGTAAGAAAACAGGAAAGGAAGGCAAGAGACCAGCATGGATGAATTGAGACCTGCTGGTCAAACTAAAGCGCAAGAAGGAAATGCACAGGCAGTGGAAGCAGGGACAAGTATCATGGGAAGAGTACAGGGATGCTGCCCAGTTGTATAGGGATGGTGTCAGGAAGGCCAAGGCACAGCTGGAGCTGAACTTCATAAGGGACGCAAACAGTAAGAAGGACCTTCAGCCAGAAAAGGAAGGTCAAAGGAAGCATACCCCCTGATAAGCAAGACTGGCAAAGTGGTAACAAGGGACGAGGAGAAGGCTGAGGTACTCAACAAATTTTTTGCCTCAGTCCTCATTGGTAACCTCTCTCCCCACACCTCTCAAGTGGCTGGACCACAAGGCAGGGACTGAGGGAGCAAAGTTCCTCCCACTATAAGAAAAGGTCAGGTTCACGACCACCTGAGGAACCTGAACATACAGAATTCTATGGAACCTGATGAGAGTCTTGAGGGAATTGGCTGATGTAGTTCCTAAGACACTCTCCATGATATTTGAAGAGTCATGTCAGTCAGGTGAAGTCCCTGGTGACTGGAAAAATGGAAACATTGCATCCATTTTTAAAAAAGGTAGAAAGGAGGACCCTGGGAACTACTGCCCTGTCAGCCTCACCTCTGTGCCTGGGAAGATCATGGAACAGATCCTCCTGGAAGCTATGCTAAGGCATATGGAGGACAGGGAGGTGATTCGAGACAGACAGCGTTGCTTCACCACGGGCAAGTCCTGCCTGACCAACCTAGTGGCCTTCTATGATGGAGTGATTACATCAGTGGACAAGGGAAGACCTACGGATGTTGTCTATCTGGACTTTGACAAAGTCAAAGATATGGACAAAGATATGGAGAGATATGGATTTCATGGGTGGACTGTTCAGTGGATAAGGAATTGGTTGGATGGTTGCCTCCAGAGGGCAGTGATCAACAGCTCAATGTTCAGATGGAGATCGATGACAAATGGTGACCCTCGTGGGTCCATATTGGGACCAGTGCTGTTCAATATCTTCATCAGTGACATAGACACTAGGATCAAGCGCACCCTCAGCAATTTGTAGATGACACCAAGCTGAGTGGTGTGGTTGCCATGCCTGTGGGACAGGATGCTATCCAGAGGGACACCTGGATACACACAAGCTTGAGAAGTGGGCCTCATGAGGTTCAACAAGGCCAGGTGCACGGTCCTGCACCTGGGTCACGGTAAGCCCCGGTATCAATACAAGGTGGGGCATGAAGAGATTGAGAGCAGCCCTGCCAAGAAGGACTTGGGGATACTGGTGGATGAAAAACTGGACATGAGCCGACAATGTGCGCTCACAGCCCAGAAAGCCAACCGTATCCTGGGCTGCATCAAAAGAAGCATGGCCAGAAGGTCAAGGGAGGTGATTCTGCCCTCTGCTCCACTCCGGTGAGACCCCACCTGGAGTACTGCATCCACTTCTGCAGCCCTCAGCACAGGAAAGACATGGACCTCTTGAAGGGCCAAAAAATGATCAGAGGGCTGGAATACCTCTCCTATGAGGACAGGCTGAGAAAGTTGGGGATGTTCAGCCTGAAGAAGAGAAGGCTCTGGGAAGATCTTATTGCAGGCTTTCAGTACTTAAAGGGGGCTTATAAGAAAGATCGGGACAAACTTTTTAGCAGGACCTGTTGCAATAGTACAAGGGGTAATGGTTTTAAACTGAAAGAGTGTAGATTTAGACTAGACGGAAGGAAGACATTTTTTACAATGAGGGTGGTGAAACACTGGCACAGGTTTCTCGGAGAGGTCGTAGATGCCCCATCCCTGGAAACATTCAAGGTCAGGTGGGATGGGGCTCTGAGCAACCTGATCTAGTTGAAGATGTCCCTGTTCATTGAAGGCAAGGTTGGACTGGACGACCCTCAAAGGTCCCTTCCAACCCAAACTATTCTATCTTTCTATTCTAACATTAGGAAACAACTGTGCAAAGCAAAATGATACCAACCCCCATTAGCACCCAATAAGATATCACATATTTTTTTTAGAAGAATGGCCTTAGAAGGCAAAATTCACAGAGAGATTGTTTCAGAACTGTTCATTTAGAAATCTCAGGAAGTTTCTCGTCGACTTCAATCGGAGTAGACTTGTATTCTTGTCTATGTTTAAATTAACAGTTTAATTAATTTTGAAATTAAATAAACTAAAGCATGTAAAAATAGAGATAATTCTAAGTATACAGATGTAGTTAATCTCCCTTTATGTTGCAAATGTCATCCTTTATCTGGTAAATGTTTGAAACCTTTTAAAGAATTCCTCTTCCGCTAAGCTGAGTTCGTTGTGAATGAGGTTAGGATACGGAATGAACAGTGGAAGTGGATATTTTTGTGCTGCCTTTAGTCAGCTGAAGGGGAAACAGGCACTTTTGTAATTAGGTCTCACGATATATTAAAAATTGACTGGAGAAGGTAACCTTGACTTACTATTTGTGACTAAAGTACTATGTATATTTACAGTTCTGTAATTATAATTTCCTTTGGTGTTTAAAGCGTGTGATAAGGACAGATGTAACTCTCCTGAGTTCATGGAATACTTAGTCCAGAGATGACTTTCACCCTGTTTTATTTATCTTACAGTACTGTCTTATCTCTTGGGTGTAGAACCTCTACAATTCCCTTAAAAGCACATATAAAACTCTGGTTTTACAGGCTGAAAGTATAGATATATCAGTATAGATATGACAGACTTCCTATGCTTACACTTCATGTTCTTCTCTTTTTTTTTTTTAAAAGGAAAAAAAAGTCATCTAGTTAAGCAGCTTAGAATGCAGTGATGTGAAAAATGCCTCAGAACTCAGTAATGATGTGTTCGTCTTTCTGCACATCTGCTCAAATTCCAAGTCACAATGAAGAACCTATAAAAATTCCAAGTCAGTGAGAGAGAGAGAGACTCACAAGTCTTAAAGCGCTGCCAAATCAGTATTTCTGCTACAGACTTTTTATGGCTAAGGATGCATAGCAGTTAGAGTCGCACTTTCCCAACTGGGATGTGGGAATGCATGGGCAACAAATAACAGCCAAGGAGGCAGACTTGGCCTGTTTGCTGTAGCTTGTTATCTTCATGCTTTGTTCAGACCTCAGAAAAAAAGAAGGGTGAACCTTGCCTTTTCTGATGTCAATAGAAAGTTTTGCCATTTACTTAAAAGGTTCAGAATTACTTACGATCTTTCTGCTCTTTTTGGTTTTAACAGAAACTTTCCAGTTAGGAAGCAAAACCTTTCTTTTTGTGTCTGAAGATGGCCTTAAGCAATAAGTCAAAGACAGGAGATCCATACTACTCATTAATTTATTGGATCTGTTGATCTTGAAGCCAATATATAAAAATTTAAAGTGGGCATTACTTTTGACTTGCGTAGCTAGCAGGAAGTAAAAGCAAGAAGTTGCTATGAGGAAGAAGAAAAGATGCCTCCCAGTGAGAAGAAAAAGAACAGAAGAGTGTAGAAGAAAAATAAACCCCAGTAATTTAGTTCTCAGAACAGGGTATTTTTAACTGGGCTATGTTGAACCTAACAATATTTGCCTTTCTAACCTTTCCCGTATTTTCCTAGAATTTGGTACAAATCTTAAAAAAAAGATTTCAATTTTTCAGTAATTTTCCATGAATAATAATATTCATTATAAATATTTTTTTTAAAAAAAGGTGATGTATTAAATCCCAGGCCATACTCTTTCTCTGGTGTCTAAGTAAGCCTTAAACTGATATCACTGACTTCTTTCTCTGTTAAGGAATGTATCTTTACATCATCCTAAATTCATACCAAATTCACAGCCTACGACTGAACTGACATTGATGTGTTTGTAAAATGAATACGTGTACTACAGGGCAATGAGGTAGGGAATGAAATTCGTAACGGCTAGATGCAAAGCCTTGAAAGACAGAAAAAAAGTCAACTAATCATTAGATCAAATGTTCAACACCTATTTCAAAATACAGCCATACAAGATGGTGCAGCGCCGTTCTATTAGTCTCAAGTTGGAAGTCAGCCTGAGACTGCGTTTGTCCATGAATTTTTCTTCTGACATACGGTACTTCAGTGACACTGGACAGAACAACTGTTGCAGGACCTCACCCCTTTACCTCAGATATGTTTGATGAACCAGAAGAATCCCCAGAGCTTGGAAAATTGGTTCCCACAGGAATGACGGTGGTCATCTTTTGCTTTTGTTATTTTCGCCTTTTTTATCATGCCTGACAGTTTTTGTTACAGAGTTTCTTTGGACACTAGGCAGGAGAGATGAGTATTTACTGTGCAAATAAACACAGCTAGAGATATTCTAAGAATATAAGATTCACTTTGCCCTTGGTATGATTCTTATAGTGAAATGGAAAATACATATTTAAGACATATTTCTCCACAGCCAACCTCAACAAGAACCCTGAAATCTTAACATATATTCCTTTTGGCAGGCAATAAAACACAATTAATAAATAATATATACAGATCATTATAACATGTAAATAGTCACACTAGAGTTCAGCTGTGTTAATTAGATTACAAGTAGGAGGCAAACGAATGATTCAAAATAAACCATACGTAAATAAACAGTTAAAGATTTGCTAAGGGACAATGCTGAAATTATCAACTTAATTCTTCCTAATACCAACTTCCCAAACTGATTTTAAATTTTCTCCAGAATGGTCCACAAAATATAAACAAATGCAATGGTGGGATACAACACTATCCTGGCATTAATTATCCATGCTTTCTTCTGTAGGCGACAGACATTCTTCAGAAGAACCAGGCTGACACACTGGGGTAGGAAGAAGCATATCTTAAATTGCCTGAGTTACCATAAAGGGTGATAAATGTTGAGTAAGGTTACACCCAGACATAGACAATTGTTTTTGTTTAAAATATTATTTTTCTCTGGAATTTTGTATCTGATGTTAAAGTAATTGATCATTAAATACCACTGCGCATAGACACCCAGCGTAAAATGCATCACTGCCAAGGTAAAACAGTTTGATACATATGAAATCATATGTCAATCTACAAATGAGAAAACTATGAATACGATTTTATGAGTGATAAGGAGTCAAGAACTAACATCTTAAACCATACTCAACAAATACCTTTATGTAAGCTAAACAGCTGTGTTGCCCAGTTGACTTCCAGGTCCTCATTCTCTCATTTTCATTACTACACAAACTTCAGTTCCTTTGTAACTTTCTAGAGGAAACCAACTAATTGTTTACAAAAGAAAACCCGTGTACAGTTCTGAGGACAGCTTGCTCCAGGGATCTTTTGTACAGCCACAACTACACCAGAATTGCTTCCTTTGCCCTACACAGTCCTCTAGTATGCTTCCCGCAGGTTGTGTACCTGTAAGCATTCCTGCCTGCCTTCAGGCCACGTCAAAGGAGAGGCCACCCTCGCACTCTCTTTTGTGCTTTAAAATTCTCCTGCTGAGGACTGCAGCATAACCCTTGCAGTATTTCCGACACACTGATAGGCGAAAGCACACAAGAAATGATTGTTTTGTCTTAGGGTGATACAGGCATTACAGAGAGCCAGGACCGTGTGCTATGTAGCATGGATGCAGAGTCTGGTGTGAGAGGGGGTAGCCCCTGAGTGATTCTCTGCACATGAGCCATTCTGCACCGCTTGGCATGGGATCAGCCCCTTGGGGTGGGTGCAGGTGCAGCCAACTGCTAAAAATGAATCCAAGGTGAAAGCGGCACTAGAAAGTGTGGCAGCTGACACCAGATTTCTGCTACCTGCTATCTTCGTGATACTATCATGAAAGTCTTAAATCTCCCTTGACATTCTAGAGATTATTTTCTGTTTACATGCAAATATTCACGCTTGTACTCAACATCATTGTAGTCAATCCCTCATCTGAACGCATTTAGAGAAAGAGAACAAAACAGAAAAAGCACATCAAAAACAAGGTCTACTTTACTGCACTGCAGCTGAGATTTGTAAGACACTTGGAGGTAATTTCACCACTGTCTATATTCCAACGGTACGTGAGGAGAGTATGTCTATAAGCACATACGTACACAGAGAAAGACAGTGTAAACTTATCTATCTATCTCGTCCTCAAGGCATCTATAAAGCTATCAGCTGAGGGGCACATGAAGTATATCAAGCCTGAATTCTCCAGGCCCATTCACTTTTAGGAGCAGTGAAAGTCTCATCACTGAAGGAATGCTAAAACGCAACACACTGCAAAGAGACAAAAATTTATACCCTCAGAAGCAGCCCAGGTAGAAATTATTACCCTGCCTTTCCATGAGGTTACGTGTACAATTGGGTGTGTAGTTAGGTGTAATCGAAGAGTATCACAACAGAATTAAAAAGAAGATGAAAACTTACAGAGTGTAAATGTCTGACACCAGTCTGAATCTGCAAACAAAAACTGATTGGCATTTTGTAGTACGAGCATCCCAAGTAAATCTTTCCCTCACTGATCCTCAGTAACTCTGTGTCATCTTTGGGATAGGTTTCATCCCTCAGTGTAGACCACGGCAAAGCTCACAAAAAAATTCCCGAAGCTTAAACGGAGCCTTAAGTGTTACCTAGTTTTGTGCCTCTCCCTTACTTAGAGACTGCACTAGACGGCATAACTCCTGTATCGGTCTCTTATGATACCAGCACCTCAAGGACAGTGAACACGTTCAACAATAACAGAAATACTTTTACTGCTCCGCTTTAAGCAGGGAAGCTGCATGTCCTGACCATGAGTCTGCTGCCCAGTATCTGCAACGCCGTTTCGCGCAGATAATGAGTCGCACAGAACAAACCAAAGGAATACAAGGATCAATAGCGAAAATTAAATGCAACCACCAGAAAATAAACGGTATGAAGGTACACTAAATGATCTAGGGTCACCTACCAAACTGGAAACTCTAGCAACATGATCAGTCTCTTTAAATACCTTCAGGGTAATAATATATAAAAGAAAGAAGGGATTTATTTAGTTTAGAAAATGGGAAAGACAGGGGGCATTGACCAAAAGCAAAGAACTGAAAAGTGGTGGTAGTAAATAAGAAAAAGGTCTTAACTTTAAGATCAATTGGTTGCAGAAATAAGCTCCTTAAGGGCATTTGGTCAAGGCACTGTCATTGCAGATGCTACAGTGAAGGCTAGATAAATCACTAGTTGGAATGATGTGACATGGTTCTGCAAGGGGCTGAGTAGCTGCCCAGTCTGCTGGTTTTTAGCATTATTATTGCACAAATAATACCATACATACAGCTCACTTGCCCCTAGGTTTCACATTTTCATTGTAACTCAGGTCTAAAAAAGACCAAAGACGGGAAAGACACTATTAATTTCAATGTCCAGCTGCTTATGTTTTGAATGTCTCAAGAATTAACTGTTATATTTTTAGAATCTCATTTAGATACCACTGAGACTCTAATTTTACATCAACTTTTTATGCATAAGAGTTGAAATATTTGTCAATACCAGCTAGACTGATGTTAACCACAAATCTCATCATTTAAAAGTAACTTTTTGGAGCATGCCTTTTTCTTACAAAGTTACTGTCTTTGGCAAAACTTAATTTTCATTTTTTTAAATGTTTTTGTGAGGTGTGGCAAGGAATGACCATAGAAGTATAAAATGTTAAGGAATAGTCATTAAGAAGGAAGCCATTTTCTTCATTCATGAATAAAAATTTGTAGATGAGCCATTATTTAAGCAGTATTTTTTAAACTAAACAAAGAGGAGGGAAATATGAATCCACAGAAGTCCTGAATATTTTGTGTGAATTCCTTATTTAAAAGAATACAATTGCAAAATTCCTTTGACACTAGCAAGATCAGGATTTGAGCAAATTTCATGGACATCAGCTCCCACGAGTACACAGATTAAAATGATAGGATTAAACAAACAAAAACCAGATTGTGTAATGCTGTGAATTTATGCTCCTAGTAACAGCTAAACCTATTATGTCTGATAAGCTATTAAACAGATCTAACCACCATTTAAGCACTGTGCCTTTTTGCAGAAAGAAGGTGTAATTTCAAATGCATTTTTGGTTACAGCGACAGGGAATGACAGGGAATAGGGACCAAATGAACATGTCCATATGCCAAGCCACTATCACATAACAGCAAAGGTAACACAACCGCCTGCACTGTTTGTGTTAGTAGGAAAGCAAAGCTTCTTTACAGCCTCCAGAGAGAAAAAGTCTAATACTAGCAGCTAATAACTAACAGTACAATATTGCAATACAACTGGGCTAGCTAGGATCACTGAAGAAGACTATATTTGGGGATTTTTTGCAAAGATGATAGATGAGGTTTGTTTTCTTTCTACTAAACATGTGGAGCTACACTGCCTTCAAAGCAATATTTTATTTACTACTTTTCTTACTGTGCAGTGTCCAGAATATAGGAAAAACAAATTTTTACTCCTCTCAAAAATCACATTATGATCACTTCTCAACAATAAGGTCATTTAGGAAGACCTGGGAAATAATTGTCCCCAAACCTTATGCTCTAGTAGTAATTATATTAAATATTGTTTACTGAAGGAAAGGTCATTTTCTTCTTTACACTCTTTGTGCGGAGGTTGCAAACAAGTGTCCTACTCCTTAATCTTGCATCAGATTCAATTTGTGTCTTTATTTGATCTAGATCCTTCATTACAGGCATAAAACATTAACCTTGTGTCATACGAAGGATTTGTTACACTCTGTTTTTCTAAATCCATTTCAGAAATGTAATAAAAACAAATGTTAACAAAACTGTATGGCACCTAGATAGTGAAAATAAGTAATGTATGCTGGATACGGTAAACTTTTGACTTCAGATTGATAATTCTGTGAAATGAAAAATGCTATTAAAAAGTGACTTTACTAAATGTTCTTATTTCCATTCCATGGGGGGTTTACCTTAAAATGAATGTGTCCTAAGAAATGGAATTAGGGTGGGGGATTCTAGTTAGTGATTAATTTAGCATTTGAGGATTTTTTCAGGTACAGCTCCTAGTAGAAAAACACTGTTGCCTGCAACGCAACATGCATACGTTCTAAAGCATGGGTTTTGCATTTAGTATAAGAACCTCAAACTGGCTTCTGTCATCTCTTATCTGCTTTGTGTTGCCTGATACTTACTCCAATACGTGCACAGCTCCCACTACCACCGGAGAAAAACAGTACTGAAAATGTTTTTCACAGCATTCAGCAATTTGGACAGAGGTATACCAAAGAGATTACAGCCCGTGAGGATACTAGTCAAGAGGGTCTCTAGTCCATCAGCTTTCACATGAACTTAATAGTTCAAGGGATGTGCTGTAGCTACGGCACCTGCACGGTATGAGACATATGAAAGCTTCAAATCTGAAAAAGTTTTTTTGATAAATTGCAACAAATAATTTTTTGCACTGATGGAATAACGGCAGAGCACTGTTGCAAAATTAAATAAGCAGTTTGGGTAGGAAGGAAGCATAAAGAGGCTTAGAACAGGAGGGAGAGGAGAAATAATAAAATATATACGGGGGCATATGATAACTGGGAACAAGACAAAAGTTCATGGAGTCTTAGAACTGCCAGGATTTTGGAATACTATGATTTCTTTTGCCAGCTTGGTGAGGAAGCCCACTCCAAGTACTTCATAGTTACTATTCCCCTTGATTCCATTCAAAAGTTGATTACAAAGCTAGCATGATTTGTCCCTCACGCACATCTCATGTGTTTGGCTTTGGGAGTGCTTACAATGATTAGAGCAAATCTACATAATTCAGCATAGTCTATAATCCATTTCCCATAATTTAGTCAAAGAAATGTTTCAAATGATCTTTAAAAAACAGAGCACAGGATCAGTTGGACAGCTTGTTTTTTTCATTTGCTGTAAAAAACATAAAGGAATTAATAAATATTGTATTCCTTCTCTCCTTTTAATTACGGTGACGCAACTAGACATGAACAGATAGCCATGAGGTTGTTTTTCTCTTGGGATAAAAAAGAAAGTGTCATACTGTTGTGGGTTAACCCTGGTGTGCAGCTAAGTACTACAAACCCGCTCGCAGTGGGATGGGGGAAGAAGACAAAAAAGAACAAAAGCAAGAAACTTGGGATCAAGATAAAGAAAAAATAAGCAAAAGAAGGTTAAAGAAGGAATTATTTAATAAGGGGAAAAGGGAGAGGGAGAGGGAGAGGGAGAGAGGAGAGGAGAGGAGAGGAGAGGAGAGGAGAGGAGAGGAGAGGAGAGGAGAGGAGAGGAGAGGAGAGGAGAGGAGAGGAGAGGAGAGGAGAGGAGAGGAGAGGAGAGGAGAGGAGAGGAGAGGAGAGGAGAGGAGAGGAGAGGAGAGGAGAGATGATGCAAAGGCAAACACTTGTCACCTCTCAAGGGCAGACCTATGCCCAGCGACTTACCAAGCAAAAGATGGCTAACCCTCCTAAAACTCTCTCTTTTCCCTTTTATTGCTGAGCTTAACATTATGTGGTGTTTAGTATCATTTTGTTTAGTTCAGGTTATCTGCACAGTTGTGTCAGTTCCCAACCTATTGTTCATCCCCCAATCTATCCACTGGGAGAGCAGAGTGAAAAGCAGAGGTGGCCTTGGTACCGTGCAAACACTATTCAGCAAAAGCTAGAAAATCAGTGTCTTATCAGTATTGTTATGGTCAGAAATCTAAAACATAACACCATATGAGCCGCTATGAAGAACATTAACTCTGTCCTAGACAGGTCCAGTACACACACATAATATCAAAAGTTAATAACAGGTAAATTCATGTAAAGTGGAACGTATTATTGAGTATTTTCCTTCAACATCAGCACAGCTTCCATTTTAAACAGGGTTTTCAAGGCTATGTTTTACAAATTTTCCACCTACTTTCAGATTTCAAAACAGCTGAATTCAAACTCAAGTTCTGTCCTTTGTGTGAGGTGCTGGGAGGTGGGGAGGCAAAGAAAAACCCTGTAGGAACAGACCAACCGCAGCAAGAATAAGTTTTTAGGTTAAATTTCTACAGAGTAATAAATCACTGAAAGAACTGCAGTTTAATATTTTAATCTCAGCAATCACGCCTGCTAGCCTCCCTTTATGATGGCTCTAAACTTACAGAATGATATACTTATTGTGAGTGTTCTCTGATGTTACACTGCATAAATTACCAACTTAGGTTGATAGCTGTCACACAGAAAGAAAGATAAAGCACTATATATTTTAATTAATACATTTATTAAATGAAAATTAGCAGATTATCAACTAAATTAAAAATCTAACCCATAATTATCATAGTTTTAAACGGTGGGTTAAATGTATAATCATTGATTAAAAGCTTAATTCATTAATACAAGGAGAAATTCAGAGCTTTTTTTTTTTTCATTTGCAGTTCTTTAATTACAAAAGAATAGGTAAATTATCTTGCTTTTCAATTAAGTTCATGTAAAAGTTACATGAAATTAACATGCAATTAAAGAAGGATGAACTGAACTTTTAGCTATTCAGGGCACTTAAGTGGCATCCAAGAGATTAAATTAGGGGAGTAAAAGCCAAGGGCTTTATGCCAGTGTGGAAATTGCTTATTGCTAAGCAGAAGAGTATTAAGCAACTAATAAACTAACAAAATGTGATTTTTATTTTTATATTTTTTATTTTAGTGGGATTCATCAAGAAAGTTCCCATCAAAGCTGGCAGAGCTGTCTGTCTTGCATGACCAACTGCTGCAGATTTCTATCCTATGTGATACCATGCACCTTTGTGTGAGCAGCTAAATCAAGCCTTATGTGCTTACTCCACTGACTAGAATGGGAGCTTTCACCCCGTCTCAGATGTGGGCACCAAATTTAAAGTACTTAGTGTTTTACCTGTATGTAGGGGTTTCTGTTTCCTAGGAATTGTAATCTTTGGGTTTGCCCCTCATTTTTTTTTTCCTGAGTTCAGCTGAGAGCAGCAAGATGAGACAGAGAATTGTATGGAACACTCCCACTCCATGCTTAATTTCAGCACTCCTGCATTTTGTCATTATATGTTTAAGAAAGATAAAACTAAGCTTGTTCCCTTAGAAACACCAAATTCCTCATTTCTATCCAGAATGTTCTTGACTATCACTTTTTACATGAAGATGTGGCAGAGGAGCATTAGCCACAGGTAAAAATAATAATTTTTTAAATTTACTACAAAACTCATAAATTCATAGGAATCACAAAATCAGGAATAGTTATAGTGTTGGTGATTGAAAGCATTTAAAGATCAGTCACTAAGACATTATCATTTTCTCTTACAATTTTCTCTTACAGTTATATCAGTCACAACTAGTCACGTTACATATATCAAAAAAAAATAATCCACTTCATGCTTAGAAATTTAGAGCATAATGAAATGCAGCAACTAAAATAAGTAAACAACTTTGAGATGATCCAGGGGAAATATCATTATAGCAATCAGAGCAAGCAATTACGTTGTTGAATAATACTATTAAGCACCTTATCAAGGAAACTTTTTTTTAAAAAGCATATATAGGAGACGACAAGCTCAGAAAGACACAGTCATTTGGGTGATCCAGCGGAAGAAGTCCATTTAGATTAGCTTTCCGCATTTTGCAGATTTAATACGACAATAGTCAGGTATTTGATTATTTGAGAGGTCCCACTCGTAGTATCTATCAAATTTTTAACGGCGTAAATAACATTACTGAATGTGTTTGTCATTTACACAGAGAAATTAATTCATTCTGTTTACTGTATTCTATATTTTTGCCTTAAAGATTGAAAAGAGATCAGTATCTCAGGCTGAGCTTTCATGACCCTGGATGAATAAATAGGACAGCAAAGAGCTATGTTCATAACCTTTAGATCTCTGAATTTACGCATCAGTGAAACATACTTTGCCAGAGAAGGAATTAAACTAGAAACTGCCTCTTAAGGAGGGGATAGAGAAATCCATTAAGTCTCGGCTGGATTCCTTGGTGTTTCAGGGAATGTCAACAAATTAGCTTTTATTATTTGTGCCTCAAACAATTACAAGCTCAGTGATGTTTAGAATAGAACCTAGTGAACTGAAAATGCAAATCACAAAAGAACAATTTAAAAGAAAATATTTAAGGTAGTGTAATTAAAATAGAATTAAAATACACATAGCTGTGCTTTAATCTCAAGGCTCCTTGAGTTCAGCATCTATTTCACAAAGGGCAACTTCATCTCGTTTGTGGGGAGAGGGGAAGTAAGAAAAGAAATAGATTGGTGGAGGCTTTAATTCTTTACTTTGAAAAAGCAAATGAGTGTTTAACAACTTCCTTTTGGCAACCAATTAAAAAAATTGTTAACTAAAATTATGATTAGCTTCCCTTAACTGCTGTCACCCAGATTTTAAATCTTGCCTTCATCTTTTTCCCCCAGTTTTAAAATCGAGTCAGCTGTGTCTTCCGAATTCAAGCTGAGAACATATTTGAACATGCCTTAGACGGCAGCATCTGCTAGTCCTCCCCTTTTCCAGCACAGGGTGCCAAACTTATGATCAGAAAGAAATTAAAGAAAATGCACTTTGTGTATGGAAAAAGCAATTTTCACTTTCTTTCATTAGCTTTCGACTTTACACTGTTCATTTCTTTTTAATGTTTTGACTGTCTGTGTTATGAGACAGCATCAAGCTTCGTTATTCACCTGCTCTGCACTGCTTCTTTTGTCTTTTTTTCTTTTTATTGTATTCCTCTTAAAAGATCTCTTTTTAAAATATTCCTTTTTTTTTTTCTTTTAATGGTGCCATTACCAGACTTGACTTATTGGGGAAAAAATCAGAAATGGAAATATATATTGTCTTACATACTATAGTTTTATAGTGACACAACATGACAAACTTCTGGAGATCCCAGATAAATCACAATCCAAAATGACAAATGTCTGTCAAAATAGTTTCAACAACGCTTCAAAGTAGGGTTTATTGCATGTTTTAAAGATACAGAACTCCAATATTACTTAACAATACATGAGGAAACCAGTATCTGTAGTAAGGAGAAATTAACCATTACATATAATAAAATGTTAAGCAGCAGCACATGAAAGAGGCTAAAAAATAAAGGAAAATTCAACCTAAGCTTTTAAATTTCACCACGGTAAAGCTCTAGTAGGAGTATTAATGATGCACTCAGAAATCACTGAAACACCATAATGCACAGGAAAATAGCATCAATAAAAAGGAAACATTTCATTATTTTTCTTCTTATTTATTGATAAACTATTTGGCAAAGTATAGACTGCTGAACATGAATATAAGAACATCTATTAGTACGTAAGATTTTTTTAGGCTTTGTATTTAAATAATATGTTCAAGCTCATGTGTTTGCTGAAGCATACTCAGTGCCTATAAATATGCATATTATTTGAACCACTTGAGCTCCACATCTCTCAAAAACAAGATTATCATGAGGTTCATGAGAAGCATGCAATCAGACACTTCTTTCACTCCAGGTTAAATTATTAGTATTTTAGGGTGATGATAATTGTAGCATTCCTAATGGTCACACATACACACAAACAAAAAAAAAAAAAAAAAAAAAAAAAAAAAGAAAAGGAATAACATTTGAGCTGAATATTTCAAATACAGTTAAAAAATGTCAGTTATCCATGAGTTTTAGCTGTGGCTTGGAAATTGAAACGTCCTCAGACAAAGAGGTAATCTAATGTTTTCCAAATTGTTACTTCATTGTTGTATACAACGAAGTTACAAGCTGTATAAAGAGCAAGAAACAAATCCCTATGTTCTTCTATGGTGGACATCAAAAAAAACTATCACAGTTGCAATGAACAAGGTATTGAATGACTGTGCTGGAGGTTTTATTAAAGCCAGCAATATTCTGAACAAAGGTCTTATCATATACTTGCTTCTGTATCATATTAATTGGTTTCTTATCACATTAGCCAACTCCCCTCTCCCTAATAGCATATGAAAGTGAATAATATGTTAAAACGTTGATAATACTTTAAGACTTATTAACAACTTTCATGAGATTAGCTTCTTCCTTTTTCACTAGCATAGTAAAGCTCTCAGATCATACACTGTCAAATACCTTCACATCATATTAGTTTAAATGAAATCATTAAGACAAAAGGCAGGCCAAAGATATGATATAAAAGTCTCACTGTTTAAGTAAATTCCTAAGTATACAGGCTTATATTTTACTATACTAGATCACAGAAAGCATTTCTACTGTCAATATTTCCCTCACATCGTTATTATGATGATAGATGATTGTTTCGCGTAACAGTCAAAAGAAAGGCAGTCTTAGCATTCTCTCTTCACAGTTCAGTGTAATAACTCAGGTTCTTGGAATATGTCCATTGATGTCTGACTATTGCAACAAGGGGTGATGATGCCCTCAGTCCTTTTCCTGATTTCCAGTTGGTTGCTCTCTGAGAACTGACTACCATACTAGCTTGGTACCTCAACTAAGGAATATGTTGGAGCCAATATGATCACTGACAAAGGATATAAACATGGCGTTACAGCTGTGGTTTACTCATTTAGATAAGAAAAATATTCTAAGTTGAATTAACACAAATTTAAAATGAAACAAAATTTTTTTAAAAGAAGGAAGCTGCCAAATTTCCTCACACAAACACATCTCTCTCCATTAAGAAAGTTTGGGGAAATTGCCAAAGAGGGAGTTCTCATAACGGAATATGCAGGATGTATTATGTCATTCTGTAATGCAAAAAGTGCATAATGCAAATGGCCTCCCACTCTCTTTGAAGCAAAGTGGTGCCGTTTACCTCAGGATCCAGCAGAGCATTGGGAGGGTGACCATAAATCATCAGCAAAAGCAGACAGATATGCTTGACTAACCCAATCTCCTTCTATGACAAGATGACCTGCTTAGTGGATGAGGGAAATGCTGTGGATGTTGTCTACCTAGACTTTAGTAAGGCCTTTGACGCTGTTTCCCACAGCATTCTCCTGGAGAAACTGGCTGCTCATGGCTTGGGCGGGCATGCACTTCACTGGATATAAAACTGACTGGATGGCCAGGCCCAAAGAGTGGCGGTGAATGCAGTTAAATCCAGTTGATGGCCAGTCACAAGTGGTGTTCCCCAGGGCTCAGTATTAGGGCCAGTTCTCTTTAATAACTTTGTCAATGGTCTGGACGAGGGGATCGAGGGAAGTGTGGCTGGAAAGAAGCCTGGCAGAAAAGGACCTGGGGGTGTTGGTTGACTGCCAGCTGAATATGAGCCAGCAGTGTGCCCAGATGGGCAAGGCGGCCAGTAGCATCCTGCCTTGTATCTAAAATAGTGTGGCCAGCAGGACTAGGGAAGTGATTGTCCCCCCATACTCAGCACTAGTGAAGCCTTGCCTCGAGTAGCATGTTCAGTTTTGTGCCCCTTACTACAAAACAGAACCAGAGATGCTGAAGCATGTCCAGAGAAGGGCAATGAAGCTGGTGAAGGGTCTAGAGAACAAGTCTCATGAAGAATGGCTGAGGGAACTGGGGTTGTTTAGCCTGGAGAAAAGGAGACTCAGGGGAGACATCGCTCTACAACTACCTGAAAGGAGGTTGTAGCAAGGTGGGGGTTGATCTCTTTTCTCAAGTAACAGGTGATAGGACAAGAGGAAATGGCCTCAAGTTGTGCCAGGGGAGGTTTAGATTGGATATTAGGAAAAATTTCTTCACTGAAAAGGCTGTCAAGTGTTGCAACAGGTTGCCTGGGGAAGTGGCTGAGTCACCATCCCTGGAGGTATTTAAAAGACATATAGATGTGGCACTTAGGGACGTGGTTTAGTGGTGGACTTGGCAGTGCTGGGTTAGCGGTTGGACTCAATGATCTTAAAGGTCTTTTCCAACCTAAACAATTCTGTGATTCTATATGTGAAAGTTTTTATGTATCAGTGCTCACTGTTTTAGTTTTATTACCAGGAATAGCAGTATTTTACTAGAACTGTCTATAAGTGTTAGTAGGACTATAATTTGACTAATAATAACTTTAGGTTTATTTTGACTACACAGTTCAAATTTGATTACACAATCAGTAAATTTCTGGTGCTTCATAAGGTGCATTTCCTTAGTGAAAACAAATTTCACAGGGGATAGCATGTGTCCACAGAAAAAGTATCTGTAGAATGCCTATTGTACTTAGCAAGTATGCCAAATTTATTTAGCTAAGCATAAGCTCAGCACAGGTACCCCTTTACCTATGACTGCATTCTAGGAATGATCTGTATTCATCTTTTGAATCTGCATACAAGACTGCTATCTGCTATTATCTGCATTAGCATGCAGGCCAGAAAAGGGTAAAATGAACTAAAAGGCCTTTATAAAAGCTATCTTTATGGGTTGCAACTTTTTCTGAAAATTTGGGAGAGCTGGGAGTGAGTGGATGGAGACACATCCAGGGTTTTTACTCAGCTGTCACCCTAAAATGCCTAGCACAGTTGAATTAGTGCAGAAAGAAGCAATGAGTCAGATATCCACAACTGGCATAGTTTATTTTCCTTTAGGAACAAGGGTAGAAAAACACCACAGCTGTGATTTCTCTAAAGCACAATCTGGTCTCAGCTCTCTACTCCTGAATAGCACAAACTGCACTTCGTTTTTCTAGAGGCAAAATTTCCCTGCGGTATTTCTTCAGCAGAAGCTGTAATAGAGCTACAGTGTTGCAGATCGAACGACAGTCTTGAAAACTGTGGCAGTGACCCATTATCTAAAGTTTCAGTTCTAAATTTATTTCTTCTTTTAGTCAGCTGTGTTAATAGATCTTCTCTGTAGCATTCCACCCTCTGGACTGTAGCTATAATAGGACAGAAAAATCTTAATAGGTAATAAACCACCTATGATTCCCTCCCTTTCAAATACCTAGTATTTGCATATGAATGAAAGCAGAACTGTGCCTCAACACACATTTTAGGCATGACTTACATTATAGTGCCCCAGATTTCCTATTTAAATAAGTTTATAGTGCCTTTGTTTCCTCCAGTTAAATCATGTTTGTTAATTTTGAGTTTAACATTTATTTTCCTAGGAAAAATGAAGTAGGAGATGCAACAGATACTATATATTATTCCCTAGCAGTAACCTGGAAATCAACGGATTAAAAAACATAATACAAAATTGCCCACCAAAACCTCCAATAAACAACCAAAACCAACGACCCCACAGAATCAAATAGAAACAAAATAAGCAACTTCCCAATATATATTGGTAGAGATGCTTTTAGAAAGACTGAGATGAAGATTAAAATTATATAATCATGAAAACTAAGCACATAACCTATAAGGTTTCTAGTGCGTTATGAGAACATTTGTCTTGATTGGTATTATAGGTCCCATTTCTAAGAAGGAAAGATAACAGACATGCAAACATATACTTATGTCTACAAAAGTATACATTTACTTATGTATTATGTGGTTGAATTTATACATTCATCAATACTTATATGCATGTATTCCACTAATATCAGTGGTTTATTTTGATACTGTCAAAGGACAGTATTGTATAACACTATTACTACTCACATACCACTCCGGTAATGTAATCATCCTTAAAATTGAAAGCAGTAAAGGTATGGAAAGAACAAAAAAAATTAACTAACTTTATTTTCAATAGGCCTTGTATATGCACAAATTCATTAAGAAATTAAGAGCAATAGTTAAGAAAGTAAGTAATTAAATGCATAGTTTTAGCTTTAGAAACTTTTACCAAGAATTACATGTATTTCATTAAGAGAAAATTAAAGGTACTGTGTTTTCCTAAATATATAGTCTGAGCGCTTGCCTTTGGTACCACACCTTGCTCAGGTTAGTATACTTGGCTACCCCAGTCATTTTGTACTGCTAATCTAATCTGTCTGTGAAGTATCAGCATCATTTTGTGGTCCCATTACAGTCTTTCCGAGGGGGCCGAGTCTCCTCATCTGTTTCCAGATGAATAGTCAAAACATTAGACCATAGAGACAACACGGGTACAATTAATCTTATCTACCTGAAACAAAACTACAGTGTAGGCAACAGAGCTAATCAGTCTAGTCTCCTTTATAATCAATGGAGAGAAACAGATGCTGTTAGCATGAAATTTATTTGATCGCTTAGATATCTGCTTTAGGATAAGACAAATTATGCCTAGAACTGCCTTTTTCTTTTGTAGCTTGTAATCAGAGCCTAGATATGTAGCTCAGACATAGATGCTGCCTGTAAGATAAATACCGTCCCTTTTCGCTCTCTAAGTGTACCTACTTTTTTTTTTTGGCATATTGATTTACATAAAATGAAGGATTTAGAGTACTCGCTCCTGATAAAAAATAAAGATCCCGTTTCAGTGCCTATTTAATGAAAAGTTCAAATAGGGACAACGACAATGAGACTGAGAGAAACCCAACCCTAAAGAGTCAATAGATGGATTTGTTTTCCTTACTCTAGAGAGCCAGCTCTGAGTGTCTGCTTAGCCTCATTCATGGCAATTTTGAAAAACAGGTGTTACCCATTCTCTGAAAGTATAGTAGACCTCAGAAAAAAGGCTATTCTGAGGTAAATAGGTCTTGCTTTCCTCTTGAGGAGTTTCAGAAGTTTTAGTTTTACTAAACACAGGCCACAAAACTTAAAAAACCTTGAAAGACTTCACAGAATAGAAAAATTCTTCCCCATTCAAATAGGAGATCGAAAAAAGATTTTAAGAAAACAACAACGGTGTGCCTCACAATAAAGTTCAATAACTGCTGTGGGTTCATCTTTGCCATTTAGACAGTAAATTTCTCTTCAATCTGCGTAACACTCCTTCAGTCAAACCTGTGGCACTAGAAACATGCCAAGGCCCTCGTTTGTCCCTTTGAGCAAGATGGAAGTCAACACATTGAAGCTAACTATATAAATGAGAAAAGATAAATGTATTAACTGATATTTAAAGTGACTTTGACTGCCAAGAATCAACATTAGAAGATTCTCGCTCTGACTTGGCTTTTTGTCAAACGTGAACACAGGGCCAAGCCAGGCACAGGTGCTGAACTCAAATTTAACTTTAACTTTCATTACACTCCTCACCACATTGTGGCCAAAAGAGTAGACCTGCCAAATCTTCAGCTGGAATCAAAAAGGCTCTTAATTGGCCACCAAGGGTGAGACAATAAGAAAGAAGTCCTGTTTTATTTCCCATTGGGAGACTGAGAGTCTGATATTATAAAGTGCAACGATGAGTTCCAGAGTCTCTCCGTGTTTTTGGCTTCCAACGTATCAGTACTTCCTCTCATCTTCCAAATCATTAGACTAGGCAAAATGTTTCCTTCTTCATTTTTTATTTATACAAAATCCAGGAAAACAACTATGTTTATACAGTCAATATTAATCCAGGCACGCGCACACACAAAAAGAAAGCAAAAAGAAAAGCAACCCCCAAAACAACCCTCCTGTTAGTATGGCTTTAGCATGTTGCTATACGAAGTGATCCATTCCCTGTCATTCCCCGCAGCTTTGCATCCCAGCCTGATATTAATCTGTTCCGCGGAGAAAGCTGTGAGCAGTTGAATACTTAAACCAGCGTGGCCTGTGCTTTTTTTTAAAAGTCATCGGGGGAATATTAGACAAAGAGAACAAGAAGCTAGCCACCAAGTCACTTGGTCGTTTATGAAGATCCTGAAGTGCAGGATTCATTCACATAGGTTAGTCTTCTAAAAGAAAGTTGAACGTGTCATCCATGCTGCCTTTATAGTTAAAAGAAATAAAAAGCCACTTTGAAATTTAGGTAAATAACAGCATTTTAAGATGGAGTTAAATGATTCTCTGAAGGTGCCTATCTCTATTGTCTACAGAAACAGCCTGGAAGAATAGATTGATTGAGACAACTAATTGCTAAATATCTATGTATTTCATTGTAACCAAGTGCATTAGGAATTAAGTGCCCAATTGTCTTTCCTACATTACAGGGGAGGGGAAAGAAGTAAAATAACAGTTATTTACTGATAAAAAGGTACAAATATCTTTTTGTTCTGCATAAAGCAGAACAAAATTATTATTTTCCATATAGATTCCTCATACATTGTTTCCTCCCTCCATCTTTGTGATATTTGATGGCTTTTTGTATCCCTTCGTTTTAGCCTTTCTGGAATATGAACCACAGGAAAGCTGGAATTGTACAGTTTTAGTATACACGTATCATGTTTTTGGTGGCATTGGTGTCTGGTATAAACATCAACTTGTGGACTGAAAAAAATTCTCAAGTCTAGAAACACCAAATGCTGATCAATTTACACCTTTTCAAGACATAAGGAATTCCTGGAAAATGGCGGCCTGTCTTCTGCCTTGACAGTCTTACTATAAACAAGAAATGCTGTTTGTTAGAATAGTGGAAGTTTGATATAGGCTTCTATGACCTCCTCTCAAACCTCTGTAAAATATTTAGATTTCAACGTTTATTACAACCATGGCTGTTGTCTGTAGTAAAAAAAAAAAAAAAAAGCAAGAACAAAAACAAAAACAAAACCACCACAGACAAAACCCACTGTCCTGGTTTGAGGTAGAACAGAACTAATTTTCTGATTTGTAGTTTTACTTTTTAGCTGGGCCTCTTCTAACTGACTAAAATCTGAGATTAACAGCATATTGTTCAGACACTGTTCACTCTCAGAGTGATAAGACCTGATTATACCAAGGAACGGTATGCACAAAGGCTCTTGCTTAGGCTTATTGCTATAACAACCAAGGTCAGCTAACTTCGTTGTTTTGCCCCGTTAGAGGGTCGGAAGCGGAGAAGCATAGAGGAGTCCCACCTGCAGGGAGGAGCAGACGGGACAGGTGACTCAAAACTGACCAACAGGGTATTCCATCCCGTATGCATCACGCTCAGTATAAAAGCTGAGGGATCAAAGGGGCAAAGGGGGCTCTGACTCATTTTTTCTTCAATGGCTGACGTCTGAGGAGGACCCTGTCTGTTCGTCTGCCTTTGATCCCAATCCGAGCACTCCTGATTCTAGTTCCAGAATTCAGCTCCTGTCCGTCGCTGACTCCAGTCTGGGACTTTCCCTGTCTCTGCAGGTGACGCGATCATCATCCTGGGAGCTGGATACGATTTTGTATATATTGTATACTTTTTTTTTCTTTAATTTTTATTATTCTATTATTATTTACTATTTTCTTATTTATTATTATTTTCATTAAAGTAGTTCTTTTTCTAAACTCGTAAATCTCCTCATCTCTTCCTCTCCTCTCTGAGGAGAGAGGGGAGGGAGGGCCATATGTCATTCTGATTGGCCAATACGGCCAAAACCACGACACCCAAAAAAAACAAAGAATTTTTTAAAAAAGAAAAACAAAAGCATCTTTTCTAACTCACTATATTTTGGCAAAATCACTATTTACCTGTCTAAACACTAACCTGCATACAACATTCTCACTACTTTTTTGTGCCAGCACTAGGTTTTAAAATAGCATTTGACTGTCCTTGAAACAGACAGTTAATTTTCTCATGTCAGCTTTTCTCGTAGCTCCTTACCGTCCAGAAAACTACCTTTATTTATGTCCAATTCCTGGATGCTGCACAGATGATATTGCAATCTACTAATATCTGATTTTTGGACAGCTAGTTGTACTTGTCTTGTGACAAAAAACTCTTGCTCTCTAACACACTAAGAATTAATATTTACCCTTACTGAACCTTTCAGCCTGTACCAGAAACTTTAACATAAGCTGTCCAAATCTCCATCCACCCTTGACTGGGAAGATTAATAATAATTCCTTTTGATCAGAATTACTCTGTTGGCCAGCAATGGTTTCCATGGTAATCAGGTGGTAGACAGAGCTGAAGCAGATTTCATCAGTTGTAAAACAGCATTAGAATTATCCTGCACTTCTAATTATATCTTAGTAGGACTGACTTACATACTGTAGCTCAGAGGCATAAAAAGAAGACAGTTTTAACTATTGGAAAGATTCCACAAAGAAAGAAGTTGGAGTGCCCTGTTCTAATAACTGGGCCCTTTGGGGGTGCTTTGGGGTGGCTTTTTTTGGTTGGTTTCTTGGTTTTGTTTATTTTTTTCAGGTAAAAGTGTTGTGAATTAGAGGATTTTTATAAAAGCAATGAAATATGATGAACTACAGTTAAGATGCACCTGCTGTATAACACCGAGACTTTAGTTGGTGTTTCATGTGCTAATGGAAGCAACTCAAACTGCTGCAGGTCTTAGGAAATTCATGTCAGAATAAATCATATATCTTCAAAAACACTGGGTTTAAATGTGAGGATAGGTGATTCCAGCAGAAAGGACAAACACATTTTCCAGCTCATGTGTTAATATTTGTATTGTTATTATTATTATTTTTCTTATTATTTCTGCTTGTTTCTTTAAAGAAAAAGTCCTTGGGAAAATCCAATATGAGATTTTTATTCCACAGTCCAGCTGGTTCCCCTGGCATAGCAGTAGCCAGCGTATGATAAGCATGCCAAATGAATACTTAATCCTTATTTTAGTGGCAAACTCAAGAGTTGGTTGATGCATGTTCAGAATATGAATTAAACTTGAAAAGGAGGCAGCTGAAAATTACTATATATGCCTGCATTTACCGCAGCACAGCTAAATTCACAGGATGGCAGTACATTTACAGTATTCCTGGAAGCTCTAGATAGACTTAGGAATGAGAGAAGGGGGAAGAAGGAGGGAATAACCAAGAGCTCATTACATGGAGTATATTTTGCAAGTGAGAAGGACATGGGATAAGGCTGAATGGAGAGAGACAAAGCACATTTGATGAGACTCTAGGATGACAAAATTGGTGGCTTTGGCTCAAAATTCTGTACATATCTGACTGCAAGCACTTTTACTACATGAACAGCTATAGCTGTACATACCCAGCATCAGAGACTCACCTTTGAAACTACGACACTTACAATAAGGCATACAGTCAATAACCGGAAATCACAAAAGGGAATGATAATGCAACTCTTCCTTCTAGTAACGACTGTAGAAGTTGCCATGAAAGGACAGAAGAAAGATGTCGAAATATTCCAAATCTATATATAATATCAAACTTGAAAAACTGCAGTTTAAGACTACTAAAATTCATGGCAGAGTTAATGGAACAGGCCAGAATATAGTCAGGAGTTTCCTAAAAATACTACTGGAAACATAAACACGATTCTAGTTCATGGAATATAAGTGATCAGGGAGTGCACACCATGAACATGCTCTGCAGCTAGGAGATACCAGTTGATGGGCAGAGGTTTGAGCTGCAGGGCTTCAGGCAGATGCTGGCAGGTGGAAGGCCCCACAGCAGGATTCCTCAAGTCCCAGACTCGTGGCTCCAGGGCTGCCAGATCCTCACTGCTCTCTGTTCTTGGAAGAAGGAGCCCAAAAATCCTTGGCTGAAGTCATACTCTTCAGCATTGCAGTTACAGTAAGGATTCTTGGAGCATCCAGGGATCTCCTGCTACAGAGACAAGACTCTGAACCTGGAAATATTCCAAATGTAATCTGAGATCTGAACATTCACGATGGTGCATCCAGAGACTATAAGCAGTTAAAGAATCATTCTGATGATTGTGGAGAAGCAAGCATTGCAACTTCCATTTTTCAGGTCTAATTTTGCCTGGAGATAAAGTCATTATTTACTATTAGTTTTACTATTTTCATGTCTAAGAGATCAGTAAAATTTGAGGACCTAAGTGTGCCTGATACAATATAAACATGGAATAAAAAAATATCACGTGAAACATAAGGTTTTAGGACAAGATTTAGAAGACAGTTAAAAAGGAATATTATAAAAAATAATAAGTTGAGAGAAAAAAAAACACAGAAGGAAAATGAAATAAAACATTTTGGAGTACTGAAGGGTATAAAGACTGATAAACGGACTACGACCTTTCAACTTCTGACAGACCATTAGTTTGTATGTGATTCAGCTCATTAATATGTCCAAACAAAACATCATTACTGACTGATGGCTATTCAATTGCTTATGAAAATTGATCCTATGGTCTCAGTTCACTTCCTGTTGGACAGATATCTGCATTACAACTGACATTCTTGTTGGCAGTATCAAGAACACCACCATGAATACAGCAGAGGTGGAGAAAACCTGTAAAGATATTTTGATTCCTTGCAGAAAACAGTATGTTTAGTTGGTGTTTTCAATATAGGACTTTGAATAATCTTTCAAAAGATATTGTAGCTAATCTCAGATTCACAGTAGTCCCTTCCTCAGCAGAAACATGGTACTCAGCAATATTTCAAGAAATACATGTAAAGGGTCGAATTCTGCATTTAAATCACTTTCATTATTCAAAACTTATTTTTTTAGATGTGCAATTTGTGCATTAGGTAAATGGTTATTCCACTACTTACAGTATTTCATAGATGCTTTTATCCTTGTAATAGACTATTCTGAAAGCAGACCCTACTACCAAATAGTAATTACAAACAACCCTAACCATCATCACAAGCAGTCTCATTGAATTCAGCATTATTCCTAACACCATTGGGGATAGTTGTAACCCTAAGTATCTTTGTGAATCAGGGAAAAACCAGAGTAATTTGTATAAGGTAAACTGACAAGACTAAGGCAACCGCTGTACACCAGACTTCAGTAAAGGACACAAAGTTTAGCAAAAAATAGTCATACACTTATCACTATTTGTTTAAGAGGGAGGACACAGAGCAAGCAGCAAAGGAAATAAAATGAGCTCCAGATTTGTCTTGTAATTTGCAAATGTTGGGTAATTAACAAATTAAGCTTAACATTGCAAGGGAAAGCACAGGAGGACAAAAGTGTAACATAATTAGAATCGCATTAGAGTAAGAAGATGGAAGACCTGATTCTGCATTTATAGAAGGCAATAGCAAAACTCCATTATTTTTGACTCAGGCGAGATTGGGTCCCTTAAAAAACTGACATGTTTCCAAAATACCTAAACAATGGCTAGCAACAGCAAAAGGAAACAGATTGTTCAGATGTTGCAAATAGAACACAGCTAATAGCACCAGAAGGAAACTCAATCATGTATTTATTAGTGTGAGACACAATGTACCATAAGAAACTTCAGCGACCTCTGGACTGGAATATTTTACAAGTGAGGAAAATCTAGATTTATACTTTCTGCTATCTAATTCATAACAAATGAATTGTAATACAAATATTCTGAGGAAATTCAAAATAAATGGTTCTATGTGAGATTTGTTTGACTAAATCACAATTAAGACAAAGTTCCTTATACCCAGTAAAAAGAACTAGTATTTTTAGAGTATGGTCTCATTTTGCTACCAGGTAGCTGTAATAAATTAGTTGAACCGTATCCTGGAAAAGCCTGCTTCTTTTCAGTAACTAAAGAGGTAATCTAGGTAACAAGGTAAAGTTAGGTGAGATGAATCTCACAAGATGTGTGACTGGTGGGGGGGGAAGGCAAAGTACAGTGCTTGGTTTAGGGTAGGAGCACCAACCTTTCATAGGGTTGCCTAATCACTGCTGAAGATCCTTGAGCAGGGGCAGGAGACTCAAATTAGTGTAAGCCTCTATCGTGACCTGTATTGTACGTAACATGGACTGAGACTTGACAAGTGATCGTTGTGTGTCATGATGTTCATGCAGAAAATATCTGGAACCACAGACCTCTTTCACCCCTCTGCTCTTTGCTTACAAGAACATCCCTTTCCACAATTTAGCCTACAACAAAGCCAGCCTCAGACCAGCTGTTTTCACCATGACACGAAACATGTTAATGACCGAGTTCCCTTTACAGGCAAATTGTGCCTGACCAACCTGACTGCCTTCTATGAAGAGAGAACCCGCTGTGTGCGTGAGAGGAGAATGGTGGATGAGGCATGCTTTCACTTTAGCAAGACATCTGTCACAGTTCTCATTGTATTCTTTTAGCCAAATTCATGAGCTATGGACTGGATAAGTGGACAATAAAGCAGGATAAAAACTGGCTGGACTGGTGGTCTTAAAGAGTGGTGATCAGCAGTAAAAAAGCCAACTGTCAATATTACTGGGGCAAATACTGTTCAATGACTTTGTTAACAAACTGGAGGACTGATGAGAGGACACTGTCAGCGTATTTGCAGATGATACAAAATTGGCAGGAACAGATGATACGCTTGAGGGCAGGGCTGCTATTCAGAGGGACCTGGACAGGTGTGAGGAAAGGGCTGACAGCAACATCATGAAGTTCAACAAAGTGTAAAATCCTGCATCTGGGAAGGAATAACCCCACGCAACACTACATGCTGGGGGCTGGCTGGATAGAAAGTGTCTTGACAGAAAAGGACCTGAAGGTTCTAATAGGCAAACTGAACATGAGTCAGCAGTGCACCCTCGCAGCAAAGACAGACAACTGCAACCTGGGATCCATTAGCAGAAGCGTAGTCAGTAGGCCCATGAAAGCAATCCTCCTCTGGTTGGCAGCTGTGAGACTACATCAAGTGCTGTGTTTGTTTTTGGGCTCCCCAGCACAAGAAAGACACTGCTACGCTGAGTGGGTCCAGCAAAGGTCATCAAGCTGGTGAGGGGGATGGAGCACATAGTGTGCAAGGAGGAGCTGTGAGAGGCTGCAAGGTCTTTCCAGCTTTAAGAGGAGAGGGTTCAGGGGACACCTCACTGTGTTCTTCACATATCTTGTGGGAGGGCACAGGGAAGATCGAGCCAGTCCTCTTGGAGCTACATGGTGAGTGGTGTGGAGGCAATGGAAAACAAGTTGGAGAATGTGAGATTCTGAATGGAAGGTAGTTTTGTTTGTTTGTTGTTTTTTTACCATGAGAGTGGGCAAATACTGGAAGATATTACTCAGAGGGACTGTGGAGTCTCCACAGGGACATCAAGACATTCAAAATGCAACTGGATGTGTCCCTGAGCATCTCTCGCTAACTGGAATTCCTCTGAGCAGGGGTCAGACAGAGAAGCCCCAGTGGTCCTTTCCAGCAAATAACATTCTCCTTCCTGTGAGTATACCTTGCTCTCTTGCTTCTGAAGGCAGAGACAGCCACAAAGGTTTTTGCCATTTACTACATCTATCAGAAGTCATACTGCAAGAAAAAAAATCCTATTCAGGTCTGTCCCTGGGTTAAGGGGAAATAGTTAAGCAGACAGTTTAAAAATCTTAAATAAAAAAGGAAAATTTATATATGCTGGCTCTCAGCAATGTAGAAAAATTCACATTTAGTTCAGATAAGGGCACTTCAAAGAAATCGGTTAAAGAGGCATAAACGGGACTGAAGAAAAATAAACTCAACCAAGACTTAAGGAACCAAAGCAGTATGGTAGCCAAAGGGAAATCAATGCTTGGAAATAGGGCTATGGAAAAAAAAAAAAAAAAAAAAAAAAAAGTTGTTTAAGGAAGTAGCAGACAGATACACAGCAAGGGCTATTTGTGGAGGCAGCAATGCATTACAAAGGATTAGTTCCTATGTGATTTTTTTTTTTTTTTAAGTAGTTGTCCACTGCAAATAAGCTAACAGATTTAATCTAGAAGTACAGTAAGTTAACACTGTTTAAAGAAAAATACTTTAAAAATCTTGTCTTGCAGGCTGCCACTGAAGGTCACACTTCTTCTTGTTGTTTAGTCTATCGTACAAGCCTATTTTCAGTTTCTATCATCTATCTGGCTTCCTGTCAGAAGACAGGAGCCTAATATAAAGAAATTAAACCATAAAGACAATCTCTTTAATGCATTTCAGAAATAAATGTGTCTTTACATATTAGGGATAAACTGCAAGAGCATCTGTTCCTCTCAGTGAAACCTCCTAAGTTTAGTTTACATATAAAAAGGGATAGTAGGCATGAATAAGAATATGATCTGCTTTTCCAAGAGCAACTACATGGATAGCCACAGAGCTCAATAATTCCAAAAATGATAACTGCTTTTTGCTGCTATTAGGTAGTCAAAAGAACCTGAAAATAGCAAGGATTGTAAAAGCAGTTTCATAATTCAATCCTTTACACAATGGAACAGTTACAGTTTCAAGAGTAATATAGTTTTGTATAACTCAGAGTACAGAGCTGAGCTTTCTCAAAAACAAATTTTTTTTCTTCATTGAAATTGTAATCTTGAAGTACCTACTAACAACCAGTGTAATTCACTGCCCTTTTAATTTTTTTTTTCACTCACAATTTAATTAATACGTTACAAATGAAAAAAATCCACGTGCCCTAGCATAATGAGGATCAGAAATTTGTATGATTTTTTCCTTCCCTTTCGTATTCCCTCTGGTGTTGGTAAACCGCAGTGGGCAGCTAGGCACCACACAGACGCTCACTCACTTCCTCCCCACTCCCAGTGGGATGGTGGAAGAGGAAAGGAAGAATAAAAGCAAGAAAACTTGGCAGTCTAGATAAAAAAAAAATACAAAAATTAAAGAGTTTAATAAGCGAAGGATAAGTGGAAGAGAGGCAAAATCAGAACAAAACAAGTGACGCAAAGGCAATAATTCACCACCTCCCAAGGGTAGCCCAGCAGGTTCCCAAGCAAAAGATGGCTAACCTTCCCAAAACCCTGTTATTGATAAACATGACATTATATGTTATGGAGTATCTCGAGTTAGTTCAGGTCATCTGCATGGTTTTGTCAGCTCCATCGTATTATGCAACCTTTAGTCTTTACACTAGGGGAAACGCTACTGGGAAACAGAGAAGGCATTGACACTAGCAAAGCTAGATCTTAAGTGTCTTATCGGTGTTTTTTTGATCACAAATCTAAAACACAGCACCATATGAGCCGCTAGAAAGAAAACTGACTCTCTCCTAGCCAGGTACACCTTCTTTCCTTATCCTTTCTCATCTCTCTCTTTAACAAACAGCATCTGCAGCATGCTGTGGTTTGTACTCTTTCGTTCTTCATAATATAGTATTATCTATATCACTATATTTCACTTCTGCATGCTAATACTGAATAAAATTTCTCTTTTTCAGACCTGATGAAGGCTGTCTCTTTATATTCTAAATGTAAGCTCGTAGGAACCCACATTCCTATGCCCAGCAGACAAGATCACTGCAAAAATACCCATGCATAGTTTATCACTCCAGTCCTTCCCAAAACTACTAGCTTACAAATACAAACAAGAGCATTGCTTTTGCAAAATAACAGCAAAAATTACAAAGTAGCTCATGAAGAACTGGCCTTCACTCCTCCCAAAACTTCAATGAATAATATTTTTATTATTGGACAGGTACTGAATCAATGAAAACATTGTCTTTGCAGTTGTTTCTGCAAAAACTCCATCCCTCATATAAGTGTCCTTCAGTTATGTCACTCAGAGAAAATATCTGAGGTTCACATGCAGAGTTTTCTATTCCTTTCATGTAGCTAAGGCAGATACATCAAAGTAAAATATAAATGGCTTCTTTTAAGCAGGTATTACAAGCTAATAAATAGCTGACCTCTGTCACCACAGACACAGATTGCTTTAGACTATTTAATAGTTTTAGCCTTGCAATATCTTTGTTACTAACAAAGTATTAAAATTCATATTTCAAAGACGGAATACTTAGGCAAAGATAGCCCAAACAAATAGTGCACAAAGTCCAGTCAAAACAGAATGTACCTTAAGCAGAAAGAGCATAGAAATCTGATAAATATCCAGGTACTGACAGGTTTTGCCAGGAAAGCTTATAGCTGACTCAAGTTCTGCTATTGCTCAGACCCATGGGCTACCCCAGAAGCTACTTAATCTGAGCATTTCAGTATCTGTTTCACACCTGAAGCCTATTTGAAAGTCAGAAATGGACCTGCACCTGAGATCCCTAAGGGACCTTATCTGATAGGCATATCTGATACATGGACACCACTGAGTTCACTGCAGAGGTGGCTTCTGGGTAATATTTTTGTTTGTTTGTTTGTTTGTTTCTTAAATAGGAAAAATATCAGGCAGGTGTGAGAGGCACAGCAACCTTTGTTGAAGAATGGAGGGAAGCAAAGGAAAGGAGAAAGAAGGGAAAAATCAAGATGTAAAAATTGCTTTGGCCTAATGAGTTATACCACCTATCAGTTGAGCATGTCAAATTTGATGTTTATAAGCTATTAGTGTATCATAAATAAGAGGTAAGTTTCTTTGTTTATACCACAGTTGCTGTGACTGTGTGTCAGAAAAACAAAAGCGAGATGCATCTCCCTTAGCTTTATCCGCCTGAAAGCCACTATTCACTACTGCCTCAAACTCACTCTATATCCAGTGAGGCTTTATCCAGAGGACATTTCCTTCATGTCAAGATAGCTGTCCAAAATAGATGATAAGACTTTCTCTTAACACTAATCTCGGGAGTGGAGAAGTCATTTTTTATGTGGTAAGAAGAGCTTGATTCACTACTTGCCTAAAGTGTTGCAAAATGAGAACGGTACAGTGCATCCTGCTTTTACTTTACCAGAGTGAAAATACCCACACTCAAGTAAAGCTACGCAATCATTAGAAGGTCATTCTCAGGATCAGTAGTTTAAGCAGACTTCAAAGTATTTTATTTTCCCACCTAATCCTTTGCTCCTCAGAAGACAAAACTCACTCTGTAAATACAGATAATGTCATGCTATTCTTAAATGTGCTCTTCTAAGACTTTGTTGATAGCATCAAGATTCCTATATCCAGTGATTAAGCTAAGAAATGGTTATACTGAATTATAAAAAAATTGGCCCGGAAGGGAAGAGACTTGAGGAATAATTAGAAGTGAATCTGCCTGCCCCAGATGCTGAGCACATGGTGCTATGATGAATTTACAATATTCATATAACACTCAAACATATTTGCAGCAAGTAATAGTCAATCATTCAATAAGATATGTTTGATAGCTTAGCAAGTTAGGAGTATATTTTCTGCAGAACTACTGAGCATAAATAATTTTAAAACTAACTGGTATTACAAGTAAATTAGGTAGTTAATTATTTCTTTAAAAGAAATCAACTACTTTACTGAAAGCATTAGGTTTTATTCTTTCAATGTTTTGTTGATTTGTTTGAAGTCTCAAAGGAAGCCCTATTTCAACGTTGATCCCATAAAATCTTAATACAAGGGATAGGAAAGAAAATCAGGGAAGCAGCAGGGAATTATTTTTCATTCCCCTGTCACTTTGTCAACTCTGATAAGCATGTGAACTCACTCTAAAAGCAGCTCCAAATCCATGAGGTGTGAGTTCATTGACAGGAAATCAGTAAGTTCAAAAGATAATGCACATGTGATTTTTTTGGTGTCTATCATCCTTCCTGCCACGACATGGAATTTTAGCTCTATACAGTGTGAGAGTCTGAGTACTGACACTGCAAGACTGACTCATGGCGTTCTTATTCCAAAAGACACAAAGCTGATGTTTCCAGCTACTACCAGAAATGCATACAACAACAGTGTGCTTAGCCCTTGCTAGTATACTTAACATTTAGAAAGCAGCAGCTTTCCGTTTCACACATAAAAACTCAAAAATGCATGAACTATGAATCATCTTTTGTGCTAAATTGATCAACTCCAATGACACTGTACCTATATTCACGCAATCATACCAAAAGGAAAGTCTACATCTAACCTCTTCACGATTCCAGTATAGGAGGTATTTGCAACAGCCAGCCATTTTTACGGTCCCGTTGGTCTATGTTTACAGTACGTAACACCATTACTTCGATTATAATAGCTCTGCCTCTTTGTGACCTGGTTCCCTGAGGCTTAGCAGTCACAAGAGGTTAATCTGGTTTTCTGATTTTTGATTTACTCCAAGTTCCAGTATCTTTACTTTTATGCAAGTTTCCTAGGGGCTGTGCACTGGAGTGGATATATGCACAACCTCTCTCCTCTTTAGTTCAAGCATAAACTCAGACCAAAATAAAAGCCTAGATTTTACAAAGCTCACTTACCACAGATAGAGTCACAAAGTCATTGTAAGTAAATAAAATCTAATGGGGAAAGCAAACAAACAAACAAACAAACAAAAAAAACAGAATAAAAAATTGTGTGACTTGGAAAAAGACCTAATTTGGCTCCTGTGAGCCTCTGGGATTCTGAGACCCAGACTATAGCCTTCCTTCCAAATAGTTGCAGAAAGGAACCAAATTCAAAAACCTACCACTTGTTTGGGAAGATGGAAGGTGGGGCATATCTCACTCCTCATTAACATTACAATAATCTCAGTGAGGAATGAAATAGCTCTTGTACCTTGAGAAAAGGCCTCTGGGTAAAAAAGCCTGGAGCTATTTCACTCACACCACATGAAAAAATAATACTATATGCCATTACACATACAAGTATTGCCAGCACCTGTCTTGTAACAAATGTGTAATGGCTTTTTTTCTGCAAAGACAATGGAAGAACAAAAGATCCTATTAAAAGCATGAGACTAAACTTGAATACAAAGGAGGTAGATAGGTATTTAAAAATATATTATGTTAGGTGCCACTTCAAGTCCTAGTAACCCACTTAAATGACACCATGGACATCACTGGCTGGAGACGTGTTTACTTTACACAAACTATAATCCATCTGGATTATTTTATTAAGGACATGGACCTATTGGAGCGGGTCCAGAGGAGGGCCACAAAGATGATCAGAGGGCTGGAGCACCTCTCCTATGAAGACAGGCTGAGAGAGTTGGGATTGTTCAGCCTGGTGAAGAGAAGGCTCCGGGGAGACCTTATAGCGGCCTTACAGTATTTAAAGAGGGCCTACAGGAAAGATGGGGAGGAACTCTTTATCAGGGAGTGTAGCGATAGGATGAGGGGTAACAGTTTTAAACTGAAAGAGGGAAGATTTACATTAACTGTTAGGAAGAATTAGGAAGAAATTCTTTATTCTGAGGGTGGTGAGACACTGGAACTTCCCAGAGAAGTTGTGGATGCCCCATCCCTGAAAGTGTTCAAGGCCAGGCTGGATGGGGCTTTGAGCAGCCTGGTCTAGTGGGAGGTGTTCCTGGCCATGGCAGGGGAGCTAGAACTAGATGATCTTTCAGGTCCCTTCCAACTCTAACCATTCTATGATCTGCAGGCATGATTTAGCTGATGATAAAATCAGTAGCAAATAAACTGGTCTATCTAGTATCTTATTAGGTGATTCCTTTAGCTGTATCCAGGGAAGATTATTTAGTTCTTGACTATGACAAATGGAAATGACGAATTTAAATATAACTGGTAAGTCTTCTGTAAATTGGCAAGCATTTTCAAGACAGCAATTACAATGAGGAAAGATACTTTTAAGTGAGTGTCCTTCAAGCTGTTTTTTTTTTTCCCTCATGTGGTGATCATCCACTCATCTTCCCACACCTCCACGTTTAAGCCTTTCTCATTACTCCTTTGTCTCTTTTTGTTTCTCTTCGGTTCTACACAAAATGTAATTTTATGCACCATATACTTAGGTATTTTAATAATGTTCTGCAAAGCCAAGTAAATTATTAGTAGCTCAGACAATTGCATACACTATGCATTGTATTTGTTCCTCCTGTAAGTTCTCTAAACAAATTTTAGACAATCCTCTTTCCTCAATAATAGTGAAGTAAGCTAGTCCAATTAGTGTCACTGGGTATCACTACGATATTAATTTCCATTACCCACTCTTGCATGAGATGATATGGTGATGATACAAAATAGCATTACAGAAAAATGTGTCGTCTAGCTGAAAACCCTGTTAGATGTAATAGTACTGCCAGTGAGGAAAGGTTTATTGAATAATGCAATGGTAATTGTTTGAATCAAGGGCAAGAAAATTTTAATTTAAAAAAAAAATATGATGAATTTATTTTCTATATCCTCCTCTCTCACAGTTCATTTGTGTGGGCTCTGCTTAAAAAAAGATAAACATCTACTCCAAAATTAGACTCAGTAATACTAGAGATAGACAGAGCACATCCATTCTAACAGATGTGAAAATTAAGAAACTTCCTTACCACATGGTATGGATATTAAGATACCACATGAAATCTTAATTACCACTTACACAGAGGTTCATCACAAAGTTAATCCTAAGACCCTTTTCTTTTTTTTTTTTAAAAAAAAGTTCAATAATATTTTAAAATAAATGCAAACATTTGAAAGTTATACTTTTCTAAAGGAGTTCTAAATTTCATACGTAAGCACTGGGTTGACTTGAGTAGTAATTAAACATGCAAGTAATTAGTGCTAGGAAAAGAGATTCAAAATGCATCAATGCAAGCCTTTGTAAATAATCATTTGTAAGAAAAAAAGTACTTAAAAACCCCACAACTGTTAAGTTATTCAGTCCCCTTTTTCCTTCCTCTCTCTTAATGAGTTTTCATACCTTGCTGCAGCTGACTTAAAAATGAAAAACTTTTACTAATGCATCTGGATTTATTCCCTTGGGATTCAGTGGCAGAGTGCTACAATTTCCCTAGTTGTTGAAATAATTTCCTCTTCCTTGGTTAACAGCAGCCTGTTTATTAATTTCCTAGAAGCAGACAAACTATTCTGTCTCTGATTGTTGGCTATTATGAATAACTTTAGCTGAAGGTCCTATTGTTTTGCAATGCAGTCCTTAGCAAAATGAAGTATGCTAATAAGGACTAAGTATGTTAATAAGTCTTTTTTATGCAGGCACTTTATATAAGTGTTCTCAAGGTAGCAGGTACCTTGCTTCAAATGATCACCAGAAATACTAGTAATGAAATAGATAATAACAACATATAATTCTTCCTTTATAATTCTTCTGTCTTTTACACAGAGACCTTTATTTTTACGAAAGCAATTTAGACCTAAGCATTTTAACAAGTTAAGGCCAAGCTACAAACACTAGATGTCCATTTTCCTCAAAATATACTCTGTCCTATTGTACTATATTAAGAGGTCCTGTAACTGAACCTTCACACCATGACATTACCAGTGAAGTAGTGCATTATTGTACTAAAAAAACCTGGGGAATGAAAGAATGAACACTACCTGAGTCATACGGCTTATGAATCCTATGACCTGTATTTCAAGATCATAAATACAAGTAAAAGAATGCTACTTTTTCCCCTCTGATTAGCATCAGAAGTAACTATATTATGCCTTAAGACATACCTCAATCAATAGTTGTTCTCCATAGAGAAAACAAATCATAAGCATTGTTTGTTAGAGGGAAGTAACTACCATACGTAAAATGCCAATAAGACCATGGTCATACTTGTGAAGAGGAAAAAAAAAAAAAAAAAAGAAGGTATTTTCTGTGTCTTTCAGTTTGACTGAACCAGAGAACACTTACTCACTGAACATCAGACTCCCATCCTCCCACCCTGGTAATCTGCTGGCAGCGCCCTTGGAGGAACATGTAGGAGGATTACTTTTTGTTTAACTTCTCTGCTTAACCTTCACAGCATTTGCTTACTGTGTTGTCAGTAAACACAGGTCTTAAAGGATATGTGCTGCTGGAAGGATAGTTAAGTGCAGCATTAGGCAACTTTTCCTCAGTCTCTGTGTAATTGCAGGTGGGAGTGAGTGGATAAACAACTGTATTTCTTAAGCAGAAAAAATATTTCAAAAAATAAAATAATGAGCATAAGTTAAATATAATTAGCTGACAGGCAGAAGTGTCTTGTTTTGATGCAGATTTATCCAAGTGGACTACAAGTCTAATTTATTTGATGCCCATAAAAATAAATGATTGCCATTTATCAAGCCTCCTGTATATTTGATTTATTATTCCTGTGTATGATAATATTTCTCCAGAGTTGTTTACTGAGATTCAAGATTTTTGGGCAAACTTATGAGGAGACAAGCCATTGGCTAATATTACCTACATACACAAAATAGTGAAAGAATGGAAAGATAGATGGAGGTTAAATTAATTGTTCTAAGTCTTATAATAGTTAGTGGTAGATTTATTAAGATAATTCAAAAATTTGGGGCCATAGTTCAGAGGTTTTAAATTGTGCAACAAGTCCTTTTCACTGTATAAAATTGTTAGCAAGGACAGAGGGCTCTGTAGCCCTAATTTTAGTGAGAATGGGAGTTTTGCTTCAGTAAAGACTGCAAGATCAAGATGAAACAATGACTGTTAGGCAAAATTAAAGTGTTTGCAAACTACATTCTCCTGTTGACAAAGAAGTCATTAACCCAATTGAAATAGCCAGGCATATGAAAAGAAATAAGTCATTCTGAAATTTCTGATTATTTTATAGATTGGTGAAGCTGTTGATTTACTGAAAGAAAACACAGACTTGAGTCAGAAAATCAAATGCCTTTGCAACACCTCCTCACACATGGATTCACTCAAACATGGAGACCAATAATATCTTTTTCCTTCTACTTACAGAATATTGACAATTTTGATTTGCATTGGCTAATATTGTAAAAGAGTTCTGTTTAGTTGTACAGCTAAGGAAGCATGAAAACACTTTGATAGCAGTTATTTGCCCTTGGTAAAATTCAGTGAAGGATTCAGAAGCTCACATGTTTATAGAAAAAAAAAATAATTTGTGCTCATCTGCTAGAAACACAAGAAACTGAAAACACACCTTTATGGCATTTACCCCTTTTTAAAATACAATTTTATTAGGAGACAACAGAGCACTCAGCATAAACTTCTTGGAGCTTTTCCATTTTCTCTTAGTTTAATACAATTGTTAGAGTATACATTTTGTATGAAATTTCCTACTAGTTTGTGATGTTTGGCTTCTTAAGACTATTGTGCCATGTTTCTTTATGGCATGGAGGAAGTTGCAGGAATTTCAGAATCCCTGCCATTCTCAATGGAAGTGTGTTGTTTAAGAAATACTGAGACTACGGAGAGTCTTTCCCCAGTCCTGGCAATGGGCAGACAGTACAGAATGACCACTTCAGCTCTGGCATCAACCAACCGTTCTGATGAGACCTTACCAAAAAATGATGTTGCAGGCACGTAATCAGGTTTTAACTTGCTCTTGCAACCTTACTAGCTCTTTTCCTACAAATTACCAAAGGGAAACCAAAACAGATTTAAAGATGACTCATTCAAAAATGTTATCCATGGCATTACTGAGCAGCAACAAGATAATTAAGCTATAATATCACAGTAAGAGAGCATAATTACTTATTACCCTGCTTTCATGCCTCTGAAGGAGAGATGTAAGCATAAAAATAAGATTATTCATTTTAGATAGACTCTGATTTCTTTGTTTATAAATTGCAATAGAAAACATACTCTTAATTTATGTGGTTTAGCTACCATTTCACTTTGTTTCTTTCTACCCTCTTGCTGAACAAGAAATAAGAGCCAAGTGAGTAAGTATTTGTCTCATTTGAATTGAAAAGCCAGTTGAACACAATAAAACTGCATTAACAGAAACAAAAAACAGAAACAACAAAAATTTCAATCACTCTGGAACGTTATCTGAAGACTCTTTGCACTGAATAAACTGTTACTTGCCAGAAGTACGACTCCATTTTTTACAGCAGATGAACACAGCCAATGTGATTCCACCACAAACAGTGACACGGCTTATATGTACCAGGACTGCATTTTTTAGATCAACTTAATGAAGAACTCACTTGGTAAATTCTGACGTAAATTGTGCTTGGTGCAGTATATTAATTGCCAAATGGACACTCCAAACTAGCAACAATAGCCTGTATTTCTTATGATGACTTGTAATATCTACTGTCAAATCCCTGACATTTTATTTAGACTAATGCAGTAACAGAATGTGAAACTAAAGCAATATTCTTCAATTACTGTAGCTAATAATAAGTAAGGAGTAGCAGGAGAGCATCCTGAACTTCACACTTTTTTGCTGGAGAGTTTTCTCTGCTTTGTACTGACAACACTGCCAGCACGAATTTAGGGTCCTGCGATATCCTGGGTAAAAGTGAATCAGGCTCCTTTAAATGGCTGCCTACGTGGATGGGCTGACCTAGGGCAATAGATTCCATCCAGCTGAGCAACACGATAACGCACATGCTCAAAGGGCTTTGCTCCAGGGAAGGTTGTGTGTCACGCCACTAAGTACAGCTGTCAGCGTGTACATAAGTGCAGAGGGGAACGGATGAAAAGGCAAATAAAATAATTAATAGCATTCTGTATGACTTGAAGACAAAATACACGGCTTTTCGGTGATACCTCCACAGCTGTTCATACTGATAGATTCTGACATGATCAAAAGCTCTGTATTTTTAAAATGGCAAGAAAAATGTGGGGTGTCTTTGTTCAGTCATTGTATTAGTTCTATTTATCTAGTTCTATCTATCTAAACATCTATTTACTGTGTCACTATCCAGTGGTTTCAGTACAAGTTCATGTCTCTCTTTTTAATTCAATATTATCATCCAGCATAGAATTCTTTCAGTCTTGCAGCAATTAGTGAATATCTTCCTGTTGCATTTCAAATTAAATTCAGTATCACAAGGTTAGAGAAAAATTGTGATATCTGCAGATATTTAAAAATTGCACAAACACAGGGAATATAAAAGTAAAAGGCATAAAGAAGGGATAAATGTGCATCTTTGATGTTATGATTTTTTCATCATGTAACGCAGCTGCATCCTGAATTTGACTTTAAATTGTTCTGAAAGCCTCTTGGCTGCAATGACATGTATGTTAGAGTTTTAAGTCTGAAAAAGAATTTTCCTGTTAAATTAGATATTCTAGCATTCATAAATCTAAATAATTTCTTTTTTGTTGTTTTGTTTTTACTATGCATAACATAATTTTTGAGACAGTGAAAAACATACTGTAGACATTACACAAAAAATTACAAAGTTTATTTTTACTTATTTGTAATGGAGATCTATATCTCAAAAAACAATACCAAAAACTGGATTAAATAATGAGTAAGAAAAATCTAGGTTGCCTATGAGCCTATGTAAGGGAACCGAATATAACATGGAGAAAGAGACACAGAAAGGTGAATCGCCACCTAGTTAGAAAAATTAATGGTAGGATCCAGTTATAGAACTGCATTTTCTTCTAACTGAAAGGCTTTCCCGCCTGAAGGGATTCTAACCCAAGGAAACTGTATGGAAGACTAATCTATGGTTTTCCAATACAGACTGATTGGCAAGAGTATCCTTCTAAAATAGTGATTACAAGAGATGATGGCAAGCAGAGTTAGGAAAACAAGGTCAGGAAAGAGTGAATTTCATTGCTGATAGCACTCCATCCACAACATAACCCTCCTGGAAGTTCCTATTCTTATGTCATCATTTTCATCCCATTTAAAACTTGTTCTGTTGTCAGCGTTACCAACCTCAACATTCTGTTTGCTTGAGTGGTAGCCCTCAAGGCATGCGGGAGCAACCTGTAAATGCACTGTTCTTGCATTAGGATCTGCTTTACTAATCAAGCCGAACCCAAAATAACACAGTAGCTACAGAGGTACAGCCGTCACTTTCACTCAATTACACTCACAGTTAGAAGGCAATTATTATTACAATAATTTAATACTAAGTAATTAATGCCGGGGCCCATATTTTTCCATGAGTCATAGAGTGCTAAATGCATGCTATGCTTTGGTGAACATTTATTGTGAAAGCATGCAATGGTCCAAACAAGTGCATACTTAATGCAAATATTCAGCTGGTGTAAATGAGAATAGTTCCATCAGATATAAAAGAATAATAAGCTAGATCCAAAATAAGTCTTGGGGAAGAGATGCTGATCTCCTTGTTTGGTGCTGACGACAGAATTTTGAAAATGCCTTCTGTTGTAACATCCTGAAAGCACCTCCCTTACATCAACACCTCCACTTTGCACGCTGTAACTGTCTGTATGTCTAAATCAGTTCACGTGCAGAAGTAGGAGGCTCTGCCAGGCAATATCTCCTGTTGATTCAGGCGTCCTTCCAACACTGAAATTATGTAAGTCTGTGCTTAAAGCATGCCTAAGAATGTCAACAATGGCAATAGAAATTGCCATCACCAATGCCACTGCTGATGCCAAACCCATAAGAAAACTAAATTGCAAAAGTAACTCTAGGCATTGCCAATGGGTGTCCCACAAGACTTTCAGAAGCCTGGCCATTGTGCGCACTAATTCGCCACCATAGAAAAAATCACTTCTTCAAATCTGAAAGCAGATCAAAGACCATATTATATTCATGGGCTCTTGCATAGATACTCTTTCAGTAGGCACATAAGTCAGAGCAATCCCAAGCACAAACACAGGGTGGGTGGAGAATGGATTGAGAGCAGTCCTGAGGACAAGAACTTGGGGGTGTTAGTTGACGAGAAGCTCAACATGAGCAGGCAACGTGTACTCACAGCCCAGAAATGTAACCATATCATGGGCTGCATCAAAAGCATGGCCAACAGGTTGAGGGAGATGATTCCCCCCCACTACTCTGCTCTGGCGAGACCCCACCTGGTGTCCTGCATCCAGCTCTGGAGCCCCCAATATAAGAAGGACATGGAGTTGTTGGAGTGAGTCCAGAGGAGGGCCACCAAGATGATCAGGGGGCTGTAGCACCTCTCCTATGAAGGCAGGCTGAGAGAGTTTGAGTTGTTCAGCCTGGAGAACAGAAGGTTTTCATGAGACTTCATAGAGGCCTTCCAGTATTTAAAGAGGGACTACAGGAGAGATCGGGAGGGACTCTTTGTCAGGGAGTGTAATGATAGGATGAGGGGTAACGGTTTTAAACTGAAAGAGGGTACATTTAGATTACATATTAAGAAGAAATTCTTTACTGTGAGGGTGGTGAGACCCTGTAACAGGTTGCCCAGAGAAGTTGTGGATGCCCCATCCCTGGAAGTGTTCAAGGCCAGGCAGGATGGGGCTTTGAGCAGCCTGGTCTAGTGGGAGGTGTCCCTACCCACGGCAGGGGCGTTGGAACTAGATGATCTTTAAGGTCCCTTCTGACCCAAACCATGCTAAAATTCTATGATTCTATTGATTAGAGATATCTCCCACATTCAGAATAAACAACAATTAAAGCCATTTCCACAAAGATTGTTAACAATTTTTTTTTTTTTTTTTTTGTGAATTGCAGAAGAAAGACTGTCCTCATTTGAGGTAAAACAGAACCAATTTTCTGATTTGTAGTTTTACTTTTTAGCTTGGCCTCTTCTAACTGACTAAAATCTGAGATTAACAGCATATTGTTCAGACACTGTTCACTCTCAGAGTGATAAGACCTGATTGTACCAAGGAACGGTATGCACAAAGGCTCTTGCTTAGACTTATTGCTATAACAACCAAGGTCGGCTAACTTCACTGTTTTGCCCCGTTAGAGGGTCGGAAGTGGAGAAGCGTAGAGGGGTCCCACCTGCAGGGAGGAGCAGACGGGACAGGTGACCCAAAACTGACCAACAGGGTATTCCATCCCATATGCATCACGCTCAGTATAAAAGCTGAGGGATCAAAGGGGAAAAGGGGGCTCTGACTCATTTTTTCTTCAATGGCCGACGTCTGAGGAGGACCCTGTCTGTTCGTCTGCCTTTGATCCCAATCCGAGCACTCCTGATTCTAGTTCCGGAATTCAGCTCCTGTCCGTCGCTGACTCCAGTCTGGGACTTTCCCTGTGTCTGCAGGTGACGCGATCGTCATCCTGGGAGCTGGATATGGTTTTGTATATATGGTATACTTTTTTTCCTTTAATTTTTATTATTCTATTATTATTTACTATTTTCTTATTTATTATTATTTTCACTAAAGTAGTTTAGTTCTTTTTCTAAACTCACAGATCTCCTTATCTCTTCCTCTCCTCTCTGAGGAGAGGGGGGGGGGAGGGCCATCTGTTGTTCTGCTTGGCCAATCCAGCCAAAACCATGACAAAGACATAAAAAAAGGGGTGAGGCCTGCTATAAGTGCTGCTGTCGGGTGACTAGGCCTGAAAGAATCATGAAATGCCCAAAAGGGAGAGAATAAGGTGGCCATAGTCCTGCAGAGGAAGATGAAATTCTGTTTTCAAATGGCTGTCTGTCATCACAGATGGGATAAATGTCTTGACAGAATCTACTGGTCTGTCCAAGATGTTTATTTTAACATTCTTGTCACAGCCTCCGGGAGCGTTTATGTGTTTTATACAAAAATCATTGACTTCAGAAACCCAGTCCTAGCAGCTGGGACTGGAATCACATGTTTTTCAGTTTTGCCATCTTTTTAGATCTATTTTCAGGAGAAAAAGAGAAAAAGATCGTAAACATATATCCCACCTCTGTGGAATATCTTCAGCCTTTTCAGTTTATGAAATAAATACTGCCTCATCTTTTTTTTCCATTCCAACAAATATTTAAATAGATTACACAAGTACAGCAGAGAAAGAAGAAAAGAGATTGAGAAAGTCTTTATTCAGAATATATCTATAGCGCCGTACTCAATGCAGTCTTGTAGGAAACATGCATTCAAGTTTCATCAAGCACTAAAAGGATCTAAAGAAAAAATTCTCATACAGTGAATGGTTCTTTAATCAGTGAGCTGTTAGAAAAAATGGGCAGAACCTTGTTATTCTGTACTTTGTGTGAAGAGATTGGCTTGAATCCCCGTTTTCAGGAAAGGTTCACCTACGAATTCAGTGACAGAGACAATAGTCTTGCAAAGGTGAAACCTAAAGGACACTCCTCTCAGTGCTCAATGCAACCCCAAGCTAAACAGGAGTCTGTAAATTCACTGGGTTTGTTGCTCCTCTCTCCTCTTTCCTCAAGTAAATCTGTGCACTCAAGATCCTCCGCAGAAAACGCCAAGTGCACAATAAGCTACTAAATAAATACAAAAAGTGTACTTAAAGTTCTTGCGAATTACACTCTCGAAAAACTACTTCTTCCTTCTGGGGCACAGGTAATGCACCAAACTTACAAAGAATATCTAAAGACTTGGGGAATAAGGATTCTTACAGTGAACCATTGTCTCTTTATAGAGCTGTCTTTATAACAATTCATATTTTCCACAGTATATTTCCATGTTCCAGTGTGGTGTTGGAATGCGTATATTTACGATGTGTACTAAAATTGGTAAAAGTTACTAAACCTTAAACAAAAAGTACTAGCTGCACACTCGTAATGAAGGTATTCACCTTTCTCTGACTAACTAGAAAGGCTGTCAAACCTAGAAAATGGGAAAGAAGGAAAAGAAGGACTTTTCCGCCTTTCCATTTGTAATAATTACTCATTCTGAGCAGAACCAAGAAATAAGCAAAATGAAACAAAAAAGTCAATTTCACTTTACCTTCCTGACATTTTTCTATATGTAGATTAAAAGCATTCTGTAAAGATAAAAAAAATGCCTAATATATAATTGGGAGACAGAATTCACGGCAGTCGCTTTACAGCCGCACAGACACAGTGATAAGTTGTACTTTAACTCAGTCAATGACAGAGCTAACCCATAAAAAAAATCAGAAGTTGCCGTTACTTCCCAAACACTTAATTGTCCACATCAATGGTTCTGTGGTTTACTACAATGAATAAAATTCATATGATTTGTTTTAAGAGTGATGTCCATAAAAAAGTCATATGCCAAAGACCACAGGTTTGAAAGACTGAGGTCAGCCTTACAAGCTTTATAAGGAGGAACAGCCTTTTGTCATGTTTAGATGAAAACCAATAAAATTTATTGATTTCTGTGGTACTTAGTTTTGATTTGCACATTTTTATTAGTAAAATAGGTTATTACTTCAACACATTTTCCTACTATAAATCCCCAGGGAAAAAAATATGAAGGAAATCATACGCGATAAGGTGACTTATTTTCCACATTACCTAAGGTGAATTAACCACCAACATGGGTAAACGTGGACAAAGATACTTAATATAAAATATTAAGCAAAAAAGAAATAAATGCTACCACTGTTTATTCAAATGGACCACTAGAAGATCTCAAAAAATTCTTAACTCTGTGGAATTACAGTCTTGGTAATAATTAGTCAGGATGTGATGTACTCGATAAACTGTAGTGGCTCAAGCTAAAGTTTTAACATGCCCGCTTCAGTCGTTTGGTACATATCAGTACATATCAGGGGAATTTTGAAGCACACACCCAATTTAGCATGTTTTTAACTCACTAGACATATTTTGTGATCACAAATATGAACTGTCATTCTGCAGTCTCGATATGTGTTAGCTTATTGATAGAAACGCTAGTGCATATCAGAATGCTGTGCTGCTGAGAAGTTGCAAGGGGATCATTTGGGGAAGGGTTCTGTTCAACAGCAAAGGCAGAATGGGTCCTGTAAGACAATTAAGGGGGGGACAACGCAGAGGCTTTCCTGTGTGAGTTTCCTAATGTTTGTAAAATTGAGTGATTTTGAAATAAGATCTAATTATACATAAAGATATGGAAGACTGATTATGAGGTTAACACAGTCATTCTCCGGGGTTCATTTCGCTAATATCTAAATTCCATGAAATTGGAAGAAGGGCAATGTTCCAGCTCTGCCTCATTAATGAGATGTGAATAAACACCTTCATATCTATACTTTTGAATCTGATAAAAAGTACAAATTTATTGACTCTCTGTATTCATGTTGATTGTGCTCCAGGCTCTCTCTTTCATGTTTCCATTCCATTCTGAAGAATTTATTTTTCTTTTTTTTCTTTTTAGCCTTTATTATCAAAACACATTATTTGTTCTTTGCTCTTGGGCAGAAGGACTCCTTGAAGTTAGAACCAACAATAAAGACAAATCAGAATTAGAAATAAGGCATCATATTTTAATTACAGTTTTTCAAACAGTGAGGGTATTAACTAAAACCAGACTTTTGTTGAAAATTGTACTGAATACTTCATTATTGAAATTTTTAAACAAAATTAATATTCAACATTTTTTCCTAAAAGATAGAAAAGCCTTGGCTACTTCTTAAAGATCAAGTCAGTTCAAGGAACTCCCACAAGTTATGTTATTAATGAGATAGATCAAATAACAACTTCTTTTTTAATTTTTTTTTTTCCTTGACTTAAAATCTCAGTGTTGATTCCCAAATGACTGTCTGGTCATAACTTCCCACACTCATTCTTCACCAACCCATTTTCATTGTTTCCTCAGGTGTTTTACAAAACACAGAATGACACTAAACTAATTGAATGCACCTATCCAAATTAAACAGTTCTGGTACAGAAGTTGGCTTTTTTATTGGCTTCGCAATAGTCCACTGTTCATCGGACTGAAGTTAATTCCTTGATGCTTCCTTTTTCTCTCATCTTGAAATGGAGTTGTGTTAGTTAAGTTCCTTGTGGCTAAGCCTGTCCTTCTTATAAAGCATCCAGAAGAACTGTGACAGTTCTTGGCAGTCTGAGCGCTAGTGTCAAGCACCGAATGAGCAAGCATTCAGTGCTTAGCCATGCGTAGCCACGGCCTCATGCGTAGCCATGGCCTCAGGACTGTTGCACGCTGGCTGGGCACTGTGGAGAAACTTGCAATGCTATTTCCCTTTTCAAACTAAATCTCCAAATCTGCCCATCCACAGTCACTTTGCATAGGGACGAAGGCTCAGTTTAGCTAGTTTAACTTCAGGTAATTCCTGAAAACATGGTAGGTTCCTATAGACCTCTATGAAAAGACATAGAGGCCTTCCAGAAGATGAATGAATCATTCTTTGATTCAGTAGGTGATTGTGACCCTAATTTCAGTGCTTCCACCTTAAATCAGATGGATAAATCCAGGCATAAATTTACACTAGAAGTATGCTAGGGCTCCTGTTAGAGATGAAAGAGGCAAAAAAGATGTTCATGCTGCACTGTTAGGACCAAGGTGGGTAGAAACTACAGAGCAGCAGCAGAATCATACGGTAAAGTACTTTAGGGAAGTAAGTACTCTAAATATTTTAAAAGTAACAGTTTTAGTGAGCAAATTAATTTTTAACTGAAAGGCATTTTTTTGTTTGCAAGTTTTCGCTATTTTTTTACTGTAAAAACAGAACAGGATTTCTCTCTTTTTAAAACACCAAGGAAACACTGACTGTTCCTATATTACAGCAGAAGTAAGCCACCGGAGAAAGACACAGAAAATCTCAAATGATGACATAAGTTCTGAGACCCAGCAGTGTACTTGATGTTAACTGAGAGCTCTCTGATACGTGAAACTCAGTGTCCTTCGCACAAAAGGGGTTATAATTTATTTTTTACAGTAAGAAGACATCACAAAAAACCTAAATACTGAGGAATGGATTTTTATTCTTCCTGGTTTTAATTTAAACAAAACCACCCATAATATGAGAAGAAAGTACCTGAACACTCTCACAGCCTCTATATTTATTCAGATTTCTTGTTGAGGGTCAAATTCTGCCCTCTGATGCGCATCTGAGGAAAGATTTACCATCCAGAGACTTGCAAGAGCATAGTCTCTGACTCATTAATTTTGCCATAACCCTAACTTACTTCCCAAAGGAATTGCTGCCTTGTGATAGATTGTAGAGAGATTTCTGTGTCCAGATGGCACTCAAATGCAGATAACCTTAAATCAGTGATAATATCAAAGCAAAAGATACCATGACACACATCAGTCTTTTCCTACATAGAACAAGATCAACAATGGTATGTTTCTCAGCTTACATTCTAACAACAAGAAAAAAAAAAAAAACAGAAGTCAAGAAGGATACACAGATGTTATATTCTGCATGACAGGTGCTCTTCAACACTGGTCTATAGACCTGTTTTCCCAATCAGTCTTCTCAGGGAACATGCTGGAGAACACCACAGGTGTTTCTTTAACCTAGAAGCCCCAGTCCACTTATGAAAGAGTAGGAGCAAATAGTTCAGAATTCATCCCGGAATAAAGTCAGGACATGACTGGAGCATGTAGCCTAACCCATGAAATGGGATTCACTCTTGCATTGCATCTCAACTTTGAAATAGCCGCAGACAGACGGATCTCTCCTTAGTGAGAGAGTTGAAATACCTGGGTCCATGTTTCTGGTAACTCTAGAAATTTCCTTGGGCAAACTTCATAGGCTTTCTTGCAATTTACACCAAAGAAAAATATGGACTCAAATCTTTCCATGCCACAGGTGATATCTGCTGAAAAATCAGTAACACTGGCTCATAAAGATTTGATAAGTAAATACATTAATACTTCTGAGATTCTCAAGCCGGACAGAAGTCCACAAAAACAGGTATTTCAGACCAGAACAAACCCAAATTGATTCTCCATTTTTTTGTGATGGATAGAAAATACATAGCTGTAGGGCAAAAGAAAGTGAGCCACTATTAAAATGCACAGCTTCTTGCCACCATACGTATGTTTATATATTGCAAATCTTTAATGTATTAAAGTTAGCAGGAATGTGAATAGATTTCCTGACTTCCTCCCAGACACACTGTATTTCTGATAAACAGACTGTCAAAATATTCCACAGAGCTTCCTCTATTTGATTTTTAGGTAGCCGTGAAAGCACTTCTTTTTCAAGATTTGTTCTGCTACAACCTGAAGGGACTGGGCTCCCCATCTCTCAATTTTCTATATTTTATAGCATTGTTAGCATCATTCCAATTACGTTTGCTTTGATCTTGATGCAAGAGCCAGAATCCTGAAAAATAGTAAGGACGTCTTACTTCATGTATATCAATGAATAATTCACTATGAAGTCACTCACAGCTCATTTATCAGTATACCTCACCTTGAGGTGAACTTTTCAAATCATCAAGCAGTAACTTTGGAAAAACAACAGAAGTGTTCCATTTTTTTAAATAAGGAAATAAATAATATACTTTAAATTTTAATTAAAAAAACCAAAACCAGATAATAAATAATTACTATATGTATGCTTTACAACACGTAAAAGTGAAGAGAAAGATAATGAGAATGGATTAGGATCAGCCCTAAAGCTATGGTGTCCTACCTTGGCAGTTCCATGGCCGATGACACTCTGTAAGAAGAATCTACAATATCATATTATGTTCTTTCTCTTGCTTCCCACTTTATTTTGTCCATATTCATTGAGTGTGAGCAATATGAAAGACAAGATTTTCCTTATGTACTACAGTTTGAGAACATTGCCTAAAAGACCAGAGAATGCAAAAGTCTGATAGACTTTTTCTGAGTCTAGTATTCTATGAAACCCGTTTCTAGATGGTTTTTTACATCTAGAAATCTGCTGACATCAAATGATGCTACAAACCAGAGTTATAGCAATTCCAAATATATTTTTTCTTTTCTCAGCATCCTCACAAAAATCTCATTTGGATGTGATCAGGATAGTCCAGAAAAGTATGGGAGTAAGAGAAAGGTTTGGGGGTTCTCCTCCTCGTTTTCAGTCTTCCTCCCAATTAAATTAAAAAAAAAACAACAATCAAACAAAACAAACATGCCCACAGTTTTTGTGTGGATGCAGTAAAAGCTTACTTATATTTTACTGGAAGAGCCTGGAAGTCCAGTTGTCTCACTGAAGAATTGGATGGGCAGAAAAAGTATCAGTTCTATTTTTCTTTTTTTGTTTTACCTCCAAAATGCTAGATTTAATCCTCAGATTATTTTAGCAGCCTGTGCTAAGAATGACTTCAACTCTCCATTACTCTTGGCTCTCAAATTGTTGAGCTAGAGTTAAGCTATTGTAACAGCTTTTTCAATCTTTCCAAACGTGCACTTGAATTAAGAAGTGCAGTCAAGTTGGCAAATTCAAATTGCCTTGACTCTGAAAATGTCAGTTCAAGCTGAAATAAAATTGTTTTGAAAACTAGTAATTTAATACAAATTGACTATATTACAAAGTAAGCATATATTTGAGTATGCAAGCCCTATCTAATGCTATTTATTATACTGCCTGAGAACCTGCAAAAAATTAATATTCTATACCACTTTTCCCTTGGAAACAGTATCAAATATATTATCACATGAAAGAAGAGAAAATGCGTGTTGTAAACCCACACAATCTGATGACAAATTTCCTTTCTTGTGTTATTCCTACATAGCAACAGAAGCATAGTACATATGCCTCCATAGGTACTGTCCCTTTCATCCTTTGTCAAACAATGAAGATTTATAAGGGCCCAAAACCACTTCCAAATTCAATATTATGCTGGATACATAAAGCACTCACATAATTTTAAAGAAACGCATTTAAGTTGCTCTGCCTTCTCTGTACAGTCATTGGAACAAAACACCTTAAGGGCATTTCAGAATTGAAATGGGTAGAGTCACTGGGAAAGCTTGTCTTTCTTCACTGTCTGGTCACTAGCACTGACAAAATGAAATAATAATAAAAAAATCTTCTGGATCTCAGTTCCTTTGGGACTTATTGAGGATAGTCTCAAAAGATCAGCTTACCTATGTGATACTATGCACTCAGCTTGCTCATCATCTGCTAAATTCACTATCCATTTCTGTCTGATTTTGCAAGAACAGTGTAGCATTTGGTCTGGTGCAAAAAACTGCAGCACAGGCTGTTTCTTTAAAATACTGCATTTTCTCCCATTTTAAATAACTCAAGCAATGGGGCTTCCACCTCCTCCCCTGCAAGAATATTAGCATTAAGTTTTCCTCATATGCTATTCTCCTTTGTATTGCTAATTCACATATTTTATTATGTTCATTAATAATATGCATTGCTGTAATAATAGGTATTTAGTACTCCTTTCCTTCAACTATCAAATTTTCTTGTTGTGAGCATGTAGTTATTAATGCTTTAGAGACTTTGTCTAAGCACAGTATCCAAAGTGGGTATTTTTTCACTGTAGCATGACTACACTTTTCTAGTATTAATTTAGCCCTTCGTATATACTTCTTCGCAATGATTATTGGCTTTGCTTTGCTGGATTATTATTCTTACTGACACTGTAATTGCTATCATATATAGCAATCTGTTTATAAATAAACATGTGGATGAACAGCAGAAAACAAGCCACCAAAATAATGTAATGAGGAGCAATTTGCATTTAGCAGAACATCACAAAATTGCACAAAGTAACAAGAGAGAGAAATAAATATTTTTCATATTATACCCAGAACTCTCAACTTCTTTTCTAAAGAATCTGAGGCTTATAGATTACTTCCCGGGAGCAAGCTCCGATGAGAGATAGGGACATACCATTGACTGTGGCAGTAAACCAGACTTGACCACAAACAAAGCTGCCTGGGAAATCATTTTCCCATCAAGATTTACTTTGTGAGTTTTCATAAGCTTTCTCATACCACAGCTGAACAAATGAAGGCCTTTCAAAGTTTCTCAAGAGTACCTCCGCTCCAGAACGACAAACTGCCAAGAAGGGACAACTGGGGACTGGAGCTGTGCATCCCCCAGGAAGCCTATGTTCAAGTCCCTTACACTACTGAGGCAAAGCAGGGGCATGAACTTTCCTTTACATCCCAGTGAATGCCAGTTACTGAGTTTTACAAAGCAGGCATTTCCTCACTCTTTTCTGAAAACGGTCGACGGATGTGGGAAATATTTCCTGGGACAATCTTCACTAGAACTGGCATGTCTCTGAACCAGCCATGATGTTGCTGAATTTGTGTTTTCTAAAAAAACCAAACCAACCCTCTTTCTCGAAAAATCATTCTTACAGTTCCAGCTGTATAGTAGAAAACAAAACATCGGCCTTGACAGCGGAGCACACTGAGCCAGATCTCAGCTGACGAACTCTTGTCACCATGTAGCTTGTCATTACACAAATGGTATATCTTAATTTCCTCCTTGCTTACAAGATATTCAGCATTTGCATTTCAAAATATTTTCCTCCATTAAACATTTTCCCCGTAATTTTAAATTTTTCTTATTCCCTTTCCACCCCTGCCTCCAAGTTTGCTTTCTTATTATTGGTGTTCCGCATTTTTAGCTACATAATGCGGGGGGGGGAAGTTTTGGTCTTTCAAGGGGAAAAGTTAGGCTACTTTTACTCTGTTGAGAAGAATATTCAAGTATTTGTCAAAGTATTTTATAAATGTATTTTAGCCAGCAGCATTTATTAGAGAAATGCTTACTGAAATTAAGTTGGTGCCTGAGAGTGAGCTGAGCTCTGTTGATTTATGTAGGCAAAGGGTTCGACCCCAAGAGTCCTTGCTATAACAGAGAGAATAATAAAGCCAAGAAAATACTGTCTTTACATGGACATACATCAGTATATATTGACTACTGGGAGCCTGGAAAGCCGCATTTCACTCAGACTTATAAATATTTTCCATTCACCACATCTCCTTAGAAAAAGCCAGCAAATTAAATAATTAGATATAGAGTCATGGTTGACAATTTAATTTGTTTTAATGAGGATAGCGATATACCTGTTTGCAGCACAAAGAAACATTGTGCTTTGATAAAAGCACATTATGTTGTCTCACAATGAAAGTGCTGCAGAAACAACTATTGAGACCATAATAATATGAAGTGAAAATATGGCGAAGATCTTTTTTCTAGTGTCCTTTTATTTATGAATATTACACATCAGAGGTTGCTGGGGCATGGTACTCTTTTACTTACAGGGTCAGTAAAGAAGGATCATAACTTAAAAAAGACAAAGCTTCAAATACATTGAGCTGTTCTTCCCCCTCATGCATGAATGAGTAAGTATTAAATCTACTTTCAGCTATCACTTCAACTGCTAAAGTGACAGTATTCTTTAATCCATTTTTGTCACAATTTTAATAGTTGCAAAATGTTAGAGAATAAAAAAAAGAATTGCTATCTGCAGGTGGCTTCCAGTGGAGCTGACTCTATCAGGACAAGGCGAGGCCAAAGACAGGGCCTGATTCTGCACTTACTGACATCTTATGCAAGCCCAGGAACCGATCATGACTCAAATTAATATGTGTTTGAGCCATATTCGCCTCAGAAACAGGAATGGTATGTAAGATAAATTCACTTTAAACCAGATATAATATCTGCTAAACTCTACTAATATCTGTCTTAGCTTACAGGCATCTGCAATGGAAAAAGCAAGGACCTGATGGATGGGGATCCTCAGAAATTTCATGTCTCTGTTTAAAAAATATGCTTCTCACATAATTTATTTCCTATGTTGTGATCTAAACCCCTGTGTACAATATCAAAATATTATCTTCTTTCAGAATATTTCCCAGATGTTTCTGATACTGCACATGGGATTTGAAGCCGAAATACAGGAAAATTTGCACCATTCCCTTCCTCTCAGCCAACTCATGCAGCTGAAACAAGGAGGAGTGGTGCTGGGAAGGCAGGGAGCCACCTGCTCCTGCGCTGGCCTCTGCAGCTGGAAGAAGAAACTTAGGGGCAAAGACCATCATCTGCTTAATCCTTCACCTCACCAGCACAGCCACTACCAGAGAATGAAAACATCAGCAGGGCATCTCCACCCTCTAAAAAAAGGGATCCTTGCCGGCCTCCAAGCCAGTCCAGGCAGAGCCAGGGGAATTCATGAGGAGCTGAGTCAGCTATTTCCCACAGCCGCGTTTTGGTATGTCCTAAAGCAGATTAAAGACAGCATGAAGCACGATCGCCTCAATGTACTCGCACTGCTGGACAGTGTCTTGAGAAATCAATCTGAAATAGCAAAGCTTTGAAAAGATTTATAAAGTTTAAACAATGAGAAATCAAAAGGCATAGTAAGTTGACAGAATATAAACAATTTGATTTTTGGATCATTCCCAGTTCTCAGTTTCCCAGTCCACGCAGATAGAAATAGTATTTGTAAGCAAAATTAGGAGGAAATATGCTGACTGTGTCTTGTTGAGAATTAAATCCCTAGCAGTACTTTTTGTTGGCCAGAGCAAAGTTATGCAGTCTAAAAGTAGAAATGACATCTTTCATGGCCACCTTAAAAAATGATGATTTCAAAGTACGATTAAAAAAAATAGACTTACAGTTCCAGAAGGGTAAAAAGGCAGAGGAATTTGAAAACTGTCAACAATGAAGGATGAAACAAGATTTAGTTAACAGCAAAGAAGACTTTGGTTCTTTACTTTGTAACTTACAATGGGGCCCAGGTGCAGCACAACGTCCTGCGCTATTAAGTACAGTGATTAGATGTAAAGATGGAAACTATAATTCAGTGCATCCCATTAACACTCAGAAAGATGTCACACTTCTTGAGGATTTCCCACTAAAAAGGATAATCATGGAAGTATGGTACAGGGATCTTACCACTGCTCACCACCCTACAGCTCTGCAAACCCTCTTGTTTGGCGGGGGGATGGTACTGGGCTCGCTGGTGAGGTGCCAGGGCGTAGCTGCTCAGCACTTGTAGGGGAGTGTGCAGTATTTCTGAGAGCCAGAAGGCACACCACATCTCAAGGGTCAAAACTACACACAAGACTCCCTCTCTGAAATGCTTATACACCAAGGCACGCAGCACGGGGAATAAGCAGGAAGAGCTGGAGATCTATGTGCGGTCACAGGGCCACGATCTCATTGCAATTACTGAGACGTGGTGGGACAGCTCACATGACTGGAATGCTGTCGTGGATGGCTATGTCCTTTCCAGGAAAGACAGGCCAGAGAGGCGTGGTGGTCGAGTTGAACTCTATGTGAGACAGCAACTGGAATGCATCGAACTCCCACTTGGGGCGGATGAAGAGAGTATTGAGAGCTTATGGGTAGAGGATTAAGGGGCAGGCAAGTATGAGGGACACTGTTGTGGGTGTTTATTACAGGCCACCTGATCAGGATGGGGAAGCTGATGAGGCTTTCTACAGACAGCTGAAGGTAGCCTGGCAATCGCAGGCCTTGGTTCTCATGGGGGACTTCAATCACCCTGATGTCTGCTGGGAAGACCACACAGCCAGGCACGCACAGTCCAGGAGGCTCCTGTAGGGTACTGATGATAACTTTTTGACACAGGTGGTACAGGAGCCAACAAGGAGAGGAGCACTCCTGGACCTGGTACTGACAAACACAGAGGGAATGGTGGAGGACGTTAAGGTAGGGGGTACCCTAGGTTGTAGTGATCATGGAATGATAGAGTTCAGGATCATGGGTACTACGCACAAAACAAGAAGAAGTAAAATTGCAACCTTGGACTTCAGGACGGCTAACTTTGACCTCTTCAAGAAACTGCTTGGAGAGATCCCGTGGGCTAGGGCTCTGGAAGGCAAAGGGGCTCAAGAGAGGTGGTTGGTATTCAAAGACCACTTCCTGCAAGCTCAGGATCAGTGCATCCCTAAGAGAGAAATCGGCTAAGGGACGCAGGAGACCTGCATGGTTGAGCAGGGAGCTTATGAAAAAGCTCAAGTGGAAGAAGGAAGTTTACAGTAAGTGGAAGAATGGACTGACCCCTTGGGAGAATTACAAGAATGCTGCCAGAGTGTGCAGGGATGAAATGAGGAAAGCCAAGGCCACCTTGGAATTAAACCTGGCAAGTGATGTCAAGCTCAACAGGAGGGGCTTCTACAAGGATATTGCAGGCAAAAGGAAGACCAGAGAAGTTGTGGGCCCACTGTTGAATGAGACAGGAGCCATGGTGATGGAGGATGCAGAGAAGGCAGAGTCACTGAATGCCTTCTTTGCTTCCGTCTTTACTGTTCAGCCCAGCCCTCAGGAGTCCCAGGCTTTGGAGAAAGTAACAGGGAAAGAGGAAGGCTTCCCCTGGGTTGAGGAGGATTGAGTGAGGGATCAGTTAGGTCAATTAGATATTCACAAGTCCATGGGCCCCGATGGGATGCACCTGAGAGTGCTGAGGGAGCTGGTGGAAGTCATTGCTGGGCCGCTCTCCATCATCTTTGAAAGGTCCTGGAGAACAGGCGAGGTGCCTGAGGACTTGAGGGAAGCCAGTGTCACTCCAGTCTTCAAAAAAGGCAAAAAGGAGGAGCCGGGGAACTACAGGCCGGTCAGCCTCACCTCCATCCCTGGAAAGATGATGGAACAGCTCGTTCTGGGCATCATCTCAAGGCACGTGGAGGAAAAGAAAGCTATAAGAAGTACTCAACATGGATTCACCAAGGGGAAATCATGTCTGACTAATCTGATAGCCTTCTATGATGGCATGACTGGATGGATAGATGAGGGGAGGGCAGTGGATGCTGTCTACCTTGACTTCAGCAAGGCGTACGACATGGTCTCCCACAGCATGCTCATAGGGAAGCTTAGGAAAAGTGGGTTAGATGAATGGACAGTAAGGTGGATAGATAACTGGTTGAAAGACAGAGCTCAGAGGGATGTGATTAGGGGCACAGAGTCTAGTTGGAGGTCAGTGACAAGTGGTGTTCCCCAGGGGTCAGTACTGGGTCCAGTCCTGATCAATATATTCATCAATGACCTGGATGAGGGGATAGAGTGCACCCTCAGCAAGTTTGCTGATGACACAAAGCTGGGGGGGGGCGGTGTCTGACACACCGGAAGGCTGTGCCGCCATACAGAGAGACCTGGACAGGTTGGAGACCTGGGCAGAGAGGAACCTTATGAAATTCGACAAGGGCAAGTGTAGGGTGCTGCACCTGGGGAGGAATAACCCCATGCACCAGTACAGGTTGGGGGCTGACCTGCTGGAGAGCAGCTCTGTGGAAAGAGACCTGGGAGTCCTGGTGGACAACAGGATGACCATGAGCCAGCAATGTGCCCTTGTGGCCAAGAAGGCCAATGGCATCCTGGGGTGCATCAAGAAGAGTGTGGCCAGCAGGTCAAGGGAGGTCATCCTCCCCCTCTACTCTGTCCTGGTGAGGCTGCACCTGGAGTACTGTGTCCAGTTCTAGGCTCCCCAGTTCAAGAGGGACAGGGAACTGCTGGAAAGGGTGCAGCAAAGGGCTACAAAGATGATTAGGGGACTGGAACACCTCTCTTATGAAGAAAGGCTGAGGGATTTGGGTCTCTTCAGTCTGGAAAAAAGACGGCTGAGGGGGGACCTTATCAACACCTACAAATACTTAAAGGGTGGGTGTCAGGAGAATGGGGCCAGGCTCTTTTCAGTGGTGCCCGGGGACAGGACAAGAGGTAATGGTCATAAACTTGAACATAGGAAGTTCCACCTAAACATGAGGAGGTACTTCTTTACTTTGAGGGTGGCAGAGCACTGGAACAGGCTGCCCAGAGAGGCGGTGGAGTCTCCGTCTCTGGAGACATTCCAAACCCGCCTGGACGCGTTCCTGTGTAACCTGCTCTAAGATGACCCTGCTCTGGCAGGGGGGTTGGACTAGATGTCTCCAGAGGTCCCTTCCAACCCTATGGTTCTATGATTCTCACCCCTCACACTGAATTCTGGAACCAGAGTTTTGTTTGTGTAACACCAAAAAGTCTCCTTAACCTAACCTTTACATTATCTTCAGAAGACTGTTACTCTCATTTCACATTCAACATTTATTCCAAGACTAAATTACACAGACGCCTCCTTCCACCAATAAAATTGTTTTGCTGGGTGTTTATTTTCTTTAGGTTTGGTGTTCTTTTTTTGTTTGGGGCTTTTTCTCTGTTTCTCTCTTATGTAATGGTGACAAACCTTAATGAACACATGCTGCCTCTTCATGTATGACTAGCAATACACACTAAAGTTAAACGTGAATTGCTTTAACGGAATTCCACCAATAACTCCTGAATAATGCATTTATTAGACTCCCTACAATATAACCTATAATTTACTGTACAAGATGGGATAAATGACAGAAGATGAACTCTTCAGAATATTGTGAAATGTCATTTGGTATTCACTTCACATGCTCTCTTGTACAAAATACCTTACAACACTTACCATCCTTGAAAAATAAAACCTAGCTTAGTTATTAATATCTTTATTTAAATGCAGATTTTGATTTCCCCTAGAGACTGGTAAAGCTCCAGCATTGAGCTATCAGGGGAAAAGCAAACTTTATATATTATCTGCAAAGAAAGGACTTTTCTAGGGTTTGGTTGGTTGTTTTTTTCTCCTTTTTCTCTTTTTTTGGTATGCTGGCAATCTATAATTGTACAGGTTTGCCTCAAACACCATACTGTGTTTTCAGTCATAGGACGCTATGCAAATTAATTGCTTTCATATCATGAGTCAGTATGCAGATTACAATCTATAAATGTAATAGTAACAGGCATGACAATAATGCTTGGCTCTTATAGCATTCTCTTATCAACGTAATTCAATAAGTTTTAAGCGGAGATATAATTATCTTCAGTTTACAGATGGGGAAACTGAGGCACTGAATGAAGTAAAAGATTGAATTTTGATCTTTGCAAAACACTTTAATAATTTTTCTTTCTTCATAAATTTATTTTATTCTAGGAGACTCCAACTGTTTGACTGAAACAAAAGTGCTACAAAGGCCCATAGCAGTTGCAGACTCAATGTGATTTCTTCTCATTCTGTTGTCAGCCGACTTAGAACTGGTGCAGAACAGGAGAATCTATTTTAAATGTCTTGTTGCATGGCGTTTAAAGACTAACCTTTTTTTCCACAAAAAATTTTTAACATAGACACGATGAAGTCAACCAGTACTGAAATGGAGTCCCAGGTATTTTTCCTTACTATGACACTAGACTGTAATAATCACTTCTTTAATCACATCATAAGCTTTAATCTAATCACAGCACATGCCCCCCTCTCCCTGCCCCCCAAAGCCTGAAAGAAATGTTACAAAGTACTAAATAGCAGAAAAAAAGTTTTGTGATTTAAATGTAAATTCAGAATAGCCCTGGTGCACAATATTATTTAAGATTTGAAGTTCGTAAATGGTTACAGAAATTACATAAAAGAAATTTGAGATTTCTTTCTATTAAGAACAGGCAAACAAAATCTCTAAAAGAGGAAGATACATTTTCTGGGTATGGTCATTTTCTTCATACTGTAGTGGTCAGCACTAAAACAGAGGATATGACCTACAACAGGTTTTGATGCTCTGTTTTAATTCTTTTCTGAAGTCAAAAGGAGCTTTCTTTGTACAAACAGGGGGCCACGTTGCAAAATAAAGATGAGTGGTCCATAGAGATCAGTGTTAGTATGCATCTTCTAATAAAAAAAAGAGCACCACAAAAGAGGAGAGTTTGATAATCTGATTTAAGAATTATACCCACTTTATACTGAACGAAGAGTGGAAACAAGAGGAAAAGGGTGCCATTTTAACCCCACAGATTAGAAGATACGGAGGCATTCTAGATGACAGGAGGGAGATGAAAACGAACAAGACAAGAGAGACACAGGTTTAGAGGTCCAGGGAAAATTCCACAGGTGCAGAAGGTCCTCCTATAGGAAATAATCCTATATTGTGAGAAGGAACAGAAAATAGCTGAAAACATCTCCCTGGCTACTCTTGTAGGATAACAATGTCTGCTCACAAACAGAAAAAATGTAATGAGTTGGAAAAAAAAGAAAAATATTTTTTTCAAGGACTCATTACTGAGGAGAGAAAGAGTATCCTGCATTAACAGCCAGATAACAGGATGGATATTTGTTTTTTATTTTTCTTTGTGTGGGATTCAACTGTCTTCACTTAGGAATGTCAGCAATGTGCTGGAATGTCTAGTGAATGAAAAGAAATAACCACTTCCAAAAGATGACTCAGCTAATCATGAAATGAGTCCTACTCCTGGACATGTGAGAAGGTATTCCAGTTAATGAGACTTTATCTAGGCTGTTTCTTCCACCAGCAGAGAGATTCCAGATGATTATTCATCCCATCTTAAGAGTGCCTCCAAATTTGGAGAACGGAGATACCTTTCTCCAGGGACTATAGAGAGATCCTATAGAGCAGCTTAGACCATATGACTGACTTACATCACTAAAATAAATATTATCCACAGAATAAACCCAAGATTATTTATGCAACTCTAGTCATTGTGCAAGAATTTATTGGTGACGGTCCATCTTAATACAAGTGCTGTCTGAATTCACAGACCTTGTGTAGAATCAGCTGACTCAGCCAGTCAAAGGACATTAAACTAATAACTACCAAGGAGGATGTAAAGAAGAAACAAATGAATGCTCATTTAGCTCAAAATCAAGACATCAAGAATAAAATTAATCAAGACACCAAGAAGCTTGAACAGAAATGCTTTAGTTGCCTATATATGAGTGCTAGAAGTCTGGGTAATAAAAAAGAGAAATTGGAATTGGAATTGCTCTTTTATGATCTAGCCAGTATTACTGAGACCAGGTGCGAAGATTTGCATGAGTAGAATGTTAAAATCACTGAGATACCGTATTTAGGCAGGATCTAGTGAGCAAAAAAAGAACAAAGGTACTTTATATCTAAAAAGTCGTACTACCTGCTCCTGAGTTCTCTGGTAACTGAGAAGAAAACCATTTTGCATGTTCATAGATTCACGCTTTAACAAAGAAACAAACAAAAAGCTTAGATAATGTACTAGTTGGTGTCTGTAATAGACCAACAATTCAGTGTAGGGAGAAGGATGGCTGACCTATAAAGTACGGATTTCTGCTGTGTAGGTGGAAAAACTGCATTACAATGTGCGACTTCAACTTCAATGGCATATGTTGTAGTCTCATGATCCTTGATTTCTAAAAATTATCAAGAACAAAAAACATAATTAAAAAAAGCTGCATCCTAAATATTCTATATTTGTTACAGTTATCTTAAAAAAAAAAATTCTAAAAATACATACAAACATACACACACACACCCCCTCAAAAGGTTGCCTTTTTGCACAAATGATTATGACTTAATTACATCTGTTAAAGGTAAATGACAGCAACTGCAAAGAAGATATGCATTCTCGTTAAGTTTGTGGATGATTCCAAACTGAGGGGAGCAATCAATATGTTAGAGGACATGGCAGTCGTTCAGAAGGATTTTTACAGGCTGGAAGAACGGAATTCCAGGAATGTCAGGGCATTAAAAAATTACAAAGTCATAGACCTGCATCTGCAAAGGCAGAAACCCCTGTGCTGGTACAGATGGACGGGCTTGGTAGCAGCTCTGCTGAAAAGGACCTGTAAATCCTGCTGTACTCGAGGCTAAGCTTCCTTTAGTAGGTATTTATTATTCTTTCGGACTATTTTACTGTAGCACTCCCAAAGACTCCAGACAAGAATGTAACCCCAGGTTAATCTTAGAATATGGCATCGTCACCACCAAAATTAAAGCTCAAACTGATCATTAAAGGTCATAAAGCCAGGAAATAGATACATATTTTTCACTTTAAAATTAAGTAAAATTTGTGAGTTCACTAGAAAACATCCATGGAACTTGGCATAGCACTTTTAAAGACAGTTCTTAGGACATGAACATGAACATGTTTTATTGCTATTTTTCTTTTCTATTCTGAAGTACATTGTCAAAATGACATACTGCTAAGATTTAGAAAACCCTCTGCCTTGAAGGAAAGAAACATGCTTTCCTTCTTAACTGGCAAACTAGTATGAAACAGATTCAATAAAAGGAAAGTGAAACAGTTCAGGTAAATTATGTTTTGAAGATTAAAAGAAAACTAAGCAAAGGCAATGACAAAGTTTAGTGTTATGGTGCAAAACACTAATCCATAGGTCATTCTCACAAGAGAATTAACCTGCTTTTTTTAACTCGTCCATAAGGACCTCCACAAAGCATTACTAAGCTGTGCAATGAAAATATTGATTATTACAATATTCCACTTCTACCTTTTATCAACATCTACCCATGTAGGGCTTTTTTGGTTTTGTTTTTTGGATTTCTTTCTGATTTTTTTTTTTCCTTAGGGAGAGTCATGCTATACTAATATGATTGCATGCTTTAGAACTGTGGGAGGCTGTGCAAGAAATTAAGTGTCAATCACTGAACTTTGAAAAAATTAGAGGCAAAAGGGAAAAAATGGACTACTTTGGGAGATTTTGAAATAGCTTCTTGCACAGCTGGTACAATGCATATGATGTGAATTACTCTAATGAATTAGAATGTTTTCCTTTTTCCGAGATGGATAGAAACAGTAAGTTTGGGGGTTTTTTAATTATTTGGAATGTAATGTTTCTTTCACTGGGTATTTGAAATTTGATTTTAAAATTCATAGACTTTTATGAAAAATAATTTAATTTGTAGCAGAAAACCAGATTTATTTTTTTTAGTAATACACGTTCTTTCTGTAGTTTCAGTAAATTTAAAGATGGTTTATATATTCTACAACATGCAATTTACTAAGCCTTCTGATTATACTTCTCCAAAATGAAAACTTTATTTCCTTGCAAATTTAGAAATTTGAAGTTTCTGTAATATCATTTCATTGTGCTACAAAAAAGCAAAATATCACCTTATTCTAGATGATTCTCACAGAAATGGTGAGTACTCAAAAAAATTAAGAATACCTTTAAGGATGAAAAAATTTCTTGAAATGCTTGGCTCCATAGCTGCATGTGTTCTGCCATCTGAGTTAAACGGTACCAGAGAGTAACAGTAATTGTCAGTTGACCTTTTGATTAGACCTGGTCCTATTAAATGTTATGAGAGTAATCAATAGTTACTAAACAATGAGCAAAAACAAGCAAACAGAATTATTTCATTAAATGACCTTTTTTAACAGCATTGCCTTGAGAAGAGTACTTTTGTTTTTAGCTTGTCTGTGACATAAAAGGAAAACAAAATAATTTCCTGTAAAGATGTCCAACTGCAATACGGAAAAAATCATAGAATCTTCATAGAATCTTCACAATGGTCGTCTAAATCCAGCAACAGTCTTAAAAACAGTTTCTACATTTTCCTGTGTAGCCCTTCCTCTTTCATTGTCCTTATCCCTTCCCACCCCAACAGAACCCATCAAATGCCAAGGCTGAGTGGAGAACAGGAGCCCAAAGAACTGCACGTGGGTCAGTGCATAAGGATGCTTTGCATAAGTATAATTTGCCTGATGGAACTAGCTGTTGAATGGGCCACGTACAGTGATGCAGGTAGTTGATATCCTTTATGGACAAGTTAGGAGTTTCCAGTCCGTAGCTTTAACTCTTGGTAAAGTCTCTTTTGTTAAGGAAAAAAAAATCCTTATTTAACATTTGTATATGACAGTATGCAGTTTATTTGGTTATTTCTTTAGTTATTTTTCTTACAGCATATTCAATTGCCATGGTAATGAATTTTTATGCTGACCTGAAGCTAGCTATTTTTATTTCACGGTGTTCCATTCACTCTTTCTCTAAGATAGATCCAACCATTCAGTTTTGCTTCACAGTCCCCTAACTCTGAAGCAGAACTGCTCACCTTTTAAAACAAAAGTGGTTCCCCTCCGGGTACAATAACAAAATAAATTGATGGTACAGCATACACAAACTTATTTCAGCCTTTGGAGACTTGCTTACTGCCTTTCATACTCAGACACACATAAACATGGTAATTCACTCACTCTGATTTTATGAATTGTCTCCCGATTATCATTGTGGAGTGATGGTTAGGCAGTGCTAAATGAAAGCATCTAAGGCAGGTTGAGAATGACTGCAGTGTGTCTCTAAAGATAGATGAGTTGGCAGGTAATGTTATAAATTACCATCGGGTGCCATTCACAGACGATAGGAGCTTCATCCTGCATGACAGTCATTGATCTGATGCAGAACTAAGACGCAACCTTTGATGACACTCCTTGAGGATAAAAGGTTATGCTTCACATTTAGTTATGAATAATAAGGTCATGTTTTAATTAAAGTAGTATCTCGGTGGAATATTAGGGCAGTGAAAATGTACAAATTAGTATGACTTGTATAACAATTGTTGCTGGAAAACAGCCTAGTGCTGAAGATAATAATGCAGAATAGCAATGCAATTACATTAATGAGGCAAATAGCCCACCTCATTAAAAGGAGCTGAACTATTCAGACCCAAAATTAAAAGGAACAATATTTTTTGAGTTTACATTTGACACTAAAACTGGCAGAACAAGAAAATTTACATTTAGGTAAGAAATACATAAGGCATTCACCAATATTTTGGGATATAGTAATTTCAAAACATTCGGTTTCAGAAATATTTTTTCTGCAAAACCTAATTTTCAAGCTAAAAATAAGCACGGGATTGACTGCTTATAGAGGTTTCTGAATCTTCTTTTCCGGGCAACTCAAGGGACTGTTTACAATTCTCTTTCCTTTGTGCAGTCCCAACAACATTCCTAACCAAGTTTTCCCAAAATAAAACTGGCCATATAACAAACATATGTATTCACAAACTGCTATTAAATGAAGGCTTGCAGCAAATACTATTTATAAATATTTGTGACATTTCTATGATATAATATAAAAATATAATTAATAAACATTTGTGATGATGATCTAGCAAAGTCCTTAAGCTCGTGCTTAAATTTAAGCCTAAGTCATCTAACCAACATCAATTTTAGAAACTTAATTAAGACATGTAAAGTGCAAAACAGCTGCCATGCAGTCTACTCCATAGTCAATGAATAGTACGCATTCCAACCAATACTCCAAAAAGGTGATTTCACTCACCCAAGTCTCAGGAATTGACCTGTCATATGGCAAATGCTATAAAAGGTCGTGTGTGAAGATTTAACAAGAAAATACCATTGCCACCCTGTGCATTCTGTCACTGTGGCAAATTATATTTATTTATTTATTTTTTTGACATACTGCAAAGCACGTACCACCAAGCCTGTCTTTCTTCCCACCCACAGCTGTTCTAGCTTATGGTGTCCTCAATCCAATCTAAATGTTCATTTTGCAATTACTCTGCTGTCAAATGATAAGTGAAATATAGGATATATACACAGTAAGTACTTAATAGCTTTAAAAATATACTTTCCATCATAATGTCACCAGTTGCTTGTCAGAATTAGTGAATTTTAAAATGTTTAGTGCTCAAACTAGCAGAACACATCCAGATCAGAAACCAGGGATAGTTTTGCATAGCAGGAGGCCAGCTATGCAAATGCCTTGAAAACATAAATTGCTCTGAAAAGGCTGAAAACACAAGATCAGAGCGGGAGGTCAAGAGATTATGGAAACGAGCTGTCCACCTCCCGTGGTGCACAACAGATTTTCATTTCCGTTGTTTTTCCCAACATGACTGGCCAGCCGTAAAGCAAAACTTAGTTACTACAGACACAGCAGTGCTTGCTGTGGGGCTCTTAGTAATCCTGTGCGCCTATAGAAATGCAAAACCTCAAGGCAACTACGGGACCGGACCAGTTACTTGGCACTTCAGGACGGCCTTTAAATCAATCAGAACTGGGATAGAAGCTGTTACGAATTTGTTTATAGCTGTCTTACAGACATAATCCACAGCTTTGCAGGGCAGAATTACAATTTTCTCATTTTGACAAGAAATAAGTGACATTCCATATGAAAAATGTAAATCTACTGAATATTTATTTTGCATATGCTGTATACTGTTGCTGCTATCAGACTAAGCTAAAATTGTTAAATTAACATATAGCAGGGATGGAGAGTCTTCTGAAGACCACACAAAATTCCCTAGAATCATTACCTAAGCTCTTAGATCATTATTTGTTTCCTATAATTTTCAATTCAACTCAGTTTCATGATAACAGATGCATGCAAAATTAAGAACATTAACTATTTAGCATAACATGGTACTGATTTTTCTTGTTTTCAGTTTTAGTGAGGAAATGCACATTTCTTGCTTAAATAAAAATAAAAATAAAATTTAGTATGTTTTAAAACACATTATGGGTACTGATAGTCATATTCCATGCTACAGACTTCTGCACTATAAGGAACACAGAGTAACGTCATTTTTACAACAAAGTCTTTTTTTCAAAATGCTACTTGATATCAGTACCTTCTAGATTAGAGAAAATAGTCAGGGTAATTGTGAGTGTACTTGGGGGCTTGGTGGAAGCACAAAACAACTAGTTATAGCTGAGATGAGATAGATACTTATGTATATATTGAAGGGCAATGAAGCTGGTGAAGGGTCTAGAGCACAAGTCTTACGAGGAGCTGCTAAGGGAACTGGGGTTGTTTAGCCTGGAGAAAAGGAGGCTCAGGGGAGACCTTATCGCTCTCTACAACTACCTGAAAGGAGGTTGTAGTGAGGTGGGGGTCAGTCTCTTTTCCCAAATGACAAGCAATAGGACAAGAGGACACGGCCTTAAGTTGCACCAGAGGAGGTTTAGATTGGATATTAGGAAAAATTTCTTCGCTTGTCAAGGGTTGTCAAGCATTGGAACAAGCTGCCCGGGGAAGTGGTTGAGTCACCATCTCTGGAGGTATTTAATAGACTTGTAGGTGTGGTGCTCAAGGACATGGTTTAGTGGTGGACTTGGCAGTGCTAGGTTAATGATTTGACTCTATGATCTTAAAGGCCTTTTCCAACCTAAACAATTCTATGACTGTATGTTGATATAATGCAAACATGCAATCTGTAGCCATCTACATTTACTTCTCTTGGGTGGAAAAATAAAATTCAATTAAAAAGACTAGCTATAAATAAAATATTTTTTTCTGGAAATACGCCAGTTTGCAAAAGCTTATTCTGTCTGTGTTTTGGTTTTTGTTTGTTTTGTTTTGGTGTTTTGTTTTGTTTTTATGTAAAAGATTTGCCTGTTTGTTACTGGTCCATCCTTTCTTGTGCAAAAATATGGATCACAACAAGAATCGCGGTCAGTATTCTTCAACTGAAATCAGTGAGAATTATATCAACAGTTTGAATAGGATGAGATAAGGATCAATACCTGGATGATAACTGCACTATTAATTTATTTTTGAAATATGCTCAGATATTGCAGTTCCTAACCCAACATAAATGGACTGTATTCATTGGTACAAAACATCGTATCATTAAAAACTAAAAACCTTAGGACGACAGACCACCATAAAGGTAAAAAAATCACATGCAGCTCTTCACCTGTCACCTCCAAATCCACAGCCACTGAAATGGTGGAGGTTTATCTGACATACACAGAACTCGGATTTGATTCCCAGATACTTCATGGCAGAAGTTCAAAAAGCTATTTTCAAGCAATCCAACAAGACATATATTGAGGAAGTGGCAACAGATTTCTATGTTGTTGAGGACACTTACATAGTGTGTGGAAGATTTACAGATACCTGAATAGAAGATAAAAAAACATAAGGTGGTAAAGAAAAACAAAAGAAAGAAATGAAGAAGAAAAAGTCTAATAGCATATATTTTTAAATCTGAAGGCAAAGGAGACTTCAATGCTGAGTTTCCAGTTGCAACAGCACAGTCCCAGTAAATGCCAATATTAACATAAATTTCTTGATAGCAAAAAGGTTTTTGAAGGTACAGAATATTGTTTGAAGCTTTTCTTAGTTATGCCTCAGTAGAAGAAAATGTGTAGAAACATACTGAAGATCAAAAGTCTAAATAATGATCTGCTTTATTAATTCATTCTAAAATTATATTTTACCAATGTCCCTGCAGTACATACTTCAAGGATATATTACCAATATTTTAATATGCTCACTTCATTGCAAATAGTATTCACCCTTTGGTGACTGTTTAATTATTACCACATCAAGAAGCCTCTGCCTTCCTTCACCCCTTTGGCAAAAGTAATATTCCACTTTGTTTTCTTTATTTAGGCACTTACCCTTCAAAGAGGTAACACAGAGCATGATCTCAATACATTTATTAAGAGGAAACTTGACTTTCTGAAGTACAAAATTGACCAACGGGATTTGGAAAGAAATATCAAAAGGAATTATAAATCACATCAATGATAATATTTAAAAGCCTCCCTAGATCTACTATGTGTTCACCTTTATGCTAGAGTTCAAACTAGTTCTATGTTGAAGTTTCTTTTAAAATCTAAAAAGGATGTTGCACACTGAGGACTGCTGTCCCCTAAGTTTGTTAAAATGTATTAAAATTAACACTAGCGTTTCATTTCTGCTCCATTTGCCTTTTGGGTTACGTGCATTTTCCCTTACTGTGAAGCATGCAAGATCTATTGTATTGACAGTCATCTACATTTGGTATGTTAATTAGGAAGCAGTGCTACCATTGGGTGAGCCAGCAAACACTCTTACCCCACGCATTAGAAGTCTTAGTCTAACTTAGTATTTCACAGAACTATGTTAAAACCAAACTGATTCAAATCTTGTTTTAAAATCACAAGGACAATTACAAAAACTTGTTTAGTTTTTCACTCAGACCCAACTGCTGATTTCAAAGTTCTGTTTTTATGAGTACGCAGACTCTGCTAAGTGATTAGGACCATATCCAGCAAAGCACTTAATATTTCGTTTTGGAATGTATGAGGAGATCCACTGATCTCAGTAAACTATAGGAATCAATCCACTAGAATCAATTAGAAAAAACCTAGAATATTTTACTAACCTTCATAGTAGTGAAAGAGGGATGATGCTCCCTCTTCCATGTATATGAGCTTAATTTTTACTATTTTATTCCTTTCTATCATATATGACTAGGAAGCAAACGAATACAAACAAATGAATTTGTATGAGGCTCATTATTTTAAATACCAATTTGTCCCTTTTTACTTTCTGCTCTTTACTCCTCTATGTTATTCCTCCTACTAATTTCTGAAATCCAAATTGTAAAGCTGTTCATCTTATTAGAAATCTTACAGGAAATGTGGGCAAACTATCCCCTGAAAAATGTTAAAGAAAATTGCACATAAGCTTACCCCCCAACACATGCACACACTTACACATCTATATGCAAATATCTGTATACAGACAAGACACCATTTATGAAATCAAATGGAGCTAAGCAGGCAATAAGTGAGATTCTAATCTGTAACTTCAAAAATGCATTTCTAAATCAATTCAAAGCATATAATTTATTGAGTTTTCATTGTTTTAGACAGAAATAGTATTTTTTAACAACTCACAGCTAATTTTTATTTTATTAAACACAAATAACAATTATTTATGCACTTTTGTGATTGTTCAGGACACACCGCAACAATGCAACTGAATCAGATTTATGCACCACCAGGTGCATAAACCAGTGCACCACCAGTTTTGTCTCTTATTATATCACAATGGAACATTGCAAACCCACGCAAGGATTTAAAATTAAAGTTATGTTCTCACTCTGCTTTAACTCCGTTTAATTTATTGTCATTTCTCTCTGTTGCCCAAGGTGACAGGTCCCTTCCCTTTGCAACAAACCTTCTTCTGGATCTTGGAGGCAGATATGGTTGATGAGAGTTCAGCCTATGAAGATAGTGTTGAAGACCAGTGCTGGGCTAGCAGGTTTCAATATATTAATTGCAACAATATTGTGGTCAACCGTGTTCTACTCTGACCCTAACCCTAGAATAGGTAAGGAAATACCCCAGAGAAAACTAACTTGGGGTTGAGATAAATGTGAGTAATTCTGACCACAAGCGTGAAAGTCCCAAGAGTGGATCACAGGGCCTTCAGTACTTGTATCTGGGCTGCAGGTTGAAATAGTACTGCTCTGAATCATTTATAAAGAAAAAGCCATAAACTGCAAACCCAGGAAAATGTGAGGAATGCATTTCTCCATTATCCTCAGGCACTGGCTCTTTGTACAATTTTACATATGCTGCTTGTTATGATGATATTGATTAGTAAGTCAACAGAAGCTTTCACAAGGGACTGCAGATCTCTTTACTACTGCTCTGTAATATTAAAATGTCATTACTGAGTCACCAACTTTTTGCCCTGCTGTAATGTTATTCTCTGATGATTGCCTGCCCGAGCTGAAATTTGAAACTGTCACCCACAGACTTGTAGAAGTGATTCAACTTCACTTATAAGGAAAGTGAAATTAAATATTCATCCCTAGACTGCATTTCAGGTTCAAACTGACTGAAGTTCCTCAAGGCAAAATGTACTTAAATCGTAGAAGACTTTTTTCAGTTTCAAAAATTCAGGATGTCTATTTATCAGGGCTGGACAGTCAAATAATCATTTATCTGGAACTTTTGTACACAGATATTCTTTTCCCTGTTTTACAGCATGCTTTTTATTCTTTTGGTTAGGAAAACCCCTTCGCCAACATGGATTACTTTTAGCAAACTGAACATCCAGACTGATCCCCTATCTGCTGTTCAGATAAGATGACAATAATTGTGGAAGAGATTAACTTGGGACCATTTGAACTTCCTTACAGTGTTGAGCATTTCCGCAGGTAGAAGCCTTTGAAATTAAGGTGAACTACTTCTGCGAATAAGTGATTACAGTAATGACTAAAGTCCTGTTAAATCCTCAGATGGATGTAATGAAACTTACTCAACTTCCAATTCACAGATTCACTTCAAGGTTTACCCACTCTGGAACCATAAACGCCTGAGTAAATAAAGATAAAATGTTAAATGCCCCCCCGACAAGCTTTCCTCTGAATACAAGAAATGAGAAAATTCACTGATACAGGACAAAGAAGCAAAGGGTTCTTCCTCACACGGGAAATTCTTTTTTGGACAGTTGCAGCCAAATTATTGGAAAATGGCCCACAGACTTGAAATTTGGTTCATTAACAGCTCTCATAGGGGGAAATAGTGTTTTATTTAGAGTTTTCTATTTTATTCTCAATATTCTTGCTCTAACACTGGGAATACAGAATAGGATTTGGTAATTTTTAATGTCATATTACTAAATTCTACTCAGAGTAAATTTTATTAGATATAAATACATTATATTTTCGGAGTGTCTCAAAGCCATATATACTCACACAGAGAAAGAGTGAGACAGATATTGCAGGTACCAATACAGGCAAAGCCATAGAGATCTTTTAAGCTACTAAATTCCAGGCAGCCTCAGACCAACCCCATCCAGGCAGCAGAACAAAGGGGAAGCAGAGGGATTTGGGAAAATGCTCAGTTCATGGCTGTCCCCCCATGACCGCTCTTAAAGGACACTGAGACAATAGTAAACATGGTAATAATTAATATCTTCCTTCCATTCACTACTATCATCATGAAGTAATCAAAATACAAGTAAGTAAACACACAGTTCATAAAATTGCAATATCAGAAAAATAAAAAATTATGGGACACAAATAAAAGTGCACGTTTATACATCCATATATTTCTCTAAAAATTGCAACAATCCCAGATATCCAGCTTTCGATGTGTAGAAGGGCTTTCTCCTTTAAAATTCATTAGCGTGACATTGTTTTCTCTCTGTGTAAGAAAACTTTGTGTTGTATGTTAAAGATACTTCTGGATATATCTTATAGGGTACCTCCTTGCTTTACAACAGATAAGGTGGAAAGGTTGAGGCAGGACATAAAATAATTGCCAGTAGAAAGACAATAAAAGTGGAAACATATTTTTGTAAAATCAGCAAAATATATGACGCATATTCAAGGCTCAGGCTGGTACTGGATTTAAATGAGAACCATTGGCAATAATGAATAGTTGTTGCCTTTAGTGAGTACTGTCCCCTTTATCTCTAGAATAAAATCCCAACTTTCAATTAAAAAAAAAAAATAAATGTGAAGAACACATCACCCAATAGCGTGATTCAAGCACAAATTCTAACCCTTCGTTGGGGACTTCTGACTTAAACAATGAGACATTTCTCCTAATATTAAGGTGTGGATTTTCAGTTTCTCTTGTTTGGTCAAGAAGACTAAGACATGCACTGAAAACTAGTCTAGGAGTCTTTGGGTCAAATTATCATGTATAAAGGGATTTTACTTCATTTTTTAATGAAGGGCTCGGTATGATTATATAGCATTCAATTTGTATGTAGAATTTCAACCCAGTAAAACAGCATAATCAGCAAGACTTTTCTTCTAGATTACATACCCATTTTTACATGAATTTCCAACTTCTATTAAATTAATGATCTGCTTTGTCTTTGATCCACACCGTACACACAAGTTCTGTTTTTCTAAAATTTTAAAATGCCAGACAGGCTTGAGTTTATAGCTATGACATTCGTGCTTATCTTCCTTGTATGATGTAACAGTATTTCTCTCCCTAGGCTTCTCATCTACATGAAAGAAGGTCTTGGCCTCATGCTTTTCCTCCTAGTGCAAAGTACTGTGTAGGAAAATTACTTCTAGATTAAACTTGGCTTCTGCCTAAGCAGGTGTCAGAAACAAATTATGAAAGGACAAACTCAAACTACTAATTGCAGAAAACACATGTTTTATCTCTGCTTCTTTTTGATGAACAGCACAGCTAGAAATATTTAATTATTGTTTAATTATGTTTACCAGAAGTATATCCAAAAACTATAATCTTCCAGGGATGAATTCTGGGAAAGAAATTTTAATCAACGCTGTCAATGCAGAGAATGCAATACTAAAACTTATCTGTCATTAGAGATACTTTTTTCTTTTCTCTATTAATTTATATTCATAACAAGAACAAAGAAATCGTTCATGGTTCCTCATGGATCAAAATTCCTACTTAAAGGAAAGGGAAACTGGTTGAAGAGGATACAAGTATCAGTAATGTGATTGAATTTTTTATCCCCTGGCATCATGAATTGTCCCTGAGTAATGGCTAAGGCTTTGTCCCTAAATCATTAGTACATTCTTTTAGACTGTGCGTATACCTGAAATCCCAACAGATTTTTCATCTCCAAGGTGAGATAATAAAAGTAACAACATCTACCTATTAAATGCCCATTTCACATGCCAGAGAAATTAATTCTCTCATTCTGGGGCTAAGCCTAAAGTATCTAAAGATAGGTACTTGGAAGAAAGATTACTTGTTTATTGTGCCACTACTTATAATTTTCCTCCAATTGATTCAGAGACATTCAGCACAGGACTGTACTTTACATTGTAACAAGGAAAAAAAAAGTTACAAAAGGATTAGAATTTCATAAAATATAAGGTGATTTGGGGTTTCCGAATTTCATAAATAGTCTTTCATAATAGACGCAGTTCCTGGGAATGATGCAATCATCTTCTGTTTCCTATCCTTTAGAAATCCCAAAGAAGGTACTATGTTCAAACCCAGTGTTGAAGAAAACTGGGTACCTAGGTATTATAAAGACACAATAGAAAAAATGGGATAAAGAAGGCATCATTTTTCTTTTAAGGTTTATATCAAGAAGCCTTTTTTTTTTTTTTTTTTTTGCAATTAAGTTAAACCAGATCATGTAAAAAAACCAAACTATCATCCTTGATAAAAACACTGTTATATCCTTTTGGATGGTTCTATTTTATCTCTTGGTATAATTCATGCTCAGAGCAAACTGAGAAATACTTTTTTTCTATGAGGGAAAATTAATATATGTGCTGCCATTTTACAAATCTGTTTGTAAATTGCAAATCATGAACATATGGATTCTCCGCTTTCTCAGATCTGTTACGGCAATTTTACTAGTTTAAAGTGATAATTTAGGCCATAAAGAGAGAATTATCTCACTTAAATTTAGAACTCTCAAAAGTTACATGTTTGAATGTGCAGCAGTGATGCTAGTGTCCTTTATGATCAATGCAGAGAATCAGAGAACAGTGCAGAGTCTTAAATAATCATCTAACAGATAAGAAGGGTCATGCTCTCGTGGTGCCTATGTCCTTTCATTTAGTACAAATCTGGTTGAGTATGCCTTGTTCCATAGAAGAGATGAATTTAAGAAGCCTAAATTAACGTAGATTGAACTATCCCAGGGTGTATAAAACATTTATTCTAATACAACATACTTTTTTCTCCAACATTATAAATGTGGCAAAAAGGTATAGATTTCCAGCTGAGTCAGATTTGTAATGTAATTTTCTGAAATACCAAACAGAAAACTAATGAAAAAGTAGTGCACTCTCCTTTGCTTGTAAAAAAAAGTCACTGTTTTACCTTAAGAAAAACACCACTGAAATCAGTTAAACTGTATTATGGCTTTTAAAAAGGGGTAAAACAAAGTATGTATGAAGTGGCATGGACTCATCTACACAGATGAGAGTTACATGAGAACTCACAGAAGGCATATTCACTGTCCCAAACAAGGTCTGTTTTGTTTTATGTATTACTTTTTATAATGCTTTTTGTACTACAATAAATAATGTATGCATTCGCATTAGAACTTGGGGGAAAAAAAGGTACCTGACATATCTCTAAAAACTCATTTTTCTGCTAGGACTGGACAGAGCTGTGATTTGAATCAGAAAGAAAAGGCTTCCCATTTCCTGGAATGTGGTGGAATGATCATGCCTAATGAAAATGCAAGCAAGAGTCAGCTTCATGCAGAAAAGCAACAGACAGGGATTAATGAACCAGCCAAATTCCCTAAACTCTGCTAATAAAACATATTTTGCCTAAGCAAATTGTTCTGTAGCAGAAAGAAGATATATTATACATGGATCTGCCTAAATTCCTGCATACTGTTATGAGATTACAAATCTATGGGTTGTGACTTTGTTACTAGAAGGAACGTTGTTTGAGAGATTTGTTTAAAAATTAGCAAAATTGCTTACTCAATTAAATTAAAAGAAATGGAATGGTTTTTTCTAGTCCCGAGACAGTTTTATATTAGTAGCCAACCATCAAGCAAGCTACCTTATTAGGGTCCACAAACCTTTTATTCATCTAACAGACTGTAAATTACAATAAAGTTGAAACTTGTACTACTAAATATTGAATACAGTTCAGTATAGCTTGCTTTAACAAAACAAAACAAAAACACAAAAGAAAAAATCCAGAAACTTATTGAAATAAGTTTCCTGGACTGTGTACTTAGTGTGCCAAAACAAATTTCATGCATGCAAACAAAACAGAACAAAAATAAGAAGCTGCGTATATGTCTATTTAGTTTTAAGAAACTGTCACAAACAACTGAACCAATAAAAACCACATAGGCACTATAAGGATGGTGTAGATCATTATTCTAAAGATCTAAAAGATTCTTGATGTTTAATTGAGGTGTCAAGAACATATCTTCAGTTTCTTGAAGTTCACCAATTCCTCACTTATATCACTACTATATAATGACTATTTTCTACTACGCTTAGAACTGCAATTATGGCCACTATTGAGAATCTATGGCTAAAAAGAGACAGTTGCACGAAGAGATTTATGCAACAGTCTAGTGACGTTTCAGAGCAGTAATTGCCTCATACCAATTTGACAAAACTCAAACCTCTCAAAAGTACAAAATTTTGCTCATACTAAAAATACATTAGAATTCTTGTAGTCATATTGAAATTTACTATAATACAACTAGCATTGTATGCATGCGTGCAGTGTAGAATGCAGCTAATGTCTATGTTATTTTCCCCAAAATCAGTAGCTCAGATTATGGTTTATTATGTTTCAATTTACAACATGAAGCTATAATTGCACAGCAAATGTTAATAACAATTATTACTGGTTTGGTGTCTAAAAGCCACTAGGCACGTGATATTCAGATGTATGCACAAATGGGTGTAAGCAAAGAAGAGATTTAGAATGCTCTCATCGGAAGAACCTCTTTTCAATCCTTTATCTTTCCACATCTCCCTCATCCCACTCTTTTCTTTTTCAGGTGGATATGTGCACTTTAACTCTTACTGGTGCAATAAGGGCTTACTTAGGGCTGAGGCATACGATCAAGGAAATGAGGTTTTAAAATCACACGTGAGTCAACCCATCTGTGTGGTAACAAACTGCATGTTCCTAGCCCATAGCAAACGCAGGTAAATCCATAAGTTTAAAGTTTGTTGTCAGTTACTGCAGTGCAAATGATGCATGATAACGTGTTCTGGCTGTAGTAGTAGTTTCATTTTGCATCGAGCTTAATTGTCCTCATTGTTCATTTCCAATGGGTTCTGCAGTAAAGTGGATTTTTTTTACTGCAAGTGGATGAGGATGAAAACTCCCATCTAAAGTTCTTTGCCTCGGCTGCTATGATGCTCAGTAGTAGGTGCCACATATATCAGCACTTATGAACCTAAGTATCACAAGGCAACAAAATATTCATAATATATTTTGGACCCTGATAGGGGAGTTACAGTGTTATGTTCCTCCATAATTTAACTTGCACAAGAACTATCAGCAAACAAGACTATAATATCAACTATAGTAAATATTACTCTAGTACACATTCCTCTCTTGTTTTCCAGAAATATATTATACTCTCAATCAATAATTTCATTTCATAAATATATACAGTAATCATTTTGTTCCCTTAGCTCTCCAAACAAAGTAACCTTCTCCCTCTCTAGTTTGAATTTGGCACAAGTCAAAACTACAGGATTTTTTTTTTTTTTTCACAGAGAAATATTACTCTGACAATTTAAACTTTTAAAAATGAGAGATAAATCACACTGTCATTTACTTGGACATTGATAACGGGATGGGTGAACTGTCTATGAAATTTAAACTACATCTTAATGTAGAACATATTTTGCTGTCAACTCAGTTTAGACATCAGTATCTTAAACAGCGGTCATATCATTTTTTGTAACCCCAATAGAAGAGATATGCGCAATATTGTCAGTTTAAGCACCACACATATGTCAATATGAGTAAATAAGACTACTATACTATTTTTTTCTGGGATTTTAAGGGGATTTTTTATTATCTTTTTGCTTGTAGCGACAGATATGCAGATGGGAATCAAATTACCTGGAATATCTTACACTCAGTGATTGTGTATGAAAAGTTTCAATATTGTTATCCCTAAAGTTTTGTTTAAAATTTAAACCTTATATATATTACATAGTAATTTAAAAAGCACGAATATTTCTTCTCTGTAGCTCTTTAATCTTCTGTGATACCTGTTCCTGTACCTGGATGTCTTTTACATAACTTTGTTCTCCAGTAAAATTCTGATGCCCTTGCTCTTCGCTTTAGACAAAAAAATGAAGCCTATAAGCTCCAGGCATATCAATCAAAAACAACAGAGTCAGCACTAGGTCTAATAATGAAAACCATGATTTCATAAATCATCCTCCACAGGTTGGGGTCATCTTTTAAAATTTTTTTATCAGGTGCAGCTCAAGATTTCTCAGACTCTCATTCTTCTTTCTTTAATGAAAACAATAGGAAGGATGTCAGCATACAAATGATGTGACCCTCTTTAGCTTAAAAATATCCTGAAAATGAAAAGATTATGCTTTGCTTTGTCCTTGAAATTGTGGAAGTCAGGATTTCTACCTCCCCTCCCACAAAGTTCAAATGAAAAGCTTCTCTCATAATTGCAAAATGAAATAAAAGTATCTAATCATATGTGGGCCTAATTTAATAAACTGTAGATTCGATTTAAAGAACTGTGTGCCATACGAGACACTCTCGATTGCCTGTATCCAGTACATAACAATTTGTAATTCCCTGAGAGGCTTTTGTTACTGCATGTCCTTAAGCAAACCAGGAGCCCTCTATTAATGGAATTACATATTTTTTTTTATTTTTTTTTTTTTACATATTTTATTTATATCAACAAGTTTCAGTGCATTACTTTACATTTTAGACATTACTGTAATTTGGAAAAACACTAGCAAAAAAATAACTTCATTGATCTGTCATTCAAATCTAAAATATGAAAAAAGATTAGCATGGCATTTAAATCTCTGCTAATGAAAAGCTGAGTTTTCAGCCTTCACCTTCTAGACCTGACGCCCCATTGCATTTCTGTACTTTTACACTCACACAGCCTGACAAAAGAACGACTTGCAAGATTCCATTTTTAAGTTTTTGCAAGGATCTAATCTACTCCCTCATGATATAATTCATTTTCTCCTGGTAGAAAAAACTAAGAAAAATGAAGATATGAAGAAAATCAAGATATATAGGAAGGACCTATATAGGTCAATCAAGACCTATAGGAAGGAAAAAAAGAAAAAGAATATAAGAAGTCTTTGCCAGTTTCAATCTGTAGAATTGAAAGAGGAGTATCCCTCAAATAAGACAGTTTTAAAGAAGCATTGCAAGACACCAATAATATCTTAGTTAATCGCACCTGTACTGTTCTGTAAACAAAACCTGGGTCACACCTTGCTATTGATTTACTAAAATTAGACAAGTTTCTATATTAATACGGGATAGATCATGATCATTTATTTAGTTTCACTCTTAGAGAAGGATGCAGATTCTTTGGATGTATCCGCACTGCTGGCTGAGATGCATCTTTAAAAGTAGACTTAGACACTGTACAGAGAGCAAAACTGCAAGAATAGATCCAATTTAGTCAAAATATGCTTTCTGAAATGACACATATATGAACTGGGTTCACATTGGCTGAACTATATACCACCCTTCATGAAAGAACAGATATAGTCATTGATTGCAATGAGAAATACCACATTGTGGATGTTATCTTGAAAAGAGCAAGATCCTTTCTGTGATATCACAAATTAAAATCTTCTTACCATTGACTGAAGCAATATAATTAGCACAAAACTTACTAACATGAAGAGAGGGAAAATTCCACGAATTCCATAGGCAAGAAGGGACAATGTCTCCTGAAAGGTCCTGACAACTATATTGCAAATCTGACTTAGGTAAGACCTCACCTTAACCTGGTGATGTCAACTCTGTAGCACATTGTTCCTACATCCAGGGATTTAGGTCAGCCAGCACGGCTTTGCTGCCAGCACATGTGAAATCCACAATCTGAACTGATTAAATGCTACTTGGTGGTAATCCTTCTTCTAAAGTCTATGTAGAAGTCTTCTGAGTGTCTTGCCTCAGGCAGATGCTGCTATTAATTTCATAAAGGCACTTGAGATACTACACTGCAAAGTGAGCAGTTCAGATGCAAGCAGACCATATGATTTACAATTAAAAATAATTTGACTTGCAGCATTCCATCATTTAATAAGTGGTGGAAAACCTGAGAAAAAAAATGTTTGGGTAGGAAGCTACTATTTATCAAGTATTTCTCTTTTCTACTTTCTGTGACAGAATTTTGGAGCGTATCTGCATTAAACTGCTCTGAACTCATGGGAAGTTTAACCTGCACTGAACAGTCTTTGGGGCCCTGTCCCCACTCTGACATGTATGAACCATGATGTATCCTGAACTATCAAAGTAAATGTTAAGATCCGATATATTTGAAATAAGTTTATTTCACAACTTTCTTCACTAAAACCCTGTCATGAGTATCAAATAGTACAAATTACTTCCAAAACCAAGGAAACAAATAGATTTTTGAGTTGTTTAATAACCTTCCAGTGACACAAATAAGCACTTAAGTCTCTTTAGAAGGGCAAGACTTGACTATGAAGAGGTGGCAATGACCGCAATCATCCAGTTCCTCCTGCAGAGGTCTTGGATGTTCTCATGAATTCCATGTCAAGAAAAAATAGTGGACTATATTCACAAACTCATCCATTCCTGTAAAACAACCGAAAGATCTCATCATAGTTACAACTGACTTTACACAAATGCCTGAAACCTCTTAATGGAGGATGGAAAATGGTGCCAGCTATATACAGAGAAGCAGTTGTGTGGTCATGACACCTTGGCGTTTTACAATGCCAGGCTGAACAGCCCCAGCTCTCCCAGCCTTTCTTTGCAGGTTTTCCAGCCATCTAATCAGGACTTTTCACGGTCCTTCTCTGGACCTGCTCTAACAGGTCCGTTGTCTTTCTTGTACTGGGAGCCTCACAGCTGGATGGGGTACTCCAGGTGGGGTCCCATGAGAGTGGAGTAAGAGGGACAGAATCGCCTCCCTTGACCTGCTGACCATGCTTCTTTTCTATGCAGCCCAGGATATGATTGGCTTTCTGGGCTGCAAGAGCACATTGCTAGCTCATACCTAATTATTCATCCACCAGTATCTCCAAGTCCTTCTCCGCAGGGCTGCTCTCAATCCATTCTTCCCCCAGTCTGTATCGATAGCAGAGATTTCCCCGACTATCTATCTATCACATAAAATACGTGAGTTTGTACCTGCATGTACATAGAATTTATATAAAATACGAACAAACAATACATTGTATATATGGATACTCATTAAAATGTTTTCATTATTGCAGGCACATATGGTGATGTACATTTGCAGCAGGTTTAACTCATTTGGAGCAATTTTTTTTAAAGGAAAGACCTTCAGAACCATAAGCACTACAAGTTTATTGAGCATCTAGCCAGCCCTGTATCTGATTGGCTGCTTCTATGCGAATTCATAATTTATGAATTGCAGAAGAGCCATCCTTTGGATTAGTATGAGCACATATTCCTCAAAATTCACAATACAAAGCAAAATCATACTCTAAGCAAGTCCTCCAAAGTTCTGTGCAAATTAATTGGTCTATAACACAGGCTGGCAATAAATATTTCAGCACTTCATGCTAAAAAAACTTGTAGTTGGGAACCAATACACTCGACTCCTTCTTAAAATGAAATATAGACATTTAAAATGCAAGTTCCAGGCAAAGATACAGTCCATCACTTTCTAATACTAACTGAAAAGACAGACATCTAACCTCACAAGAGAACCTTTATGTCATGAAAGCTTTTTGTGTGCCAATACGCTAGCACCAATCCAAACCAGAATACTGTGCTTAGAAAAATAGATATTTAATGTTCTCTTTTGCACTCCATTTTTTTAAAAAGACTTCCTGGTTAATCAGGGGTATCCAGTGAATTATATAATTTATATTTTTTTATTCCTGTATTCTGCAGGGCTAGTGTTGTTAAGCTGAATACAATATATGGCAAAACAGGACGGTATTAAAAGAAATTAACTGATCCTTCCTAAGCCTAAGAAAATATCTTTTTAATATTATGAGAATTCTTTACATGTCATCCTAATGTGATTTGAATCCCCCTGTTTTAAAAGGAATTAGTGTATCAACAAAGATTACTTCTCTTTTCTCTCTCTCATTTATTACTAACCTAAGGAAGTATGTAATAATTCAATTTAATTTATATTTCCCTGAAGAAGTGCAACTCAATGGATAATACATGTGGAGCTTCTGTATTAATAACACCTAGCTGGAGACAGTAGAGTACATATGGTGCGTAGTGGTTACAATTAAGTAGGAAGACCTGAGACAGAGGCATTTATATCAGCAGCTTTGTACTGCTTAGGAAAGTAATGGACCCTGAGGCAAAGCTGAGGGACTTCTTTATCTGCTATGATTAAAACTGCTGATAATTCCCAAAGTGGTAGGTTCAGCTGCTGTTCCACATTATATTGCTTAAGATATTAATGAGAAAACAGAAACACTGCCTGTGCTATTTAGTTAATAACCAGAGGTCATATTCCATATGCCATTTCTTTATGATTAGTTTACATTACTATTGTTGATTTCATGTTTTATGAAATGTCCCTTGGCATAACCCATCTACTAAGAGAGTATAATAGCATTACTGGTATGCCAGGTCTTTTGTGATACCTGAAGAATATCTTTATTGTGACTGGTTCAAGTTTCCCCTATTTCTACTCATCAATATTTGGCTATTAATCCAAGTTAGAATAAAATTTGTGGTTTAGATTAAAATGTTGCTTCCATATATGATATATTGTGTATTTGTAGAAATATTGTAATGTTGAGTACCGTAGAGAAATGCTGTCCACAGAGAAGAGTGGTAGAACAGTCTTCCCTGTAATCATTACACTGAAATGATGCTTGACACTGATCTCCAATCAACACAGACTTTGTTAACATTGAGAGTCATCCTTTCAAGTGGGATGAACAATGAAATATTCCATCTAAGCAGCAGCACATTGGAAGAGCAGGGATCACTAGCTCAATCATTTACATTGAAGAAGTACAGTCAGAAGACAAGCAATGACAGTTGAAGCACTGATTATAAAAACAAAGAATGAAATGAGTTTGTCAAGCTGTGGTGTCTGACGGTGAGAAACGGTCATGACAGTTACTCTACAGAATGGCTGCTTGGGACATGAGACAGTCAAGAATATCAGACTCAAAAATTCAGTTCTGATGAGCAACAACCCAGTAAATTTTTAAAAAGCATGCCTAACTATTTAATAGGTTAAATTTATTATTTTGTCTCCCTAGCATAGGGAGACTTGATGCAGTTAATTCACCATATTGAAGCCTTTGACCCACCACCTTTTCCTCGTTAATTGTTCTAATTTTACCTTCAAGAAGACTTTTGACAGATGCCCTCTGTCCTGTTTGGGATGCCTCTTTAAATGTCTGGTCAGTAAAGCAAAGATTTTAAAAAAAAAAAAAAAAAAAAAAAAAAAAAAAAAAAAAGAGAGAGAGAGATAAAGGACACCATACTACTAGTTCGGGAATGTCTGAAACCATGAAAGATAATTCAAGTTTGAATTTAAAATAAGCCTTTGCACAACAGTTCTCATATATAACTAAGGTCATGTGGACATACCTGCAGACTGAAATAATTCACTGGGTGAAGGTGTTGTGTCACTTCTCAGTATTCACAGGAAAAGAGAAGCACCCAAATATGTGATCTCTAAAGGCTATCCCAAGGCTCCAGAAGTGGGACTGTGTGAACCTCATGAGATTCAACAAGGTCAAGTCCAGGGCCCTGCACCTGGGTCAGGACAAACCCCAGTATCAATACAGGCTGGGGCATGAAGGATTGAGAGTAGTCCTGGTGGATGAAAAACTGGACATGAGCCGACAACCAGTGCTCACAGCCCAGAAAGCCAACTGCATCCTCGGCTGCATCAAAAGCATGGTCAGCAGGTCATGGGAGGTGATTCTGCCCCTTCTACTCTGCTCTGGTGTGACTCCACCTGCAGTACTGTGTCCAGTTCTGGAGCCCTCACCACAGGAATGACATGGACCTGTTGGAGCACGTCCAGAGGTGGGCCAAAAAAATTATCAAAGGGATGGAGCACGCCTCCTATGAGGACAGGCTGAGAGAGTTGGGGTTGTTCAGCCTGGAGAGGAGAAGGCTCTGGGGAGACCTTATTGAGGCCTTTCAGGGGGCCTACAGGAGAGATGGGGACAAACATTTTAGCAGGACCTGTCGCAATAGGACAAAGGGTAATGGTTTTAAACTGAAAGAGGGTAGATTTAGACTAGATAGAAGGAAGACATTTTTTACAAGGAGGGTGGTGAAACACTGGAACAGGTTGTCCAGAGAGGTGGTAGATGTCCCATCCCTGGAAACATTCAGGGTCAGGTTGGATGGGGCTCTGAGCAACCTGATCTAGTTGAAGATGTCCCTGCTCATTGCAAAGGAAGTTGTACAAGATGACTTTTAAAGGTCCCTTCCAAGCCAAACCACTCTATGATTCTATTAAAATTACATCTCTGGGCTGGTAAAGTTACAGTACTTTAAAATAAGAGCTTAGCATGTTTTCATATGTATTTGTAATACCTGTAAACATAGCTTCATGCCTTTACTCTGACAGCCATGGACGAAAGCATAAAATATTAACACTTTGGGAATGGTATAGACTTGCAGAGAAAAGGATCTGGCTGGTACGCTGGCAAAAATTTAGAAAGAAAAAACAGATATCTTGATATTTTATTTTCTGAATTGGTGCTAGCCATTCAGATTAGAAGAACTAAATGATAAGAAACTAAACATGCTAGGAGTAAAATAAGTAAAATAAGATAATAGGACACTATTTGGAATGAGGCAAATAAGAAATTGTCTGTTTTACCACCTGTCAGGTGCTCAGCAGCTAGTTTGTGAGACACCCTGTCTGAACAAATAGGTCTACGCAGTCAGATTTGCGTCTTTCCCATAAGCTTCTTACCTTCCTGCAGAGCCAACACTCTGAGGGAAGAGACTGCAACATGATACCCCTACACCAGATTAAAGATGGTTACATATTTGCCACAGAAAATTCCAGTAACTATGGTAACAGATTTTCAGACAGAAGCTTTTGACTTTCACTAATAGACCCATTACAGAAATCTTCAACTTTTCCATGGAAAATAGACGTATTTCCTGCCTTATGAGAATATACATATTATACTATACACTATGACTATAAATATATAAAAAACATTTCCATGATTGTGGTGCAGAACCTATATTTCATACATACGCACAATTTTGCTATCACTTTTTATCAACAAAGAAAAGAGAATTATCCTTCATTATTTTCAAATGGAAATTTTTAAAATTTGCAAAATTGGCAGAAAAAGATGATTCAATACTTCACCAGTGAAACCCAAAAGTCTTTTGTTTATATCTCAAAATTATATTTCTTATATATGAAATGGGATAGACAACTAATGCAGTTTAATAGATCTCTACAGAATTCACAGATCTGTGCTGATGTAATAGTAACTAAAATTCCATATGTATGTTGAAAGTACCCATTACGATTATTCTGTTTTATACCCTTATGGAATATTCCTTTCTTTACAATATTTTGTTCTACAATAATAGGGCTCACGACAGGTAAACTCTTTTAATTCTCACTTGATTGCACAGTAGAACATCTGTTTCAATTTCTCTGACCATTGTCAGATGTTTTGGGTTTTTGGCTGTAGGCAGCAGCCATAGCTCACATTTGGGTGTCTTTTCAAGAGAGAAAGACTAACATGTTTAAGCTGCACAACTTACTCTTTTTATTTGACAGATCAGTGGCAGTCCCATTAAAATAAGATATATGCTTTTACATTAGCCTGACAAGGGATTACACTAAATAAAATGTTTTTGACTGGCATGAGTTTCCCATTACTCAATTTGTCCTTTGCTGCCAGAATAAGGATATAAAAATGAACATAACATGAAAGTCCTTGTCCTCAGGCTCCTTGAAATTACTTGGAGGCCAGTAATCCTGAAATTCACGTGTATTCTTTATTTACGCTTTACTAGTATGCTGCTTTCTAATCATGATAATACTAACATCTAAATGCATTTATTTCTCAAAAATAAGTACCATTTTGATTGATAATTCACTAACAACAGTTCTATATTGACATTTCTGCATGTTACAGAACTGTTCTTTTATCTCAGATATCCATCTAAAAATAGAATTTTTGTCATTCAACATGTTATACTGTTATTTTTCTGTTGTATTTTATTTCTGTTCCAAGTCAAAAGGTAAAGGCTGATGAACTTGGGCTGTTCCATGACACTTTTAGGCTAAAAAAAGTGATATTGAACCAAGGTCACCAATGGAATTGGTCAGTTAGCAGCTCTGCTCTCAGATGGATAGTTCATGATATGGTTTCTAATGTGACCAACATTATATGATACAACACTTTATGTGACCTTCAAAGAATTCAGTTTTTGTCACTCAAACTAAAGAACCTCAGTGAACACAGAAAGAATTATATGGGTCACCAGCTAGCCTGTTGGTTTTAAATGAGCCAAAGGAAAGATTCCCACCTGCTCAAACAAACATACAATATGTGTCCTGATTGGAAATCAGTCTTGCCAATTCTTTTCCTGCTTAGTGAAAGGACACAGAGTTCATCATTTCCACATTGCCAGCAGATACAGCCACCATGAAAAGCCAAAAGCTAAAATAGGCTTAACCATCCCACAGAATCTTTCAGTCCATAGCTACAAAGTGTTGCTTCTTTACCCTGCAGAAAAGAAAAATCAAATTCTTGTGGTTCAGAGAAGGCACAAAGTAATAATTCACAATTAAACCTAGTCTTTGCACATCCCTGGTTTTGAATCAGCAACTTAAGCACTTCCTCAGTTTCCATGGAGTCAGAGGTTTCTGCCTCGCCAAATCAGAAGTGTGAAATAATTATGCTTTACATCTAACAACTCAAGTGGGTTCACACCGGCTACCCACTTGCAGACACTGAATGTCTAACTCCTTTGATCCAACTATACTAGCTCATTAAGCAATTTTTTTTCCTCAATAATTTTGTGTATGTAAACATTGAACAAAAGGCTAAATATTGTACCAAAGAAGAACTGAATACTGCACAGCAGGGTTTGATGCTAGCAGCCAGTTGCCTCCCCTGCAGTTGGAAGACAGCTTGGGTAACTATTCCAAAGATTAATGAGCAATCAGTTCTAAATTAAACCAAGACCTATGTTTAAATCTTTTTCCCTCACACCCTTTACAAGTCTGAAGTTGAGTTACACTCACGGAGATAAAATGCAGTATTTGGCTTTGTGTGTTGTAGAACATTATTAGCAGAGTGAAAGATTGCTTCTTTAGCATTTCCTTCACATTTTTCAGCTTTTATTTTCCCGAGCAATTTGAAAGGAAATGGACTGTGATGAGGTTTGCTGCTTCTGCACCAGGCTATAAACAGAAGTTTTCTGTCAGTCATTTCTAGAAACTATAGAATCCCATTTTGAAACTGGAACAGAAGTATCAGATCTGTGAGATTCACAGCTGTTCTGACACGCCACTTTCATGTTGAGTTCGGTTTTTAACTATTGACGAAGCATTCGGGTAGCATGAAATAAATAGCATAGAGAACAATGTGAAGAAGTGTCATTAAGGGCTTTTCAGCAGCTCAGTAAGTTCTGCGTGTCTACGCAGCCTCTGTAACTCTGCACCTCTACCTCTCTATCAGCTCAGTATCTAAGTACAGTACTGACACAGAGCAGAATGCTGATAAAGTTAGGTGCACATGTGTACAAGCATGCAACAGTAGTTACATATTTAAACACCAAAGTAGTTTTTAGATTAGACTCAGTCTAGAAACATAGAATAGAATCATACAATAGTTTGGGTTGGAAGGGTCCTTGAATGGTCATCTAGTCTAACTCCCCTGCAATAAGCAGGGTCATCTTCAACTGGATCAGGTTGCTCAGTGAGTAAAGCTCTTGTACGATAAGTGTACGATTCTAAACATGTCTGCTTTTGGACAGATGACAGAACTAACATAAATGCATTTCTTACACATTCCTGTTCTAATTTCCTAACTGTCCTCTCTTTCCTTTCCTTCTCCCTTAATTCCAGACTAAAAACGTGAAGCAGGAATTAAAAGACACCTCAGAGACTGCTAAAGAGAGCAGGGATGCAAAAACTACCCTATAAGAAAACTTTAAGAACACGTTAATTTGCAGTGCAATTTCCTCCTCCCAGTGGCAATTTGCCTCATTTTTCCATGCATAGCTTATTGTGCATGTATACATCTACAAATAAGGAATCAATGATCACCATACGCAACTAAAACTGCGTATTTTGCTTCTTCTGTGTATTGTGTAAAGAGCAAAAACACAGAACACAATTTTGCTGAGTTTAAATCTGCTAAGGTTCTAAACGTGTTGAGATTAATTAAGGGTTTATGAAGGGTTAATGAATCACAGGGTAAATAAGATTAAGAATGTAATGTGGTTTAGTAAGATTCAGAAAAAAAATTATCACAGCGATACTTGCCATTTTGATACTGAATAGCAGTCACATCATGGGCCATGCTGACCTTCAGAACTGGATTTTTCCTTCTCACTTTCTAATATATCTCAAACAAGAGAGTTTACAGATTATTTTTTTTTTTTAATAACTAACTGAAAGGAAAAAAAGCAGCATTACATCACTCATCATTTTTGTACCTTCTTTTGTATAAAAAGTTGACATTAAAATGTAGAAGTTGGTTTGGCTGTTTTGTTTTTTTTTTAAAGTAGTATATCTAAAGAAACTTCCAACAAAAGTTATTCCATTAAATGAATAAAACCACCTGTGAAAATTACAACATACCAGAACTCTACTACAATACAGCTATTACAGGTCAACCAGGTGACGGTGGTTAGATAAAATACGGTATCTATTGTGGAGTTCAGCTGTTACCTACAAAGCACACTCTTGAGCTTTGTGAAATAGATAAGAGGAAGCACTTCTGTGTTGGTGGAAAATACATGAACTGATTTAATATATTTAGTATTGACAATGTGCTTAATATTATACAAAATACAGTAGCCTTCAAAAGTCTGCCTTCTCCCTATTTGGGAAAGTCATTATCAGGAAAATTGAATCATATAATACTTTCCATATAATCCTGTAAAATCAGTTGACATGGATTTTTCTTAAACTTACATACAATTATTACATACACATATTTCACTTAAAAATGCAATTATTCTTAAAGTCAAGCTAAAGAGATGAAATCTCAGTGAAGTTAATCGAAGTCTGAGATTTTTGCTTAGGTGCTGCTAGCTAAATAACCTCATTAGAATATCCATCATCGCCAAAAGATTTTTCCAATCCTGATACAATCAACTGAACCCAGGACATACATTGCTCACCCACATTGGGTAATGGACCTCTGAGTTGGAATGCTGTGTCTCCGTTCATTGTCCTGCCAGGAGTTATCAGTTAGCCACAGAACTGTGCAAAAATAGTTTTTGTTCTTTTAGACCCAAGATACGCGAGTTTAGGAGTTTCTGTACCAAACTCACCTATTTCTAGATATGTGATTGCAGGAAAAAGGTGAGATAGGACTTGTCTGTAGCCATCACCAAAGATAAGCCAAGAGACAGTATCTTGATATCTCGATACCTTTATTTTGTATGTGCCAGCATCCTTTCCACCTCATGTATAGTTTTCTGTACATATCTAATTTCAGTATATAAATGCTGCACGATGAGAAAAAAAAGTCTCTGTATTACAGAGTTTTTGAGTGCTTTCTCGGAAAACACCGCATACTGAAAGATTACCACAAATCTTCCTGAAAGTGAGTGATTTGGGTTATTTTCATATAGATCACCACATGAAATGTTTATCACTGGTATCTTAAGTTTTCCCATCATAGGCTAATGTTAGCAATTTATTTATCCATCACTATTTATTTATGTAAATAAAAAATATGAGTCATGAATAAGGAGACAATCATAAGTTCTTGTTTTTGGAAAGCTCATGTTTGCATTATTTTATCACAACCACATTAGAGAAATTCTTGTGTTATATTCAAATAAATGGAAAGTAATGGAAAATGAAAAAGGAGTTGAATTGTCTGTGATAAAGCTTCAGAGTTTAATAAGTAACGATGTTGTACAATGGTTATTAATTTCCTTTAGAACCAAATATGCCCTTTTCTTACACACGTTAGATTATAGTTTTGATTTTGTTTTTCATTACTTGATGCTTATTTACTTTGGGTGATTGGGTGTGTCAAGAATATACCATTTTATAAGATTGTTCTCAACATTACAGAGAGTTTTCAGAAATACAGTCTGTTTCTCTTATATATTATGATTGAAAGCTTGACACATTTATTCACTTACTTATCTAACTACCTAGCTGTCCCCCTGTAGTTTCCGCAAGAACAATAAGTGCTGCCCTTCTTTACTCAGGGCTTCCTTGCCACCCCTCTGTCCCATTCATCATGTCTGTCTGTGAATGGTCAGCTCTGAAGGGCAGATCAGCCGCAAGTCCCCAGACGAGTCACCGATGAGATACACAAGAAAAAAAGAAAAAAAAAAAAAAAAAAAGAACTGCTAAAGGAAAGGAGATAGAAAGACTGAACAAAGAAGTGAACTAATGAGAGATTAGGAGAAGAACATGTCAGAAAAGATTAATCTGAAGAGATGAGGCATAAGGCATAATATTAGGAATTTTTATGGAACAGATAGAGAGAGACATTTGAAAAAAAAAAAAAAGAGAGAGAAGAAAAGGAGAGAAGGGAGAGGAGAATAAGATGAGTAAAGCCTTTCAAAGTACATCAGAAAAATCCTAGACTAAAAGTAAAAGACACATGGGGCAAAAAGGGAAGGATAAAATAAGCAATGAGCATAGCGAAGGAAGGAGTTGGAAATAAAACACTAAAGGAGAAATTTATGCAAAAATGTAAATTAACTGGTTAAATGTGTTTGCTGTAGTAGACTTTATACTAGGACAACACCTTCAAAATGTAACTCCAATGTCACCTGCAGTAAGGACCAAGTAAATTATATGTCACCTTACCCAGAGGAGGCAAAGTTCAATTTGCCTACACTGCTACGAAGCTTGCTCAGAGCCTACATTCACTTTCCTTTGGAAGGTAAGACCATTCAGCTGATGCTGAATCATATTTTAATGAATGCACTTCACATCCACAGGTTTAAGTAGTTATATTTTACACACGGCTATCCTGAATGTCTATTTGTTAGCATGGTCCATGAACTTTTTTTTTTTTCTGAAGTTTATCATCTGATTGTTGAAAATCAGGTTACTTACCTGAAAATTAAACGCTTTGTGAACATTAGCTGAAATTTAGACTTCAATCAAAGGTTAATAGTTCTTATGACTGAGCAGAGTAGATAGAAGGTGGGGATACTTTAGTAGCTTCTTCACGTGTTAACTCATTTCAGCTGGAAACCTCTGAGGGCTGCAAGTGACTATTCTACCTCTTTTTCTCAGATGAAAACAGTCTAGGGACATACCAGGGCATTAGTGTCTTATCAATTTGAGATCAGTTGAGGCAAAAATGCAAAAAACTTAATTTAGAAAAATCAAAAGTGATCTACGCAAAAAGTATTACACAGATTAATTTTCTAAATAGATGCTGAAAATGAGTGATCAACCCTAACAATATCTGTCAAAATTCTTACCTTGAAAAAGTGTAAATCAAGACATTGGATATTCTAGTAATTGTAGATATGCTAAAATTTTATACAGGATGATAGAAGTCAGAATAGAATATGCAGAAAACAAAAGAAAGAAACAAACAAAAATAAGCTAGGCCAAAACAATGTATGCCTGTGTTACTGAAACACAACACATTTCATATTCCTTGATGTAAAATCTTAAAATACTTGAAAAATTAAATGTTTATATGGGAAACTTTTAAGAAAAACAGAGTAAATTAAGGGGTAAATCACAGCATTTTTTAAATTGACAAGAGAGGAGGAACAGGGTTAGAAAAAGCTCAGTCTTATGAGAACACAGGTTCTCTGCACCTGTTTGCCTGAAGGGATGTGACCCTTTTTTCTTCTTCACAAAAGCATGTGCCAGAAACATTTTTGGGACGTCTTGTCAATCTACGCTATATAAACAATTAAAAATTAACTGGAAGAGAAACAGAAAGCTGCATGTTTATCTGCTGAATGGATGCTCTAATCGTAAGGCAATAGCAACATTTTCACTATTGGGTCCTGTAAGTATTTCAAGAAATTCCTATATTGAGCAGAATGTCTGCAGCAGGATGTATTGAGTAAAATTCAAATCTAAAATCCTTAGACTAATATTTAGGGACCTATACTGAAAAACAGTCATTTAAAGCTCCTCAGACAAAGAAGGCATCTTGCTGTCTGTTTCTTGTTGAAAAGTTTAGCCCCTGAAGTGTTGTGTAAAAGGAAAGCCATGGCATTCTTTTCAGCTCAAGATAATAATAAAATGCTGCCTGAAATTCGCAAATAGTTCCATGATAATGGAAGCAAAAGTTTTGAACGTAATAACAATTGAGAAAATGTCATTCAATTCTAGAGAAGACAATACAAAGGAAAGGGAAATCTTAGATACACCTCTTTAATTATCCTACAACAAACATGGTATTGGTGATGGGATAAAGATGAATTAGAAGACATTTGTCTGGCTACCCCATCTTATGGTACTGTAGCAATAATGTAGCTCTACTACGTTCCTTGTGAAGGAATACAGGTCCCTTAAGATCAAGACTCTGACATGATTACACCCTTGCAATCAATATCATTGGATGTTCTTTAATGGAATACTGGATAGCCATCACAAAGTTGGCCAAGGATCACAAAGGACAGAAAACAAATATACTCTGTATCTCACTTTCCTCCTAAATGGCACTTAAGTTCAGTGACAGTAAAGGGTAAATAAAAACAAACAACATAATTGTGGAAATATTAAATATGGAAGACAACTAACCTCTAAAGTAATCAGAGAATTTTCATTCAGTTAGGTTCTGTTTGTTTCTTTGTCTCTTAATTCCCTTATGGATAAGAGAATAATTTATTTTTTTTTCTTAGAGACAGGATTTGTTTGATTAGCTTCTGATTTCTAAAAAATGCAACAAGAAAACTCCAAGCAGCTAAAGCTAACTTTATCTTACCAGCTATTGAATTGCTTACAGAACCTTAGAAAAAAAATCTAGTTCAAAATTGGCCTAATAGAAAACCTGTATATCAGATACAAATGTCCAGTACTGTCTCTGATATACACATTTACTATCAGTATTTTATATCAGCCGCCAAAACGCTATTCAGTCTTTTTTTTACAAAATAGAGAGTGTGGGCATCTAGACGATATCAGATCAAACTGGGCAAGCTCAGAAGACCAGCCAAAAATTGGCATCAATCTTAAAACATCCCAGCTAAGATTAAGGATGGATTTGAAGACAGAGCACCTCCAGCAAAGCTGACTTAAGGCTGAAAAAAAAGATTAGGCCTACAATAATCACTACAATTTGAATTTTGGAATTGTTTTTCCTTTATCTCATCTCCCCATATCAGTAAAGCTCATACCTTACGTCTCCTGAATGAAAGGGAAAGCATGCAAAAAATTAATATTTACTAAACATTGCTAGGATAATACCACAGATTGTGCCCACTTTTAATCACATGGGGAAACTGTGGTTACCGCAACTTTGATACCACACAGTCACAGCTATGGATCAGTGCTGTTTTTTTAAATTATTTTAAAAGACAACATTTTTTTTTTTCCTGATGGATATTTTTTCAAATTTTACAGTGGCAATATCCAAGAAAGCTGTTCTACACACGTGATTCACAATTCAGAGTTGGAAGACATTTTGTTGGTTTTTTACTACTAATACAGGAATTAAGTTTTCGTCTTCCTCTTCTACCGCACAGGAAAAATTGAAAAGTTCCAAAATAAGAAGAAAAGGGTACATTTGCACTTTAATCACTTGTCTGGATTTGCTGCACATAACTCAGACATTCAAGTCCCATCAGCATATCAGAAATTATTCTCATAGGGTCTTACTGACGTTACTTATCAACCTTATACGTTATGTGCTTTATGTCACAAAAATTTATAGAATCGGGTTTTGGGTGTCTTCTATTTTTTTTTTTTTCTTTAATTTGGAGTTAGAATGAAGGGAAGAAGAACAAAGGAGCTTTAACTTTGTGATTTGTTGGAAATAAAATTATGTAAACCCAGATAACTACAAAAAAAAACCCCTTCAATGAAAAAAAAGAAAACAAACCCAACCTAAACCTGAAGAAAAAAAACAACAGCAATAAAGGATATAGAAAATAAAGTTATGCACTGAAAATGCCAGATACACCTATTTGACTGTAGATGTGCACAGGATTTACTCAGTCCAAGACTGCTTCATGTCTGCACACCAGCACTGACACCCACTAATCCTCAACAAAGCTTTTCTGACAAAATTGCTTCACAGTATTGGCAAACTTTCAGGAAATATATGATTACTTAAAAGTTCTGCTGTTTAATTCTGTGAATCCTGTACAAGTTGTAATCACTCCCAGAGAACTGTAAGTCAGTGTTAGTGAGAGATTTAGTTGGTCATCCTCTTTACTTATACAAATGGAAGAAAAACACTGTAATTACCGGTTATTTTTCAGGAGGAGAGTTGGGGTGGTCCTCGGGACAGTAAATTCCCCTTTGGTTTTGGATTAAAAGATAGTTAAATACTGGAAGTGTGTTGAACTGTTCTCTGCTTTAGCATCATATCATCTGACTGCATCTATATAACATTATTTCTAATATTATTTCTAATTTCTCAATGCTTACATTGAGCTTTTGTGGAATACTGAGTTTATATGTACACACTGAGCTTTCTGTGTATCACAAATACCACATGACAGCAAAAATCCTTCTCAGTGCAATGACCTCTTTATACACTGACGTTGATTAGAATTATAAAGTTGATTAGAATTATAAAGTTATAAAGTTGATAGAATTAAAGTAAAAAATAAGTATGTTCCAAAGTAGGACAAAATAAATCATGTAACAAATTATTTTTGTTATCTTCAGAAAGCTCATAAGCATTCACCATCATATTCTAATATTTCTGACTGGTTTCTCATAAAAGGAATACCGCGGCACAGAATTGACAGCACAAGTTTATCAGATAAGGACCATCCAAATACATTAATTTTAAAGCTAAATAGTACTATTTTGATCACTTATTGGATTTCATATACAAAAGCCGTAGAGATTGACCTACCAATATCTTTTTCATACTTACTTACATGTTTAAAAGTACTTACTATTTTTTAATTAAAAAAAAAATATTCCAATTACCTTTCATAGATTTTAAGAAGTGGTTAATATATTATGCTTGTCGGTAAATCCTATCTATGGTTAAATACCTTCACCTTCAAAAGTGACATTTAGTTCTCCTTATAATTCTACTTTAATCTCAGAAATTGAATTTTAAAAGTCTGGATTTTAGAAGGATTTTAAAATAGAAGAACTAATGACAAAAACAACTGAATAGTCATTATCAAGACTGATACATTTGCCATAAAAACACAGTAAATATGAGATTTTCTAAACAATTTTTAGAGAGTTCATTATATCATTATTTTCATTATATGATTTATCGGAATTTAACCTATCACACATATATCTTCAGCAGCTCATGATTCTTGCTAAGAAGTCCCTCCATGCTTTATTTTTTTTCTGAAAAGCAAAAAAGTTTTATTATTCCATATCATTTCTCTAGCATAACTATTTTGAAACCACTATTTAAAAAGCCATTAACCCAGAACAGTGAGTGCAAATAATACCTGTCTGAAAAGATATGACAGTCTACATTTTTCCCCCAGCACACTGTAACTACTCTGCCTGGCAGATAGCTTCTAAAACAGCTCACAACTCCCATTGAGAAAAAAGCATCTGCGTTTTTTCCACGTTCATTCTTCAAACACCTCCATCATTTTCACAATCTGCTGGCTCCTATAGCTAAGTAGGGATTAAAATCTGCCTGGCAGTCACTCATTTTAATTCCACAGAGGAGTGGCAAAGTCAAATGGTGCACCACTGCCAAGGCTTGAGTGGCACTGCTCCCGCGCAGTCAGCTTCCCTGGGGATTGATTGCTACCACAGCAGCAGAGAATCTCTCTGCTAATCTCCGCTAACTGTTGTTGACCTATCTCTGCCACCCCCTCCCAAGTATACAATAAATCAAGAACATTTTACATGAAAAATGAAGTAATTACTCTGTGAATCCGATGGCTAATTGCACATGGAAGCCTCTGGGAGATGTGGGACAAATCCATGTCAGATTTTGGAAGGTAGAGAAAAAGGAAACTAAGTTAATAACTCCTCAAATACTGACAGACTGAGAGGGATTGAAATGCACCATTTCTTCAGAGAAACCAATAGCCCGCTTAAGGGAAATGGAAAATTCTGGCTAAATAGTTTAGCTTTACAGAAACAACAGGAGTGATTTTGATGAAACGCTGTACCAAAAGCAACAAGTTACTGGAGAAAAATGTTATGGGGCTGCAGCTTCTTTTGTCAGATAACATTATTACAGGTTACTTAAAGTAACCTCTTTTTTATAACCCCCTTGCTTTCCACCTGCTCTGCAATGGTGTACTTCTGAGCCCCATAATTCCTTGTTTAGTTTAATTCAGCTCACTCACTGCCTCTTTCCCCAGCTGCCCTCTCAATTGCTCCTTATCCAGCCAAACCCTCCCCAAACTCCTATTACCAATGTATCTCTCTGGCTGCTTAGATGCTGCGTACCTGAGCCACCCGGCTTTCTCAGCCGCGTTGCGGAGGGAGAGGAGAAAAGGGACAGGGATCAGGAGAAGGCAGGTGAAAGAGAGACCAATTCCCTTGCTCCCATTTGAGTTCTTGGCCTGCCTTTGCTCAAAGCAGATCACATCAGGTGTGATTAGTTTCACCCTTGCAGCTCTGACCCAAATGAAGTATTTTTTGTCATATTTGAGCATAGCATCTCATTATCTGGACAGTACTAGGAACTGGAGGAGACCAAAACATGTTCAGTGACTGTTTTGGAGGTAATAGTAGTGAAGTCCTGATATCTACCGAACATATGTGCTTTTTCAGCTTGGCTAAATTTACTTGGATTGTCACAGGATAGCAAAAGAGACATCCATGACACAAATGCTACCCCTCTGCCAAATTTCAAGGTCACTTACAATTTAGCTTTGAAAAACAACACATTTTTCTCCAGCCTAGCTGCTGGTAACAGCTGAAACATTTTGGCGGATTTTTTCAAGTCATAGTCCTGAGGTGACTAGCCAGCACGGAAAATTTTAGCCTGAATAGTTATAGAACCTGCCAAGTCTCATAAGTTTAGTGCGAGACGCACATTTTCACTTATTTCCTAGGTGCTCCAATAGCTGCTACCTGCATCTCACATAGCTACAGGGCAGTGCTGAGGTCTTGCCCACAATTCAAGACACCATCAGCAGGATACAGCTGATGAGGGTTTTTTTTTTTGTTTTTTTTTTTCCCCCCGGATTTGGATGCCTGTGCTTCTCTTCTCTTTATTGGTTAGACTTCTCAGTGGGGGCTACAAGCCTAGTTACAACAGGTGGGAGATATTATCATGAGTGAGAAAAGGGGGAACAAAAATCTCTGACCTACAGTTTATTTAGCCACCTGAAACAAAGCACATTTAGACCCAAAAGGTCCAGATTAAATATTTTAATTCACCAGTGGAACTTACAGACTTTTTAAAAGTAGAAAACAGGAGACGTTTGCCCAAAAGTACTGATGTTTTAATACAGAGAAACATTAAAAAAAAAAATAGCAAAAAGCTCTTGGGCATAGGAGGATGTGAGGTAATTGGATTTGATCAGATAAAGAGGAAGGCAATTATTTACATAACAAAAAAAAATTCACAGAGGAAAAATAATCTTCCTTTCATGATATCTTAGAAACAATCAGACATCAAAACATTACTTTCATGCAGCCATGTTTTATTTTCCGCTTAGGTTTAATCAACATGCAAGGATGAGTTGGAGATACGCAGAAATTAAAACTTCATTTCTGCTATCTATGTTTCCTTAAGTCCTCTTCAAAAAGTTTAACTTTGTTAGTCTAATGTACTTGCTTATGGAAAGCAAAGACACTTTTCTTTTTAATGTAGTAAAGCAACAGTGACATATATCACAGATGACAGAGAATACAGATAGTATTATAGTGGTTGTAGCAAAAATATTAAACTTGGAAAGTTTGCACCAATCAGTACTACAAAGTGAATAGATAGATGGGCACATTCAGCGGACATTATACTACGCGTGTGTGCTAGAAAGAAGAATCTTTATATTACTCTTACCTCTTTTTAATGGTTACTTTTTCAAAACACCTCTGATTTGTGTTGTTTTGACTTTCCAAACCTAAATTTCTGTCATCATTTCAGAGCATCTGAATGTCACTGTCTGCACCTCAAACTTGAGAGAGTAGGAAAGACAGGAATAACCTACTTTGATGCATTCATGTATCTCACGGGTTGGAGGAAAAAAATATTTTACTCTGGAGTTGATTGGTTAGACAGAGGAAGGACACTCAAAAGAAGAAGGTAAATGAGTTTGCTCTGAGCTTTGTGCTGACATGACTAGCACTTCAGTTAGCCTGATTATGTGTGTACAAGCCTGAAACATGGAAACCACACAGGGAGTCAATGACAATATATTAGTGTCACTTAAAGACTGTTGGGGGGGTGTGTGTTTCTAATTTCTGCTGAAAGCCTGAAAATGTTCAGAAAAATTAAAATTTTAATGCTGTACAAAATAACCCTTTTTTATCCCCAAATACTCCAATTCAAAATTTCTGAGAACCAGCATTTCGTCTTCATGATACTGAAGATGGACATCTACAAAATTACTTATATTTACATGGTCAAAGCCCAGCAATGCCATATTAAATCCTAAACATATTTTTATATTTACATACTTAAAACATTTTTCTGGCAAAATATCTTGCCGCTAAGGAAATGCAAATGAGTGCAGTAAGAGTATTAGCTTCTTAAATACTAGCCCTTTGCAGAGAAAATGCACCACTGGGAATAAGATAAAAGAACTAAGAAATTTGTCTGTTTTCAGAAATGTGTATGTGTCCTAAACTGTACGAAGTGTCATTTCACTATAATTTTTTTCATATTACCTTTTTTTTAAAATTTGACATACATTTTTTTGTCTTTTCTCAATAATAACAAAAAAAAAAAAGATGTTCCATATTTTATGCAGTGAAATGGTATGATTTTAGTGATGTTTTCTTGCACTATAATCCAAAAGAGTTTACACTGGGTAGAAAGTATTAAACATGCTTTCTGAAATACTTTACTAATCTTTTTGTTTTGAAGTATTTTTAAAATTAGCATGGAAACTCTGATTTTTGTAAGAGGTTGGGTTTTTTTTCCTCACTCACCTTCAGTGCTTCCACACTTTCTCTAAAGGAAACATTGATTTTCTCTTTAACTTCACAGTTGTTTCCTAAATACTTATTACTTTGCGAATAGTTTTATTTAAACCTCATAAAGGACAACCTTAAATCACTACGGAAAAAAAGCAAACATACTGCTACATATTGAACAAAATACTCAACCTCTGAACTTCTTGCAACTCAATTCTTGGTGTATTCCTGATACAAGACTAGGCAGCGATAAGGCCGTGAGTTTGGCGATAAAGCGCTGAATCTGACACACGAAAGATAAATGAGAATTACTAATAGAAAGCTGCTCTACTTTTGCCTTCACTGTATGAGAAGGCAGGTTCATTTCCATTTCCCTGTCAGGTACCTGAAAACAACGGGCCTTATCCCTCCTTAATCTCAATGGGTTACCTTCATAAGCTCTTTAAAAGTTATATATGGAAGCTGGAGTAAGCCGATTAGCAATGGTTGTTTGCAATCGGACATCAGCAAAGTACATAATAATACTGCAACATTACTGAGAATACAGAATGAGGATGGTACCAGTGGGCAGACATAGCAATGTTATTTAAGACACAGAAGGGTCACATAAAACTCAGAAAGTAGCCAGATAGATACAATTTCAAATACCATCTCTTCCATCTTGAAACAGACATTTAAAATTTCCTGACTTTGAAGAGGGCACCTTTGCTGACACTATTCAAACTGAAAAAGCTTCACTGTAGATCCCTTCCTGGGTAGACATTTACTCTCCCTCAAATTTTGACTTTCTGAAGTTCTAAAACAATGACTGATAGCACTCATTTTTGTCTATTAGGTACATTTTATTGAAATACCATCTGTACACTTAACACTCTGGGTTTTTTTACTGGATTAATGCAGCTTTTAAAAATTCACAGTAGTATTTTGTACTGGAACATTCTCTCACTTATATTTGTACTGTGACAATAGTTCAGTTATGATATATATATCTTTTCTATCTAACATGGCAGTAAAAACAATGCTGAGCAAACTATGATGCCTAATATCCCCTTCTGAATGGATTCTAGCCTGCCTTGCATCTTTTGAAATGGTATCTGTGTCATGTTTGCCCATTTGTCAGCCCTGAATAACACTGAAAATTGAGAGCACAGAAAAAAAAAGAGATAGTTGATTAAAAGTAAAAATAAGGCAGCATAGCATATACGTTAGCTAAAGTTCTGTATGATTCTCCTCTGAGATTAGACAACCTTTTGATTTAATTTTTCCTGACAGTTCAGTATAATATCATAATAGACAGAATGTCCTTGGTTACCACTTTTGCTTCCTCTCACTGTTTGCCCTTGTCTAGTGCAGATGCTTTGTCTGGACCACATCACTTTTGAGACAAAGCAAATAAACCAGAAAGTTTTTTTACCCAGAGTTTTAGGTGAAAGCAATATGAAGGGCCTATCTATGATTTTTGTTGCCATTCTAAGTATTGAATTACTTTCCTTTCTTTAACATACAGCATTGTGGAAGGGGAACTAAGACATATGGTACCTGCCAATAGTTTAAGTAAAATAGATGCCAACTTTCAAGGCTACACTTAAGCCCTATTTACCTTAAGAAAGCCTCAAGGGTATATTCATATGTGCACATAGCCCAGGCTCCTAAGTATTCTCAGCATGTTAGCGTGTACCTATAATTGTGTTGACCAAGCACAATCACAGCCAAGCACAGAATAGCCAAGAATATACAGTAATTCCTAAGTATTGTGAGGGCCTTTCCCACAGCTGTGCTACAGAAAACAATGTGGTCAGAAATAATGGGCGCCTGAGTTGGTGAAGTAAAGCCCTCTCTTCTCCTTGTAACACAGATATAGCTAGAGATATTCGCAGTCACTTAGAGGTATAAAGGTATCTAACCTTAGGGGGGTTGATGGCAACTAACCTTAGCGGGGTTGATGACAGGAGGTTGACCATTAAATGCTAACAGTGATACCCTGAAAGAGGTTTTAATGACATATTCACAGTAGCATATGATATTTGGGGTGAATTAAGTCATACAACATATTTATACAACTAAAACTAATCCCTAATGCCAAAGTTAGAAAAATCAATCATCAGTCACTCTTCCTTAACATAACCCTGTATGCCTGGATATGAGGAAAAAAATAGAAATATTTTTTTATATTTTTATATTTTTATATAATATTTATATAATATTTTTATATTATTTGTCTCCTGAATCCTACTTTCAGAAGAAGAAATTGTGCTAGATTTTGGGCTGCAGACTTGCACATTGTAATAGTAATGTTAGCTTTGGTTATATTTAACCCTCACAATTTAGTCCGTGTACAATGCTAAATATTTTCCAGGAACATCATGAAAACGATAAAAATTATAAACACATTTTAAGTGTTACATGTATGAGGCATGTATCACCCTATCCTTAAAACAGTGGTATCTTTAAATTTCAACTTGCAACAAAGACACTACAAAAATGTACATTTTTAATAATAAGGATTCTTACTTATCTTTTCATCCATAAATCTCTAGTGCTTTGTTAAAACAGTCATTTTACCCTCGGGAAAACAAAACAATGACATCTTTTCCCATAACAATACCAGTAAAGATGGGGGGGAAAGCCCTCATTTGGTATGACCCAAGATCTAGTCACCCTGTTTCCTTTGCATTCTTTGAATGTTCATATCAGAGAGACAGATGCCAATGCAGTTTCAGCCACCGTAGAAATTTCTCAAGAATACACATTAAAGATGTTTTTAAGTAGGATGATATCCAAACCCCTCTGAGATTGCCGATTTTTACACTGATTCCTTTACTGTTTTTATCCCATTAACCAATACTTCTACCAGTTAGTTAGCCATACTGAAAATCTGAGAGTAATTGTACTGGTAAACCAGAGAATGCATAAAATCAGCTCTATAAGTTGTAAAGAAAATAACTTTATTTGATTTAAACCAATGATAAGTACTACAGAAGGTGGTGCAACTAAGACCCGACTAAGCTCTAATTGCACATTTGTTTCTGTAGCACTGAAAGGTAAATGGATGACCCAAAGTCCTTTTAAATCTATGGCTATGTACTGGAACAATTTGCATATCCTGAGAACAGACTAGTTACATTCTCTTTCCTGCTCGATTCCATACACTCACATTAACCCTTGTGAATGTGGATATGTACAAAAAAAATCTGTGTAAATGGTGATGGATGACTGCCTACTGGAGAGGCAAATCCCTTTTTTAGCTCCCAGTGCAAAAGGATAGTTTTGCATTGCTTACAAATATTGCCCTGTGCCTTTCTGGTCCCATCTGGCTTTCAGCACTGTGAGATAGTCACCCATCCATCTATTAATCATGGCCAGTTCTCTTTCAAGCCTAACTAGAATTAGTCTTGTTTCTTTTAAATTATGGTAAAACCAGCTAATTAACTACATAGATATTAAACATACCAATACAGGCAAAGACTGACCCATAATCATTGCTAACAAAGTATTTCAGTTCAACTATTCAACTACTGTCCTTTGGATAGAGAATCACTGCGGTGTTATCCTTAATTTGTTTCACCATTTGCATTTATCTAAAATGTGATAAATAATGAAAACAAAAGGGATGGAAGTTGCCAAAATTATGTTCTTGAAAAGTGCTCAGACTGAACCTTATTAAGAGCTTGTTCCCAGACCTCCTGAAAGGTTTTGTTCTAATTTTGATTTTTAAAGATAAAATATAAACAGATAAATGGTTGATTTGTATTATAAAAATAGGTGTAACAGACTGTCTATTGGATAGGAGTCTAGAATTAAAATAAATTTTAAAAATCCCAAACAAACATACAGCCAATCACACACCCAATTAGCCCACTTTTCTGGTAGCTGTATTTGGGCACAAAAGTGAATAGCTATAAGAGAATACATTTTTAATGAGATATTTGACTGAGTGACCCAGTCCTCCAACCTTATTCCCAGCTGTAAGACAGGGATACAAACACTTCTTTTCTCCAATCTTTTTTTTTTTTTTTTAAACTGTTTAAAAAAAAATAAATTACTATATATATTTTTATAGTCCCTCACACAATCGAGCTGCAATAACATTTGAGGTTTCTGGTGTTTCTTGAATATAAATAAAGGAAAGAAAGGGCTGTATTTAATTTTCTTCATGAATACTGTACATATACATCAATAAGTTTTCAAGCAGTGAATCAGAACATCCCAAAAGATAAATTGTACAAAATCCTCTGATATAAGGATGTAGTGGTCTTTATCTTTACATATATATTGGCCGTGTGTGAGACAGCTTAATGTAGAGTAACCATAGCAACAATACAATATATTGAATAAATCAGCTTGAAAACTGTTGAGTGCATTAGATATGCAGGGCATAGAGGTTTTTTTATCCCGTTGTTGGATCAGGCCCATACTAGTGCTTTATATTAACCAGCTCTATTATACATAAAAAGTCCCTAAACCTTCCCAAATTAAGCAAGAATCACTTCAGGCACTAAAAATGATTGCACACTTGAATACAGTTAGGAGAATGCTTTGTTTGTAGAATGCTTTGAAGATAAATCCTAAGCAGAGCTTTTAATCTACACAAGCAGTAAAATAAAGTGCAGCCCTGCACATATTTGTATCAGAGAACATTTGGAGCAGTATATTGTGGGCGATTTTGAGGAAAATACTATGTTGAAAGTATATGATTAATGCAGTGTTCTAAAAAGGACATAACAAAAAAAATTTTTAGAAATACATTTTAAAAGACAATAGACGGTCTGAGATCTAAACCCACAATTTTTTTCTATTTATCTTCCTTCAAACTATGACCCACACACTTTTAGCAGCTGAAAACCTGTGGTGATCAGTAAAATATTTGAAAGGGAAACTAGAGAACTTAATGTAATGCCTGGGATTCGATCACATGGAATTAGGTTTGTGTCCATAAAAATGAAGCAAATAGTTATGTGCACACGAGACTGTATCTATTATTATTTTTGTTAATTTGTATGGTTCTTGGTGTATTTTATATTATAAGAACTTTATAAGAACAGAGAACCATATATTTTCTCTTCTACAATTAAGTAAACAGGCAGTTAATTCAGACTTTTGGCAACCCTGAATTTAACGTTAATATTTTCAATCTATTTACACAAAGAAATGGAAACACTTCTTAAATATAAATATCTGAGTAGAAGATAAATACTCACTAAACTAACTACATCAGGTGAGGCTCCTAAGTTTTCCTATCAAATCCAAAGTAAATCACTTTGAGCTATCGGCAGTTCAGATCCTTCTCAAGGAAAACCTGCAGTCAGTTTCAGTGTTACTTCAGTTGTCGCATTTCACCCTCTCAAATTTAATTGTGATGAAGTCCAACCCTCCTGTATCCCTTAGTAAACATCGTTGGGGGAAAATAACTGGGTTTATGCATCTTTCCTTCACCTCTGCGTTCCATTTAGCTGCAGGCAGCGTTGTGGAACAGCAATAGCCACAGCACTGTCACAGAGATGGCAGCACACATCAGTACTCACGGACTCTAGGGTGCTTCTACGAATGTACCAAGGTAATCTGTTTTCAGAGTTATTGAAATGCACCACAAATTTAAAAATGGCTTTTTTGTAAAGAGTGACAAAAGATATAGTCATTAACACCCAGCATCATTTTTCTTTCTTTTGTGGTTGCGTAAGGGACTCTCAGAATTATTTTTTTTTTTTCCTCTTCTTTCCCATGGTGCCTTCTCTCACTATGACTTCCATAGGCCAGCTGTTTCAAATCATGTTTTTTTTTACTAAACCATGCCTATAATAAAAGTCTTCAAATAATAGATGGACCAGGTATGTCAAAAGCCTCTAACGAAATTCAGGTTGCCCGTTAGGAAGCCTTCATACCCCGTTAGCTGCTATAAGGTATATGTGATGACTGAGAAAGCAACCTCTGACCCACTGGCTTTTTCATGCTCTAACTAGTAAGTAGGAAACAACAGGGGTTGAGGGGAGCTCTATGAAACAGTGCTCGTCAGAGCGTGACAAATTGGAAAATGGGCTCTTCTGTATTCTGTAATGACAAGAATATTTAATAGGCTATGTAGGGGGTACATTAAAAAAGATGTTAGCTAGCCTGAAAGTACACTCCTGGGGTGAAGTCCTAGTCCCACTGAAGTCAATTGCAAAAAGTTCCATCAAATTGAATGGGGCCATAATTTCACTCCTGGTGTACACTCAATTGAAAACGTCTATTTAATTTTACAATAGATAGGAATTCCGATGCCTGCTTTTTGATTCTACACAAAACACTGAAAATACCTGTTTAGGTAAAATGGCATAGGCCAGCATCACAGCTCCCGAGGTTTAAATTAAACCAATTTAATTTTGCCTTCCTACTTTACCACTTTCAAAATGAGAGTCTGCCTTTAGGTGCTCAGTGGTGAATTATGTCGGTTGCACTTTTTTATCCCACAATTCAATAGGGTGTAGAGGACCATAAAGTGGATTATTGAAAAACAGCTTGCAAGAGTGCAAAATAAAATTTATCTAAGTAGGCTTTTTCCCCACCTCTTGGCTCATAACTCCAATATTAGTAATTTTGCTCCTACTGACATTCATAAGAATTGTGACCACAGAAAGACTGAAAAAAATACTGTAAAGAAGTGATACAAGGGCTGGGGCATAAACTTAGGATCTGTGTTAAATTCCTCTCTCTTCTAGTAATATCTTGGCAAAGTCACTTTGGACTCAATTTTTAAAGGTGTTAGGCTTCAAGAAATACAGACAGGCACCAGATTAGATTTTCAAAAAGCATTTAAGGTATCTAATTCTTTTTAACTTCTATGCTGACTTTACAGAATGAGGGAAAAGGTACACATTTCTAAGATGGCTATAACAGAACTTGCATACCTTGCACATGCCTTACAAACATAAAGATATCAAACACCATGAAATATTTATGTACACATGACTAACAAGCATCTAAACAGTCACAAGAAGAGAAAGACAGTGACAATCAGGTCTCTAATTATGCTGTCTTTCCTTAAAATGAGCAATATCTTATTACTCAATCTTATTTATATAAACAGACATACTGGGTGGTAAAGTAATAAAGTATGAATAAAGGTAGCAGACTTGGCCTGAAAATGATTTTGCTTTCCCGTGCAACATTAATTACCATTTGGATTAGCCTAATGTACCACTTATCACTCGGAAGTGGCGTACAGGGAAAGGAGGAATGGAAAAAACCTTAGTGTAATTATTATCCTTTCTAAGTGAATCAGTATGCTTTACATGTCTGTTTTCTTTAATCTACTGGTGTAAAAATCCTTTTTTGCAAACTGCTGAAGAGTTCATTTCATTAATCCTTTAGGAAGAGTTTCTGTCAGATGCTTTAACTAATGGCTCTTAGCCCCCAGATGAGTTTGAAAGGAAAATATTACTTGGATCAATAATTAAACACCTGAGGTTTGGGGTTACTTTTTAAAAAAGGAATTATATATTATTATTCTTGTCAACCTTGCTTGGCATTGACTAGTGACTTTAGAAATCTTGTTATAAGACAAATCTTTTATTTGCCATTGGCCATTTCTTTAAGCTTAAATGTCCTAAACATTCTGCTTTGGAGAACATACTTCAAACTGCTCTTTAATCACTACTGTATTAACTGCTGTCAGTATCCAGCCACTTCCATGAATGTTTAATACTGGGATGACTGATTTTTACTAATGTTTGTATTAACCATGGGTAAGTAAACAATTACTGTCCAGAAAATCTATGAATAAAAGCTATAAAGAACACATTGTAACAGCTTAAATTTCTCTTTTTCAGTATGAGAAATTATTAATTCTGGTCTGAAAATGAGTCCATCAATTATGGATCCTGAACACTGTTATTACTACTTTAAGATAGATTTTAATGTTCTTACTCATATTGGGTAGCACTTCACTGTGAAGCAGTCTCATTATGGATTTTAATAGGACTATTTATTAAGTTAAGTAGTTTTAAATATGAGTCAAGATTTAACCATTAAGTATCTATTTGCATAGTCTAATTAGGTATTTTAAGTAGGGTACATCTACACTAGCATTTTAGTTTTGATCAGGAGTGCATTTTTGAAGGAAAACTCTTGAACTTCCCATTTACTGCAGTTTGGTTCACAGCACAGAGAATTCTTGGAGCACACAAACGGTATTTTTCTTGGATGAAATTAAGACACAAAGGACACTCTAGTTGCCACCATGAACAGTAATGGGTACTCGGTCCACAGGATCAAACCAGAGCTACTCTTAAGAGTACACATATACATCCCAAAATATGTTCAGTGAGGACACAGAGTCCTCAACGCCACCTCTTTCACTCTATATATCTGCTCCTCCTACTGGGCCACTCCTTTTACCACTGGTAGACATATTTCTAATGCTCTTTAACCACAAACAGGCATTTAATCTAAAAGATTAAAATAAACCCAGTCCAAAATAAAACCTCTGAAACGTACACAGTATGAACACTGTAACCTTCACCAATTTATTTGTATTGGTACACACTACTTACTTATTAGTTGGAACGTAAAAGTAGTTTCCTAAGTTCCCCATATGCTTAATAGATATAGGAGGCATCTCTAGAGTTCAGAACTGGCAAATCAGATATAAAGAAGACAGTGCTAATACTCTTCTGTGACTACTTTATTCCTTTCTCTTTGGCAGCTGGGTGGCTAATTCTACATTTTAAGAATAGCAGCGCAAAATAACTGCTAAGGAAGGACCTCAGGCTGGACAGTTCCAAGATGCTCTGGTGTTGTATGTTCCAAGTAGAAAGCTAAACACCAAGCTGTCAATGGGAGCTGCAAAATCATAAACATCTCCCCAATTATCATTTCATGACTTATAAACACTTTATCTCTCATTATCATTTTAAGAGATTGCTACTCCATTTCTATCTACTTATCTCTCTGTGCCCAGCCACTGAGCTCCTGCTCACTGCTAGGTTTCATTCCCTCACTTAATGTTTATCTCCATCAACAGCTGGTTCAGCTGTTGGCCTAACTGATGGGGTGAAAAGCTTAAGTGGCGAGGGAGGGAGAGAAGAAAGGGAAACAAGATGAAAAGGCCAGGAAAAAGCAGGCCTGATTGGCTTCTGACAGAAAGAAGCAGTGCTTTTAAAGTGTTCCTGTCCTTACTTAATATATAGTTCCTATCCCCATCATTCATTTTTAGTCTATTTATTATAACACAGTATACTGTAGAAATAAATAACATTACTATATTTTTATTCTGGTTTATTTTCAGGTCTTGAGATATTTTTTTTTATGTTTGTATGCTTATTTGGTGTTTTTTTTTCCACCACCTGTTATGACAAATTACAAGAGAGAGTTAAGCCACTGCAGGAGGAAATTGAATATAAATACTATTTCACAGCTATGTTCTATGCAGGAATATGGACAGAGAGATAAAATTTGAGCAACAAAAGTCTCAAAGAAAACCTTCCTTGTTTCGCACAGTTAGCTAAAAACAAGGAACTCAGTTTATTTCTGCCGTAAGACTCCACTGAAGTAAATCTGAGTTGTATATAGCTCAGCTGTACTCAAGTTGGCCTCAGTGGCACTTCATATATGTAATAAAATCACAAAAATACTATTTATGCTTTGTTCTTAAGATAAAAACAACATTAACTTAAGATGACTATAAAACCACGTGGGGCTGAGGGGGCAGGGAATGGATATATGAAAAAATAACTGGGATTTCAGAAATAAAGGGGAAGTTTACATTGTTAAGATTGTTAGAAACACCTTTTTCCTACAAACCTAGTTAGTACAAACACAGCAAGCAGCTGCTTTGACCTTGATCTTATAAATGTGAAAATGTAGTTTAGTATTTAGACAATTCATTGTGAGGAAAGACACACAATCCCAGCAGAATAGTAGTATGTCAACCAGCATTTTCTTCCCGAAGAAAGGAGAAAAAATTATTAACTCTTTGTTAACAGAAAAAATAAATTTAAAATATTGCATTAACAAAGGGCAATGAAAAAAATCCAGACTTCAAATTCAGTCACTGTGATACTTGCATTTTAGACAACTATAGAAATTCTGACTATTATTGGTGGCTGGTTCTCAGATGCAGCCAAGAACACAAAATAGGCTATGGCTTAGTATTTGTCTCAGGTCTGTGCCCTAATTCACCAAGTGAACATACTTTTAAATCTTTAATTCCAGACTATAGATTTCAACTTCTGATACTTACTGGGCTTCCCAGACTGAAAGCAAAACCTCCTGAGTTCCAATACATTGAGGAGACAGAATGGCAGGTTACAGGCAGCTGCAGTTGGAAATCTGCTTGTAGCTATCTCAGCTTGTAATTGCTGCTTCACAGCTGAGACCAGAGCCTGGCTATATGAGTATTCCTGCTCCGCTTCATGCATCGGAGGTAGCAGCTGTAAGTGTAGTTTCCCAGCTGAGCCTGATGCCCAGCTGCACTTCCTAAGCAATGCATGCACCCACCTAGGTGGGATGCAGGTCTGAGGTGTGAACCAGTGCTGTTAACTGAGCATGCGTACTATAGTAGTGCTTCTTACTCTCCAAGATGGAAAGAATTGTACTGACTCTCAGAGGTCTGCTGGTGCCTGCTGAGTGAATGCAAGAAAACTTTCACAGTGGTAGTTTCAGTTGCTACTTCCCCAACAAAAGAATCCCCACCCTAACTTGTCTTTTTCTCTGTCCAATAACTGTCATTTGGACACAGCAGATAAATCAGTAGTCTTACCTAACCAAAGGTAAAGATTTAAGACTGGGACACTTAACAGCATGTAACTTTAATCATACAACGTAAATTACGTTCCTAAAGAAGGCAGACTGTATCACTTATCATTCTCAGACCTCATTACAGCTCCTGAGGTTGGTTCTGAGATGAAAGTGGTGTAAGAGCTGGTATAATATAGGGAAAAATATGCACACTCATCAGTCCTTTATTTTTAAGAAATTGGTTGAATATTTTGATGTTCAAACTGCTGAGCAAGCTGATCAGTTCAGTGCCAGCCCATCTCTCACTGTAAGGAAGAATCTTAATTATTTTGCAATTCTAAAAGGTCGGGTAATTTAAATTAAATACAAATAATTTGCAGGACATGACACACAGCAAATAAAATATACCAAGAATCAATATACCACCGAGTTGTTTCTGATTCGAATAAATCAATTGGACTATCACATAAAGACTGCCTTTGCATGCATTTCTGAAACAAAAGAAAGCTTAAAGTAGGTATAAATCAGCCTCCTTAGTGCCATTTCTTATTGTCATATTTTCAACTGTAATATGAAATAAAGTCTCAAGCTACCTGGTAGACTGCCAGGAACCTATCTCTCAGAAAATGACCAATGCTTTTATTACAAGTGAGATGAAGCAAAAATGGACTACTCTTAAAAACTCTGGTCCTGCATCAAATCACAATGCTGCTGGAGATAATGCACTATGCCTTTCTCTGTTACATACTAAGGTTACCAATTACTCTTTTGCTAGATGCACACACTGTAAGGATAAAACCTATAACAGATCAGAACAGTTATTTTAATTAGAATAAATGAGTGGTTTAGCCTGGATATCTTTGATCATTGTCATGTTAACAAACTGAATAACAATGAAGTCTTCGAACAGCAGGATCTGCTGGGATTTGTGTAGCGTATAATGTCCAACTACAGCTAAAACCCGCTAAGCCAATGCTTTTGTTTCTTTATGCAGTTTCATCGTAAAGGTAAATGTTATCCAGTACAGTTATACATTAAACACCATCAATGACTGTTAAGTCTTTTATAGAGAATTGTCACTGTCAAAGGCTAATCTTCTTTCCTTTTTATCATTATTTTTCTGCCTGACAAAAGGCACACATAGGGTTTATACGGATACAAGTAATGGCTGCTCACGCTCATTAAACTTATCCTACTAGTCTAGGTAAAAGACAAAGGTGCACTTAAATAAAGCTTTCCATCCTAATGACACGAGTCGACAATGCAAATATTCTACTCATACTTTTCATTAATTTAGCTCACTTTTGTGCACTTACTTTCCTAGCTACCTTTAAAGTGAGAGAAGAGAAAAAGACAGAGGCAAACAGTTATATAAACTAACATACATTTTAATGTTCCACCACTGCTAGCACTTTATTGTGTCTTGAAGATGCTGATATTTTCATAGCAGACATTTCAGATCGCAAGATGAACTGTTTGTTCTTTCAGTCCCCCAGTACAGCTCATCTCTGTGTGTTCTATTTGATTTAGAAAAAGCAAAAGCATGTGACAGCAGGACTTCTTATCAAATAAGGCCAGTAGTTTAAAGAAGCTTTAATAGCTTTAAAAAACTAAAATAAGAAAGCCTATCATCCTTCAAAACCCCTATAGGTTTTACAAAGTGCTGGAAACAGAGTAACTTGCAGTGAGCAGGTGCTAGGCATCTGACAGAGGAGTTTGCAATATATATAATAAAACTTTCTAGATAATAATGAAAAAAAAATCTCCTAGATCATTATTCAGAATGGTTAAAGCATGACACAATTTGACCTCGCAGACAGAGTCACCCAGAACTGTAAATTCACAGAGTGACCTTGACACTGTTTCATCATCATCATCATCATCATCATTTTATCATTCCCACAAGCTCGCTGGTGTGGATGCACTGCTTTAAAACACAGCCACGCATTGTCACCACTCCACACTACAACTATCGAGCACCTTTCTTTCAGCCCCCATTTAACACAACGGACCGTATGTCCTTAAATGCTTCAAAACCTGAGAAGAGCGACAGTGGAATCTATGGCCAAACCACTTCTCTTGCTGTGAACACAACATATTATCTTACTTGAAACACAAAAGGAAGGAGAAGGGTTTCCTTTTCTTCCTGTATTTCCTTTGCTGCCGGTGCTGGCCTACTGACTCAAGTCCTGCTGTGGTCCTGCAGAGCGGATTTGTTAATCCAACACGATTCCTGTACTTTTTGCTGGTAGTTTACTGGATAATTTAGCATTTTTAATAGTGAAGTTTGTAGATGACACAAAGATTGATAGAGTAATAAATACTAAGGACAAGTTACTTTTACAGAATGATGCAGATCACTGAGCTCAAAGGCCCCTTTGAACAAAACACATTTTAATAGAACAAATAAAAGCTAATGCACCTGAGAATTAACAATTCAAGCTGTACTTAAAAATTAGGTGCCTAAGAAAGCTGTGGCTTAGAAAAGGATTGTCAAGGCCCTGAGGGCACTCACAAGACTTGCCATCCCTGTCCAGGCCCACCAGGGCCTCCCTGTACCCTGCCCAGAGCCCAGGACACCATCTCAGGCCCTCAGAGCTGTCTCTAGATCCCCACAGCCCTGCCCTACCCAGACATGGACCCCGCGGAGCTGGGCCCGCCCACAAGGCCATGGCCTGGCCTGGCCTTGGCCCATGCCCATGGAGGTGCCTGATGCCTAGGGCTGGGGTTGACCTGGTGTCCCCAGCTGCCCTGCTCCTGGCTGGGGCAGTGGGATGAGCCCTGGCTGACAGGGCCTGCCCTGAGGGACCCCATGGGGACCCCATGGGGAGCCAACACTGCTCCTGGTCCCAAGGAGCCCCCGTCCCACTCGGTACCTCAACAAGTGAGAATCAACATAAATAATTGCTCTCCACACAGTGCTATAAGCAGAGGAAATATTTTAAACTTTGCAGACTTCACACTGTTTGAGATGATAAAGTCTCAAACCTGACATGCACACTTCAGTAAATATCAAGAAAACACAGAGGCCAGCTCAGAGGTCATCTATGAGAAAGCGAATGTGCGACTTCATCATTGTTTGCAAGTAATTGCACATCCAGAGCAAGAGGTCTGATAGTGGCAAGTTTCAGTCTTCCAGACTGAAAAACAGTATCAAATGGCTTGAACCTGAATTTAGGCAAATTCAACCTTGAAACAAGACTTGATTTTTCCAGCTGTGTGGGTAAGTAATCACTGTATGATGAGATTACGATAAGGATTTGCACCAGGTTCCACATGTGTTGTAGCTATAATAACCATAACTCACCATTACCATTTAAAGATTGATTACTCATCTTGTGGGAGGGTATCTTCCAGCCCAGATGTAGGAAAATATTTATATAGTATGAATTTAGGAATTCACCCAAAGTAACAGTGCAACTGCTGGATTTCTGAATGCTTTGACTTGCCTTGCCTGTCTTGCTTGACTTGCCATACATGTCAGGTGCTTGCTCATGCAACCAGTACTTTAACTAGGCTGCCTGAAAGGAGAGGGGTTGGAAGTCACTCAAATAAAACAATAAGCACTCTAAAACAATGATATGGGATGCTTTGAACATCTTTTTCTTTCTGTATAGATACAGATGTGCAAAGCTTTTGATCTTTTCTGGTTTAGCTTCATAATGCTTAGTTGTGTTTAATTCTGTACTGGTGCTATGCTTATTCAGTACTTCTGTAATGGGCTGAGACATAGCCCCATGTTTCTGTCTAAGCTTGACTTTTCCCTCCTTTCTGGATTTTAATCATCCGGGACCATTAATATCATGACTTGGGAGAATAAGTAAACAGAAAAAACATGAAGCTGCTGGATTCACAGGTTCAAATGGTACAAATGTCACACCTTCCCATATCTGAAGATATAGGAAAATTTGAAAATACAGCAAAAAATTAAAAAATGAGCTCACACAGGATGTAAGCCTCACTTTTCTGAGTATATTATAAAGACTGGTGATGGGAATCACATTGGCATTGTGATTGAACTGTACATTTCAATTGCTATATTTTGCTAAGCATAACTTACATTTGTATGGTGTTTTCAGTATATTTTGTATTGCTTCGCTAAATCAGAAATCCCGTGTAACATCAATTGTCTTCAAATAAGTAAATTCGATATTGAACATTACACCCTCCACATGCGGAATATCTAAAAGAACTTGATCAGAGAGTCCTGGACTCTGACACTTCATAATAAGTAATAAATTCAAGTCTCTTCAGTAACCACCTTCAGCTCTTGATACAGAGGCTACATCAGTTCTGAAGCTGGTGTAAATAAGAGTGGTTTCAGTTGTGAGTGAAATTATGTTAATTTATACTAGCTGAATATCTGATATGTGAAGTCCACAAGATACAGGAGACTAAGCACATGCTTAAATGATTTATTTGATAATGAATTAAACTTTTTGTTAAAGTGCCTTCTCTCCATCAGACTTGGAAGGAAAAAATAAAGTCTTATGTCAAAATTATGTTTACCTGATTTTAGACATACAGACAAAGGAAAGCTCTCTGAAGAGAAACAGCTGAATGGCAAATCACATAAGCAGGAGGATGCGGAACAAGGTTATTGGCTGCACAAACTTATATATAACTCTCCCATCATCAAAGATATCATAATACACTGGGAGGAAAAACCCTTCCCTAACATCTATCTGGATGTACAGAACACAAAAATTTTGAGGTGTTTAAGGTACCATCATATTTTGCTGGTGTTTTTTGGAGCTGTGTGATATAGTTTTCTTCTGTTCCCCATGGTAGTCTCTTTCTTTTAGTCAGTCATGGATTTAATAAATCTAATAGATTATTTACGTTGCCATAACCGAGTAGGTGCTTAGCAATGGTCACTCAGAAGTCTGGTTTTTTTTTTATTTTATTTTTTTCTGCTAACTGGAAGTAGAATAGAAGGTCCTTCCTTCTTTCAAAAAGGTTTGTCTTTTACAAGAAGATAACCTCTTTTTTGCTAGCTCCCTGGCACTTTTTTCATGCAGACAGCATGCCTTCAAAAGGTGGAACTGATTGCAGGAAAGGACAATTTTATCACAGTTTCCTTAAATGTATGTTACGCTGGAAAGGCTGCAGTCTAGTTAAACTAAGTTCATGATACTTATCTTTCTTTGCAGCAATGAAGTGGAGAAGCGTTCTGTGAGCTTAGAAACTTCATTGGCAGTGTGAAAGCCTACGAAAACTTGACAGGGCATATTCTCCCTCAAAGGGATCTACAATTCTAAGAGAAACTCCTTAGAAAGGAGACTTCTTCCATCCTAAAACTAAATAGAATCAAAGAACAGAATAAATGTAAGAAAGAAAACAAAACCTGATGATCAGTCTCCTCCTGCTCAAATCTGGAGAAAAAAAGACTGACACCAAAATTTCTAAATCCCCAAATATTACTGAAAAAATCTGGTAGATTAGCATAGCACACTTGATATGGCTGTGCCAATTTTGCCGACTTAGCCATTTCAGGAAGAAACTAAATTTGACCTGAACCATGTATCAGACTGTCATTTCCATTCACCCAAATTAAATGCAACTTATGCTGTCTGAACAATGGAATCAGCAAATTAGTTATTAGTTATTCTTACACTACACCTACAGTTTAAAGTTCTCTGATGAACTGTTGAGGTTAGTCTTATATGTGATGCCACTAAGGACACAACTAAAAGTCCATGTACACTTGAACTGCTGACAGTCATCAGTGGGGAAAAAAAGATAAAAAAAAGAGAGAGAAAAGGAAAAGCTCTGAAAACTTGGAACTACTTTTTTTTCTCTGTAAGAGCAATTAACACATATTCCCAAAGGAACTACTGAAAGACAGAAAGAAACCAAGGATTCCCTTTGGGGAGCATAGTAACTGTAGAAGGCATTAAATATACAAGCAGCCATTAGGCATGATTAAAGATTAATTCTGTGTCATAGTCAGGACCTGGGGTCATTACAGGTCATGACTTTCACCATAATTATGTGGCTTACTGTTTTTATTTAATTAGCTTGGCTTAATGAGTCTGTGGTTATACATATCTGGCACACTGGATTATTGTGCACCATTTATTAAGTAGAAGGCTCAGCTATTTAACAACTTCTTAGCAGATAACTTCCACAATCTCAGCAATAAGATTCTGGATAAAACCTGAGTGGATTCTATGTAAGAACATAATGTTACAATCTTATTTACCTCTGCAAAATCAGCATTAGAGTTTCTTCTGAAACTGGTGGGATATATGAACTCATAATTTGATGGCAGTAGTTGAACTTTGAACAGAAAAATCATCTTTCACACTTGACTTTTTCAATACCGGCAATTATATTAGTTACATTGGTAAAACTCTCTGTAAGTCAACACTCATAGATCTCACCGGTCACTGTGTATTGTACTGGCCACATCAGGGTATTTCAAGTCTTTGTGTTCTCTTAATTGTTTTTTAACACAATATATTCAGTCAGAACATAAAAGGACTGTTTATGTTAAAAACAATTTAAATCAGTTTTTTATCTAAACTGCAATAAATATTTCCATAATAGAGATATGACTAAGACCTTCACATACTTTTCAAATAGAAAACATTTTCTTATGCAGTTGTTGTTTGTTGGTTGTTTTTTTTTTAATTTAGTATTTGCATCCTGCTTTAAAGGCCTATCTTTTCTTCCCTTTAAAGCCATAAAGACTAATAGTTCATTTAATTCTCCTACCTCTTCCTAAACTTTGCCTAACAGTCAACTAAATCACAAGTATGACTGAATCTCAATATGCATTTTTCCCTCCTGTTTCAATTAGATGTTAATTATTATTCAAACAAATAATAATTAAATAGAGCCCCTGAAAGAAGGAAAGGACTGGGGGGAAAAGCGTAGCTAGGGGAACAGGAGATTCTCTTTGTTCTTCTTCTTTTCAGATCTTCTGTCTTCAATGCCAGAATGAAAAGAAAATTACCCTGTCCTTGAAAGACTTGAAAAAATAATAAAATCTTCAGAAAAAATGTAAGTGTGTGGGGGTTCTTTTTCTCAGTGCCCCAAGAATGGATAGACATTCTCAAGGCAAAAAGTAGTAAAACAGGGATAAAAAAAAAAATCCTGTGAATTAAGATTGCATTTAAGGCACAGAAAATACTAAGGAAGAGAGCTAAGGCCGTTTATGTTTCAACCCTCGTGTTTCCTTGTTTTCCCTTGTTCCCTTTTCTGGGTGGGGAGGCGTCATTGGGTGATAGAATAATTGTTTAAATGACAATAAATTTTTATGGGTTTTCTCAAACCATAACACTGGTGCACAAATTAGTCAGATATACTGGTAAGCTACTAAGTAGCCTGGTACATACTCATCTAGAATCTTTAAGGACACTAGGAATCCCAGTTCATCTAACAGTTACATTTAGGATTTGCTGAAGGCTGAGGTTAAGGGACATGAAGAACAGAGAGAAGATGATAGCCCTAAGGTCACATAACTAACATTTTCTTAAATAATGGAACAAATTATAACTTTTTTGTTACTTTCAGGCCTAGAAAGTTTCTGTCAGAGATGGCAAGGATGCTTGTATGAGCACTTTGGAAAGGACAAATATTTTGCTGATGAAAAGAAATATTTCTTTATATCAAAATATTTGGAAACAGATCAGAAGAGCAAAAGGTCCTATAAAAAAAGTAGGGAATGTGTTTCCTGGTATCAGGCCTGCTAAGAGAATGGAAGATTCTATCCAGCACCTTTTGTCATAGATTTGTTTCAGTATTGGTAGAGCAACAATAGGACAGATGTTCTTGGCCATTGATCTCTGTAATCATGTTATTTAAAAAACTTACATCCAGAAAGGAAGTTAATGATTTAATAGACTCTTAACAGTTAATGATTTAATGGGCACTTTTATCCATTGAGCCCCAAACGCAGCCAAGTCAGCTGCAAGTTCTTAACTGTGCATGAAGGATGAAGCTATTCTCTTGTTATGAAGCTTGTGTCTCTTCAGCACTCACTGATGGCTGAGCAACAGGCAGACTAGCTCTTAATTGTTTACCTTGATAGCGACCAGAAGGCTTACAGCAGAGTAAATCTGAAAATTAAAATTCAGAGGACACCAAATTCAATGGCAATTATTAGCAGTGCAATTAGATTGGTTGATTAGAAATGTTTATGAAAGTTTTGCAGACTGTGAGTTTGTGCCAGACTCCGGAAAAAAAAAAAAAAAAAAGGCCTGGAACAATCTGAACTACAAAGCTGCCAAGACACTATCTTCTGAAAATGTGGCAATTGCACAGAGGTCTATCCGATATATCAGGTAGATGAACTGTTTAGGGATGACAAATTCTACCAGCTGAACAATACCTTGGGGACTGACTTGGGCAAAACTACTTAGACTAGGAAAAGTGTTCAAACAAGCTAATCTTTTATACAGTAGCAAATACTTGTGACATGTATAACTAAGAGAATTTGGGGCTAGGAATTAGCTTTGTACTTAAAGTTGTCACAAACTCAGCCTCTGACTTAATACCTTCTCTTCTCCATGTAGAAGGAAGTAGATATGATTCAAAGCTGAAAGTGTCTTACTTTAGTTATTAGGTATTTAACTGAAGACTAGATCAAGTTAAATCAAAGTTGAATCTCCCATACTGTTCCTCTGCCTGAGCTTATACTGATAAATTCTGTATACCTACCATCTACATCATTTTCTCTATCACCTATTTCCTTTCGTCAGTAACTTCCTTGGCTTCATTCCCGTCTCTTTTTCCCTTCTGAATTTCTGAAATAAGGATTGTGCCTCACTACAAGGAACCTGCATTTAGTTTGGTATTAATTGAGCTTTACTATAAACACATGGTGCACTGAGCACAAAGACAGAACTGATCCTCTGGAATGGATCCAAGATCTATTCAGTTCAATAACCTGACTCTGACAAAGGAAGATATAAGAAACCTCCAACAGTCAGATCTAGGGTTATTCAATCTAAAAGACAGAGAACACTTTAAACTTAAGAATGAAATATTTATTTCAAAGCAATGGTTTATGATTTGTTACAGAAGTTAAATGTGTTGTCAACATCATTATTTATTTTTCTAAAAAACTCCTCAATATTTGTTCTAAACCATGTCCTGTCTTAATGAGATTTATAATCTCTTTAAATGTGCAAGAAAAACAACAGTAGATGTGTAAGCATTTCTGGATTGCACAACATTTAATTTCAGTTTACTGTCCTTTTTTTCTTGTGTTCAGAGACAGGACAGGTAGAATTTGCCATGTGGAAATATGTGATTTATAACATATATCAGGAAAACAATTACTGTGTTCGTCATTTACTCATTTTCTTTTGCAGTAGTTTCAGTTTCTTTCAACAGAACTTTTCCACACCCTTCATGATTGCCTTGCATATTGTTGAACCACTTTTTGTTCTGTGTTATCCTTTAAGATACAGGAAAGTCAGTATTACATAGCATTCTGAAAGAGGTATTTAAAGCATTATGATAACTTTTCTACTCTTTGCTATCCCTTTTCTCACACATGCTAAAAGCTTGGGGGTTTTTTTGTTGGTTTGTTTTTTGGGTTTTTTTTTTACTACATTGATATGTTAAGCTGGATTTCCCCATGAGTGCTACACCATTATGTATCATACATACGCATTTATTATTTTTTTAAGTTGGTATATCCAATCTAAAAGACTATAAATTATATGATTGAATTCAATTATAAGCTATTTTTCCTAAAGTTTGAATGTATTGTATTTTCATTTACCATTTGTTTCATCTCTCTTGGATATCTAAAAACCCCATGATTTCTCTGATCCCGAACAAACATCTCTTTGATGCAAATATGTCTACCTCATTACTCTCTGTATTTGCAGGCTATTAATACGGATATTTAAAACAAAGGTGAAATGTAAAAGACCAAATTGCTGAAGTTTTCCCATGACAAAAAGATAACTCATATTTTTTTCTTTGTATCCTGTTTTATCCAACATTTGATCTGCAATACAATATTTCACTTCCCTATGTGTAATTACTTCTTTTAACAACCTCTCAGAGCATTAAGAATTGCTGTGTTATAAGGATATTAGCAACATTAAAAAATAAAGAAAATTTATTGATAATGGACTATTGCTGGGTCATCAGAATATTCCTTCAGTTATAATCCCATAGTGAAAGAAATTCAGTACTGAATGTCTTTCAAATAACTTTTAATCCTCTCACGGTTTTTTTTTTTTCAAAACAACAATGGTTTCTTTTTTAGTTTTCACCATAGAAAAAGAGGTAGAGGTAAAACTGGAACAATTCAGAAATGGCCATCACAACTCATGTTATCAAAAATGCATAGTTCAAGGAGAATGCCACAACAACGTGATACTGAAAATGGTCTCTATTTTAGGTAGTAAACAGACAGGAAAAAAGTCAGTAGTTGTTAGGTGGTGCATTTAGTTATTTATTCAACACCCAGTTCCCTATGTGTTGTATCCGTAGCTTATCTTGAATACATTCCTGAACATAAACAATAGAAAGAGTCAATTTTCCATGTCAAGGAAGAGAGTATGTTAAAGCTTAGAGTAAGCCTTTTATATTCAGCAGCCAGTTTAATGAAGTGCTATAAACAATTTATATGACCGAGTTTTCAGGGGAAAAAAAAGCTTCCTCCTTTCTATATTCTCATTTTGCATAATGCTTTTCCTAAGGGAATGCCATGAGGGAATGGGGAAATCAATTGTACATCAAATTGTAGAAACACTGACACATTCTTCTAGATCACTAAAGTTATCAGACAGTAAGTGAAAAGTGTGTATAATTTGTCCATCAGAATTGGTCAAAATATTATATGACAATTCATTAACCCACAACAATTCTAATCACATCTGGCACTAAAATTTTGTATCTGTCTTGCTAACAGATCATCACCAAGCCAAATTTCTAGAGGGATAAAAATAGTGCAACATAAGTAAAAATCTAGTTTAACTGATGAAAAAAATCTGCTTGGTGCTGTCATTATTTTTTTTTTTGCTCCCTGAATTTTCTGCTGGTTATTAGAGGTTAATTAAGGAAAAGAAGTCCCACAAAAAATGGAGTCAATATTACAGACAGAAAAAAGGATGATATGCAATAGAAAAAGTAATGGAGTGATAATAACTGAACAAGGAATTGGTTCCTTGGAAGAAAAGGAAAGGAAAAAAAGGGAAAAAAAACAACTGCACAACAAAAAATACTTATATGCTTCAATCGGTTTTGGGATTTACATTGTCTATGAGGAATGAAACTTTCCTTGTGCTTCATATATGAAACTTTTATTGCCTGGACCTGTTTTATTCATGAGTACCAGATGAGGATCAAGGCATGAAATTAGAGATGGTAGTTCACAGGAAGATGTGAGGGAAAGGATATAGTGAAAAGCTATTGCCTATTGATGAGAAAAGCAGCTATACTCCTCACACTGAAACCTGTACTTTGTGTTTGCATTCTTCCTCAGCAGATTTTATACAAATATATATATATATATCCTAGAGCTCACAAATGTAGACCTAATACATGAGACTGGATGGGATTCACCTGAGGATATTAAAAGAGCATGCTGATATGACTGACTGTAAGGCTGAGGATTTGGTTAACAGAAATCTCATGAAGTTCAGCAAAGAAAAGTGCAAAATTGTGTACCTAGGACAGAATAAACCCGTGCATTGGTACAGACTGGGAAGCAGATGGCTGAGTACCAGACCGTCTGAAAATGATCTGGGTTTTACAATGGAGGGCAGGTTAAGTAGGATCGAACTGTGTGCTCTCATTGTAAATGAGGCAAACCACGCGCAAAGCTACATAAGACTAACTGTGGTCAGCAGGTAGAGTTAAATTATTATCTTCTTCAACTCAGTCCCAATGAGGCTGCATTTGGAATATGTGTCGTTTTGTGTCTCAGTTCAAGAGATATGCTGGAAAACTGGAAAGTACTCAGTGGAAGACGACCAAGGTACCGCCTGCCAGAGGAAATTGAGGGAGCTGGGTTTGTTCAATCTGTTGAAGAAAAGGCTAAGAGGAGGATAAGTGTACAGCTACTTGAAGGACATCTATGACTGTAACTGTCAAACTCTTGGCAGTGGTAAATTCTAAAACAAGGAGAGAACTCTAGAAGCTGTGACTTGCAAGGTTTACATTTGGCATTAGGAAAAACTTTTGTACAGCACTGGATCAGGTAACACAGAGAAACTGTGAAATATCCATCGTTCGAGATTTTCAAGACTCGGCTACAGAAAACCATGTGTAACCTGATACAGTCACTATTCAAGAGTCCCGCTTCTTGACTTCACTGGGGAGTCTGAACTACAGAACCTCCTGAGGTCTCTTCCAACCCATATTTCTGTAATGCAGATACACATCCTCCTGTAGGTGGAAATAGGAGTAATGTTTCTTAGAGAGCAGTAGGAATAAATATTAAAATAGAAAGATGCTGAAGCTACTTGGACATGTAGCCCAAGTTTTAAATAAAGCAGGACATTATGTCCTGCACTGCTAAAACAAAAGCTGTATGACTTCCATATTAAGGGAAGACAGTATTGGATAACTTCCTGAAACATTTTCCTTCAGCCTTACCTACAACTGGGAATAGTTTTCAAGAGGTTCTAAATAACAGAATCTAAGGAAAAAGATCAAAATCAGTTCAATTTTTATTTTGACCCACTGTCATCATTAAGACAAAAATGGCTTTTTTGACAATGCAGTACATTATTTTAATTTGCAATATTATTAACATTTTTTATTACTCAAGGCTATTAATATATTGTTTTCTTAGGCATAGCAACCTGCTTATTATGCATAAAAGACAAATACTAACCCCTAGATTAGAAGAAAGAACAGATCCATATAGAAAGTGAAAAATTTAGATGGTGCAATATATCGTATGTTATATATTACCAACTATGGTAATAAAATACTCAGACATTAAAAAGTAAAAGGTCACATTACCAGATCTAAATCTGAAGTTAGAGGAGGCAAGGCTAGATAACACCCAGAGATTCCTTTGAACACAAAGTATTTTGTTAGTCTATTATTACTTTTAACAAATGATGGAGAAGGAAAATAAATACAGGTTACTTCTAAGACTCAAACTTTGCTTAGTACTAAAAAACCACTTTGTTCATAGGTACACGCACAAGAGTAGCCTAGATGATACAAAGAGGGAAAAAAAGCCTCTTCTTTTTCTTCCCAGAATTAAAGTAGCTTTAAATCACTCAAATGTCAACAGACAAGTCTTTGAAAGAATGACTGATGTTACGTAAAAGAGACAGTAAAGTGTTGTAGTGTGGCAGGGTGAGCTAAGGACATGGCTTTATTCTGTACTCAAAATGTCTTTGGTATAGCGGGTTGAAGTCAAACCCTTAATGTGAGCAAAATGTGGCTTTTATGCGTTAATAGTAAGATAAGTGAGGATACACAAACACACAAATGCATCCTCGACATTTATAAAACCCTTTTCTTCTCTTCATATCTAATACTTGCCTTCACATCCCATTATGTCAAATCAGGTGCTATAGTGCTACATGATGGATATAATCTAATGTGACAGGTTACAATGTAGCACATTATTTGGAAAATTGGGAAAAAGGCAGTTGTTATGAAATTGGTTGCTAAAGATGTCTCGGGTTTGTGTAGTATTTTTTGTTGGTTGGGATTTTTTTTGTCTGTGTGGGTTTTTTGATTGGTTTTGTTTTATTGTTGTTTTTTTCACCCTTGCAGAAGAAAACCCTAAACTGTCAGGTTTTATTTAAAAAAGCATAATTACAGAATCATAGAATCACAGAATGGTTTGGGTTGGAAGGGACCTCAAGGATCATCTTGTTCCAACGCCCTGCCCTGGGCAGGGACACCTGCCAATAGACCAGGCTGCTCAAAGCCTCATCCAGCCTGGCCTTGAACACTTCCAGGGATGGGGCATCCACAGCTTCCCCGGGCAACCTGTTCCAGTGCCTCACTACCCTTACTGTAAAGAATTTCCTCCTGATATCCAATCTAAATCTACCCTCTTTCAGTTTGAGGCCGTTGCCCTGTGTCCTATCATTACACTCCCTGATAAAGAGTCCCTCCCCAGCCTTCCTGTAAGCCCCCTTTAGGTACTGTAAGGCTGCTATAAGGTCTCCTCAGAGCCTTCTCTTCTCCAGGTTGAACAACCCCAATTCTCTCAGCCTGTCATAGCATAGGTCCTCCAGCACTCTGATCATCTTCGCGGCCCTCCGCTGGACCCATTCCAACAGGTCCATATCCTTCTTATGTTGAGGACTCCAGAGCTGGACACAGTACTCCAGGTGGGGTCTCACCAGAGTGGAGCAGAGGGGCAGAATCACGTCCCTCGACCTGCTGGCCATGCTTCTTTTGATGCAGCCCAGGATGCGGTTGGCTTTCTGGGCTGCAAGTGCACACTGCCTCCTCATGTTGAGCTTCTCGTCTACCAGCACCCCGAAGTCCTTATCCTCAGGGCTGCTTGGATTTCTCCACATGCAGCAGATGTTTAAAAGGTGAAAACAATTAGAGACAGGATCACTAAGCAGACATTCCCTCTAATAAGTCAGCAAAAGAAAAACTTGTTCATGTTGCTGTGATGGTGCTTTCTCCACTTTCCTCATAGAGAACCTCCAGCTAGGCTAAAGCATATCTCTGTAACTATAAAATAGGAAATAAAACCAGATAAAACCTATGTTCAACTACTTTGAACAGATACAACTACAGCTCTTGTTTTTTACCTTCTTTGACTTTGTGTCCCATTTTTAGCATTTTAGAATCTACAAAACGTGTTGGCAACAGTTAGGAATAGGAAGACTCTGAACACCTTTTTCTTCCTCTCTCTTGTTCTGGTATAGAGCCCTCTTTTTTTTTTTTTCTTGAAGGACTACTTCTTTTCATTTTTAAGAGCTAAATACCACCTTCAGCAACAAAAGACAAAGCTGGCAAGTAAATTTCACAGGGGTTGATGAAGCAATTCTGCTTGTACATTAGAGAACGTAAACATTTGGTGGGATGGGGTTTTTTTATTAGTTATTTATTGTCTTTTGATTTATTGTGTTAGGCTTGGGTTTCACATAAGAGATAGGAAAAAACTAAGATATACGCCTCTTGCATCACGGTGAGACCTGCATACTCAGGTTTTCAATCAGCCATAGAAATGAAGTCTTTAAAGTCTGATTCCACCTTAGAAATTTCATAGAAAGAAAGGGGAGCAATGGAAAGACTAAGACAGATCAGAATTATTTAAGAAATTATTCCAATAGCAGGAACTAATTAATTATATTCTTACACATATGATGCCTTTCAATTATGGCAAGGTCTTTCAATATTGTAATAAAATCAGTACTACAAGAGTCAGGAAAAAAAAGAGAGGAGAATATGTATTATATATTAATATTATATATTGATAAAGTATAATTTCAGGTTTTGGAAGTTTTCCAACGTGAAGCTGAAAAAATACCCAAAATATGGATTATGTATACTCAAAATATATACATACACAGATATACATGCATATATATATATGTGTGTATATATATATGAAATATCTGTCTTTCCATTTCCAGTGATGGCAAAATGTGGCAGGGTGATATATTAGTAAGAATATTTGCATGATTGATGCATGACTGCATTAATTGTTGGATAGCTCAAAGTTAACAAAAGCAAGTATGAACTGTACTTTTCCAGATTTTCAGAAGGATTTGGTTTGTGGTTTTAACCCAGAAGTAAATGTCATAACAGATACTGTCATGCATTTCCCCATAGACCTACTATGGTGTCCATCATTGTAAGTTTCTATATTTTGATCATTTATATTTCCATACACCAAGTGAAGTGAAGCAGTATGCAAATAAATGGGCCCAGGGGAAGAGACTGTCTCATTGTCTGATCAGTCTTTAGGACACTACCCTATGTAAAAACTGTTCTAGTCCCTTGATATCAGTAAGGATACAAAATGTTTTTATTATAGCAACCTGTTAAATAAAAAGCATATATGCTTTTTCAAATAAAAAGCATATATGAGCAGCATAATCTCAAAAATGGCATCTCAGAAACTGAACAAGAGTACTTGAAATTTCTGAAGGAAAATAGTAATTGCTGGTATACAGAAGAAAGAACCATTCTGTAAACCAAGGCACCTGAAAGGGATATAGATTTTTCACGTACTGTGAAAGAGGCTTCTTCTTTCACATAGCAGTTTTATATCAATGCAAGCCCACCTCTAGAGTGGAAAATTCTTATTTTATTAATTATTATTTCTATGATTAATGCAAAAAAAGATAAACAGCCCACTTATTTTGCATCTTATCATAATCTGTCCTAAATTTCTATCACAGTTTAGTATCCATTCAAGCATCACAGTAGAGAAAGTGTATTATTACAAACATGAATCTTAGGTGGCATTTTGCAAAGGTTCATCCGTTATTACCTTCCATTAACAGCCAAATAATCCAGTATGATTAGCTATGCATGTCCCCTCTGGAATTATTTAAAATTCAGTCTTCTGGTATTATCTAAAGCTGTAGTAAATTGTATAGGAAACAAAATAAAAGCTGAAATGGGGCAAAAAAAAAATGGTACCAGGGTTTATCTTGGATTTATTGATTTTTAAGTTTGTTGTTTCTTATAATTTTCATAGATGACATGTCCCTAAAGCTAAGTTTCTTCAAAAATATGCCCAAAACTCAAAGGACTGCAAAACTTTTGTATCTAATCATATCAGGGCTTTTTATGAGGCTCATACACATACACTTTCAGTAAAGCACAGCTGAACTCTGTGAATATAATACTTTCAGTGTCCAACAAATTAAAAGCCTCTCAAAGGAAAAAAAAAAAATATTATTTTCAGAATTACACAATGAATTTTTAAAGTTTTCCCATAATAAAACACCAGTTAAAGAATTCCAAGGTTTTACATTTAAAAATTCTAATCATTGCAGTTGATTCCTTTAGTATATTTAGAAAAATCTTTTAGAAACAAATAGGGAAGAATTATACCTGAGCATCAGACTGACATTTCATAGCAGAATAATCTTTCTTTATATTTTAGGTCATTCACAAGCTCGCTGGAAAGACGTCGAATAATGTAGCAGCATGAATGTTTATATCTCTGTGAAAGATACTCACTACTGACTAACACCCCTGCATTTTCTATTACACGATGTCTAATTAAGCCCCATGACGCCACTCTCAAATCTGACAAAGCAGAGATAATTCTTGACATTTTCAAAAACTTGGCTTATGTTCCCCTTCTTTTTACAGTGACACAAGCTGGGGCTTCAAACCGATAATGACATTGCAGCAAGTTTCTGTTTTTTTAGTCTTTTTCACACAGTAGTTTACTCAGAAAGAAGGGAATCACACAGACCTTTATTTGCCTTTGCAAACTTCAAGCACAGAATAACGGCAGCCAAAAGACAAAATTTTGCCCTTACTTGCCTCTGTTCAACTCCCACCAAAATCAATGGAAATTATGTGTTATGCTACCCAGGGAGTGATTGGGTCCATAGCACACAGAGAGAATTGCCGCAGCACATAAGAGGTGATAGGTCACATCACTTCAATTGTCCCTATCTTCTTGCAGCACTAGGCAAACATCAGAAGAGACAAACATAAAACAGTGCAATAGCAATCGTAATACTCAGTGTCCTGGTGCTGCCCCTGTCACTGCTGCTACTCCAATCCAGCCATAATGCGGAATTTTCTCTACCACATGTGATGCCTCGCTTCTACCTTTCTTGGGCAGCAGCAGGAGGCAGACCAGCAATATTTGGAGGCTGTCTTTAATTTAAGACTCATCTCTTTAACATGAAGCTGTGGCTTTTCAGATAAAAGAATAAGGGCGAGGGTGAAGAAGGTCCTGCATATGCTTCTGAAATTATGAAAATTAAACAGAGAGGAATATGCTTTCCTTTAAAAAAAATAAGAAACAACAAAAACCTAAAAAACAAACACAGGTCTTTGCATTGCTTTGTTTGCATTACTTAAAGGACATCATTCCCCCCTTCCTTGTCCTGATAATATAACTGCATTCTTATTTGTTTTACTATATTCACTGTGACACTAGCTGGAGACTACACAAGATCAGTTTCTCCATGAAAAGAAACAATAAAAAGAACTGGTAATGACTTAACACTATTTTTCCACAAATGTCTTACAGTGATTAAGAGCTGGTTTACAGATCTTAGGAAAAAAAACAATAAAACTCAACTAAAATTACAGAAACCTATACAAATCTCATTAGTATATGGTTTAAGAAGGCACAATTTGCCATTTCGTTTCTCAGTCAAAAGGACTTAATCTCCTAGAGTTAAGACTAATGCAAAAATCATTAATATTTTCAACTATAAACTCCTGAGACCTGTGCACCAATAGCGAAATGTCTTGCTTTCACACCATTTTCTTCTAGAAATTGCTTTAATACAGTTTTACAAGAAACATCATTTGTTCAGGTTGTGTCCCAATTCACCCTGCAAACACAGACAACAAAACTAATTATTTTCAACCCCAGCCTTTACCCAACTATATCTTTTGAAGGCAGACACCAAATTGGTGGAAAATTACATCTTACATTGGATTTCATGCTTATCACAATTTTTCCCTATCTTTCTTTTTACCTATTTGATTAAATCATTTCACGTCTTTCAGAAGTCATAACTTACAAAGAAAAAAAGAATTCACCATAGAAAGATTTAATGCGCATAAAAAATATCCCCATTACAATTGCGGAGTTAGTTGTTTGAGCAGTCAAGCTAAAGAGCACCCAGTAATCCAACTTACTGCTGAGCAACAGCAGAGTTTCACCAGACATAATCTTATCTCTTCCAATACAAAGACTAGAAGATAAATCTATTTGCAATGAGTTTGCATTTTTTTTTTCATATATTATTCTTACTACTGTAGCATTAAGGCTCTAATGAAACCAGGTGCTGGGTAGGCATGAAGTAAGAAAAGGCTCCTGACCAAACTGGTTTACAACTGAACCGCAAAATCAGGCACAAAGGTTGAGGACAAACATAAGCCTAGAGAGAAAAAATGACATATCCAAGACCACAGAGGAGGTAACTAGTAAATTCATAACAGGTACAAGCCTTCAAATTTACATTTCAGCTCCTTAGTCAGGAGACTACATTGTTCCAAATAACCACACTCAATCATTAAAAAGACTTATTTCTCTCCTTATATTTAAATGTCCAAGAACTATCACTGAAGTCAAAGACAGTTGAGAAAAGGAATGCAGAAAGCCAAAAATCCAAAGAAACATTACTGATGGATAAAGACCAGAAGTGACACAAAAAGTAAAAATATCTATATTTTTTCTATTTTTATTTTTCTATTTTTAAATGAAATATTTATTCTTGCAAAATTCTTTATCAGCTGAAATAAATACAGTTCATTGGGATTACGTTTCATTATGGTGTTTTTACTACTGTTAGGAAGCTGGATTTGAGCAGTTCACTTTATAAGAAGGAAAAGTATAAAGAAGCTCTGAAGGAAAAGTATAAAGACGCTCCAAAGGAAAACATAGCCAATTCCTTCATTTCATGCAAATCAATAAGGTGCAGTAGCCTCAGTGAAGGTGCTGAAGACTGATGGGTTAGAAAGAACATTGTGCCCACAGGATGGAGTAAAGAACACTTTCTTTTTGAACCTTTTAACATGTTTCTGCACCACCGGGTGCCTCATGGTTGCCCTGTCTATTCATTTCTGTTAGAAACAACTCTTTAAACACACTAAGGTAATCAGCATGTTCTGCAGGAAAACTCAGAAACATATCAAAAAGGACCCGTAACTTACTGTGCAATTTCGACAGTTTAACAAGGTGCTAAGAGGAATTTTAATTTCCTGGATCTATTACATACCATCGTAACGAACCTTTACCTTTGTTAGCATTTCCTGGCTATGGGGAAGGGACACAGCCTAGGATTTTTCTGCTTGTAGGACAATCCTTGGTCCAAAGAAGATGGAAAGCTTATTTTCAGTGTTTCCCACTGCTTTTATGCTGTGCACCTAACCCACTCACATTTAAATGGTCAAAGACATTCCCCATAGGATACACACACTGACATGACAGCAACTTGCACCCTTTTGTAAGGAGACTATGTACACCTTTGCTATCAGTTAAGTAGTATAGGCAGTATAACATCCTAATAATCATATTGACCAGAACAGGCATATCTATTGCATATATTGGTAGACTCTGTTAAATTCTCTACTGTAATGCAAAGTAAACTACTGCTTTTCATATTACTCCAAATAGACCACAGGAACTACAGGCCTGAAAACTTATCATTCACTAAGGAATGGACACACATGAGAAGCTTTATAAATACACCAATACGGTGGATTCATCTTTCACCAAAGGTAAGAGTAAGGGTTCTGTATGAACTCTCCAACATCCAGACTGAAGACTGCAGTTTTCTCAAGAAATTTTACAGGACTATTTTCATGGCAAGATGTGAATCCAGGATTGATGCATTTCTATTTATGTGTTTTTCAGATCAAATAACTGCTAGAAAAGATATTATTTTACTTGAAACAGATTCAAATGAACTGCTTTTTTGAGTCTTTCTCGAGTAACTCCTAACAATGACTCGCTTGATTTGACAGCTTGTCTGTTCTTAGGTAAAGCTGGATGACAGTCTTACACAAAAGCATTTGATTAGTTTATCATTACCTGTGTCTTTGTTTAGCAGATGTTTTTGAATTACTTTGCCTCAGTACTCAGTGTAATTTGTCACCATACAATGTGAAGTGGGCAACTCTGTTATTCAAGTTACTGCTAAGTTCTTTCAACATTTTACAGCAGTTTCTTCCATCACTGAATAGAAGTTTAGATCATCTGTAAAGTACAATATTTGGGTTTATTTTAAAAATAGAGGGAACTCTGGCAATATCTGGAAAATTAAGTTGCAATAAATTAATATTAGCTAGTAGAGGTGAAGAAAGGGGGCAAGAGAAAATAAAAGTAAAACAATATTTTCAAAAGATCCCTATCTGGATTATTCATACATTAGTCTCAGTGGACTGTAAATTTCCATACTAATTGCTTATAGCATATGTTGTGTAACGTTCTACCTTAAAATTGAAGAACAGTACCATCATGACAAAGAAAGTATTGCAATGTGTTACCAGGTAAAAGTGTGTTTGCAAAAACCTTAAACAGTCAATAGTAATAGCTCCAAAGGACAGGATCAGCACTGCCTCACCTATCAAACAAGAAACAAAATTACTATTTTACAGTAAGCTTTTGCAAATAAGTATTAACTTTATATAGTAACTTAAAACTGAAGTGTGGCCCCACAAAAACACCAACGTACTTGGCTTTCTGTGTTTGTGAAGCTGTCTGTTCCATAATGGACAGCTGATGTTTCATTTCCTTTCACTCATGGAAGGCTAACTTGGAAGGATTTAATTCAAGATAATACATCTTTTTTTTGTTGTATACTGGCTATTTTCCCCCCATTAAAATTCTTGGGCAGGTGGACTAGTTAATCTAGGAAGTCTGTTAGTGTGTTACTATAGATAGTCAAGTGCCTCCCAACATATCTGGCAAAATGGAATTACATTAATTAGCTATTGTCTGATGTATTGCATTATGCAGTAACATTCCTTTGTCTAGAAAAGTTACTGTTCTACCCTGTATCTCCTAAATAGTACATTTGTTTTAATCTGAATGAGAATTCATTTAGGTTAAGCAAAAATGCTGTTATGATAGATTCACTTTATTTCCTTACAACAAAATTAAGATTTAAGAACTTTTTATTATCCCTAATACTATACAATAGATATGCAGTTTTATATTATTCAGAAAAGCATACAATTTTTACTGATACTATAATGTATATATATGGACATAAACAGCGTGGGTACCCACTCTATTACTACGTGTATATCTACCTGTAAAAATCCAGATGTTGGACCAGATTTTTCTAGTCTCAACCACTCCATGCAGACTGGGTGACATAGTACACTGAAGTTAAGGAGAAACAGCAGAAGAAAAATGTGGACCTTTGACACAGCACTTCTTTGCTTGCTCAGTGTCTGCTAAGTTGGTTGTGCTCAGTCCTGGAAACAATTTACTGAGGTTGGAACAATTGTACTACTAGGAGATTACAATGATTTACTACCAGAGAACTTAAAAAAATACCACGACAGCTTTCAATGAAATCGCAGCTTATCTTTTAGCCATTGCAAATTTTCTAAACTAAGGTAATTCAAGTGTAGAAGCCACAGGGATTGGAACCCTCCTTTGGGACCTCTCCATGGACCATGCAGTGTCACCCTCAGACTCCCCCCAGTTTCCCCATCCGCTCCTCGACTTGTCACAAGCACCTGGCAGAGCAGGAGAAGCATCTCTTTAGTAAGACCCAGGCACAAGACACAGTCCAACCACACTGTTCTAAGTCACTACCTAGTGTCTAAATAAGGCCCTAAAGCAGTTAAGTGTGCTTGACATTTTTACTGAACTACTACTTTTTTTTGTTGAAACATTCAGAAACTGTCATGATGAGTATTTTCAGCTTGATATACAGAAAAAATGGATTACCAGCAATCTAAGTGGAGATTTAAGCTCACAATATGCAACTTCTGTTCTAATTTTAACACGTTTTCCTTGAGCTACTTCTATATTTAGCATATTTTTAAAACAATTCCTTGACAAACAATTTTCTTAAAATATAAGTGACAAATATGAGTAAATTAGCTGGGATATCACTTATGCGAAGTCCAGTGTATTCTTGGCTCACTGTGAGGATACATTGACTGAGAATATAAAATAGCTGCACAAGGAAGGAAAGAAAGAAACGTACTTTACAGTCCCTTGCTGTCACTTTGTTATCACAAACAGTGAAGCTGCATAAAAGATATAGCTGGAACATCCAATTCTTTAATGATTTCTTTCTTAATGAAATAGCTCTCAAGTTTTGTTTCAGGAGAAAGACAGCAGCCTCTACATCTGGGTAATTCCCCTTCACCCTAGCCCCCATTTAACTAATTAAATGTTCCTTAGAATTTGAAATCACTAAGTGTAACAAAGCTCCTGAGAATCATAAGCAAAGTCAGGAGGACATCTCAAACACAGGAATGGTTAGTATAGGACAGTCTAGGGAGTACACGATGCTTTCAGTATCATTTTGTACTGTACTTTAGGGCTTTAATAACCCTTCCAGCGATGTCGCACCAACTGCTAATCAATACCAATTATTTTTCTCACCATAGAAATGAGGTTTAGTTAACCCCTTGAGTGCCTTATCCTGAAATAAATAGCGGATATATTTTTAACATGGATGAAGAAAACAGTCTATCCACTAAAATTAAATTGTTCCTGTAACATAAGTGCTTCTACATCCAAATGTTGGATGAACATTTAGTCATTCAAAAAACTACTCCGGTCCATCAGTTTAAGGCCACGCTTTAAAATTATTCGTTTAAAATATTGTATGCTGCTATCATACTAATCCTTATAATGATAGAAGTGGGAAAGGCTCCTACCCTTGGGTGTCTTGCACTGTTTCAGTCAGAAGGGTCTTCCCACAGAAATTTTGGTAGAATGAGTAAAAAACCCTAATGAACTCATAAAAAAGAGTCTGTTTTTTCTTATTAATTACATTTTTGAATTGCATTCAGCTCAAACATGAGTTAAAACAGGTATGGAACAGTTATTTTACTGCCAAGTTATGTCATTAAAAACATTAATTTGGCATGCAGGTGAAGAGAGAATTTACATAGATAAAACGTTTCATTACCAAAATGGAGGAAAAAACCCTCACACCCCAAAACAACTTTTTTTGCACCATTCCCTTGTACATCTGCATATTTTTATGATAACACTACAAATAATTAGTAATGTAAATACTTTCTTTTGGTTTTGGTCCAGCTTCATACTAGATGTAAGTTTTCAGACCAAGCATCCAAGTAGATTGGTCAAGACTTTTTTTCTTTTTTCTTTAAGTAGGCAGACAGGCAGTAGAATTAGTGAAATATCAAAATATATCAAAGGTCTTAAATACTAGTTTCCAAGTAATTTCCAAGTAAATAATTACAGGCCAAATATGAGTATTGGAAATGAAAGGTATTATGAAAATGCCTGTTATTGCTGCTCTACATTGTCACCATCTTTGTGGTAATGGAAATCTACATTGTCCTGAAGTAAATCCAAATTTCTGCTAAGATTCCATTAATGTTTTATGTCTGTCTGTCTATCTATATCTATCTATGCATCTACCTATGCATCTGTCTAGCATGTATCTATCTATGTATCTGTCTATCATCTACATATCTATCCATCTGTAAGTATGCATGGAATGTTTACCTCTTATAGACCAGCAGAACTTTGTATATATTCATTCATAGAATCATAGAATCATAGAATCATACAATGTGTTGGGTTGGAAGGGACCTTTAGAGGTCATCTAGTTCAATCCCCTTGCAGTAAGCAGGGACATCTTCTACTAGATCAGGTTGCTCAGAGCCTCATCAAGCCTGGCCTTGAATGTCTCCAGGGATGTGGCCTCTACCACCTCTCCAGGCAACCTGTTCCAGTGTTTCACCACCCTCATTTTAAAGAACTTCTTCCCAACGTGTAATCTAAACCTGCCCTGCTCTAGTTTAAAACCATTGTCCCTCATCCTATCGCTACATACCCTTCCAAACAGTCCCTCCCCAGCTTTCTTGTAGGCCCCCTTCAGGTACTGGAAGGCTGCTATAAAGTCTCCCCGGAGCCTTCTTTTCTCCAGGCTGAACAACCCCAACTCTCTCAGCCTGTCTTCATAGGAGAGGTGCTCCAGCCCTTTGATCATCTTCGTGGCCCTACTCTGGACCCGCTCCAACAGGTCCATGTCCTTCTTGTGCTGAGGGTTCCAGAGCTGGACACAGTACTCCAGGTGGGGTCTCGCCAGAGCAGAGTAAAGGGGCAGAATCACCTCTCTTGATCTGCTGCATTCAGTGCTACATACCATCAATATACCTTTCTATTCCAAGAAATGTTCAAACAGATGATCCTTGAGGTCCCTTCCAATCTGGCATTTTATGATTCTATGATTCTATGAAATAGGAATAAATTAGAAACAAAATAGTTTAATTTGATAGAAGAAAAAAGTAATGAGTCTTTAAGATCAAAACAGAGCAGCTGCTCCTATAACACTTCACAAAGATGACAATTCTAATGGTACTGAGAGATAGAGAAAAAATAACCAATGCTGTTGAATACTTTTCTGCAATGGATTTATCAGTACATAGAAGTAATTTGCTTTACATTGCTTTGTTTAAGCTACCAAGCTAATATATTATTTAAGTGTTCATTTTAGAAAGTGAAGCTGTCTATAATCATACAGGGTTACATAATTACTCAGAATACAGTGCAATATTCCTTCCCTCTCAGCACACCATATGGAACAATCTGAAACAGTGTTCTCAACCCAATTTAACCAAAAGAAAAGGAACAGAAGTTCTAACAAGCCATTGCCCTCTGGAGCTGCCACTGTTCTCTACATAAGCTTTAAACACTGTTTTTATCATTAATCTCTTCTGGCTTTCATAAAAAACTGGCTCAAATTATTACTGTAACTTGCCATATCCTCTGGCTCATTGGGGGCTATAAGCTGTTATAATGAAGTATATTTCGAAGGCACACGAAACTTTGTTTCAGGTGTTCTAGAAGTTTTCCTAAAGAGCATGAATTTTTTATGGTGGAAAGAATGTAATGTGTGGCAGCGTGATAGGAATGCTTTGCTAAAAAAGAAAATTAAGGACTGATGACAAAGAGGAGGTGAATCTTGCTAGAAGTTTTTAATAAAACTTTATAAGGATTTTTTCTTAATGTTTTAATTTTTTTCACTGCTTTTTCTAAGTAATAGTAGGAGGAAGACAGAACAAAGGATTCAGAATTTTTGAAACACTGAAAATAAGGCTAGCAACCCAAGAATGTAACTTCCTTTTACTACTTGCTTAATCTACTGCAACCAGATACAATAACATAAAACATAGTATCTTAAATGGAAAAAGTAAAAAACGCCCAACCAAACCATACAACACCATACGTCTTTGCTTTCACCATTACAGTTGCCCATTGCTTTACTAAAATATAGTCTTAATTCTGATGCCATGCAAAAAAATGATGCTATATATTTAAAAAATATGTTATATTCCTGTACTTGAGAATACAAAAAGGACTTACAGCTGGCAACAAATATGAACAGCTTGTCTTTAAATCCTTCTGTTGACTCCAATAGTAAGAGAGGCCACCACCTGAGTTTTCCTGTCGGCACAGAAAGCTGTTTTTCCTGGGTTCAAATTGATAGGATGACTAACCACTGTAACTTCCTTCACCATGGCATCCAGTTCAACTATTAGGTTGACACTGCTATCCCCTGTCTAAAGTATCAATACTTCCCTTTTTAACCACTGATAACAAAATACTGGTGGATAATTAGAATAGGAATCTTGTGCCTACCTGCATTTTTTTTTTTAATTTAAAAGAGTACTGAGAAGTGCTGAGTAGAGAGGAGAGAAAGGAACCAAGGATTATTTTTCATAGGAAAAGTTCAATTCAAAACATGAGGCTGAGGGATAATTGGATATAAATTACAGGCGACTCAGTGAAAGCCCTTGCCAGATCTAATACTTGCTCTGTTCAGCATATCATTACACTTCTATCTGTATCAGAAACTGAGAGGCTGAGAGGGAAAAAAAGCCATATGAAAACATAAAAACCTGGTCGGATTTTACACTAAGAAAATGAATATTTGTAATCTGCATATAACTTTTAAAAAACGTAACTATTTATATTGAAAGACCTTTTCCTCTGGATTAAATTAGGTCTTTTTAGGTGGTTTACTGAATTAAGCTCACCATGTTACTCTCAACATCTTTTGTAAACTGAAATTGCTGGAATGGCTTGGTGGCATAGCAGAGGGAATGGGAGAAAATCCCAGTGAGACAAAAAGCTTCCATCTGGATTTCATTAAGCAGTCATTTTCTTATAATCTACTCTATCATTCTAAATCATTAGAAAGTCATTAGATGTATTATTACTTAATGATAATTCTCAGAGATGATATAAAACGTTTGGTTTTACTTAAGCATTTCTATTGTTGCATGGGCTAATATTTCATAAATTACTTATGTGAACAACAAGAAGTTATTCACTAATGGTGCTATGTCTTGAGCCTGTCAGAATTTTTACTAAGTTTGAAACAACCATTGATCTTAAAGCTAATATTTGCTAAAATGTAAGTGACCATAATTTTATATGCTTTTCTATATATAAATAGAATATAACACCCACCAACAAATGTGTGATAGGTACTGAAGGAATATGCTATTCCTTTAAATTAGTTGTGAAAAATAAATTTAAGTAAATATTTAAAATTAAAAAAATGACTCAATTTTGAAAATATTTATTAGAATTTCAAAATCACAGTCCTACTCTGTTAAAAAGGCATCAGGCAGGAAGTTATTTTATTTGTTTGTTTGTTTGTTTTAATTGTGACTAAAAGAATAATTAAGGAACTTCATCTTACATCTCCAGCCAAAGTATTATCCTATTACATCAAATTTCTTAGAGAAATAAAAGAATTTTAAATAATCTGTACTTCTGTGTTTGGTCTTTATGCTAGATCATCACTTCCACCTTGTAAGCTACTTAGGACTGAAATGCTGAACCACCTTCAAATTCATGAAGCTTGGATGCCACAAAATGTGGTATTCTTTTGACAGAGTATTCCTTCGCAAAGCACAAATAACTGTCTCAATTTCATCTTTGCAAACCTTTCTGCAGTGTAGGTCTGTCCCTTCAATTTTCAGTTTGCACAGCAGTGCCCAGTATTGAATCACCTTTTTTTCTTCCATGGATGTTTCTCTTATTCTTGCCTTTTTTTTTTTTTTTTAACACAGTACCAATATGGATATAATCAGAGAGCACTGAGGGCCTAACATTTAAATAGGGGCAGCACAGGTATAAGCAGTGAATGCATTACTGGAAAGCAGTATCTGTCTGTGGAATCCTTTCTTCCAAAATAGTGTTGAAAGAATGAAAAAAGTGAAAGAAGAAAAAAACAAAAACAAAACCTTAGAGCCAAAGATTCAAAGGAATGAAGCAACAGTTTAAAGCTGCTCTTAAACTTAGAGATTTAAAACAGCCTAAATTCTCCATGAGAAAACTACGTGGCACTTTGATCACGGGTTACAGTATTCATGTGGGGAGAAGATTTCTAAGAGAATTCAGGCTGTACTTAACAGAAGTTATGGGCTGGCAGCAGAGATGATACTGTTGTAATTTATGAATTTTACATATTGCAGCTGCTATAGAAGCAGAAGCCTATTTCAGTGCTACAAGTCTCTTTCTGTCTCTCCCACAGAGTTAATATTAAGGTAGGGGTTACCTATGGAGATACCAAGTTATAAACTAAGCTATCTTTACAGTCTAACATTGAAGAATTTTATAGTTTCATTGAAGTACTTAGGAAGGAATATTTGTATTCTAATAAAAAAAAGGGCAGAAAAAAAATGCTGTTAGTGAGGGGTGAACTGTGTGCTTAACACTTGTTTCAGTTTACAGGTCAATTTTAATTTTGTGTTAGATATTACAGAGAAATCTACCAATAAGACAATGGACAGAAAACATCTGAAGGCAGCAGAAAAACAACTTATTATCTAATGTAAAAGTTCCCATATAAATTATAATATTGAAAGCAAAATAAATTTATATGTTGTTCAAACAGAGAATCTAGTTTTCCATATTCTCAGAGGCATCAAATCTCTGGCTGGTTCAAACATCTGACTTCTGGATGTCTTACAGAAAACAGAAAAACAATTCCAGGCATACAGACCAGCTACATAAGATCTGACATTTTATTGCAAAAGTACAAGTCTTTCCTCCAAAAAAACCAAAAAACAACCAAACCCCAAAACCAGTACCAACAAAAGCACTTGGAATCAATATAACTATAGTACTTTGCATATTACTCTAAAATCACCTTCACTATCATAAAACATAAGCTATCATTAGACATTGCCATTACTACCCTGACAGGGCCAGTTCCTTGGCAGTTGTGTTTCTGGACCCTCTGGGATTTAAGGGGGGCCGCTTCCGAGCACAGACCAAAACCTCTCACCACCACTAAGCACACTGTCACTCACAGTCCCTTTGTGTGCCCCCAGCAAGAGGACAGGAGCAGTAATGTTCTCTTCTAAGTCCCTGTTAGTAATTGTTCCCAAATAAATTAACTGCAGTGCACATTACTAGGTTTCTTAAACAAAGTAGGCATTTAATATCTATTGGCGCCCCAAGACAGGAACAGTACAGAAAGTAAAAGATGGGATTAAATCAGAGCTTATTAGGACTCACTTTACCAATTACACATAAATCCTTTGCATTTTTACCATACCTTAAGAACAGGAAGATCTAAACTACTATTTGAGAACATGGACGTATTAATTACAGAACACTTGAAACTTGGTGACTTAATAAAAATGCATTTGTGTTGCAATTACATTACCAGTTACATTATTTTAGAGAGAGGACAGTAGGAGGAATGATCTGAAAACACAAAGTGTGATACAAACTTCAGAAAGTGGTCATTTTGGGAGGGGTGACACTGGTGGAGATCCCTAGCAAGACAATGTAAAAATCCTGAGAAGAAAATCACTCCAAGGATGATGGAAGTACAAGCAGTAAATGGTTTACAGAGTGCTAATCACACAAGAAAATTCTGATAGCTTTCAAGTCAAAAATTAAGAATTTTAAAGGAATACAATTCAATGAAATGTAACATAAACTTCCAAGAGCAGTTCGTGAAAACATACTTAAAATCAGAATTCCATTGAAATATGTATTTTTTATGAGTTTATTTCATAATAAAAGGTTATAAACTTTTTAAGTAAATACCCATATTGTAATCACACTGTTATTTGAATAGTGATACTTACTGCCTCTTTGAAGAGATTGAAAATCGCAGATGAAAACTCTGTTTAAGTAACATTTTCTATTCATGGTTCTATTCAATGTAATATCAGATTTCAAAATGTATTATTATTAGCATTGCATTTGAGGTCATAGTCAAGATACAGTCAGTTTGCTTAAAAACTGTAACAATAAAACAATAGAGCTGATGACAGTTGAGGGAATAAACTTTAATTCCAATATATCATCTCTCTCAAAAAGCAAGGAAAGTGGAGGTAGGGACTTACAGAAAATGTATGAAGGAGACTATTTTTCAAGAACTTGGAAAGAAGGTTGAGTATGTTTTATTAAAGTGAACTTACAATTTATATCTGAAGATTTACTATCATGCACTCCCTAGCGAGCTTCATAGCTTCCAAGTAACCAAACTACATGTTTTGATGTGCCACAGGAATTAAGGCTGTGGATGTTTTTTACCTGGACTTTAGTGAGGCCTTTGATACAGTTTCCCACAGCATCCTCCTGGAGAAACTGTCTGCCCGTGGCTTGGACGGGAGTACCCTCCACTGGGTTAAAAACTGGCTGGAGGGCCGAGCCCAGAGAGTGGTGGTAAATGGAGTTAAATTCAGTTGGCGGCCAGTCACAAGTGGTGTTCCACAGGGCTTAGTATTGTGGCCAGTTCTCTTTAATTAATCTGAGGGGATTGAGTGCACCCTCAATAAGTTTGCAGATGACACCGAGTTGAGTGGGAGTGTTGACCTGCTTGAGGGTACAAAGGCTCTGCAGAGGTATCTGGACAGGCTGGATCGACAGGATGAAGCCAACGGTATGAGGTTCAACAAGGCCAAGTGCCGGGTCCTGCACTTGGGTCACAACAACCCCATGCAGCGTTACAAGCTTGGGGAAGAGTGGCTGGAGTGCTGCCTGGCAGAAAAGGACCTGGGGGTGTTGGTTGACTGCCGGCTGAATATGAGCCAAATGTGTGCCCAGATGGCCAAGAAGGCCAACAGCATCCTGGCCTGTATCAGGAGCAGTGTGGTGAGTAGGACTAGGGAAGTGATCATCCCCCTGTACTTGGCACTGATGAGGCCCCACCTCGAGTACTGTGTCCAGTTTTGGGCCCCTCACCACAAAAAAGACATTGAGATTCTGGAGCATGTCCAGAGAAGGGCCATGAGGCTGGTGAGGGGTCTGAAAAATTAGTCTTATAAGGAGTGGCTGAGAGACCTGGGGTTGTGTAACCTAGAGAAAAGGAGGCTGGGGGGAGACCTTATCACTCTCTACAACTATCTGAAAGGAGGTTGTAGAAAGGTGGGGGTCAGTCTCTTCTCTGAAGTAACAGGCGATAGGACAAGAGGAAATGGCCTCAAGTTGCGCCAGGGGAGGTTTAGACTGGATATTAGGAAAAATTTTTACACTGCAAGGGTTGTTAAGCATTGGAACAGACTGCCCAGGGAAGTGGTTGAGGCAACATCCCTGGAAGTATTTAAAAGACGGGTAGACTAAGTGCTTAGTGACATAGTTTAGTGATGGTTTTTGTCAGAGTTAGGTTGATGGTTGGAGTAGATGATTTGAAAGGTCCCTTCCAACCTAGGCAATTCTATGGTTCTATGATTCTATTACCAAGGCAACCAAACACAATATAGTGTTTATTGTAGTTTGTCGATTAAACTTAAGCATTTGCTTAAAAAATGCACATTTACCAACCTATTAGGAGATCTGTATTTTAAAAAGGGTATTTTCCTTCCTGTTTCCTTGACTGTCCAAATCATTCCAGCTTCAGTGCATACATGATTATATTTGTATAAATGAAAACTAGTGAGTTGTATGCACAGGGAAAAATGCAACAACTTAAACACAGTGTGAGATTGAAAAAAATAAGTGCTTATGGAATATCAATAAATAGAAAGCATTTCCATTCAAGCAAAGAACACAGCAATATCCAGTTAAACTGAATTGCTTGCATAATTCTCTTAATTAGTAGAAAGCCATGAGAAAAAACTTTGGTCCTTGTTCTAATATCTTTATTTATATATAAAACCAATCTAGTCTATAAATAAAAGCAATCATTTAAAAGGCAGTATTCACCATATAATTTTTGGCCTTCATAAAGGTTTATACCATTAAAATGTAGCACAGATGCTTTTCATCTCTGTTATATAATGCATATTTTAGTTGATTTATATGTTATTGCTGTCTAATATCAGCGGCAGCAGGCCTGAAATTCTTCTCTACTCATTTGAGTATCACAGGAGTTTGTAGGGTGGTAAAAACTGTGAAACTTTCAGGTAAAATAAAACATGGAAATGAAAATCACAAACACTTGAGCAGTTATTCATGTGAATTTATGGAGCTAGAAGGTGATGGCTTGCTTGTTTCCAATGAAGGTTGGTCACAATAGAGTTGTATATGCCTGACACAATTCCCTTTACAAGCTACCCTATCTCATAGACTTTCTGTGAACATATTCTGCTAATGAGCCACTTGCTAGCCGAAGCTGTTGCTTCTCAAGAGTCCTGAAGACAATTGCTCATGAGTCAATCCCAGCGATGCCAATGACAGAAATATAAACTAACTTCTTTGAAGGTAATTTTAATGACATATGTTCTTGATTTTTGATGTGTATGACTGATGCTTGTCATTGATATTCAAATTAGGCAGTGGGTAATAGAGGGAATTTTCCTTCTATCAGAAGCTCTTGGATTTCTCATCATTAAAAGCTGTGGTTCAGTTGGAAGAGACCGGAGGAGGGAATATAGTACCACTGATAAGCACACCTGCGCCACCAGGCTCCCCAGCTGGATTAAAATGAACCTATCGTATTTATACTGATAGATATTGCATAGGAAAAAAAGTATATGAAATTGCCTTTCACTGCTGTGGTTACTGTTTTTTAAAATAGACTGGTTAAATAGAAGGCCCACGGACTCGTGTAATAACTTCACTAAGTATAGTAATTTTAACAAGTAACTTCTCTTTTCTGGGATTAGAGCTCCAGTTGCCAAACTGGAATTGAGGATAAACGGCTGGTAGAGCAATAATAATTGAGAAAGCATGAACATTTTCCATGTTGTTTGTGGAGCTGCTAAAATATATTAATAGAAGAGGCATTACCTTAAGTGATCCCCTTTTTACTATGTGAGGGAAATTGCACTGCTACTGATAATCCACAGTAATGTTAAGACATCATAAAACCATTAAAAAAAAATCAATTACAATGTGTAACAGAAAATGCTTTGATGTGACAAAAATGTCATCTGTAGAGAGTTATTTAGCCAGTCTGCCTGGGATGATATTTCCAACTGTCAAAGAAAGATAAACAATAAGTATAAAAAATATGCCATTGCTTTGTGAATTTATTAGTGGTAATCAAAGTTAAAGTTCCAGTTCCTTTAGATTAATTATGGGATCTGAAAAGGTTTCTTGCTTCAGATTGTTGAACTGATATACACAAGTATAGTCTCCAGTCCCCCTGGGTCATTATATAAAAAACTACTAATGGGACAATCCTTTTTACCAGCCTTGGGTGTTTCTACTCCATTCTGTCTGGTTGAAACCACACTAAAACTGAGAAGTAATCTGTTTTGGTTTTGAATCATAATTACTTATTGACAAGTTAAACTGTGAGACCTAAATCAAGGAGATTTGTGCTATTATGTGAGCATTCTCATGGGGCAGACCTAAAGGGACATCAATTATTTTGCCACAACCTAACTCTTTTTCAATTTTCCTTTCTTGAGTGGCATTAAATACTTGGAGAAGAGGAACTGTAGAAATAAAAAACGCAGGGCAATGCAGCATGGATGTCAGAAAGAGTTACTACATATAATTAAAATAAAAGTAGATATGATTTATTAGGAAAATTCTTCAATTAAAAGTATTTTTATTACTTCAAAATATCTCCTTTTGCTTCTTATTTTTATTTGTTTAAGTTTTTCCCATCTTAAAGAGTTTTGATTATGTTTCTAAATCCTTACCAAAAAACTCTGTGAAAGATCTAATTTACTGAACAATTATTACTGCTAAATTATTAGTCAGAGTGTTTTCAAATCATTCACTAGTTGATAAAATGGAGTTTATGAATAACATATAGTGAAGAAAGGAATCACTGAAAGATGTTTTTTTCTTATAAGCTTATATAAGATGGCAGAATTGAAATGTGATTTACATTTAAAAATATATTGCACGTGTTCAGGAATAACTAAATGATTCCATCTTGATATACTGCAAACCACTCCTTAGGAGCCAATTTTTAGATTTAAAATGATGCATATCCTCCCTATGTTCATATTCCATTTAGTCTTTAATGTTATTTTTGAGTTAATTTCAAGGACGTGTCTATACAGAAGAAAAAAATATCAACTGTGTTAAATCTAGCATTTACATGCTTCAGAAAAATATCTTGCTACCAATCTTTTGGCTAAAATTTCTAATTAAAAAGTCAACAAAAACCATCAAATACAGCAGATTCAACAAAAGGAATACAAATAGGAAAATATACACCTACCTAAGCGCTCACAAGTTGCAACAAAAATCTTCTAACTTTCTTAGAAAAAGAGAAAACTTCAATAGAAACTTGCTGTTACATAAAGAACATAAGGAAGCACTGAAATAACTTTGGAAATTTGCACCTAATCATATGAATAACATAAAAGTGTAGCATTATGTATGCTTTCATCATTTGTTCCTCTGCAATATTTGATCTTCTGCAACTAAATCTCATGAAGAAACAAACACTATAAGCACTGTTGGGATTGGTTTTACTGAATTTATATTGAATTCACTTAACAAGCATAAAAGTATATTGCCCATAGTATGAAAATTCAGTGCAACAATTTTTTTTAAGGTTAACTTCAAGTCTTGCTTGAAGGTCTGCCTATATGGGAATATAACATCTCTGTATACATGTTCCACTGACTTGGTGTCCCTGGTCTCTATCAATGGAACACGTCAGGTGCAGTGTGTCGTAGCTCATGTCAGCGTTTTGATTACTTTTAAAGCGCCATAGCAACCGAAATAGAAGCAGCCTGTTCTAGCAACAGGAGATTGCTTTCATATTTTACTAAGATTGGGTGTTCCACTTGAGTTGTATAGTAGTGGATGGCTTACCGGTTTAAAAAAAATAAAAAAGAAAAATAAAAAAGAAAGAAAAATGTTTACGGAGTAGAAGTTTTGACTCTTTATAAACTTAGATGTATTACGTTCAGCAACGTTTACTTATGCCCAGTAAGGTATCACTTTCAAGGGAAAATAATCAAAAGAAGATGATATGATTGCATACTTAATTAATAAGCTTTAGGGATTCAATTTAATTAAAAAAGGAAGAGTGAGCATGAATCTAAACCAGAGAAGAGGAACACAAGAAACAAAACCAAAAAAAAAAAACAAACCAAAGAGAAGCAAAATAACACAATTATAAGGTGATGGCATAATAATTCTGACCTTTCCCAGGGCAAAGTATGCAAAATCAAGTGGATGAATGAAAACCTTGAGGTTTCCCACAAGGAATTTTTACTATATTGTTCCTTAATGAGGTTCTAGTTTGATGACTAAACCCTTTCCTCCTCTCCCCAACTATAAATAGCAAAATGAAGGTGTTGGATGATTTCGAATTTTATTTCTGACCTCCTTCACAGGTTTCTACACTGACTGCAAAGATTTCTTTTATCCTACAGGATGTTTTTACAAAGGGAATATTGAACATCCAGAGTTTCTTTCATCCTGTTGCTTTTCAGTGCAGTGAAGCCCACAGAGGAGTCTGGTATGGTTAGAACTGAAACAGTTGAAGCAGCCAACAAAGTATTTCAATTCTGTTTATCCAAACTGTTTAATGTGTGACCACATAACAAACTATTACCTGACTGCAGACAGAAGGCTAGTGGGGACAGTCATTCTCTAGGCAGATAGTACCTGGATGCTATCTATATACATAGGACACAAATTCTACTTCACTCATGCCTGTCATGCCTCATGACCAGTTGGATGCCTCCATGTGAGAGCTACATAAGCATATCTTGAAAGCTGTAGATGGCCTTATTATTTTCTCCCCATAGAGTTCTTGGTTCTTGTTCTTGGTTCTGAACCCTGCCTCTTCGGTTTGCATCCTTGAATTGTATTATTTTATGTTTAATTCCTATCCTTAGCCAGTTCATGTAGGTTCTGAAGCAATACTGACTACTTCTTACTCCAGTATCTCTTGATTAGTTGCTTATTTGGCACTGCATGAGGTTTCGCTGTGCCTCTTTGGATTGGTGCACATGTATTCGCTGATATACCTGTGGATTCTGTGGCCTAGCCTAATCACTAATACACTTTTGGCTTCTTCTTTCTACTGACTTCACTTTTGCCCAGTGCACCAAACCTGCCTACAGGCCAAATTCAGACCAAGGCTAATGACTAGGCTTTATCATTCATATGTCATAAAACTGCTGTCAGTGGGTTGTCCAATCTACTTTCCAAGAAAGTACACCTTAAAATAAACATTTTCTACAATTGCTGCATCTTCTCTGCACTCGGAGAAGATTGCACCAGTTCTCCCCACTTACTTATTACTTGGTTGAAAGCATATTTTCTCTACTATACATGGCTAGTGCCTTCCATTATTCTTCCTCTCTACTTTTCTTTCCAGATTTCCACACGTAGTGAGAAAAATGTTAACTTAGAAAAATACCCCAGGAGCAGGAAAAGGATAGGTGAGTACTTCTGTGGAAGCTTTTCTTTATACATTATATCTTTATGGATATAATGTACCCAGTGGTCTCTCTAAGACCACAGAAGGCAGAGGCATTTTCCTGTGGTAGGACAAGACTCCAGTATCTCACTTCTTTCAGGGAAATCTTTCAATGCTCATCTCTCTGACACCTATGAATTTTGCATTCCTTGGCCAAAGCAATCCTCTGTGCAATCCGCTACTCTCTTGGGTGATGCTGTACTTAATAGGCTATTATATAAAAGCAAACATGACTTATTTTCTTTCCCCAGCATTATTAATGTCTCAGCTACTTAATCAGGTCCACAGAAGCTATTTAAATTTAATCTTAGAACTAGATTTTTAATTGTGAATCACAGCCTCACTGCAGAAATTTAATCTGAATCACAAATGGACAATTAAGTGTAGTGACATACAAAATCTTTATTTTGACTATTTCTAATTCCTTATCTTATACATTCTTTTCCTCAGCGTACTAACTTCTTGAATATTGTTCTTTGGTAGTATAAGCTACATATAGATGGTAAAAACTAGTTTGCTAAATTTTCAACTTCCTGGGATCAGGTATATGCCTCAGCTGTTTTCTAATTCCTCAGCAGGGCATCAGCTGTGCTAAATAATGGTTAGCCACACCAGGAAATTATGATATACAAGAGGAGAGAGTAACAGAACTGTGGAACACTCCAACTGGTGTCTATATCAAAACCTGGGAAAACTAGACTACAAATGGCATAATCGTGTACCCTCCCATCAAATATAGGTGCCTAAAATCTCCTTTATGTTTGTTAATTAATTCTTAAATCAAATACCTAAAAATTTAACTCAGTGTGACTGTTCAAAAAGATGTGGTGTCTCATTCCTGTATACATGATCTATGCTTTAAACTCTGTTAACAAGGATAACATCTTTGTTTGAAACATGAATCATGTGAAACTTTTAAATTGATAGTTTCATTTTGCCATTAATGAACATGTCCAACTCCAGAGACCTTGAACACTGTAAACGAGGACAAAATGTATTCCTTAAATAATTAATCGTAAGTCACATTCATAATAAATACTGTAATTTAAAGTTTGCTCTACAGCTATTCATTGTCAATCAATATTACACTTGCTTGGAAGAAACAGATATTATATTATTATTAATAATGTCTTGATATTGCTATTCTTTACATTCAATAATCACAGTTTAAATCCTGTAAGGGGCAATGGCCTCAATTGGTTTTACCAACCATTTTTATTCAAACTCTGAAAACACAAAGCAAAAATCTCTCATGCTGATACATAGATGCTGCAAATGGGACAGTTTATTCCAGGTTTACTGTAAACTTTTGACTGAAGCACAAATCTTCCATAGGATTTCAGTGTGCAGATCTATGTTTTTAAATTAGGCAGTAATGATTTTGAGTGATGGCTCCTCTTAACATCAGGGGAGTGCTTACCTCTCTCACTTTGCTTTGTACATGGCAGGCCTCCAAAACTCCTACTGTTAAATCTGAATTAAGTAGCCTTAATATGTATGATATTTAACATTTGCAGAAGCTATGCATTAAATCTGTAGCCTAAAATTTCTAGTTACGGAATGAACACTTCAGGGCTTTATACGCATTTCTTTAATTCCTCTTGCCAAGTGGCTCTTTAAGTGCAAACGGTATAAAGGTTCACAGCACCTGGATCTGTTTCTGCAAGATTAGTGGAGTAACATCTTAGTCTGAAACTGATCTTCTTCCACATTTTTTTAGTCTCTGAACTCTAAGGTTTGTATTAAATATGAAATAGGAATAATGAGTTTTAATTTTTAAAGACATTAAATACCCTGAACAAGCTGGTTAAGAATTGTAGAGTGACTTTGTCATGAAAAAAAGAGCTTAGCAAATCCAGTAAAGTACCATATCAGTTTTCTATATGCAAGATTATATATATTTGCTATGTTGTCAATTTATGAGAATGTATTCATTCCTTGAAATTGAATTCCTTCTGAAAAATGTTAGATGAAAAATGACTGAATTAAGTCCCATTTACCCACCCAGCATCTCTCCACTACACTGCAAGTCATACTAACCTTTCAGGTACTACTCTGCCAAGGTGTTTACATATTCTGAACAACGGTAACGTTTGATAATTTTGTTGTTAATAAAAGTTTGTTTCCTACTTGTATCCCAAACAAATGGATTATTTTCTTCCTTAACACTATTAAAAAACCATGATATAATTGAGGTGTCAATCAATGTAGATTCAATACAATAGTGTCCTGGTTTCAGCTGGGATAGGGTTAATTTTATTTTTTCGTCTACTGGTTGCTGTGTTTCAGATTTGGTCTGAAAATAATGTCAATAATGCATATTGTCTTAGTTATTGCCACACTATGTTTATATTTTTCAAGGACTTTTTTCAGTTTCCCATAGAAGCTGATAAGGAGCATAGACAGAACAATGGAATGGCCAATGGAATATTCCATACCATAGAAGTCATGATCAGTATATAAATGGAGTCAGCTGAGGGTACGCAGGTACTCGCGGTAACTGCTCAGGAAGGTACCAATTCACCAGGTGGTGAGAGTGACTTGTGTCTTATATATTCTTTTACTATTATGATTATTTCAATTGTTATTTTTCCTTTTCTGTTACTGTTCTATTAAGCTGTCTTTATCTCAACCCACGAGGTTTCTGCCCTTTCCCCTTCTTTTCTCACTCTTCTCCCTGGCCTTCTGGGGGAAGGAAGAGAACTGTGTGAGCAGCTGCATGGTCCTAGCTGCTGGCTGGGGTTAAACCACAACAAATGGCCATCTCTTTTCATTTATTCACATTTCCCAACATGAATTTACATTCACTTCTACAGTCTTAGTTTGCAATAAAAATTACATTAATTAAATCTCTAAATAGCAAATATCAATAATAAGGTATTTACTTAGAGGAGAAGGTATCAAGATATATGTAGTTGCATCTCATCTGAGAAAACTGATAGAGTGTGACAATCTGGGTCACAGTCCAGCACTTTTTCTTCTTCAACCATAACCTTGTTCAGGACTGATGTTTCTACTGTTGACACTAGTAAGTGGCAGATCTGGAACTATTGCTTCAGTGCATTATGATAGCTCATAGTTCAGTTGGCGTATCAGTGTTATTTTGTTTCTATAAATATCTCTCTTTTTGTCAAATGTTGTTAGCATTGTAGAAAAAATAACGAGACAATATCCCTGGTTTATATACATGTACGAAGGTATTCACAAAGTAAAAGGCAATCTCAGAATCTGTACCTAAAACTGAATGCATAATCTGATCTAAAGTAACTGTCATGTGTACAAGTGGACCGAAGACAAAAAAAGATAGGGAGAGCTTTCTATTCTGCTTTAGATCAAAAGTTATGGAGAAGGGTAGACAAAAGCTAATTGGACTGATGGAATGTTCTGTCCCATGGATCATTTTGAAGGGATTAAACATACCTCAGAATACTATAAAAGGGACTCGAACTGGGTTTTTAATAGGTTCCAAAGTAAGGATGATGAAAAAAACAGTTAAAATCCCAGTGTACAGTAACAGCAAGGTAAATAAGATCTTGTAATCTGTGGGATGCACAGCTGTTAATGACAGGTCAAAGGAAACTGAAAGGTCACATGTTGTCAACTCTCCTATAAATAATCAAACTTTGACTTTAGTAGTGTGGTGGGTTGACCTTGGCTGGCCACCAGGTGCCCACCAAGCCACTCTATCAGGCCCTGTCCTCAACAGGATAGGGAGAAAAAATACAATGAAATGGACAGATTAGTTAACAATTACTGTCATGGACAAAAAAGACTCGACTTAGGGAAATTAATGTAATTTACTGTCAATTAAACAGAGTAGGATAATGAGAAATAAGAACAAATCTAAAAACACCTTCCCCCTACTCCTCTCTTCTTCCAAGGCTTAGCTTCACTCAAGACTTCTCTACCTCCTCCCCCTGAGCGGTGCAGGGAGATAGCAAATGGGGGTTGTGGTCAGTTGATAATGCTTTGTCTCTGCTAATCCTTCCTCCTTACATTCTGACCCTGCTCCAGCATAGGTTTCCACCCTTGTGATACAGTCCTTCACAAACTGCTCCAACATGGGTCCTTCCCATGGGTTGCAGTTCTTCAAGAACTTCTCCAGCATGGGTCCTTTCCATGGGGTAAAATCCTTCAGGAACGAACCTGAAGGGCCCCCCACAGGGTCACAGGTCTTGCCAGCAGCCTGGTCCAGCCCAGCATGGGTTCTCCACACACTAAAGCTTCCTTCAGCGTACATCCACCTGCTGTGGCATGGGGTCCTCCATGTGCTGCAGTGTGGATATCTGCTCCACCACAGACCTACATGGGCTGCATGGAGACAACCTGCGTGACCATGGGCTCCAGGGGAATCTCTGCTTTAGCACCTGGAGCACCTCCTCCCTCTCCTTCTTCACCGACCTTGGTGTCTGCAGAGTTGTTTGTCTCACATTTTTCTCACTCCTCTCTCCCAGGTGCTTCTGTGCAGTGTTTTTTTACGCTTTCTTAAATGTTATCACAGAGGTGCTACCAATGTCACTGATTGGCTCAGCTTTGGCCAGCGGCAGATCCCACTTGGAGGCAGCTGGAACTGGCTTTGCCCAACATGGGGGCAGCCTCTGGTGTCTTCTCACAGAAGCCACCCCTGCAGGCTCCCCCACTAGCAAACTTTTCCACATAAAAACAATACATGTAGCTACAAGGATACTATGTCATAACAAATGATATAGGAAGTGGTGAAGATATGGAGGAGTATTTTTATATTAAACTAAAGATCACTCTATGAGCAAAACGTTAAGGTCCTCCCACAGCAGAAATTTTTGTCCTAAGGTACAACTTATTGTACACTATACATTTCTCACTATTTACTCTCAAATAGGATTACCACACAGGCCACACTACCTGCTATTCTCTCTAAGCAATACCTTAAGGCAAACTGGGAAAGCAAAATATTCTTGATGCCGAAGTCTGTCTTAATACCCATTTTCCATGTAACTGCTGTCATCCTAACAACATATTTCCAACTGTGAGAACACAGATAGCTTCCTGCAGAGCTTCTAATCTCAGGGCCATTTTGCAGAGCAGCCAGGAGGATGTGCTAGCGTAATGAGAAAGCTGGTAACTACTGCCTAGAGATATAACACTTCATGTCTGCTCACTTCTCAAGCTCTGTTGGCTTGAAACAGGGATCCTAGCTTGGCTCCTAAATCTTTCCTTCCCTAGACGGTAACACATTATTCTCACACCAGATAGCATAACTTACTGGCTGCCTACAGAACCCCCTGAGATCCCTTTTAATTATATACAAAACTAACACACAAGGTCCATAAAACACTTCCAAGTCAGTGAAGACTGCTAACTACTTGGATCTGAAGTGAAGCGAACATGCTTATGTTTGGATTAAGTTGGTAGTTATGTTTACACTGCAAGTGAACCCAAAATATGCCAAAGATTAAGGTGGGCTAGTACACACAAGGTTGTACAGTGGACTTTGAAGTTAGTGTCCCAGATTTGCTTCATTTAAAAGACAACATAGGGTTATTTGGGGGAAAAGATTCTAAAGTACATAAAGAAAGGATGCTATTTCAGTACTTTTTTTCCCCATGATAAGTTTAAAAAAAAATCTTCTTTTTGCTTGACATAATTTCCCTGTGGCATTGTGCCACCTCCATATAGCCATCCATAACTCTTCTCCTGCTTGAAACAATCTTCAACATGCCACTCTTGTTAATGACTGAGATACCCCCTGATGGTGCTTAACATTTAATAGTGCTGGAGTTCCACGTTTGCCCAAACAACCTTTTCCATTTACCTTACCTCAAAGGCGTTCTAATTTTTCTTCAGAGACAGAAATCCTTTAAGCCCATTGTATCCTTAGGCTACAAATTTACTGAGATTTAGGTTTCCAATAAGAGCACTGAGATGAATGCCACCTTCTCATTTATGAATCAATTTTTGCCCATCGGCTTTTCAGTGTTATTACTTTTTATTTTATTTCACACTCAAATGGGAGAACCTCAGGAATACATACGTACACACACAATGTTGGGGGGAAAAAAAAAAAAGAAGGACAAACTTAACATCAGAACTGAATAAAACATATGACATATTCTCTTCAACATATCCTAAATGCAGAAATCTCACATAACATGCAGTCACAGACATAGTATCTTTCTCATCTTCAGGACTCCTGTTTTGATCATCAGCACTTACCACAAAGGCAAGCATGCTACTTCTTAGCATCATGAGCTATGTTTCTATATAACGACTGTGAGTGGTTAAAGAAGCACTTTTCCTTTCATGCACCACAATTCAACTGACACTGTCATCCATCTTCAGTGGATAGCATGTTTTTTGGTCTCAATGCAGACAATATTGTACTTTATGAAATTCTGTAAAGAAGGAGTAGCACATGAAAAAATTTTATTTGCCTGAACTAACTAAAAACCCAGTGCCTCTCCTTTGTCGCTAAATTTCAAAGAGATGAAGTAATAAACTGAATGGTTTAGAAAGCTTAGTTTCAAGAATCATGATTTTCCAATTACTGAGTTCTAAATTCTGTTTTATTTAAATAGTGTTTTGACTGAAATGGATATCGAATTTCATGTAAAGCCCAACAGGCTAAACAATTCTAATTAGGGAATTATGTGGTCATGGTCATGCATCAGGTCTAGATAAACTATAATCCAATTTAAACTGCTTGCTAGAGTCAGATAGCATTCTTGCTTTATGGCTCAGATTCATCCCATTTGTGGAATACCATGAAGATCAAAAGATGGAATCAATCTTCTATCAGTAGTTAACCTGTCATGGTAGAACTCTCCTTGCCTACAGAAACACCCCATGTAAAAACAGAATTGCCATAATAACCAGGCAACACATTTGCCAAATCCTGATGGCAAAATCAAATTAGAATTTCAACTACATTTATGACAGCTGTAATATTACCTTTAGCTACATCATTATACCATAAGAAATTATTTAACTACAGGAATAGGTTCAGTTGATTGGAAGGGAGATATCTTCAGAGTTCATAAGCTACCTAGAAAGCTCAAACAACTGAGCAGAATTTTTCTGGAAATGTAGAGTTTGATTTTTCTGCAGACAGAAAACATCTTCCAAGTTAGCGAAAATATATTAGTAGTAAAAACAATGACACAGATACATATCATCTATGTATATGCTTAAAGGATACTCATGGTCAATGGGTAACTAGATGCCAAGAGACTCTGTAAAAATTGAGACACTGACCCATAGGATGTACTGTAACATAATGAGTCAAGGTTCTCCCTTAGCACTACAAAACAGGACATCCTGAGCAGACAGCTCCATTTATCTCTTAGATTGGGTTGGGTTTTTTTCCAAGTCTTTATTCTGCTCACTTTATTGTATATCCGGATTCCTAGTTGCACAGACAGAAGGTGGAAGTGATGTAAGCACTTGTGGTACACTCCTAAATATGCCTTGTAGTCGGATCAGGAAAAAGAAGGGGGGAAAAAAAAAATCAAAGAAAACCAAAATAAAACGAACTAAAAATCCTCTCAAGAGTGCTGCTGCTTGCATTTGGTGAACAGGTCTTGCATAACAAACATCAGGAAAAGCCATTTTCAAAGGTTATCTGAACTCATGTTAAATAGTTGACTATTCAACCAAGCGAAAAATAGATCCGAAGGATGAAATAATAAAGCACCAGGGACAAAAGATCCACACACTATTTAGCAGAGAATGAGGCTCTCTATAATGGAAACATAAGCAGAGTCTCTTACAGTACTTTGAAAAAAATGATTGCAAGCAAAGCCTTGTGAAATATCAACGTATTCTGTGACAGCTGTTTACAGTTTTTCCTTTTAAGCTGTTCACAGTTGTATGTCAGGGCAGTAATTTTAGGAAAAAAAATAAAGATCTGAACACTTTTCCAGATACAGGCATGCAATAAAAATATACTCACCTGGAAATAAAAGTTGATGGTATTGTTGGGTTAAAAAAAGTTTTGTGCAATGTGAATTGAAAGACTCTAACCCTTGAGTTTTCTAAAATGCATTTTTCAGGTTTAGATATGCATTATTTAATATTAAGAATTCATTTTCATAGTTTCTCGATGAGGCATTCAGAATAGCAATATATTAGAGTTGAGAGGGGAAGGAGGGAAAGAGAATACAGTACCAAAGCATCTGCAATGTCTCCTGCTCCATTTCCAGAAAAAAAAACCCACAACTATGAAAACCCAACATTTTTTGTTCTGCTGAAGCAAGATAGTGAGATTCTTAAAGTGATGTGTTTAAGATAAAGCTAAGTACCAATCCAAAAAGTAGCAGTGCTACATATTTCAGATATCTTTTGGCATCCACATCTTAATTTTGGTTTATGACAGTAATGCAGGTCTTCTATTTTTATTTATAGCTGTTTTCTAAAAACTGAAAGGAATAATAGCATTTAAAAAAATAATATGAATATTACAAAGCACTGCTGTTATACTCTCTCACTATGTAAACCAGTCTTCAAAATCTCTGGGAAGCAGTGTAAATGAGATGAGTGATAGGACAGCACAGGTCATTTGGAACCTGTGAGAGGTTCTGTTGCGCAAAGCAGATAGATTGGCAAATGTTACGGTTTTACTTCACAGGCTCCCTTTTACTTATACAGAAAGCAAAACCTTATGCTAAATATTTTATTTGAATGGTATAGTTACAGCCCTTATAAGGAGCTGAAATGGCAGACTGACTTAGACTCTATAGCTTCCTCACACGCGAAAACAGGAAAACGTTCTGTAGTTAATGGATTCTAGTTTCTTGCTGCTACCTCTCCCTGCTGACCCTAATATAGGTGGGACACGGCTTATTATCTTTGAGTTTACGATTCCAATAATATTCTCATATGCCACTAAGGAAGCTTGCCTTCCTAGATGGGAAACACTTACAGAATAATACAGCTCTTTTAGGAGAAAGCTTGCTGTTCCGCATGGAAAGATTTTGTTGAAGAAGCAAAGGCTTGAACAAAATCTTGGGTGGAGGCAGGGGGAGAACAATACTTCTTCCAGCGTAAGTCCTGTTGTGAAATTTTATACTTATGAGAACTGCCTCAGTGACATGACAAGATCTTTCTCTGAAATGCAAATATATATACATTCAAAACACTAGTTTCTCAAAACTTCATGTACAATTAAGGAGAGTTATGACATCTTCTGCCGAAATTCCTCACATATTCCTGTATGGTAATGTCACAGAGTTAGTATCTGACTACCTTTTACATTAAACTATGGACTAGATAGACTAGAGCATCCTCAGGAAGGTAAAATGCAAACTGAGACAGTGGATATCTAGAAATTAAGAGAATATAGGATAGATTGGAAACTGGCCATAATGTTTTAACCGGGGTCTTCACTGGTAAGGATGAGTATTTATTGAATAATATTTTTCTCTAAACTCTGAGGCTATTTTCCTAGGCAACTAGTTTAAACTACCACCTGTGCTGGGCTGACCTTGGCTGGCTGCCAGATGCCCATCCAGCCACTCTCCCCTTCCCCAACAAGACAGGAGAGAAAATAGGATAGAAACACTCGTGGATCGAGATAAAGACAGGAAGACTGCTTAACAACTAACAACTGGCAAAACAGGCTTGACTTGGGGAAGATTAATTTAATTTATTGCCAACTAAAATAGAGCCGGATGGTGAGAAACAAAGAAAAAAAACCAAATGAAGCAACACCTTCCCCTCACTCTCACCTTTTTTGCCAGGCTGAACTTCACTCCTTTGTTCCTGATGTGTGGATAAACCTGCTCTGGTGTGGTCTTCTCCAGGGGCATCTCTGCTCTGGTGCCTGGAGCACCTTTTCCCCTCCTTCTCTCACCTTGGTGTCTGCAGGGCTGTTTCTCTCACATTTTTCCTCACTTCTCACGGCCAGGCAATGTTTTTTACTCTTTCTTAAATACGCTTTCCCTGAGATGCCACCACCTGTGGCTGCGGGGCCCAGCCGTGCCCCGCGGTGGGTGGGTTGGAGCCGGCTGGAACCGGCTGTGTCCGGCTCGGGGCAGCCCCGGCCTCTCCTCACAGGGGCCGCCCCTGCAGCCCCCGCTGCCAGCGCCTCGTCATCTACAACAAACGCATCTCTATACAATTCTGGAAACTACATGTGATATATTCAGAAAGAAATAAAAAGGGGGTGGGTGTAAAAATATTAAGTAAATGAGGTTGAAAAATGTGAGTATTTAGCAAAATAAAAATGTACGCACTTGTTTCATAGCATAGAGCCAGGCTGAGTAATGAGACAGAGACTCTTTCTGCTTAGTTGTAGAGAATTTTTCATCTATTGTTCTGATTTGCAGTCAAGATTAAACATGAAAAATGAAATATTTATCTTTTTTAAAATCTAGTTGAAACACTTGAGCCAGAAAGGTTAAAAAAGGTTCAGGGAACAATCACACAAACAATTTAAGGCCATGATTTATGTAGCAGGTTCAGAGTGATAATGAGCAAAACTGCTAATCAGTGCCCACAGATATTAGATAATAAATTCAATAGGTTGAAATGGGTATTTGTAGTGCAGCAAATGTTATTCTAATGATTGAATTAATCGTAACACAGAGAAATTCTTGCATGCCAAATTTGTTTACCTCTTCACATGCTAATGAAGATAAAACTGGTAGTTCTTCTTTACCCTTATGAATTAGAAGTATTATTTGGGAAGAGTCGAAAAAGGGCATTAAGTGGTAAAGTTTTGTGAGAGACACATGAAAAGATTTGAGTAAACAGGAGACGACAATAGATAAGGTACTCATTCTTTATTACACTTCGTATGGCTGAATAGAAAGTATTTGATTAGTACAGTGTATCAAAGAACCTACTATGGAAAACAGATCTAGAAATAACCCAAGTGCTTCATAATTAGCTGATCATTCTGGTGCTTCATAAAACCATATTTGTTGGATAAGGAGGAAAATCTATGTATGTGTGTGCACACATGGCTGGAAGTTTAGATCTCTGTGCTAATTACCTTTTCATTCCTGATCACCAGACAAATGTGCTTACAATGATAACTAAGGACAACTTCCCTCAAATATCTTGCCTGAAAAGGCAGCACCTTGAAAAAACAAACAAACAAACAAAAAACCAAAAACCCCAACAATGAAAATCATTGCTTTTCTCTCCTTCAAAAATGTAAAATTTCCATTATGGGGCACAATCAACTATTATAGCAGAAAGCAGTATTTTCAAGTTGCTTGCAGCTTGGTGCTGTAATACACAGATTAATGGCCTAGCCTGTCAAACCTTTCAGAAGGCAGATTATCAGCAAAACTGACCCTCAAGTATACAGAATGAATCTCAAGATTATTTTCAATTATTTATTTTCTTTTTCTTTTTTTAACTGGTCATCTCTCAGCTATTTCAAACTGGGACTTTACTGAAGCATCATCTGCAGACATACAATTAGCTACACCAGTCCAGCCCTTTTGATTGTGACTGGCTGGTTCAAGTGATCAAAGCTGTGAAATAAACTCCCTCAAAACAAAACCACTGTTAATGATTTAAGTAGACACTAAACCCAAGTTTATAGTCACTTATCTGTTCTAGTGGGAAAGAGATTTGAATTTTTTCATCCAGTAAAATAACTTATATGATCCAATTATATAATATAATCTAAGAATTAATATATGACAAATTTATTTAAAAAAAAAACCCAGCATTTTGTCATTTTTACCATATTTTCCTAAAACTGAATATACCACTCTACATGCCTGCCACGTTAAAGAGGCTAATTTGCATATGACTTATACTTTAATTTCAGATGCACTGAAAGAATGTATAGAAATCATACCAATTCGAGGAAGTAATACCATACATTATATAAATAATAATAATAATAAATAATAATAAACAAAACAACAAAAAACAAAACAAAACAAAACAAAAAACCAAGACCCTGTTCTTACACTACTGTTAGTTTTAGCAGAGATGTGCAATATCCAAATACTTCCTCAATGCATTCCGGAGGTCAGTGCTCTCTGCTCATAAGCATTACACCTGGTACCATGACACTTTAACACCATTGGCTAGTCTAGACATGCTACTCAGATCTCATGGCTTCCACCTAATTATACAGATTTTAATGGACAACCACGGTAGAAAAGTAGAATACTGCTGTCAGTGAAATGCCAGATTTATGAGATGCCATATACATTGTAGCAGAATTCAACTTTGAGTAGGCTGGCATCTTGTGACAGACAAACATTTGACAAGACCAAAAAGGAAGGAGGCTGAATTAAGCGACACGACATTCATCTTTTCCCTCAACTAAGCACTTTCTTTCTCAATTTGGTTTCCAGTTTGCTCTGGAATTTCACAGTCTTCTGAGGACAAGTATTCTTCCCTTCAAGTTTATTCAGTTGACATAATGATTCATCGACATTTTTGAGCCATAAATAAAACAGCTTTCTGATTTTTGAGCAGCACAGAGCTGTTCTAAAATATTTCCATAATACATAGAAGGATTACCTATACCAATGTCAGTTCCCCGGCACTCCATTTTTTATATACCATGCCTACACTGTTGTCTATAATCTATCCAGCTGGCATTTTATCTGACACCTTCCAAGCCATTCCTTTCTCTGCCTCTCTGGTAACACCAGTCTAATCTCTCTCCTTTTCTTTCCCTGCAGTTGTGCAACACAGTAGGCAATATCAACAGTCACTTCTGGACCTGCCCCATTGAAAAATGTACCCTATCTTATCACCAACCCAAACATATTGATTTCTAAATTAAATACATGTGATATAGACAAACATCAACACACAGTGCTACCAGGATTTATTCTTTTAGTATGTGAAGAGCCACAGCAGTTGAACTAAATTAGACAGAAGAGTAGACAAGCAAGCAAGAGACAGAGACTTATAAAAGGTCACAGAAAATGTTCCTCCAAAAATTAAAGACTGTGGCCCATGGGTGTCTTTTGTACTAAGATATCTTCCAAATAATCCAATAGCTATTTCTTAAATGTTTCTGTAACTTTTATTGTTCTTTTACAAAGATTTTATTTTTTAATTTATTTATGTATGTTCTTGTGGAACCAGCTGATCGCCCTTAAGCCCAAAAGTGAATAACGCATGTAAAGCAACTTACTATTTGGCTGTTCTAGGATTTTTCATTATTTTTCACTTAATCAGACTTCTTGCAAAGTACAGCTCTCTCATAATAATGTTGTCATTGTTTGCAAAATAACATGGATAAACTCACAAATCTCAGTAAAGTTGTTTTTTTCATCCTATTTCCCTCTTTTAACATGACCTCTTCTTCCACCATTTACACATAGAGTAGCTCAAAATGCTGTCTGACTTTCAGGATAGAAAGTGAGTATTAACACATATTTTTAATACCAAAGTATTTTGATCTATTGGGAGGCATGACTCATATAATAGGTTAGGAGGCTTAAATGTACATAATGCATAGTTAGGGTTAAAGAGACTGTTTTTGTTAGGTGTCCCTGAGATGAACTGGACAGGCATCCTACGCTGAACACAGCAGTCCATATATTCAGAAACAGAGCTTGTGAGCATAGACTCCTGGCTAGAATTTCTTGAAAATGTGAGCGTAGGAGTCTGATTAGACTGCAGAGAGTATCAACAGAGCATAACCACAGATGTATCAGGTTATTTTTAACTATGTCCATCTTAAGACCAGTCAGGCTATCTCTTTAAATGCTGAAGGCAAGTTGGGCAGCCAAAGGTCAGTATCATTAGTAAAAACCTAGATTATCTGAACTTCTCTGTACTCTAGCTGAATGTGTTATACCTATGCATGTCAGTGTGCATAGATACGCATATATTTATCTATTACAGCTGGCACAGTGACCTATATACATCTACAACATATGTTAGATATTTTCACCGTTCTGCAAAAAGTACCATTAATATGTCTCTAAACAGTGTAGTTGTTCGTGCAAATAGAGATTTATATTATTCACTGCCTATTGACAACTGAAAATATAGGATTTCCTTTCATAATGAAGCAATAATAAAGGACGTGTATGTATAACATTAAAAAAAAATTAAAAATTAGACCTGAAGTAATAGCACAAAGCAATTACCTCACACTATTCCTTTAATTTCTCATGATGAGAAATATATAAACTGTGAAACTATCATCCAAACAACTAATCCACTGTGGTGTGGAAGATTATTTTTGAGTCATTTGGTTCCTCTTCTGAACGATCCAGGGAATCTGCAGTTAAATCATCTGAAAAAGGCAGTAGTGCAGGGAAATTTTTTATTACACTTTTAGTTTCACAAGCTAACCTACAAACGACTTTAAAATTGCTGGTAACACTACAGCACTACCAACCACCTACATATTTTTATTGAAAGCCTGTAGCTACAATCCATTAGTTAATGACTATGCTGTGCTTGTCAGATCACAATCACACTCACAACAACTAGTAAGTGGCTGGTTTTCAAGGGCCTTGCAATAACACTACCAATTAAGACCAACCTCTTTTGTTATATTTTTGCAAAACCAATATACTTTAAAAAAACAAACAACCCAACAACTGAAACACCCAAATTGTATTGGTTTCTCTACTGAAAATAAAATCTATTTTGTATTCCTTTGCTGTGTTACAGTATAAGTCCTTGGCAATATTGAAATATGTGCCTGCATATTTTAAGTACATCTTAAATTGCAACAACTTATGTGTTTTGACTAATAAATTGCTTTCCGTTAAATTCAGTAATTGACCACTGCTCTTCAACAGAAAAAGATTTGTTAATATTCAGTAAAAGCTAAACATCAAAACTGGTCAATTATTCTGTCACACTGTAATGTCAGTCATACATATATTTTACATAAGCAAAAAATGAAGGACATGTAAAGTGATAAACATGCACACCAGGAGTTTTTTGGATTAAAAAATATGCAATGATTATAAAGTTGAGAATGTTTTCATTTTTTCCCAGTTATTTTAAACGGATGAATCATTTATAACTGATGCTTTTATTTAATATAAAAGTATGTGTTCAATAGCTGTCTCCATGACATTTTTCTATAAATGCAGCTATGCAATGAAATACTTCAGTACTGTTCAGTAAGGATAAAGTAAAACAAAGAAGTTATTCAATCTTTCTCAATGAACTTAAACACTTTCTTTAGATCTTGAAGACAATGCAGACCTAATCTAAAAGAGTAATTGCGCATGTCACCAAGAAAGCAAAAAGAATCCTTCTCTTAAATGGTACGTAAATAGAATTTAATTTCAAGTTTTATCTTGAAAATTACATTTTTGTGGGTTTTTCAGGGTGAAGAACTTTAAAACCCCCATAGATAAGTATGCAATATTTGGACAACAGTTCAGTAATGTAAATTTCTTTTCTTCCTTAAAATGATAGGTGACTCGGCCCGTGGAGAAAGAAATATATGTTATTAAACAGTATGTCTACATTAACTTTCAGGAGTGCACTTTTGACATGAATCTAGTCATCTCCACTTGACATGCTTGGGTTTGTATTGTGAACCCCTTGTGGAGCACAAAGGTGGAATTCCTTTTGGATGAAATTAAACCAGAATTATTCTCCAGTAACTAATGGGCATTCAGTCCACGGGACCACACAAGTCCAGAGTAAGTGACACAGAAGTGTATGCAGGAAACATTCTGTCCTTAGCACCAGCTACTTCACACTCAGATCTGTTCCTACTGTGCTGTATATTACTTGCTAATGTAGCTATAACCATACTGATTAAGGTATAAAAATAATACATAGGTATATGAAAGATTTTTTTTTTCTACTTTCTTCCAAAGATGACCAGATGTTGCTAAACAAAGAATAAGTTTTTTTAAAAAAAATTTTGTGGTGCCATAGCATGGGTTTATACTGAAAATCTATTTGCTAAAGCTGCAAAATTTTCTAACGTTCCTGAATAAAGTATTATTTATGTTGTTATTTATCGCTTTAATTGATTACAGGTAGGAAAAAACACGGTTTCGGGCTTTGGTAAAGGTTTCATACAAATTTACCTTTCCTTGCCAAAGGTAAATATGTCCTAAGTTTAGTTCCTTATGATGTTACCACATCTGGATGACTTCTCTCCAGAAGGCATGCCTTCACCTTGCAACCAAAGAATAAACAAATGTAACATGCTTTACACAGTGAACAAAGTAAGTATTCTATTATTATTTTCATTCTCCCTACTTATCTTCTTTAAACATGTATTTATCTGGATCAGTATGAAAGGTGATAGAGCTTCAGACTAAGAAAAGATTCAACTGTTATTCCTATTTCTAGATGGTTTACTTATATATGTTTTAGACTGTAAATATCATTCCTTATTTGTTTTCAATCTACTTAATTCATCTTTCCTCCCCCTTCTCCTCTTGTTTGAGACAAACAGATCAGGTTTATGCACAGAAACATAAAGCATTCCTTGGGAAGGCAAATATTTGAAAGAAAAGAGAATATTCATTGCCTATACAACAGAGGACTTTCAGATTTTATTCAGGGAACCTACCTTCATGTGCATGGATTTCTCCTTAGATTTACAACAAAGAAGTAAACATAAAATCTGAGAGAGAGAAAAAAAAAAAAAAGATGAAGCCATAAAATAAACATAATCAACAATGACAAAATGAACACCCAGTCTCTGGACAAGACTAGATCAAATCTGAAGACACCTATATATAAGTCTATTTCTTAAGAAGATGCACTTTTTCTACCAAAGGACTAGCTTTCCTTCTTGGAAAACAGAAGCTTATCAAGCTATTTGCTTTAAGGAAGGAACTCAGTATCCTGTGACTGGATTCCAGCGATGTCCCATATCAACATTTTGAAGAGACAGTCAAAATGCAAAATCTTCACTTCAAGACATGCTATTTTTCAAAATGGCATGAGACTTATGCTACTTACCAGCCAGTATTTGGTGATTGTTTTGAGGAAGGAAAACTGATTAGAGGACAAAAATATTATCAGAAATCTTTCTTTAGAACTGTGCTTTAAAAGATAGGATGTGTTAACTTCAGTTATACCAAAAAAGAGGAAGAGTAAGAGGAAGTTATGCAAACTGGCATTTGTATTGAATTAATACTGTAAAAATGAGACAGGAAAATAAAAAAGAATGTCCTTTTCCTTTGAAAAATGTTAAATACAGGTAGGTAAGAAAAACTGTGAAATCTCCCAAAAGATAAGAGTATTCCCTTAGCAACAAGAACAGCTGGGACTCATCTCACACAAAAGGTTGTATTTATTGGAATCAACTAAGTTTAGGCGTCTAAGCTTCCTCTATACACACTGGCAATCTAGTCAAGATTGTGTGGAAAACTATGCCTCTCACATTAAAGTAGACGCACATGTTTGGTAACTGAATGGGTCTCTAGACTCAGTTATGATACTGAATAGGTCACTGCTGACTACAATTGGAGCTCAGACTATCTAACTCACATCTGAATGAGTTATAGATACTTAGAGAGGTTACATATATAACACCTGCACTCATACCAGCATTCACCTAAATGGGCTAACTCCTTTTTGAATTAATCTCGACCTAAATCTTACTTCTCCTGCCTAACCATTAGCACGGAATGCCAGTTTAGAAATATCTCAGGGTACCCAAGATATTTGCATGTGGATGTCAAACATGAACGAAGGGAGTGCAGTTAGCAAGAGGTAGGATACCTCAGGGTCTTTCAAGTAGCACCAGATGCCTATGTATAACAAACTATTTGAGCCCTATACATCTGCATTCTGGACCTAAATTCTATCCCAAGTATCTATATGTGAGTTTGGTGTTTGAGTTCCTATTACACTGAATAGAAATATCGTAAATGGACTATAGAGTGAAATTTAGCCAATCTGTTTTAGGAACCTGCTTTAAGATGAAATGAAAGCTGTAGTGCTCAACAAATTAAAAAGGGAGCTTAGACACTTAGCATAAAGTTTTAGATCTCTATGTGTATGCATCAAATTCAGGAGTCTATAATACAGAGCAGAGTTTCATTATTAATGTCTGGAACTAACACACATACCTCTTGGCTACTTACTACAGCCTTCATTCATAACCTGTGGTGGGATATAGGCACTTACACTTCTCTATAAAATTTACTTGACCAATTTCAGATATCTACCTTAGGAGCTAAAGTACTTTCCCTATGTAGTTTCTTCCACTGCCCACACTAAGTACAGGGCTAGCAGACCATTGGTCTTATTCCTTTGTTATGTTCTTATGAAGCCTACCATGGTCTATATCTTTTTATGTAAAGAGTGTTTAGGCAAACTAGTGCAGACACTGAGTCTCAATATAGATGCCTTATTGTTGCTTTTGGTGTAATTTGAGATATCTTTTCATTACCTTGCCTGGTTTCCCATAGAAAGTATCTCCTGTGGCATATATGCCAGATGTGGATATGTTGCATACCCTATGGCATTACAAATGGTACTACATTGTTATGCTTACGCAACTGGATTACAAACCAATAGCTTGGATTGTCCATATTTATGTTTATTTTGGTTTCTGTACTGTGTATAGTACTACATAAGATTTACTACCATAAATTTACAAGTTTATAATTTATTTATCTTAGAGAATACAGATTTTTCTTTTCTTCTTTCCTCACATCTCTATTGCACAGTCTATACAAGACAATTTTAATTAATTCATAGGACTGCAGAATCACAAAATGGTTGAGGATGGAACAGACCTCTAGAGATTGTTTAGTCCAAACTCCCTGCTCAAGTCAGGCTCAACTAGAGCAATGTCCAGTACAAGTTTCAAAATTTCCAAGCATGGGGACTCCACAATCTGTCTGGGAAACCTGGTACAGATTTCTATCACCCTAACAGTAAAAAGTGTTTTTTTCCTTATGTATAAACAGAACTTCTTTGTATTTCGGTTTGTGACCATTGCCCCTTCTTCTTTCATTTGGTATACCACTGAGAAGAGTCTGGCTCTACTTATACTCTTCTTCCCCCCATCCCATCTAGTATTTGCACACATTAATAAGATCCTCCCTAAGTTTTTTTTTTTCTGCAGGATGAACAGTCCCAGTTCTCTCAGCATTTCCTCATATGACAGATGCTCCAATACCTTAATCACCTTTGTGGCCCTTTGCTGGACTCGCTCCATATTTCCATTTCCCTTCTGTACTGAGGAGCCCAACACTGGACTTGGCACTTCAAATGTGTATCACCAGTGCTACACAGAGAGGAAGGATCGTCTTCATCAACCTGCTAGCAACACTCCTCCTAATTCAGTCCAGGAGGTTGTTTTCTTTACTTCAAGTGTGAATTTCTGCTTCATGGTTAGTCTGTTGTCCACCAGGACCCCCAGTTCTTTTACTGCAGAGCTGCTTTCTAGTCAGTCAGGCCCAAGTTTGTGCTGGTGCAATGGGGTTATCCCTCCTGCATGGAGTTATTCCCCTCATTGGAGCCTTCAGCAAATCTAATTCCACTTACAATTTGTAACCACTTGAATGCTGAAATTAAAAGTTCCATGCTCAACTCGCCACCTTTATTCTCACAATTACAATCTTTCTTTTAAACAAGTAACTGTTTGCCATTGTGAATAGGAGTATCAATGTAACAAAGAATCATAGCTGGCAATAATAACTTTCATTGAATTTCACAAATAGCAACCTCAAAAATCTCAAACAAATATTGCTGTCATAATCATACTATCACACTTTTAAAAAGTGCATTGTCTCAAATACAGTTATCTGATAGAGCACCTAGAATGCTAATAAAGCCCTTCTAATATATTTAATCATGATTAAAGAGATATGCATTCAGTTGTATTTTTTACATTTACTTCCCATGGAAAGTCTCTAAAGAATAGAAAAACCTGTTGCTGTTCTACTGCTAAAAAGTACTGTTAAATAGCGTGCTCATGCAGCATGGAAAAGTACCCACTCAGGTCAAAACAATGAACGATAAAGAGAGAAACTGATTTTTAAGAAATCTGTGTTTTAGAAGAGTTATGTTTTATTTTACTTATTGTGGACATTTAACTTGCAACTGTTGACTATGTCATTTGTCTCTAAGACTGTTATAAAGGACTGAATGATTCAGTGTTCTTTTATGTTCTGGCCAGACACGGGACCAATATTCAAAAAAGAATGAAAAAAAAGAAAAAGGACTCAAGAACAAAATATTGCAACATTCGAAATACTACAAAGAACTAACCACCTGCCCTCTACCCCTTTCTTCTCCCAGGCTCAGCTACATTCCTTCATTCCCTGCTCTTATGCCTCCTCCTTGCCACACCTCCCTGCTGAGTGACATTGGGGGATGAGGAATGGGAGTTGCAGTCAGTTGATAATAGTTTGTCTCTGCCACCCTTTCTCACCACACCATTCCCCTGCTTCAACATAGAGTCCCTTCTAAGGGATACAGTCCTTCACAAACTGCTCCAGCATGGGTTCTTTCCACAGCGTACAGTCCTTCAGGATCGGACTGCTCCAACATGGGTCCCCCACAGGCTGCAGTTCTTGCCTGAAAACCTGCTCCTGCATGGGCTCCTCTCCATGGGCCACAGCTCCTGCCAGGAGCCTCCTCCTGCGTGGGCTCTTCCTGCAGTTTCCTTCAGGGCCTATCTACTGGCTGCAGTGTGGAATCCTCCATGGACACAGGACACCACAGTCTTCTTCACGGGCTACAGGGGAATCTCTGCTTCTGCATCTGAAGCACCTCCTCTCCCTCCTTCTTCACCGATCTTGGTGTTTGCAGAGTTGTTTGTCTCTCGTTTTTCTCTCCCAGCTGCTGTGTAGATTTGGGCAGTAGCGCGTCTGTTTTGGAGCCAGCAGGAACTGCCTCTGTCTAACATGGGGGCAGCTGCTGGTGTCCTCCTGCAGAAGCCACCTGTGCAGCTCCCCCACCCCACCCAGCCCCTTGCCACATAAAACCACTACAAACACCAAGAGAAATAAATCACTGGACTATTTTAAAATACAGGCTGTATTTAAGAAATCTTGTGTGAAAGTCTGTCCACTGTGCTGTGACAGAGGTTTGACTAGATAATGGTAATGCTTTAAAACTTAAAAAAATCTATGATTCTCTGCAGTAGATTTGGGCTTACTGTGATAAGAAGAAAAGCCTTGTGAGAAGATAACTCTTACCGATAGGAGAAAATAACTCTTAGCAATTCCTTAAATCAGAGTTTTGTTTTAACCTGCACCACTGGCAAAAGCATCTGTGGTTTTAAACTGTCCTAGAAAACAGCAGCGATGGCAGTCACAAGCACCAGCTTTCACCTAATGCGCAGCCTTCCCCCTCCTTTAATCCTCTAACCCTTCTAAATTTTTCTTACAAGTCAGAAAAGTCCCCATACCCCATCTAGCCTTTTCAGCTCACTGCTGAGGACCTGCAATTTCTCATCTTGGATGGCAGCAGCAGCTAGAAAGTTCAGACACATTAGGTGTTTATCTTAGAGAAGCAATGGGACAAGTTCCCCTCTTGCTGCCCGTTGGCCGTGCCATCCTGATTTACACTCCAATTAGCTTTGGTGTATGGGGGAAAAGAGAGTGGAACAGGAACAGATGTCACACAGTGGCTTTTCTAAACCAAGATAATTTTAAAATCCTCACTGTAATGAGTCAGCAGAGAGATGTAGAGAGATAGCAATACCTCTCATGCCTCTCAGATTTTATCTTTTTAAAGAAATAAGTGCATGAGGTAAGATTGAATTCGGACTTCAGACTATTTTATAGCTCTTCAGTAGGCTAATTCACCAACTTGACTCCAGTTTTTCTTACTCCTACTTGCCTGTAGCTAAATGTGACAGTGTTAGATTCTGTGTGAGGTATGAACTTGTGTTTAATGAAATGGAGGAAATGACTCAAAGGCAAATGTTCTTATTTTGTTCACATAGAGTCTCGCATTATGAAAACACAAGAATAGCTATGGACAGTGATTTATCTAGAGCTGAAGCATTAACAGAGTAACATTTCTTCCTGCACCTTAGGATGTTCAGCTATGGACTCCAATATTGCCAAGCATGACAAGAAACTTTCGAGGCAGCAAAATGAAAGGCAGGATTAAGCAGAGGGTATGCCCACAAGGTTAAACCATCATCACCCACTGCGTGTAATGATAGTGACACTGTAAAACCAAAGGTCTTTGCATGAAAGGCTTACCTTCTCCACATGGGACCCTATCATATGACCAAATGTAATACAAGACAGTCTTGCCATTACTCTGGACTTTAATCATAATTAAACCACCGCCACAGAGATATTCCTACCTATCACTGGAATTACAGTATGATTTAATACCCCTGACATCACTTGACTTAACCACAGTAGTATTAGGTTTATTAAAATGTGGGAACTCTGGTATTTATCAACTGCATTTATCCATATAATTTTTAATGTACTGGAAATAAAGAAGCTATCCACATACAGTATTATTTTAGACAGCATTATAACATTACTTCCAAGAATATAGAATTGCTTTGGAATTTGTAATTAATAAGTTCGGACATAATAGAATATTCTGCTTAATTTGAATTGTAACAAAAACACTGTTTTGAAGGTCATCCTTTTTACTAAGTAAAAAGTTACAATTTTTGTTGTACAATTTTTTCTACAGCTCCCTGGTTTTATACAGCTATTACTTTGTGTTATGTAACATATATTGATACTACTTATTAATGAGGTGTAGAAATTAGGCAAGCATTTACTTAGCTTCATAAACATATATCAGAAGACATAAATATTATATTTTTGTCTGGTTTTAAACCATTGGAATTACTGCATAGATTCATCCACAGTGCATAGTAGGCTTTCTCCCCAGAGCAGTTCTAACACTCCACTAAATATATGCTATTCCTCTTTATCTCTTTGAAGAAAATGAATCACATCCACAGCTTGCAGCTATCAAAATGTGATTTATCAAGCATTTTCAGGAAAGTGCATTTTTCCCCTTCTTTACACTAGGAGGCACATTTTTCCTTCATACAGTTCCATCACACAGCTCTGCCACATGAAACCCTTAGATACGTTAACAATTCCAATCTAAATTTAAGTCCCTGACAACCTTTACTAAACCACAGTGAAAGAAGAATTCTTCACTAATAAGGTTGGGGTTGTTTTTATGCCAACGAAAGCCACACATATAGTAATGAAAAATAACATTCTGCACCTGACTGCTGGCAAACAAAACCATCATTTTCTTCTGACTGATTACTGAAGAAATAATTCACATTAAAATACATCAGATGGCTGTACACTTTCAATGTAACTGATGATAAAGAAGATGTCTGTGTTAAAAGTGCACTTCCTGATACACACATTTAAAATCATTAAAAAGCATGATTTTTGCTAATAAGAGATGTTATAAAGTCATGGTAGTAAATAAAATTTTACAGTGACTTTTTTTTTTTTTAGATCCTAAAGAAGCATTATGTTATCTGAAGGTAAAGAACGTTAATCAGCTGATTGATCTTTGGAATATCTTTCTTCAGTTTTTATAGGAAGTGTAAGATATACATCCTCCAAATGCAAAAGATAGAGTTCATTTGGAGAACACATGAGGTCAGCATTCCACACACCAAAGCACAGTTCAGGTTATTCAAAAACATCAGTTTCCAAGAAATTATAGGATCTCCAAGATTCCGAGAATATATAGAATCTCCTTTTTAGCATATGCCTCATTTTGTATTGTTGGGGTTTTCTTACAGACTCTCAACACTATAATATTTAGAACCTTTCTCTTTGGTTTGGTATCATGGTGACAAGCAATGTCGCCAGGTTAAGTTAGCTGCTTTCCCTTTCTTTTGGCCCATGCTTCTGGCAAAGTCATGGTCAGCAAGGCAAGGCCGAGGTTGTTAATCACGGCGTTTAAATGCAATAAAATGTTGTAACATACACAAGGCTTGCCTTACAAATCAATATTGTATGCAAAATTAAATCATCATAACCATGACTCTTGAATAATGAGGCTTCCTATAGTAAATTGAATTACTTGTTGTTATTATCATTTAATAATGCATAACAAAACCACAGTGCTGGTGTCACTCTGTACCATTATGTTGTTTTTAAACACAGCGAATCGTTGCTCACTGATGGAAGAATTCTTATAAAGAGTATCAGGGTGGAAATGAGATAAAGGTGAAATATAAGGAAGTTGCAACTGACAGGTTAACATCATAGTCCTCTTAAAATTAATGAACATTGATCAGTTAACAGTGGTGAAATGGAAGATATCTTAGTGCACTGAATAAAACTCCCAGGGGTTAAAAAAATAGACTCTCTACAAAGAAGACAGGTTTGAGTGATGTACACCAAATTTGGACTACACACATCACTATTAAAGTTCTTATACATTTTCTTTTTTACTTCACATTTCTATCTTGTTGCCCTTCCCCCATAACCACAGTGACAGTGTGTGGCTGACAATGCTAGTATTAGGCGTCTCTCTTCATTTCAGTTTCCCCCAGTGACAGAGATGGCTGTTTTAAGATTAGCTAGATGAATGTACTCTCATTGTGTATGTTTTTTTTTATTAAATCATGTAACTGTAGCCCTTGTGTATCTGTAGAAGCTAATGATTGCAAGAAAATATGGAAATAAGGTTTCTCATACCTTTGTGTAATAAGTTATCGAGACTTTTAGCTTTTTTCTTTTTTTTTTTTCTATTTCAGGTTTTGAAGACCTAGGGCCTGGTCACTCTTCAAATATAATTAAAATAGCAACATCCTAATATTGAGGAACAATGGCTGCATTTTTAGTCACAGAACTTCACAGTGTACAATAATAAACCACACAATTCACTGAGCATTAAAGCCATTAACCAAAATTGCTCTCACCATGAGGCAAGGACTTTACTATCAAGATTAACATCATATTCCCATGAGCTGAAGCAAACCTTTACTGAGAATGAACTTTCATAAAAATACAGTGGGACAAATGTATTTTTTGTGCAGATTTTGTACTTGGAGATCATAAGAAAGTATTCCTATGAACACTTCTCTTTCTCTTCAGTTGAAATATTTTAAATCAAAATATTGTTCTGCAACATTTATCATCCAAAACTGGCAGCAGCACATGTAGATGGCAATACTGCTACTCTCCACTAACACTTTTTCCTTATGTTATAGTTGTATCTTTTACCTCAGCATGCCCCAAGTATTTTCATAAACAGCAAACCCTTAAACAGCCACTTTAATGAAACAGCTTCTACTGCTAAACACATCTATTCAACATTTCACTGCAATATAACTAGATTTTCAGTTTAGAAGTGTCAAAGAATACAATGTTGAAATGATACTCCATCAGTTACTTTAACCATGAACATATGCAAATACCCACAAATAATTTTGCCCAATCACCACATAGCATTTTTCTCTTCTGAAAATTGCCACAGGATCTTCAATAACCATAAACTGCTTTAAACTCCATTTCACATCTCATCCAAAAACTTGTGCCTCCAAGTAGCAAAATAACTTTTGACACAATGCCTAGGCAATAACTTGATACTGAATAAGATATAGTAGTCGAATCCATCAAATGGGCAGCATCACTCCCTTCCTGCCCTGGGTTTTCTTAGGATGATTTCTTTCAAAGTAATGACCATATCATTCCCTCCTTAGTTTGTGAGATTTGATGAAATATGGAATGCACTATTTCAATGTCTGTCCTAATTCAGTCTGATAAAAGCTGAAAAACCTATACTTAAAAACTTCACTAATCAGCAGTACAGCTTGATGATTAGATTTTCATGAATTTGCCATGAATTTAGCATCCCCAAGGCTAAACCAGGTGTAACTACAGACATTAAAACTTTTCACATAGCTTTTAAGAACACTTATTCACTCTGAATAATCTTCTGTTAGTCTCTGTATTAGGGATGAACAGATCATCATGATTAATATAAGTTTGCACAATGTGCTTGACACAAAATTTCTACAAACACATTTTTAATAACTTGGTATAAAGTTTACTAAGCCTATTTTTCCTAACTCTCCTGGAGGATTTTAATGTCACATTTTGAAGACGTGCAATTCAGAGTCAGTGAAGCCAATGCGACAGTGCCAATTTAAAACTCCTCTCTGATCTTGTTAAATCTTTCACACGTCTCACACGTGGTCAGAGAATTAACAGGATAATTCCACTTAAGCTCCTCACTTGCTTAAGCAGACATACATTCTTGCTCCAGGGTCAGTCCATTCATAGTTGCTATTCTTTTACAGTTCTTTGTATTTCTGCAGATTTAGGTTTAAGATCATAGTTCCAATAACATTTCTGTTTTGGTAAAGAAAATAAAATGCAGGTGTCATATTCAGAAAAAAAAAAAAAAAAGGAAAGGAAAAGAAGAAAAGGGAATAGGAAACCAAAATACAACTCTAAGACAGTAAAGCATTTCAAATAGTTTCTTTATAATGTTTCACCCAACACACCCTCTCGGTCTTCCCATTAAAAGTAAGAGAAAAATGTTTCTAAGCTCAATATTCCACACTTTGCATTCTCATCTGCTATGATTTAAATGTCATAATTCAGATCCAGCTCTGCCCAAATGAGAACACAGGCCTTAATATTCTTCATCAGGTCCCAAGCCCACCTCCTCTCCTGCTTTGTACAGGCCCAGTGACAATTTAATCATCTATACAAAAGGGAGAAATGCCAAAGGGAGAAACTAATTTTAATTTCTATACTCCTGGGATGCAAGAGGACTCAAGTTCAATTACCTTCCAAGAGCACAGATAAGAATTTTAACCTTTGTCTCCACGTTCTAGACAGAAAACAAGAGGCTTAAGGGCAGTGTTACTGTCTCCTCACTGTTTTCAGTATGTCCAAGTCTCCACATTTCAACGCCAAAATACTAGTCACAGTATTGGTTAAGACCTCGCCTCATGTTTTAGTGCTGACTGTCACAAAAACACTGCAATAATGTAAATGCATTATAGAGAAGGAAAGAAGAGAAAGGCAGGACTTCCTGAACCAGATAAACTGCACACACTTAATATTCATATGAAAATGCATATCCGACAGTTCCAAAAAGCAGAACATCATGTCATTCCAACCTAACAAGGAAACTCCATGTTTCTTGCTGTTAGAAGGGGGAATTTTAGGTGTGTTACAGAAATTTGGATTCTTTAAATTTTTCAGTGCTTCACTGATTTACTGTTTTCTATGTTAGTCTAACAGACAGTGCAACCTCCACATCCTTGCTCTTTAAATTTGTATTTAGAATGACTTTCCTAAAACAAAGTCCAATGCTAAATAGCAACAGCACCACAAACATCAAGAAAACCTTGCTACCTTGTAGGACTTCCTTCTTCCCAGTTGTTCTCACTTACTGTGCAATGGAGCTGTTTTTTCTCACTGGATATATTTTTGTTCCTACAGTCAAATTACAACATAAGGCACTTCAGGCAAACTACATTATTTCCTACCAAGCATTACGAGTTAACATGACCAAATATTCATGCATGTGCTTAAAAACATCTCCACCATTGCAAAGCTCAAAGGGATGAAAAAGAAAGTAACTGAGTTAGCAAAGCAACTGCAAGAAGCAGAGCATCTGGCGGTGACTCACCCGAGTTGGGGTCGGAGTTGCCATCAGCTTCAGTCCTCTTGTCCGGTGAAGCCTGGTCGTAGAATTCGTCCTGCGGCTGAACCAGAGGGAGAGGGTGTGAGATCAGGGTTCCACCACCCACCGGCTCGTGGTCTCCCAGACCACTGTCACTGCAGCTTTCCTGGGAGCCATCGGGGAGGTGAAATGTAACACGGCGCTGGGACTACAAAGAAGAGCACAGGACACGCTGATTAGTGCTCTTCTTTTCTGTTCTCCCGACTCTTGGTTGCGTTGTGGGTTTTTTTTAAACTTTTGACATACAAATAGATTCCTGGCAATGCTTATGAGGTAATTGTTACTATCATGTTTGATTGTTGGGGTTCTTTTGTTGTTGTTGTTTTCAATTTTTTTTCTTTTGGCTTGCTTTTAGAGCAACCCGGGGAAGATGGCAGGCAGGAGAGCCAAATTTCAAAGGTCTGCACATGCTCATCTGTGAAGTAAGCTTCTCATAAGAAAGCGATCAGTAGATAGTCAGGTATATTTCTTATAATTTTAAAAGCATGATATAAAAAAACTCTCTCTGAGAAGCAGAAGCCGTTGCAAACAACATTTTGAAAAGCAAATGACATCGGGAAATAAAATAAGTATATATTTCTGAGGTTAAAAACTGTATTATCACTGTTCATACTGGAACAATGTCCACCGTGTTAAACAAACCAATAAAAATGGTTCTCATCTTCCAGGAATAGAAGGATATATAAATATGTATCTATAGGGATATTTAACTGATATCAATTATCTAACTAATATGGATATTTAGGTTTGATAATATATCTGTGAAATCACAGTGGTCAGCAAAGAATCACAGAATGCAATTATCAATCTGATAAGAGAAACAAAAATAAACAAGCACATACTTTGTTAAAAAACAACACAGTGAATGAGAGCCAGAATTACAAATTTTCTTGAACTTCTTAAAAACCCACAGTCATCTCAAAAGAAAAAAAATAACATCTGCAGTGTACGCTTGGTTTAGTTAACCATTATTGATTTTTGAACCTCTCTCATCTGGAGAAATAACCCAACTTTGTGAATTGTGGCCACAGAATGATACAGTGATTCCCCATGAGCTCCAGAGCCGATAGCAGTGCTGCAAATTGTTTAGCAACCGCGACTGTGGGATTCATGAAAGGAATATTACAGGTCTTCATGGATCAAAATACTGCATCTTTGAAGCATCGGAAACAACTAGTTCAAGAGCATCTCAAGAGAGCGTTTAAATTAAGTTAAGCACATCTTCCCACAAAAATTAGTTTCAGCAGCAGGGAGCCTGAGTGATCTGGTTAGCTAGGCTGGTTTAGAATAAAAAAGGGATTCACAAAGTTCACCTTAAACTTAATAGCTGTTTAGTTTAGTGGTTACTTTCTTATCAATATTCTTATCTGAAAGTTATGGGTTATGTCTAAGCTAATCCACAGAGTCAGTAGAGAAAGGAACATCAGGAAGATGCTACAATAGGTATCTTCCATTAGTTACCAATTTTTAAGTAGTTAAAATCAGATGTCCCATATCCATCATCCATCCCAAATCCAAGTGAGTTTTCCTGAAGTTAATGGAAAAAGAAGCAGGCTCTCACTCTCCTTTTTTTACCCTGACTCTCCTTCCTTTCTTCACACCTTTTTTTTTTTTTTTAATGAGAAAAACCTCAAGTTAATGGTGCCAACTGTATATTTGCTTATTAAAAACTATTTGTTAATGGTAATTACTACCATTTTACATGATGATCAATATCCTTTACTGAGTTTCTTTTTATTCATCTCCCCTGGGTGGACATAGATAGTTGATTAAGTCAATTTTGGATTACTGTGTAATTCAGTATAGAAGTAAATGTAATACTACTTGCTCTTGGCTGTGATTTTATAATTAGCATTTTGCTTTTAAGTTCCTTTCCTAGCTTTAGGATTAAAAACCAGCTGTAGCAAAACCAAACAGATCCTCTGAGTCATTGAGATGTATTCATTTACATCAACAGAGGACTTAAATATATATACTATAACTAAGCAAACTTTTACCTCACACTTTGTAACTTTTTCTTACAACTTCATTACAGAATTGCCACCCTGAACAATATTTTTGGAATTGCTGGCAGGCTCTTTCCCTTCAATATGAACAAAATAGAAATATAACTAACTACACAGCTTAAAATCTTCTCTTCCTGCATTTATTTTCACTAACCCAAATTTAGAGATCTGTTTTTCCAAAGTAAGAATTTATGTCACCAGTAAAATCAGTAAGAGGCACAGGAAAAGGAGATTATTTTCATTTTTTGGAACTAAAAGACTCTATGAGTCAATATCAATGACTGAGAAAATAAATCCTTAAAGTAAGGGGGGAGATGAAAATTTCAATTTAAGATTCTGCAAAATAATTAAACCTCTGTAAATAATTAACCTCCCAAATATATATAAAAATATATAAAAAGTCCAGTTTCATGAGTTATGTAGTAAAAATACTGATCTTGGGTAACAAAAGCTCCTTATACTGGCTCAAATCTGCTCTGATTCTATATTGACAGGCGACAAGTCAGCCAGTAAAATGGCACAGGCCTAACTCTAATACTGGCAACTTCTTAGCTGTTAGTGTTATAAATTTTTAAATCCATACTTTAAACCATAAGAAAAAAAAATAAATATCAGCTTGGCTTCCTGAGCCTCTCACTGAGGACCCCACAAATCATAAAGGATTACAAAAACATCTAAAGGTCACGTAAACAGTGATCCAGTTCTAGACATGATGAACGGAGAGCACGCAGGCCATCAAGAAACTTTAGACTAAGCTCTGCCACCAAAACCGTGAGGGGAAAAAGCCTTCTACAAAGAGAGACTCAAAGCAAACGCTTCAGATTCAGCATATCGTATTAATTGCAAGGGAAGGCTGTCACCCAACCTACTGGGAGCTTATGACAGTGTGATAGGTGGCCACCTCCCCCACTTGCACTAGTCCAGGACCCTCCTGCCCGGCCACTGGAGCCCAGCGCGGTGCCTGGGAATGTGGGGCCTCTGCCCTGGCATCCCTGAGGGATGCGTCAGCTGCTCTCTCCTGTAGACTGAGCGTGTATCCCAGACGGGCACACACAGAGAGGACACGGACACAGCCGGTCACACAGATGGCCACAGACAAGATGTTGCCTCCATCAGCACCCGCGTTCAGGACTCACACCAGACACGGGCACAGACAGCCACGTCCCCTCCTCCTCTTGGGCTGGCAGAGGCAGAAGGTCACTGGCGCAGCGCACACACCGCACTGCCCAGGTTCACAAGCACATTCGTTGATCCCCTGAGCACCGTCATGGCCCCTTTACCCCCCAGCACCCCTGCCCAGATCCCGGACCCTCCAGTGGGTCCCCGAGTCACCGGCTGGTCCCGCTGGGTGCTAGCTGCACACCCAGGCAGCCCTCACACACTTGTCCCACAGGCACCCCACGCTCACGAGTCCCCCTGAATACCGGCACGGACCCTCCATCTGTCTGATACCCCTGTCCGGACCTTGGACATCCTACTCCCTGGCTGGTCCAGCTTGGAGTTTGCCAGTGAATCCACACACACACCCCACGCACACCTGGTTTGGGGCAGGTACAGACACTCTCCCCTGGCACACAGGCTGACCCCCTCACTCATACATTGAATTTCTACTCGACAAGAGTATCAGGGACTTTTCTTTCAGAGGAAAATCCTACAGCATGCTCAGACTATGTTTGTATTTATCTACTCCCTTGTGCAACCAAATGCAGCTTTGAATTCTTTTTACCTAAAAACAGAATCAAGTTATTCTCAGTAATGAGGTTTATAGTTGGTACAACACTGGGACTAATGATAACAAGTAATTACAATTTTAATTATGCTACAACATATGCAGGATTTTATACAGCATGAGATAGGCTTACGGTTTAGGTCCATAGCACTGGGCCAAAATTCAAATCTAAAATCTGTGACATATTCAGTCATAAACCATAATTTGGAAGGGATGCGGGGTCTGTAAATATGTTTTTTCTTCAGGTCCTGAAAAACATCCACTCTATTTTTAATCAGGAAATATCACACCATTGTTATGTGAAACCCAAAACTGAAAGGAAAATTCAGTCAAAACAATATGATTTTAACCAGTGACAAAGTAATTTCAATATATAATGCACAACAATATGACTCAATAGGTTTTTGAACCTGGGCTGAGTTTAAAAATCAGGAAAACAATTGGTATCAGTTACATGGAATCATTCTTCTTTTAATCACCTATTGCAGCAGATTCTATAAAGCTCATCCAGGTGAAGCATGACTTCACACCCACTAGAGATACAGAAAAGAATTAATTCTGTATTTTAGGTGGCGATAAAGGATAGCAAACTCTGGTGCTGATAAAAGGACAGTTCAAGCGTAATTGGAACAGGTTTTTTTTCTGTTTTCAGACCAGTTGTTGAGCCAGCCGATACTTTTTTTAATCATAGTTAACAACCAAAATTATATCAAATCAACCACACATGAAACTGGTCTAGTTGCTTCTTTCCTACTACAACAAGAACAAATACATACCTGGTACTCTCTAACAAGTGTAATTTGTGGAATTACTCTATATAAGCAGTAGTTGTGGAACTTGAAAATGCCAATAAAAATATCAACAAGATCTCCTGGGCGAATGGGAAGAATGGATGGTAGAGGGTGGGGATATTCCTAATCTTACCGATCAAGCACAGAAAAGTAGAACCTCTGCTTGACATAGCATATTGCATTTTTCTTCATTACAATATTTTATTTGGAGATACTGAAAATATTTTAAAAATATATTTTAGTCTCAGGCTATCATTTTCCCTTCTTCATATTCTTCTGTCCTATTTTTCTCACGTCTGTTGTCTTGTTATGAGAAATTCAGTGGTGCCCACTGACAGGACAGGTAATAGTGGGCACAAACTGAGACGCGGGAGGCTCTGAACATCAGTTAACACTTTTTTTTGCTGGGAGGGTGACTGACCACTGGCACAAGTGGTCCAGAGAGGTTGTGGAGTCTCCCTCCTCAGAGATATTCAAAAGCCATCTGGATGCGGTCCTGGACAATCGGCTCTAAGTGTCCCTGCTTGATTAGGGGGGTTGGAGCAAATGCCTTCCAGAGGTCCCTTCCAACTCCAACCATCCTGTAATTCTAATCGAAAATAAAAAAAAAAATAAAAAAAAAAATCTAGAAATATCTGGAGCAGTTTCATAATTTTCCAGTGCTGAAAACATAATGTTGTACTGAAGTACTTTCTTTCTGACAATCCTAGCTGTATAAAATGTATTCTGATACCATCCCATACAAATCTATTGCTTTGGAAAGTGGCATAGAGCATTAAAGATACAATCCTGAAATCCTTATATAAGTGAAAGAAGTGGTAGGAATTGTACCTCAGCATGGATTTCTAGAAATGGCGGGCCAATACCAGTGAGGCTTGGGCATTGCTTATGAGACTAAGCTTTTCTCTGCTGGGTTATTTTCCCAGAAACCCTCATACACAGGCAGAAAGTGGGCTATAAATAATGTAACTTATTTTGTTGACCTGAGTGCTGAAACTCTAAAGTAGAGGAAAGACCATGCCATGTGATACCGAGTGTTTGAAATGTCCTATGGTAGCTGAGTTACGAACTGTGCTGGGAACAGAACTTTAATGTAGGAAGTATAAACACTAGTTTTCAAAACTGTTCAGGCCTTCCATTGTATACTAGCTTCTAAAGTGCATTTTTCTTCCAATTATGTGCTGGAATCAAATAGCAAGTTACAGAAATCAGCATAAAGAGGAGTTTTTGCATGGTGAAATTGTTTTATTCTGAAAACCAGACTTTCAAGCTTTGTACAACTGTTGTATTGTTTTTGCTAATCAGGGATCCAAGAAATAATTATACTATTGTTCCATTGCTGAATGTCTCACAGGGACAGATTTGGCTACAGATCCTATCCATTGTTATAAAACAAGCTATAATTAAAAAAACATTTCTACATTGGTTTGTCTCAATGCTGAATTTTAACCAAATAAGCTGGCTTCTGAGTTTACAAATCAGGTACTTTAAACAAAATGCCCGCTTCTCCACTCAACATAGTTTTAAGTTAAGAGCCTTTATTTCTGTTCTTTATTTTCCAGACAGGCAGAAGTCACCAAAACATCTGATTCACAGCAAGTCAGATTAAGCTTTGCAGAATGGGCCATACGTTTGCATATCAGAATATATATTCAAGTATGACACATCTTCAGTTGTCATTGAGATCTTTTATTTCAGACATGGAGATTTTGCATCAATAAAAACTCTTTCCCTTTCCTGTGTGAACTATTATGCCATACTTAGTGTTAAGATGATGTAGGAATATTATGAAGAAGACAAAGAAAGCATTCTGGGAAAACTTTCCTTATGGAGAGATTGTTGATATGGAGGCTTAAAAGAGAAACTTGAAAAAAAAATATACCTTTATGGAAAATAAACAGAAGAATCTATACATGACATACTTTACTGAAACTTAAACCACAATCATGAATAAAGAAGTTAGAGAAGAAACACAATAAAATAAAATACAGTGTAAACAGTAGACAAATACTCTAAAAAGCCTATGATGAAGATGAAGATGATGAAGATGATGAAGAAGATATTGTTTGTGCACAAGTTTAAGAAAATATTGTAAGGACACAAGAAAAAAACTATGCTTCATTGGAGGTCCTCTGTGGAAGATATCTATTTGATAAAGTTTGTTCCTCTCAGCATCAAAGCAAAGACACCTAGTTAATGTACTAAAACATGGATATTTTTTCTTTTCTTATGAGATCAAGCCTGTAAATAGAAGAAGTCAAGTCACAAAAAACAAACTAATAACAGTTTCAGAGGGGAAGAGAAAAGATGTGCTGGGCACCACCAAGCTTTAATATACAGTTTTAACAAACTACAGTTTAAACACTTATTTTCTCATATGATAAACCACATTTTTGTCTTAAGTTTCTACGCTGGAAGCACAAAGAGTGCACCTTTTAATGTGGCAAAAGTGTGGTCTGGGATAAGGAGATTCTTTTTAAACTAAAATACAACAGGAAGCTTACACAAAAAATATCTATGTTTGCATTTGCTCCACAGAAAGAATTGGCAAGGTCTTCGAATAAATGTATGGCTGCTGTATTAGTTTGGTTTATAAATAAACAATGGTTTGCTATATATTTTTAATGTTCTGATTGACTTAACGAAAGCCCCCTAAAATCTACAATCTACCTTCTCCTTTCCAAATTGGAAAGATGAATGAAAATGTATTTCTGGACTGTGACCTTCTTTGAAACAGTGTAGTTGTAGTGTACCTCATAGGAAGGCCACAAAGCGTCTCAAATAGGGCTTTGTGTAATTCAGCTCAGTGATCACTTATACACACCTTCTTCCTTTGTGTTTCACTCAGCCTTACAAAACCATATGAATCTGAGATAAAATCATTCTACTTTCTTAGTAAAAGCCACCCTTGCTTTTCTCAGATAATCTTGGCTCAACTCTGCATTATGTACAAATTGTGCAGTAGATCCCTGCACTTTGCTAAGACAAATAGGGTTATTTTGTTCTTGGATACATCTAAACCAAGCTCGCTCGTGCAGTCCCCATGGCAGTCCTTATTCAAGGGTCCTACGTGCATCACAGGATAATCCATTCTCCATGCCCATCTTGATATCTTACCCACAGACCAAGATAATGGAGATAGATAAGGTTTCCATCAATTTCTCAGGCTAAACTAAGAACGAATAAAGAAAAAGCAATTCATACTGCATCTTTATGCTACGTCTTCATACCATGCTACCCATATAAATAGCTGGAGTGGTTAGATATTAACTTGTTTTTTCCCCCTAAGGTAACAATGTTGGTATTGATTTCAGAATGTAAATTGTTGTTATAACAGATAATCATTTGATTCCTGTGATCATCTAAGGAACCTGAAGGTGCACCTGATGAAATGCATCTGCAGGTCCTGAGGGAACTGGCAGATGAAATTGCTAAGCCACTATCCATCATATTTGAGAAGTCGTGGCAGTCTGCTGAAGTTCCCGCTGACTGGAAAAGGGGAAGCATAACCCCCATTTTCAAAAAGGGAAAAAAGGAAAAACTGGGGAACTACAGGCCACTCAGTTTCACCTCTGTGCCCAGAAAGATTATGTAGCAGATCCTCCTGGAAACTCTGATAAGGCACATGGAAAATAAGGAGGTGGTTGGTGACAGCCAAAATGGCTTCACTAAAGGCAAATCATGTCTGACAAATTTGGTGGCCTTCTATGATGACATTGGGAGATAAGGGAAGAGCACCTGGACTTATGCAAGGCATTTGGCACTGTCCCACACAACATCCTCTCTGAATTGGAAAGGCATGGATTTGACGCATGGACCACTTGGTGGATAAGGAATAGGCTGGATGGCCAAACTCAAAGATTTGTGGTCAACTCGATGTCCAAGTGGAAACCAGTGATGAGCAGCATTCCTCAGGGGTCGGTACTGGGACCTGTGCTATTTAACATCTTTGTCAGCAACATGGACAGTGGGATTGAGTGCTCCCTTAGCAAGTTTACCAATGATACCAAGCTGCATGGAGCATTCAACACGTTGGAGGGAAGGGATGCCATCCAGAGGGACCTGAACAGGCTTGAGAAGTGGGCCTGTGCAAACCTCATGAAGTTCAACCAGGCCAAGTGCAAGTTCCTGCACCTGGGTCATGGCAATCCCAGGCACAAATACAGGCTGGGTGGAGAATGTCTTGAGAGCAGCCCTGAGGAGAAGGACTTGGGGGTGTTGATGAGAAGCTCAACATGGGCAGGTAATGTGTGCTTGCAACCCAGAAGGCCAACCGCATCCTGGGTTGCATCAAAAGAAGTATGGCCAGCAGGTCAAGGGAGGTGATTCTGCCTCTCTATTCTGCTCTGGTGAGATCCCACCTGGAGTACTGCGTCCAGCTTTGGAGCCCTCAGCATAAGAAGGACATGGACCTGTTGGAGTGAGTCCAGAGGAGGGCCATGAAGATGATCAGAGGGCTGGAACACGTCTCCTATGAAGACCGGCTGAGAGAGTTGGGATTGTCCGGCCTGGAGAAGAAAAGGCTTCAGGGACACCAAATAGCAGCCTCCCAGTACCTCTTTAAACAGATCTCCTGGAAAGATGGGGAGGGACTCTTTATCAGGGAGTGTCATGATAGGATGAGGGGCAATATTTTTAAAGTGAAAAAGCGTAGATTAAGATTAGGTATCAGGAAGAAATTCCATACTGTAAGGGTGGTGAGACACCGGAAGAGGTTGCCCAGAGAAGCTGTGGATGCCCTATCCTTGGAAGTGTTCAAGGCCAGGCTGGATGGGACTTTGAGCAACCTGGTCTAGTGGGAGGTGTCCCTGCCCATGGCAGAGGGCTTGCAACTAGATGATCTTCAAGGTCCCTTCCAACTCTAACCACTCTATGATTCTATGATTCTTCTGCTCAATTTTGCATTATTAAAATTTCATAGAAATCAGTAAATTACACTGCAATATAATAAAAGGAAGCATAAATATAATAACCTATTATATCTCTCTTGATACTTATGCTGCAGAGAACTTCAGGGTGGATATATTACCAGTTGCAGTTTGTCCACTGACTAAGGAGGAAATGATTGCTTGATGATCCCAAGCACATTTGAACAGAGGTAGGAAACAGCCTCTCTGGTTGAGGGCTGTTTTAGTTTTGCAGAGACAGTGAATGAAGAAAGACCTGCAGTAGAATCCTATGGTTTCAGTCATCATTTGAGGTAATATCACTTTCTGCCTTCGTTTTTGTAGTGATATTCCTTCATTTTATTTCATGAAGCTATAGTCTTTGTGCCATGAATTCTTCCTGGGTTTTGTTGGATTTTTACTTTTTTTTATTTGGACACTCTAAAGAATGACAAACCTTCAACTAAAGACACAAAACACAGGACTATCATATATTTTATTTTAAATTTTGCCTTCCTAGTATTCACTTAGAAGGAAAACACTCCTTTTCTTAATAAGTATTGTTATATATCTACAATCATCTTGACTTCAAGGTAAATTTGACCTAACAGGAAAGCTGATTGTTACAATTTAATCTAGTCTAAATCAGAGTATTACCTTGTTCAACTTGGGAGTCTGGTAAAATACTAATAAACATTCAACATTTTCAGTGTGAGCCCCCATCCTCCTGAATTAATTGTCTGAGACTCAAGAAATCAGTTCTAAGCCTACAATTATACAAATTAATATCTCAGATGCATGGAAAGGCAAGTGGGGGGAAGAGATGGAAACTGCTGTACACAATAAAGCATAAAAAAAAATAACCAGGTGTGCTACCAGTAGACAACTAAGGTAATGTTCAGAAACATTATTCACTCAAAAGGCTAGACATTAGTAAAACACAGTTTGCCATATTTATTACATATTTCGTAACAAAAACTCTTCGGAAAACAGCCCTGAGAAAGGATTAATTAAAAATTTAATAATTTTGTAGATATCTGTTAAAAATTAGTGTTGTGTCTAGGACTGCTTACTAGACATATTTGTAGTTATCAAGAAAGAGAGGCAGCTCTAGTGAACACTCATGCCATCCTAAACCACATATGATTGTGAAATAACAGTAAAATGCCTTTTTGAGGTGTCTGTACTCAATCATTGACTATAGATGATTAGGTAAACTTAGGACATGTATTAGAAGACTTGAGACAGATTAATCCTTTTGACAACTTTGTTATACTTCTTGACAGGGGAGAGACATGAAATTCAGAATTTTCAAATTTAAATGCCCAAAGTTAACCTACCAGTAAGAAAAGGTAGATCTTGCATTATGTTCATGACTATTTAGACACCCAACTTTAGATATTCATCACTTGAAATTTTAGCTGCCATTAAGTATTTAGGGTACAAGAACCTGATGAAACATATCTCACCGGCAAAAAGATATTGCACTGACTGTGAACTGTTTTATCTGTGTCTCTGGCACATTTTATAAGCAGAGCTTATTTGTACGGCAGCATGCAAAGAAAATCACATATAAACAATTTAGTTGTAATAGAATTATATTTTATGTGATCTTTTGTAATTTAAAGACTTCAGTGATCTTCAGTTTATTTGTTTAGTTTGATTTTGGTGATGAGCTCCTCCTAGCAAGACAGATAATACACATTACAAGTGCACTCAATTGAAGAAGCATTGCAGAAGCACTACACCAATTATAACGATAACCAGCATAACTTCTCTGCACTCTCAGAAGTTTTACATTAGTAAAAGCATGTGTTGATCAATAATGTATATGAACTACTAAAATGTAGAAACAGCTGTTGCTGAAGTTTTACAAGTTTAATTATAATAATAAATTTGCCCTGATTTACATTCTGTGAAACTCATCTGTCTTCGGTAATGTGAACAGTGTAATAAAGTTTCTGGGACTTTATTTTAACTATAAATTACATTTTTAAATGTGAGAAAAACAGTTGAGAATATTTCCCATCTGAGGAACGTACATTATCTGCAGGCTGCTTATAAAAAGATCCCTATTATTGTCTTATATAAATTACATAAAATAATGAAAATATTGACTGCCATATTTGCAATTATATTTATAATATTAACATAAATGATGTTTATAGTATTTAATGAGTTAAAGAAGTATTCCATCAACTAAGATGTATTAATTGTATTAAGTAAATTGATACATATGGTATCATGTCAATAATTGCTCTTGATACTACGTCTTATTGTTGAAGCTGATAATTACTGTGTTACAGAAGTGCTGTGTATTTATGCTTTCATCACGGTCAGTCACTAAAGCAGATATGCAGAGTCATGCAGTACCAGGAGGCAGGAAACTTTCCAGTGATCTTCAGGAAAAAGATAGATGTGATAAAAAACCCTTTAGTATTCTCTTCCATTATCATTCTTTAGTATGGCATGTAACCTTGGAAATCAAGCAGGCCAGAGCTCTTGTGTAAGGGTAGCAGTCTTTTGTCTAGGGCGACGCAGCCCTTACTCTATATTATAACTAACCTAAGAATTTGTATACTTCATTTTTAATTGTGTGTATAAAAGGAAGAAAAACATACTTCAAAATCCACAGATTTAGCAGCAAATGACCAGCTGTCCACTAGGAAGTTTTGTATCATAGGGCTTTAAAGGTAGTCAGATTAACATTGTTTTAAAAGAAAAAAGGAAAAGTAAAAAAGAAAATTTGAAGCCTTTTTAGAGGTCACACTGTAAAACAGCTAGTGCTCATAGTAACATCATGATGTCAATCTTCACCTTTATGTGAGTTTGAGGAAATGCAATTAAGATCATATTTCTCCTCAATAAAGCAAGGATTAATATATGCGGGGAAAAAAATGAATTCTCAGATTTTAAAGATAACCTGTATTAGCATGGGGGCGGGAGGAGGGCAAGGAAGGAGGCTCTCAATTTAGGGATGCTGTAGGGGGAATAGTACATTAGAACATTGCCTCCTGAACTAGTACTAGTGTGTGTAACGGGTATCCGTCACTGACAGCTCACTGGGTTACAATTAATTCTGAGTCATCAGTCATGTCTTCCCCTGCAAGCACAGAATGCAGAAACAGCAGCGGCTTTGCCCTTTGAGGATAAGACCTTTTACATGCTATGATTCTAGAAAGCAACTGTACAACTATTAACGCAATGGACACTATAGCTGTCACATTAGATAAATGGATACACATTGGAAAAGCCGAAAGTGGACATGATTGTCAAGGATAATACGGTTAAGCTGGTGCATCCTGGGAAAGATGCAATTTCTATAATATTTTAATTTTCAAACTAATATTATTATCCCAATCGATTGCACACACTGTAAGTTAACTAAAACACCCCCGTTAAAACATATCTGCATCTCTACTGGAAACAGAACTAGACAATAATGATTTTGCGCCATAAAAACCTATGTTTTGTTACTTGGGACAGGAAATGGTTCGCTGACAGCAGATTTCTAAATTTATTGGGGTTTTTTCTTATTTGAGCTCACAAAGCTTTCGAGTTTTCATTTTTTATACGAAAACATGTGCAACAGAAAATAAAAAAAATTTAAAAATCACCAGCTTTTCACTGAGGATTTCACTGAGGAACAATACATATTACAACAAATACTGACTACAAATTCTTTTTCCACCACATGTAACACATACAAATGTCTGCCTGATAATGTCTTATGACGTGAAAGCTTGGAAAAATAAATCCACAGAGCATGTTACGACTTTCAGTGGCTGAATGGGCTTTTTTTTTTTTTTTTTTTTTTTTTTTATAATAGGGCTTTCATTCCTGTGCCATGTTGGCTAATGGGGCAAATCTCTACTACATTAAATTATAGTCCCGAATAAGATACAAAAAAAAGAGTAAGCATATTAAGGTGTTTCCACACAGAGATTGCTAGAAAAAAAAATGAAAGATGCTTCAGCAGCTTAGCCAGTAAGAAAGCTAAAATCTCATTTATTAAGAAACAAGATGAAAAAAAGAAAGAGGAACAATAAGGCACTTTTCATGGAACTCAGCTACACGGAGAAGACAGTGGTACTACTGTACTATCAAAACAGCAGACACTCTCACAGGTATCTTACTGTGAAAGTAACTAGTTAGAAATGTATTTTTTGCTGGCCTTAAGTAGAAGTCAAATGAGAGCTGACAAGAATCACTATTATTATTAGACTTCATCCAATTTTCAGTATTTTCCACAAATTACATATGGCATGCTCTTGACACATTGAAAGTTATAGGGAAAACAGCAACTCCGACTATCTGGATAGTTTTAGAAAATGCTGCCAATGCCATGGATCCCCTTGGAGTAGGATGAAAGATAAGTTTGATAGTCCCTGCTCATGTCCTGGTGTTGATGATGTACCCTAATTTTTGCCATCTGAGTTTAATGTTAATAAATTGAACTCATACTGGTGAATTTTCCTTCCTTCCTTCCTTCCTTCCTTCCTTCCTTCCTTCCTTCCTTCCTTCTTTCCTTCCTTCCTTCCTTCCTTCCTTCCTTACGTTTAAACAAATAACTTTGCAGAAGTCTTTGAAGTTACATCAACTGATGCTAATAACCATTTATTTCTGCTTAGCTTCTACTGGAAATAGATTCATTAAGTCACATACTCAGAACTACAGACCTTCATACGATCTTGGCCTGTGACTTCTCCAACATTATCTGTCTACAGAAGTGGAGAAAGGAGGACACTGGACAGTTACTTTGGACATAAAACATTTAGTGATATTGGTGCGTATTTTTTTCAAATTTACATACTAGCAACTTTCTCATTTCACAGAATTTGTTGGATGCCATCACCTTTGATCCCAATATTTAAAACCGATGGCCTTATTTGTGAACTTTCCACCCAGAGCACATGACCACATCTATTAATATGGATAGCCAAAGACTGATGACTTTTGAGCCCAACATTTACTAACATTTCAAGGGTAATTTATACATATTTTGCAAATGCTATGTTTTCATTAGGCAAACTGACAAGCACAAACCTTCTGTTTCACATTTTATTTTATGCAACAATATTAATTTAAAAAAAAGCATGAAAAACACAGAGGCACAACGAAATGAAATTGCACTTCACAAAAATATTGTAAAGGTATATACACATGCCCTGTGTGTCTCTGTTTTCCAGAGAATACTAAAAAAAGAAGTCCAAAGAGGTTGTATCTAAACCTAAACCAATGGTTTAGGAGTAGTGCTGTTATGTCACGATACGTTCTATGTTACATTACTCGTTATCTAACAGAACAGACAGGACACATTTCTGAGTGAGAATTCGGCATTAGAGCAATTATTAAATAAATTAGATCAATTTAAGGACAAATTGAACTGAGTTGCATTATTTTTTTAATATCAGTTTCTCACACAGTAGTAGATCAGGATCCTTTCTGATATGTACTACTATGACAGATAGAAGAAAATGCATGGTGGTACTTTGAGATTTAAGGTGTTATCAGACTGTTGAATACATCACAGAGCTCGGTGCCTGTGGAAGCCACCTTATCTCAGTCTTCACAGGTTGACAAGACACGTAAAGAAAGCATCCAACCCCCCTGGTTTGATCTTTATTGTTGACAGATCACAGATATGGAAGTCTGAGATATTTACACAGGAACTGCAAGTAGGTGATAACTAATCAAAAATGGCAGATAACCACGCCTACTTCAGCAAGAATCCGAAAATGGAAACTTTTTTTTTAGACAGAATGAGCAGAGGAAGAAGCTGTCATTATTACATTACAGTTACTAATAATATAAAAAAGCAGTGAAAATAGCAGGCAAAACAACTTCAAGGCAGAGGAAATTCACTGAAATGGAGACTTTAATACTTGTTCACAGAATTTTGAATTTAATTTCTAGAAGGAATAAACATGGGCCTAACCAAGAATTTAGTAAAGTCACTGGAAACTTTCTGACTGATATCAATGGGATTAGGATTGGTCTAGCAGATCTTCACAAGACCTAAAGCTAATAAAATCCCAAGTTGTTGGTTTTTTTTTTTTTTTTGTCATCTCATAGTCAATGTTCTGAATGTTTCTGACTTTACCAACCTTTTTAATCTAAATTATGTTACTCACAGATATTATATTTTGTACCGAAGACACTGGTCATACATAATCTATTTTTTTTCTGTGTAGCGTTGGCTTTTCTTTTCCAGTGTGTGCTAATAAGTGTTCTTTGGATATAAAAAACTAAATCTAATTATGGCTTCTTAAACAAGCTTTAAGTATATTAAATAATCACTTAGGTTTGACATTCAGTGTTTTGTGGGTCAGCATTTTGTGTGTGTGTACATTCTTGTGCTTGAACTTCTTAGAATCAATTAAATATATATTCTTTTAATAGCTTATTTCTCTAGTTTCTAAATGGAGATCAAATTCTTATGTGTAATTAATGAACTATATATGAAGCATGCCCTCAACTTCTGAATTACACAATGGCCAAAAAACACTCGTCAAAAAATTATGCTGCCGTCAAGTGAGATCGACATTTCAGTATGAAATGACAGACGTTTCATTAAAGGCCAAATCCTGCAGTTATTCTTCAGAAGGTAATGGAGGCCTTGCACTGCAGTGAGGATTGCTGATTTCACCGACAGATAATTATTCCATTAATACCTCCATTATGCAAAGACAGAACGGCAAAACTACTAAAGTGTCAAGTATGCATCGCATGTCCTCATGTATATGTAGGCTATAGAATAGTCACAGAAGTCCCACTTGGCACAGATGTATTCTCTTTGCTCCTTAAAACAGCACACATTTTGCACCAAGGCAGAGTGACAACAGCTATAACAATGTACCGGAGAAAAACAGCAGGTAGGCTAGTTCGATCAGTGGTTTTGGTACCAGGCATTTCTCTGGAAGATATCCTGGAAGTGGGTGAAAAAAGCGGGTAAGACTACATTTGGGTAAGTGCTTATCACAAAATTACCTTTTTCCATGGGAATAGTCATAGATAATATTTATTGCAACTAGTTTTATTGAAGGGAATGCAATCAAAATGATTAAATAATTCATTCTGCATCTAATGCAAACAAGAACCTAAAACATATATATATAACAGATTAGAGAAATGCCTTGTGTGCACTTTGAAAAAGACCAGAGGGTATGGGCTTTGCTCCATAGAGGCAAGGTTATTTATCATTATTGCTTAGGAAAATACACAGTTCAAAATCTCTAGAATTGAAACCCTCTGGATAATGTATTTTTAATAGCAGGCCTAATAACAACAGTAAAAGTAACAAAAATAATCCAACATCAAACTGTATATAGTTAACTTCATAACGATGAAGCCAAATGTTTCCCGCACTAGGAAAAAATTGATATGGTACATGCTTTGTGTTGACAGATGGAAGGAAAAGACAGACAGATGTGCTCTAATTTCTTGATTTTTTTTTTCTTTCCTTTTTTTTCCCCCCATAAGATGACTATCAATCAGGCATAGATGAAACTTCTTACTCAATAACACTGGCTACAGATATTCACCAGAGCAATAATGCCAAATATCCTTTAGGACTTTGCCCACTAGTATCATCTCAAATGATATCCAGCAACAAGCAAAAGACTAACATCTGGCACTTTCCTTAGAAATGGCAAAACACCAGCCAGGTCCAGTTTGTGCAGCCCTTGTAGAGGGGACCATCTGGAATGCTAGCCTGAATCTTAACCATTAAAATCAGGGGCCAGGTCAGACAAGTAGCTTCTTAAAGAATTCATGATACTGAGTTTCTAAGCTAAACTGAAAATGACAGAAAAGCCAACATGTGAGAGGATATAAGTAGTCATTCTCACCCAGGGGACGGAGGGTGATCATGTGGTTAAAGTACAGGACACGGAGTTAGAACACTGAGTCTGTGACAGATTTTGTGCGTAATAAAATGTTAAGTCACTGTAATCAATAGATAGTTTCCCATTAGACTCAGAATTGGATACCTGGGGTCTATCTTCCAGGTACTGAGAACCTCCTGATGGTGGCCAGCTGCTGTCAACTGCCAGTGATGTGAAACACTCAACATTTTGGCTTATTGATAAGTGGGAAAGATCATTGGCTTTTTTCAGCTAGGCATGATGCTTATGAAAGCTAACATGATATTTGCAAATGAATTTAAGATGCTGAAACGGCAAGATATTTTATAATTTGAGGTAGGAGAAATATGTTTATAATTTCCATTTCCTTGATTACAAACGGCTTAACACTGAGCAGGGGAAGGGTGGAAGAGAAAACAGAAGAGTGGCACTGTGAGCGGTAATACTCAAATAACACAAGAAAGGATGCTGTTTCCTCACAAAAGTTACGATCTGATTGAAGACTGGATGAAGTAAAGACAACAAGAGAGCCATGGGGAAATAACAAAGGTAGCAGTAACAGCTCCATATGATTACTATGGTTAGCTATGTGTCCTTCTTGATGGATCTAAATCATTATGCTTTCTGCTGGTTATTTCTGGGGATATATTTCCTTCTGGGAAAAAAAAAAAAAAGGCGGCAGCAGATCTCCCTTTGCTTTTTTTTAGAACCTATTGCTCTTTAATCATCTAATTTCACTTTTATGACGATGAATTTTACTTTAAGATATTCCTTTTCATGCTTTGATTTTTTTAAACAATAACAAATAGAAATTACATTTAGTCCTCCCCACTTTAGAAATTTCCTTGTAAAATCCCGTAGTCATTTACCTGCAAACAACTTGGGCATCTTTGGGAAAATAAACATAGAAAGATCCATTATCAAGTAATGGTGAGGACAGGATATTCTGCATAATACTTCTATTTGTGAAAATACCTAAATGTGAGTTTTCCGATAATTACAGGAGTTGTTTTAATCTTAGAAGAGGTCATTAGTGTGTGATACCGCTCAGCTCACTGTGTTTTCAGGCTATCCTTTATTGTGACTTTAAAGATATTTTTACCTAAGGTTTCTTCAAATATACAAAAATCATTACTAAACTATATGATTCCATACATGAGTAATCCAAGTGAAACCATAGCACCATTAACTTCTGTAAATCTATGAGTAATTATACACACTACACGATATGGAAATTTTTCTATGATAATATCCAAATATTGCTTATATAAATAATGGTGTGAAACTCCTCCAAACCAGCAACTCAAAAACTGTTTTACTCAATCCTGCTTTCTGTCTAAACTCAAACATGACAAACGTGTGTGTTGTGCCAGCCTCCAGAATAAATACTGCAAATAGTACCAATGACAATTTTCACTGGTATCTAGCGCAAAGACCCTCTATGTTTACTTGTGACTGTGTTTAATTTCATATTGAGATGATTAATCCGAGTAAATGTCTTTATTTTCTGCTGTTTTAACTTCAAGAAATGATCTCTTCTGTTTTTATCCTATTATAAGGATCGTTACAAAAATGGGAAACAATTAACACTGGGTTTAATGCGTGAATGCCGTAGAGCTGAAGTAATTGCACTCAAGGTCTGCTAACTTTTTAATCAGGCATTTGGTTGCAAGCTGCTCACGATTGATTCTGAGAGAAGAACTAACACAATCTAGGCAGCAAAAGCAGGTGTGCCAAAAAAGCAGACATGTTGGCAAAACCAATGAAAGAGTCTAGAGGGTAAAAGAAGCAAAAACTAATGGAAATCTCTTCTTAAAAGACTTTTGCTTGGGATTCAGTCATAACTGAGTGAAATTAATTGAAGCAAATGAGCATAGAGAGAGTTTTTTGACCAAAATAATTAAGAAATATGAACAGCAAAACCACAAAAGCTCAGCCTAGAGAAGACTTGCCAGTCAGAATCTTAGTGAGCAGACTTAATTAGATTGGGGAGTTGAAATTTTCACATGCATTTTGCTAAATAAATAAATAAGAAATACCATGAGAGGTTTCTGGAATTACAATTAGAACACTTACTATTCTCAGCATTTATGCTTTGTTTTGGAGAAAAGAACAGGTCCATTTTTATTTCTACTCATTAAAAATATATATCTTTCCTTTCGCTAATAAATCTATTCTCCATGAGCGAGTGAGTCCTGAATTCAGAAGTGCTTACACAGCATAGCACTGCGTGGATTTATAAATTACATATGTTGGTGAAGACTATGATACACACACGCATCTATAGAATCACAATTATGTCAAAGAAGTAAGTGTATCCACTTGCAAGAATATAATCTAAACAAAAATTGCATGCTTACATCATTTTTCAAGTGAAAATAACCCTCCCTGGTTCATACACTGTACTACAACAGTAAACTCTTTTCAGGATTGCCCTCAAGGAAAATTTGACTAGGTTTATATGTTTGCATACCATCTTCGCAGTTTGTAGGTTCTTTTTTTTTTTTTAAATCAATATCTTGAATTAAATCATCGATGTACCTAATTTCAATTATTTTGGCACACTTCTGTACAAAATCCATAGTTTATATAACCCTATATAACAGTTCTGCATCAGGATCTTGACCAAACTCCCCAAAACTTCCAGATTAGAAACAGAAAATGATATTGATAAACGTTGTTAATGTAAATCAGGAAAGAATCTCACTTACGAACCAGTAAGCACAGTGAGCACCATCCATCTTGGAAAAAAAAAGAACCCTAGATAACAGGTAATGCAGGAGGTTTGGAAGGTTTATATCACAGGTATCTCTGAAAACCTTGTACAAATAACACTTTTTAAAAGACTGACAAGAAACAGGATTGAGCTGAAAACCAGGCATTTCTAAAACAAAAAGATTTTGCAAATCCTAATCCTTCTGCCTAGCAACAATTTCCCTGTAAGTTCCAGAAACAGGTTTCCTATATTTTAGGCACACTTTGGTGAAGAAATGACTAATATGTCAGCTTCCATGCTTTGTTATTTCTAAGGCAAAGCAGGCAATGACAATTTAGAACCAGACTAATATGTTACATTAAAAGTAAGGATATCTAAACATTGTTCTAAACCCTTGCTGTTTTTCTTTTTTTTTTTTTTTTGATTCAGATGAGTGAATCCTACCAAGTACAAGATGTATTCATTAACTTCCTTAGAGAGTCACAGTATACGGATGCCCAAATCAAAACACATGGATCTAACAGCGTCACTTCAAATTCTTTTAGAGTTGGGTGAGTACAGAAGCGGGAGGATATTAGGAACTTTAATCATTGCCCTATTTGCTTTAATCAATAGCATCATCTGTTCTCAAATTGTTTACCAATACTTGAAAACAGCAAGTTGCAGCAGCTTGGGCACCAGTAAGCAAAATAGCAAGGATAGCTTCTAACTAAGGCGGATGACCCGAGATGGCTAAAAGTTTTTCTCTCTTCCAATGCCTAAATGGCAGTGTTTATGCAAAGCAATACCCGGTTCAATGGCTGCTATCTCGCCTTGGGATAAGTACGGAAGAACGGTCACATATTTGTGAACCTGCCAACACTCCAATGACAGCTTTCTCTCTTTCACCTTCCTTCTAACAGCTATCGCTCAGTCACTCTACTGTCTGTCATCTGCAGGTGAAGGGTTTTACAGAAATGAAAGGCAGTGGTCTGGCACAGGGCCACCCACACACTCTCACAAAGAGACCCTTAATCATAAGGGACTTTCACATCTCTCTGATCTGGGAGCAATTCAGGATAGATGCCAGAAGGAAGAAGAACAAAGAAGCCAGCATTTGAAATTTCCCTCAGTGGCTTGATAATACTGCTGAGATGGCTTTTGCCAGATTAAACAGACATGCTCCTTTAGACCCTAAATATTGCTCTGAAACTTAATTCCCCAAGCATTGTCCAAAGTTTAACAGGGGTTGGGATACCAACAATCAAACTTTGAAGTAATTCTTCAAATTCCAGTGGAGTCGGCTGCCGAGACAGCTAGAAGATTCAGGTCTTTCCAGGCCAAGGAGAGACAGGGCAGTCTGATTTCTTTGCAATTGTTGTCTTTAAAGGACTTGGACAAAGCAATTGCAACACGACAGCTTATTTCTAAAACGTTTTAAAGTAAAGGATAGGTGTGTGGGGGTAGTGAACTAGCTGATATTTTTGAATGGAGCCTACGTTCTGCACAGTATTCTGACACTTTAGGAGAACACTACAGGAGCTGCAATACATTAGTGAAGCCTGACAGGGTAAAGATCTTCCTTCACTTGCCATTTTGTTTTGAAGTGACAAGAAAGCTACAGGCAACAGAGGATTTCAAGATGAGTATTCTATCTGATACTCACATGAAGCATCATTGTATGCAATCCTCTAAGTGATGTCAATAATACAAACTATAACTGTGTATAGGCAGAAATAAAAATCTTTTAGAAATCTTAGAAGCATATTTTGAAAGTGGCTAATGCTTTAGCTTCCTACATGCCAATACTCACCTACATAATTCCCCTGAGACACACTTAACTGTTAAAAGAACCCATTTACCTATCTATGCTCATTCAGTTGAACACTCAGCAGGATCACTTTCTTGTGACGTTTCTAGTACTTGGGTTAATTTCATTACACTCTGTGAGATATTCATCATAAAGAAATATCAGGATATCAAAATGCAATGTAATACTTAATTCCAGTCCACTTATATGGGCGAATCAAATTAATGTCAATCTGGAAATTTGCTCTGAGTTATTAGTGAATAAATTCACTGCTTCCAGGCCCTTATCAGCTTCTGCAGAATCTAAGGGGTTTTTTTTAAATTCTGAAAAGAAGGTCTCAAAACTATAAACTGAATGAAGGCAATGCGGTGCCTGCTTTCTAAATCAGCAGACAGACAGCTGGAGTGCCACTGCTGTAACCCAAAGATTTGACAGGCTACAGCAGAGTTAAAACTGACAAGAGTCTTTTGTCATATTTTCCTGCTGCTATTCAAAACTCTCTGAGCAGTAGGAGACTGACGAGAAGGAGGTTAATTTTGCTCTGCAGCAGTTTAGACTATGGAAGACTGAAGAAAGTAAACGCTATAGGACTGCTTCATTCCTGTAAATTGCAGCACATGTGATTTGGGGAAGATGTGTTAGGAAGACAGCTACTTTTAGAACCAGACTTCATATGTCTTTAAATGGGGGGGAGAATGAGGGGGAGAATGGGGGGTGGGGTGGGTGTTTAATTTCTTGATTTATCTCCTTTTAATAGTAAAAATCCAGGGAAACACGCACAAATGTTATTTTTAATCCATTACGTTGTTCCAGAATGCAATCATTTATGGAGAAACATTTCCTTCAGTCTTTCGGAGGACTGCCATGGGGACAGAAGCTGGATCTCTGCAGAGGATGCAAGCCATGTACATTGTGACCAGGGAAGCGGCAGGGAAGCTGAGTCTAGAAATAAAAACTAACAGGAGAGATGACTGAAACTGAACAGAAAGAGGAGGACTGGAGTCAGGGAAGCAGTCTGAAACTTGTAGGTAGGAAAGAAGAATGAAATGAAAGGCAGCACAAGGACAGTGGATAAGACCAAGGCTGTATGACAAGTCAAGGACAAAACAAGAAGAGATATAAATTCTTATTTACCAGTGGGACAAGAGGAAGGTGGTGAAAGGAAGCAGATGTTACAAGGAACTGGGAGAAAAATCTCCAGCTGTCCAGCACAGTTAGGGCTAGGGAATGGATGGAAGAGACAAGGAGAAATCCACTGAGAAAAGAAACTATTGAAGAGAAAACAGTCCCTGATTGAGTGCAATAAGACAAAACTCTCCTGGGAATCAAAGAAAATTTAGTAGTGAGTAGTATTATAGTGATCAGAAATGGATCATTTTTTTCAAATCTAGGTATTAAAAGATACAGGTGAAAGAACTAAAAAATGTCCCCTGGAAAAGCTATATGATGAATTCCACTCTGAATTAGATTTTGTCCTTGCCTTCACCATACAAAATGTATATATGGTACTAGGGAAGTTGTTACACTTTCTACAAATGACCAATTAGGGTGAGAAGAACAGGTTACTTTTCAAGTCAGCAGAGAGAAACAGGCATTTGCCAAGGATGCCACGTTTAAGACATCATCCTTAAGATAGGATGAATCACTTCCTGTCAGTGCCACTTACTTTCCATTGACTAAAACCAACGTCTACGTGACCTCCTCTAAGTAAGATGAAATGTTACTGCAGTCAGGTAATTTCACCTTTAGTTTCTGTTCTTTGTTTCCCGAATGGTTAATTTAGGGCCTGAGAGTTGAAATCACGCATGCAACAGCAGCTCATGCTGCACTTCTTCAAAGCCGCCAAGGGTACTAATATCCTTTTGATTCTGCACTGAAGAATAAATGTGTTCATATTTTCAAAAGCATTCAGATATAGTAGTGATAAATGTCATAGTGAATTCCATGAGCAAACTAATAGCTCTGTCTTCAAAACAGGATATGAACACTGCAACAAAGAACATCAACATATAGCGAACAACACGGAGGAAGGCAAATACTGAGGTTAGCTCATTAACTTGGACTGAATATTTTGCGCATTGAATAGGATCAAGATTCTCTGGAAATAATGATTGATATATGATTAGGTAATTAAAGACTGTATTGTAATTCCTACACACAGGGGAGCTGAATTGAGTTTCCAGTAGCAACATTAATACTGGCTTCTGGGTGCTGGATTCTGCAACATTAAAATGATGATTAAATATACTTTGTTCTTAGTGGGTATACCATGGCAACTTGCAAACAGCTATGGAGAGAGGACGTCTTGCCAAGACATCCACAGTATGAGATATAGTCCTGCTAGGGGGAAGAAGATCAAAGTAATTGGAAACAAAATCTATGGTTCCTATATACAACTTTTTTCAATCATCTTTGCCAAGTCATTTTAAATCTTTTGGAAATGTGATTCAGTTTTTCCCTGTTTGTTTTATTTATATCCTCTTTATCCTAGCCCAGGAGATTTAATTGCTTCTCCTCTTCATGAATTAAAAACTGACATTACAAAAGACATTCAAGTTTCTCTTTTTCACTCTGCCTGTTAAGGCCATCACCGAAAACCACTATTTTTGACCATACTTCCATTAAGCCAAATGCATATTTGTTTCACATTCCCTCACATTTTTTCAGCACTCACTGTTTAGTTTCTATTTATAAGTCTCATGGGTTGCAGACTGAAATGCTTCCACAAAGGCATTCTTGGCTCAATTTGTATGCTAGTCTAACTGGCAAGAAACAACAGCAGCGCTCAGGACTGACTCTCTCCTCTCTTTGGAGAGAAAGCGGCTGTGCAAAGTGAACCTATGCACGCAGTCATTGAGAAATCTGAAAGCGCTGTGATTGGAAGTGACGATATGGCTTGCTTAGTGAGGATTTGTTTTGAATGTGCAGCTTCAGAATTATTTACTAATTAAAAATGTTTTACCACGGAGAAACCCGTTGAGATTTGCCTCTTGTTTCCTAGGGTGTAGGAGCGTGAAATCATGGATGAATGAACTATAGCACCATAATTTGCTTCTGTCAGTTCAAATGAAAAGGTCTGAAATGAACTGGTGAAATTACTTCACAACATTTATACCCACCAGTAAGTGCTATTTAATTTTATGGCAAACTGTAAAAGCATACCCATCTTTCACAAAGTTCTAATATTACACCAGACAGCAGAATTATTTGCCCTATATGCTATTCCACGCCCTCTTTAGACTGGGAAAATAAAGATATCAACCAATTGACACTGAATTCCCAACATCCAGCACTGAGAAGACTATGTTGCTTGCATGTGGATAAGGCCAAAATTCACCTATGCACACAGAGACCTCCTGCTCTCCCCTCTGCCTCTTCCCCTACATGTAGTAAAACGAGGCTGTTTTATTCTGAAGTTTACTGTGCTGAAACAAGTAGAAAGAACTTAACTTTTGGGGTGGAAGAAATAAAGGACAGTTGCTGGAGTAACAGACAAACATGTGACTAAAGAGGACTAGTATCACTCTTACTAATAGTAGAATAAAGTCACTCAGCTGTAAAATGACTCATAATTAGGATGACCTCATTCAAAACCCAGTTACAGCAAGATACTAGGCAAGCAAATCAAAATCATCACTTCAGTTCTTTAAAGACAGATAGCATGCAGTACCCATCTGTTAAGAGATAACCACCTGTTCTATCAACTCACTACATCGCCTCCAGTATTAAGCAGGAAAGTCAATTAAGTCGGTCCGTGTGCAAGAGGACTTTCATGGAGGGTGAGCAATTGTTCTCTGCTACCTGGTATCTCATCCCAGCAAGGAAGAAACAGGACAACCCCAGAATACCTTCATCTGTCCCCTGTCAGACTCCATCCCCACCTCTTGATTAATAATACAGGAGGCACTGAACAAATACAACACAGTCTATATAAAAAGTGGGTAGTCTTTTGTTATCAACGCAAGGTTATTAGTTTTTGTGCCGTATCCAGAAATAAATCTAATTAAGTTTTTGGTGTTCCTCTCTGCCTAAACCCACCATCACCTCAAAATGCTTAGTTACCAGCATGTGTTATTTCAGCCAAAACCTCATGATAAATTACATATAACCCGTGATTGTGCATGTTTACACAAAATTCAAGTTTCAGTGTACAAAGAAGCTATACTCTGTGATTCAGACTCTACCTCTATAGCTGTAAATTAGTATCTTCACATTGGGCTAAATATTTCTTTGCAGTCAGCAATCATAAGAAGGAAACTTTATATGCTATATGGGCAGAAAATGGCAAAGGTCTGTTAGTAAATGTATAAAGTCATGTTTATGGGGAAGCGAGAGAATTCTTCAGGAAAATTCAGAGATCTATATCACGACGGATTTATACTTATAGAACGTTTCAGTGAGGTTTAAATGTTACAAATGTAAGGTGGGATTGGATATAAAAGCCACATGCACCCCAAAACCTCTTCAGTGTAGACACACTTAAGTGACATAATGCTGACATAAGTGAATCACAACTACATAGCTGAGAAGTGATTTTGTAGTCTGATGCCTGCTAAATACAAAAACTGAGAAAAAACCTCTCATCACTGAAAGAGCTGACAGGGAAATCACTCTTCCTGGAATCTAAGAGGTAGTGTGCCAGGCTGAGTAACTTCTGCAAAAGCGTGGCAAGAGTGGCTTATTTTATTGATGGTGTTTGATCAGGGAGGGATGTGGTTCCCTTAGGTAATGTGACATTGCCAGGGAAACCCTTAAAACCCCTGATTAATATTCAGTAAAGCTGAAAAAGCAAAAGAACCTTTAATGCGTCCTTCAATGCTGTTCATTCTCTTTATTTGGATAAGATTTCTCTATATATAAGCACAAGATTTCTCTATCTGCACTCTTGTGCACTTACATAAATAGAAGTCAACATTTAGTTTTAATGTGTAGGTAAAAATGTGGTTTAGTCTTCTTCAGTTTTTATGTACAATTTTATATAGATTTTTTTGATTTCTTTTTGGATGGTGACAAATATGAATAATGCTGAATTGCCTGGTGAAAAACAACCAAGCAACCAAACAAAAAAAAACCCAAACCCAAAGCCCCCCAAGTCCCCCAGCTTTCATAGTAATGTCACTCTTTTAATAAAATATTAGTAACAGAATTGTATGGTGAAACACTGGCACAGGTTGCCCAGAGAGGTGGTGGAGGCCCCATCCCTGGAGACACTCAAGGCCAGGCTTGATGAGGCTCTGAGCAACCTGATCTAGCTGAAAATGTCCCTGCTTAGTGCAGGGGGGTTGGACTAGATGACCTTTAAAGGTCCCTTCCAACCCAACACATTCTATGATTCCATGATTCTAAGGAGAACGAGTTTGTACTATGTAAGCCAATTTCATTTTACTGTTTCAATTATCCATTTCTAATGTAGCCACAAGGCGCATTAGCACCTCCAAGCAGATTTTAGTGTACCTGCAGAGTCACAATGAGATCACAAATGACACAGGTCTTTATCTGCACTAAGACTGGAAAGGAGGGAGCTGGACAACAACAGTCTAATGATCTGGATATGCATGAACTCTAAGCGAGATGAAGAACAGCATTCTATAGAATAAGCTTATGTAAGTCAAGCATATGTTGTTGAAACCCCATCAAAATCCCACTTTTGCCAGTTGAGAATTTATTCCATGAAGCTGCTTTTATAGTTTTTAGTTTCTTTCTGAGATTTACAGTCTCTCAGTGATTACAGATGTTGAGGGAAAGTTTTGTGCTCCTGAAAGATATTTATCTGTGTTTGATAATGTAAATGTGCATTGGATTTTTTTTTTCTTTAACCAATTTTAATTTGGCTAGGACAGTATTCTTCTTTAATCTCTAGTGTTTAAGAACGTTATAATCTCCATCTGAAGAATTCTGTGAATTTAGAATTGGTGTTTGTATGTAGGAACTGACCTATAGGGCAATGAATTTGCTAGTTGCTTTTTATTTTGCAATTTTCTGATCGCTTCCCTTATTTATATTGTGTCACTTAAAATAATGATATTTTAAGTAACATTTCTCTCTAGATTCCTTTCTCGAGATCTTTGCACCCAGACACTGCCTAAATTTTAAAAAGTCTTTCTGTTTGACAGATTTTAAAAGACATTTTTCCGATATGTCTGCACAACTAAAATCCCTATCCATCTTTTCATCTCGTACCTTGATTGCAGCAACATCTCTTCCTTACGCTTTTTAAACCGCCGTCTTGCTCCATTCATTTCCATTCAGAATACTGTCACAAAGATCATGTAACCACATTATCCCTACCTATGTTTTAATGACAGTATATAAGACTTTGAGTTAAAAAGAGAAGAAAAGAATAAAGCATATCCACAAAATTCTTCTCCCCTAAATGCATGCCTGTTGATCTTCGTAAGGTATTAGGCCCTTCTTGTCGCTGCGCGGGGACAGGAGAGCCAGTAGTGCAGCGTCCCACATCACACGACCTACCCGCTGAGGAGATCTTCAAAGCAATAGCAAAAGCAGCCACGCTGCTCAGTGAAGGAGGGCGTGGGGAAAAGGAGGACAACAGATGGAGTGAAATGCAATGCTGAGGCCTCTGTACGTATCTCAGGAGCTAGATCTGGCTTTCAGTTACCTTTTTTTTTTTTTTGCCTCTACACATCTGAGAGTAGTAGTTATTTACCTGTCTGGAATATGCATACAGAAAGCAGGCATATTTCCACACAAGCAAAATTATCCCACCTCTGAAGCATTTTCTAATTAGCTTCTACTCCAAAGCAGTTTTTCAGCAAACTTCAGTGCAGCCTCCACTTCCAGCCTGCTGTGACTGAAAACATGCTGTGCTACCTGTCATCAAGGGCATGCAACCCTTTCCTCAAGAAACATTTTTTCACTGGTATATATAGGTGCAGGATAACCTGAAATTAGGTTTGGACCCTTTTGGAAACCCACTTACATTCTGGTTTCCAGAAATTCCTTAACTCAGTGGCCATAAGGGACTCGGTCCCTTACTTGAGACTCGGTAATAACCTTTTTCAAGAGAACCCGTTCACAGTGTAAGTAGCTAAACCGAAACCAAAAGACTCTGAAAAAGAATTAATCTCCTCCCTATACAACAGTTCTCATTCCTGAGACCAAAACCTGTGAGCTTTTCATTTAGGCAAGACACACACTTGAATGCACTGTTTTGCATACTTCTTTCAAGTAGGAGTATACTTTCCAACAGTTTTCTCTTTTTTTTTTATAAAACGTGCTGGCTACATTAGGGGCAGCTATTTCAGATTCCTTTGATGCTGCTCTTCTCTGGCACGCGGCGGCAGGCTGAGTCTCTTCACAGCACTGGGATGTTCGTAGCCATTCTTGTTCTCAGGCTGCAGCCAAGCAGAAGGTTTAGTTCAGCGTTTATCACCGTGATCTGTGACATTGGTACTAGCTTTATCATATTTCAGGAGACTACATAGTTTCATATGGTTTAAGGTGAGAGGGGACTATTAGATCATCTGCTCTGACCTCCCATATATCATAAACCATTAAGCTTCTCCCACAAGCTCTTAAATTAAGCCCAAAGACTTTAGTTAGCACTTCAGTTCTCAGAAGAGTAAGCTTTTTGCCAAAGGCAGACAGAAAATGAGAAAAACAGATGCTACCAATCCAAACTCCTCTGCAATGGCAGACAATTGATTAAGTGAGATAAGTGATTTATACACACCTTCTCTGGTGTTAAGGCATTTGCTGTAGTGGCTGAAAATTGGGAAGCATGAATTTTATACCCAGCTCTGGTTACTGACTTCAGACAAGCCTCTTCCCTTTTGTTTACCCCACGTTCTAATTTCTGAAATAGCTGTAATTAAAATTTCCTTTGTAAAAGCCTATTATCACACTGTTCCTGAGATAGACTTATCAAGTACTTATATAAACCTCTCGTCTTTCTTTAAGTAATGCTTAGTTAGGAAAAGTCTGAGTAGCACAGTCCTTTAGCGTAGAGCATTGCTGTTTGCTGTTCTCAAAACCTCTGCTAGTTTCAACGAGGCAGTAAGTGCACAATCTCCTGGTTCTGCAGCCTGCCTTCTTCTCTCCGCTAATGTAGCACTTCGCTAACAGCTGCCACCAAAAATGAGATGGTCCATTCATTCAATCTAAATTAAAACCCCATAGGAAGGTGAAGAAAAATGCAGGTAGAAGATTGTTACAGGATTACTGAGTTATGATGAGAGCAATTCAAGGTTAGCAACACGATTTCACCTCCTAGTTATTCGTGCTGAAGAAAAAAAGTGGCAGAAACCAGAACTGTTGTTCTGCATACACCTTACATACAAAATGGCAATCTAATTACTTCTACAAGTAACTTTTTAAAGCGTATATTAAACACGTAGAGTATTTTGGAGAAAAATAAAGTGTTGGCAGCATTTTCTACTGGAACAGTGAAACAGCTCAGAGAGCGTTGTAATTTTGCCGAAAATTTGTTTCAAAGAAGCAAAAAGCTGATGGTGTCGACTGTCTTTAATCCTTTCTTCTGAAATTACTGTTCATGAATTGAAAGAGATCTACTAGGTCAGCAAATCCAAAACCATGTTGTCACAGGCAGCCATGAAATGCCATCCTGTTCTATTTTCTATTTATATTATTCTGGGTATTACAGTACAAAATAGAATTTAAATAAAAGTGATTAATCTGATTTTTTTTTTTAAATCCCTCCATACGAATTTTCAGATTTAGTTCCAATTCAGAAGGAATTTCAAAAGCTTGAGTTGGTTCACAAAAAAAAAAAAAAAAAAAGAAGGCTTTCAAAAAGCTCTAATAAAAATGCTTCTTATGAATGGCAGCTTTCTTACAACATTTCTTCCACTGCTCCAAAAATTCTTTCAAATAAATCTGACAGGGCAGCAAACAAGAGAAAGAATTGGTAGAAAATAGCAGGCGCGGTTCCCACTGTTCATCTGAGAAGAGAAACCAGCAGAGGAACAGTATGTAAGTCTGGTAGGAGCACTGCAATAAAAGCACAAAAGCCAACTCAGCAGGGTATGCTGCCATCTCCATTCATGCCTAGGTTAGTTCCATGCGGAAATCCCTGCACACGGAAGCTAGAACATACTCCTTTCTCTGTGTCCACACCGTGCATCTGACAGTTTCTGCGTGCCACACATTTCAGACTACAAGCTGTTCTTTTATGCTAAACTGCAACTCCACCCTACAGGCCTGTGAAAAAAAAAAAACAACAAAAAAACAACCTCGCTGAATTTAATATCAACCAAACTTCCTTTTAAGCCACAGGAGGCAGCATGTTTAATGGATGCCAGAGCTTCTAAGATGTGGCATTCAAAGCACTCACATCTGGAGGAAATATACAGTATTGTTCTTTATTTTTTTTCTTTCTTCATTTTATACTTCTATTTTTATCTTCATGCAACATTGCTGAGAAAAAGTATTCCCAAGTTAATGAGTAATGAATGAAGGGGAAAGTGAGCAGGTGTAAAATCTATTCTGCTTGTTGGCGTATGACAACATTTTGTATGAATAAAATGTTTTATGCCTTTTTTCTTCGCAAAGAATTCAGAAGTATAGCACTTAGAAATGTAATTCTTGATCAAAAAAAAGTGAAGCATAACTAGAATATATAGAAACAGCTTGGGCAACACTGCTTTTCGATCAGATTTGAACTCTATTATGAAAACAGCAGTAATGATCCAATTGTTTGACACAGAAATTACTGTATGCCTCTGTGATAACAGACTCGAAGTCTTGTGGATTTTACCAGCCTGCTTAAATTCTGAGGCTCCTGGGTATCGAAGATAAGAATTACACATCGTGAGACGTTTTTGTGTCAGTGTTAAACTAACACACCTAAATCTATTTTGCTTCCCAAAGTAGTTTGCAATAAGTAACTTTGTCTTCAATTATATATTCAGATGGGAATCTCATTTTACATTTTATTCATCAACAGAAGAGATAAAAGCAGTTAGAAAATACTTGATAGCAGAGTTTTATTGCAATAGTAAATCATACCTCTGCTATAAAAGTTGAGGGAAGCATTATGTGAGGTTGTGTTACACTCCAGGATTTTATAGCCTTGAAAAAAATGAGCAATAAATTTGAATAAGGCTGAGGAGGAAAACAGCTGGAGATGCAAAAGAGAAGTGACACCTTTATACTGTACTTCTATTTACCGTTTATCTGTCATTTTTACCTCCACATCTTGAGATTAGAAATCTTTTTTGCATAGATAAAATGTCAGTGACAACTTTCTATTTTAACATCTTAGGCTGTCGATGACACTTTGTTTTAATAACTTCCAAAGAACTTCTAAGTATTCTGTTTCTTACTTGGTCGAGAAATGAGAAATACAGGAGGGTAAAATGTTTGCAGATTAAATACTCTACCCCGGTTTCCTTTTTTAGGTAATTAAAACCAGTGCAGGTTAAAAGAATAACAAACAGCTTAGAATTGCTTGTTATAAATAACACCAATTAATATGGGGTAATCCATTTACAATATTTACCTCTAAAAATACATTTGATAGCTTGTGTGCATCCATGTTTTAGCTAGAGCAAATTCCACTATTATTATTATTATTATAATATAATATAATATAATATAATATAATATAATATAATATAATATAATGTAATGTAATGTAATGTAATGTAATGTAATGTAATATAATATAATATAATATAATATAATATAATATAATATAATATAATATAATATAATATAATATAATAATATCATAATAATGATATAATAATAATAATAATAATAATTAACAAAGATACTAAAATCAGAGGATAATACAATATTTGATATTGACTTCTTGTATTATTTTGCAGGGGGTGGGGGAGTTGCAACACCTTTCAGCAAATGCTAGTAAATCACTTCAAAATCTAATCCTGAGCCAAACTATAGGCATAATCCTCTTCTCAGTAGTTGCAGAGCCTATAGTGCTAGCAGTGAATTTAATAAAGGATTTATGTACCTTTGTAGCTACGGGTCAGTATGCGTGTTGTGTTTTTTTTCTAAATTCCTAATTTCACAGGTTTATAATTTACAAGTCTTTCTGAGCTGAAGATATTCTCACAAATGCATTTGCGGGTTTTTCTAAAGTACTAGAAAATTCATGGCATAACACAAAGTCTTTCCTTTACACTTCCCACTGACTCAAGTTACTTTTGAACCTAAATTTCAAAAAGCTATTGCGACAAATTTAATTATTGTCTTTTTTAAATAATTAAAGCAAAATGAACGGAGAGTCATTCTGAATATCATGGCAGACAGAATTTTTTTCATCCTTTTTTGGGGAAAAATTTTTCCCATCCCTCATGCACAGAAAAATCTCAATTTTGCAATCATTTTTTACAACCATCTTTGTTGAACATCTAGGACTTGTGTATACAAGCACGTCCCATTACTGTTTCTCCTGTAAGAATTGTGAAATATACAGAAATTGAAAAGGCTGTTCTCTGTGGATAGTACTTTGTATAGTTTTCTAGTAGGCTTAACTTTCAGAACCTTTGATGGGCTACAGCTAGAGATAATTTCACCTCCTATTCTATAAATAAGGTTATATTTTAAGACGTTGATTAGGAAGATAAATTAGAAACAGCCCAAACTGAAAGTGGTGAAAAGAAAAATATCTTTTGTCCTTTATGGATTTGAAAATACTGAATGTTAATTGTAAGTGAGTTATCCCAGGCAATTTTAAGCTTGCATAAATAGTTAATGCTGTGCACATGAAATGCAAGTACTTTCCACGCTCAACCAAGCCCCAGTCTGCACCTGTTATCTTAACAGGTTTAACAGGTATGGCATTAATATAACCGTGACACCAACATTCAGATAAGTTGTTCATGGATAATACGCTCTTTCCCCAAAACTAACCAACCAAAATCCAAGAGTATGCTTCAAATCCTTCTCAACTATACACGGAATAATTAGAAGTTATTTAAGTTTCACTATATTTATTTTTTCTAATCACATCTCGTTAGCTTTCTTTTACAACTTCAGATAAAACTCTGGCCTAAAATACACTTGACAAAATGCTTCACAGTTTCACAGCGAATGTACCTGTGTCTGCATAGCAGGTCTGTGTATTTATATGTCTTTGTAAACTTGTGGATGGGTAAGTATGTAGATAGACCCCGCTAGAAATGTGCACAAAGATTTTATATTATACAAAATATTCATAAAGATCTATATTTTTGTCTTATTATCCAGGGAAGAGACTGAAATGACAGGTTTGGATTTCGTAAAAAGGGCATGGATTTGGTGTTTCTTTTCTTTTTTCCACAGATCCACAGAACACCACTAAAATATTAAGGTACATAGAAAAGAGTACCAGTCTGTATTACTTTTACCCTCAATTAGCCACGTATTTTCTCTTGAATATTTTTTTAATATCTTTTTTTTTTTTAAAGTAGGCAAATCAACAACATTTACCTTTGCTCAGCAGCTCACAACATGAAGGATTCAGCAAACAAAAACCTGTTCATGAAGGAAAGCGACATGACAAGGCGTTCAATCAGCCTAAAGCTTTACTCCCAGCCCCTCACTTCTGCACTATACAATTTCCTACTATAAAAATGAAACATCGTCATCATCTTTGGCGACTTATGAACTACAATGGTGTGGCTGGATAGTGAAAGTTCCTAAAATAAACTTAAGAGGTATTATTAGGTTATTAAAATGAAAGAAAAAAAACCAACCCTGTGGTTTGGTTTGGTTTGGTTTTTTTTCAGCCAAGTAGTGTCTGTTTGTCCAAGCCTGGTCAGAGGAGATCATTCCGAGCAGTCCTCAGTTAAGAATCCTTTAAGAATTTCAGATTTCTTGTTGTTTCAGTATAGATATTGGATGAATATTTTGTAGAAATAATGACATGCTACAATCAAATGGCACCGTCTCTAGGATGAATCACATTGTATAAGGGCTGCTTCCCATTCTTATGCTTTGAATGAGGGACAAAGTTTCACACATTTTACCACTAGCAGCTGAACAATGTGAAACTTTTGGAGCAGCATGCATCTCGGCTAACAATAGTTATTAAAATTAAGGATCCAATCTCAGCTACTTGTATAACCTAGTTCAACGTAACTGATATACTTTGACAAAAAAATTAATGATAAAAAAAAACCCAACAAAGTTTATGATATATTTGTATTTAGATATAAATATATCTAAAATGGGTGACATTAAGCAGCTTGTGGAGGCGCCTGTATCTTTTACTTCATCAGACAATTTTAAGGTGCCTAATTTTTCAGACAGTTGAATCTATTGCAGGCTAGCCCTCTGCCAACAGTTTTCTAGATGTACATCCACGTGACGAAATTTTATTGATAACTGCATTGTTTCTGTGATGGGTATTTAAAAAAAATCGAATTTACTAATACAGAATAAAAAGTGAAAATAACCATTTTGTATTGAAAGTTACATTTACAAGTTTGACATCTCACTGAACCAGTGTTTCAAAAGACTGTGAAATGTCAAGAATAAGATTTTTTTCAAGCCTGAGAAAAAAAAAAAGTTTGCAAGTTGTCAATCTTCTGTTTTTAATAGCAGATCCTGAATTTTCTAAATGAATTTATTCATTTTTGTGACCGCCTGTCTACTGTTACTGTCAAAACTGATTCAGGTTCTCTGAGTGTTCAGAAATCTTAGCTGTGACACTGTAAAGTTTTAACTCTTTCATACAAGTGAGTGGGGAACACCCATACACGTAATCCTTCTAATAAACCGGCTTCTTAATTAAAAGAAAGGAAAAAAAAAACAAAACAAAACCAAAAACCAAACAACTGAAAGATGAGGGCAGCATGGTAACACAGGTCTCCAGCCTTTCAGTGAACTCGGCGGGGGGTTTGAGTACAGAACCGCAATGTAAGGTACTGGAGTTAACTTTTCTTTCAGCTGAGCTCTTTGATGATACTCAGACACAGCTGTCAAAGTTTAGAGAGCAGTGCGATCAACGTATTTCAGTCCTGAAATCTAAGAATCAGATGTTTAAGTTGAAATTAGACATCCTGAATAACTTACGCTTAAGTTTTATTCAGAGGTAAAAGTATTTAGCGAGAGAAATAGGCATCTCTACAGAACAGCACATTTATTTTATCTCCTCTGACCACAGAAAGCTGACTCTTCTAAGGTGCGGGACTTACATGTTTAAAGTACGGTAGAATAAATCTTTCTCCTAAGAAAAAAAATCACCTTGCTCTGCTTTCCAGACTACTTGCTGGTTGAGGATTTGAAGCAGTGGTGCCAGCAGCGAAAAACATATCTATCTGCTACTTTAGATAAAAAATCACTTAATTTAAATGTATATAGTTCTACATTATGTTAACATGAATTTGAATTTAGATGACATTCTCAACATCTGGGTTTGAATGTGCTTATTTATGAAAACAGAGACATAAAATTGCATGCAAAGCTATAGTGTACATACAGCACACTCAGCTAAGAGAATAACTCTTCTGACGTGAATATAAAAATAGATGATGCATATTTATCTCACAAAAATATTTGAGGATTGATGTTTGCAAACCCCCCAGAAAAAGATTTCAATTATCCTCTGAAAAAAACCCCACCCTCTCTGTTGGTATTCAGCATTCCTGAATTATAGGCCTTTAACTCATATATGTTGTGGTCAATGAAAGGAGAGCGTATCGTGGAAGTTAGTTGACTATGGTAATTTCTATTTTTTAATACTGTCCTGTCAATATGCCTCATTTGTCTTCTAACGCTACAGTGCTACAAGCCAATCACAAAAATGCATAGGTCCATGATTTTAACCAGGTGATGCAACGCAATCATTTCTTACTGGTAAATCTTCAACACAATCCTGATATTCTGTGTAAAATTCAGTTCTGGTGAGTCATTTACTACGAGTACCTTACAATTTTGATTCATTCTACCATGCAACTTGAAGCACAGAAGCGAGACCTAAACTAGGAGTCTATTTAATCTAGGCTATCAACTTGGGTGCCTCAATTAACTGCTAGAAATGAAAGCATGAACCTTCAATTTGTTTTAATGGCAATCTAGATTTATCTTATTGCAGGGCTGGATTCACGCAGGAAGATATCATCCATATATGATCAAGAATGCAAGTACCTGGGAATTTGATTCTTAGTGATTTTTCTAAGTCTCTGTGAATAGTGTAATAATACTATTCCAAAATTTGCCATGTTGCCTTTTAATATCATCTACGAAAAAACAATTGACGACATTGAAGCATTATAAAAGAGATGTGGTTTTGTATTATATAAATAATATACACGGCTATATAAATTTTTCAGTAGCCTTAGAGAACCAGTTATAAAGATTCTCAGTAAAAATTAGGCTCAGTATGTACGCCTACATACACACTTCCCGAGAAGAAAACACTCAGAACACACACATGCTCTCAGGGGCTGCAGCACTGAAGAATTTTAGCATTAGGGGCTACAGAAGTTGCCCAAGAAAATACTGGTTTATTTTAAGGCTAGATAAATAACTGTTTCTAGACACATTTTATCTGTAGGGGACATCCATAAAATGATACTGCGCTATTAATTATAATTTTCTGTTCATTTTAATGACATTTGAAAAGCTTTTGTAGCTCACTAAATGAGCCACTTGGACTCCTTTTCTGCCTGGTTAGCGACTACCAGCAAGCAACAGTGTACAGCAGGGATAGTCTAATTACTGTCAAAACCAAAGGTCACGTAATTCCAGGCAATGCAAATAGACTAATTATATTGTTTCTTAAGGAGTCTTCCAGACATGTGTCAATCAGCAAAAATAGCAAATAGCAGAATAAGAAGTCCTATACCAGCATAAATTCTACATATTTCCATTTGGAATAATGCAGTGAAATGACACCACATGAAATTGGTTGATAGGGAATTTAATTACCATGCTTTATAAAAAGGAAACCATGGGATATTAAAAAAAAATGGAAACTCTTTCTGTGACCTTTAAGTAATTAGTGTTTCATAACTATGTACATGCAGTCTGTAATTATTCAAAAAAAAAAAACCAAAACCACAACACCCCCTCAACAAACCACACATTACAGTTATTTTCCTTTTTGTTCTAAATAAAGAAACTTCTTATCAGACCAAAATTCGTCATCAGTAATACAGAAGGAAAGAAAACAGAGAAGCATCCACATAAACTAAACATTACAGAATTCTGACTTCTGCTTTTATGATTCTCTATGTATATTATATTTAAATATATATAGAACTCCATGTATACTATATTTAAATTTTTATGTAACGCCTTTGGAATAAGTGCACTATCAGTGACACACATATCCAAACCAGCAGTGGATTATTTCAGTGTGTTCACCACATCATTTCACACAAGACCTCTCACCAGAACAATGGGTTTAGTTTAAAACTATCAGCGTTCCTGATTTGAAAAACCTCTCAGAAAAATCTATCCCCAGCGACAGAGAGAGCTCAGCACCAGCACGCCATACTAACACCAAATCATTCTACCATACAGGTAACACTGTCATTAACAGCAAGAATGAAAAAAAATAACAAATTATAACGCGAGACTCTGTTGAACAAACAGTCAAGCCTGAGAATGCTGTACATTACGTGATACCAGCTGCTATCTACCAGCAGTGCTGCTGTCACACGTGTGCCCGAGTAACAAACCATCCACTGGCTCCTGTGGAGGATACTGAAAAATAGCGTCAGCTCTGAGCCACTTCCTTAATTCTCCAGCATGAATTATACCTGAAAGAGCACTGAAATTTCCTAATGTACTACATGCGTTTTAATTCTACCTTTCAGAGTCACTTAGAAATGCCATCTTTACTTAGACGTGAGGTTTACAAAGGCTTTGAAGCTGCTGATAGGCAGCACGTATGGATCCATGGTACCAGCAAAGCCTGTTTCGAGAGCCGGAAAAGTCAAAACCCTGAAATGCTGGGACAGAAGCACAGAATACGAGAGGGCGCCGTCCATCCTGCCTCAAGGACTGTCAAGATGAAGCGTAAAGGAAACAAAACAAAACAAAACACCCAACTCACTACTCCTGGTATTGTCTAATTTGTCGGTGCATAGGCTACTTACTTAGAAACCAAATGATAGAAAAATATTACCAGCAAAACCCGTAACACCCATGAGCACTGCTAACTTGTTAGCTCAATCTGCATCTGCCATTTAAATTTGGAGTTAGGAGACGGTGCAGTACAGGAGTGGTCTGTCTGCACATCCCACAATCAAGAAAATTTCCGATTTGATGGCAAGCCTGTGAGACACTTCCAATTTGTATTTTTTGGCCCAATAGGCAGTCACACACTATCGGCCTAGCACCAGTTTAGCCCAGACACACTGTCAATTTACACAGCTTAGCCAGCAAGTCGGGGTTGTCGCCAGTCATTGTTCTCAAAGGAGTTACACAATACCCCATCGGATACAAGGACAAATAGGTAACAGGGAAGAAAAACTAAAAGAATCTGCAGCTGCACATTCTGTGTTGCTTTCCTCCATTCTCAGGATAGAACAGTTTAAAGATATACACGATGTGATGATGTTCCATCCTATAAATTGTCTTCCCAAAGTAATATAATCACAGTGCCATTAGTTTGCAGTGCCTGAGTTCATTCTTTATTACTTAACTTATTGTGCTGAGTGTCAAATTAGTGTATTCACGTTATAATTGTGATTCTACTGATACATGGTTTTCTACAGATGTAAGTAATTATATAGGTTCATAGCAGTGAAAAATGTATTTGCTTTTATCCACCAGTTTTCTATTCTTGTTAACTAAAATTTCTGAAGGCGCAGAAGCAAGCTTTCATATGGTGAAGTGTCCACTACAATGTTTAAATGAATTATTTACTCTCCAAATTGACTGCACCGATCATCTAAATTTAGAGATATCAGACTTTTAGCAGATGGTACACTACAGACAGTAACTCTTGGTCAAAAGTGCTTCTGGAATATGCAATTTGCTATGGTAAACTGGTCCATCAAATCAATCTGGCATTCTGCCTCTGGGGAATGGTAATACTTAATCCTCTATAGAAAGTTGAACTTCTCCCATAATACCCTTGGTCAATTGTGCAATGCTATACATTCTTGAGTGGAAGAAGAAAAAAAAAATCTGTGTGCTTTCAGGTAAGTAGAATTTGTTATGGTACCAACTGGAAGATAGCCAATATCCAAATAAATTATATTTTATATTAAGGGTATGACCCTAATATCCCCTAATCTTATTGACTTAAATGGAAGCTCTCTACACACGGTATTTTCAGGAGTAGACAATAAATTGGCACATAGTTTAACAGTTAGGATATAGAAAGGAAATTAAAAGAAACAGAAAGTGTGCATGCTTTCTATTTTAGGTTAATGCACTTCTAAGGACAGGAAATACTATTGTGGTTATTTGACTTCCTGTATATTATAGATACTACACTTTAATTATTTCTGCTTCAAATTCAATATTTAAGCTTGATTTAGACTATATCTTTAAAAGAAGAAAATGAATAAAGGTCATATTTTTATTTCCAGTGACAGAAAATCTATCAATTGCATATGAAAGTAGTTTCCAGGATTAGTTAAAATATCCAGCTTATTTTTAGTTTGATTTGGTCTATGTTCTGCTTTTAGCCATTACACGTCGACATTTTCTTGCAGACTTAATAGACCAGTATTAACGAATTTTTTTTTCTCCATGCAGGTATTTATAGCTTCTAATCAAATCTCTACTAAGTCCACATTTTTTTTTAGACTAAGCTCAGATTTTTATTGCAAAGCACGTGTTCCGGTCCCTTCAATCATTTCTTTGTTCTTCTTTGACATTTAGTGTTTTGTTTTTCTAACTGATGGCACCAGAATAGAACACAATATTAATGAAATAGTCATATTAATGCCAAGACTCAGGGCGATATAATCTGTTGAGTCTTACTCAATATTTGCATAGCCACATCTCTAAAAACCTTTCACTTTTGTGAGCTCACATTCTGTTGTTTATCCAGTATTTACCTCCACAAAGTTTTCATGTTGTAAAAGTGATTGCTTTCCTGAAGCAGTAGTTTGCATCTGTAAATATGGTCCATCTTCCCAGGATTTTACAGTTCTCGCAGTGGAATTCATCTCAGTCTACCACATCCGATCAGAATTAACCATTTAAGTCTTTGTTACCAACCACTTACCAACCACTTACCACTTTCTTACACCAGAAAACTACATCATTACTGCGTTTATAATTTAATTCCTCAACACACAGAGTAACAGAGAAACAAGAACCAATTTCCCTCATGAAGCACAAATGTCTTCTTTGTTCATTTTCTTCACGTTTGAAAGTTTAGCTCTCACTTTATTTGTATAATCAAATATGAAAGTGTTTGGTCATACTCTTCACACTTGACGCTAGGAAGCCTGACACACAGCCAGATAAATCAATAAAAGAAATCAAATAACTGGTATCACGAAATTTCTTTTTACCTTCAGTTCTTCAAGGACACATCAGTAATGTTACAAGGAGCTCAACAAGATCATCCAGAATGGTCAGTTCACAGGATATTAAGCCCTGCTTGATGTCAAGCAAAACCATTATAATTAAATAAGCCCTGATGCTCCTTAAACAGATGATTAGTGGGTTTCCAATTTCCCTATAAATGTTACTGATACTCTATGCACCATCAAATCAGAATAAAATATGTAATAGTTTGCAAACCTGAACTATATTGTCACAAAACGTCCTTTTAGCTGTAGTGATAGCAGGAATCTGTTATACATTTTTAACTTGTCCTTTTCTAGACAGCTTAGTAAAAGCCCATGCCACTTTGCTTGTTCAGGTTTACAGTACTTTCCTAACGGGAAGAAAATACAAAGTATTGTTCGGATAGTGCTATCTCTGATTTATGTTTCCAGCTTCGTAAGATTTCTTTCCCCCCTTTGCCCAGACTGAGTACCTATTGTTTTCCTCTCTTGCAATGAATACCTGGTAGCAGTAGCTGATAACAAACCCTACTAGCACTCTATTTTGACAGTTGAAAACAGTAGCAAAAGCTTTGCTATTCCTTGCTAGTTTGAAACAAAATCCATTTGATTATAATCCACAATAGAAAAAAACATTGTTAACAAGCTGACCGTAGTAAGAGATACCAGAAATATTGCGGACTGGATGCTGCATTCTTTACTTCCTCTTTTAAACTGCCACGTAACGTCAATACACATTGGTAAGAGCTGCCACTCTACTCAATAGGTATCTGGCTTTCATCGTGATGTAAAATGGCCTCACAAATAGTATAAGCATGGACTGACTGAGTTTATAAAACATACTAGGGTCTCTTATGAAAGGTGCTATGAAAATTGTCCATGGTTTGTACGTCCTGAGCCATCTAAGCAAATCAAGCGTACTGTTGCTGTTTCCGAAAATGCCACAGATGTATAAAATTAAATGAAACCTATTGCAACAATGAAGTGACACAAAGGGAAAAAAAAATCCATTTAAAATGAAGGTTTGGTCTAGACAGAATAATCTGAATATACTAATTAATACTGTTCATGTAGCGTGTTATTAAGAGATCTTAAAATCTTATGTTTGAAATGGAATAGTTATTTTTGAGTTCTACATCTTTGAAAGCAAGGGGAATTTTTCCCAGATAAAATAGTTCTATTTATAACACACATAAACTTACAACTCTGCAAAGACTTGCAGAAGTCTTTAAGATGAGAAGAATATGTAGGAAAGATTTTTTCTGCTTCTGATGTCCTCCAATTTTATTTGAGATCTCCAAGGAAGTATATTACAATCCTTGACCCCTTCCCAAAGAGACAATGGCAATAACAAGGCCGAGCAAGTGGGGGTTTGGATAGAGGTGGCTCCTTTCTAGGCGAAACTGAAGTATTTTGAGCAGTATTGCTCTCTTCTGAATGCAATCTTACACGACCTTGTTCCACACAAAATTATGAAGATAAACTATTCTCTTGTTTTAATGTATATTTCCATGTTATGATATGATATGCTATCATAATTCAGCATTAGCAAACATGTCTTTATCAAGTAGCTGATCTGGCTACTGATATGAGCTCTACCTTGGGTTGCACCTTAAATCAACCTGGAAACAATCTGGTATAGGAAGGTGCCATTCTGCTTGATATGCTTTGTATCCCTTTATGAGCATTTGACATCTGCTCTCCAAATCTGCTCTGGCTGCCTGTTGTTTTTCAAGTGGAGTTTGAAGTGCTGTTTTTGACCTATAAAGCCCAAAATGACTTGAAGCTTGCTTTTTTGAGAGACTGACTCACTCCCCATGTGTTAAGATTACTGACAGCGCTGAAGCACCTTCGAGTGAAAGATAGGGAACTAATGACAAGGTATATGAGTGCTCTTTCACTGCAGAATTCACTTCCACACCTATCTGACGTGATCTAAATTTGTTAATCTTTAGAATATACCAAAACCCCATCCATCTATACAGGCATGTAGGTAGGATTGCTGTCATGAAAAGTGAAAAGGGGAAGGGAAGGTTTTGTGTGTACTGTTTTCTGTGGCCAGGGAACGACTGTTGCCTACTGACTAATGTTCCTGTCCATCGTGAATGGCATTTTAATTTGTCAAGGGCACTAATAGGTCAAAAAAGATATCTGAAGGTGTTCTGAAGACAACATGCAGCTTTTTAACACTCTGTATACAGAGAGAGGAGCGTTAGAAATAGCTCCGTGTATAAAACTGAACCTAAACACACCCCTCCCCCGCAAAAAACCCCACAACCAAACCACAAGCCCACACTCGCTATTAATTAAAGTATGAAGTAAAATAAGGAAGAGACAAATGTTATTCTGAATGATTCTATAAAATAATGACAATTACTACACCATGAAAAGTCAGGACACATAAAGATACCGATACAATTGCAGACGTAACCAAACTCCTTGCATTCTGATAATTTAAAGATATTCAAAACTAATGCTGTTTTGAAACTTGTTTAGGGTGTGCGTTCATACCTCCTGCCCTTCACAAGTACTTGTGTTAGCACCCGACTTTGCCCCCAGAAAAAAAAGAACAAAAAAAACCCCAAACCAAAACAAAACCCCTGTCACCTGTAGGTGACTACAAAAGACTTCTACAGCCCTCTAGTGTTGCCAAACTACAGACCCTGGTTAAAAACAGACCAAAGCAATGTGAACTTCTGCCCCACACCCTGAAGGAAACCCTGTTGATTTTGCCACTGCTGGGCATACAAGTTATTCAGACAACTAAAATCACAGCTCTGGCAGAATGAGTTACGCTGTTCTCACTCCCACATCACAAGGGAGGTGGTACCGAGTGGCCAAAAGCTTAGAAGTAGCCTTTGCAAATAAAAGCATATTCACAGAAAGGAAAAGGGAATAAAAAAATATCAAAGATTCAGGTTAATTTGCTGTGTACATATTTAAACAGCTGACTGGAGAGCTTATTATGCCTGATTGCAGGCCTTCAGCAACAGTGATAGCTCGTTTTTCCTTTTGCTCCCTCCCTGCTTCTTTCCCAGCAAGTTCCCATCGACAGAGCCTACGGCTATACTCTCAGAAATCATATAAAACCTGACAGTGCCAAAATTTCAACCGCAAAAAGGTGTTTTAAGGTGTTGCCTTTCACATCTAATTTTAACAGACAACTGTGTTCGGCGAGCACATCCCAGGATGGCAGCGCGTGGCACTCGGCTGCCCATGGGCTGCAGATGGAGCTGTTGACAAAACAGTTCAACTCACTGGAGATGAGCTGGGCTGGCACGGAGCGCTACAGAGCCTCGGCTCACTTTTACAGATACAGTGCTGTATTATTATCCTTGCTATTATTATTATTATTAATAATAATGTTGTTGTTGTTATTAATTTTAAGCGTCTGTGCACAACTGAAAGAGCACGATTCATCTTAAACCTCCTAAACTTAGAAAGCGAGCAAGACTCCCTGGCCATCCTTCAAGATCTCTTTAAGATAAGACCACAAAAGCACATTAAGAATTCTGGATAGGTGAATAAAAATTCAAATCAGAAATTGCATAATGAAGAGAGAGATACGCAAACTACTGATGTTTCTGTTTGGAGCGTTAACTCCTTTTTGAAAAGAACTTTACAAAATGTAGTTGGTTTCTACATTAGGAAAAAATTACGTGCGACACACTCCCATAAAAATCGCATTTATGAAGTAAGCATTTGCACATCAGAAAATCTGAAATTTGCAAGCATTATTGATAGACGAGGTGCAACGGGATCAAATTCACACTGTTTAACTCTATATTGCCACTTATTACAGCTGTACGCATACCACTGTGCAAGCTGACTGCTGTAGCGCAACAGTTTATTTTGCATTTAAAATTTCTGATAAATATTGCCTGGAGATCTCTGCAGGGAACTAACAGAATCCCAGCTGTTGTATTTACTAGCAAGGAAGTTAATTCAACCTTCCTTTGGACAATTCAAATTAAAGCACTGGGTCATAATTGCGCATCAGGCAAGAATGATGACACAGATGATCTTTGTGTTCTCATACTGTTGAAAAAAACGACACTGTAATTAGTGTTGCAAGCATGATAATGTGTTGCTGCAGCTTTGAAACTCCTCATACTTTAATTTGAGCAGATAAATGCAACAAATAATTGCCTAATCTGAATCAAAGGTTTGAATTAAAATCCCCAAATCCGGAGATTACGATGGATTTTCTTATTCAGTTAGTTAAAATACTGAAAATACACAGTCAAATTCTATTCCCAGTTACCGTACATTTTCTTCCATATATGTGAGCAAATGTAGTCTATTAAAATTCCTGACTACAACTTCATTAAAACCTTATGGAACCCAAATTTCAAACTCATTCTGCTGCAAGAGGCATATGTCAGAGTGGCACTGCCCCTTTATGATTGTTTCTTAAATTATACTCAAGTATACGATACACGTTCTGCAAACACCCTGAGCATAAACACCATCCCCAAAAGCTAAAATTATCTACATCATAGACTACATATGACTTAGTGAGTCAGTACAGAAAAAAGTAGCAGACGAATAAGGTTACGGATACCATTTTACTATAGAAGTTTAGGAGAGTTAATGTCTGACAGTACATACAGTATTCTTTTATTCCTGGCTTTTTTGCATTTATCCTGTATCCCCTAAACTATATTCCTGTTTCTGCTTGTTTGCTTGTTTGCTGTCTTTTCTTTAAATTAGATGAAAAATGGTGACCTCCGTATACCATCAGAATTTATATAGCCCTTTAACTCTTTGGTGTTCAGACCACATAAATCTGCTTCAGTTTCCAGCTTGCCAAAGTATATTAAAAGCCTCTAATATGTTTGTGCGTGATCTAATTCCTTCATGCTTATAAAAGTTTTGAATTCCTTTCTGAAAGGCATATAACATAAAGGGAGTATTTTATAATACTATGTTGCATTCCATAACTCTTATTCAGGACAAAAAAAAATATGAGAAGTTATGAGTAGTTCCGGTACATAATAAAACAAAGCTTAAAGAGAACACCTTGCACTTGCCTTGAAGGATTTTACAAGGAGCATTCATTACAGGCACTATTTGGTGCCTAATTTTTTAAAAATCCAAACTTATTGGATCTTCCAAGAGAAATCTGCTGTAGAGAGGGGGATACCCTTACACAATTCAAATGCTGATTCAGCCCCTAGCCCATGATCAGTCTCTCACTCTCTTTTATTTAGTAACACAGACTCTTAAATTCACCTGTAGCTTCTGGAATTCTTAGACCGTATTTATACAGTGCACGGGCACAGACTGAGAGTTAAAGACATTATCTAGATGTGAGCAGATTTAAACCAATCAAATACTGTATAAATAGAAAAATAACTACAGTTATTATGTAATTATTTTTACGGTTGTTAAGCCTTACAACAACATGCAAAGTTCTTACAGAAGATCCCAACTAAATAATTCAGTGTACTCTAATTTGCAGTGATTGAGGATTAAGGGTCACCGCTGCACTTAATTGTGCAAAGTAGTTGTGCGACGCGTGTGGGCGAAATGGAACGTCACAGCCCACAGGAACATGCTGGGTCAAAATGAGGTCAAAGATAACTAGTAAAATGTTTCAAATGTGTAGACAAAAGGGAAGAACTCTTAGGAAAAAAGTTCCACAAGAAAGCTGCCTCACGATTTGGTAATGGTCTTGATGCAGCAGAAAAGCATGCAAAAGTTGAAAAGAATGAAGTCAGGATTTCATGGCTTATAAAAATTTCTGTAATGTAATGTAAAACTTCTGTAATGTAACTCCAGTAATACCGTACATGAAAAAAAAAAAAAAGAAGAACACAAAATCAGTCATCAATGGTACTGTAAATAACTTCACAAGCTAAAGGAGAAGTCTTACAGAAGGATGAATAGTGATACTACAAGTTTAAAAAATGCAATTTGATGAGACCTAGACGTTGGAGAAAAAGTAAATAAATTTTCAATATATTGACATGGAAGTTGAGTAAAAAGTCTGGAGTCAATATTACTGCAGTCAAACAAGATATGACCAGGGTAGTCTAATTTTAAAATATGGGTGGACAGGAATATTTTTCTATAAATGTCTGGTCTTATTTCTAAGTTCTTATATTCCTACTCATCAATAATGTCTGGTTTCAGCAAATCTATACATGTAACTTAAGACTGTACTGTGTTTAACACAGATGACTACAGTGAGTTCAGATGTGTACATATGATCTTACTGTTTTATTTCAATTGGAAAATCATAAAACTTTGATTTGGGTACATTAAAATCAATTACTGGACTGACAACAATACACAGGTGTATTGTGTGAGATCTTAGCACTGTTGGACATTTTACTAAGGCAACAGGCTGTATGTTTTTAATTTAGCCTCTGACATTTTTCTCTGTATTTTCCATTTTTTTTATTAAAATTAAAATAATTGTGTTAATATAATGCAAATACTATTTTTGCCAGGTACATTTTGAATGATGATCTGTAATTAGAAAATAAAATTAAAAAAAAAAAATTCTAAGAATCTAAGATAAAAGAGAAGTTATTATCAAGCATTATTAATGGGCATTGGATATATTTGTTCTATAAGTAATGAATATTGCAAGGATTACTGATACACTTTCCTCATAATTACACTAAATACATTGCACGCTACATAGCTAAGAAGCAGTCCCAACAATTTTTGCATAATTCAGAATATATTCAGACATAATTCGAAAGGAACACGTATCAAATTGAACATGGAAAAGTCATTTGAGGTGTAAATGATACCTATTAACATGCAATGCTGGTTAAACGTGGGATGAGAATTGACAGAGTTCACAATAAGCATCCAAGGGGAATGAGGTAGCCGAGGAAGAAGCTGGTGTTCTCTGAGCCAAGAACTCAAACGCACAGGTGTTTGAGAAACATCACACTACCTTCAGTGCTCTCAAGAGCCTCATCTTTGTGTGCCACAAGAATAACATCTTTCCTACAATTTCCCCATAGCCCTCCCCCCCACTTTTTTTATAGTACTAGCCTATGTAAAATTATTTAGGACAATGGCTTACAATGGTATGCTCTGCGTTTTTCTCCTTTCGTATGCAGAAAGTAAAAAACAAACAAACAAACAAACAAACAAAAAACCCTAAAACCAAATTATAACTGTTTCTCTAGCAAATGAGGTAACATATCAAACAAGTGAGAAACTTGCAATAGGAAGTTGATCATAAGTCTGCTGTCTGATACAAATCCTGTTGAATTTGGCATGGATGTTGACTCTAAATTTTTTAAGTAATTAGTTCTAACTATAAAATCCCATGTTCCTATTTGCTCATCCAAGTATTTACCTAGTCATTATCAACTGCTAATAAAATGCTATTTATAAATTAATCTTTAACCAGCTAAAAAGAACATCACTCTACTATCGCTTAATAACAAAACCATTTCAGTAAATCAAGTCACTAAGTACATGAGCAAAGAAGAGAGCCTATAATTGAGCCAGCAATGTGCCCTTGTGGCCAAAAAGGCCAATGGCACCCTGGGGTGCATCAAGAAGAGCGTGGCCAGCAGGTTGAGGGAGGTCATCCTCCCCCTCTACTCTGCCTTGGTGAGGCCGCACCTGGAGTACTGTGTCCAGTTCTGGGCTCCCCGGTTTGAGAAGGACAGGGAACTGCTGGAGAGGGTACAGCAAAGGGCTACGAAGATGATTAGGGGACTGGAACACCTCTCTTATGAAGAAAGACTGAGGGATTTGGGTCTCTTCAGTCTGGAAAAAAGACGGCTGAGGGGGGACCTTATCAACGCTTATAAATACTTAAAGGGTGAGTGTCAGGAGGATGGGGCCAGGCTCTTTTCAGTGGTGCCTGGGGACAGGACGAGAGGTAATGGGCATAAACTTGAACATAGGAAGTTCCACCTAAACATGAGGAGGAACTTCTTTACTTTGAGGGTGGCAGAGCACTGGCACAGGCTGCCCAGAGAGGTGGTGGAGTCTCCAACTCTGGAGACATTCAAAACCCGCCTGGATGCGTTCCTGTGCAACCTGCTCTAGGTGACCCTGCTGTGGCAGGGGGGTTGGACTAGATGATCTCCAGAGGTCCCTTCCAACCCTATGATTCTATGATAATGTTGAAACTGTACCTTAATTTGCGAGAAGAACCATTCAATCTTATCTTGGGGGCTGGAAGAAGGGACAAATCTGATCTGAATTTTAAACAAAATTCTACAATGGCAAACTACCTATTTGCACTAATTTTATTTCCATTTCACATCTACCCATCATTCTTGTGTTTACTAGAATAACAAAAGAAACCATTAAACAAAACAAGATGGCAAACTTTGTAGCTGTTCTAACCCTATCAATTTTAAGCTCATATAAGCTATGGTAAAACCTCGTATCAGCTCCTACTGTGCAATGGCTGTTTTATACAGTTTGGCTATGTGATGAAAGAAACTAGTTGACATGCACTTACCGTATTAAGCCCTGGCACCTGCATTGCAGACACTAATCAAAGTGCTCCTTCAGAGGGGTGAAAGAATCGCCATTTGTAATGCAATAATTAGGCTGGGTAGAAGGGCCTGAAAAGTAAATCAATCTCATCTGCTCTCTAAATCTGACACCATTCTCTAGGCAGATTGTTAACATAATGAGACAGAAGCCTACAAGAGGTCCCATAAAAGACCTGTGTCTTTTTTTTTTTCCCCCTTCTTTCTTTATACTTGCAATGTTACTAAGAGCATAATTACAGACAATCCTACCCTAAGTCACTGGCATAAAAGCAGCTATTTCTAAGAAGCTCATCAAAAATAAGTTGGCAGAACAGACGGGCTATATAACACAGCAGCAGGCTGACTCTATTTGCCCAACTGGATGAAGATTATTTTAACCTATTCCCTACTAAAATTATCATGATAATGTCTTACAGGGAAAAATAATAAGTTCCTATAACATGGCAAGGAAATAGGTTTTGATGAATTAATTTGATTCTCTGCTCATATTGGGCAAATGAAGAATAATTCCACTGAAATCAATGTTATTATTATAATTGTGTGAGAAAAGAATCACGTCCAGTGCAATCATTGTGACTTTTAAAAAGGAAGCCAGTAACAGAAGAGCAACATTGATGGTAAAGTTTTTAAACAGACAACAAGAGGGTAATCCGATGTGATGGACAAAACCAGAAATCCCATTTTCCTTGGTAAGAAAGTTGCACCATATTTGATACTTTGTAGTACTAAGTGCTCAGGAGCCTGTTTTACAGACAACCCCCTGTGCACGTTGTATACATTGATGTCAAAAATTACATAAAAATGTGTAAAGTAATGTATAAGAAAATATGAAAATAATCTATGCTCTAAGCGGTGGAATGCAGTAAGTAGATATTTGTGTAAAGCAACAAAATGAATGGGATGAATCTTTCTTCTTTCAGAGTCAAATACACATGAGCCATTCTTTTTCCTTATTTACCATAATTTCACTTAATCACTCCCATTTTCATATTGTAACTGTGTAGCCTTGTAATAAAGTATTGTCACTGATAGCAACAGGCATTAAGTTTGGTACTAAACCTGCCAGGCCTCTGTACTGCAGCTTGTTGGGTTTACTCTGAGCTTTCCTGGACCTGCAGCTTTGTTTTACTTGTGTTAGTCGTGACAGCAATTTCTCTAATTGTCCAGGTGGCTATGGCTACTGTGTATTACTTTTGTTTACCTTTGTATAGCACAACCCTAGTTTCAGGTAGATAGCAGTGACAAGCAATTTAGGTGGAATGAGATACTTATGACTCTAACGTAACAATGTAGAGAATTACTGGCCCATTATGACAGCAGAGGCCTTGAAAAGTGGGGACACTGCATGCGGCACGGAGGACATCTAAGTATGACTTCTAAAGTATATTCAATTAAGTGATGTGCTTTCCAGTGGTTTTGGTTTTTCAACCATACTTCACACTGGTTCTTTCAACTATCCTTAAAGTTGAGGTTAATCGATGCGGACAATAAAGACCAATAAGTAACACTCAATAATTACTATAATTTTTGAACACAAATTTCATACGTATTTCGTATGTACCTACTTTCTCTCAATACTTGCAGTTCATCTCACTTGACTTTGGATGTCTGGAAGTTATGCTTCAATGCAAACTAGTCAGCTTGTCTTCTTTTGCAGGTATGTCCAGGGCATGCATGATTCATGCGATCTGTCTGTCTGATTGACCTTAGAATGAGCAGAATTGTCGTTGGCAGGTGCCTACTTCTTTACATGGGTTGGGTCATTTGGCTCACATTTGGATGTCTAAATACAGGTAAGGAAACTTATTAAGAAAGCCAGAAAAGAACCAGTGTAAGGGTGTCAGACTTTCTGCAATCTTTTAAAAAATTCACAACTCTTTTGAAAGTTTATTTGTGCACAGGATACCTAAAACTTAAATCTTGCAATCAAAATCTCACACAGACTATCTGCTGCATCTGAATCCCATTATTCAATGATCATTTTCAAAACAGTCTCTTATGTCACTTCTGTTTCTTTTACAATATTATACCTTCACATTCTACACTATTTTGTTGTGGGGTTGGGTTGATTATTTTTTGTTTGTTTGTTTGTTTGTTTTTGAACTGAATTGAAATTCAGAAACTCTGCCTTGCAAACTGTAAATACCAAACACGGAAATAGAGGAAACCATCTACTGCTGAAATCGCTGCATAGCACATGAAAGCTATTAACAGCACGCAGGAGCTGTGTACAGTCATTCAATATGACAGGAAATATTGAATTGAAAACTGGTTTCAGTCTGAAACCTGGATAAACAGTGTTTCGTTCGGACAGCACAGATTCAGTGCTGTAAAACAACGGATTTTACTATATTAGATCTGGTTTTAGAAGCATACTTCACAAAAGATGACAAAGTTTCTCCATTTTAACACCGTTATGAATGCTCAGCATTGTTTTATCTAGAACAGCAACACCTACAGAACTGCTTTTATACTATTTATAAGATTTATCAGAACATGCTGGTTGAATTACATTAAGTAATAGCAGATTTGACAATGTGACAACTTATTTTACTATTTCTTTACTGGTCAAAATGGAGATAATGTAGTAGTTTATTGGATGGAAGCAAAAGTTATCTTTTTTTCCTAAAAAAAAGAGTTTTGCAATGGACATTTTTAGAAGACATTATCAGCATCATATAACATTACACAGCACTTAAAATTATGTTTTTATTTAGGATGTTTTTTTTTCAGTTTTTAATAATTTGTTCATGTCTTTCTTGTTGTAAAAAATGTTTTGGGTTTTTTTTGTCTCGGATGAATCAAATGAAAACGTGGGAATGGTTCAAAGCTGCACCAGGGAGGTTTAGACTGGACATTAGGAAGCATTTCTTTACTGAGAGGGTGGTGAAACACTGCAGCAGGCTTCCTAGAGAGGTGGGCAATGCCCCAAGCCTGTCAGTGTTTAAGAGGCATTTGGACAATGTCCTTAACAACATGCTTTAACTTTTTGGTCAGCCCCAAATTGATCAGGCAGTTGGACTAGATGATCATTGTAGGTCCCTTCAGACTGAGTCCTGTTCTGTTCTCTTCTGTTCTGTTATTCTATTCTATTCTATTCTATTCTATTCTATTCTATTCTATTCTATTCTAAAAAAAAAAAAAAGCCTCTCTATTGACAGACTGCCGTATAAACACATTGCTGGTTTTTGCATAAAAAGAATACATCAAATAATTGTCTTAATTTTTTGAGGTGGCTATAACCTTCACTATAGCACACAGATGTATTTCAGTAAGACAGAAACCCCAAGCGAGAAGCACAATGGTCAAGAAAACCAGACCTTTTCCAGTGCTGATTTTCTGTAAGCTTCCACATATAAACATACAAATTTGTACATATATGTGTGCATATATATACACACACAGAACATTCATGTTTTATTGAATACTTCAAATGAATGCAAGTTTGCAAGTTATGCTGAGCTTGTGTTTTCGTACGATAATATGCAGAAAGCAAGTGCAAAGTGATCACCAGAAAAAATGTTTTGCCTTTTGTAAGAACCCTTAGCTGAATTATCAGGGAAAGCAATATTTCAAGTTTATTTCTGAATGAAAGAAATTGAAATAATTTCGGTGAAAAAAAAATGGACATAAAAAGATTACACAGCAAAGAGCAACCACAACTCGTTTTATCCTAGAGGAGCACATGCCTCTCCTTTTTGGATGGCTGGCAGATAAGAATCTAAGCATGCCAAGAGGAGTCAAAATCCCTTTAGAATTATAAAAAATATAAATAAGGTTAAAATCTCCTCCTCAATGCTGCTTCAAAGCTCTTATCTGCAGTGCTGATCTTTATTGCACTTTTCGTGCTCCTTTGTGTTCCTGCCTGAGAGCAGTTTATGCAACGCATGCAAAACACAAGAGAAGATGCCCAGCTATTGCCATGAGTTCACACGGACCCAGCACCACTGGATGACCACTGTCATCTAACCAGAAAAATCTCAACACTTCTCAAGATTTCAGGTGAAATTTAATCTTCACTGCCTGTAGTATGACAGCCCAGAATTTGCTCACCCTGCAAAAGGGGCAGGGGCAAACCTGTAAGAGAAAGCCAGAAGGAAAACAGCTCTGGCTTGCAGCCACAATGAAGAGTGAGAGTAGTGAAAAACGCTGGTAAGTGAAGCCTGACATCCAGCACAGGCACCCTCTGATGTGCAGACAAGACCTCTTTTGGAAGCAGCTACAACCAGGCTGGTTTCCGACGTCTTAAATTTCCAAAAATACTACAGCTATGGGCATTTTGCTGTTCCCCTCCTTTCACGCCTGCGGTTTCAGAGAGCAACAGGGGCAGAAGTGGTTTACAGTAAAATGTTTTTTACTCTGTTTTTGTCCCTAACTGCCATTCCAAGGAGGTTCAGACAGTGACATGAGAAAAGTAATCAACTGTGTATATTCTCACAGCTTAAAAGAGAAAGTTGCAAATCTTTCTGACAATCCTGATTCAGTATCTTTGTTTCTCTCCCAGAAAAATCAAGAGAGAACTGATGTTACAAATGTTGACTAAAAACATTAATGACGTGTCCATTTTAATTGTTTAAGACTAGCAATTTCCCCTGTAGCTTGAAGGCCTTTGAGAGCGCAAAAAAATCTGGTTAGAGGCCAAATTCTGTCTCTTGACTGCAAACTGTTAATATAGAGTAACTTCTCTGACAGTACGCAGCTATTCATGATTTACATTTATGTGACTAACTGCAGATAGGATGTTGACAGTTTCTTTGAATTAAGCTGAAAAAAATCATTTCCTATCTAATACTGTTCAAGGCTAAATCCAATTCAAAAAACAGGAATTGTTCTACACAGCAAAAGCTTTTAGACTGCTTTTTTTAGTTTTCCAATTCAAAACATGTCCTTAAAATGCAGACCCTGGAAAACATGACCCTGAATACAGATGTGTCTTATTTTGGGGTCATGCGTTGAATAGTAGTTCTCAGTTATTCACAGGCCAAGTGGCACTGCAGTTAGCTCAAGAAACTATAAATAGACTGTTTTCAATAGCATTTTGAGATTAAAAAGAGTGACAAGAGTGCATTGGAGCCTACCAAAAATTGTAAGGCCTCCATAATAGTTGAATGGCCTAAAGCACTCTGGATCTATTAGGCTGAAGGCTGCATTTAACTAAGTATTATAGGCAGGTATTAGATATAATCCTTCCAAAGTTTTGCGTGACAGTCTAAGCTCTTGATTTTGACAAAAAGAACCGAGAAAGGTATGTTAGACTCTCTTATTCCTGATGATTCTTATTGACATGTTATTAATGTCTCGTGCAACTTCTGTGGAGAGCCAGCCTAATTTAAAAGGGGGTTGCAATCTGAGAAACACTATCGTCTGCTGAGATTGTGTCAGCTAAAGGCTGGTAAACTTAAAGGAGCCAACAGAAAGGGTCTGCTACCTGCATTTACATTTTATAGCTCACAGCTCACCTCCAAAGAATAAGAGAGAAAGACAAGATATTTAGACAAGAACTGTGTGTGTTATTACAGGCATATTTTTACCAGATAAAAAGCACACCTTCAGATATCCACTCTATATACCTGATAGTTAGCACAAAAGAACCTCAGTAACAGTAGAGGTAAAGGAACAAGTGGCACCAAGGCGTCCAGAGTTTTATGTCAGCAGTCCCTCTGAGACCGCAGGCCATGGGCAGTACCGCAGTACTACAGTCCCGATGCATTACTTGTCTAACCAGCATGGACCTGGTTATCACTGACTTCTGTTGAAGCTACAGGACTTCATGAAATTTGTCACCTTGGAGATGAATCCCTCACTTTTACATGTTAATATGCTCCCTTAAGTTTTCTCTGTGCTCTGTTCTGGGTTTCAGTAAAACCTTTTATCGGAGCCATTGTTTTCAACAGATAAAATAAAGAGGCCATCACAGCAAAAAACCTGACCTTCAAAAGAAATTTAATTAAGGGAAAAGCAGCTAATAAATTTGAAGACCTTCTAATTGCAAATTAACCCCTGACTCACCCACATGATTATCAGTTTAGCTTTGATACTACTTAATTCTTTCCACACTTGCAAAAAAAGAAATAACCATCACTCTTCCTAGCCAGCTTTGGTTTCAATCTGAGAATACAACAGGAAGACCATGGGTCCAGTTACTAAACAGTGATAATAAACCCACCTTAATTGCTTCAATTAGATCATCCACGGGGAATCACTTTACACAACCTATAGGGATTAACAGGCTCTTCATGAAACACTACAAACGATTACACAGGGATGAGCAACCTTCAAGAGCTGGCGGAGAAACAGAAGTTGCTATCTATAGACAGTTTTCTCGGTTACTCTCTGTGCTCATCTGTGGGGAGGAATTATTGTTCACCCAAGTACAAACACCTAGCCAAGACAAGTCTGACCCAAGTACAAACACCTAGCCAAGACAAGTCTGAGGCAGATTTCTGTAAAGACTATGTACTGGACATCTCTGAGGATCACGCTAATATTAAGCCGAAAAGAAAATGTAGTCCCATCATACTGGATGTGTCACAAGAGCAGGTGTTTAGTATTTTGACACCAGCTTTGCTCAGCCTACATGCCTTGCCCTTTTCAAATTTTGTTCTCCTTGTCTTTTTCAATAGGTGTTTATTTGGCATAGCAAGAGTGTCAAACAGTGTACAGAAAATCAAAGAGATTAATGTTCATAGAAAGCAAATACAGTGGAAGTATTTCTTTTAGTGGACAAATATTTAAACTGTTCTAAACTTTATTTGATCATTTTTGTGAATATGATATTTTTAAGTCGCTTCTATCGGCAATGAAACTTCAGAAGATGCGAAAGAAAAGAATGCAGTGCTTCCTATGTGGTAATTTGTATATGTGGGTAGACACATGCACGTGAACTTAATATACACACACACTGTATGTATCGAAGAATACGCAGATACACGAGAGGACAGTATGGAAAAATGTGTGTTAAAATTACAAATACCCCAGGGATAATGAACAATTCTTGAATTATGCTCTGGGCACCACATCCAAGTGGGAAGGATGCAATCTCCTGAATACAGAAAACTCTGCCTTACAGCTAAAACTCTGGCATCTGCCTGCTCTAGGGAGACCATGCAGGACGCCACATGCTTCAGTAAAACTAAGCTTGTAGACTGAAACTTGCCCCCCAACCAAATTTATGCTGGTTGAGTTGAGAAGCCGATTATAATTCCACAAAATGACAAAGTAGAAGCGGTCTTGTCACAACTTAAGAGGTCACGGTACATTCTGGGATGCGATCAAAAGTGAGACAGAATATCTCAGCCACAAGAAAATCCCCAGGGCTTTTTAATTTTGCCATAAGCCTGGATAAGCTGGTTGATTATAGTATTTGACAACTTATATACCGTTTTGGGAAAAGAAGGCTTATTCTGAAGCTACGGATTGGTGACAAAAACCTTCTAAGAAGTTCTAGTTGCAAACGGTACAATTGCTCTTTAACTGCATCTCAGTCCCAAGCACCTAATTTAGCATATAAAATAGCTTTGGGATCTTTTTCTTCCACCTTTTTCTGCTACATGAGACCATTATTACATGTAACTTACACTGTGCTTCCTTGAAAAGCTAAAGCTGCAAACAAACAAACAAACAACCCCCCCCATCTTCCTTTCCTTTCCTAACCAATATTTAATGAAGTAGGAAAATACTACCAAATGTGTTTCTGATGACATGCCCCATTTACCACAGGCTGGAAACAAAAACACCTAAGATGTTAAATAACATTTAACCTGAAATGTCTTATATGGGCACTTGACAAAGACATTTTTCCCAATGGGTAAGCACCATCTTTTAATTTCTCAGTAAGAAAGGAAACGGGCCAAATAAATGAACACCTGCACTCAGTCCTTGAATCAGTATACTTGACTAAGTCAAATTATCTGCTAGCTCTCCAGAGGCACAGAGGAAAGTTCTAAAAGTGCTAGGCTGGTTGGGATGGCAGCAAGGAATGTTTCTGATCATTTCCAAATGATGAGTGACATCCTAAAGAAAGAAGTATAGAAAGTAGAAGAATGATTGCCTGAGAAACGTAGAAGAAAACCAGCATCTGCTTTACAGTCAGACAGACGTTACAAAGGACAGGTAACGCTTCTAAGACTAATAATATTCCTAGTGCTTAAATTGGGGAGAAGAAGAGTTTTAGATAAAATATGAGCAGTCTTACCAGGATATTCTTTTGCTCCTCCAGACAAGCCTTCTCTCCCTCTATCATACCACACTACTTAATTTGCAGCTATTGCCAATTCAGTGTTTCATCTAAGCAATGTTGGCAGAATTTCTACAGGAGTGTAATGTTCACATTGCACAAAAAATGATGATTCATGTTATTCCACAGTGCAACTGAGACTGACTGAATTTGATGCCCTTTTTTTGAATCCTTGTTCTCTGGAAGATGATATGGGGAGGTAGGAAGCGTTTTGAACTTAAGAACTACTCTTTTCAACGGCAGTGACTTTGCTATGTGGCCTACATTTTATAAATTCAGGGTTGATTAAGATATCATGTTGCTTTATTTCAGATTTTTAGTCTCCAAATTTGTTTCTAATGCCAAGAGCATTTGGAAAGGAACTTTTCAATACTTCAGAAGAAATATACTACGATAAATAGAAGGCATACATCAGACCCTTAGCAAATCAGCTAGGAAGTCAAATCTAACACTTAAGAATACAGCAGCATTCCATTTTTCTTAGTAGTATTTTCCAATTATGGTGGTTTGGAGGTTTGGGGCTTGGGGTTTTTTTTGGGGTGTGTGGTGTGTCTGTTTGGTTTTGGGTTTTGTTTGTTTGCTGGTTTTTTTTTAAACAATGGTTCTGGGTTTATTTTTTTTTTTTACTATTACTTTTGGGGTACATAAATAAATCAGATTCACTGCATTAGCTTGACTCTCTGAAGAATGTCTGATCTTGTTTCAACTTAAACAAACAAAAAAAAGAACCTGAAAAAAAAAAAACCCAAACATGAGACAACATGACAAGAATGCATTCTTGACATGTACAAAATTATGCTCTAGGTGTGAAACAGACACATGTTCTCCATCTGCAAAAAGTGCCTTTGCCCTGTCCTTCACGACATAAAGGTTTTACAAAGTTATATCCATTGCTTGTCTGTATCCTCTTCAACTACCTGCTAGATAAAAGCAAATAAAATTTGTATGTTTAAGGAGTAACATGTACTATCATCAAAGAGAAAATGTTACTAAGGAAATGGGAAAACCTTTCCAGAAAAAGTGCTGAACATATAGAAGGAAAAGTAGTTAAGTAAGTAATTTAGCTAGGGATGCTTAGAACTAGAAGTATGACTGAATATATTCATATTCCAAAACTACAGAAGGGAGAGGTATATCCAATTCTCCTTCAAGAAAAAAAAAAGGCACATCTAAATTTTTATTGAAAATATACAAAAGAAGTGTGGATTTTTTTTTTTTTGGCAGAAAAAACTCTGGTAACTGCTCAGAAATGTTTTGGGGGATATGAAAAAAATATCTGTTAAAAACTAACATGGGTTATGTGCAGACCTACAGCAGCACGCGGAACCTGCCACAAACTGCTCACAGCGTATGTGCAGGACTGTGACATTTGTTGAGCATTTACACAGAGGAAAAATGGAGCATAAGGTTAGGTTGCTGTCATGCTGAGACCACTGCCCATCACGCTGACCAGTAGCGTCTCGTGACTCCTTTCCTGATCCCCTATGGCCTGGACATATTTATTATCTCGCATCTTAGACTGTGCAGAGACATTTTAAATGAGTCACAGTGGCAGGTGGCCCTTATTAATACCTCTTAGGATATGAGAGCTGCTGGAATGCTCAACCAGAGAGAAGAAACCAGAAGGTGAGACAGGAAAAGTCCTGCGAGGGAATACATGAGAACAATTAAATTTGGAAGATAAATACGTTTAGGTGTCATTTGAGTTAACAACAAAACTATAGTCCAAGAAAACGACAACTTTGGGTAATAATAGCTACATATATCCTCTGTTCAGAACAAGGTGGGGGATTTAAAAAAGCCCGTGCTGGTTAAACACTGGCATTCTCAGAGTGACCAAATTAACCAGTTAACCAAGTGAGTTTCATTTTTAAGAAAACATACCAATTTGGGTTTGAACATTGTAAAAAACGTGTTTATGGAATCTCTTCTTTTTCCCACTGAATTACTTAAAAGTCAATTGATTGATAGACAAAACTATAAATTCAAATGTTTAAAAATATGAATGTACACATGCACACACATATACTCTCATATACCAATGGACGTGGAATGTCTCAATATCAGAGACATTGAGGTGCCATTTTCAGAGGACAGAACATCATAAAACACCTTAAAAAAACGTACCTCCGAATTCACAGAGTGCTACAGTGAGTCACTGATTTTAGGTGATCCAATTAAAATGATCTTATTTTAGTCACTGGAGTGGTCACTTACACCATCCAGTTTCAAGGACAGCTTAAGTTTTAAGGACAGTTTTACTGTACAGAAATAATGGTTGATTACAAATTGCTGTTGCTGCGAGATATACAGAGGTATACAAAGAATCACTTTTTATGTATTTACAAAATATACAAATATATTTATAAAATGTATAAATACACACAGAGAAAGAATGACATATAACTTTTGGCTGTATTTATTGGGAGTACTCACTAAAAAGACTTTCAGAGTGTGTTTACATTTCTTTTTATATTAATAGGTACATCACATTTATATGTGTAAGGCGATGTTGCTGTGTAAGAGAGGATGAAGTTCTGGGCCCACAGAAAGCAATTACAGTTCTGCTACGACAACAGGGAAATGAAAAGCAATTGAAAGCACAGCTAATTCTCATCTTTGAAGGAGCTCAGCACCAAAATACTTGTAATACACTACCAATTTAATGCTCCTCACTCCTCAAGTTGAGTCACCCGGCCTCCTCAGTTCTTAACTCTTATACTGTTCGATACAGTTCTCAAAGGAAAAATAAATAAATAAATCTTAACTCAGTCTTGAATTAGAGTTCTATTGTGTACCAGTTTGGCTTATTATGCATTAAAATAGGGAAGCCAGATAATATGTGGTACACCGTTATCTTCTAGAGAGGAAGTAGGCCTTCACATGCTTTCAGCTCAAAAAAATTATTTAAATGAGGAGTAAAAATGTGAGAGTAAGTATCTAAAATGAGAAAGGAATCCAAAGTCCTGAATACAGCACACCTGGTGAAAGAACTCAAATGAGATCAAGCATAAAAATACAATAAGGTTTTGTGGGACTTCCCTAAAAGCTAAATAGGATTCATACAGAAATTTTCAACTCCTTGGGGTTTTCCAGAGAAAAGGCATCCAGAGGCCTCAACTATCAATCCAAACATAATATTGTGATATTTAAAACTTTTATTTCAAATAAATGCACTATTCAAATGAAGCACACTCTTCTAGTGTCAGCAATTTGGAAACCTGGAGACACAAATAATCAAAACCATAATCAATTTTTCATCAACATAATACTATTTTACTTGCAATGTGTTTAAAAATCTTTAGAGTTCTCCTATGTGTGCTTCTGGTTTGAAACGTATGGTTATTACCGAAAGTTGACTGCAACATTTGTTGTTATTGATTGTTTCAGGAGTTGGAATAGGCACTTAACCTCTGCTTGTGAACAGCCAGATATGTGTGAGATTTGATCCAAACTACCAAAGCAACAGCTTTATTTTATCTTTATACCTGTCTCTTAGCTTCCACTTTTCACGATCCCTTTCCAGCTCATGAATCAACTATTTTTTTCATTATAGTCTCCTTCATGGGTTACAGAACAGGAGCCATAGTAAAAAAAAAAAACAAAACCTTGCTTATGAATTGGAATCTTATTGTTTAACCAATTATAGTTCTGAAGTATTAAAGCACCAATAAACCTTGAGCTGTCCTAAATGGAAATCCAGAACTAATTTTAACTGCAGACTGGTCTGGTCCTTCTTATTTTTCAGTGTCTTACTTATTTTTTGTTCCTATTCCGTGTTCATCCTCCAAAAGTGATTGCTGTGCTTTTAGATTATCAGTAAAGTTAACTTAACAAAATGTTATCATGCTGCTTAGCTAGAGTAAATGCTAGCTGGTTTCAGTCTAAAAGTTATTTTTGATCTGGGGTTCAGATCCCAGTAACTGTCTAGAAAAAAGGCTGGCATGCAGATTAGAAAAAAAGTTGGCCCCTGCTTTCCCTTGGTTTAAATTAATACTTTTTTCAGTGTAAAAAACGTTTGCTTTGTTCTTCCTGAGGTTAGTTCCTGTCTTGTTTTAAATCACTGCTGGGGTAGATCTGCCAAATAGCTTGCACTCGGCAAGTCAGTTCTGCATTCCTTCAGAACCAAGACAACGTACCACGCACAGTCTCTTCCCCCTCTCCAAACCTACCACCCTTTCACAGCTTATTGTGAGCTATTTCCTGACCTTTATCCACCTGGGTCTCATTTTGATCTTAAGCAAAAAAATCCAGCAGTTGTTTATTATACAATTTAAGCAACAGCAATATTGCATATGAGACTGCAAGAAGAAATGGGAATAAAACTCCACTTGTAATATATCAAATGCAAACATTATCCAGTTTTCCAAAGTCCGTTGTTTTTATTTTTATAAATGCAATGCATCATGTTTTATTGTAATGCTCACTAGCGTACTACTAGCTCTTATTCTGTCATTTAGTTTAAACTAAGAGGTTTATCAGTGTCCTGTTGACTCCACACTAATGAACATTAACCTTTAACTAAAGTGGTTTTAGAGACACGGATCTCAGGCTCACTTCCTTGAGATAACTCAAACACCGTTATTGTTACTTTTGTTGTTATGTCGACAATATCAGATGGTTAGGGGAAAAGAAAAATCAGTTCATTTTATTCCTGTCATTGGTAGCAGAAGCCAAAAACCACTGGAACAGAAAACATCTAAGCAGAGCCTTTAAAAATACCCAGGTTTATCCTCCCAGGCTTCTTGGATAGTCAGTAATGACAGGTAGGTACCTCCATAAGTCAATTCAGATCTCAGCCACCCTCTGACCACTGAAACTTGGAGCACCTGCGCTCGTGTTTCAGCCGTCTCAGTTAAGTGCCTCGTATTAAGTGACATGAATCTGGGCCCCATGTGTCCTCTTTCTGTTCTACAAGTGGACTAGCTCACACCTTCTTAAAATGCTGTGCATGTATATGGATTACTTACTTAGCCATTATACTTATTCAGGAGATAATATACTAGCTACTTGCAAGAAGAAATAAAAGCTTCCCGCAGAGAATTCTTCTATGCACAATGTTACTTAAATCTATCGCTACTTCTTGTATGCCAAGGGAAATATTTTCTCAATATTAATGGAAGAGAACACTTTTCATTTTGTTTCTGAAGATCAAGCATGGTTTTAGAAAGGTTACCTAGGAAAGGGAAAATACCTTGATTGTTTTCCATGTCTCACTCCATCGTTTTTCCAATTCATCTTGCTGTCCATCTGAAATAACTTGCACAAATGATGGAGAAAAAAATACTCCACAAAACTTGGAGAACAATCTGCATTTAAATACAATTTATACTTTACAAGGACTATGTTTGGTCACTGCCTTAATTACATAATCTTGCAACATGGAGATATTTTAAGATTTAGACAATGGTTTCCTATACTATCAACAATTAAACCCTTTCTAAACATCACTGATGATGTTAATACCATGTCTAAATGTATTATTACCTTCATCATTGTTATTCATTTAGTGGCCAGTCCAGCCTAAACCACAACAGATTTTTACATACATGTTAATTTCAGTCAGTTACAAAAGGCTTAACTGACAAGTAAAACTATTGAAAAGAAAATCTGTTTAACCTCAAACTGGGACAAACATAATCTTGACCAAGTCAATTTGAATAACAGAGAGTGGCTTCTTCTTTAACTATTAGACTCCCAGAAAAAAAAAAAAAGAAACAAAATTACCCCAAAATACAGTAACACAAGCTTATGAATTGTGCAAACTGAAAATTTCTTTCTGTAAAAGTTAACAGTAAAGAGGGCTACAATTAATTGTCAAACTCCAGTCAGGTTAACGAATGTAAATTATGCCATTTCCCCCATTTATGCAACAATAGTACTACTGTTTTGTTCTTTTTTTTTTTTTTTTTGAGGGGGGTGGGGAATGCATTCATTGTGGCTATTTTTAGAGAGTATTTAAATGAGACTGAGGGACTCTATAACTTCTTTAAAATATGATCAGGCAAATATAGATGTTGTTCTCTATATTGGTTAATATGCAGTTCTATGTAGTAGTCACAGAACTTGCAATTACAAATACGCATTGACTATTACTGAAACTGCAATTACTTCAACATTTCTTCTAGCAATGGAGTGAAAAATTACTTACAGGGATCAGAGACTTTCATTCTTTGCATACACAGAGATAACTATCTAAAACTGTGACACATATGACTACAAAACCTCAAAATACTTTACAGCCTTCTCTCCATCCTAAATTCACATCTTTTTGATGAAACGGTAATTTGTTAACCTGAATTCAATAGGACTGAATTCTAAATTCATACTGCAAATGCATTTGGAAATGTATACTGCCTTTATTTCAACGTCAGTCTCAAAATTTTGTTCATGCCAGGAAGGGTCCAAGGAAATCTCATGGAAACTTTCTCAATACTTAAGGGAGCTATGCATGTTATTTTTTCTATGAACAGTTGTACTGGGTGTAAATGGCAAGGTTTTGGTAGCAGGGGGCTGACTCATGCCAGACATATACCGTTCCAGCTGCCTCCAAATAGATCCACCACAGGGCACAGCTGAGTCTATCAGCCGAGTGGTGCCTTGGGTAAAACATACTTAAGAAAGGGCAAAATACTGGACAAGAGTAGTGGGAGGGAATAAAAACGTGAAAACCAGTCTTATGAACAACAAGCTGAGAGAAGAAGGAGGGGAGAAGATGCTCCAGCCACTGGAGCAGAGATTCCCCTGAAGCCAGTGGAAAAATCCAGGCTGGAGCGGGTTTATCTTAAAGGAACTGCAGCCCTTGAGGAGGATCCATGCTGGAGGAGAGGAAAAGCGTGAGGAGGAAGGAGAGAGAGAGGAGCTATTAGGAACTGACCACAACCTCCCTATTCCTCATCCTCCTGTGCTGGTTGGGGTGGTGGTGGTGGGGAAGGGTACAGGAGCCAAGAGTGAAGCTGGGCAGGGGTAAATGAGGAGGAAAGGCATTGGTTTAATATTTGGGTTTATTTCTCAGTACTCAAATCTACTTTAGTTGGCAAGAAATTAACTCTTCCCCAAGTCAGTAACCGTTAAGCAACCTCCATGTCTTTATCTCAACCTACCAGCTTTCTCAGATTATTTTCTCCTCCTGTCCCACAGGGGAGGAGTGACTGAGTGACTGAGCAGCTGGTTGGGGGTTCATCCCCTAGCCAAGGCTATCCCACCCCAGCATTGAAATTAAACGTAGGTGTATCACTCATATGACACTATAGTAATTCTTCTCAAACAAGACGTGGTTTACTCTCTTGGCAATGTCTTTAATTTTGTTGTAAGTCCCACTTTTGGGGATCATGTCTCTAAAATTTGTTTTATTTTTAACAATAAAAACACACCTAAAGCTGTATGAGTGCAGGTAATTGAACACAAAATTAATTCCAGAAGGCTTAAGTACTGTACTTTGAGTTAATTGTTTTCACAAATAGCTGCATCAGTACTGTACGTAATAGGATCGAGAAGATGCCAGTTCATCCAAAACCTGTTTCTTTTCACCGATTGTAACAGGTAGCCAAGTATCAAAAACAAAATGCAACATAACCTTGTATTACTTTTAATTAACAATTAGTATGTAACGGCTTATTACCTCTATGAAGTTTGTGTCTCAAATCACCATCAAACCTGTGTTTTTTCAAGTTTTCCTTAGCAAAAACTATGAATACTTTCTACAGTGGTAAATATTTTTATACGGCAGCATTCAAAGATCTATGTGGCAAAGGCACTTAGATATATTACTTATACTTTCTAATAGGGAAAACTGATATGAAAGATCTGAAGACTTCTGTGACCAAATGAATCAGAAAACAGGTATTTCCAATGTAAGCATATGATTTCCAAGAATACTAGGTACAGATAAAACAAAGAAAAACCCCAAACAAACAAACAAAAAAAACCAACCAACCAACCAACCAAACAAAAAACAACAAAAAAACCCAAACACACAAACACACTGAAAAGCAAAATTCTTTTTGAAATTCTGAATATGAGAAAAGGCGGCAAGTTTCTTAGAGACACTTCAGGGAAGAAAGGAAAAATACTTGATGTCCCCCCCATGAGATTCTTAAATACATCTATGAATTAGTCCTTTAACCTAATTGTGAAATTATACTGAGTTCTTGATAAATCTCTTAAGTATGAGATTCTGTATATGCAGCAAGGGATGTATTAAGGCGAACCGATAATAAAGAATTTCAGCCTTACCCATCTAAAATTAGTCATCTAAGTCTCATCTGTGTATACAGGTTCCCTTTTTATCCAGCCCAAAGACTTCTTCCAGACAATTCCCACCACTCAGAAACCTATTTTTGAAGGGTATTAATCACTTGGCGTCAATTTCTTTCCACTGACCATAGGAGGAGCTAGATGTCCAATTTACAATTTGGCAACAATTCTTACACAACTGAGTTGGGTGAGATAATTCCTACTCAGTCTAATCAGAGGCAACCAATTTCTGGACAAATAACATCTCCTCTTTGCCAGAGGGAAGCTAATGCAAGGTCAACTTTGTAATGTATGGGGTTGGTTAAGTTTCTTTTTTCTTTGCTTTTGTTTTCTTTGCTTTGCTTTTACAATGTCCCCTTTATCTTTAATAACTTTTGATTTAAACCACATCACAAAACTAGTTCCACAGCCCTCCAAAGGAAAAAACACAGACTAAGCACCAACACAGAGTTTGGAAGGTTTACTAGGATTTTAAAAGCCAATCTTTGTAGAAAATTGTTAGCCTGCAGGCAGTGGTGCAATCTCTAAAACAAGCTACTTTGTAGTTTACCTTATTGGACTTCAATTTTTTTTGTTTGATTTGGACCTTTAGAGGGGATCTTCCCGTTAATGGGCACATTCTGAGACCGTGGGCTAGACTCATTCATTACTCCAACCAGGTTAACACCAGAGGGAATGCACTTCAACCACAGTGGTATAAGTGGTGAAACGATGACATCTATTCATTTCTTTTGTTGCAGAGTGAAAATAAGACCATTTTACAATGTAAACAGCATAAACACTGAACTTTGAAATTGGAACTCAGGAAAAAAGCTCTCCCATTTAACAGAGTACAGTATATTACCTCATTTCATAGGAGTAAAGAATAATTTCACAGCCCACCCAAGCAATGAGGAACTGCAGTGAAAATGTGAAAATTAGCAATAAAACACCAGGGTGTTTAGCTATAGTGAAAAATATCCTAACAAAATTTTCACCTTGTGTCTTTGACCACCCAGGAAGTAGCTTTAATTAGTACAAATTGAAGCCTCATGTAATGAGCGAAAAAGTATATATTTCAGAAAAGATGCTGCACTGTGAAAATTTTCCTCCTGTTTGTTACCGATTTTTATCATGTGTGACCATGAAAAAAGTTGTTTATAAAGCCGTAACTCGAAATCCCTAATTAGAAAGCACACTGAAAGGACATTTGTTTATGTATTAAATTCCACCATGTGTATCAAAAACATTTATCTCAGTGCTGGTATCAACATCTGCCCATGATGACACACTGTATGTCCAGGATCTACAGCTTTATACTGGCTTCAAGAGAGTTACCATAAAGGTGACGGGAAAGAGTTTAGTCCTGAATGTTTTTTTAATATTTTTTAATAATATAAAACTGCATTTTTCCAATGAAACAATGAATAACTGATTAGTTATTTTCCTTCATGGGGCTCCAGATTGTGTATAAAATATATTAAGCAATTTAATTTAAAACAAATCGGCCTGAAATCTAGTTCATAAATGATACAGGGCTTTTGATAGCAAGAGATTATATTTGTCTTTTCAGAAGAAAGAAAAAATATGAGGCCCCTAGCATTTATTTACTTTTCAAACTGAAGTATAAATAATTTAGTAGTGATAAGACTTCATTTGAACAACATGAAATTTTATAATCTGTTCCTAAGTAAACTGATTGTTAACTGCATATTATGCTAAGGCATGTCTTTCACGTATTATATTTGTCGTATGTGCTCTTTTTACCCCTTTGAGTTTCCTCTTACACTAAAGCTTTTAACACTTAAAAAAGTTTTTTTGGGTTGGGCTTTGCATTGTTTGTTGGGTTGGTTTTTTTTTAAAACCCAGAAAGTCTCAGTCTTCCTGAGACTCCAAGTAATATAGTCATAAATAAATTATGGAAAAATAAGGAAACATAATAAAGACAGCTATAGATAGTGTCTAGATCAATATGAACATTACAGTTTGCTTTCACAGTCTTTTTAAGTCAAAGGAAACCCTTGCGACTCACACAGAAAATCATTGAGCTTCCACTCCACCAACATCTTCTCATTAAGAAATTGTCACGCAATGCGATGGGAAGAATTCTTTCAGAACTTCAAAGGAAAATTGTACAGCATCGTTCTGTCATGCTCATACATCTTAAGACAAAGTTTTTCGCTTTAAAAACATAATGAGGCTTTAAATGTCACAATGATGAAGATGCAAGGGGGAAAATACAATAGAAGAGAAGTTTTTTATGCACTTCTTAATCAGGGATTTTTAAAAATCAAACAGTCCTTAAAACACTATTTGCCACTCTGTCCCAAACCACATACTCTCTTTTAAGATATTTTTCACTCCAAGGTAGTGTAGTCTCCTAAAATTGTTGTGAAAGACCTTCTCCAGTACCTAGATATAGAGGCCTCCGCATTATCCAGGTTTGTTTTGTTGTTTTGGAGTAACTTCATTTCTATCTCTTTCTATGACCTCAATAATGTATTTTCTCATAGCTTTTAAAATGATATATTTCTCTTTTCCATACATCTTTGATCCTAAAAGGAAGTGGAAGCTCCCTAATCCACCAAAGAAAATCAGCATGTTTAAAACTGAGTATGTATTTAAATTACATACAATATAAGAGGCTTACACAATTCGCTTATATCAAATACAAGAGATGAAAACTTCCCAGTATTCCCCAGGCTTATGATAATTATTTGTGTCGATTTGTAATTCTACAATTGCTTTTGCACAAGTAACAGTTTAAAACACAATTTTGAGCTTTTTAGATTCCACAGAAGAGCCAAAGCGAACAGACAACACTCAGCTAAATACCCAGGCAAACCAAAAAAGCAACCAAACAATAAATAAAACGAGATAGATAGAGGTAGATAGCTCTCTTCCATAAACAGAAAATTTTCTGAATTACAAACTGGTAAAAGACACCAATAACGTGTATGAAATACATAGTAGAGATTTTATTTTCTGTGCTTTTGAAACATCAGAACAACTGAGAAATGTAATCTACCAGGAATATAACCTGCAAAATGGAAATAGGTGCGACGAGAAGAACAAATCCCTTTTAAAAGTCAGCCACCTAATCCTGATCTGTCAACAGCTGATAGATTCATGCCAACTTCCATGCAGTTCCAGGACTCAATTTTGTTTATTTTGCCATGATCTATAGCAAACAGTCAAGCCACTTTAAAGTATACTTTAGGATGGAAAAGTCTCGAGTCTCATAGTTGTACTGACAGTTGGAGGCCGAGAAGGACAAATACTGTCCATTCTAAAAATGAGTAGATAACATTCAAAGTCTTGAGTAAAAAACCTGTGAGGAAACATCTCTGTTACTGAGTTTTCCTCAGGCTTCTGGAGTGAAATTTATCTGGAATGTTCCTAAAGTTGTAAAATAAAAGAAATGGTGAAAGCAGAGCAAAGGTAAAGTTAGAAAAAACGGCTGCTATGTAAAAGTTAAAAAGCCTGATTGTTTTCTATACAAAAATACATAATCCCTACCACAGAGCACCTCTGATGAAAGTACTTTGTTGATTAATACAAATCAATTCCTCACTCACATCACCAAAATTATAATTTGCTCATCTCAACAACTGAAAAGAGTAAGATACATTAATTGCTTTAGATGCATTGGAGTCTTAAAGAAGTAAAAGTTGATTTTATTCCAAGAATTCTTTGCAGCCTGAACCATGAATGATTTTGATGTTCATATGTATTGCTATTTCTCCTTTTTGTTTTGTGCTTCTCTAGGTTCTTTCATAGACTTTTATAATCCTGATAGTTTGTGTCCAAAAGCCCAGTGGGCATGTATGAAAATATCTCTGGGGTTTTTTTGGTACAGACAAGAAATCACACTTACAATTTTTAAGTGCACTGCTGTAAAGGACAAAAAAAAGGCTCAGAAAATACCTTTAACTTCTAAGGAACAAAGACATTTTCCAGCATGCCATAGCAAAAATACGGAACTGCTTTAAAATGCAACAGAATAGGGTTTCAATTTGTAATGATGTGGTGTATCAGGGGTGCAAGAGAAGCTCACTAAAATCACTGTAGTTCTTCAACTGCCTTCAGTTGATTTGGGATTAAGAGTTTTGGAGGATTTTTTTAATATCTGGAAGTGCATTGCCAAATACCAGTGATACATTTGTTATAAATGACTCTTGATTCCTGTAATCATGAATTCATATCCTACCTCCATTGTGAATAATATGTTTATGTTAAAGTATTTTGATGAAGTAAGATTATATCTCATCTTCAGGAAGAAACTAGAGCAAGTTCCACAGAGATTTTAATCATGGGGACAGTATCCATATAAATTGCAAAAACCACATCTTTGAGTTTTTCTATATTTTGGACTTTCCAAAAGCACTGGTAGACTGTCTTACTCATCTCCAAAAAACCTACACTGTTTACACTTCTTACACATACACATATCAGAAACCACAGCGCTTATAACCTTTCACAAAGATTAGCCAGTAGAAAGGTGAACACTGCAGTGCAGTGAAGCTACTGCTAACCTTGTATTGATGAACTTGTTGTAACAGTACTGTATCGCAGGCATGACTTTTGTTTTATCCCCTCAGCTTTTACTAGGCACACTAGGTTGATTAATTTTAGCTACTCCTAACTCCAATTAAACTCCATGAAATGTCTACAACAGAATAAGAATGTTAAAAGTTTACTTCAATTACTCTTCCTGCCCTGGACAGCACCTCCCTTGATAGAAAAACATGAAGAAATTTATATCTGGCAAATTGAATTATAAGAAATGGGATTACATATCATCTGTTACAATTTCAGACTTCTTTTATGAGTTTTCCTTTCCCAGCAAAACTCTCAATGTTCTATTACCAAGTACTCAAATTCTTCCAATACTGAACTTTTCTTTTGGCTCATGAAATTCTTTCTTTAAAAATAATGGAAAATCCTAAGATTCTTTTTTCCTGTTATCTCACATATTTCAAGAAGTCCTCTGCCTTAGTTTCTGATCATTTGCAGAAAAGTTTTTGGATCCCATTTACAGGAAAAAAAAAAACAAAAAAACAAAAAAACCACCACACACGTATCTAGTCTCTTCTATTTCCCCATGTACTAGTAAATTAATTAATTTTTATTCAGTCTTTATCCCATTACATATCATACTTACACTACCATATATGCTTTAATTAGCTCAATATTAATTTAACAGCATGTGCTTGTGTAGGCTATATGATTTTTTTCCATCAGCATGCTTCTGTATTTTATATAAACCTTCAGTAGAATTATACAAGAATTAGCTAGAGGCCTTTAACTTAATGGCTTATTGGCCTGACTGTCAATAATAGCAAGGTGGGGATGATGCAGAAATAGGATGAATGCTTTTGAGGAAGCATAATTTCCTTAACGTTGTAAGGATACCATTAGTTCAAGAGATAAGGATGATTTATTTTCATTTTTATTTGTTTTATAAATTCTTATTTTTATATTTTTATTTTTAGTTAAATAAAGCCTGGTAAATGTGAAAATCATGGATTGCAAGCTGTTTAGAGACATTTTCCATCCTTCCTATGATAGAATCAGAGAGGATATGGAGGATTTCTGTAAAAAGACCACAAAAAGTCTAAAAGAGGCTGCACATCTTTCTATTCCTTTAAAAATGGCAAAAATGGATGCATGTAAAAATCCAATTCTGTGATATAAAAAATGAATATTCAGAGCCTGCTGAGTGCAAAAATAAATCACTCAATAAGGTTAAAAGAACACTGAATTCTGGGAAACTGATAGAATACAAGCTACAGCACAGATAATCATTAGGCAACGAGAAAGATCTGGCAAGATGTCTGTAACAAAATTAATGCTGATAACTCTGCATCATCAGTTTAGAAGTACAAGTGGGATTCAGGATAAAAAAAGAACCGTGTCCTGTTTAAGTACTGACAGAGTATAATACCATATGTTGAAAAGGACACTATTAATAGGCCAGTCTTTTCTGTGAGATGGAGAAATACAGTTTAACTTACATAAGCTGCAAGATTCAGAGGGTAAAACTTTGCACACTATAAAAGCATCGGAGGAATCAGTCTTAATTATTTGTAAGGAAGAAAGACTTAAGTTAAAACACAATTCCTTAAAATCAATCAACAAATAAAAATGCCATGACTTGGTCCATATTGTATTTTCTGATTATCTGTCATCTCTCCACCAATTGAGGTGCACCTTCATCCTTTCACACAGTCTCATTAATTTTCTAGAGAGTTTGTTTTCTGTGATCACTCAGCCACTTGGGACAGTTTTCCCTCTGTGTCTTGACAAGTCTCCTCTATCTCCTTTCTTGCTGTTCAGACATAATTTACCTCTCTGGAAAAATAATTACCTGCTACATTTGGATTGCTTGGTTTTTTGGTTTTTTTTTTCTGTCTTTGCAATCGTACAACTTTTTGCTTGTGTCAATTAACTGAAAGAAATAGGTATTTATATTATTTACTAATCACTTACAAACTTGCATACAGCGCAGGAGCAGTTTCACTTCTTGATTTAAATCCATAGAACAGCTCCCTTAAAACCAAATCAAAACAGACATGCCACATTAATGCAGAATATTATTTGACTAGGAAAAATGCAGACATCGGTAAAAGGATGTCTGCATAACATAAAATCCTGTTAAAAAGTCAGTAAGTTATTAGTTCCAAAATTTGTAACCTGCAGACCACTGTCAATCCATTGTCAAACCATATTTACAGTCTTTCCTTCCATTTCTTGCCCTTTAACCTCCCAATATCCAATTCAGGTCCTAAGAACTCCCTCCTAGCCTCCCTGTTTAAATTAATTCTTTCTGATTCAGCCGTAGGCTGGTTCTGATAGCCGCTACATATAAACCGTATTTCTTCCCACAGCATTTTGGGTAGCAATTATTTGAAGGACAGGAAAGAGAAAAGCCGCTATCCCGCTGCTGGTTCATGTTTCTCATCCTGGACAAACCGTATTGTTCAACAGTTTGGATCCAACAGAACTGTCCACACTGTTAAGCTAGCTCTGTCCACGAGGAATTTCTAGGGATATCTGCTGCAAAACATCATTATTTTCATGGTTTGTTTTTCACAGTACCGATAAAATTTCAGTCACATCTTCAAATTGCTTTAATAGCTAATCACTTCAAATGCCCAAACATTTATTTTCATGTACACTTCATTATCATGTACGCAGAAGACAAAATACAAGAAAATGGAATATAATACATCTCTTCAAACTATAATAAAAAGCAGGAAGGAAAGGATAACAGAAGACAGAATACAGCTACCTGGTTACGGGATTTTTTTTTTTAAATGAAAATTTCATAAGGGCAGAAAACAAGAACTTATTTTATACACTTCTCCAAAGTCATTTTTAAGAGTAACAATTTTGACCAGTCTCCCATTTGCAAATGACATGAGGTGACAATAGACACATATATATAGAAAATCTATTTCTTTGTGAAAACACCAAAGAAAACTTTTGTCTCCCTCTAACAAAAAAATCCCTATATATTTTCCTAAATTCAGAAGACTGAAAGCAATCCTGAGGAGACCCAGAGTATGTAATTATGGAAGAAAAAGGCCATTATAGCATTCAAAAGATCACTTTTACTACCCCTTTTTCCCTCTATAGAAACAACTACACTTGTTTCTATCCTAGCTTATGTCAGTCTAATTTCAAAAACTCTTATCAATGAAGTTTTCAAAACGTTCCTCAAACTTCTAACACAGTCCTTAGGCATCCTTACTGTTACAAGATATTTCCTTATGTCTAATCTAAATCTCCCTTGCTGATTTCAGTCTTTGTTTGTTATGCCCACACAAGTTTGGTATTGTCTAGATTGAACAACCATCGTTCTTTACAACTTTCCTCATGGATTATATTTTCTTTAGACATCTGGTCATTCTTATAGCTCACCTGTAGTGAACTCTTTTCAACTTTCTACTCTGGATTGCCACCAATTGAGCCTCATCCTTTCAATTATCTAATATCAGAAATCAAATGGATGCTCTCCCAACCCTATCTTTGTACAGAAAAGCTATAATGGCCAGCATTTCCCTCAAAAGTTAGATTAGAAAAAGAAAATGCACTTCTACGTGTACCACAATCTGGGTTATTATTGCAGATTGACACAAAAGACAACCTACAAGGACACAGGTCTTGATCATATTAAAGTATGGTACAGCAGTAACACTTCTAATTACTGAAGTGTGCCAATCAGTGAGAGGCTCCAATATATGCACTTTTTCACAAAAGAAATATTTTATGTTTTTTGAAATTAACTGACAAAGAATCCAAGAACATAGGTACTTTTATACGTATATTTAATTCTAATAATGTTTGCCAGGTAGGCTAATTTGAGATTATGAATAAATTTCACATGAAGAAAAGGGCAGAATATATATGAAAAAGAGAAAAAAAATCTGTAATGCTTTATGGCATCGTTTTAATGTATGCACATTTACATGTATAACATACAGGCAATTTGGGGGAGACAGGTATGTGTATGCTTCAACCAAAGGTGCTATTGCTGTTTGTATGTGCTATATGCATGGGACTGCATATACACTGCAGCTCACACAGCCGTACTTTGCTAATTATACCTAGCAGACTCGCATAGTGTGGTAACAGGAAATCTTAGCATAAACAAGTATTTTGCAAGATTATGTAGGTCTCATCACACTCCGTAGTGAGTGGATGAATTGAAAGTTCAGTTGAGTATGTCAACAGGAGTCATCCCTTTGACTGCGGTTCTGACACACCCATGAAAGGATGAATAACTCCAGGGACTAGTTATCAGCGCTGGGAGGTGCATCTTCACATATGAGGAGGACTCATTGAAATATATTAATCAATTCTCCCCGAGAGTTAAACTAGCAACAGATAAAATTAATTTCTCACTGTGTCAATAAATGCAGTAAATTCGGAAGCACAGGTACTTCGGAGATCCCATCATGTTCACAGATTCCTTCAGTCCAACTAAATACTGAAATGTTGACATTGTTGTTCATCCCAAATCTGTTCGTGTTTCTTATTTTAGAAGAAATATTTGCAGTTTACCCAGTCTCCAGAACTGCAGCAAATTTTCAGTATTTTTGCAGATACATTTCTCAACCACCACAATCATCTCAATGGATTGGAAATATGCACTTTATTTATATGAGTTGCAGTTTCTTATGCTCCAGTGTTTCCCTGTATTTAGAAGATAGTGGACAATTCTACATACATCTCAGTTTTACAACTATGAAACTTCTTTAACTTAAAAACTCTTCATTTACAAAACAATAAAAGGTGAAGCAGGCCCCTGACATGTTTTCTGCATATTATATATAATTCTTTTGCCTTTGAGATACTAAATTACTTAATAAGTCTCCCTATCATTGGCTTAATAAAAAGTCAGAAATCTTCTGTATTTGTGTGTGGGTGCACACATGTGTTTAATGTATGGCTTCCTGAAGAAGATGACAGCCTTAATAAACATGAGCAAGATATATATATATAGAGAGAGTGAGATAGATAGCTGTGTGTGTATATATTATTCACATCTATAGATATGTATATACATATATAGCTATATATATGCACACACAACCGCATCCCACAATGAATAAAAGACCAGCAATTCACAAGTAGCACATTATTATGCTACTTTATAGCATATCCCACACTAAAGACTTTTGTTACAAAGTTATAAAGTTTTTCATGTGACTTATTTATTGCTTTTGATTACCTGATTATTCTGCTGTGTCACTTTACACTAAGCAGAGTTAAACAAAGGTTGGGGTGAAAATAGCAAAAAACCCTATAGAATTATGTATACACAGATACACATGTGCAAAATAAATACATGTGTGCGTGTTTGTATGAATAATCAAGGAATAATGCCTGAATGAGATACTCCTTGGTATTCAATGGTTTTGGAGTTCTTTGTTGTTGTTTTTTTGTTTGGGTTTGTTTGTTGTTTGGGTTTTTTTCCAGAACATTACAGTACTGGACAGAGATCAAAACCTTTAAATGGATACAAACTTAGAATACCATTATGCACTGAAGCACATCAGGAGTTAAGAATTATTGACCAGGTTTTTTTTTGTTTTTTTTTTTTGTTTTTTACCTCTATCCCCACAGCTGGAAGAAAACTGTGGAGCCATTATCTTGTTTAAAATGCAGAGAACATAAGTATCTATTTTGTTTTCTTATTCCAGTTTTCTCCATATCTATAGGTTATTTACAGCACGTTTTTGTCATTCGCATTATCTTTATCTCTATACTGTGACAGTAAGAATCCTGCTTCCAGTCCCCATGATGGCCTTCTATTGTACATATGTATACCTCACTTGGCCTTTCAATTTAATCTTGTGCTAATGTTTCTTTTCCAACCCTTCTCATTTTAAATGAGCTTGGGAAAAGTTGTTTCTGAAACAGCGATTTAGCTCATTTTCTGGGCCTAGAGGAATGTAGTTAACTGATTTATTGCCCTATGGATGTTGTAATTGTTGCAAAATATGATGTATTCCCAGAACAGTGATATCAGTATGTCATTTTGAAAATATGCCTCCCAGCATTCCACTGAAATTAATGAAGCATCATTAAATAGTTGCAGTTCTTAAGCATGTTGTACGTTCCAGCACGCAAAGAGTTATCGACAAACTTCAAGATGTCCAGAGGTAATATTTGTCAAATCAAAGTGAAATATGGAGAATGAAAAATGGTTACTTCAAGCATGCAAGTAATTTGGGAATCACCATATAGCTATCACAAATTATCAGGAAGTCTCCCCCCCAAAAAAAATTACAAACACACAATTAAGGTTACTGCTTTCAAAAGACTTCCTTCACAACAAACAAGCAAAAAAAAGCCCAAAACTAAACCAAAAAAACTAATCCTTCTCTAAAAACTGTTTATAAGATTATTTCAGAATATATATACTCAAGTGGAAACAGGTTGTTCTTAGTATAATTTATAATTTGCCAAATAAAATTAAGAGATAGGACAATATTTTCAAGATCAGGTAGCAAGCATTTTCAATAGTCTTTAAAATTCAGATTTAGATGATTATATAAAACACTTGGCTTAAAAGATATTAAATATCTCCTATTTGAGCATAATTTTGAAAACTAAGCCACAAGAAACACATTTTCAAAAACTGGTAAAATTAAATGAGTTGAAAACTACTCTCAAATTTGGGGATCTAATTTTTACCATATGTTAAATGTTATTCTTGCAAAGTAATGTTAGATGAGGACTAAATTCATACTTCAGCCAAAGCTCATCAGCTGTCCAAAGCGCCATATATACTGTTCTGCAATGGCGTTTGACTATGATCAAGTCAGCAGAGTCTTCAAGAAAAATCAGAAACACAGAGTTTCATGGAACTGTGAACTCAATCATACACTCTAACAGTTTTAAGGAGGAGACCAAGACTACAAGCTTACCTTCAGAAATTAAAACTAACTCCCCGATCATGAAAGTGCTATCCTGAACATGTAATTTTGACTTAGCCACGTAGATCAAGCACCTTTTCTACGCAGAGCTACAACATGCGTGTTATGGGATAGGTTTTATGAAAACAGCTTGGTTATCTCATGTGACATGGATTATTTGCCCTTATAATATGAGAAACTTTGTTTTAATGGTCCATTCTTGGTATTGGTTGCTGATGCTCTGCATACTATCAATAATCCTAAAAATAATTACTGTTTATGATCATCATGTTCTGAATCAGTTTATTTAAGCAGTGCACACATGGAGCATGCTCAAGTTTTCATGACAACAGACCAACATTCCATTATATGTCATATTTTTGTTTACAAGGTACTTACTAGTCTCCATCTGGCTGGTATTCTAAGAAATATTGGAAGCATTAATAGTCTGTCTTTACTTATACTAGACAAATGGCTAGGAATTTATTGATTGAAACTTTTTTTTATTTCATATAATGATCTGCCAATCAAAGTACAAGCAGGTATTCTATTATGGTTACTAAGGACTTCATTAACATTTCATATTACTGTTCTTAAACTACCAGAGCAGTAAACAAACACCTTAAAAGGCTACAGACACAGGAGAAAATGGACATGGGATATGGAAGAAAAAGTAGCAATGAATAAGTGTTGCAGGCAAGTAAATATTGGACACAAACTATATATACATAAAACTTTAGATATATATTGGTAAATTATAAATATTCACTTTTCTGTTTATAGTATTCAGGATAACCGGGCCCTTAACATTCTCTTTTAAGAATGTAAAAAATTATATTTAAATGTCTATAGTGTTTCCTATATCCTACTTTTCTGAATAGATTTCACACTATCACTCTTTGTTAAAGAGGGGAAAAAATAAAATCATAAAAAACCCCTTTCAAACAGCCTACAGATAACTAGTAAAACAGACACCACCCACCTGAAACAGTCAAAATTTTGTGGATTCTGTATTGATCAGATCACTAATACCACATGAAGGGGAAAAAAAAGTTTAAAGACAAGAATTCAGGAATTTAAATGATAAATAAAAAAAAAAATCTGTGTAAACCAAATACTTGCATTTGCTACATACTATCAAAAGCAGAAGGCAGAACAATTTTTTGCATGTAGCCCGATGATATTGCCCTGAAAATGCAAATAAAACAGTCACCTCAGTAATATTTTCTAGTCAGTTGACAGTAAAGATGCCACCCATATGATAACTTAAATTAGCAGCATCTATTTTAAAGAAGGATAATAATAAAAATAATAACAACCACCACCTTATAGCTTCTAATTATTCAGAAACCAAAACATAAGCTTCCAAGCTATACAAAATCATGTCAAAATAGCAATAAAAAGTTAGAAATTTAGAGAACTATCCTTTTTGATCTAAAGTAATATTTGCATAAATTATCATAAAAGCTCTATTACTTTAATTCATTGTTTCACGACAACAGAAAAAAACCAAGCAACAAAACCCCACTAAACTGTGTAATGCCGTCACAATTCCTTCCTTGTAAGAGATACACACAGATTATAACGGTGAGTCCAAAATACCACTTGGAAACTGGGTGGCTATGAAAGAGGTCTCAGAACTCAAAAATATAAAGCTTGAGAATCTTTATTTCATAAAATTCTACAAAATTATTTCCTGGAGAAAGCCTTTCACCGTACACATGGAAGCTAATACTGAAAACCTATGGAGGGGAAAGCAAATCATTCCACAAACAATAAAATCCTTTGGTAAGCATGGTGGGGTTTTTAATTATCTCAGACAAGGGAGTGCTATTGTTCAGCTAAGGACTCTCTACTGCCATTTATTTCATTTAGAAGGCACTCATACACTGGGGTGATGGGCGGCAGCCTACAGTAAATAGATTTAATGCTTGCCTTCCCAGTTAAAAGTCTTAAGACTTTGTGAAACGGAAAGGGGCTTGGTCCTATATTCTCCTACTCTCAATTAGTTATTCACTGGCTAGCTGACAGCAAAAGGAAGTAAACATCCATCATCTTCAATGGGGAGCCAGAGGAAAAAAAAAAATATTTCATAATGTTCTGACAAAAACAGCAAGAAAAAGGCAGTGTAATTTTGAGATGCAAGAATGATACGCAAATCCTTGATTTTATCACACAGCGTATCATCATAGAGAGCTATTCACATCTGGTATAAAGAAGAACTATGCACTTTTTAATTTACTCTTGAGTCTTATAGTTTGGATACCTCCTGCATCATTTTGCAAGCTGAAATGACAGCGCTGAACTCTGACCAGGACAAACCCATTTACCTAGTGAAAATGTAGTTGACTGGGAGCCTATAAGTCATCTTAATTTAACTGTAGAATTCAGACGAGAAAGAACGACAACCGTCCAGCACCTCAGCACAATGATAATTATTTCTTGCATTGAATTAACAGCAATGAAACTTGTCTGATTTCAGCAGCTGTTGGAAGCAGTGGGGTTACTCCAGACAGAATAAAGAGAGATTTCCGCCTCCCCAGATAAATGCTTTCGAATCAAAGAGTGCGTACCAACAGTCGGCAGTACCCTGCTCTTATGTTAACAGTGATTAATCACATTGCTGATTGGTTCTCAACTATCTTCACTTCTGTCCTCGCTGTGGACAAGATCACTGAGCTGCTCATTAAAAGAGCTGCACCTGAGCTGCAGGAGGGAAGGCTGGTGATCCCTGAAGAATTATTATAATCAGTATGAGGCCTTTTCAGCGCTTTATATAAGCTTAACTGAGGTCAGGTGTCAGTGATTCCCCACACCTCTCCTGAGGCCAATACCACTTTGCACCCCGCTACTGACAATACTGTCCACGTAGCACAATTCAGTTTTATTGGTGGAACATTTGTAGGAACTACAGCATGGGGAAAAAAAGATAGTTGACTCTATATCCTTAATAAGTGGTCTGCAAGTACTAGAATATGTGAATACAGAAAAATGGATAGCACACGGGCAGATAGTTACACAGTCATACTAACTGGATGATTTGTCACAGGCACATCATTATTTAACCCCTCTTCCACCCTCTGTTATTTTAGCCTTCCACAAGTTAGACATTCAATCTAAATTACTCATCCAGTCCACCTCTACAGACAAAAGAGAAAGATGCTTCAAATAATAACTCAAACATCAGAAATTAGATGCCCCAGACAGCATGATTAATTCCTTTGAGATGCTTGTTTTTCTACACGGACCATAGATAGACCTGGGATGACTAGTTTTGACCTAGCACCTACCTTTTAGATGGCTAACTTTTGTGAGAGAAAACAAACGTCTCTGAAAACACATTATGATTTCAGTCACTAGATTCTTTCAAGTTGTTGACCAATCTATGTCTATTGCTGATTCTTGGTCTGCAGGCTTTGGTCAGATTGTCAGAAGTATTTGGGCTGTGACGGGACATTAGAACAACCTGACCACATTTGTCCAGTGTAGCATCGGCCTTAAAGAGACCTTCAAGGATCACTGGTGTCTGTTCTCAGCTGGATTTGTATAAGGCATTGAAAAGGCCCCGTATTGACTGAATTAATTTACTATTCAGCATCCTTCTAAATCACCTTCTTCCCTTGTTTCTGCTCTCTAATCTGACACATGTATTGGTAGCTCTTGAAGTCAGACCTATCAGAGCTCATCCACTGCTGTAAGAAACTTGGCTTCTGAAAACTGAAAAAACCTAATCTACGTACAAAATGCTGTGGAGGTCACCTCATTAAAGTTTTGCTGTAAGTTACTGAACAGTAACAAAACAGACAGTTTTAAAGGCATCTGTTACTTAGCCACACACCCTTGTGGATTTTGGTCTCTGTAACCCTTGACAGCTGCTTAAGTCATTACCATATCCTCATCAATGTAATCAGTACCCTAAGGCTGCCCAACCTCTCAAATTCACAATCTGCAATGCTGCTCACTTCAGTGCTTTGGGGCATATTAGCAACTCAAGCTTTTTCTGCTTTGATGTGCATGTTCTGTACCACTGACCCCAAAATATGCAGGTCTAATGAATTGGCTTTAATAGTTTTCTTACCCACTTAAATGTTTTTGTTTTAATTGGCTATACTACCATGTGTCCTGAACTACACTGAAAAGTTCACAGCATAGATGCTAATGGTGCTTTTCTAATTACTGCATAATGAACAAAGGTCTGTCAGAGCAATTTCAGGGGTTAGACTTCACAATTAGGAACCCCATTTTAATAAAAACCGACCTAAAAATTTCACACACTTAATAGAAATCATCTAGACCACTAAATAATATATTTTTTTAAATATCTGGGGTTTTTAAAATATTTGTATAAACTCTTGTAGTTACACAAAATTACTATTATTTTCTTCATTCCCTTTTGATCTACCTGCCAACAGCCACAACCTCAGCTTTATCACATCGTCCCTGAAGTGTACTTAACTTTCATGGATCACCGCTCTGGGCCTGAACTTGATTTCTCTTTTCATTTACTTTAGGGAACACTGATAACTGAGGGGCAGGGTCATGCCATCTACTGGCAGGTTTTTACATCCCAGCTTCCATGGAGCAGAATCCAATGATTTGTCTTAGTAAACTCCAATGCTTTTTCAAAGTAAATTCTTTTTTTTTTCTTCCCCAATATTTCCAGTTGCATAGGTATCAGTAATTATTTCTAATGGAGTCAGAAAGTGTAGCAGCTGGTCCTATTTCATCCCCTGTGCCACCTGCTTTGCGCATCAATGGCACTAGCTAAAATACATTTGCATCGTTGCTAGCTTGAAGACCTGCGATCATGATAACATTGTGGAAGTTTGAAATTAAGGTAGATGGAAAGGATGGAAGGCCTCCCCATAATGTCAAAAGACTGTGGAGTAGGCATCAGCAAGGTCCAACATCAGCAATCTCCACTATAACACCAGCTTTCTGCTCCCTTCATTCTCATGTCACTTTATGTTTGACAGCTGGGGAGTTTAGCAGAACATTCATACACCTTTATTGCACACATTAGCTATAATTAAAAGAACACCTTATGTTAGGATAGTTAGTATGGTTGCATATTTAAATGTTCAGCCACCAGAATATGTGAATTTCAACATGAAAAAATGTTGGGGCATTTCACTACCATTTCCACTTAAACATTTAGATACAATTTAGGTTTAGATTTAGATTTCACAGCAATGTAGTGTGATATCACACTTTTATTCCTAAAAATGTAGTTACAACAAAATTCAGTTTCCTGCCACAGTTCCACCTGGCCATAAACGTTTTCTTTTTCCCTTTTTTTTTTTTTTTTTGGTCTTTTTCTTAATGCTTATTAAAAAATTCCCCTTAGAAACTAAAAAGTTACTTTAGTTGCAGAGTGTGCAACTGACTAGCAGGAAAATCAGGTAACATACAGTTTTCAATAAAATAACAATGTGGTACCAATAGTTCAACCATACTAAATGTTTCCGGACTGCCAAAAAATCCACATTATATTCAGGTTAGTTAAAACCTGCATACATCTAGGGGTTCACCTACATGAGCATTTTGGTTTGAATCAGGAGCAAGTTTTAGACATGAACATAGAGCTTGTGCTCACTGACTAAGCCTTGGTTTACAGAGTGGAGAGGTTTGGAATTGCACAAAATGGCTTTACGGTGAATTCAGCTGAATGGTAAGACTAGCTCCTGAATTCCAGGGCATCCAGCACAGGACCAAACAAGAGCTGAACCTAGCAAAATTCCAAAAATTCATAGGGTATAGATGTCAAGACCTCAGCATCAGTTGCTTCACTCTAAGGTTGTGTGCTGTGTCGCCCTACTTGATAATACTAGACGTAGTCTATATACTTGGGGAAAGAGTAAACTAAAAAACTTGAACTGCTTGCTTTTAGGGGAAAAAAAACCACAGCAACAAACAAACAAAAAAAACCCCACCAAAATGAGATAATTTGGTTTGTTTAGCCTTGAGGAAAGAAGGCTTAGGGGAGACCTTATCACCCTTATTTCAAGGGTGGCTACCGAGAACATGGAAACTCCCTTTTTACAAAGAGTCACATGGAAAAGACAAGGAGTAATGGGTACAAGTTACTGCTGGGGAGATTCCAATTGGACACAAGAGGAAAATTTTTCACAATGAGAACAATCAGCCATTGGAATAATCTCCCCAGGGAAGCGGTGGATTCCCCATCACTGGACATTTTTAAGATTCAGCTGGACAGGGTGCTGGGCCATCTTGTCTTTTGCCAAGAAAGGTTGCACCAGGTGATCCTTGAGGTCCCTTTCTACCTGGTAGTCTATGATTTCCAATTATTTCATTTTAGGGGAGGAATATTGACAGAAAATCTCTTACAACATTTTTCTACATTGCCCTTTAAGAAGACTAACCACATGTTTCTCTTGTCTGCTCATCACGCTGATCCTTGCAAACGAAAAACACATCAGTGAGGTAAGTTCTTAGACTGTGAATTCCAAGTTTTTTCTGCCCATGTTGTTCTCTAGCAAAAGAGTTGACGGGTACCAGTTCGGAAAACCTTAGTCATAGCCCTACCCAAAAGCTAAAGAGCAGAAACAATCCTTCAGACTTCCGCTCTTTAACTGATATCCAGAGGTCAGGAAGAGCACAATGTACATTTCTTGGCTCTTCCTTGTTGTTCTCTTTACTCACTTTACACAAATAGCACCACTTTCTCTATACGGACACCACCTGACAAAGGGGGTCTGCAAAGTTGGAGGTGTTAAGAGATACAATGAAATCTGAGGGAGTTATAAATTATTTTCACAGTTCTTAACTTCTGGTAGAAGAAAAAGATGTCTTAACAGCCAGGCACAATATAACCTCGTATTTTAGGAGGAAAAAGTATACTTTTCCTCCTAAAAATACAAAATGATGATTACTTCACTATTACACTACACTACCACCAATTACTGTAGAAAATATACCAGAGCCTCTTCTCTCTTTTCCCATTCTCCTTTATGCAGCCTATGTAATTTCACTAAAATGCATGTCTGTGGAGATGAGTGTAATCTATGAACAATCATTATGATTCTATTTTCGTTATTATTTTCATTCCTGTCTTACTGAATATTGCTTTCATTCACGAACTTTACTATTTATGCATAAAGAATACTAACTGATTATTAAGTAATCCTTAAATAGTATAGTGAATTCTTAATGGACAGTTATATCACTCTCTGTAAAACAAATACAAAAAATAAACAGTTATCAAACTGATGCAGATCTGAGAACTTGTGCACCACAGGAAGAAAATATTTTGGTCAGTGAAACTGTATAGCACATACATCAAAATGTTTCATTGGGTGAGTTTCATTGGCTGGCTAACTTCCACAGTTAAGAAGATCACAGATGATCACTTTTTTCATAGAATTGTGTCACAGTTCCAGTGGGTAAACTGTTTGATTTTTTTATGGAATACAGCAAGGGAATATCACCGAGACACAACAGAGGAAAGAACACTGTCAGATAAACCAATATAGCTTCCTATTGTGAGAGCTGACACAGGAGTGGAGCAGTAAGTGAAATTCCCATCAGTCTTCAAATAATATTCCACTTACTGGATGTTTTTGTGACTACTTAATGAAGTTTCTATTACTGCCTGCAAATCCCTGTGATATAAAAAAATGTTCACAGATAAGAGTGAGAAGGAACATATGACTTTATATCCAACTTCCTTATATATGTATCCTCTTAAAGATATGCATTAGTACAAATGCCAAAAAAAAAAAAGAAACACAAAAAAACCCACAAAACCACAAAAGCATAGTAAAATGCTAATTCAGAATGTGTTTAGAATTACCTCAATTCAATTTTGTGAGATTGGACCAAAGATAATTGTGCCTTAACATTAAAAAACCTTTAAATAATGGCTTTAGAACAAAGGATGTGTTCACTCTCTCACTTGGTACATATTTACATTTAATTTTCATGCTTAAAGGACTTGCATTCCATTCTCCAAACTGAACTTTTAGTGCAAACTGTGGGTAAAGAACATCATCTTCATTAAGCATCAACCAGCAATCAAACAAATAAGAACATTTCAAAGTAGAATTCCCACCCTGCAGGGTTCCAGTGAACAAAATAATAAAGTGAAATATGAAAAATAAAACTGTTCTTCAAGAAGAACAGATCTAATTAACAGGAAGACCTAACAACTTCATGGATTAATTGGGAACCAACTGAGATAATTAGACCTCTGGGAGTAAGATTACACCCATCATAAACTGCTTTTTTCACAACTACAGGTTAAGTGCTTAAAGCTTTAATTGGGGGCAGCACTAAGAGGAGAGTGGAACTTGCACAGAAGAATTAAGATTTGGTGAAGCAATATCCTGAAGTACTTTGGCATCGTTAAAAACCACATTATTATTTTTCCCCAAGTGCGTGGGATTCTTCGAGCCAAGTTGACAACTGTGGTTACAATTTGTACCAATCAAAAAATGCTCACACTATTATACTTTGACCTATAAACCACATGTAGCTGCACTCTACATTAGTAGTTCAAATACAGTTTCACCCTCTGTGATTACAGTTTAAATGAGCTGTTATTTTAACACATACATATGCCATGATAGTTTCTGCAGTCAAACCATGTCTTTCAAGAGAAATCTACCCCAAGAATACTATACTAAAGTAGGTAAAAAAAAAAAAAAGAAAAACAAAAGGGGTGGGGGGGAAGAAATAAGAATCTAAAGACCTGGTAAACTGCTACAAAGATTAACTGCTTCTCGGAATTGCTCCAAGGACTAATTTTAGTTAAACCATTTGAAACAGAAACAATTTAATACCATAATACAAGTGTCATGGAAACTTTGGCATGCAGCTGATGAATTGTGTGTCCATTAGACAGCTTGTAAAGCACAGTAAGAACGCTTTACTAATACAACAAAAAAGGTGGTAAGAGTTCCTGCTTTAATCCCCCTTTAGTGGTAGGAAAACACCTGAAGAAGAAAAAAATTACATATTTTCTAAAAACACCATATGTTCTTTCCTAAATGATAATATTCGAGATAAAGACAAGTTCTTTTCAATTGCAAATTTTATTTTCATGCAAAATATCATATTTCAATCCTAATTCACCACCTTTATTTTTAAGATTATATACAAGAAGGTTGAATTCTCTAAATGTTTTAAAATACCATGGAGTATACATGGGATTGGATTTACCGTGGTATAATTTTAGTATAAAATGAGTTATGTGGTCCACAGGAATCCAGAGAGCTATGGGTGTAATTAATCACCCCTAAAAATATATAATCTAGAAAAGTTTGAAGAATGTTTTTGAGATGTGTATTTCAGCGGGTTGTAAATATGTTACAAGGTGCTTTTCTGAACATGCATGGTATGGCTCGTGGCAGTTTTTTCAATTTACTAATATATTTTCAGAAGATCTCAAGCCATTCTTGGATTAAAATAGGGGAAAAAAATGTGTCTAAAATTCCTTTCTTGTAATTGCTTCACATTTACTTCATCTTGCCCTAGTCTTTGTCAAGCTGTCAAGCTCCAGCTGTCATGCTCTACCTGCATAATTAATCTGTAGTTATCCACTTAGGCATGATGAGTTTCTTGAAGACTAAGGACTACCCTACAAGCCTGACATGGCCTAATAGGTATCTTTGGGACTTTTACTCACTGCTCTTTGTATGAGGTGCTGCTTGGATGTGCCTTAGTTCTTGTCAGTTTTACCCTACCTCCTCTCTCCTGCTGCTGCAGCTCAGGATCCTCCCTTTTCTACATTTTAAACTCCATCTAGTAACGTGAATCTAGGATGAAGATGAAGCAGGGGTGGAAGAAATTGTTCAGACCAATGGCAACCCATCATCATGTCCTACAGACTGTCAGATTTCTTGGTTCCCCAAGTTCTCTGATGATTCCTCTGGTCTCTGACCATGTTCACATTTAGCTCTTTGGATTGGTACACGTTGCAGCTTTTCTTGTTCCTGATTTTTTCTAGCTCCAAAAGTCTCTAGCTTCATCTTATTAGAACTATACCATGGAGTGATACATTAATTGACATAACTACAGATGTCAGTTTTAGTCAAAGAAATTGTGTGATAAATTTGGTATAACACCATGACTTAGTAAGATAACAATAAACACATCGTTAATAAGTGACATCTAATTTGTAACTTGGTGTGAGAAATAAACATACAATAATAAAGTAAATTTATTAGCAATCTTATCAAACACCGTATAATCTTGATCTCTCAAAACACAGACAAAAATCTCAAAAAACATCGTTAAAATATTTATAAGTGCATTGCATTCGAAGCCAAGATTGTCAGTTGATTCTAACTATTTCTATATGCCTTCTGGATTCAGGCACTAATGAACCAATAGCTATCAGCATGACTTTTGCTGAAATACTGTTACATTAATGAGTTTGGATCAGCTGCTCAAACAGTTTGGCTGAAAAAGATGTCTGCCTAGGAAATATATTAAGGGAGGCGAACATAAATGTTAAGTTTTAGCCCCTTAAATTTAGTTGATTGCAAACACGAGGCACAAAACTTTTTTTTACATTCAGCTTGATTTTACACTGCACTGAATAAGTTAGACTGTATATAAAATGGCCTTGTTTATCTTTCATGCAAAAACACCGGAACAAGTTCTTCTCTTTATTACACAATTCATAACCCAAGTGACATCCTATGTTACACCAGTGTAAACCACTGGTGAATTTGTCACTATCATATTGAAGTCAGCATTATTCAAACCTAAAGTTATTCCCCAGTTGTACTATACCTCTATATTATCCTGTCTGAGACTGACACAAACTCCAGTGGGGTCACATATCCCAAGAATTAACATTCTGGTGTGAAAAGGCAACAGGGATTTCCATATGACATTGCTTAAATTAATTCTTTCTGTTGTCTTCAGTACAGTTCTTCCCTGGAGCACCTTTAGTCATTCAGTCCACATGGAATGAGAAAGCTTTCTGTATATTAGTCTATTAAAGGAATCAGAATATGAGTCACCAGTCATGTACCTTGACTTTTAGGAAAACCTCCTCAAATAATGGTGATGATTAGATTATACCTGAATGAATTGTCCTCTGCACCTGTGAGAAGGTAAAGATGATACACTTGAAGCTGATGGCTCAGCACTGTTCAGACCAAACAATGTGTTTGAAAAGGGAGGAGAAAACTACGTTGTATCATCTTTTCACCTACACATTACTAAACTGTGCCCTTGGGGTAAAAGAAAGAAAAAAAATAAATTAAAAGTGCATTAAAGCCAATCTAACTGGACAACCTGAAACTGAAATTCCAAACGCAGTATTTTGAAAATATTTTAGTGACAGTTGTCCTATACAGGAAGCAGCTGCATTTATCTAGTTCAAGTCAGACACCAGCACTTGGGATTTGTTCAGCTCCATGGCTGTATCATAAATTCCTTGAGGGAATTCACAATTCACCAAATGACGTATTGTTATTATCACCAAAAGTGAACCATATTCAACAAAACAGTACTCAGTGGGCAGCAATTCTGCAGTGTATAATTATAGTTGCCATTTCCCATCCCAGGATTAAATGTGTTTTCACTTTTCGACTTCAACAACAACAACAAAAAAACAAACCCACCTCTCTCCACCCCTTAAAACACCTAAGATTAGTTTTAATATTTAAGCAATTATTTATCTTGATTCTTTGAATAAATCCCACCTGTTTATTCAAACTGTTATTTCACTGGAAATAACTGTTATTCCAGTGAAATAATGGAATATTTCACTGTTATTCCATTATTTCAGTGGAAATAATGGAATTTCCACTGTTATTTCACTGGAAAATCTGGATTTTTCTACCTTTCTAGCATTACCCTAGATTCTGAGGTTTGAAGGTTTTTTTTGTTTTGTTTTTGAATATATGACACTGCTACCAATTGCAATTATCAGCTGCATCTGCATTCCAATTAAGGTCTTGTTTCTTTGTTCATTACTGTAAATGCCTTGAAAAAAGCAAAAACCCCTACTAATCTCTTTTTAACAGTATAAAAGACCGTGTTTCTCCAGTTTATGAGTTACGGCATGTTATGCAGTATTGTTGGCATCTTTAGCTAGCTAAAATCCTTCATATCTCTCACCTAAAATCCTAAGGTCGTGTTCCATTTTCAGTTGCACTTGTGTAACTTCAGAAAAATTCTCTCAGATTACAGACTTTGGAAGTCCTTGCAGCTAGTTAGGATGGCTGTGAGTCCTATACTTAGGTTGGAATAAAGAACAATAGACCTAATTCGTAGCTCAGGAAGTTACAGATGCGGTTTCATATAAGACCACATCACATTCTTTATTGGTGTAATAGGATGAAAGGGTCTTGCAGTACATTGGGCATCCAGTGATGAATACTACTTTATCACTATATTATACCTCCTGTTATGTAGAGAGCACTGATGAACATGCCCATACATATACCCTTGAGCACTGTCTGAAATACCTTTGGAATAATCAGCAACATAGCCACATTTATGCAATGCTGAGAAAATAGGTCTTTGGCATTGAACCAGTAAAATCTGACCTAGTACATTTGCATGGTGACGTGCCATCTGATGCAGATTTATTCGCTTGATTTAACATTAGCTCACAGATCCATAGATCAGAATCTATGTCATTACGTTACTTTTACCCTAGTTCAGTGTGGTATGAATTCTTTCTGTCATGCCTCTTCTGACATCCAAAGGTAGGTGTGCATTTCTGTGCTAGAGGAGAAAGGCATATAACAATTGTCCTGAGGACACTAAAAAAACACAAGACAAAGATTCTCATTCTGCCTCTCAAACTCTCCTTGCCTTCTCTTTCTCTTCCTTTTTCCTTTCCATATGCCCATATGAATCATGAGAGGATAATTCACACCCCATCCATGTCTTCTCATCTGAAATTTTCAGTAACCTGCTTGGCTGGCTGTTTTTTTTTCTTGTTTCTATTTGTTTTCCTAAAGATGAGATGCACCTTAAGACCTTTTGAAGATACAGGTTTGCATCCATAAAACTTTTAGCAGTGGCAGTGAGATTATGAATAAAGATATGAGGGATGGTATCTTTGACTACCAAATGTGGACACAAATCTAGTCAGATGCAGTTATTCTACTGATCTAGTTTGTAGGTCGGGAATTGTGCATCTGTCCCTCCACCTTTCTAAAAACATGGCACTGAAAACTGTCTTCCACACCAATGAAAAACACACATGAAACAAATGCACTCTCAGAATAAATTTAAGTATGGCTGTAGAAAATTAAGAAGAATACATGAAGTTGCTATCTGCTTGGATTCACCTTGCTGTTTAACGCATCCTTGATATGACAGTAATTCTGGAGTTGCTTCCTGAATCTAACTGCAGACTTGAACTCCGCAGCCTTTCTAATTGGTCTTGCTTGTCACACTTAATTTGTTCCGATTTTATTTTAAACAATTATTAAATACAAATGAAAACACTAAAAGCTATTTTGCTCCATTAGCCTTGTGCATTCCACTCTGTATTCAGGCCCTACATCAACAACTGCTGCAGCAATACTGTTTCTTTCAGGGTAAAGACAAAACATGGACTACATCCAACTTTTAATCAGCTGTACAGATGGGTTTATTTCACAAATGCACTAGGCTGCACAGATGGAAGTTCCTGAATGCCTGACAAGGTGTTAAAATGGTTACTGAGATTACAGAGGAATAAAAAAGCAGCACTGGAAATTATAATTAGTAGGGACTCTATCTCTTAAGGGCTTATTAGTTCAGAACTTAAATTTTGTCCTCGGTGTGCAGAAAGCGGTTTGCAGAAGGGAAAAAAGTAATCACATATCAGATTAGCTATGATAACTGTTTTCTATCCCTTAAGAATACTCACAATCTTACAAATACCTAACTCAATTGTTATACCTGATACAATACCCACTGAAACCAGCCAAAGCATGACATAATATTTTTGACCATCCAAAGTCAGAACAAACGGAGCAGCAGTTTGTGCTCAGTGTCATACTGAGCAGCAGTTAAAAAAAAAAAAACCCTGCAGATATCAGTGGAGAAAAACAGCTTTATAGATGCTTAATGGTATTATGCTTTTCAGCAGTTTTATTATAAACTCACATATTTTATGCCTAAAAAAGTTAACTGAATTATCATACTTGGCTGAACAGGTTACAGCATTCATCACCTCATGGAATACTATGCCAATTTACTATCATGGTGCCAAATGTTCTAAACTGTGTTTTGGAAATAACACAGTAATAAAAGAGGTCATGAATAACTGTGATCATTACGGATTCCTGTGCTCTTGTTTGCAAGAGCGGAGGGTTGCAGAGACAATGCTATCTTTATGCTAAGAGCCTTTTCTCCATCTTTTCTCCATCTTTAATGTGATACGTTTTGGATCACTCAGGGAAGAAATAAGATATCGTAAGTGCCTCTGCAATCTTTTTATATATATAAGGAATTGGGGACAGTTGTGTATGGGTGAATCGGGAACCAATGCACTGGAAGCTGCACTGTAATTTTATGCAGACCGTCCTGCTGAATATTTTATTCCTAATATGCTCTTGTGAAGAACTCTGATATCTAATAAGAGATGTTTATTGTCTAAAACTGTAGTTTGTCTTCCATGCTAAAGACTCAGTTCTGCGATGAGCATAGTACATAAACATGCATACATGACACCATATAGACAGTAGGCATCTTTAAATGGATCAGATTTAGATAAGGGAAAAAATGTTTTACTAGATCCCAAAAGATACAACGATCAAGAAAGGCAGTAGTGCTCATTTTAAAATGTAGCTTAGAACAGAATGGAAAACATCTTTAAGAAGTGGACAATAAAATGAAAAGAATCATGGTATGACTGCAATGTTTGAATAGTCAAAGATGACATAAAGGCAAAAATATTCCATAAAAAGTTCTTTTTATAGAAGAAAGCAAGAAGATATAAAAGGTTGTAGAAGTCAACTTGATTCTGACTATAAGCGAAGTAATACATATCTGTAGAGATTTAGATACAAGCAATAAGGTGGACATGAGTAGAAAAAAAGATAACACGGGTTCATGAAAAAAAAATTCCACCAAACTAATACAGTTCTTTCTGACAAGATTAATTTCTGTATGACAAAAATAACAGTAGTTATTGACATTAGTTTCTATTAAAAAAAACAATAATAATTCTGTTTCACTAGTGAAACTGGACACTAAAATCAAGTCTTTACACATTAAATAAATAAATAAAAATGGCTAATTAGTAAGTGTCAAAACGTAAAGGTAAACATAGAATCATTATCAAGCAGGTTTATTTCTACTGGTATTCTTCAGGTCCCAAATCTTGGCACTATAATTTAAGATTTTCATGAACGGATGAAACAAAGAAATTAGGGATGAAGTTTAGAGATGACATAAAGACTAGGGGGAAGTGAATAATTAAAACAAGTGACTGATTAGGAGGTATTTTGGACCACATTGCTAACCGGGCACAGGCAAACTAGGTATTTTAACATGGCCAGATATGAAAAGAAAAAAAAGTGGGATGGGAGTGGTGGGAGGCAATGAACAAACAGAAAACCTTGCAGACCATGTTTACACAGCTGGGGAAGTAATTACATCCAAGAGGATTTGATGGCTATTATGGATAATCAGCTGAACAGGAGCTCCAAATACAAGACAGCAAACAAGACGACTAACATGGTTCTTACATATGTTGTATTCAAAAGGCTCACATAGGTATTGCAAGTTTTCCTATTAAAATATGACCAATGCATTGTTTTGGGTTTTGTTTTTGGGTTTGTTTTTTTTTTTTATTTCATGAAGAGGTGATCGTTACTAGAATATAGTCTTCATCTTTACATCAGGAAGAAAGATGATAGCCCAGAGAACTGTAGAAGACAGTTTCAAGGCTCAAGAAGTGCGCCTGTGAGAATCTCAACAAACCAAATAATAACCTTTAATTGTATTAAGAATTTGCTGATAGGAGGTGCTTTAGTCCGGCAGACACAAGTACAGCAAGATTAAATGACTAAAAACTAAAATTCAACATACTCAGAATAAAAGTAATTTACATTAATGTAGCAGTAAGTTCAACTATAAAAAAATAAATAAATAAATTCTGGGAGATTCACTGTCATTGAGTATTTTAAAACAAAACTATTTTCTTCTAAAAGAGAGATTGAAATTAAAGCAATAACCAATACGAGAAAACCCGGTAGCCTTTGTCCTGGACAAATGCATGTTAGATTATCACATGGCCCTTCCTGCCCTTATAAACAAGAAATAATATGAAATAATATCACCGATATGTTAGTAAATTTATTTGGTGAAATATTGAACTAGATAAAGCTTATACAGTGTCTGTGCACATGGCAGGATCTGCATTCCTTAAGAGGTAACAGTAACACACAGGTGTCATTCCATTGTTTGAATAAATTGAAGTTAACATTTTAGTCAGTATATGTAATGGCTTCATACTACTCTACAGGGTAATCTAACGAAATGCAATTAGAGTTTTTAGTTTCTGAGACTGATTTCATCATAAACCTATTTGTAAATAATTTATAGTGTTTAAAGATTATGAAATTATTAAATAAATTTATACAAATATATGACTTCCTCATTAAGGAATACAATCTGTAAATTAATAGTCTAATCACCAACAGATTGAAAATACTGCATTTAAAGAGAATACATTTTATCCACATAGGGAATCAGATGTTAAATTATACACCATGTAAATCAGTAAATACTAGGATGGGACTGTCAATGGAAATATCAGCAATCCAGGAGGGTATGCTGTATTTCATCACTATCTACCTCTTTGTTTAAAATAAAATTGCAAGCTGATGATGTGCAAGCTGATGATGTGCTTGGTAAGGAATGGTGATAGACAGTGGAGTGTAATGCTAATGTGCCATCTCTCAAATAAGAAATAAAATCAAGATCCAGATCACTGCGTATTGCTTACAATCTCATTACGTATTTCCCCATATAAAAAAATACTATCGGTGTTAGACTAGGTGACCTTTGCAAACTTCATTTTCAGTAATTAAATTTTGCCCAACTCAGACATCCCCAAACTTACATTTATCTGACAGCACAATCAATTACTCTATAGAGTGTCCATTGCCATAGCAGCTGGGAATTAATTTTAAAAAGTAATAATATTAGTAATAATTTCTATAAAATTCCCATGCTTAATGAAGCATTGCTGCTTCCTACAGAAACATTAGAAAATGTAGTTTAATGTCTTTAGAACATAGAAGGCCAGAAGTCAGTGATATGAAACTTCAAACATAGTCTTTATTTCATCTAATTTTAGATGTCACAACTTAACTCACCTAGTGTAAACTACTTAGACAATCCCCTTAGCTAGATCTTGGAGTAAAATCACACAATTCTAGAAGTAAACCACCACCTAATCAGTTAGAATTTATCTAATCTACCATAAACTAACATAACCACCATAACCACAGATGAAGCTTAAATGACTGTATGTGAGATGAATCCAAGCATCTGTTCTCCAGTTTCACAAAAGGATACTTCAAGGCTGAATTTTAGACCAAAAGTGCATGCCTTTCTTTCTTAGACAAAGAAAATTACATATAAATTACCTTCTCTCTTTTTTTTTCCTTTTTAATACTAGTCATTTAAAAAAATCTCATGTAAAAAGAAAAAAAAAAAATTCATGCAGTCCACTCATGATGGATTTTTTGATGACTAAAAAAAGGCATACCTCCTGCCCCTTTTCAAGGAGAAGGAGGAGTATTGCCAGGAGAACTGCAAACCAGTCAGCCTAGCCTCACTACTCTGCAAATCCTCCTGGAAGCCACATCCAGAAACATAAAGGAGGAGGAAAAGACTCAAAACAGTCTACCTGCATTTATCAGTGGCAAAATGTGCTTGACTAACCTGATTGCCTTCTGTGACAAGACGGCTACCTTCGTAAAAAAGGTGTACAGTGATGCTAGCAAGGCTTTTAACACTGTCATCCATAGTATCCTTACAGATGAATTGGTGAGATATGGTTTGGGTTGGTGGACTATCAAGTGCCTGGAAAAATTGCTTGGACTGCCATATTCAAAGGGTTGTGATCACAGGTGTACAGTCCAACAGGCAGCTGCTTAACAGTGGTAGACAATGGGGTGTCATGGTTTCGGCCTGGATGGGCTTGACTTTCTTGCTAGCAGCTGGTGTAGTGCTGTGTTTTGGATTTGAGATGAGGATCGTGTTGTAGCACACTAATGTTTTTGGTTGTTGCAGTCAAGGCCTTTTCTGCTTCTCAGCCTGCCCTGCCAGCGAGTAGCCTGGGAGTGCACAAAAGTTGGGAGGTGACACAGCCCGGACAGCTGACCCCAACTGACCAAAGGAATATTCCATTTCATATGACGTCATGCTCAGTATACAAATCTGGGGAAAGAAGAAGGAAAGGTGGGATGCTCAGAGTTATGGAGTTTGTCTTCCCAAGTAATCATTATGCGTAATGGAGCCCTGCTTGCCTGAAGATGGCTGAACACCTGCCTGCCAATGGGAAGTACTGAACGAATTCCTTGGTTTGCTTTGCTTGCATGCACAGGTTTTGTCTCACTTATAAACGGTTTTTATCTCAACCCATGAGTTTTTTTCTCATTTTTACTCTTCCAATTCTCTCTGACATTCCAGCTGGGCAGAGTGAGCAAGTGGCTTCATGCTCCTAGTTGCTGGCTGAGGTTAAACCGCAACATGTGGCCAACTCTGCCCTTGCATCTGATGTCTTGACTGATAAGATGGATCACAGAATCACAGAATGGTTCGCGTTGGAAGGGACCTCATCTAGTTCCAACCCCCCTGCCCTGCAGGGACACCTCCCACCAGACCAGGATGCTCAAAGCCTCATCCAGCCTGGCCTTGAACACTTCCAGGGATGGGGCATTGACAGCTTCCCCGGGCAACCTGTTCCAGTGCCTCACTACCCTTACTGTAAAGAATTTCTTCCTGATATCCAATCTCAATCTACCCTCTCTCAACTCAAGGCTATTACCCGTGTCCTATCATAACACTCCCTGCAAAAAAGTCCCTCCCCATCCTTACTGTAGGCCCCCTTTAGGTACTGGAAGGCTGCTATAAGGTCTCCCCGAGACTTCTCTTCTCCAGGATGAACAACGCCAACTCTCTCAGCCTGTCCTCATAGCATAGGAGCTCCAGCCTATCTGGATCTATCCAGATCATCTTCGTGGCCCCCCGCTGGACCCATTCCAACAGGTCCATGTCCTTCTTGTGCTGAGGACTCCAGAGCTGGACACAGTACTCCAGGTGGGGTCTCACCAGAGTGGAGCAGAGGGGCAGAATCACCTCCCTCGACCTGCTGGCCACACCTCTTTTGATGCAGCCCAGGATGCAGTTGGCTTTCTGGGCTGCAAGCATGCATTGCCTCCTCATGTTGAGCTTCTCATCCACCAACACCCCCAAGTCCTTCTCCCAGGGCTGCCATTCTCCGCCCAACCTGTATTTGTGCCTGGGATTGCCCTGACCCAGGTGCAGGAACTTGCACTTGGCCTGGTTGAACTTCACAAGGCAGAGTACATCCTCTGCAAGTGCACAGATGACAACAAGCTGGGGGCAAACGCTCTGCATGCTGTAAGGCCAGACTCCTATTCAGAGGGAGCTTGACAGGCTGGATAAATGGCCAACAGGTACGTCAAGAAGTGGCAAACATGGAGTCCTGCCCCAGAAGGAAATAACCCCATGCAGCAATACAGGCTGGTGGCCAACTGGATAGAAATCCACTTGGCAAAAAAAGGACTTAGGGGAGCTCACGGAAAACATGTTGAATATGGCTCGGCAGCATGGCCTTGCAACATGGAAGGCCAACTGCATGCTGGGCTGTATTAGCGAAAGTGTAATCAGCTTGAAGAAGGTAGGAATTCTTTCCCTCTTCTCAGCACTTGTGAGGCTGTACCTGGAATAATGTGTCCAGTTTTCGTCTCTCTGTTTTGCGATGGGATTTGGACTCCAGAGATCCCTTCCAACATAAAATATTTTATGATTTTATGACTGCTACTTAACGTGTGTCTCTGCCAGATCCATTAAGGATAGAAGTCAGAGATAATTTTATAATTTTTAAAGCTTACACACTTTGTTGAAGTCTTAGAAACTTGCAGTCCTATAGACAATGTGACCTTTCACATAGTGAAGGACACGATTTCACTCGAAGTCTTGACATACAGATAACTGAGAACTGGGTGTACCAAGCCAAATAGAGTGAAATATGGAGGACAGATGAAGAGGCATTCCAGTGTTCTTTTGGGTTAAAGGTAAAAACTCACATTTTGAAAAGCTGGATTTCCCTCTAGTTATTCTTCGAATAACAGGAATGATAATATGGATAAAAATCTGCAACTACTGAGAAAGAACTAGGATCACAGAATACTTCAAATTTGACAATAATCCAAAAGACATCCGTATGCACATCTCAGTCTCACAAGAGATGATGGCTGAGAAACAAGTCTCTTGTTCCATGTTGTTGTTAGCAAAAATTATAGGACATGAAATGGAAATGACTTTTTCATGAGCAATACTACATTTTTGACACTTAATGGCTAGGGAACTATTAGGAAATAAATAAACTATCTGAGGGTTAGAAGAAGCATAGTGATCTATCAAACATATCGATATATTATGCACTCCTTGAAGAAGGAAACAAAACAAACAAGTCCAAACTGAAAAATACATTCTGTGATGTACTTGAGTAATATATGGTGCTTCAAACGCACAACAGAAACATTATTATAGGTAACAGAAGTGCATAAATAGTAAAGAGAAGGTGTAAAAAACAATCATGAAAGAGATTTATTGGTATTAGTAATGTCAGTAAAAGCCAATTAGTTTCACCATATCTTAACTTCTGGCTGTGAAAATAAAACTGTTTCTTGAAATACACATTAACTTGAATTTCAGTAGATGAAATGCAGTAAATTACAGTCATCCCTAGAAAAATTCAACTTTTTTTTTTTTTTAAATATGACTATCAGCAAATTGAGGTGGTTTTGATGGCTAGCTTTAGCACAGTAATTATGTGGTTATGACAGTTACTCAAAAAATAGGAAATGTGGTCCTCCCAGTCCATACTGAAGCCCTGGAGGATGTCCTGATCACCAGGCTTGAATATAAGTATTCTTTACTCTTGTAAAATCAAGAATGCATAATTTTTAGACATGAAAGTAAAGCAAATGAGGTAGCCTAACAGTACAAGCACAGGCTGAGGAGAGGGAAGTCCCTGGCTCCAGTTCCTACTCCCAAGGATTTTATTCAATGCTTCTCAAATGGAAAAAGAAAAAAATAAAAAAAAGAAAAAAAAAGAAGAAAAAAGAAAAAAAGGAGAAAGAAGAAAAAAATAGTCTTGAATGGCTTTCCCCCCTTTCCTAGGTTAGTAATCCCAACAGAAGACAATGCAGCCATGCTTTCTGTTGTGGTTTGGGACTGGCCACTGAGACGAACGACAGATGCTCTCCCCACCTCTCTCTCCAAGGAGAGAAGGGAGAGAGGGAAAAAGACTTATGAGAAGGAACTAAACTACTCAAATGATATTTTAATAGTAAAATAATAATAAGGAAGAAATGAAATATATATATATATACACACACACTATATAGTGAATATACACAGTATATATATATATTATATATATATATACTGTGTGCATATTCACTATATAGTGTGTGTGTATATATATGCACACAAAACTGTATCAAGCTCCCAGGATGACAATCACATCACCGTCAGGCACTGGGAAAGTCCCAAACTGGACTCAGCAATGGACGGAAACTGGATTCCAGATCTGGATTTAGGAATGCAAGGATTGGGGTCTAAGGCAGATGAACAGACAGACTCCTCCTCAGACAATGGCCATTGAGGATAGAGCACACCCTTTGATCCCTCAACCTCTATAATGAGCATAAGGCAGACGGGATGGAATATCCTGTTGGTCAGTTTTGGGTGACTTGTCCTGGCTGCTCCTCTCGTGCTGTCATCTTTTCACAGAATCACAGAATGGTAGGGTTGGAAGGGACCTCTGGAGATCATCTAGTCCAACCCCCCTGCCAGAGCAGGGTCACTTAGAGCAGGTGGCACAGGAACGCGTCCAGGCAGGTTTGAATGTCTCCAGAGATGGGACTCCACCACCTCTCTGGGCAGCCTGTTCCAGTGCTCTGCCACCCTCAAAGTAAATAAGTTCTTTCCCATGTTTAGGTGGAACTTCCTATGTTCCTATGTTTTGGACCCATAAATGTTTTTTGTTAAAAGACAGTTTTCTATCATGTTGATATTGGATAAGAACATGAGAAACAATAAAAAAAAAAAAGTCTTATGATTTATTTTCATGTGCAAATGGTCATCAGCATATCATTCATGGCACATGTTGTTCTGCACCTACCACTGAAATACCTATACCCTCTAATCAGAATTTGGTTTAATTCTCTTAGCATAATACAATACCTTGCTGAAGTGTCCCTGCTATCAGTAACACATAGTGGCTGGACACAGGGTTTCCTCCAGAACTGTGATAATAAATTATCCAGCTGAAACAAATCTAAATGTGCAAGGAGACTATTTGCCAAGAAGATAACTATGCTGACTAAATGAAGGAAACAGGCAAGAGGGAAGTATAGCAGGATATTCTGGCACTGATTATTTTAGTATACTCTAATGGACGTTGTACTTGTTGAAAACAAGAAGCAGACTACTGGATGCATAAAAACCTTGTCATACAAATGCAAAGAATTTTTTTAGCTATTGGAGGTAATTCATTTCTCTCCACGGCAAACAAACAGAGGGCATGCTTCCTTTTATTTTTCATGCACTTTTTTTCTCTTTTCTTTTTAAAGTGGGTTCCATTGGGTTTTATTTTGGTGATTACCTGAGGCAGTTTTTATTGCTTAACAGCTTACTTTCATCCATAAACACAAATAGGTGTTTTGAATTTGAAAGCAGAAAAAAAAGATAGAAACCTAATTTCTCTGAAAGAATTGCACTGGAGATTTTACCATCCAGTAGTGCTCGATTATTGAAGCTTTATTTTCATTGGGTTTTGAAAAATACTGCTACATTCAAGCAAGTAGATTAAATGCTATTAGCTTTAATACCTTTTTAAACAAAGTAATCTGTTGAAGTGATAATGGATTTTAAAGTAAGTATACTCATTACATCGGTTTTTACACCATTGTGGTTTCCCTGTTGGCCACATGAATCTCAAAACCTGACATTGTTAATTACAATTATAATATGTGGTATGTGAACACTTGATTAACTTCATACTATATTTAAGGCAGACATAAAGGTAATTGAAGAATTCTACAACCAAACTTAAACAGTGTTATCGCAGAAGCCCAAAAATACTGCTTGCCATTTCATTCACTTGGAAATGAGCTGCACAAGGTTTCCAGAGCAAAGCTACCATCTATTCAAGCCTTGAAAATTAAAGTTTTATTTGAAAGGCGATCGGCTAATTTTACAGGCATGAGACAGGCACTAGAACTCGTCAAAAATTTATCGATGGGAAAGGTCTGAAGCTGTCGTGTTTTTACATGTATACCCCAATTTAGATTTTTAGTTACTTTTACTTGAAAAATTGGCTCTGACTCTCCACATGGCTTGAGGCATAGTTTCAATACTACTTTTTTGTGTCAAAAACACCTGTCTTTTTACTTTAGTGCCAGAAGGGCTTAGCATCTTGTCAGTGAAGTAACACAGCCTGTACATTTATAGGTGTCACTCACTTTACCATCTGTTTTTTAGGATAACAGTCACCACTATCACCCAGCCCCTCCAGAGGCTCAAACAATCTTTATGGATTAAGGTTGAGATCTACACTGAAGAACAGCTAAGGGCATCCCACCACTCCAGCTCATTCTATGTGTACTTTTAACCTTAACTCTGTGAATACCGCATTCTACATGAATTCAGCAGCTACCCCTCATGCAAAATTTTTTGTCAGTAGCATCCCACGGCATCTTTAAAGTGCTACAGAAAATAATTGTCAAACAAATGTCTGCATGTTGTACACTCAGAGAAAACTGCATGTATGTAAACACCAGCCCTCACACCGTGTCCAAAACTACACCACAGGCAGTTTACGTCTAATCTCAAGAGACAGGAGTAACATCATCACTAATCCTAAATTACATTTGATTGATAAAGTTGTTAATGAGATATTTTGGCAAATGGATTAATAATAAATACCTATAGTATGAAAATCCAGGCTCAATTCATCTATTAGTGAACAAAAAGGTGTTTATTTTAAAAAGGTTTTTTATTTTTATTTTTTTCCTATAATCTACAAGGTATTAATCCTTACTTCTTATTAAAATAAATCAAATAACTATATAAATATATATATAAATAAATAGTGTCACAGACCACATTACATGCCTTTTATGCACCAGTGCAGCTAAGAATTTTTTACAGACATATAGGACCAAAGTCAGAAGAGACAGATGTAGGGTGACACCTCAATACTGCTGTGAGAAAATGTTTAAGCTAATGGCCTTTAAATTGGAGTAGCAGAGAGAAAAAAACTTTCCTTTGGAATAGCATTAAAGCATGGTCAAATGTTTGCCTCTTGCCGACCTATATAATCCTAAAATATAAGCCAACTTCAAGTCTTGCAGTAGGACCAAATGGAAGGGATAATATCAAGCAAGTACCCTTGTGTGAACTGATACCTATATTCTTCAAGAAACAATATGACCTTGAAAATGCTTTGGCACATAAACATTGTTTTATACTTTCTCTGATCTTAAGGTATTAATTAAGAAGCATTTATGTCAGCTGTGACTTGGTCTTGGCCTGGAAGTAGCCCCTTATCAGTTCTATAACCAGGGAGGGCCAAATGAACGTTAGAAACACATTTCTATGTTAAAATGCCAGCAAAGGCTTTCTAATGGTAATGTTTTGGTTGTTAAAAGCTTAATGTCCTCAGGTCTAAAGGAACACAATGAGAACAGATTACAAAGGTAAATTTTCTGCTAGCTGAATATCTTCCTGATAGATATCTAAATGTATAACCCGGTCCAAATTACCTGGAATAACACAACCACCTCCTTTTTTCTGTCTCATGCATCATAATATGCCATTCACATCTTATTATTCTCTTCATTACTTCCCTTAGAATAGGACATGTGTAAGGGTGGACAATGATCAGTGAGACTGCCCTGAGCGGCTATAAAGTTTCAGATGAAGTCTCCTCCTTTCCTTTTATAAAGCAGGCAGACAGATGCAGCTGCTGTCCCACATTTCTCCATAGCTGAGCTGCCTGTCTGCCAAGCCAGTTAGTTAGAGAGTTTGAAAGCAATGGTAAACATGCTCATGTTGACGAATTTCTAAGCCAGAGTATACTATACAATTAAGAGAAAATATTTTATACTAAATCTGGGTGTAGACTGGAGCTATTAAACAGCACCTTTTGGATAGTCCAGAGAGATAATTCTGCTCTCTCCCCCCTGTATCTTGCAGTGATTTGTTTCAGCTTCCTGAATGAAAACTATTCATTTCTCTCATGGGAGACGGTGGATGCTCTCCAGCCTTTCCCTTGAACACTGAACCCATCGGGGCAAGTTCTTCCTCTCTTCCTCTTCACACTAAATTTGCTGCATTAGTTTTTTTATCGGTGAAACCATGTCTCTCTCACCAATGTAGCACACCTTCAAAAGTATTGTAAGCAATCATGTTAACGTGGCATCACTAGGACTCTGTAATTACTGTGGTCTGCATGGGGACATTTTTTTGGTTGTCGTTAGATGTCGGTTAAGCAGTGCTCCTGGCATTGAGTTGTAGCTGGCCAGTGTTTTTCCACTAGGCCCAATTTTCTTCCCATTTTGAATTGGAAAAGAAGCAGCGCGAAATGGCTCAGCCAAGTCAGCTTGTTCACTACATTATGACATTTAGTCTGTGTGGGTGGAGGGGGTTGAGAATGGTACTGCCTTGCCATCCCTGTAAAACATTTTAGTCTCTCACAGAGCAACACAGCAGTGTCAGCGCAGTGCTCTCATTACTGGGGAAATATTACATGTAGCCATTAGTCTTCTCCCTTCAATTAGCGACAGTCAGTTAAGCTGTGCTCCCAGCCTGCTTTAGCTGTTGGCAGCGTTGCCAAGTCAAACTTGTCTCCCATTTGGAAAGTAAACTGGGGAAACCTACTGTTCACCAGCCACACTCTTTGGCTGGGAAAATGAAAAGGGCATAGACTTAAAGTTTGAAAATATTATACAATTAATTTACAGGTAAGCAAATGGCACTGGAAAAGATTAAGGAGAAGATCTTCATGATACGCAGATGACACAGTGTTAATGTGATACAATTTCTGGAGTGCCACTTCACAGAGTTCCTCTTGTTTTATCTTATTCCTTTTTTTGGTTGGTTTGTGGCTTGGTTTATTTTCAGGGATGTGGGAGGAGTTATACACCACAAGACAGGTTTGAACTAAGGAATATTGTTCTGAGAGCTACTTTTTTTTTTTTTCAGCTGGACATACCAGAACAGATTTGAAAGGTCAGCTGTAAAAAACAGTTCTGTCTTCCACAGGTGAAATCCAATTCAAATCGGCAGAAAAGAGGATTCTCTAGCTTGAGTGATAAAGGAAATGCAAAACTGAAGTTTCTTTGATAAATCCTGTGGGGCAAAAAGTCTAACAAAATAAATGGGCATAGCTTAACTGATGCTAAATGGAATCTCATTTATTGATAGAAAAAAAGATTTGGGTGTTATATCTGTACAACGGGTCCCCTAAACAGCTGGTGCTGAGATATCATCAGACAAGATCAAAGTTTTCCTACGTGTTAAATCAACATGAGATTTTAGATTTAAAAAACACAACTTTAGAGTGTTCAAAATAATGGCTCAGAACTGCATTTCTACCATCATGAATACAGAATCAAGAAGCTTGAAGCCAGATAACAGTGAAAGCTTAGTCTGTATACTTTGGCTCTGAAAACACGATTTTTATCTGTATTTGTGCTGTAATTATTTTGCTGTTTTGTTTTACAAAAGCTCATGACTGTTAAACACCTGAGTGTACATAAAATCTCCATCACTGCTTACATTGTTCATTCTATCAAAAAAATCCTACATTCTTTTGATCAGTTCTCTCGAAACGAGCTACTTCTGTTAATCATAACTCGAGTGCTGAAATTTATACAAGCTATTAAGGAACTAAATTTTGTAACAGTTCAATGAATGAAATTACCTTTGCAAGATATCTTTACATAATAAAAATAAACTTTGAACATATCATTACATTTCTTTACGGCTTCAAAAACAATAATCCTAGTTTGCCAAATCTGGCAATCCAGTTAACTGCTCTAACATGAAATATCATTTTCAACAAGCCTTCTTTAGGTTATCCTTTCATGTGAAAACACTGTATGCAGCTTTTACTGCTAAAGGTCAGATAACAGGGCACTTGGATTGAATAACAAGCAGGGATCAACATACTGCAAGTAGGATCAAAAGTCTTCTGCTAAATGACAGATGGCTGGCAACCTGTAAGGAGCCCACTATTAAGACACTTCAAAAAAAAAAAAAAAAAAAAAAAAAGAGAGGGAAAAAAAAAAGAAAAAAAGCCCAAACTCCTAACAAACAGAAAGAAAATGTATGAGTAAGATCCATGTATTAACATATCCATATTGGTCAGTCACCTGTGGGCATTTGACCTACTTCCATGATGTCCTCCTACAGTGATACAAGCTTTTCTTCTTCTCAGCAGGTAGTAATCTTCCAGGAAGAACTGCTGAGAACTGCAGGTATCCCTACTTGCTGATCTCCCAAATTGTTTTTGGTGATACGGGCATTTCTGCAGTGTATGTACCTTTTGCTCTCTCTTAATTTTCCATTTTCTCCTGACAATCCAGAAACAATATAGCACAAGAAGATTATAAGGTCTGAGAGAAAGGTCAATACTAGCTGCAGTGGCAAAGTTCTACATACCTTCAATACGCAGCACGTTCAGCATTATTTTTGCACATTTTATAATCATATAATACAGGTCATTAGTAGCTTGTTAGCAGAAGAACCCTTCTGGGTATCATGTTTGATTTATGTTAACTTACTGTTCCTTCACACTGTCTATCTCCCACTAAACACCTACCTACAAAAAGTCAAGAAATCCATATTATCACAAAGCTCAGGGATTCACTTGCCTACTTCCACTTACATAGTGCATTAATTTAAGCCTAATACAAGTAGATGTTTCCGGCTGCTGATGTGCAACTCCATTCATTTTCAGCTGAAAAGGCGCATACAAAAGAATTACCCTATCTACTTAAAACCGAAATAAAAAGGTTTTATATTCACAGTCCAATAAAGACCCCCAAAAACTCAGGGTGAGCAAACGTTGCGCTAAAAATGTCTCTCTCAAAAGTAACTTCCTACACCCTTCTCCCTCTCCCTTTTCCCAAATTTCTCACAGAAAGTAGAAGGGAAAATCCTTCTGAATTCACAACTCGGGTAACGAATAACAAAGATAACAAAGTCTTCATAAAATAGCCCAATTACTTCTAAGTGTATTTGTAGAGAAGGATTTTAAGCATATAAGAAAACCCATTCTCTTATTTCATATTGCACCGCTGTATGTCAAAAATAAAAGAACACTATACGTTTCAACCTCAAATGCTCTTTGGGACTGATTAATACATTTATACACAGTTATATTTGCACTGCAACAAATTTCCATCTAAAGGCAAAATGAAGTTTACAATCGCTCTAGGCTCTGCACAAATTAACACTTCATTGAATATTAATGAATTACTCTTTGTGACCAATTGCTATGCAAATAATACTTGTGTCAGAATTTATAATTACATTTATTTCAAGATAAAATACATGAATATTAACATTAAAAAACCTTCCACAATAAAGTGAGTAAATCAATTAAGACACATGCTACAATATTACTAAATTAATGGATTTGTTGTTGATTTTGCACTACTAGGTAACACTATTTTTTCATACTAATTTCTAATTATTATGAAAACTCAGTAGTATCCTATAATTTTATCTTTATAAACTGCACTTGGATTTGGTTTGGAATCAAACTCAATTCATATTAGTTGCATCATACACCATTCTAACTCATCAGTTAAAAGCAAACTAATACTGGACACTTTTGTTGACTTCATCGTACATTTTATATCACCAAGACTAAGATCATGTAATAGTAAGTGGAAGCTACATCATTGCTTCCATTCTTTTTTCCACAATGATGAGATTTTTCTAATTGTTTATGTAATGTTTATAGAAGTAGCTTGCAGGACCAAAAGCTGAATGTCTTTGTTGTTCCAATGCAGACTTGGAAGAAAAGAAACTGCTGTAAAATCATCTCAGTACTGAATAACCAGTATCGGTTCCACAAAATAATACTTTAAATATAGTTTATGAAAGGTGGGGGGAAATATGTCTCAGGTTTCCCTGTTGCTCTGTAAGGAAAATTGGATTAAATATTTGCATTTTGCCAAGCCCATAGGAAGTAAAAAGAGAAAAAAAAAATGTCTTTCTAACCTTGTTTTTGCAAGAATAAGCCATTCTAGAGACAATGATAAGAAAAAAGTAAACAGCTAAGAAGTCAGTGAAGGAACTAAAATATTAGTAGCAATAATACAAATTCCATAGATTATTTTTTTGGTTTTTGTAATTCACCCTGCATTGTGGAGACTACACTAACAGAGAGCTCTTTAATTTAAGAAGATAGTCATAAAGTATAGAAGCTTTTACTAATCTCACGGAATACTGATGGTGTTGCGGTTATTAAAGTGAATTATATAGTTTTACAAATGGGATCAATTCTGAGTACACAGTAAAGTCAGAAGTGAATTTCACTACCATGAAACAAGTGGATATAATTAATTATGGTGTCAACCACTCTAGGAGAGGGCATCATGCCAGCAAAAGACTGAACAAGTATGCGTTGTTTGCTACCTTTTGCCATAATGGCAATTGTTTCCTTGTGCTCCGTTTCTCCTCTCACTTTCAAACAGATGTGTGATCCCCAGCACAAGAAATAATTTTAAAAGCCATCAAATTCAGAAAATGTAATATATATTGCTATTGCATTGCACTGATGCTGCTGCAGTGGTGGGCTACTGTGAAACACCTACCACACAAAACTACATTCATGAGCTATATTAACCAAGTATCCTTGTCCGAAACAAATTTATGATAACTATCACTCTAATTTCACACCACTGCAATTTCATAATATTCTGAAATAGGAAAGCTTCATCTCCCAACTCTACAGAGTCAATGCTGAGCTATTAGCCATGCATTAGAGGAGGGACTGGAAGTCCCACCAGCAACTTAATGCAGCCGCTGTAGCCAGAGCCATGGACTCAATGAAGCAATACTTTTCTTTTGCTGTCAATCTTCAGCACCAGAGCAGCAGGGTCTTATTTTATCTTTCCTTTTTTCCCATTTCACAAGGGTATTTAAAATTTGATCACAACAATGGTTCAGTTCATATGCATATTACAAACTGCTTTGGGGACTGCTCAGTGCAAAATGGGCGGATAATGTTACAGATTAACTTGACTCTGGAGTGTGAACTGTCAGCTATATCCTTTAGCTGGGGAAAAGATTTTAAACACTACCTGGAAAATAGTGAGGCCTAATCTTTCTGCTGTGCTGGCTTGCAGTATAATCCGAATAATGTGAATGTGCTTTCCATCTGACTGAGGCAGGCATGCTGTTAAGTGATTTGAGCAATTTGCCTGGTATAATAACCAGTTTTCTCTGTCTCGCTGGATGCCAGGAACTTCCTGAAAATCTTTGCCTATGGCTTGACACAGACTGCTGAGTAGCCACAAAACTGTTTGATAAAAACACCAGTTTTGTCCAGTATAAATCAATAGAATCCTGCTGCAATAGCTGTATTTGACTACAGCACTCAGCTGTTATCAAGTAGGGGACCTGTTCTGACTATTTTAACTTCAGAGTACGTATCTTTTTCCCAGCTGGTCTTCAACACAGCAGGGATGGCTGCGGTGTGTGCTCAGTGTTTTAGCCAAAGAACATTCAACACTCACAGCACTCCACTGTCCTCCAGAAAAAAGATTAACTGAAAATGCATTTCAATGCAGATATCAAATTGTTTTCCTAAAACAGAGTACACAGAGTGTGATTCCTCGAATGTGAGCTCTTAAATCTGAACTGGAAAGATTTTCCAGTGATTTCTCCTGTCTTTCGTACCTGACACTACTCTATTTTCCTAGGACAACCTACCTCAAAAAGCCACATCTCACACAAGAAATTAACACATTCTTGAACTTAGCTGAAAGAATGTATTGACAATGAAAGGAAGCTGGAAAACATCTCCTAACACCGGTGTTCAAAATGCTATTGTCATCACCGTCTCTGTACTTTTTACTCATGAAAACACTTTTTAGGTAACAATACAAAATATGTTTTATGGATAGACTCATGGCACAGTAAGAATAATCAACTTTGTTCTCCCTAAAATTGGAATTACATCTGGAGAAAAAGAATATGTCTTTTCTAAATTTCTATGCCACTCAATCTAGAAAAATGACACAAGTTAAACGTTTCTTATTCTGTTATTATTTCTTGTGTCTTTTCACTTTATACCTTGCAGAGCATGGAGGTTTGTCCAAAACATGTATGATCCCAATAAATTAGTCTAAGAAAAAGGACAAAGCATCTGGTGATAGCAAGAATTTATTTTTCCTTGAAATTTCATGTAAATCACAGGTCTGATAATCTTTCATGAATTCTTGTATCTGAAGTTGATGATAGAACTTTTGACCTTTACTCCAATGAAGCCAGTTCTCCAGTATGTGACAGACGTCTATAATACACGGATATTTATATTTCCCTATGGTATAAATATGCTATAAGAATAATAATTATAAATATTTTTTGTTGGCTGTGAAACTATAAGTCTCGTGAAGTTTTCTGGTCAAGCAGATAGTTTTTTCATGTTCCCCATGCCACTTGGCATATTGAGAAGTCCAATATGCCTTTCCTTTCCTATTAGTCTTGGGAATATTATGAAAAAACATACATGATTCCAAGCCCTGATTGACGCACTTATTTTCCAAAATTTTCCAATACTCTTCCATATGGGCATCTCAGTGTTAAAATGAAATTAATTGTGATTCTAAGCTTTCATTTAACATATCTACAAACTGAGGTTCAAAGATATTAAATTATTTGTAGCCAGAAACAGTGAAAAGGAACAGCAGGAAAATCCTCCAAGGGTTTCTGTCACTTAGTTGGGTGTAGAAACCACCCCTAATAATGGAAGTATCTTGGATTGGGCTGCTTCTAGCAAGTAATGCTCCAAGGAAAGGGTGTTTCCTTACAATAAGCATCAGAATATTATAAACCAGAAGGTGGTTGGTAATTCAAGTATTCGTTGTATATTGAACAGGCTCTGCTTTGCACAGAAAACATTCAGAGAAACCTTGAACACTTTTCTAAAACACCTCTAGCTTTTATAACTTGATTTTCAGCTGACTTCCAAATTTCAATTTGCATAATTTGAAACCAACAATTCAATTTTTTGTTCTGAATCAGGATGCACAGCACTGTTAGCTGCTCACTTTGACCTGAGTTCCTGTGACAGCCCTTACAAGTTATCCACCCTGCCTTAATAAAAATATAGAAAAAGAGACAGGAAGGAAGGGAGGGGGAAGCAAAATGAGAAAGAAAGCCTGCATGCACCCAATGCCAAACTGTAAAAAAAAAAAAAAGCGCTTGACTATCTGTGTGCAGATATGACATGCTAATGTAACACTAACAGCCAAAGGGGATCTGCTGCTTAGCTGCCTCGAGTAATTTTAAGTAAAGTTGTCTCCTAAGCACACACTGTTAACTTATGCACACAGTTTGTGTAAGGTTTTCCAAAATGCTACGGTAGATTCAGCACGTTCAACACCACAAGGTGCTTCCTGTAAGCAACAGTTTGCCCATTTCTTACAATGACAACATTTTTTCGTCTCTCCCTCAATTTTTCAAGTAAATTATCTGTGGAAAATTGAAATTTACTCCTTTAGATGAATAGATATCAAGAAAAAATACAGAAAAAAAATGTGTTAATACAATCTTCATAGACTTATTCAGAATAGCTTGGTGATTGTCAAAATTCCTGCTACTTTGTGTTTGTGATTAAGGCAGACTCTTATGATTTTGAATTGTTGCTCAGGGAAAGAGGGTTCTGTTTTAAACTCAGTGATTGCCATGTAGACTTCATGCTCTAACATGATGAAGAAAGTTCATACCTACCTGAGTTTTCAGAACATTAGTATCTGCGTATTCTTCTGTAGGAGCAATTCAGTCTGTGTCTTCTAAATACACCACCTAGGTCCTATTTGAACTTGAGCAAGTTATAATGAGACACTCCTTTTTAATATAAATTGAGTTTAATTAGAACTTTGATAGAGATTTAACCTTTATTTCCTGCATATATAGGACTGAGTTTCAACCTATGTTGAAATATTCTTCTCCCTAAAATATGATTTGTTTTTACTATAGACAAAAAGGAGGCCTGTTGCATGCATCACTTAGATGCCTACTAAGCAACAAAATTAGTATTTCCTTGCCTGGAACATAGACATGCGCGCAGTAAAACAGCATAACCAGGTACAGTACATAAGCATATTTTAACATTGTGAAAACATTAATAACATCTTGCAATGCGGTTCAACTTTAATATAAAAATAATAGTCTTAACTGCAAAGGAGCAGATGAGGTTGTGATATAGTGGCACAAACAGGGTGCATAAAAACTGTGCAACTACTAAGCTCTGCAAGATAAGAACTGAGGATGCAGGGTAGGCAAGAATGATGTCTGGTAAAACCAAAATAATCCTGCAGAGCAGGCAGCCAAGGTGTCTGATGGAACCAGAATAATCCTGCAGAATATGCAAAACCAGAACAAGCTCTCATCCCAAAAATAAATGTCAAGAGAAGCTGATATCACCCAGTTTTCTTCTGGGGAGGAGGCAGAGAAGCACCGAACATCAAGGGTGTTTTATGGGAAAGGACGGGGAGGAAAGGTGGCAGCAGACTCTGTTCTGGCTTTCAGTCTCAAATTTTTCTCTGAACTGATGGATTATAGCTATCAGTACAAACTAAAATGGCATCACTTCAGTGGCAGTGTACACTTGCAACTAATTTAAGTTTGTTATGAATGACTGATAGTGATTAAGTACTAACCACTGGCAATGTGCATCGTTAACGAATCCAGTCAATCCAGTCAAGAGTAATTTTGAAGCTTGAAGCTGGCTGGTTTGGGAGTCTTCTCACACATTCCCATCACACTGTTCTCTTAAATTCCTAGTATATAGAGATTTACCTACATTCAGTTGCAATTTATGTTTACATTCTAAATTTCCATGGGACTTTTACAAAATTTTTTAAATGCTTAAAGATTCCTCACAGGAAAGCAAGGAGCAAATGAAACATAGAGATTTTCCACCTGATTGTGTTATTTTCTTACAGGGCAATGCAGTCTTCAGGCAGTTCCATGTTTTTGTAGTGTTTTTCTTCTCCTTGCTGTACAAAATGATTCTAAGGTAATCACCTTGGAAAGATATGAAAAGCAAAGATAATACTGCCTATAGTTCTGGCCTATATGAGTCTACTACATATGTGTATACATGTGTACATATATACATCAGATAAAGGGAATATTAGGGTTCATTTCTGTATCCAGGCCTGAGATGACTTTCAGTGCATGAACAATCATTTGTGGCATCTTAAAGTCACTGCATGTGCAGAGACACACATACACGCACACATATATTATTATATATTTTCTAGATACATAGACGCTTTTCGATAATAGAGCGAAAGAGAGACAGATAATATGGTTCTCACATCTCTCACACTCTAAAATAAAATCATTAATAGATGACCATTTTACAGAATAGATTTAGATATACATGGTTAAAGCTCCTCTTCCCCCAGTTGTCTTTTCTTTCTGGTTATATCTGATATCACACAGTAGTACTTCTATGAGACAGACCTGCAATTAATTCTCCACAAAATAAATGCTTTAGCATATAGAAAAGCATAGAAGAAGAAAAAAGGAACCACACCACACCCCCCATATTTAATGATTTTTAAAATCTATACTCAACTTGCTCCAGCAGCAAACTTTTCACTGTATTAAAAGAAAGAAAAAAAATGTAGAGATAACGACTATATTTTCTACTTATTCAGTGAAATAGTGTCTGTTATTTAATTCTACATCATCGGAATAGTTTATGGAAATAGTGATGCTAATGGTGAGACTATCAGTGGGTTCGTTAATTTGTAGTGGCTATTTCTCCTGACCTAATTTCCTTTCCCGCTTGAAAACTGTTTGAAATTTCATCTGACTACAATCAGGTTTATTGGAAATATTAATGTCTGTGCTCTCCCCATAAGCCACCAGCAGGGTAATTGACTTGAAAGATGAATTACATCTGCATTAACAGAATACAGAGTTGTAGTGTGGAGTCTGGTTCTTTGTCCTTTACTGCCCTCCCTTCCTTCATTCTGAACATGATTCTGACAATTGAGAATTTTCTTTCTCTTTTCTTTTTTTTTTCCCGAGAGAGACAGCCTTAAGAGAGCATCATTAATAATACACACTAGCCACTGTGGTTTATAATAGAAGGTTGTTTATCCAAAGGTTGGGAAATGACTCTTGAAACTTTGTCTCTGAAACAAATGGAATCGCTGTGAACCACAGAGCCCTTAATGATATTCATGGGCGTGTGATAAAAGCAGAATTTATTGACATTATTTGCCTTAAAACTAAAAAAAAAAAAAAAAAAAAATAGAAGAGAAAGGAAGGAATTATCTACTCTTTTAGATAAAGAATATTCCCAAACTGCTCGGTGAACGTTCTTATACTGAGAAATTATTACGAGAGGGGGAAAAAAATCATTAAAATCTTGTATGTAAGCCCACATTGAGGTCTGTCCTACTTACAAAAGTGTTTAAGCATGCAAAAATCAAGCACACAAAGAGAGACTGAATGCAACTTGGAAACAAGACTGTGGCAAGAACCTATGGCTCCTCCAATGCAATGCTCATGGTATCTGTGCCCCAGATCTTTAACATGACACTGCTATATGCAAATATAACTTCCTATGGCAACAAGAAACTTTCTTTAAAAAATTCAGTACAGAAATATAATGCCAATGACATTTCAGCATTTTCTGTTATGCTGTAGAGAAGAAAAATTTAATACAAAAACTAAAAGGAAATTAAAGGGAAAGACATTTTGGTTTTGAAGATTTATATCTGTAAATGATGTAGTTCCTTCCTCTAAAATCATTTTGTAATCAGTTCTTACCAGCATTTCAGTACTTGCCTTCTTAATTATTCATGCTTTCAGGATAGCACATGGACAACAGGATTTGGGGGAAGGAGGTAGTGGGAAAGGTAATTCATTATCTGAAACCAACCTGCTTCAAATACCTCTCTCACTATGTCCATCTTCACAGAAGAAGAGAGGATGAAAGGATAATAAGAGTGTTCCATGAACCAGGGCTTAGATCTCAAACGGAAAAAAATACAAAAGCTATTTTCCTTGCCCTGAGTGAAGGAACCAGACAATTGATTAGCCAGACAAATGAACTAAATTAGTCTGAAGGCTATATAGTTTTTCAGACACAAAACCCAGACAACTGACTAGAAAGTCAGTTCAGCACTGACATTATCATCCATACTATCAATAAAAGTGAAACAGTATTAGCAGGCTTCTGTGTTGATTTCTTCACTCCAACTCCTTCTATGACCTCCAGAGCTTCCTCAACCCATAGACTATTCCTACTTCTTTTTGGATCATTTTCTGACACTTTTCTCATACTGATGTGAAAACAGACCAAGAATTCTTTCTGACTCCCATTTCTAACTCTTGAGGTACTAACTTATCTCTTGTTTACAGTACCTTTTTCCTATTTATATCTCTGACTTTAATCTTAGTTTAATAGTAACAAACGCACACCTTTTTGTTTCTCCCATGCCTTAAAATTGAATTTTCCGTTCTTAATGCTTCGTTAATAAAATACAGTTGATGCACATTTGACATCATACATAGCCCTTTAGACCATTTTTTTTAAGTAATCAATTTTATCATTGTACTTTTTGAGAGATCTTCAGTCATAATGAGGTAGTTAGACACTTATAAAAGTATTTTTATGGCAGAATGTTTCTACTTACAAATATATAGCAGTTATAAAATTATGCAGCAGATTGGTGAAGCCCACAATTCATAAATAAATTTGATTTATGTGATTTCCCATCAGTTAGCCAAGATTTTTTGTCCAGTTAGATTATACACACAAACAATTATTCTCAATTACAACAGTTGTTCTGGAAGCTGTGTTTGTCCCTATAGACATCAGCTTTAGAATTGCTTCTCTCAGCTCCTCAAAACCTGTAAAACATTCATAAATCATTACCACAATGCTGTTCCCCTCCACCCCCCAAAAGATATTCCTAGTGGTGACAGATAAAACCATTCAGAATATCTGCTGTTGGACTTGGACGTTCACGAAACAAAGATTTATTGTACTTCTGTTGACCTTAATTTCACCTCAGTCAGTATAACCTCTTGGGTTAATAACTCCCGATGCTCACCTCTACAGAGGTCAGTATCACAAAAAAGTATGCGATAGCACCAGCTTCAGTTAAAGTTGAAAAATAGTTTCCATTATAGCTACCTGTTTTCACAATCCCTGCTTATTGTTGCCTCAATAGCACTCTGGATAACTAGAAGCTCACAAAAACCCTCTCTGCTCTATCCCAATTATTACTCCACACAATTTTGTTTCCTTGGCCAAAGATACGGAGATCATGGATAAAGTAGCCACATTATAGGTGGTGCCTAAAAAAGCCTACGTTTAATTATAATTCTGATAGCAACTTTTATCAATGAACAGCTTCACCCTTTCTCTTCAACTGTCAGCTTTAGCAAGAACCACATGCAGTGAATATCTGTTTTGCTGATGGCATACTGTCAGAATTTCTGTTCATAAGTTTTCACATTTTTTAAGCATGCCTTTGCTTGATAGCAATGACACTTACCTGCTGTGCCATACTGAGTTCTTTACCCTTATATCTGAAAATCACAGTGTTTATTAACTTACTGAAAGGTTTTCTGGATTCTAAGACTTAAAGAACAATCATGTGGTTTCTGTTTACTTTCAGATGTTTAGTTATAGCAACATTTAACAATTCTTTTCAGAAGGAATAACAACATGGTACAAAAGCTTTGTAACTCCTAAACAGCATTTTCAGACATTAGAAGACAGGTAAAACTGGATTAAACACACACGCACAAATGTTGTGTGGAAAGGTATTTCACATATAGCTTCCATTTTCTCAATCGTCAAATGGCTGTACTAAAACCAAAGGAAGGTTCAATTTATCTAACCTAAATTTTCACAGAGGCTCAGCTCTTTTTCTCTGTGGTATCATCCCCTTTCAGAGAGAAACTCTTCAAAGTTTTTTTCAGATTTCATCAGTTACTCATACAGTAAAATGGGATTATTCCTTTTACCATTTAGGATGTAGATGTGTCGGTCCTTTAAAACTAGGAAGTCCTCCAAAACTAGAAAGTTCTAGGACATGAACAGAGATTAACAGACATCTTCAAAGGAGCTCAAACCTTTCTAAATATTTTTTTCTTTCTTTGTTTTGCTTTCTAACAAATTCCTATTTTCCAAGAGAAAAAGGGGTGAGATATTTTTGAACACTTGCTACAGGAAGTTATTATTACTCCATCACTATCATATAAACTCAATGATGGGAGGAATGGAATTTCAGGAATCTCTCTCTCCTTTATTTTTTTTTTTTTTTAATTCTGGTATCTGCATAATGGACCATTACAGGCGGATACTTCCCTGAAGCTGAATAAAACCGAGATTTCCCCCCACTTTAAAATATTGTTACAATGCTTTATTTTGGTTTTACACAATTTTTTGAGCAATGGAGATCTTGCAGTGTCTCTCAAGGTGGCAATTAAACTGCAAGCAGGAAATGGTACTTATAATTATTTTTGTAAGAGAAATAGAGGAATTCTGAAGGAAAAGGAATTACATGCAAGAGAGAGCCCATTCAAACTTTAAAGTGCAATGTAAATAGCACTTTTCCTTGAAGTGCGCCCCTACCCTTATCAACCACAGTTAGTAATGTTAAACATAAATGGACAGCTGTACTTCTGTTCAGCAAGATGGAAATGCTATTCAAAATAGCAGAATAAAACATGTGCTAATACCGACTTCAACACAACTTTACGTTTAAGTGTAAAGTCCCCAAACTTAATATGGGGAAAGAGGAAATTTTCCACTGGCACAAACATACCCTACAGACACAGCGTGCATCCATGGCAATGATAACTCTGATTTCAATTAGAACTTACTAGCTCTCTTGTGCCTCATTTTTACAAGGAAAATAAAATTGAGGAAGGCATCGCTGTGATTAGCTCCTACAGCCACCTTTTCTGAGTAGTCTGAAGTGACAGCCACAGGGGTAAAAATGATTGTACTAAAATGTCTACTAATGAGGCCCCTGTAGTACTGCTCCAAGAAGGACCATTATATGCTACATTTGTCAATTTCATCTCTGTGGCTTTCTTTTTATCATCTGGAAAAATACTGATTAAAAGAAGTTTCTTTTTAAGGCTTTATTCTTGTTTAACCTTCATAATAATGCTCATTGCCTTCCCATACAGCTAAAATGTTCCAAACTAAAACATTAAAGTGTTCCATACTTCCTACTGACTTTTCTCAGTTTCTTCAGACTAATATATACTTTATGATAACAATGAACAAACTTTCTGCTGGGTTATAGAACAGAAGGTGTGAAAAATACCTGCAAATATCCTTATAAATGCAAAGCAATGAGTTGAATGGAAATAGTAAAACTTTTTCTATACTTGTAGGGGATATATTCATGACACGAGTCCCAATATCTCTGAGATGAACAAACAAAAAAAGAAATGAGAATTACAAATAATAAAACTAATTTAACATAAAGTAGAATGATAATGTAACTAAGAAAGAAAAATTACAAGAAAAAAAGAAAAAAAAGGAGGAGTCGTAAGAATAGGCAGTCACTATTTGGGTGACTAAAGAGGAAGAAGGAGAAAAAAAATTGATTTCTAAACATGAATGATGACAGAAACTGACAGTGGAATCTCCTATTGCCATCCTTCCATATAGTATCCTTGCAAAATATATGTAAACAAGCAAACAAAAAAAGAATAGAAGACTCTTAAGAAGAAGCATCATTAGTACTTGTGCACAAACTAACAGGTACATTCTAGGAAAAAGACAAGGTTCTTCAGACACACACATCTTAGTTATTTATGTCCCCAAAACTGTAATATTAAGGAGCAACTTCTTTTCTTGTGTTGAAATCTAAGATGCTGGCAAAAAGAAGCCTGGAACTGAGTAAGGGACCAAATAAGGAACATGAGCGTGGACTTCGAAAAAGAACTACAACACTCAAAAATGAAGTTTGTTTTGTTCATGTCATAAAACAATAAAGGACCACTACTTCGTAATAACTTTAAAGAACTATAACAGATTAATAAAATTATAACAGGTTTAATTAAACTTCTGAAAGTATCATAATGTCTCCAAAAAGTGGAATTAAAAGAAAAAAGTGTGTGCGCGCGCTTGGGGATATACATACATATACACATACACAAACTTTGTGTGTTCAAGCACATGGTCATTATCAGTTGTAACTTTTTAGAATGCTCTCTAGTCTAATTCAATCTGTACAGAAATAGTTTTGATGGATTACAAGAAACTAGCTGAAATGAGGGCACATCAGTCTTGATTAATTCTGTTGTTCTGTCAACTTTTGAAAGATGCGTGCATCTTAGAGACACGCAGCTTGGAATGAGAAGTCTGGAGCCTTGATAAAAGTGAGAGAGAATGAATGTTCACTTTTATCTTCCAGTAGAGAAAGACTAGTTAGTGAGTTTATATTTCTGTTTTAAAGATCTTGAAAATTTCTGAGAATCTGAAGTCAGTGATGCCAATTAGAGATTAAATGTCTTGGTTTTGTTTTCCTTTGGTTCTCTCACCCATTCTCTAGGCAATAGCTTATTTCTTTCCTTAACAAAATAACTTGTATACCTGATTAGTCAATGTGTTTTGCAGACTTATTATGCAACGATTAGACTTTATATTTTACACAAGTGGGTTTTCATTTTTTTTTTTTGTTCTGATTATAGAAATCCAGTCACTATGTATGCCAAGTGTAATCTTCCACAGCAAGGAACGTTAACCTGCAAATAATACCACTTGGCTTTGTCTCATAATACAAATGTCTTAGATTTCTGTATATCATTTGTATTTGAGAGGTCTTCAAACATTGAGCCTACCTCAGCAAAAGATTACTTGATCCTTTAAATATATGTAATTGTAGCCTATATTCAGGACCGCTGTCTTGGAAATGGAAATTAAATTCCATTATCAAACCATCTGACTGCTTTATCAAACCAGCTTAATGCTGAATTATTCCATTTTCTAAGATTTTAACATAGCATTTATTCAAGGGTATGTGTTATGTTTTCCTGAAAGTGGAAATGAGCATGAAATAGTCTCCAGTACTCATACAACCCAATTTAAAAGAATCCAATGAGCTGAGACTTTTAATGTCTGTTAAAGATTTTGGACTCTACGTGGATACAATTAGGGTATTCTTTTCTTTATTAGAGGAAGCCTGCAACAGTTCTTTTCATCTGCCAGTTTCCAATTATTAAAATTGCAGTGATTTATTTCACCCTCAATATTAAGCTGTTGTTTATGAAAGCTTAGCCCTTCCACTAACGTGAAAGTTGCATTTTTTCTGGATGAAATAAAGATCTAAATCCTTAAATCAGCCTCTTTCTCCTTCTGTCTTCTACAGCTGTGGAAATGTGAAAGCAGTCACTGCAGATATAGGGTATCCCTTTCACGTATTACATGTTTAGTTAAAACATTACTTCGTCTTTATCATTCATCATCCAAACTCTTTCAGAATCTTGTTTGGCTCTTTGCCAAGAGAGACACAGCCAAGACTCTGCTCATTTCACCCTTTCAATCTTAATGAGAAAAAGTAGTCCTTCCTTACAGCCTTTATTTTCCGAAGAGTTTGCTGAGAGTTCAACAGTTCCCATGTTAGCAACTGTAAACCCCACAGCTATCTGGTTCTAAAACAAATCAGAAACAAGGCCAGGGTGTGTCTATAATCCTTTTTAAACAATCCAGCATGCCTTGTAATGAATGTATGCTATAGAAGAGCTCTAATGCTTCTGTTCTGTTGTTAAACAAGATTTTAACAGCTTTGGTTGACTCTAACGTTACACTGATATTTTGACTTCTCTGTATAAATTGCAGCAGTGCGCACCAACCAATTTAGTCCAGTCTTACCTATAATTAATTTGCGCTATTTTATGTCTTATCATAGCACATAATCCCAAGACTGAGGACTAATTTCCTCTTCATTTGCAGTACCGTACCCCCGCACGCACAGGTTAAGATGCATTAAGTACTTCCCTCTAGATCTTTTTCACCCCTTTTATAAAATAGAGACCTTCTGACCAGTAACTATTCCTCTGTCTCTACTTATGCTAAATACAATCTCATGTCTTTGAGGCTTGCTTCTATAACTTGTATAACTTTTCACACTGGTGTCACAGTCTTATGTGTAGTTATTTAATGATAGTAAATTTCTTTGAATATTAAACTGCTAGTTAGATGCTATTAAGCCAAAGGAATTCTGTCAGTTGGAGTAAAAAAAAAAAAAGGTTTTGCCAACAGAGAGATATTAATTGATGAAAGGGAATGTAATTCAATACACTCCACCTTAATCCCTTCCATATAGCATGCTGAATACCTCAGTGCTCACCCCATTAGTCAAACACAGTTCCTTTTTACTGAAATGCTTTCCCTTTTTCCTTTATTTAGTTCACAATGTAACTGTACAACTTCTTCCAATTTATGTAAATCATATTGAAATATAGATGAGCTAGAAAGCTTATGCCAATAAGCTGTTGTCAAAAACGTTTAGGACACTATTTGAGCCATTTTATCCTGAAGTATGATTGCAAAACATGCAGGTCAGTACTGAACAGTAAAAATACTGAGAAAATACTGGTTGATGAGTAGGAAAGGTAGGAGAATAACAACACTCAAAGACAGATTATGATTTTCTTTCTTTCCTTTTAGAATCTTCTGATAATTTTTCTTTATCCAAGTTTGAAACTTTTACTGTTTTTAGCAAATTGCCCTGGCAATATTACATTCTCTCTGAATACAATTGTGTGGGATTTATTGCTTCACACTACTGAGTGGAAAGGATTTGCCAGCTTGGGAAAATGCCAGAATTTGCATTTTAATAAAGATATGTCAAACAGTAAACTTGCTTAACATCCTGTGACAGATCTGGTGAAACTGTGTCTTGTAAGTGTGTATTACTCCAGTCGCTATGTTTTTCTGAGGCTGTTGCTTTAAGAGAGACAGAGCTAAAAACAAAGTCATGCATTAACTTCTTTTTCGGCAATACCTGAAAATCTCTTACTGGGGTACCATAACTCAGTTAGAACTGCAGTGATATGCAGGAAATCTCTCCCAAATTCAACATCAAAAAAGAGAGCTTGGAGTCAGGTTGAAGGCTTCACCTGCACCATGAAGAAACAAAGCTGCTCAGGAAGGCAGCTGCAATTAGTAGTCAGAAACGCAAAGATCTAGCAGTGACCACAAGATGAGAGGGTTCAGTGTGCAGGCAGCTGTGTATAGTTTATAGGACTTTCCCCTTTAGGTATTACCTTTACTATCTATTCCCCCGTGTACCACACCACAGTCACTCAGAAAAAGAAACAGGCTTCCAAAGCAAAAATCAATAACTAAAACCAAAGCCATTAATTATTTTTGAAAATATTACTATATCAGTCCTACACATCACTACCAATTTTACGACAACAGTGGATATTGTCAGAAAATGACTCAGAGACATATCATAATAATTTGACATAACACAAGCAGAACCAGGTAAAAGTCTTTTGGATTCGAAATATGAAGACTGGAAATGCGAAGTCAATAGATGTATTACTGATTCATTCCACTCCTCTGGCTGCCACATTTATTCAGTTACATGTGGTAAGAAGAAAAAAAAAAAAAACAAAACAAAAAAAACCCCAAAAACTAAACCACCCCCTATATCCAGAAAAAAAAAAACCAGTATCCCTGCATTTTGGGTATCTTATTTCAAAGAAAGTCTCTGGGATTTAAAAAAAATTGCCTATAGGAATTTTTAATGCCACATGAAGCAAACACCCAGCTAAGGAAGTGCTGTGAAGACCAACCAAAGATATTTTATAGCTCATCAACTTTTCAAATGGAGCGTAGAGGTGATGAAGAATATTTCTTTGATCTTTGCTTCCATAGACACAGAAAATATAACAAGCTTACGAGATCTTGGGTTTCACTGAAATGCAAAAGAGTAAGTCAGAAGCTCTTCCTGATGAGAAACCTCACCTTGTCAGACAACCTGCATTCGAATAGAGGAATTCACCAAAGCAGTGACCATCACATTTTTCATACGATTCCTTGTTTTTATTCACTGAAAACTTCCAAGTAAAGAAAGATAAGATTATGCTTTGATTACTACTTCTTTGCTATCATTCCTTTGCTTGCTGGCTGATAATGAAGCCAGTCATGAAGGGATAGACATGCTGGAGCAAACCACTCCATAGCCTACCTCTGCCAACTTTCAGTCATAACTGCAGCTTTAATTTGTGCCAGCTTTAAAGTACCAGCTTTCCTCACAAATTCTGAGTCCTGTTTTGCACCCTAAACTGCACTCCTTGCAAATGGCATGAAGAAAAAACTACAATTACTTAGCTACAGTGTGCTTTATGATAAGGCAGTAGTGTAGAGAAGGTCTGTTGTAACTCCTTATTCAAATCCAGTCACAATTCAACGCTGAAATGTCACCATCTTTAAAAGGGAACAGCATCTGGCAATGACAGATACCTAATTACCTTCATGTAATGATACATTTTTCATGCAAATAGGGGATGAAGTTTAGGTGCACCATAAGCTAAAATGTAAAAGCACTAAACCTATTCTGCCTATAAAAATTGTGTCATTACATTTGATAGAGACACCCCAAAGGTTTTTTAATAGCTGCTAAAAACTCTTGAAAATAAAGACTAAATTTAAAATTATTTTATGGTTTTAAACTGAGAATAATAAAACTTCCTGACAACCATTATTTGCCTATGTTTTCTTTGTAAATGGCATGGCTTTTTAGGCATAGCCAACCATTTGCTATGGGGAATCTGATCTTGCTAAGAATTATAGACTTTTCTATAATGTTATATAAAAGTACTAATTAATAACAAAATCTCTCTAACACCCACACAGCTAAATTTTCTTTTTTTTGTTTGTTTCTTCTGATGCTTATTACCTTAATTTTTTTATAATTCACTTCTGGGCACTAAAAGTGTTAATCTTACTTCAAATATTAAACAGTCTTTATTTCCAGAGTCTTAATCCTGAAAAGAGTCTATTGCAAATTTTCTGTTGAGGACAAAAATTCTTAGAATAAATCATGGTAAGCAGGAGAGAGAAGACAGTGTAGTAGCCTTGCAGCTGTCTTTTTTTGTACCAGCAAAATATATTTTCTATCAAGTTTCAAATACTTTTGGGATTATTTTTTTTAAAGGTTATTTGGTGTTTCTTTTTTCCTTAGTTTGTAGAACAAGAACTGCAAGCCTCCCCTCAAAGCCTCCAACAGAGATCAGTAAGAAGTAGAGACAGAATATTTTATAGACAGATGCTCTTGCAAACTTCAGCATGCCAGCTAAGCCACAGTTGGCTACGGTTTTAAAATCTCCTGGAACATGAAATTGTCCTTTCTCTAAATACACCACCTTCCAAGAGCTCTGGGGAGATGCAAGGGTACTAAAAAGATACAGGAGGTGCAAGATGGGGGAAAGAGGAAGGGAGTGGGTGGAAGCCATGTGAGCTGGCAAACTCTACTGGAAAAGGACCAGCATGTCATTTGCCAACACATTAGGCCAGCTCTAAGTGCTTAGATAGGGGACTATGGTTTGCAGCTATAGTGAGGGAATCAGGCAAGTATATTTAAATGACCTGGTTGGTAATTAGTGTGCTTGGAATGAGGTTTTCTTACAAGGTGCTGAATACATTACTGCATGGGTGTCATCCCACTTTCTAGCTTCTGCAAAAATTACTTTCCTTGTATTGTCAAGGAAATGTGTTACTATTCACTGTATAACAGAATGGTCTGGATTATGAGAGAACACTGTGAAAGGGAATAAAACAAAAATACTTGTTTCTGTATTCGGCCTTTATTACTTAAGGTAAAAGGCTAGTTGCCTAAGTCCCCTCTTCAGTCAATGACCAGGCTTAAGTACCTCTGGAAGGCTGAGCTTGTAAATGAAATTAAATGTACACGGGCTGAGTACTACATTCATACCTGAGAAAACAAGCTGAAATAAAAAGAAACTGACAAATGCAAATTTCAAAGGCTTAGCCTATGTTTAATTTTGCAGATATGTCTTAATTATTGAACTGTACTTCAGTATAGTTGTTACTCAAGAATTTATAACCATTTATCATGTTGCATAACAAGGTATTTGTATATCATTAGGTACACTATTTTGCTAAACAAACACAGCCTCCAATACTAGACCCCTGGTGATTCACCTTGCTATATTAGCTTTTGGGTCTGTTCTAGACAGTTCCAACAATCTCTCTACAAGCAAATCTGCCAGAGAAGGCTTTAGGCATAAGTGTTGTTGACATGAACCACTCAGTGTCAGAGCTGGATAGCTGACCATGGCATACTCCTTCAAATAACACTATAGACATGGTCAGTATGTTTAAAAAATAGTTCTAAACTGAAAGAAAACCAAGCCAAAGAATTTATTTTCCTTTTTACTAAACAAAACCTTTTTTTTTTTTTTTTTCTGGAATCATGCAAAAATATTGTGCATTAATTCAAGAAAAAAGTTAGTCATATTGTTGCCCAGCTGGACTAGATTTATATGATGGCTTTAGTCTCAGACTACACTTAAGGATACTCATAGCTTTCATGTGACACAAAATGTGTGACTCGCTTGTTAAGGTGAGGTGGTTACAAGGATTAAACTACACTTAACTCTGGACCAGTGTGAAGAGTAATTGAAGTTGTTGATTTTAATCTTCGAGGACCTTTATAGCTTAGATCTTATCTTCCTTAAAGGTACCTCTTTATCTGTGCCAGATGTAGTATTAGAGATCGGAAGAAATCTTGTTAACGGGCTCTCGATTCACAGACGGAAAAGCCAGTATATATAAAGACTCTACAGAGGTAACTGTTTGGAACATCAGAAAGTTTGTTTTATCATATAAAGAGCGACACCATGACAACAGTTTCAGAAGTATAGCTACTGCTTCTCTGAATCTTAGTCCAAACATTACTCCAAAAATCACAGTCATTGAGAAAAAATATTTAGACACAATGTAAGACATGGATTTATCTTACAGACATGTGTATGTATGCTACATTTAGCCTAACAAACCTGAAAGAAAAGGACATACATGACAACATTTACCAATGTAAAAAACCAAGAGGTATTCACAAATTGCCATTCAATAAATTACAGAAATTCTGATTTTTATTTTTTTTTTCCTATGCAGACATTTAATGTCTGGAGAACGCAGTACACAGTCCTTTGGCAAGTAACACATCAAAAGAACAATAAAAAATGAACTGAGTGAAGACCTTAAATTGCTATTTAAGTGACAGTTAATATTCTGAGCTGGAATGAAACTTGATTTTTAGTTCTCACAGCAGTTTCACTACTTGGCTGAGATTCAACCATAAGATATAGATTTTGGAATTTAAGCACCACAGAATGATAAACAAATAAATATAGCCATATACCTCTTCTTCTTATAGAGAAAATTATTTCACACAAGACATTCTTGAGAACTGTCTAATCCAGTTTCAGATACCTGAAGAAATGATACTTTCATTAAGTTTTTTTCTGCAAAATTTACATAAGCCAATTTAAAAATATCAACAATCATTCTACAGGTATTTTCAGTGAAATTAATTCCAGAACACTTCTATGTATAAATTACTGAGTAAATGCCTCTTTCTAAAGAAGGTAAATACTTCTTCCTTCCAAAGATGTTCAAAAAAGCATTTTTAGGCTTTTAAGGCTAATTTTTGCATGTCCATTTAGTATATTATTTAGCATTATTATTTATATCAAACTTTCCTTTCATGCCACATCCTTTTTTTTCCACTTTCCTCAAGACATCCAATATACCAATATCTTTCTGATATTGAAGAATCTAGGTTGGGAGCAGAATTCACAAGTCCTGGCAGATGAATACATTTTAGAAGCATTAAGTCATGAGTGCAAGCGTTCTCAATCTGCAGGTGTAAGAAATCAGGAAAAGAAGGCAAAAGACCGGCATGGCTGAGTCAAGACCTGCTGGTCAAATGAAAGGGCAAGAAGGAAATGCAGAGGCAGTGGAAGCAGGGACAGGTATCCTGGGAAGAGTATAGGGGTGCTGCCTGGTTGCGTAGGGATAGGGTCAGAAAGGCCAAGGCGCAGATGGAGCTGAACTTCGCAAGGGATACAAAGAATAATAATAAGGACTTCTAAAGGTATGTCAGCCAGAAAAGAGGTCAAAGAAAACATACATACACACCCCACCCTACCCCCCAACCCCAATAAGCAAGACTGGCAAACTGGTAACAGATGAGAAAATGTCTGAAGTTCTCAACAACTCTTTTGCCTCAGTCTTCATTGGCAATCTCTCTCCCCACACCTCTCAAGTGCATGGACCATGTATTGGGTATTGTATATCTCCGTCAGTGACACAGACAGTCGGATTGAGTGCACTTTCAGCAAATTTGCAGATGACACCAAGCTGACTGGTGTGGTTGACACACCTGAGGAATTGGATGCCATTCAGAGGGACCTGGACAAGCACGAAAAGTGGGCCTGTGTGAACCTCACAAAGTTCAAAAGGCCAACTGCAAGGTCCTGCACCTGGGCGGGGGCAATACTATGCAGAAATACAGGCTAGGGGATGAAGGGATTGAGAGCAGCCCTGAGGAGAAGGACTTGGGAGTACTGGTGGATGAAAAGCTGGATATGAGCTGGCAATGTGCGCTTGCAGCCCAGAAGGCCAACTGCATCCTGGGCGGCATCAAAAGAAGCGTGGCCAGTAGGTTGAGGGAGATGATTCTGCCCCTCTATTCCACCCTCGTGAGACACCACCAAGAATACTGCAACTAGCTCTGGGGCCCCAACATAAGGAGGACATGAACCTGTTTGAGAGAGTCCAGCGGAGGGCCATGCAGATGATCAGAGGGCTGGAGCATCTCTCCTATGAAGACAGGTTGAGAGAGTTGTGGTTGTTCAGCCTGGAGAAGAGAAGGCTCCAGGGAGACCTTATAGTAGCCTTCCAGTACTTAAAGGGGGCCTACAGGAAAAATGGGGAGGGACATTTTATCAGGGAGCGAGTGTAGTGATAGGATGAGGGGAAATGTTTTTAAAGTTTAGATTAGGTATTAGGAAGAAATTCTTTACTGTGAGCTGGTGAGACACTGGAACAGAAGTTGTGGAGGCCCCATCCCTGGAGGTGTTCAAGGCCAGGTTGGATGGGGCTCTGAGCAACCTGATCTAGTTGAAGATGTCTCTGCTCATTGCAGGGCGGTTGGACTAGATGACCTTTAGAGGTGATGATTCTACGATTGACAAATCAGAAACCTTAATAAATAACATCTACAACACCAAAAATTCTATCATACAACGTCTAGGAGTACATCTTACCAAACCATATGTTTGCTTTATTTTAAAATAGGCTTAGAGGATAGTATTTCACTTGGTTCTGTTTTTCTGTTACTTCCATACCTAATTCTCACTTTTTAACAACAAGGACAGCAACTCTTTATTAATATCAGCTACACTGCATGTAGTATTTATGCTTTTAAGTTCATTTTTCAGGCTGAGATTCAGCTGACCTTATACATTCAAAAGCAGGACTTTGTGCTGAAAATGAGTACACTCCTGGAAGCACCTCACTTCGGTTACCTTTGAGAACTTACTGAAGTAGAAAAGAAACATTCTCTGAAAATTTACACCTACTGTAGAGAAAGACTGTGATAACTAGCTTAAAATATACAAACGCATTTTCGGTAGACAAAGGAAAGAGGAAGCCCATCCTTAGTTTCCAAAGTGTAGTGGATGAGAAAGCAGCCCTACAGAACAATACAACACTCGAAAAGACAAGTGATCTCCTTCTATTTTCAGACATCAGCCAATGGCAAAGCAATTCCTTTGATTGCTTTTGATTCAAGATCAGCTGATACATCAAGTGAATTGAAAAGCTGTCCTTGAATCTTACTCCTTATCCAGATCCTGTGACAGGCCCCGAACAGATGGATCAAGCATCAGATTCAGCATTCCTGAAACGGGATCTAAAGGATGAAGGAATATTTGAGTCCCATAATTCATTCATTTGGCCTAGCAGAGGTTGCTAAAACCAAACAAAAGGGCAGTAAGAATATCTTATTTTCTTGGACCTAAATGGTGGTCAGCTCATTTAGTATAAGCTTCCAGAAGTATCAGATGGTGATTACTTAGTTCGTTACCTACCCATATATTAAGGGGTTTAATATAATGTAATTTTCTGTGCTGAAACACCTCCTATGTAACTCATGTATTTTTTACAGATTTTGTTTTTCAAGAGAGAGCAGTTGATAGAGCTGTTGTAAATTTGTTCTGTACAACTGATGTGTGAGTTTATATTTTGCACATGAAATCTTGCATGAAAATTGGTCATGAATTCCTTTCCTTCAAAATTACAGATGATCACTGTTCACAGAAGTTTTACTCTCCCAAGTCATCTTCATTGATATAGCCTCAAATAATTTATACTTACAAATCATGAGAAAAAAAGAGAGACTTCTGAGAAGGTGCTTCCTCTCTGTAGACACTCATGCATAAGCTTGAAAGCCTCATTTCATTATTTTTTAATCTTCAGGTGGAGTTAAAAATGAAATTAACAACAACGTTAGTGCTGTACTCCAGAACAAAATTTGACCTTGTAATTCATCTGTTCGTACTGTGCTTATGAGTTACAGCTGTCCATCTTTCTTCAGGCATAATTTGACATTTTACAAAAATCATGGTAAAGCTTCCATGGATTTCATGATAGCATTATGGGGTTCGTTAAGTTGTTCCAGAGAGCCCAGAGAGCAGTCCATCTTTCAACATATCCTGCCAGTGTTTGTGTACCTAACATCATTAATGCTTGCAATTCAGAATGCATCTTATGTGGGATGCTGATTTGTATTTTGGTTTCACAATAAACTAATTTATATTTTCCTCACAGAAGCAAAGACAACAGAATCTTTGTGGATTACACAGCATGACCTGTATAAATAGAATAAGGAAGCAGCTGGCTCCAAGGGAAAGAATCATGAAGTATCACATGATAACACAATATAACAAAATATATGCAGAACCGAAGCTGTGCACCCTAAGTCTCATTACACAAGATATGAAAAATTGCCATTGACCTAATAGAAGTCACACACAATCTGCACACAGTGACTTCAGGCCTTCTGAATGCTGCAGTATTAGAATAAAGATTTCGGGGAGGATCGTGTACTTTGTAATTTTCAACCAGTTGTAGGTCTCGATCTAGTCACAGCAAAAGAAGTGTAAAACAATCTTTAGAATGATTAGTTCTTTATTTCAACTTGTCAAATTTATTTCAAAATCAGTACTAATTATTACATAAGAATTAAATGCTTGGAGGAGGGTATGTCCATTGCAGAGATCTTAGGCTCTTTAATAATACAAAAACGATACATGTATTCCTCTCTCATCTTTTTGTTTTGTTCAAAAGCTTCCTAATGCCATGTTTCCACATCTTTAAGTAGCATTACAAAATAAATTTGTAACCCGAAAAATGAGAAGTTTATTTCTGAATATGCTATAGATCTCTGTAAAGACCCATAAAGGACATCAAATGTCTAGGTACCTACTCTCAAGGCAAACTTCATGAAGAAGCTGCACATCTAAATTCTGTAATAAATTGAGCTTCTTGGAATGGAATTTGCAGCTGTGCACTGGGACAGGCTGATAGTGCTAGTCATGGAGGAGAAGAGCTATGCTGATTAATACGAAACACCCAATAGATGCATCTTTCTCTCCTGGACATGATCATACCTTCAATCTTGAGCTAAACATCTCTGTGAGACTATATTTTAAAACTTAATTTGCTTCTTCTTTAACTTTTATGCATTTGTTTACATTTATGCAGGGTGTCCCTGCCCATGGCAGGAGGGTTGGAACACAGTGATCTTTAAGGTCCCTTTCAACCCAAACCATTCTATGATTCTATGATTTGGAATTCACAGGTCTGACAATAAATATTCAGTTCAGCCAGTTTGGGCGTTGCATTCACATTGGCAGACTTTTAGATATATAAACTTTACCTGAAAAACCTCAGATACTTATAGACCCTCCAGCATCAAAGCTATAAAGTAATTTTGTTTTTCCTTTGAATTGTCTTCTATAGTTTAGATGCTAACCTCTTTAAACACCAATCTACATTTGGGAATTTGCTCACTGTTTCTGTAGTCTCCAATTTTTAATTGTACTTTCAACCTTAGATAAAATTAAAATTCTCATGCTAAGCACCTACTGCTTTGATAAATAATTCTGTTGTCACCAAAAAAAAAAAAAAAGGCAGAAGATAATTTAAAATTACCAGGTAACGTCATAAAAAGAGATTATCCCAGTTAGCTGAAGAAGACACCTCGAAGGAAATTTACTGAAGAAATCCCATAGATCAATTTGAGATTTTTTGTGTTCACAAAAAAAACCCCAAACCCCAATCCCAAAAACCAAAGGAACGCTTCTTGCTGATGCTGTACTTAATTTCAGATGTTACCACCTTTGACGACAATATGGAAAAGACACAGCCAGCTGTAATCACAGACAACAATGAATAATTTCAATGTTAATATAATTAACTTAACCTCTTAGTGTTTTTCTTAGTTATCCTTTGTATACTTTTTTTGAAACAGTGGTTCACTAGCAATTTATAGGCCATCATTTGAAAACCACACTATGGCCTTATGTTCTGGGATTAATATCAAGGTAGTACTTAAAGTACAGTAAGAAATACAGAAAGATGATCTAATTTACTGCTCCTGGCTTTTTGTTCCATTAAACTCCAAACTTAGAGTGAATAATAGCATGTCAAAGCAATCTCCAGTTTCTTAATGAATGCCTAGTAAAAAGGAATTTTAGGTAAAAAACTGTAAGCTTTCACTTTCTGAGTTCCCATTTCACACTGGAAATCTTCTAAATGTGCTGGAAGGGCTTAAATGATTTCTCTCTATAGACTTAACTTGTGCCGTTAAACTCAAAACCAATTTTGCATTGACTTTAATCAGAGCAAGATCAAACACCTACTCTTCTTTCAGACCTATTTCCAGCAGGAAAGATTCAGCCAACTGGAATAAAATGAAAGCACGACATAAGAGGTTCCCCGAATGAGCCTTCAATGTTAGTCGTACCTGTAATGGAACAGCGTTATGAAAAGGTGTTTGCCTTTGACACAAAGCTACACGTCATAACCCATGGCTGTCTTCAGCTGGTTTAGGTTTTTTCTTTCTCCCCACTTAAATCCATTAGTAAGATGGGAGAGCGAAATTTACATCACATTACATTAACTGTCTTAATTTCATTGCTAGCATTCAGTTTAACTGCATATTAATTCATCAAGAACATTTTAAAATTTTTTTAACACAAAAAAGGTAAAGAAATTTTGTGGAAAACATGAACTGGCCCACATTAATTTTGTATGCAGTAAATATGAATAATGTATTTTTGTATGTATCATTTTGTGTTGTATAAATTCATCTTTGGCTTTTTACCTTCCACCACTGATATGATTTAATAACTAGACTAATTTAAATCTGCAGCAGTGAAGGATGTCAAAGCAACAAGCATAGAAACTGGAACCTTGTCAGAAATTCTGTGTTATATATCTATTGTTGCCGTTTTTTTTTTTAATTTGATATTTCCGACTTTGTAAAATTCTAGTATAAGATAACAAGCAATGCTCTGTTAAGCGTAGTAATTCTCCCCCCCCCCATTATCAAAGTTTGATAGAATAACGTCATGTGATATGGCAAAAGGCTGGAGAATGAGGAATAAGTGAAACAGGAAAACCAAACCTAGATGTCAGTCTGGCAGGCAATCAAAGCTGTCGACTTCTAACCACTGCAGCTGCCCAGGCTTTGGTTAACCTCTCATTGATTTCCCCAAATAGGATTTCATCTAAAGTACCAAATTAAAAAGTGAGACTGAGGGCTGGTTCTGTAAATTGAAAAGTGTACAAATGAATTGCTAGCAAGTATACTTGGCAGCTTTCATCTTTGTAAGGCCTCTGATTCTGAACCTAACAAAAGTTGGTAGACGTTGGTTTGGTTTTTTGTGAGGAGGGGAAACAGAAAGAGCATAAAGCAAAATGTAATGATCTATTTTACTCTATGTTAAGGAATTATTTAGTGAGTGAAGGGCAGTTATTAATGAATTTACTGTTTCTGACAATTGAATGGTATAATGAAAAAAAAGCACAGTGGAGATCACCCGGAGAAGAAAAAATAAGAAAAAATAACGAACGCAAACTCGCCCCCCTTGTAACAAATCCCTGTGATCTGCAGTACATTGTCATGCTGAAGAACATGCAGTAACAGCCATTTCACTTTGTGCTATTTCCTGATTGCTACATTCACGCACCCAAGCGTATATACCCAATCTTCTAAAGGAAGGTCCGGGCTGTGAGGGTTTACAGTGCTGCAATATATAAGAAATATGACAGCTCAAAACAGCACTGTATTAAACCCAGAAAATTGATTTAAAAGAATCAGCACTGTTGAAACATTTCAGTATAAAATACTTTCCATTTCTTTCCTACAAAGATCACTGACTGCTTATCCACTCTATCCCTATCCATGAAGCCTCATTAATCCTAAACCAGAAACAATTAATCTGATACATCATGCATGCAAAAAAAATGAAACCTCTGTCTTATTCATATTTTGGATCCTCAGAGGCTACTAAATTCACTACAAATGGTTGATCCTACTCTGCTCAAATCAGGTGAATCATCACAAATGAGGAAAATTTTTTTAAAGCTATTAAGTAGCGTCTGCATATCTCACCCTGATGAAGGGAATAGTAACAAAGCTTTTACCCAGAACAAACTAAATTTCTACAGATGAGAGGCACATACTTGGCCAACTTCCAGTTCAGTCAAATAGAGTGGGTAAAGTCCAGAATCATTATGAAGGTCAATGGCAAATGTCCGCTGACTTCCATCAGGATGGAGGTGTCCTTATCTATGCTTCTTCAGTCATTTACAAAGATGGTGCTGAATTACATTTTATGTATCACTTCTGTTTATCCCCACAAGACATTCTTGCTAGACTATACTGACATTTCATGTCCTTATTCAATTTCCGCATTTGAAAGCTTATCAAATTCTGCCCTCAGTGAAAACCATGTGAGTTTTTTACAGCTGAGGACATAATCTGATGTCACATGCCACAAAAAAGATGGACAAAAATGTTAGGCATCCATACACCACTTCAATCACTGTGAGCAGAGTTTTCCCAATTTTCTTTAACAAATTCACTAGATGTGATTTGGAAAAAAAAAACAACAACAAAACCCCAAACAAACAAAAAACCCAAACCAAAGCAAAATTAAACAAACAAAAATACCCAGGATGAACTTGAAGGCTGTATTTGAACTCCAGGCTCAGACACCCGAAGTTAGGCATCCACAATATAGTTGTCCAAGCTCAAGTTACAGGCAGTGAAGTACTAAGACTTCATTCAGTTGTTTAAACAGGGGGTCTGCCTACATTTGAGATACTATAAAGTATGCTGCATGCTCTCTAATACAGTCAAATATCCATTTAAAAACATATAAGACAGGGTACCTAAGAAACAGCACCTCAAGTAAACATCAACAGAAAAAAAATATTCTTTTTGTGACACTATAATCTTCAATCAAAGGAAATGCACACACCTCCAAAAAAGAGTAAAACTGATATTATTGTGAATCACACTTGTACCCTTTTTTTTATCCTACTCCACCTTTGCATTTAATGCTAGACCATAAAACCTTTGTATTATGGAACATAATGTTATTTTTAATTCTCTCCTCCTCCGAGAGAAAATGCAACTGAAAGCATTTCCTTCAGCATGGAAAGTAAATTTATTTTAATAGGTATAGAACAGGTGAAGAAAACTTGTGAAGTGCATATTTCCTCATCTCGCCCACCTACGCTGATAATTATTGGTTTATGAAAAGAAAATAGTGTAAACGATGGCATACAAACAGGAATGTCCATGAGACTTATCATACAAATATACTACTGAACAAAACCACTTGGATAACATCTATGGCATCCTCCTTCCCCAAAAAGGCTGGCACCTTAGTAACATTAAATAATAGACGTATCTTCCTCAAAATACTCAGATACATCAAAATGATCTTTTTTTTTTCCTCAAAGAAAAACAGGTTTTAAACAAAATAAAACCGTGGGAGTATTTAAAAATTACTTTTTTGATGGTACAAATGAGTACTACAGTTCAAATATGTTTATAATACTACATCCTTTTTTAAGGATGAGGACTACATGATTTTTTTAATTTATGTATGATTATAGTTCTGGAAGAAAAGAACATGAAAGTTGTTGTGTGTTTTTAATTCCTGTGTTTTGAATCCCTATGCAGGACCAGCCTTTCCAAAACATTTCAACACCTTCTTCACAAATAAGAATAAACCATCACCATCAAATTGGCTAGGCATATGTATGACTGACTTCAATGATGTTCAAAAGAACCACATTGTACTATTTGAAAAATCAGACTGAAAGGTAAGAGAGCCAGTAAAGCCTGTAGGAGATAAAAAGCTGAAGACAATACTCCCAAACAAAAAGATAATTATGCAGTACTTTAAGATTTTTTTTACATTCTCGTCTTTCTCTTGCTGAGCACAAACGCGTAACAATATATGCAAAGTGTCTGTTCTTTTCATGAACTTGCATACAGTGTTAAAGCACAGGCAGACACTAAATATATGCATAGATACTTTGTATGAACACATTAAACATATATATCAAAATATTTCAAAATATTTCTATGTCATGGTGCATTTAATAAAGTGGGGCAAGACCCAGCCGTGCAGAGGCTTGCTAATCTAATGAAAGGGGCGTTAAACACCTGGAGATGGTGGAAAAAACATCTGAGACTTAGAGGAGGGATAGGAGAAAGCGCTCAACAATAAGCATGACACGTGAGGAACATCCCCTGTGAACACAGTGGAGCTGGGGGGCTCACGTCAAGTGCCTGTACACGAACATATGCGGAGTGGAAAATAAATCACAGGGAACCCAGACGAGTTTCTCAGGACAAGGGAGGAGGAGAGGCTGCACTCTATGGAAAAGGGCATTTTGAATTCATGGAGCTTTACACCGGAGCAGGTGACCAACCAGTCCAGAGCTGATGGGTCAAGAACGTGGTGGGTGCTGTGATGAGGATGAGGAAGAAATCAAGAAAAGGAAATGAAGCCTCCTTTAGAAAACTGGGAGAAGACTCACAATCACAACGATGGTTCTCAGGGTGATAGAACCACCCCAACATCTTCTGGAAAGGCAAAATGGTGGAGCACTAATATTTCAAGAGATTTCTGGCAAAAAAAAACTGGTGTACAGGTAGCTGATAAACTGACCAGGGGAGACACTCAGTTGGACATATTACTCAAAAATAAAAAAAAAAAAAACAACAAAAAAACCAACCAAACAAACCCAAACCTTAGATTTTAGAAAAGCAGATTTAAACTTATTCAGGCATCTATTTGGTGGGGCTAATGGAAGAGTGTCCTGGAGGGTAAAGGAGCTCAGGAGAGCTGATTGATCATCAATGACAACCTCCTCAAAGCACAAGAAAAGACCAGTGTGATGCCCAGGAACTTGAACAAGCACAACTCGAACAAGGTCAGTGTGGATAATGGGGAAACCCTGACTGAGCTCAGATGAATTACAAAAGCCAATGGTCTCTTGGAGTTTATACTAGTGAGGACTGTGAAGCATGAAAAGAAAGTTATACTATCCGTAAAAGGAAGACAAAGGAAAATGTGGGGCCACCACTCAAAGTGGTAGGAACCTAGCAGCAAAGGACACAGAAAAAGCTGAGGTATTAGATGCCGGTTTTGCCTCAGTTTCTACTGGTAAGGACTGCCTGAAACTTCACAGGTCCTCTAAGCCTGTGCCAGGATCTGTGAGACTGAAGAATTACCCGCAGTAGAAGATCAAGGTAGAAAAAGAATTAAGTAAATTGGACATAGGACAAGATGGGATGCCTCCAACAGTGGCATCCAGTTGGAGGAGGAAGCCAGACAACACCATTGCAAGGCCACTGTCTATGGTCTTACAAAGGTCTGGCTGATCGGAATAGGTTCCTGATGACCAGAAAAATTGCCCATTTTCAACGAGAAGGAGGAGGATCATCAGGGGAACGCAGGCCAGTCAGCCTAGTCTCATTAATCATCAAACCTTCCTGGAAGCCACATCCAGGCACATAAAGGAGGAGGAAGAGACTGGAAAAAGACTACATGCATTTCCCAACAGCAAAGTGTGCTTTACCGGCCTGATCGGCTTCTGTGATGAGATGGGTGCCTTAGTGAAAAAGGGGTACCTTGACGTTCGCAATGCTTTTGATTGTCCCTGCTAATAACTTGATGAAATATGGTTTGGATGGGTGGACTACCGGGTGGCTGGAAAATTGCCTGGACTGCCAGGTGCAAAGGGTTGTGATCAGAGGTGCACAGTCCAAAGGGCAGCTGGTTAATAGGGGTGGAAAATGGGGCCAGCGCTGCCTATGAATCTGATGTCTTGAATAATAAGCTGGATGATGAGGCAGAGTACATCCTCTGCAAGTTCACAGATGACACAAAGCTGAGCAAGCACTCTGTATGCTGGAAGGCCGGGTTCCTATTCAGAGGGAGCTTGACAGGCTGGATAAATGGGCAACCTCAAGAAGTGCAGCAATGGCAAACATGGAGTCCTGCCCCAGGAGGGAATAACCTCATACAGCAACACAGACTGGGGGACAATTCGATAGAGAAAAGCTTTGCAGCAAAAGACCTGTTGGTCCTGGTGGACAACCACTTCAGCATGAGACAGCAATATGTCCTTAAACAAAGGACAAACTTCATCAGTAAAAATGTAGCTGGAAAGCTCAGGGAAGCAATTCTTCCTTTCTATTCAGCATGTATGAGGCTGCATGTGGAATGATGTGTCCAGTTTTGAGCTCTCAAGTATAGGAAAAACACTGGAGTAAGCCCAGCAAAGGGTCACCAAGTTGTTCAGGAGGCTGGAGAGTATAAAGAAGGCCTCTGAGCTGTATGTGCTCATCCTCAAGATGCGAAAGTTATTGCAGTTTTAGCCACTTATTGAGAGCATCTGGAGAATATGGAGCTCAACTGTTTTTGCACAGTGATAGGATGAGAAGCAACAGAGACAAGTTGCAAAAAGGAAAGTTCTAATTTCATACGTAGGAAAAAATTATCACAAGGATGATAAAACCCTGGAACAGGCTGCCCAGTGAGGCCATGGCAAGCCTTGGAGACAGCACTGGAGATATTCCAAACTTGATTGGGCAGAGCCCTGAACAACCTGATCTAAATTAGCCCTCTTTGCGTAGGACATTGTATCAAATGACCTCTGAAGGTCCCATCCAACTTAGATTACTCCTGATAATAGAACAGTACTTCATGCATATAGCAATACTATTAAGAATAATCACATGCCTAGCCTTAATATAGTCATTATTTTTTATTTTTATATAATATTTCAATGGATAATAAATCATTTTTTCTGTGTAATACACAGAAAAGCTAATCATACATCAAAGCTAATCTGTTTAAACATTACACATTTTAATATTAGAATGATTTTAAACTACTTAAAGTGTTCTGATGATGCTATTAGAAATAGTATCAGATAAATAATCTGGCAGAGACAGTATGAAATGAGTTGTAATAACATCAGAAAACTGCACAACTTTGTATATAAGCTTCACCTTCACAAAAACAAACAAACAAGATGTTAAAAAAACCTCAACAACCACCACAACCAGTCAAAAAAACCACACCAACTTCTCCCTGTGCTGTCACTTGTGTTCGTTTAATTAAGGTCGCACAGAAAGTACAGCTAGTGACTTCAGATCATTCTTTCAGGGTAGAGAGTGATTAAGTTGGAGGCAAATCTATTTGCAGAAAACAACTGACTGCCCCAAATTAACCTAGTATATCTTATAAAGTAATCACTGAGTCACAAAGTTGATGAAATTTTAAGAAAGAGGAAAAAGCTCAGGAAACTTGAGTCAAAGCCATATTGTACTCCCTTCCACCAGAGTGGAAATCCTCGAGTGAAGGATATTTTCAGAACACAGACTGGGAAATCACAATAAAATCTGATTGTAAGGAAGCTTTTTCTAATTGTGCTTATGACATTTAAATTAACACCAACTGTTTGATTACTCGACTCTTCCTCCTCCATGATGGATAAATATTTAATAAGAATAATCCCCACTGCGATTGTGAAGAAGTTAATTTCACCTCTATTTTTCCTCAGGTCCCTGAGAAACCAGGTGTAATCTGAGGAGTTACAGAATAACTAGCTTTCCTCCAAATCTCTTTACAAGTATTCACCAGAAAGCTAATATTTATTTAGGTATACCTAAAGGAACTTTGCTACCCCAGGAGAAATCCTGCTGAACTTTACACAGGGCAACCATACTTAGAGTCAGGAACAGCAGAGAATAAGTGCAATTTTTGACTTAAGCTAGGTCTTCAGTCTTAGTTACAGATGCAATCGCTCAAAGCCATAGTCTGCCTGACTCAGATGTGCTGATATCACCTCGTTATCAGTAGCACTGGAAGGAACACATGAGGTTCCTTTCAAAACCAGATATGAGGAAATCCACACAGGAGACTACTACATTATTTCTGCTAAGAAAATATGCCTCAAAAATATCTCAAGAAATCTAGCGGCCAACAAAGTTATTATTAACCTACAACTTCTCTTTAGTTCTATATTTAATTACTGTATATTGTATCATGAGGAGAAGCCCGAGGTAGAAGAACACTATTAAAACTAAATAACCCAGTGTAGGAACTAGAGTAGATCCCCAACAGAGAGACAAAAACCACCAAAACCCCACATATTTTAAAATATTAAAACATTACTTAAATATAAAAATTCATGACTGACGCTCTTTTCTCTTACATACTATACACAGAGAGGCAAACAGACATATATGATATAGGAATATCTTATTGTTTTATTCACTAAGAATGGAAGCATTTTTAGTTTGAGAGAAAGAAAACCAGGAATGTATTGAAGTACTAACAGACAGCAGCATTCTGCTTCCAATGGCAGATTCCTAGCAAATGTCTTCAACCAGAGACAAAAAGATGCACTCTTTATACAAGATAATGATTCGCACTAGTTGCCAAAACAAGGGTGAGAGAGAACATCTAGATTTACATTCCCATATGAGCCATTAGACCTGTCATAACAACGCTCAGACAGACACTAGAATACTTTTCCTTAACATTGCAAGAGAAAAGAGCAGGCAAAGACAATATGTAAGAGCAGTCTGGAGGCACAGTTCTTCATGAGGACAGAGAGACTCGGCCTCACCATTTCAATTAATACATCACATATATTCCAGATTTTTTTACTCTTAACTCTCTAAAATGTAGGTGAACTAGTTGATGAAAGAATTGGGATAGTGTATAACAAAACAAGAATGGATCTATCTACACCCCAGTAGGGCACTTGGTTTTCCATATGCTGCTTCATGTGCTTCTGCTGTGCATCTGGCTCATAGAAAACATTAGATGGTTAGATTCACTATCAATTACAGGCTGGAACAAGTTTGATTTCAATTACAGCAGGAGAGGAAAACAGCTGGGATCCCTAAGGGGAGGTGCAGGCACCAAGGGGGTGAATCAAAAATCAGAATGGTACATCGCATGCTACTAATTAGGGAGAAAAATGAAGTCAAGATATATATGTAAACATTTATTTTTATATAAACCTGAAGTTGCTCAGTTTCACTGCAACCACATTTGAGACAGAAGAGTAGTACCGCATTGACCAGCATCTATTTTGATTAATTTGAAAGAGCTGTTTCACAAGTAATTTTAGTGACAGTTCTAAACTAAAAAACAGCTTATTTTTGAAAACAATGTAAAATCTAATTACAAAGATTGGTGTTTGTCTAACATCCCTGAATTACATCCAAGTTAAGACACTTCTTTTACCAGCTAATAGGCACAGAGGGTTATGATCAGAACAAAATAAAAATTGTGAAAAATTCTGCCAGGGTTAATAACAATATCTGCATATGCAGATTCCAAAAAATAAAACGTACAGAGCATTCCTCCTCTCTGAATTCAGACTCAAGCAATTATTATAATGTAGCTTGAACAGCAGAGAAAAAGCTACATTTTTTTTTTCCCTTTCTACAGAAAAAAAAAAAATAGTCCTGCATGATCTCCTGTTTGGAAATCAAGTCATTTGTATTGAACATATTATTGAACATATCAAATGAGATATTTGAATAGTCTCAGATTCTTTCCTTTAACCTCAGTCCATTTCCTACAGCTCTGTGTCTCTTTCCTCCCCCAAAGAAAGATTCTGTTACCTTAGGACAAGCTCAGTCATAAGCTTCATGCTCTCAATATATCCTTCACAGATCTGCCTCCTGGTTTTGATTATTCCATGTGGGTTTTATCCCTCTTATACACGCAAACTGCCAGATTTGTGTGTTCATGTGTTGGGTGGGAGGGGGTGTTTCCACCCCAAAGGAACAGATGTTAATGTTATCAATGCCAATATTCCTAGAAGGGATCATTTTTATCACATGTCACAAGATATAGAGTCTACCCAAAAGCATCGCTCAGATAAACGGGACCATGACTACATCTGCCCATCTGCAAATAATAAAATTAACGTGGTATGAGATGGAAAACAAAGCTACATTAGCTGAACTCCATCACATAACTGTTGCTGACTTCACGCTTCTGTAACACATTTGGTTTGGGAGACCAGCATGATGGAAACCTCAGTGACAACTGCTAGTTGGCCTTACATATGGATGATATCAAGGAGATTGGCCTGAGGCTATGTGAGTAGTGAGGCCACATGGCTCACTAGCTTGGCTTATAGTGGTTTATGCCAACAAGATGATTTATAAAGCAATGAACAGTTGAGACAATAATACCTCCTGAGTGGACACATCCATGGGCATCCAGCATGACCTAGAAGGCTGAGCCTGAACCGTGCACACCGGAGTTCCACTGAGAACCAGGACCCGGACATGTTGCACAGTTGGAGTGAACGTCCTGTACCTCTGCGTGCTGGTCTGAACTGGGATGGAGGAAATGCAGCTTTCACTGGTGTCTGTGTGTGTGCGTGGTGCAGAATAGGTTTCTTAAAAGACAAATTACTATCCACGCACTACTATCTCTCCCACATGCTAAATACATTTTAGGTTATTCATCACCGAGTGATGTGTTTCCATTCCTGCATCCATCCCGCCTCAGCCGAGTTCCCCCACAAAATCGTGCTGCTTAATCAGGTACACCAGACACTTACTTAAGAACTTCTGCATATAAACTTCAGGTCCAGCTACCACCAACTTTAAAGGCAATGACTAAAATTTAACTTCAAGAAATAGAAAATCCATTAGGTCTGAAACTTTTTTAAGAGAGTTTTTTAGATTCTATTAGATACAATGTTAATGGAGATTTGCTTTGCCAAGAATCCTTTAGAAAGGGACTGTGTATTGCTATTTAGATGAGCAAAGTACTCACAGGTAATTCAACTGTTTTTTAAAAAGCAAGAATACAATACATAATGCATTGCAAAGTGAGCAGTCCTCATTCACTCTACAGACCATCAACATCACTTAGTTATTGCTCAGACTGTGAAGATCTATCACTATTAAAATGACAAAAATAAATTTAAATACTTAAGATGCTTTCCGTAAGTAAAGGGTTGGAGAATTTTTTCAAAGCCTAACATTCATATGGATGAAAAAGAAGCTTTAATTAAACTGATTAGCCAGGCTGCTGCTGTCAGCTAAAAAAAAAAAAAAAAAAAAAAAAAGAAAAAGCCCAAAGTTTTCCATGCCCAATATCAGCTGGTAGAGAAAAGAGAAATTGTCACTTTTTTTAAAACCTAGACCAAGCATGGGAAATAGTTTACTTGTTAGTTTAACTCTCTTGAAGTACTGAACCTAGCTGAAAAAATTTGTCTGACAAAGAGCAACAATTCTTTGGCAAAGGCTGTGACAGTTCCATAAAATCTTCCATAAATTAGCTTAAAAGCTTATAATTTTCTTCCTGGTTTGTTACTTTAGAACTTACTGTCTAGTAATTAACATCCAACTTCCGTGAAAAAGATCTCCCTAACACTTGTAACTCTTGAAAGAGCAGCTTTTATAAAGTAATGTACAAAATAACATACTTTCCCTCAAACAAGTGGAGTCGACCATGAAGCATTGCATATATATTGTTCTTAGAGATTTAAATAAAACAGTACATCAGGGTTCTTCACTTCGTAATTAATATCTAATGAAATAAAACATTAGAAGTGACATCTTTTGCTAAAACATTGCACTCTAGTACTTAAACAAAAAAATACATCCCAAAACTGGGCTAAGCGCATATTTACTCTCATATGGTAAAATCCACATCAGTGTGGTCTAACTATTCTCCACTGCCTTAATAGGAATTTATATATATCTTATAGGCACCCAAATTCCTAGTATCTGGAGCTGAACAGAACCGAACAGAATAGAATAGGATATTTCAGTCGGAAGGGACCTACAAAGATCATCTAGTCCAACCGTGAATCCCGCTTATTATTGTGTTTGCTTTAAATTACTGGCCCGAACTGTGTATGATGGCTTTTTTTCATTCAAAATTTCCTTCAAAAGTCTTGTGTTACTGAATTAATGTATAAACACACCATTCTCTGTCATTAAAGAGGAGATAGATAAGATAGATATCTAGATTTGTGTATCTATAGCAATTTTATAGTACACTAATAGAGATTCAACGAAGTTTATTCAGAATATTTTACACTAAAAAATGAAAGCAATTCCCTTATCTCTGAAATTCCTATACTGAGGCTAAAATAGCCTACTATTAAGGCTAAAAAGTCAAATACCCAGTAGGTAGTTAGAAAGTACGGTTTTAAATTTAACATCTGATACTGGAGACTCCAGTCCAGGAAATTTTCTTCTTCTGATGTAGCTTAAAGCAAGTGCAGCAGAGTGCTTAGTTTTGGGGAAAGAGGCCTATATTATAAAGAAAACAACTTTTTACTGCAATCTTGTCATTTGAATAGTTGAACAAATGTAATTAAATGTATCATAAGGCGCAACTACATTTAAATTGCATTCATTACTTTAACCTTTAAAACAATTGGAAGTTCTGAACTTCCACAAGGATTTTTTTGGTATTAATTTCAGAGAGACTCTCTTTGAAAAACACAGATAGTGGACAGATACTACAGTCCCTTATTTCACACAAAAAAAACCCAGCATGGAAAGCAACAGACTAGACTGGAGTTCTGCACAGGAAAGGAACTGCGCATCTAAATAGACCGCGGCTCCTCCTTACTGCAGAACTTTAGGAATCAAAGCAGTGAATCCTGGTTCTTCTCTGATTACTGCCCCTGAAAGTGGAGGACAGACAGCATCTGCCAGACTCATTTTCTGAGAAGCCCACATGGTGCTCAAAAGGAGATTGTTATTTTCCTTGGCTTACTGGGTTGGAGTCCAGAGCAAGTGCGAAACAAGACTAACAAGAGGATGCCTGGAGAAAGGTACTATTCAGTAGGCCCAGCTGTGCACATGAATTGCTCTGATGGGCAATAGCTAACTGCTCGCTTGTCTGAGTAAAGATAAGAGAAAAGGCCTTATTATAACCTTCAGCTGAGCAATTCTCTTTTCCCCCTGTCAGACGCTACTCCGCAGTTCTAGTTCACTACAGGCATTACTTCAACTTCACACCAGTGTGACAAAATTGAAAAGAATGGAAACACGCTTGCATAAATTTGCAGTAACGCACTTCTTACAAGCCCTGCAGGAGTTTTGCCCATTGAATTCAGCGACAGCAGGACCCAAAATACCTATCATAAAATTATATGTTTATTTTATTTATTTCAGTGGATCTCATATCTTACCACCCATGGTTTGTCAGGTACCCAAATCTCCCACAAGTACTTCGGCATATCTCCAAAATTCAGTGCCTAAAAAGCAATAATATTTAAATAAAAAAGACGTGTCACTCTTACTACAGATCTTCAGATAACCCACCTCCCCAGTGGCCCAGTATTGGTAATATAGAAAGCAAAATGTAAGCAAATTTCCGTTGAAGATAGATAAATAATTTTTTATGAGGGTTCACAAACTTCAGAGGCCATAACTTAGTGTTACTAAACATATGCGTGGTAACATTTAAAATGCTACCTCAAACATCAGTTTGGTTTCTGAAGGCTGATTGTATAACACTTTGCCGCAGCCAGGCAACAGGCTTTCAGATGGGTTTTTATTGTTCTGTTTAGTGAACTACCAACTGAAATTGCTGTCTCATAGTAAGAAGAAACTTTTTTTTTTCATTTAATGCACTATTAAGCTTTTTATTAAGATATTATTAATCAACCCTGAGACTCTAAAAAGCAAAACCAGCAAATCTTTAAAACTGCAATTAAAGCTGTGTTTAATGTGGGAGCATTAATGGATGTTCATGCTCTGTTACTAACTGCTGAATATAAATAGCGCTATGTACTTCAGGTTCCCTCCTGAGCATAATACTCACACACCCCCAAAATATCATGTCTCCTAGGGCTTGAATCATAAGGACTCTGTGCGTACGTGACTGTGTCGAGGGAAAGTTCAGTAGGTTACCAAGTTTGCAGAACCTTCAAAACGGCCCGTTCCTGAACTGAATTTGTTCTCCAACCCCACAGCAGAATAGTACCACAATAATTCTGAACAATCTAAGACAGAGCATGCATTTGGAAGGACAGTCAGAAACTCGGGTATCAACCGAGCACCAGGCCTTTGTACTGTTCTATTTTATTTGAGAAAAGAAAGCTTCCCAGAGAGAGAACATTACATTAAGAGTAATGTTTGTGGAAAGTTGGACAATTTCAAATCCATTCTCTGTAGAGTAATAAGCCGAAGTCGCAAAGAAGCATTCTGTGCGCCATATTCAGAAAGGACATTGGTATTCTGTACAGAATGGTTTATCCCCTCCTTTACCATTTTATAGTGAGCAAAATCCTCAGAAAACTTTACATCAAATATTACTTTTACTCGCAATGGAAAACACACGTCTCTTCCAAAGTACTCCCGATAGGTACCTCAGATATCTCACACAAGTTCTGTGTTCTTGGAGAATTATATCACAGTTCTGAAAGCTTTCTAAAGAAATCCCCTTGAAAGCAGAAAGTCATCTTAAGTATTTTGTCTACCAAAAATATTCTCCTCTGATGTCTGAAGTCACGTTTCCAACTAACTTCGGGAAGTCCCTTCCTTGTCGTCTAAAATTTTATTTGAAAAAAAAAAAGAAACCAAAACAACAACCAAACCAAAATACTTTACACAAACAGAATTGTTATTTGGTCTTACACTCTGAATGAAAAGGCACTTACATAATCCATGGAGACTAATAAATATAGCTTAACAGTAAGGTAAAAGCCACTGAGAATGCCTCATTTTAAAGTCTGCCTGTATCTCCTCTGATATTTTACATATGATTGTTTTCCTCATTTACATGAGTACAAATGAAGAGCAATTCACCCAAAGGCAATAGAATTAAACTGGTAAAAAAGCAAAGGAGGAGTCCCTGTGGATCAAGCTCTCTTTTTAGAATGTATATTGCACAGTTTTATACACTTTGATAAAGTGACGAGTTTTTGAAGGCAGACTCCATGTTACCAAATGCCTTCTTACTTGTTAGAAAGTCACCTTTACAGCAATAAGTCACCTTTGCAGAAATAATAAGTATTGTTTCCTGAAAATAATTGGAAAGGAATCACAAGAGTAATTTCAATAACAACAAATAATGAATGTTTCCCCCATCTCCTTTGCTAGTTGAAAGCTAAGGGAGACCATCAAAATAAAACAGGAATGAGTAGGAATAAAGTCTCATTCATATAACAATTGCAGATTGAAAAGACAAATTCATGGCATCATTAAATATGATGCCTTTTTTCAACATAGCTACTTTCTCAGAAAGCAGAGTACTGCTACATCAGAAGTGAAATATGTCTTTCTCACTTTCCCTTGCTTTTGGGAATGGTTAAGATCATTTTGTATTGCAGAGACAGCAAAGAGAACCAGGGAAGCAACAGCTTTGCAACAGCTCCTCTGGCTTCCCATCCTTCTACCGCTTCCCTGTGCCCACCAGCACATGGTAGAAAGCTGTAAAGAAAGTGGCTCCTGCTCTCAGTCTTATAACCAATGGCAATTCCAACTGGAATTAAACTTGAAGAGACCATACTCTTCACTCAAATAAATTACACCTAGAGGCTGAGGGAAAAAAGTTTTTGGCGGGGTGGGAGGCAGAAAAAAAAAAGTAGCCGTAAAGAACGAGTAACATGAAACATTATTTTAAGTATTACAAAGAATGGTTTGAAGTTCTATCAGGAGATAAGTCCCTTGTCCCTGAGGTCAGGGTAGAAAGTACTCCCATCAGTTGATGACCTACATTTATGATTTCTGAAATGGCGCATGGCTGACACAAATTCAATATTCAGGGCTGGATTCAAGAGGTCTTAAGTATATATAGCTTCTTCCCTAAAAGGTGTTTGAAAGTCAACGTAATTTCAGGTACCACAGAGCATGCAAGATTTGTTTCTGTAAAACTTAGTGCAGTTTTATCTTTTTGTTTTCCAATTGTTCCTCTATTTCATGAGCTGACATCGGCAAAATCCTTCAACCAAAATGCATACTGGCTTTTTGTTTCATTTATCATCCAACATTTACAAACAAAAATGTTGGGGGAATATCTTGAGCTAAACAGTTTGGATGGAGGAGGGAAATGACAAAGTCAGCATCATAGATGAGATTGCAATCCAACAGCAAGGAAGATAACATAGAAAAAACTTGCCAATTGCTTTTTCCCAATAAAATGAACAGATAGAACCACAGACCTCTAAGAGTAATGAAAACAACCTACTGTGTCATCATTTTATGCAAGAAAGGGAGAGAGGAGATTAGCCTAAAACTCCTACAATAATATGGATTTTTTCAGCTGACAAAAGCAATACTATATAAAATCTTTTCTGTGCTTTATTTCTAATTACCTTCTATCCTTTAATGAACAAGAAAGCACTTGATCTTGAAAGTCCTTGTGCAGTCAAAACTCCCACTAAAATTAATGGGACGTTTTTTCCAGCCTAAGAGCTCTGAGATCAGTCCTCAAACTTAGCTCTTTCTGAGCTTCTTCCATTAATCAAACTTCTTAGGTTTTTTTTCCTCTCCTTTTCCACTGGGATCGTGTATTAAAAAAAAAACAGACACCAGAAATCATAACCTTGCCTGAAGAAGAAAGCCTGCTGTAATTTGTTATCCTCAAAAGTTTAGCTCAATTTCAGCAGTAAAACCCCGCTTCTGAAGAACATTGTTTACCTGGGCACCGAATATTTGACTTTGGCCTCTTCAAACAGTTCGTACAGATGTTGTCACACAGTGCCTGTGGATGTTAGGCTGTCTGAATCACATAACTGAAATACATGTACACAAACTTTCTAATGAGGCAAACCTCCCTGAAACTAACGGACCATAACTTAAGGGATGCTGATCAGCCTTGTCTCTCACCCCCAACAAATACAGTTAAGGGACTGAGGTTTGATGCCCATTTCTTCCACCTACCCTCACACAACCTGCAATATCTGTCTGACATTTCAGTGCCTAAAAGAAATAAAATACAATCCTTATTTGTATGCCTCAATAAGTCACTTTGATTTGCAGACTGTTGGTCACTCATTTCAGGAAAAATTACAATTCTTATACAGTTTTAAAAAAAGCCAACAACACAACAAAACTTAGCAAGAAATTTCTGTATTCAAAAGAATTTACTGTCTTTTTGGCTGTAATACAGTGGCATCATTACCCCACCATAATCCGCAGTTGTCTCCCACTAAAATAGTATAGGAGGCTCTTGCACAGAAATAAAAATAAAATACATGGTAACCTGTCAAATCAGGTAGTACTAACAATGTCCTAAGAAAAACTACGAGACTTGTTTATGGCTGATCATTAATAGGCCTTAGCAAGGATAATTTCCTTTGTTCATTTTTACACTTCAACAGCACAGTAGCATATATATATATATATATACACACTAGAGAACTGATAGGACAGCACAGCATTTAATTGCTCATTTAGAGAGCCCGTGAAAGGCTGCACTGCACCAGCATACAGTCTGGAAATCACACAGTTCTGCATGGGTTCTTCCATAGGATTATACCTTTCTGTGAAGATTCTGTAACGCTGCCTTCATTTATGAAGAATTCAAGCATAATGAACTACCGATCTTTTAATTACAGTGAAGAAATAAAAGATCCAGCAGATGACAGAAAGAAGAAATAAGGATGATGGACTGATTTGCACTTTGACACATTAATACACATACACACACAAAATGCCTCCACAATGAACATTCAATTGGCACCAGATAAGTCCTTGCCAACGCACTGAGTTCTCTTCATTGCCAGCTGGCATGGTTTAAATTGACTCCAGCATTCTTTTGCCTGCAGCTTGCCTTTATTTTTTAATGCTGTAATTTATAAGGCATGAAAACACACAGAAAAATATTAAATAAATAATACCTACTAGTGATGGTTGCTCATCATGGAAGAGAAAAACAACAGAAAGTAAAAGCAACAACTACATCAGTTACAGCAATTTTGCTTGTTTTCAAAAAAAAAACAAAAAACCCAACGTAGGCGCAATCACTTCCTAAAGAATGAAGTAAAACCTTAAAAAGCAAATTGTAATTTATCAAAAAGAATGAAGTAAGAATATAAAGTCAGAGTTAGAACTGAAAAGTTCACAAAACATGCAATTATTTTCCTGTGTGAGCAGTTAAGTATGTTTTTTTAGAAAGACAAATGAACATTTTGTTAGATAAAGAAACCAAGTACATTTTTCACTGCTTTAAAAAAAACAAAACGAAAAAAAACAAAAAAAACCCCAACCAACAAAAGAAAAACTTGCTCCAGAATCTACCTGTACTGGTGTTAGCAGTGAATAGAGAACACAGGAAAATCTAGTAAGAGAAATGTCTTGGAGATCACAGGGAAATTCTACTCCATTAGAAGAAAGCAAAAAGAGACTTCATAATTCAATTTCAGTTCTCAAAGCATGTGCATTCCCCCATGCAACCTCTGTACTTTCAACATAACACTCTATGCTATCAAAATTTTACTGTTAGAGTCATGTCTTTTAGTCACCATTGCCTCACAGACCTATATTCGCTGCCTTTGTCCCAGAGTTAAATAAATCTCTGGTACTTGACTAGTAACTGGTAAAATGAGATGTAGAAAGGAACTAACACTGCAGAGACAGTGCAAACATAACAGCAAGTTCACCTTTCATATTCTAGAGTGAATTCATTGCCCTCATCTATTTATTGTCTAATATTGTCTAATTAATGCTCAGCTCCTGATGTGAGTCCATTTGACAGGTATAAAACTTTATCACGTGAGGTACTGAATATATAATGTCAACAGAAGATATTCCTTATTTTGAGCACAGACACCTAGCTGCAATCCACACGTACAGACAACATAATCCAATAATTAACTAAAAACCTCTCGGCATTGCTAGTACAGTGCAATTCTTTATGGCCGAAATGGGTCTGGAGCGACTCTTCATTATGACAGTTTATAACTTGTTTCAGCCATAAAAGATTATATTATCAACCTGCAAATAGCAAATTATTGTGGGTTTTTGCTTCTTCAGTGTTGCCTAAAATTATGATCTGTGAAGTCTTCCATCCTCATCCCAAGGCCAAAGGAAAGACATGGTCATATAAGACAAAGAATAATGTGTGGTTCTGGAGAAACAGATGACCGCTATTTAGGCCTGCGTGGATTACTCCTAAGTGAAATAAATTGGTGGTTTCAATTTAGCTCAAAGTATATGTGAATTATCTATGAAAAACCACAAGTAGACTACTTATTGGTAACTCTAAGGTCAAAAAGTCCAAAGATTCAAACCACTACCTGACCACAGTGACTGGCTCTTTGCACTGCTTTACATTGCACTACACCTATTCTGTGGATACACTCTGACAAAAGTGGATGATAAAGGTCTGTATATCACCTCTCATGGTGGTGAAACTATAGAAGGGTCAATTATATGAAAGCACAGCAACATCGCGGGGACAGACTGTTTCAGTAGCTGCAGCATTAAGTTAGCAAACTATACGCAATGGGAAAAAGAAAAAAAGAGCAAACTTTTATACTCTCCAGATATTTCTAAATGCTAAGTAACAATATGCTAAAAACAAACAAACAAACAAACAAACAAACAAAGTGAAATAGAATCTCTCTTTAAAAGCAATGAAATATCTCTCTCATTTTCTCTTTGTCTCAGAGGCCGCATATTATGTTGCAAAGGAAAATCCTTTACACCTCAGAGGAGGACTCTAGTCTGTTGGGAAGACTCTTAGTCATGCAAAGCTACATTTTACTAAAATCCCAAAGGTACATGTGATTCAACTTTGAAAGTGGCACTATGATTCAACGTACTAATTTTTGCACGATTTAATGCTTCGACTCCAATCCTGTGAATTCTATAAGCTCAAATCCATGCTGGGAATAAACATATACGCTGAGACCTTCTGGTAATGATTTGCACAGGTAGCACAGCAATTCTCTGCTATGTAGTAAACAAATTATGAAGGGATCAGCAGCCTCCTGGTTGAGGAGGAGGGGTACAGTTAATTATTGCTGCCATTCAAAGAAAATAAGTGTAAACTTCTGACAATAGTCAAAAGAAAATCATAAGAAGTTTATTGTGATCAGTTTATTTTTCTCACTATAAAGAATAGTGATAAAGTAATCCTAATGAAGACCATCAGAATATCAAAGAAAGGAATGCTTGAAAGAAACTTCAGAAGTTACCCTGATTACAATGCCTAGGATATGACTGACTGAGCCCACTGTTAGTAACTTTTCCCTTTCACAAACTGAAAAAAATATTTTGTCAAGATTTACATAAAGAACCTACATTGTTACAGACATTCCTATTCAATTATTCATATACCTTGTTTCTAGTAAGTCTAATCTTATTTTCCCTTCTGTCTGAATGTCACAAATTTTATCCCAGTTCTTACACTGATGTTAATATTAGAAGGAAAGGAAGGGGTTGCACTGAGGTTTAACCCATTACATACTTGGTAATACAATTAACACAGTTGCCTGCCTAATCAGTCAAAGGATGATTCATACCCTAAGATCTGTATTGATCTGTATTGATCCCATTGTCCTCCCTTATCTCTGTATTAAGAAAAAAAGAAATGACACCTTCCCTAATATGCTCCTTCATAAACAGGACTACCTTTTAAAGCAAACAATATAGTCTTCGATCTCTTTAAGTTTTTTCTAAGTCTACAAAAGCCAAGCTTAAAGTGAAAACAGAAGTCAATATATAACATATTCTATGATTCTATGATTCTGTGAAATGTTGTATTTGCAGTAATTTGGATAGCAAGCATGCTCCATTCATATTAAAGAAAAAAAAAAAACAAAATCTTTTTCAACAAGATAATGCCAAACTGAACTCAAAGGTCTAAAATCTTGGCTTGTTATACCATCCCACACTAATCCTGACATTGCCAGCACTTGATTTGTATCAGTGAGTATTACAATATAATGTAATTAGTAATGGTAATACTACCACAAATAGTATAAACAGTCCTGCTCTACTGCCTTTAAATTAGTTTTGTAAGCATGTTAATAACATACCATCAGGCGTCAATACAAATCCTTGACAGCTTCTTGAAAAAAGATTATGCATGTCTAAGCAATTTTCTCATACACAGGTTTTCTTTAGAAAACATGTTGTCACTATTCCATTAGCTCCAAAAGGGAGTGTATGCATAAAAGAATCTCTGCTAAAGAAGTCTGACTGCTAGCCAGGAAAACATATGTTCAATAGTCTGTATTTACTGCTGGCTGGGATGGGGTTGTAGGTACCACAGCATCAAATGAATTTCTTCTTTAAAAGATGACCGGCAGTGCAATGAATGTTTTTCATTTTCAAAGGGGGAACCCTTTGGATGGCACAAACCCTCATTTTGACAGTATTTCAATACAGACTGTTGGAATGAAAACAGAGTAGATTAACAGATGTGTAGGGCAGACATCTTAGGTCTGATCCAAAGTCTCTGAAGTCCAAGAAAACCTGGATGGTGTCCTAAACTAGTCACCTTCCTGAAACCATTAACCATAACACATGCAGAGCTCAAAAAAACCCACCCAAACCAAAACAAAATTCACATATTTTTGCTGCATAACCGACTATAATTTGAGTTCCCACTCCCTACAGTCAAATGCTACATTATTGGCAAAGGTAGAAACTTGGTCTGTAGACAGTTTTTCATCTTGTATTATGCTGATCTGCCCTCTGGAAGTGCCACTCCTTTTAGTGGAGATGGAGCCTAACGTAGGTGTTAGAACTTCAATGTCTATCATTTTGCTGTCGAAAAGTTCGGCAAGAGGAATCTTATCATCACTGTTCGGAGACATTTTCCATACCGTCAGACACTTGGCTGATTTGATTCACTTTCCATTTTGTACGGAACTATTAGCTTGATAAGACATTCAGAATACCAATAGGTATCCTTAACACTATAATATGATGCATACGAGGTTAGAGAAAAGTCTGTTTTGTCAGGTTAAATTATATAGAGATGGAAAACACATTCTTCTCTAATCTCATTTTTTTTTAGAAACAGTGGAACCATTTTAACTCAGTATTCTTCAGAAGTTTTTATGCCTACAGTCGATATCTTTCATGGAACATTTCAGACAATTTTTTACAGTTTGGTTACTGCAAGCAAAGATATAATGGAAGTATGGGTTTATGTTTGGTTGGGGTTTTTTTGGCAGGGGGTGTTGGGTAGTTATCGTTGTGGTGGTTTCTGGGTTTTTTTTGGAAAGCACACACAATCTTAACTATGGCTATTATCAATAGAAATTCACATTCACAGGCACACACACACAGCTTCTCTGAAGGAAATGTCATGTTACGTGACTATATTAGAGTATTTTCTATCTTTCACTTATCAATACTTTCACAGTCATTTTACTGAAATCATAATCTTGAGTAACGAAACTCACCACTTCTGACTTTTAAATTTTACCTCTCATTTGGGAAATCAAGAAAAAGGAAAAGAAGCGTGAGTCATCCTAAACAGAAATCTTCCCTTGACCCTCAAATAAAGCTTTCTTGCCCTTACGTAGATGGGTCAGTCATCTGTTTCCACTTCTGGGGCTGAGTTGAAACGTTACTGCTGCTTGCCCTGTTTTGATTTCATTTAACATTTTTACATTTTAAGTGGCTGATGTTTAACAATTAGTAATACTATGCTAAAATAAGCAACAATTTTAATTCTTGAATTCAGGGTCATCATGAAGTTATCCCTCCTGTAGTGAGGTATTTCACCTAGAGAAGAGGAAAAAATCCTTCAAGACCCCCACCATCTAAAGATTGCTTAGACTGTGAAAATTAGAGATCTATTACATCTTTCATTTCTATGGCAGCTGGCATGAAAATACAGAGGAACAAGATATGACTCTTCCTTTCTCTCCCTTTGCCTAAGACAATCATATAGAACTAGGACTGACCAGGATGATACCGTTCTGTGACTCAGTTTCAGTTTAGGCAGCCAAGATAAGCCTCTTCATTACTCTTAAGCTACTGACAAAATATAAAACCCATTCACTCGATTAGTCTATTATATTAACAACTTCAAAAAATATCAGTTGTGCAAGTTTTATATTACATTGACTTTTAGTGTCCTATTGCAAATCCAATATTCCCTGATGTGATACAGAATCCTCTGATGTAATATAGCAGCTGATAACACAGCAACATACTTGAAGCTTTTATTAACTCTGAAATCCAACATAACTTTTTCATTATTCTCATAAAATTCGGTATTATCTTAAGAAAATATTATCACACCAATGAATTTAGAAACCATTTTACCATGGTAATTACTTATGTCAGATTTTGCAAAGGTAGATTGCAGTTGGTGCTATGATACAGCGCCTATGTTTAATTACACAGAATTTTCTAAATTCTGAGTTTAGGAAAACAAAATAATTTAAAAAATCCTAAACTTAAAATACAAATTATCAGTCTAGTGCCAAGTGAAAATAATTTTATGAAGTCTGAAAAAACTGTGAAAATCATGTTGGAAGTTAAAGACAGGGAAGGCAAATGTATAGGTTAACTTTTGAATTTTGTCTAGTATGTTTTACTAAAAAGCATTTGCTGCAGTAGTATTGCACAAAGTTCTTCAAATTAATTATATGGATCATTCAACTAATTGTTTTACTCCCCAAACAAATTCTAATCACTAAGTGTATCACAAAGCTTTTTTCCTGGCAGAGCTTTTATTAGAAGTGTTATATAAAGCAGGTCACTTTATGTTCTCTCACTTTATATACATGTATTACTTATTTATTTGTATTGGACAAGTAGGACGAAGAAATCAAACTCCTGGCTTCCATTTGATTGGGGATTGGAGGAAAACTTCAACAGTTGAAAGCAAAAGACTATATTTTCAGCCACATTAAGTTGCCCGAGACTTTAAAATCCTCTGTGGAGGTTAGGCACTAAAGAGGAAGACCCTGTCACCGTTCAAATTTCCTAGCGTGGTTTTCAAGCCAACATCATTTATTTACTGCTTCAGCATTAAATTACATAATCTATAGTAAGTAGTATGATCCTAATTACAACAGAATCAGTGAGACTTTTTCAGAATTGCAGAAATTAGCAGAACAGCCTAGCTTTCAGGTCCAGGCATGTACAATGTAACTGGGTGCCATGACTAAGACAACCCTCAACCATCAACTAAGACAACCATCAAGTTTCTGCCTGACAGACAGTAACCCCAACTAGAAGAAAAAAAAAAAAAAAAAAAAAAAAAAACCAAGCAAAAACCAACCCCAAAACCCAAACAACCATAAATGTTTGAATGTGCCACGTGACAGGCGGTGTGTTGTTGGATCAGATGACCACCAGAGGAACTGGTTCAGGTAAAGGACCTGCCTGGCTCAGTATCTTGTCTCCAACCATCTTGACAACTTTTGTGAAATGACTCCAGTACGAACTCAAGAACACTCAGTTATCTGGATCTACAGTGCATTTATTCCTTCACAGGTCTAAAATTAACATGAAATTTCTTGTGTGCAGGATTGATCATTCTTATAGAGGAAAAAAAGAACAGGCAAGAACAGTTCTTTATTTCAGAAAAATAGACCCAAAACCAAAATTTACAACAAACAATTCATGCTGGCCCTAGGAAAAGCAAGAGAGAAGCAAGCATCCCTCAAGCTTTCTCCCAGCCTCCGATTATATCCGAAAATCAGCCTGATATGTACAAACCCACAACTTTTCTCAATATTTCATACTTATTCAGGATAATTTTTTCAACAACTGATAGAAGCAAAAAGATGAGTAAAAAGGAATTAGCTAAAGCTGAACTGGCCTATACAGGCACCTGTGAGCCTTTAGGGTGTGATTTTGATTTGTCTGTTTCTAATTCTGTCTTTAATAATAGCTACTGCTAAGCGACTCAAACTGCACTTATTTTGGACTCTTCAGTACTACTCTTTAAGCATCTAGTAACAGAAAAAAAAAAACCACAAACAAACCATGATTTTAAGAAGTCCAGTTGATACAAATAGTAGCAACATATTAATTTAGTATTCTGTCCATACAGTGATATTCTCACTATTAGAGTTAAACAGAAAGATGGTACAGAATGTCTTTATCTCAAAACACTACATTTCCCACTGTGTCTCCCATGACAACCAGGCTCCTCTGAAAACAAACTGTACCACCAGAAGGCATCAAGAGTAGTAGAAAGAATTTCCACTCTTCCTTCTGTTGACTTCACCAGAAGAATTGAGCTTCAGCACTTTCAAGAACTAAAAGCAAAATCTTAGTTTTCTCTTGCAAATTCCTACACACAAATGAATCAAGAATTGCATCAGCATACATTAATAAATACAAACAAACCTGACTACCTAATTGACTTGTTCTAATAGAAATCTTCAGATATGACTAAAATTGAAAATGCAAGTAACAGGGAAGGATAAAAGGGCAGACACCAACAAGCAGTTGCCTTTTGCTAAACTCCGGAGTTTAGCAAAGATCCACAAATCCCAGCCAAAGCTTTTTTAAGGGAACTTTTTTATCCTGTAAACTTTCATTGAGGTTTATGTGATCTCAGACTGTGCTGCTACTAGGAAGACAGACCTCACTTTCTTCTCTTTTGCTGGGCACTTCCTTTGCAATGTCAGTACTTAAATCACGTAGCTCACCAGTTATGTCAGTTCCTTGAACTGACTGAAAACTAGACCTGCCTCCCCAAATTATTATTTTTCCCAGAACAGCCGAACAATCACTAGTGCTGACACAAAAGAGGTGGCAAGAACAGACAGCTGGAGGCAGGGAAAAGAGCACGACTTGCCTTTTTGGCAGTAGTGTGGTCAAAACTGATGCTGAGAGATCAAAGAGAAAGCTAGAATATTATATGACAGGAGCTGTATCTCATTCCGTATTCTCCTGATCTGGAAGAGCATGCGATGAACATGAATTCCCATTCGAACTAGCTTTATTATACAGCCAGATAAAACCAGTGTTTTTTGCACTATCTGGAACAATGATCTGATGATTTATGGAATTGGGAGCTAGGCTATCATTCCACAAGGGGCACATTGAGCAGGATCTTGACTTTTTAAAACTTAGGAAAACAAGTTCTTTAAAAGAAGAAGTAGCCACAGAACCAGAGGATTTGGTCAGGAGCACCTACCAAAGTAGTCACTTTGTTGTTCCCTTGGTAGCTATTAGAGAAAAGGTTCATTGGACATCTACCACACTGAAGCCCATAAAAGGTACCTATATTGCATTTAAAGAAGGAAAGAGAGCCAAAACAAAGTGCTCATAGTAAACTATAACTGCTTGCTCTTCGGGTCTACCGGATGACTTCTAATTTCACACTAATGGGAGAGAAATCACAAAAAATAAAATGAAAATATGTCTCCATGAAGAAAATGGATAAGACCTTTAATACTAACCCTGATTCAAACAAAACATGGCAAAGAACCTTCAGGAATAAAAGGTAACGATTTTTCCTGTCAGTGGTCCACTCCTGACAATTATTGGAAGTGTACTTATAGAAAATTTACTTAACTGAAACACTGCAGGTTTAAACTGTTTGCCTTGAATATTTACTGAACAGTATCAGTAACCACTTCTTCAGATAAGTGCCTGGACTTGGAGACATACTGTGGCCTTTCTTTCCAGAAAGAGCAATTTGAAACAAAACAATCTTACAACTGAACTTTCAGGGTAAGTACCTTTCAGTAAGTCTTATAAAACTTCAGATTGCACCTGAAAACAGCAGTCAAAACTATTGATTTAGACCTTCCTTTTATTATTTTTTTTAAACGAAAAACTCAGGTTGTACAATATGAAGGATTATTTAGATGATGACCCAAGATCTGATACTTTTCCAGATGTATTTCAATCTCATGGTTAGTCATTCTCCCTAATTTAGTGTCAGTCTTATTACCTACTAGTAATTATTAAACTGTTGTCTTCAAAAAAGCCATAATGACAAACATTGAATATACCCTAGAAATGTTAACGTATACTCAAATTTATCTGAAAAATAAACCATCTAAAGAATGTTTTCACATTTACAGAAATCCACACAGATCATCTTCCCTCTCAACTAATGTAAGCTTTTGACTTTTCCAAAAGAAGCTGTGAAAATAGCTTGTCAAATGTAGGTCCTCAGAACAGGGATTAGAAAAGGAGAGACAGAATATCAGCAGCAGCCTGTGAAGTTAAATTTATTACCTACAAAACCCATACATCAGCAGTTATGCCTAAACTTTTTGTAAACTATGTATATGTTGCCATTCTAAAAGAAAATTTCCAACTGCTGGAAAAGGCAGTATTTTCAACCACTGAAAAAGGCAGTATGAATGTAAATAAAGTCCCTATTTTATTTTTAAATCCAACATACTGCTTATCTTAAGACATTTCACAGTGTCAAGGTCCTAAAGCATTCACTTCTTACTGAGGTTTGTTTAACCGTGTGAGATCTGAGCTAAATTAAACTCCACCATTTGATGAGCGGCACCAATCTCATCTTAGAGCTTCTGCTGCACAAATGCCCAATTCCCTTGCTCTGATCCCTTCTCTTACTGAAACAGATCCAGTAATCTCTGTCGTACGCTGAAACCAGCCTCAAAGGAGAAAGCATTTTCTATGGCAGTTTTAGGGAGACTGACACCATTGTTAGACATTACTAAACTCTCAGATATTCAATCTCTTCCAAGTCAGTGAATTTGAAAAGACTTCCTCGTAGCACAGGGTTCACCGTTTGATATTTTGCACTTGAATGTATGCCAACTCACCTCTCAGCCCCATTGGTTACTAAAGTAAAAACATCTGTATGGAATTTGTTCATTTTTCTGAAATGGGAAGGTTATTTCTTAGAGTCTAACAACCTTCCCACATTGATACGGCAGGAAGGTCTAGCATTCCTTTCAATTAAAATGCTGCGGTTTTCAAACCAAGTGAGAAATTTGATAATGTAGACAGCACATGTAAAGCCCATGGCTTGCAAATGACTGAGAACTTGCAATCCATCATCTAAAACAAAACCCATAAGAACTGTCCTAGCATGAAAGATATCTTTCCCAGAACTATTATCCATTGGCATCCTGCACCATTTCACACTGCTCCACCGAGAAAATATGAAAGTATTCCCAAACTGTTCAGAGAATACAAATGCATTTGGTCTTTGATTAATTGCATTAAAACCACGAATGTGAAACCTCCACACAGAGAAATGGGTGAATAGGACACTTTTTTCCTCTTTTATTTTTGTCTTGTTATAAAAATGTCCCAGTTTTCACTTTTTGGGAAAGATGCCAGCAATGCTGAAATACACTGAAATACACTGAAAATGTCCAAGTGTTTGCCAGAATGAAAGTTTTGCCATGACTGGCAAGGGCTCCTATAAAGGAAATTTCGGGGGGGGTGTGCGGGGAGGAAGTGAAGGAAGGATGAAACTATGAGATTTTCAGGGCGATTTTTTTATTGATAGTACTATGCAATAAATTTCTTCTAATAGTTTTGGGTTCTAACCTTTCCCATGTCCCCAGTATATCAATTCTGTTTGTGACCCAGTGAAATTTACCTCGTTTTCAGGTTTTAGTTTCTCTTCATATTATGTTCTGTCTCTTCAGACATCTTGGAAATCTGCTTATTGCACCTATGCTAGACACACAAAATCTTACTGCCTTGCCTTGCAAATCAATCAATTATGTGTTGCTAGCAGTAAGAAGAGCAACCCAGAGTTGAGTAACATCTAATCCAAAATCATCACATTGAGTTTGATCTGTGCACACTGGATTATTGAACTATAACAATTGACTAAGAGAATTTAAGAAGATATTAACACCTGTGACTATTTAATTAAATTTGTATGGATGGCATTCATCTGGTTTCTGGCCATACCTATACTGTGGGCCACTTGCAACCAGAAGAGTCCGGTAGTCTGTCTATACTGTCAGTTAAAGAGAAGCAAGCACCTACCACAGATGAGATGGTAAAAGTCCTGACGGTAAAAGTCTTCCCCGTGCCCTCCCCCCAACTATAAATGCAGATGTCTACTTCAACAGAAATCTGAGGCAAAAAAACTACAGGTTTGAGAGTGTTTACAAAATTCCTCATTGCAAACCATAAAAAAATATGCAAAGCCATTGTAAAGAGACAACTTACCAGAAACTACCAACTGTGCTAATCAAATTTTACATATGATAATGTAATGCTTGGTAATCTACACTTTGGGCAACATCATTGAAAGGGTTTAAAGTTCAGATGTGAAAGTTTCTTAAATCATACTTTTCTGAGAAATGTTAAGAATTAAAAGTGTACTTTTTAAATGTGCTGCTTTAAGTTTGCATATCTGTGAGGCAAAAGATGTAATTTGTAACATATGTATCCTAGCAAATTATTAATTGTAATGGGGTAGGGGAAAGAGTACACACTGCAGACTACTTCAGACTAACCAACACCGCCTGTCATTTGACTAAATGAGAAAATAATACGAAAAAAATAGGAAACTGTAAAAGTTGAGTTTTCAGGAAATATATATGATTTGAGAACAATGACCTGATAGTCCAAGCCATTTGATCTATTATTTTGAATTATTGCAGAACTTCAAGGTCTCAGCCTAGACTGAAGTTTCAATGCTACAAGCCAGGTGAGAACCGACAACAGCCTTATGGGGAGAGGAGGAAAGAAAGAAAGACAAAAGAAAAGTAGTGTAATGGAAGGAAAACCTACACACGAAGAAATCACACAAATTACATTATTTTTACATGCAAAACTATTGCAGAACCATTTTCTTGAATCCAGAACATTAGCCACAATATCATTCAAGAAAACAATTTTATTGTGAAAATGAATTGCTGAGATCAATTTACCTAAATACAAGGAAAAAAAACCAAAACAGTTGTAACAAATTCAAAAGAAGGGGAACTTGTGACATAATTAATGGGCAAGATGTATTGTTCACACTGAAAGAAAACCTTACAAAAGCTTACGGACAATATTGACAAGTTGGATGTATCCAAATCCATAAGACCTGATAGGATTCTCCTGAGAGTGCTGCAAGGGCTGGCTCATGTGACTCTAGTCCACTGTCTATAACTTGCACGGCAATTAGATGAGGTGCCTGATGGCTGTAAAAATGCTATCATTATACTCCATCCTTAACAAGGCAAGAAAAATGACACAGAGAATAATAATATGAGGCTCAGCTAGGTCCCTGACTGTAGAAATATCATGGGATATGTCTCCCTGGAATGCTTTTTCAACCACATCAGGACAAGAAAGTAATCAGGAATAGGCAACACAGATTTACCAATAGTAAGTCATGCTTGACCAACCTGATACCTCTGTTGAAATGCTTGGCTGCAAAGAGAATTGGATATAACCTACCTTGATGTTAGTAAGCCTGTAGAAATTACATCCCACACTTTCTTCGTATGAAAGCTGAAGAGGCATGGGCTAGAAAAAAGGACTGTTAGGTGGGATGAAAGTTGGTTGCATTGCCATGAAACCAAAGGCTGAGCATCTCGGTAACAGCTGGTAATGAGCAGACTATCACAGTGGCTGATATGTGGTCTCATATTATTCAGTAACTTAATTTACAGAGTGGACAATGACACAGACGCACCCTCAACACGTTTGAAGATGGCAGTAATGTTGGGCAAGTGCTTGACAGAACAAATGGAAGAGACTCAATCCAGAAGAACCTGGATAAACTTGAAGGATGGGACCAACAGAAAACTTAAGAGACTCAATAAAGAAAACCATAAAGTTCTAAGAAATAACCCCATGCAGACTGGAAAGTAATTGGCTGAATAACAGCCCTGCGAAAAGGGGTCTGAAGTTTATGGCTGATGTCAGGTGGAATGTGCATCTCATGGCAAATAAGGCAAGCTGCATACATTAGGAGCACTATAGCTACAAGTTACTGTCCCTCTTTACTCAGTATTGTTGAGACTGCATCAGGAGGGATGCTGAAAAATGCAGGGGACTGCAGCAGGTAATATCAAGACTCATGTGTTATTATTACTATGTTATTATTATTACATTTATATAATATTACTATCACTACATTTTTTCGAAAGGTGATTATTCAGAAAGCATAAAAATGGGTATTGAATCTTCAGTCACTGCTGTAAGATAGATAGATGATAACCGTATTTTAAGTCATGTTCCAGGGCCAAGAAAAATGCTTGTTGTGTCTATATGGCCTCTCTCAACATCTAACAACACTATCAGTATTTTGCAATACTATTTTAGCAACTCTGGGACGTGGATGCATAAGGATAGATAGATGGTAACTGAAAATACCACATAACCATACCGACAAAAGGCTTGTAGTTCATATACCATAATTTGCATCTCTACAGGATTTTTTGGGTAGGGGGAGATTGAAGGCAAGGGGATGCAGAAGGGAAGCAGAATTATTAATAAATCGACGAAGACTGACAGCAACTGTTTTAGGATTTATGACGTAAAAATATTTATTTTGATTCAGAAATGAGTTTCGCATAGACACAAAGAGAGAGAGAGGCCAACATTTTCCAAATTTTCAGATGAAATATGGATGGTTGACAGCCTACAAGATGATGATTTGGTTTGTCACCACCCATTGTACTTTGTTTCCATAAGTTCATATTTCTTTTTCACAACTCAAAGCACTTCCATTGAAAATGAACAAGAGCAGCATTTTGAGAGTGGCAAAAGAGCTTAATTTGTCTAATGCTGTATCATTCCATGAAATAACACTTCCTTATAACTCATCAAATGACACTGATGAGAGTAGCAATGAGCAGAAGGACAAACTAGCAATGATATTTGCGAGGTAGCTTTAAGTATTTAAAAATGTCATATGGAAAATTATATCACTATAAAGCAATACAAACAGGGGAAACTGAAATTGTCCTCAAAAATCTCATTCAAGTTGTTTATTTAAAAATGCATACTTATTAGATGGGTAACATCAGTAACACAGAACAAAAGGTGTTGCTAAGAAAATAGAAGGAAACATAAGATAATCATGATAAATTCATGCAATTGCAGATACATTTATATGCCTTGGTTTGAAGATTATTCAGTCCAAATAAATCAGTTCTGAGACAAAAGGCACAGCAGAGGCGTGTGGAAATTGAAAATATGCTTTGGATTTCACAACATCAGGAGGTGTACTATCCATGATGGGCATGAGATGATTTCTCAGGGAGTTTTGGCATACCAGAACAGAATTCCTCCTCTGTGCTTAACTTGAAGAACTGAGAATCGGACAACAAGCACAGCTGCCTATAAAAAGCTTTTGATCTCTGAAAGTCACACAGAAGAGCATCACTTATGACAGCAATAGACTTGGAATATTTGTAGGAATTGCGAAACTACTGAACTGTCGCATAATGCTGTCATGCAACTGATTTAATTTGCCTTTGTGAAAATTACAGAAATAACAGAAAAGAGAAATAAATGCTGGGCCAGTATACTAATAAAGCAAAAACAAAGAAATGAGAACAGGAAAATTTAGGAAGAGGTTGAATGAATAATAAAGATCATGATAGCTTAAGGCAAACAGGGTTTTCACATCTTAGAATATGAAACTATTTTCTTAAATAGTGTAATAGTGTAATTTATTTTCTTAAATATTCTTGAAGAAAATAATTGTTTTCAGTTTCTTAAAAACTTTCTCGTGAAAAAATAGTACTTTTTTTTTTTCTTTTTTATATTTCTAAGAGTAGCTTTATATATGTCAAGAGTTCAAAACAAGATGGGGAAGTCTTGATCTGTGTCCTAATTGAAAAGAATTCCAGTAATATCAAAGGACATAAGGAATAAAGATCTGATCTGGCTCTGAAACAAGACTAACAAATAAATTATTAGATAGGGTTACATAATTCTTCATTTTGCCCTTGCCACTCTAAATTTAATCACCTTCTATTTGCCTGAAACTTCCACCTATTTTTTCATAAAGTTTTCTTGGGTTCTACTGGAAGGAAATTTTCCTTGTTGATGCTTGAAAGAACAGGAAAAAGACACAACTCAAGTATTTTTTAATATGCCATAGGTGAAAGGAAAAACAAAAAACATTTTTATGAAAGAAACAATCTTTTAAATTTTGCTCCCTCTTCTTTTGGGGTGGTTTGTCTGAGAAGCTGAAATCTATTCGTGAGCTAGGATGCTGACAGGTAGCATTTCTGAGCAACCTGATGGTTACTGCTGTTGAATCGATTGAACAGCTAGCAGGAATTAAAAAGAAGAAAACAAAAAAAATAAAAAAAGTGCTTTGCATTTGCAATGCAGTTGTGAGGGAATTAGAAGTCAGTGAGATTGCTATTTGCAGAAGTATTCAAAAGCCTATAACTGAAATTCTAACTGCGTATCTAAGGAAAGAAACACTTAGTGTCTGCTAGACACTAAGGGCTAGAATGAATTGCGGGATGTCACCCCCTTGTTTCCCACTCCAGGACACAACAAACTCTGTCAATCATTTACTTAACTGATATTTATTGACTTTGCCCTTGATAAACCTCCAGTGATGACAAGTCTTGTGTCTCTCCCGGTAATCTATTTTCAGATGATGATGCTTTACTACTATTATAGGAATAAAGTTTTAACATGAGTTTTCAATGCTGCAGTTTAAGCTAATTACTTCTTGCTGTATCCACCACAGACATAACACAGAGAACAGATTATTCCTTCCGTATTTACAGTAGTCTTTTACATGCTAAACTTCTTGCATAGAGACAAATGTGATGCAGACAGATAGGATCTGATCCAATGTCTGATAAACTCAGTGGACAGACACTCCTCTAATCATTTATTAGAGGTTGCGCCAGATGTCCCTGAGAGCCATGGCTGTATTTTTCCCAGCAGAAAAGGAAGAAGGAGAAAAACTTTTATTGTTATCTTTACTTGTATCAAACACTCAGATACTACAGTGATGAAAAACAGAAGTTAGATAGGTTCCCTACTTTCTTTCAAGAATAATTTGCACACTTCCAAGAACTGCAATGGCAGCTGCTATGTCCTGAAGTCTTCCCAAAGCAACCTGTAGAAATGTCACCTACGGGAAGCTTTGCAGTATGCATAGGACGAGCTGTACCAATAAAATCTAGTCAAAAAGCTACACTGTATAACAAAAACTGAAGCAAAATTACTAATAAAAACATCGTTTAAAGAAAATGATGAATATTCTACATAAGTATGGACACAGATATGTTTTCTAGTATTTTTTTCTTTAACAATGCATCTTTTTTCTCTTGAGTATAATCAATGATTACATTAATACATTGCAGGTACCATCAGAAAAGCCTGTCTTAGCCATATTTCCAGGCCTAATGTAACAATTAGTTTTTCTCAAACTACAAAATCCAGGTATGCCTTCTAATTTTCCAATTGTCACTGCTTATCAGTCCTTATTACCTCACGGGCAAACAGGTTTTATTTTTAACTGTAAGAATAGGAATCAAAAATACCAGATAGAGGATCAGGATGAATTTCCTTATAAAGGATGAGAAGGAGAAAAAGGAGAAGCTGTAAACACTTGTTACAAACTTCTTTAGGATCTTGAAGTATTCTCCCCACTTACTCCCCGTATGGCTACATGACCAATGAGTTGCTTCTATAATTATCATCACTACCTGTTTCTTGTCCCCTAGATTCTTGCACAACAAGCTTCCGAAAGACCTTATACAGCTTAGTGGAGGAGCAACGTATTGAGTTTTCACGTTTTCCTGAGTCACATAAGGATATTGGACATGCTGGCTTTAACAGTCAACATATTGGTGGGTGTGGTGGTCTTCTCCAGCAGACCACTCAGTATTAACTACCATACAAAATTTAAAGGATATACTTGTTTAAAATCACATTTCCAATGATGGACTGTATTATAGCACTATGTAAGAACAGAATTCATTATTAATACAATTAGAATCTCCCTCAGCTATCTAGAGTCTTTGCTTCTGAAACTAATTAGCCTCTAACCAGCCCCAGGGTTGTCATGCCTTGAGAGTTCTCAAATATGCACCTTTCTTTCTCCTATCATTAAAGATGCTATTACATTTACCCAGAGTACTGCTCAGAAAGACCAGCCCTTTTCCAGATTAAACCAAAATGATCACTTGCTTTCTGTGTTTCACAGTTCTATGTTCCTTTTTTCTCTGTCACTGGTTTCTGGAATATCACCTTGGAATGCAGTGGTTTCAGTTCTCTCCCGGTCCTGATCCTCAAGAACTTTTGATTAAAAATGTTATTCTATACTCCGGTATACTTCTGGTTTTTGCCATTTACCCATGAAACCCATCTGAAATTGGTGGAATTTTATTGACTATATTATTAGAAATATCAAATCTACAACCTTTTATTTTGGATTTATACCTTTTATTTCTCTATCAGTATTCTATAAAGACCAAATGTCTGGTAATGAGGTCTTCAACTGAAAAATACTCCTCTGGGATATGCTACTAGTTTTAGAAGGAAATCTGGAGGCTGTCACAAAACCTAATGAGGTTCGTCCATTGTTACCCTTGCTCGTGTTGTAACTTTGTTTTCCCATTTTCAGTAGGTACAGAAGATAGCCTGAATGATAATTACTGGACCAGCTAAATTGTGGATGTATTTTTACTCATTGATTTTTTAAAACTTGTTTTCAGAACAGTGAAATACAAGTTGTATTTGCAGGGCAAAAAAGAATGGGGTGGGGGCTGGTGAAGAAAGAAGCGGGGGAAATGCTATCCAGCCATGTAGATGGTGTTGATAAAATTTATAGCTAAAAATTTAATATGTTTAGGGCCATGATGAAATGCTTATCATCAGCTTGCATTGCCTGTAGTTCTTGCTGATTCCAGCCCGCTCAGCGTATCCTGGTAATGAAATGAAATGGCATGGGCCCAGTGCCTGCAAAATAAAATTCATTTCATTACAGTTCAAGAGGTTTTCTTTTTCTTTTCTTTCTTAAAGGCTGGAATCAGGAACATACAGATCACAAACCTTTATGGGATTCTTCTATTTTTTTTCTTATAAAAAACCAAACAAACTTAGGTTTTTTAGCTGTTACTAAAAGGATAACCAATATCTTAAATTTAAGTTTACTGGTAGTGACTCCAGTACATCCTTCCCTTAACCCCAGCTATGGTCTCATGACTTCTGAGAACCTATTTTAAGAAATTCTATTCAGAATCAATGTCACCATTGATTGGGTAATATATTGGCTGCTTCTTCCTCATTTCCTCCTTATTTACTCATTCACCCTTACCCAGCCATAGTGATTCTAGCTTCATAATCATTTAAAGGTTACAAAACACCAACCAGGATCCATTGTCACTGTTCTTCTTCGCTGGGGGAAAAAAAGAAAAACCTAAAATCTGATTTTTGATACCACAAAACAAGAATGTTTTTGTTTGCTTTGGTTTTATATTGCCCTTTATAACAGTTATAAATCTATGGAGAAGCATACCTGATGCATTAGAGTAGACTATACCTAAAATACCATATTCTAACAAGCATTACATCACTATGACTCATAATATTCCTATGAACTAAATCTTGCTATAGTGAAATTTATCTATGTAAACTGATGTGCATACAGTTTTATTCAACAGCACTGAGAACAGGATTAGTCTGTTAAACTCTGGTTTTTCTATAATCTCCCCTCAAAACTTTCATTTTATCCCCCCCCCCCCCATAAAATTGTGTTTATTTTTGCATTAAAAGCATACTTAACACTTCCCAGAACTACCATTAGTTTTGAAGCCAAATTCAGACCTTGCATTCACCCTACAAAACCATGTGTTTCCATTAAATAGACTATATAGCTGTTTCAGAATTTGGCCTCTAGTATTTCATGCCTTCAACAGTAAATTGAATGAGCCAAATGTATCCATATTTCTGCCATATAAAGACAAATTTTATACAGAGATATGTATTCTATACTCAAATATGTTAACCTTTTTTGGGATAAACCAAAACAGAAGTCAGTCTGAAAGCTTTTGGCATTGATAACACAAAGAACCTATTATTTCATTTGTATTAAACCCAAGCAGGAGCTGCAGAAACTCTCCACTGAGGTGTATTGCTATTTTATGAGAAAACCAACTTTTAAAAGCAGAAGATGAAAATACTTGCATTAATAATCTTCTTCCAAAGGATGGATAGGTACAGTGATTAAAGTGTTATCTTAGGGCTTTAATGACCTGGGTTCAAGTCTCTGTTCTATTTTCCTTATCTCTTTGAGACACAAAGCTACATGACTTGTGTTCCCAAACTAATAAAAATACCCAGATGCTTGTGTTTCCCTGTCCTTGAAGATACTTTCAAAAGTGTGTTTTTTTAAGTTAACTACTTTTGGTAGACATAGACTTGATCCAACTAAAATAAAAAAATTCCAAGTGGACAACATTTCAACATGATATCCAGTGGGGGGGGAAGTCTTCCTTGGAAAAGCAGAAGCTCTTGAAAACCATTTAATGGCTTTCTATTATTGTCAGGTAAAATATCTTGAATTTGAAACATCTACTGGATAGAAAGCTACAGAGTCTTGCTTTCTACACTTTTGAATAGTTACTCATCTTAATAGACCATAGCAGCTAGTAAATACATCTCATACTTAATGGGTTACAACATAAAACCATTTTCTACTTTGGTTTCTTTTTTTTTTTTTTTTTTAACCTCAGACTAAACTATAATCCCACTTGTCTGTCGTTTTCCATTGTCAGACCCACTTTGAAGGCCCTCATTAGAGCAAATGAGGGGATGAGTGGGCAGCAGTTACACAATGCCAATTTGGTTTTACCTGAATGAAAAGTGCAGCTAAATCTGTTGAGGGAGAAGAGCCTAACACTTTCAAAACAGAATTACATTCAGAAGGTGCTGAAGAAATTAATTGTTCTACAGGACTGGGTTACTGACCTCATTAAAAAGCCCAGGAACAACCAACTTTCTGAATTTTTTTCCTGATATGTGTCTGCTGCCCTCTGAGAGCAGATCCCTTGTTGGTAAATTTAGCACAAATCTTTTGAAACAGTAACAGACTGCTTGCTCCTGTTGTTTTCTAGGACCTTACAGTGATTGTCATTCACTCCTCCTTAAACTGGATTATATATCTGTAAATTATTTCAAATCTCCACAGGGTAATGTTTTATTTTTTTCTGATTTGCAATTCTGGCACTCTAAAACATCAGACCTAGACCGGATTACGGCTGCTGCATGGGAGATCTGGGCATTTTACCAGGAAATCTGACCAGCTTCAATATCATTAGAAGGGCGATGACACTTTACTGCCTGCTTCCCCAAACACATGCCACCTCCTTTCATTTAGCCTTTGGTTTACTAGCACTGCTTCTGAGCTTAATGAACCAAAATACCTTTTCCTGCATTGGAAAGTGTAGCTTGTCATTACAAAAAAATGTAGTCTCCTAATTTGTTTACAGTAGACCTCTTTTTCCCAGAACAAGAACAAAAGCTGGAATGGAAATAGTTTTCTAATCTCTGACAATGAGATTAGAAATTCAGTTTTATGGCCGGTATGGATTTGAATGCAATTATGGAGAACAAGTATTACTGACCTCTGAAGTATATTTGGCAGTCTGTATTTCAGCAAGAAAGTCACTACTTTTTTTATTGAGCTGCAAAGACGAGGAATCTAAGTATAGAACCAGGAGTATCAGTGGTTTGGCTGGCTGAAATGTAATAGTGATTGCTGTTACTATGGGTTTAGCATGCGACAAATACAGATAGTCATATTGATAAGGGTCAAAGGAACTCAAGAAAAATGGAATAGGTAGTAATCGGTAATGACAATGCCAATCTGCATTCTGAAGGAGACACAAAGAATTAATAGTGTGGCAAAAGATATCTTTCTCCTAACAAACATTGTTTTCTACTAAGATTAGACGCACGTTGGTTGGTGCAAGAAATGCACCCTTTCTCCTGTAGTGCACTAGATATATAGATATACGATAGATACACAAAGATTGCTGACTCCAACTGCTCTATTAGAAAAAAAAAAGTATGTTAAAATAATTTTTAAAAAAATGAAGGTGTATCTACAGCCAGGCTGTAAATTGCTGCACTTGTTAATGTATCAAACATTTATGATTAATAATAACTTCCTCATGACTGAGTTAACGTGCTGTAGATTTCAGAATGAGTCAAGTCAATCCAGGTTAAGTGATTCACTCTGCTGATTATTTGCCCTCAACATGAATTTGATGAGGTATGTTGCCTCTGGAATCTGTCATCAATAACTGCTACAACCTCCAGCCACAGTTGAGGGCTCAAAGCCATAAAGTACTGCAGTACTGCACAAAAAAAGTCCTGTAGACACTGCAGTGAGGTTTATTGAAGAAGTCTTGATTACCATGACAGTAAACTCCTCTAACCACTGCCAGTACAGCAAAAGGTAGTTACAGAATTTATCGAGTCTTGTTCAAACCAAATATATATCTACCCTCACTCTTCATTTTTATTTTTCTTCATCACTCAGAAGAACATAATTTTTTGGTTTATCACAAACCTTCTGTCTGTTCTGTCCTCTAAGTCATTTGTCACACTCCTCAAGGTCACAGGGGAGTCTCAGTGGGAAAGCATGTGTGTTGATTGATTGGTACTGTGATGCCTATGTCTGCCAGGGCTGCTAAATGAGCTTCTCTCCCCTCTCCCCGTACTCTCTTGCCTCCAAGCAATGATGTGATTGAAGGGGGTGGGGGCGGGAGGGGGGGGGTGTTTGAAGGAAAAGGGGGTGGACCCCTTAAAGAAAAAAGAATCTCACCTGCGAATCCAGTTAAGAAGGTTCATAAAGCGGTACTATCCCTGGTGATTGAACTATTTTGTAGCACTAATCCCTGACCATTTGCTGGGTAACAAAAAGGACATATTTTCCCTACAAAAAGTAAGATACAGTAAGTTTGAGAGGAGTGAGAGAACAAAAGAAACAGAGAGAGAGAGACAGAGAGACACAGCGCACAGGAGCAAGAAAGAGAATGAGAGTGCAAGAGCATGGGTGAGGAGGGTGAGCGTAAGAGAAAGTGCACACAAGAGAGAGTGAGAGTGCAGGGGAGAGAGAGAGCACACGCGACAGACAGAGCCAGTGAAAGAACAAGAAAGAGAAAGCAAGCGAGCGAGAAAGTGAGCGTGCAAGAATGAGCAAGCAAGACGCTGAGTGAGAGCACGTGCAGAGAGCTCCGCTTGAGAAAGAGCGTGAAAACAAGCAAGAAAGCAAGAAAACAAGCAAAGAAAACGTGTGTGTGAGAGAGCGCAACATTGCGTGCAACAGGTGTGACAGGAACAGTGCACAGAAACATGTGAAAGAGAGTGAGACGGAGAGCAAGGAAGACAAAGCAGAATAAACAAGGAGAAACTAAACATAGCAACTCCCTTCCTGAAAAAAAAAGACAAACCACAGAAACCTACCGCTATGGCTTATTACTACTTACAACATCATTTAGAAAAAAAAGCATTTTAAGACTTCTGGTAACTGCATTCCTAATATTAATTACATAGAAAATACATATACTTATGATTTGGAAATGGACACTGACTCTATCTGATATATTAGATGAAAAGCTGTGCTTCTCTGAACCACCCCTTCCTGTTCATCTCTTAGAAACTCATAAACACATAGACATGCCATCAAACAGATTTTATCTGCAGCATCCAGAGGCACCATTTTAATTTCAGAGAGAGAAGAAATCTGAAAGATTATGACTGCAGTAGGCACCAGTGGCTTGTGGATTATCATAATATCTCCAATAAGAAGATCTCAGATTAAAATGAGACTCACTATCATAAAAATGCTAAATAAAAAATCAGAATCCTTACTGATGTATTTGTTCTTCATAAGCATGTCTAATAGCCAGTACCTAGTGGGGTGTTCTTCTGCTGCCCTTCACTCACATCAGCAGTAAAGAAAAAACAGATATTGGTGATGAAAACAGAATGAAAGAAACTGTCTTGCTCCTTTCACCTCACTGATTTTTCTCTTATATAGTATAACAAGATTAAAAATTCCCACCCTCCTCTTTTTGCCACCCAGCTCATACTGTCATGCACATCAAATATTTATGAAGAATATCTAAAGTTTTCAGTACGATAATTGGGATTACCTCACAAGTCAGGAGTGAAATAAACAAAATGTCACCATAAGGCATTGCCTGTCTCTGTAAACATGGTACAGGATACATTATAGACACACAAATAAAAATTATAGGAGCAGCCCCACTGTAAAGTGGAGCAAGGATATGTATTTTTTGATTGAGAAAGTCCTTGTAGTATAAGTTCACCTCTCCTGAGTGTTTTGGTTGGTTGTTTTTTTATATATGTATAAATAAAGAAAATCATCTTTGATATATATTCTAAGTCTATATGTAATTTTTTGGGAGCAATTCGAGATGATTTCTTCAGTGCAGGATAGAGGTAATAGCAAACATGGTAGTAAATGTATAAATAAAGCATTGGTGATGTGTATAAGCATATGTGTGGTTTCTTTGTGTAACAATAGAAACATCTGCTTTGGGACATTTTTGGCTACTGACTGCAGCATACTATTAGATATTTTGTCTATATGTCAGTAGAGAAAAGAGAAGTTGCATGTAGTAAAACCCATAGGTAATCAGCAATAAAAAGAGAAAACCTTAAAAAGAATTAGTTTGCAGCAACATCCCAAATCTCAATGCTATCACAAACTAATCCACTCAGCTGTAAAATTATACTGGAAGCTTTTTACAAGCAAGCTTTCCCAGGCAATCTAACATTCCTTACTTTGCCTGGGACAGATATATTGCAAGCAAAATATTTGTCTTAATCTTTCTACATCTCGAAAACACAGAGTAAAATCAATTAATGTTGTCATGAGTTTTGGGGTTTTTTTTAAGCTCAGCATTAAAAAGTGTTTAGTCTGAGTTCTGGGGAAGGGAATGTTGTCGTCATTTCACTTATTTCATCTAAAGTGTATTTTTACCTTCTAAGTGATATCAACTTTTTGAAAAATTGCAAACCACTTAAATCTTAAAAATTATTTGCAGAATTTTGCTTTCTGTTGACCCTCTCAAGTTATATTATGAAATGATTGATAAATTTAAAAATGAAAGTTTACCATCACAAAAGGTCCAAAGTCTGGTCTCACTCTCTCCTTTAAAAAAACAAACCACTAGAAAGTAAAAACTAATGGGAATTAAGAAAAATACACCAGTGAAAATGTCACTCTTTCAACTGAATTTTCTACGTCCCCAACTCCACACCTTTACTTCTGTATCGTCTAGTTAATATTCACCTAAGTTAGACATCTGTCTTCAAAAGTGTCAATAGAATAGACATTACAAGCTTGAGTAAGGAAGTTATAACAACAGTGTACTTTACCAGTTAGACTTTCTGCTTCAGCAAGGGTATTTGCTTTCAAAAGCAGCAGGAACACTTTCTCAAACTCTCCCATTGCCCACCCATAATCCCTCAGAGCAAGTAGCAAGCACTTTTACTTTTTTTTTTTTTTTTTAAAAAAAAAAAAACTCCTTCTCTCAGCCTGTCTCCAAAGCCATCAGATCTATGGCACCTCAATAAATTATTCAGGCCTGTACTGCTCCCCGTCTTGTTCAGTTGTGGGACTTCCTGGCACATATACCCATTAATACCCATGAAAATGTGCACAACCTATAGAAAATCACGAACGTTTGTACGTTAAATCCCTCAGCCTGCATTAATCACAAGAGCATGCAGCTCTAGTTGCCTTACAAAGCCTTCACGGGGCACTCCTGTTCCCTTCCTCTCACTCCTCCTCCTGTTTCATGCCTAACCTATGTTCCCGTTTTATAAATTTCGATTCCCGTCTTCTCTCTTCCCTATTCCAGTTGTTTATTATAGCTCAGGACGGCTTCAATGCACGATACCGGAGCTGTCACTTGTTCTAAATCCTCCTTCTCCACTTCCCACCCTCACCCTCGGTGTTCAATACGCTCCATGAAGAGCTGCATCACAGCTGTCAGGGTGAACGGCAAAGATGTCCTTTTCCGATAAGAGTGTGCCTGTGGCACACAGAGTTCTTTCTAACAGCTAATTAGCAGGAGATAGGCCACGGCAAGGTTTGGTGCTGTCCGTCAAGTCTGCTGCCAATGTCAACACCATCAGCTGAGCTGTCACGTTTGGTTCCTCATTTAGGGGGACTGGCGAAGCCTCTTTTTATGGATAAGGCAAGATGGTGGAGTATGGGTTGTGGAGAGAAAGTGGAGGGTCAGGCTCTGTCAGTGTTCAGCAAGAAGTATTTCATACCTACTGAAGTCCTTTCTATGCATAAGTTTTTTCTCTTCCAGTTAGCTCCTCTACTAACAATTCACAACTATAAGAGAAAAACTAGACACAAAATACAATGGCGGGATAGCCTGATTTTTTTATAGAAATAGAGGCTAATACGCCTGTAAGTGGCATTGCATTTGTGATTGCAGTTTTTGGAAACTATCCTCCAAAAGCATTTATCTCCCAAAAAAGTCTAATTTCTAATAAATAGTAAGCAAGAGCATACAATTTCTTGTGATTTTTTTTTTTCCTTCCTCAGCAAAGCTTACTACGTGTGCACTGAACACTACAAGGACATGTAATTAGCTGAAGCCAAACTCCAGTCAAAATGACAACCTTTGGACTGCAGGAATGTTTTTTCAAGAAGATGAAAATGCAGAAAGGAACAAGAAGGTAAAGTAAATCTCTGCTTAGGTCACTATAGAGCAAAAGTTCTGGGATGCCCGTGGGGAGCTGCCATATTTAATTTCAATGTTTTTTTAGACATCTGAGCTGTCAGAGCTAAAGCACGATATTTAGCTGTGGCCATTAGTGTGGGCATGATGCCGTCACATCAGGAAGATGCGATCTGTGCACAGCCGTTATGCCAAATTTTAGAATATAGTGCAACTTAGAACTGTAAAATAATTTAAGTTGGAAGGGAACTTGGGAAATCATCTAGTCTAACTGCTTAAAACAGAGGCTAACTTCAGAGCAAGACCAGGTTGCTCAGGGCTTTGTCTAAGTCAAGTTGTGGGAATCTCCAAGGATGAAGATTCTCCATTGCCAGTTTTAGCTTCACGCAGCTGAGCACAAAATGGCTCTTCTCTCAAGTCACACCTGGGAAAAGACTATGCCTGTGGCGTGCAGAGTTTTTCAAACTCTTGCTACCTGTGAAGTCTCTGTAATTCACAAAACACAGGCAAAGCCGTTGCCCAAGTTCATGTAAGAAAGGGACATCTTTACCACAGACCTCTGGAAAATATCATAAGGCTAAGTGTTTTCAATGCGGTATCTATTGAAAAAAAAACATGTATTCCAGACTATCAAAAGGACCAAGCTCCTACTTCAGTAGAGCATGTTTTTATTACTCACTTTTCATTTGATACTGTTACATGAAGAAAGAGCAACTACATTTGTTTTGACTTGAATGATTTGCCCTTCGTAGTTTAAAATTAGCTCCTTAAGTGACAATATTCAATGTATGGCACAAGCCCACAATTTTTAGCAAAGAAGAATTGGACCGGGTTGATCAGGAAAAAAATCAGATTAAAACTATTAGAAAAAAATGGGGTTTATATTAAAAAATATGGATGCAGTAGTACTACCAATTAAAATGGTTCTGTTTCCATATGGGTAAAATTGATCACTGACAAAATTAACCTTAGCTTACAGAATATTTTGTGTGATGCCATGCTGAAATTAAAAAAAGAAAAAAAGAAAAAAAGTAGGCTACCTTCCCTCATCTCCCAGAAATATTTTTCCTTTGTTTGTACCTTCTACCTTAATCAGTTAACTTGGCGGCGTCTTCAGTAACCCTGTTTCTGGGTTGTGGGATTTTTTATTTATTTTAAATTAGAAGAAATAGCTACTTTAATAGAAGCAATTAAGTTTTATGCTTCTTATTACTGAGAGGTAATTGGAATGTGGTTATCATCCAGTTTCACAAAGGTACAGGCATATACTTAATTTCCTCAAAATCTGAATTACATTTCCAGGTAAAATATGTAAAAAATATTTCTTTCTTTCCATCAAAATGTTACTCCTGATTTTCATTTAAACTTTTTTTAAGGTCCTTATTTTCAAACATCTCTCCCAGACATCTGCACCCAGGAATTTCACGCTTGCCCTTTCTGCCAAATTTATGAAGGTAAAGTTTGAAATTCGCACTCATTAAAATCTCTTTCCATCAATCCTTCAAACCTTGAGAACTTTGATTCCCATCTGACATTGATTTTTGGATTTCATCCCTACAAGGAAGAAGTCTTATCAGAGACAGTCATACATTGCACACCGGATGACTTGGTAAAAGTACTTCAGCTGAAGCATCAAAGACAGTGACAGGGAACAGCTACTTGCATTGAAACACATCCTGATGTGACTTTCAGTAGGATTTTAATTAAGATCACAGTAGTTGGGAAAAGTGGAGTATATTCCCTAATTCTGTTTCTCACACTTTGAGTTCAAAATGTTTGCCTTAAACAGACAGTATAAAATTCTTCTATATTTTGTCTTCTATTTCAAAACAGTTATCAAATAGCCTAATTCAAAAGCTTTGTCAAAAACCTTACTATATGATAAGTTATATACACTGCTCGGTTGTTACTTCATAAAAGCACCTCAGAAAACAAATGAAGTGCATGCATTTTACCTCCGAGATGAAAATTAACAATTCAGAACTACAGAAATAGCAAAGAAACAACAACTACTTTACTTCAGCTGTCAGCTGAATTCAGTGAAATGTAAAATAAGATTTGGTATGTCTAAGTGCACAGAAAAAAACGCAAATAAGTCTTTTTTGACATATAACTGCAGAATTTAAGTCCATCAAGATCCACAGAATACAAAGATAATATACAGCCCCTGACCCAGCAGGCACCTAAACCACAGATTGCGAAGGTTAAAAAAAGAGAAAACAAAAAACCCAGACAAACGAAAATAGGTGATACATACACAATATATTTGTCCTGAACTTCTAGGGTTGTTTTTTTTTTTTCTTATTACTGAAGGCCACCTAATAGGCTAGGTCAACGCTCAGTCAGAGTGCAGTAGGACCATTCTTATGTATGCTAATTGATTAATCAAAAGAGATGGATAATGGGAGTAATTAAATTCTTTTAGTTAACATACATTTTCGCTCATTCATTCATACCTTCAGTGAAAAAAAGATGTGATGGGAAAAAGCAAATCATTTTCTCATTGTATTTCTGAAGTTCCCTTTTTAAATTCAGCAGAATGAGGTAGAGGCTATGGAAGAAGCACCACAACCGTGCATTTGAAACATCTGAAAATACACAGATTGTTGTGGCAACTGCCAGAGGACACAGTCTGAACCAAGAGACAATTACTGGAAAATCAAAAATGCAGTTGCTTTGACAAAAAGAAGAGTGAGGAAGAATAAATATATAATGTCTCCTGTGAAGGAAACAGGGGAAGAAAAGGAAGCTTTAGAAACATCCATTAAAGATAAAAAGAAATCCCACTTGAAGGGTGTGAGGGGAGTGGAACTATTTTTTTTTTGACCATTTTCCAGCCAGTTCTTCACTGCACTCAAATTCCATTTGCTCCCAGGTGTAAACTGAACTACATTAATTTTCCACCTGCTTTCACATGCCATTAAGCTTCCTGAAAATAAGCATTATTCTGTAAATCTGCAAGGATTTCTATTTTCGAATCCCAGTGATTCAGACAGTTAGTACAGTGATGTGACCCCTAATTAAAAGTACATTCTTAGATAAAGAGCAGACCACCTGATATTACAAAAAGATTTAAAGCACTCTGGAGTTCACAGGGTGAATTCTGAACACTTTTGATATTAGATTTTTAATTTTATGATCTCCACATTCTTTTTGACTCGCCTGATTACGCCCCATTATGACAAACATTTACATACCTGCTTAACGTTATAAAGAGCTTCCTCTCTGTTTATAATGATCTGGTTTCAGTTACTCTGAATTGCGTCTCCTATTTCTTCCAATCATAAGGAATTGATTTAGCCACCTTCAACCACAAAAGTAATCCTCACTCATAGAAAGATTCACTGTCTGTGTTTAGACAGTAAAATTTGTGCTGGTCTCATGGAAAACCACATGTGCAGCTACCAAGGTCTCATCCTTTGAGAGAAATGAGATATGGCAAAATGTTCACCCCAAGCTGGAAGAATCCCACGTATATCAATTTAGACACAGTCATTTACTTCACTGGCAATACTGATAGGGTGATTTTCTTTTTTCCAGAGAAAATCTCTAAGTCATGTTTCTGAATAGCAATTCCAGGAAATGGAATTCAGAAGGAATTCTTAACTCAGACTGGTGATAATTAATCATGATCAGCAGACTCCTTGTTTGTCTGGTTGAGATAAATAACTATTAAAGTTTGGTTTTATTATAAAATTCATTTTCTTAAAAGTTTTTACAAAACAGAAGACCAATGCAATGCTTTAAAAAAAATAAAAATGAAAAAGAAAACCTTTCATGGAAGTAATTATTTTAAAATAAAATAACAATAATAACCATCCAAACTTTATTCTGAGGCATGGTGTTTCATGATACGTACCTGACTGCAAAGTAATGAGAAACTCAATATAAAAAAATGTTAATTGTTTAATCAGTAATGATTATTACCTAGATAACATACTAGCAAAAGGCAAATATCCTGTAACAGTTTTATTTCTCAAGAAAAGATCAAAAAGTATATTAAATAGAAGGGCTGCATATAACTTTGAGTTGGAAAGAAAATGAAAAAGGAAATATGTATTTTTACTGCTCATTATTACAAAACGTTACATTCTATTACAGACAGGACAGATCCCCTTAGAAATACATTTTTTATCCTTTATTCACTGTATAAACAGGTATGTAAGAGAAGCAAACACTGTCATCAATTAAAATAGGATCTCTATGTGTACTTCCATGAATGGCAAGGCAGCAAACTCAGCTTGAAGGTTCCTAATTCACACTTTAAGATATTGCACTGTGTTTGTATGTTGTTCCATACCAGGTTTTATTTGAGCATGCAGTAAAAGCTGTTGCCAAACAGGGTTTGCTGAGAAGAATATTTAATAACATAATAAAAAAGGGGGATAAAAGAACTGCACTAATGTCTCACTGTACAAAGCTGAGAAAATGCAAGAAAAAACTAACTTTTGAGGGGGCAGAGGACTTCTCTCAAATTTTCAGAGAAAGTGAGTGCATAGATATGTATATCTCATAATTGATATTGCATAGAATGCACTTCAGGTTGTTGAGTACAGAGAAACAGAGATTTTAATTTTTCTTGAAATTGTAAACCATTTAGCATTTAACGGTCGTGTACTAATCAAACAGAAAACACACAAAATAAAACTTTTTTGTGTTTCTTATCAATTACCAATATTTTAACTTCCTGAATTTCTCCCTTCCTATCTTAGATAAATGTACCTTCAGATACACAAAGGGGTCTGAAGGGTAGAGGAATCCAGGGGAATATAGATCATATTTTTATAAACACAACTAGATTAGCCAAAGAAACCAAACCCAACATGAAATCAGAAATCTATTCTTCCTTTACCAGAAATTTAAAATGCATTTCTCTTCCAAATTTAACAACTTCTATCCCCACTGTTTCTGCGTGTATGCCTACACTGTAGTCCTGGGTGCAACTGCAATCGGACCCCAAATATAACCTAAGCAACTTGGGGAATGAATGTAGTGCAATGAGCTGAGGTGACTCCAGCTCCTAGACCAGTCTACCCAAGCTCCTAAAGGATGAGGGGGGAGAATATTTCAGCCCACACTGCACACAACACTGCCATAGCTAAATTGGTACCTACTTGATCAGGCATGTATATATATGTGCTGCAACCACATTGCTGGACTGAAGCATAAGATCAGCCTGAGATATCACTAGGGCGTTTGAGCTGTTTTTTTATTCTACCTCCAATATTGGGGCAGGGGTGTGTGTGCGTGAGAAGAAAAAAGGTTAAGTCTATCTGAAATTTTTGTCCCTCTTACTCCCATAACTGCAAAAATAACAGACAAGCTCAGTCCCCAGATTAGTCTATACTCTAGGAGGTTCTCCACTCAGACCAGTCTAAAGCAATGCATTTTTCATCCCATTCCTTTGCTGTCATTGCTGAGATCACCATGAAGATCTGTTTGGTCTGTGTAGCACCCGGTTAAGCTTTCCTAGAGAATCCTAGTCCCAGAGGTAAACTATTTTTGAACATGTATGGGTAGACGAACTATATCAGCTCAAGTTAGTCCAGGGGAGTCAGCAGACATATTCCAACTTTCAGGTTTGTGCTGCAATTTTCTATCTCCAAGATCCTAGGCTCTCATGTTTGAATGCCTTTAGTGGACTACGAGAGCCATATAAAAGAAACAAACAAAAAAATCTTTTGTGGTGAGAGCCCATGGCTATGACCATCAAAACCTGAAAATGCCAAATGATAAACTAAGGCTAAACTACTCATTTAAATTGAAAGTAGTGGAAAAGTGAGAAGTTAAATACATCTAACTCTAGGAATCTTCTGAAATTCCATAGCTGCTGAAACAGATTCTCTTCACAGTTGGACAATGGTGTTTTACACTGACATTATTGTCACAATAAATTTGAAACTTAGAGGTTTGTCACAACAATTTTAAAGTTGAGGAAATCATAGATAAGAATGACCTGTCTTTGCCACCTTTATGGATTAAGTAACCCATTCTGTAAGTAGTTTCTGTCAGAGGAAAAAATAGCTAAGTGGAGATACCTCCATCTTGTGTTAAATAAGGAAGTTCTGGCTGGGAGCTGGGAAGCACTTAGAATTCACAGATACGTCTTTAATCAAATGAGATGAGAACACCAAAAAAAGGTAATCACAATATTTTGTGAAATTATGAGTTTGATACTACTAGCAAATCTGCTAATGTTGGCAGGTCTTACAAAAGACCTATGCTGCAAGTGCCAATAAACTGCATGCTCTAAGTAAACATTTCAAATTATTGTGTCAATGAAGACTATCTCATTCCTCTGGTGACATTTACTGTGAGCCCAATGTGCCTGAGATGTGTTGTTGATCATGTTTATGTGGAGTTGACCTCAGCATGCTAAGGGGTCATTTGTCAGAGAATTCTGGGAATCAGATTACTGAGCTAAACAGAAAAACAAAAAACAAAACCCCAAACCTGAATAAAACAGAAATAAAGTAGAAAAGCAGTAAGCTATCTCTGCAAGAAATTTCCAACTATGGAATCTAATGAGAGTTGCCAAGTTTAATCAGTACTTTGAAATGCTTGACAGAAAAGCAGTATTTCTGCAGCATATTTTTAGGACCATTTTATCTCACGCCATTAATGTAAAATATTTTTCCCTTGTTTAGATTTATATAATCAGTATTAATAAATTAATAGGTTCTAGAAGACATCATAAAAAAAATCCACAAAAACCCCACAAAAAAACATATGGTTGAAAATGGCAACAAACTTAATGAGGAAACAGCAACATAAAAGAGAACTCTTCAAGTGATCAAGGAGAAAGTCAGTGACACAAACATGAAGACTCCCTAGAAACATACCTCATAATGTCTTTTTCCAGTCTTCTGCAAATGAGAAATTATCACATAGGGATTTCATGCTCAGTTGTGAGAAGAATACTGTCAACTTTGCTAGGCTGAGTTGCGATGAATTTGACTGCCAAATGATCATGAAAAACTAGTCAGCTACTCACAGCTCAAGGTGATTACCAATAACGAGCTTCACTGCAAAAAAAAATAACACCAAGTGCTCCAGACAAAGCAAGCCACGGAAATCACTGAAAATATCTGTAAGTAAGAAAGTCCCATAATTTTACATGGGAAACCTGAATTGTTCACAAAAACTCAGCCCCAGACTACTAGAGTTCTGCCTAGTCCCGAATTACTATATGCTGACTATATACAAAGTCTTCATTGCGAGCTATCTAGGCAACTATGTGCCTTTAAAACACTCAAACTAGAGTGCTGTTATTTACCATATACACTGCTATATGTTACAATTCTTAAGCTAATACAAAATGTGATTGCCCAATTCCCAAAAGAAAAAGTGAATACATAAACCCAAGCATCTCACATATTCTCTTCCTTCCTGTTTCTATATTGCTGGAAAGTCAAGGCCTTAATACTCATCCAAAGGTTATCAACGTATTTATCAAGCCATTTACATCAGTTACTGACTCCTATTCAGATGGCAGCAGTCTTTAAACCCACAAATACTATGAATCTCAAGAAGATGAGAGATAATATGTTGTTGTGTCACAGGCTGTCACAACGGGTAGGACACAAGGCCAAAAAGAGCTACAGTTTTGATCCTACAGTGGTCCAAATTATTGGCAGATGAGAACTCAGCATGCATCAAAAAAAAGAAGCGTGACTCAGCATTGAAGAAAACAGAGTGTAGGACTTACATCCTCCCCACTAGTTTGTGGCAAATTTATAAACAATTCCTCTTCTCAGCTAACAACTGCAACAAGGACTTTGGAGACCAAAAGGAGCACATAAAAATCCTTGCTCATTCAGAAAGAATGAGACCTTGCCAGACCCAGGTCGAACTTCTCCTAAAATAGTATCTTGATCCTCAGTCTACCTACTTATTTTAAGTCTTTATGGGTGTTGTAGCATTTTTTCTTGTGATAAGGGGTATTTAATGATGGATACGTAAGCTAAGAATACTCCATAAACACGCTCAAAAATTATTTACCAACTTCATTAAGGTATTGCTTTGCATTAAAAGTCACTGAATAGGACCCTTAGGTTCTACTCTCTCGCCAGCAAACAGCATACTTTTACAGCAGTATTGTAAAACTCTAAATGTTTTCTTTTGAACTACTGCTGCTTTTCTATCTTGTAAGAGAGACAGAATGAATTCAGAGGCCTCAATTGTACAAGCAAGTATGCTTGCCTGTTATTACTTCTCATTTTTCTGAAGAGCACGTAATTTCTCTGAAGGATCTGCTAAATTGTAACAAACAGTATTTCTGAAAAGTCACAATAAAACACAGGTTTTTAAAATACCATTAGATAGTGCTGGGAACTTGTCAGATCCCACACAATTCATTCCCCAATCCAATGACGCATGGTATCTGGCACATAATGTACTTATGATTTTTGTTTGCAAAAGGAAGGCTTTTTTTCTTCCCGTGCTTCTGACCTTTATTCTTGTTATCAAATACTCTTTCCAATTTCATTGAATTATGCAAAACTACCCCTTGTGAATAATGTCAGAAGGATTTTGTCCGTCTCTTGGAATGAGATATTTGACACAGTTTATGCAGTCAGCTCGTGTTTCCAAATTCTACTTAAATTAGGAAATATTAGATTCAAAACCAGTGAAAAACCAAGAAAAAAAATACACAGCTCTGTATTTTGTATTTCAGGATTAGCTATTATATCTAATTGGTAATTAAATATAGCTTAATACAAAGAACAGTTTCCCTAGACCAGTTCAGAGATTTCCTCATCAGTATCAGAACTGAGCACTTGTGGGGGAAAAAGGTGCTGACACTGATTCAAAGAAAAGTAGAACGGCTTGCATTTCATTGTACTTTATGATCCTTGTTATTGCGTTTCTGCAAGGGTTTACTCAACTTTCAAATATCATTGTTATTTTAAGATCACTAATTAGTTTCCTTATAAAAAAAGTCATTCAATCCAGGAAGGCATTTCTTTCATTTTAATTATGTAATGACTATTTTCAGCAATTGGCAAAAGTTCTTCCAAATACTATATTCAATCTGTATTCAATCAGGGACAATCTGTACTGCCTACATAGCATTACCTCATCTCACTAGCTTTTACAGCAGCTACATGTTATCTATTGAGATTTTAGGGTGTAATTTCCTGTGCACGACAGAAGCTGATAACAGTCCAAGTCATGAAATTGAAAACGATATTCACTTACTTTTTAGAATATTGAAAATATATGCTACATCAATTACACAAATAATTGAGTATTTTTGTTTAAGAAGCACTTCAGTGCCACTACCCTGCTGGAAAGCAATAGCAGTCTTATTTAGTTGCTCCACCTACCCTTCCTACAAGACCAACATTGTTCACAAAAGATCAATAGAACCATTATAAAATGTGTTCACTATAATTGAGGAGGCAGGAGTCTTATATTTATGATGCAGAGTGTATTAAAAACCAACAGACGTCAGGACTGAGTTAGCACTCTCTCAACTACACTAGTTATTCCTCACTAAACCATGTTTTATTTATTTATTTGCTTGAAGTACCACCAATTTCTACTCCCTCATTAAGAACCCCATGCTCTAAATTTAAAAGCCCAGCAGGAAATTTATTTCTTCACATCTTTCAGCGAGGCAACAGAGTTTAAAGAAGATGGAGTGGAGGAAGAGGTAAGGATTATACGGCAAGTTCCTTATCAAACAAATGGGAAATTTCTTCAAAATTATAGAGATCAAAATAGAGCTTTCTTCTGGGAGAAGAGGAAGGGAATCAAACAACCATTTATGTATGTTTAGATATAAATATATACATATATAGATTTAGACTAGATAGAAGGAAGAAATTTTTTACAATGAGGGTGGTGAAACACTGGAACAGGTTGCCCAGAGAGGTGGTAAATGCCCCATCCCTGGAAACATTCAAGGTCAGGCTGGATGGGGCTCTGAGCAACCTGATCTAGTTGCAGATGTCTCCACTCATTGCAGGAGAGGTTGGACTAGATGACCTTTAAAGGTCCCTTCCAACCCAAACTGTTCTATGGTTCTATGATTCTGTGATATACACACACATATCCCATATGGATATATTTATATGATTTTATGCCTTAAAAGGATCTTACTGTGTTTAATAGACATTTTATTCCTGCAAAGCACATAACTGACTCTTAAATTTTTCTGGGGCTGAAACATTTAAGGTGGAAGACTGTGATTTCCATTTTGCTTATTCAACAACTTCTGTCAGTAACAGTTCTTACAAAGTCCTCAAATTACGTGTTTATCTGAAAAAGGATGTAGACTCTTATCCACTATTCCTGATGCACACTCAGTCAAGTTTGGTTCATGTTAAATACTCTTGGAATACATCCCAGCCAATTTGAATAAGCGCACAATTACTCAAAGACTGAAGTATATCACAAAAGACTGTTGGACCGTAACAGCAAATAAATAAATACAAGTAAGCATACACTGTCTAACATTATTTCAAATATCACAGCATAATGATAGTCTGAAAAGCAGAATATTTACAAAGTTGTAATTTCTTTTTAGTATCATATCCTAGTAGTTTTAAGTATCTACGCATATGGTCTCGAGAATATTTTCATATTCAGAATTGGTGTCAATGACTTGTAAATCAGAAAAGCATTAAGTCTGCCCAAACACATCTATAAATTCTTAAGGCTATGAGATTATTATTAGGTGGAAAGCAAAAAAAAAAAATCTTGCAACTATGTACAACACGATAATTTAAGGAAGTCATCAGAAGATCTACTGAATGTTCATCTACATGTCTATACAAGAGCAACAGAAATTGCAATTTTAAGAATTGCTAGGTCTATAGAAACAAACTCACAGTGTTTGTTGGCAGTGAGCTTCCTTTTTGTGTAGTAGCAAGTTTGTTATGTCACACTCTAGAAAGATGCTTAGCACTGTGCTAATGTGAGTGTTTGCATTTTTCTTAAAGCTGGAAGGGTAGTCTCAGACAGAAATAGGGTGAATCACAGAAGAATACCATACATTTTCCTTACAATTAAACCTGTCAAACTTGCAACTGTGCCTATTGCCATAAAAATGTATTTATTCTATTATGCAAAATGACTGGTGTTTTTTAAATGATATATCACTAAAAGACATTTAAAAATGAGTAGTATATCTGTTTGGAAAAGGATTTGAAAGAATTTAGCACCAAAGTGAAGTGAAGACAACCAACCAAATGTCAGTCAAAGTTTGTTTTTTCGTTTAGGCCTGAAGCAATTTTACCAGCAGAATACCATCCCAAATAAATACATTTATTATCATAAACTTGTATAATGAAATATTGCACAACTTTATATAGTTGTACAATACCGTATTGCTCCAATGGAAAAAGGGCAATTTACGACAGGTGGAAGCAGGGACAAGGTACAAAAGGAGAAATTTAGAAACATTCTGGGGTATGAAGGGCTGGTGTTAGGGGAGCAAAAGTCCATGTAACGCTGACACTTGCAGTGGACATCAGGGGTAACAAGAAGAGTTTCTACTATGGCACTGATAATGAAAGGGGGAACAAGGAAAATGTGGGACTATAACTGAATAGTGCAGGTATTTTAGTGAGAGCAGGCACAAGCCAGTGCTCTATTTGCCAGGTCTTCACCAACAAGGGCTCCGAGGCCTCTGGGAAGAGGGACAATGTTCGTAGCGAAAAGCAGCAACCAGCAGGGGATGAGGATTGAGTCAGGAGTATATGCTGTAGTAAGAATATTTCTGTCCCTTTAACTCTGAAACTGTGATAGTAAAACCAAATTGAGACCTAAAGATATCAAATATTGATAACAGTTTTTCCACTGCATTCCAATTAGAATACATTTAGAACACTCAGCTCCGTGGCATATGTTCATAATTAAGAAAAACTAAATGTATCAGAGAAAACTACTCTTAAACCAGATGTCTTTTTAAACATCTTCTTTTAAAATGAATAAGACAAGAGAAAAAAATAAATTAGTATTACTTGATAATAATTAAATTAGAAGTGACTCAAATTTAACAGTGTATTTTTTGCACATGTAACAGACATCATACTGCAGAAATATAGAACAAACCACTACTTCAGTTACCCATTGGAAATAATCCACCAAAGGTTTGCAAATAATATAATAAATGTACGATTACAGTGGAATTGTTGGTGATTTAATTAAGAACTGAAGAACAGCACCCTTTTTGAAAGTAACCCAGCAGGTTCCTAGTAAATGATCTGTAATATACAAGCCAGACTAGTTCAGCTAAAAACCAACACAGCATTAAGTGTGCCGAGGAAAAAAATGCAGAGAAACAAGTGATTGGAGAATGGTAAGCAAAACTTTGCACTTAGGAAAGCCAATCTTGTATTTCAAAATCCAACTGCAAAGACCACTCACATTCAGTTACTGTCCATTTTTCCATCTTACTATATCCAAACTGGGTGCAATTTCAAGTCATTACTCACAAAGCAGGAGGGATACAGAAACATTTTCATATGGATCACAGTTTTTACGTGTCCTGTGCCTGTTTCTCAGGTTTAAATGGTTCATAACCAATTTATTTGAATTTTATACCCCTGTTCTGACCAAGTTGTCAGGGCTATGCATTTAAAAAAAAAAAGAAAACTCTCATCAAAATATACTTCGAGCAATAATGGAATCTGCCTCGCTCCTTCTCCACATACAGTTATTGTCTTGCCAAAAATTTAATCCCTAGAAGGAAAATGCAATGAAAGATTTCACATTACAATAGGATAACATGCTGGACTGACTCTAAAGACCTGCAGTGATTTCCTCAACTTTATGCTTTAAATAAATTGAGACAAGAACTGTAGGCATTTGTAACTTTACAACCAGATGAATACGAATGCCATTTTGGTTCAAAGACTGCCTTAGGAATAATATATCAAATATTTTCATTAATCGCTAAAGGAATTCATTCCATTTGCTGCTAAGTAGACTGACTCTACTAAAGAACTGAAGCATTCTAAGTATAGTGAACATACTATTCATATTGTACAATTTTATGAACTTATCTTTACACCACAGAATTAACTCCTTTTACATATTTAATACAAAATATGACCTTACTGCAGTGCTAAAAAAAAAACCCCAACCTCCTGTGCCGTATATTTCAACAGAAATTTATTTCTGAAGCAGGCGAAGTACAACACTGTAATGCTGGTATCTGATTAAAATAAGTGATTGCCTGTCTAAATATGGAAACTAGCTGTATTTTAGCTCAGAGTTCAAATTTACCTCTCGTTATAAAAACTGCAATACAATTTTAATGCAAGATACCTCTCTAAGCACCTGTCACAATCCACCCAAAAGCAGATGCATTTCAGCAGCTGTTATAGATGTGATTGGGCATGTAAGCAAACAGTTCAAACTACAATTTCTCTTCAAATATGTTTAGAAACTTATGGGAATAGAAAGCTAACAGAAATTAGGGATCCTCTGAGCACAGAAGAAAACCCCTGTTCATGACCTGCACAAATCCATGTGCACGCCCACACAAGTGTTCATTTTACATTTTAGATAGGGAACACATTCTTTATTTAGATGTTAGGACACCGAATGTGATAAGATCTGGATAAAGATGATATTTTGAAATAAATTGATTCATGAACCTTGGCTATAATACAACATAACAATATAATCTTTCTATATTGTCTTACGCCTTCTTCTTTGCCAACTTTGCAGAACAAACAATTACAAGCAAGCTTCAAGGGGGGAAAAAGTTACTAAATATGAAGACAGGAAGACGTTCAGTATGACTGAAAAGCTTGGGGTTTTTTTATGAAGATCACTGGTTTTTCCCTCATTTTCCATCCACAAAACAGTCTAGCCCGCTCTGAAATTTTAAAATCTATGAAGCCAAAGAGATATCAAAGGTAAGGTCTGTTCCTTCAGGCACAAATAAAATCTGTCCTTAAGATGGAGGGAAAAATGCTACAGTAACCTACAATCGACATTCATTCTGCATCTGTTCACAACACAATTTTACTTTTCCTATTCTGCTGATGGAAAAAATGAAATCCATCAAGTCATTGATAGTCTTAGAGATTTCAGTGCAGTACCGTTAGCAATCTGATAACCATCAAGAGAAAATAAAATAATTAGTGTTGAGAACCAAAATCAAAGGTATTACATGAAAATATCAGCTATTACTTTGACTGAGCTCAATAACTTCTGACTTTTCACCAAGTGTGAAGCACTTAATCTTTTAAAATCAAAGTATCAGAACCCATCTGGAGAAAACCAGAATATTTTTCCCAAAAGAAATTATAATCTGTTTACTGGGTTTTCCTCTTTGGTTTTGATTTGTTTGATTCAGGAGAAATAAGGAAGTTGCACAACGGATTTATCTTTCACCGAGAACCAGAATCAAGAACTGAAGCAGTGTCGCATAACACAAAACTCCCCCTTATGCTCCCACTGAGCATAAGGGGGAGTTTTGGGTGAGGAATGAATGCAGAATCATGTCCTCAGGCTTTACTCACCTCTTATTTGGAGCATCAGTGTAATTGTAACTGACACAAAAAAAGGCCAAAAACCTGCTCCTGCAGCAGTGCTTTGACTGTAGAGCTTCTTATTCATGCTCTTCAAAATCATATTAATGCCAGTGAATTTTCAAAGGGAGATTGAAATCTTCCTTCAATTCCACCATTCATAGGGTCCTCCCACATGACCCTGTTCAGTTCTCTTTTAAAAGGAGCAGTAATGGCTGAACTATGCCTTTGATCCTGCCAACATTTTTTTTATATTCTAGCAGTATAGAATTGATATAGTTGCAGGGGCTGCTTTGAGAGTCTTTTTGTAGTTGGGAGCTCAATAATTCCTGCATTTAGGCTGCAGGAGGATCAAACCGCAGCAATCTTTCAGGCAAGATCCTTATCTTGATACAGGAACAGTCTAACTCCAGCCACGAACTCATAATAAACTGCAATACTTAGTCTTTCATCTAATTCTCCTATAAAACCTTGATATCTCTTAAAAAGCATACCCTAAATATATGCGAGCCACATTTCTTTTCACATTCACTGAAAACTGATCTCACAAGCTTAGACACAGGAATTTCTGAATGAGAGATATATTGCATGAGGAAGAATCTATAAACTCAGCCACAGAGGGGAAAAAAATTCTCTTTGAAATCCTTTCTTTGTTTTAGGCACAAAACCTGTACAACCTCTGCACAGCAATTTTAGAGTTTATTCTTTAAATCCAAGGTCATGTAGCCATAGCAGCTAGTTCATGCTCAGAGGGGAGGTAATCATCCTCTGTTCTTCTCAGCAAGTGCTCTTTGCTGAGGTCAAATAAATGGGGCAATGTAACACTGGAATCCATTACAAATTAGCATAATGTCACCACCTCTCTCTGTGACATTTAAAATGAGCACAGATGAAGGACAGCGTGGAAAACAATGCAATTACAAGTATCTGGATCCAACAATAGTTTTGGGAACGAGCAAGGAACTGAAACTGCATGTAATGAATCCTTTTACAAACTCCAGAGTTCCTTGTGTTGCCTTCTTTCTCTGTCATTACCATTAAACAAAACAAAACAGAAAAAAGAAAACTCAGAAATTGGTCAGACGCTCACTTATGAAGGCAGGAAACCTGAGTGAAACAATACCACCATCCTTCATCATGTGCAAATACACAAACAGAAAATACACATAAAGGTGAGAAGAACACCATCTCAGCACCACCATGCAGCACCGCTGTGAGGCAATCTGTGAAGATGAGATCTCTCTGTCTTTACACCTACATCTAATCAGAGTTTTACACTTCTGAAAATTCACAAAAAAAGACACAAAATATAAAGAAAAGGGGAAAGAAACATACAAACCCCAGAAACAAAATGTGTTATCTTGTGTTACACAGTCCAGTAGTAATTTTACCATTTCAGCTCTGCTCAAAAATATGGGGAAGGAACATAAGTAGAGGTCTTCACATAGCAGGACAGAGTGCGAAAGGAGTCAGCTCCTTTTCATTAAAAATAAGCAACTTCCAGTTTTTCCTACAGGCTTTAAGCTTTCCAAAAAAAAAAAAAAAAAAAAAAAAGTGGAAGTAACTAAAAACTTCAGTCTTAACATATTCTGAAAACATTTTTAATTTTATGTCTTTTCTGAAACATGATAGCTAATTAGTTATTTGATTATGATAATCAGAAACACTAATCATTGCAGTCTTGATGAAAATTCAGTGATTATCCCAAGAGGGTTGCGGTCCAGTAAATGTGTTGACAGGCTATTTGTTATTATAATGGCAATGCATCATGATAACATATAGCATAAAACAAAAGACAAATACAGATTAATACTATCCATGATACTTCAATAGAAGAGATAATCTAATGTGCCCTCCAGGTCAAATCATGTGGTTCCTACTCAAGCAAAATTTCTTATAACACCAGTTTTGCATTCAGAAGACTTTAGTCTCCTAGTGAATGAAAATACAAAGCCCACTAAAACGACCAGCAACCAGTGCCAAGCCGCATCATGTTCTCTCCTTCAAATTACCACATAGTTAACTGAAAAGTTAAAGAAAGTGTGGTTTACTATTTAGAAGTACAATCAAAATACTGCAAGTACAAATAAAATATATGAAAAATCTCTCCCTTTCATAAAGTTTCATCTCTAAATCCTTCAAACACCTAAAAAACTATTTATTCTATATAATCATTATTATATATTTTTACCTTTATATTAAAGTAACCTCACTTTTGAGAAATGCTTAGCAGTACCAGACCTTTTCTTGTGAAAAGAAAACTGACATTAGTTAAAATACTTTTGCCCAAGAAGTTGCTGTTTGCCAGCCCACTTGAGGATATATTTTTAACCCCATTCCTTCAGCCTGTAATTTCTTATTTCCACTTTCAATTTAACAAGCTGAAAGTGGAACTGTTCAGAGATGAAATAGTCATGGAGTTGCTTTAAAATACTAAATTACTATTACCTGCTCCATGGGCTGGAACCCCTTTCTCTCCTTCTCGTTCATGCCTTTTTATTTTTATTATTTTCAGCAGGTAATATTAAATGTCATCCAAGCTCTACGAAAATACCAATGCTATTACTTTTCCTTTTTCTTCCTCTTTTCCCTTCAAGACTAACAGCTGCCAGAATTGTGGCTGTCAAAACTGGCAGCTGGGAACTTTTCCCATACTTGCCAAAGAGTTGATTGGAGATATGCAAATAACACTTCTCCAAAAATTGTCCAAGTGGTCCCAAGAGGCACAACTGAGGTTAGATACTTCCTTTACAACTTTGTGAAGCCACTGTATCTTCCGATCTCCCAGAAATAGAAAGCAAGTATTCAAGACAAAGAGATGTCATTTTCACAATGACTTCATAGAGTAGCTGTCTATCACTCTACAGTGTAAACGTATATGGCTTCTGTTGTCACAGTATCCAAGTGATCTCAATATTTCACGTACATATACTCCCACTGTGACTACCAAATGTAGAAAAATTATTATTGTAGTTCAAGGCTAAGAAACTGAGGCACAAAAATGCAAAATAAACCTGGAACAATAAATATAAATTTTACGGATTCACATTACTGAATGGGAAATGAGATCTCACAGAACATCTACTTCAACTATATAGAATGAAGAAAAGCAATTATACCTGACTCATTTGTGAGACATTTGGCAAACTTGAGGAAAACTCCATGAAATAAAATATCTGTGGGCAATTTATTCCAGTGGTTTACTGCCTGATAAGCTTTTATGTCTTTTACCCTAACCTTAATCTGTAGATTAACCCAATTTATTCTTCTCTTTCATTCAGTAGCCAAGAAAAGCAATCGATCATTGTCGTGTTTGCAACAAATTTTTGCATGGCAGTGACCTCATATATTCTCTGAGTCTTCTTTTGTCTATATTAAATATAATAAATTCTATCAACATTTCTTTATAGGTCATGTCTTCAAAACCCCTCATCATTCTTACTCTTCTCTTTTGAACTTCTAGCTTGCTCAACTCTTCTTTAAAGCATGACGACCAAAACTAAACAACATACTAGATATGGCCTCAGAAGCACTGACTTGAATAATTATTTTCCACATCTTGCACACACTAATTCTGTTCATATATTTTACAGGACCACATTGTTAATTCATGTTTCATTTATGACTGACTACCACCTGATTAGCCAGATATTTTCAGCTTGGTGCCTTTAATGTCTCCTTTCTGAGTGTAAGATTTCCCACAAAATTTGAATGAATATCAACTTGACACTTCAAAGATGTTTTCCAAAATTTTGAATGTTGATCCCCAACAAGTTCCCCACCATGTGAAGTTTGTTAAAAACCTGATTTTATCTGCAAATTTTACAAGGATACACTAGTCAATCATCAAAATTATTAATGAAAACACTGAAAAGAATACTCTGTCCAGGACAGACAAATGCAGGACTCTGTTGACATGCATTCCTAATTTGAAGGGAGACTAAGAGTAACTGACTGATTCTTATACATCACATGATATTGATTAAATGGAGTCCAAGTTTGCCTACTGTCACGTGGACAGAATGAAAGAGTGTACTAAACTCAAGGTGTGTTACATCTACAGATTTCTATATATTTGTTACCCTGTCAAAAGCATTCTAGAGTTAAATTAACTTCTTGTAGATAATAGCTTGCTTTAGACTACTTCCAAGCATTCAGGTCAGACTGGCTGTGACACCCTGGTTCTCTTTTTTTTTTTCCTTATTTTGAAGCCCAGTAATATATTTACATTCCTCTAACCCCCAAGGACTCCCTCAACCTCTGTGAGTTCTCAAAATGTAGAATATTCAGAGAAAGCTTTCATTCATTAATTTCTACTTTTAGTCACAATATTTTTTTTAAGGCATCTTTCTTTTTAGGTCTTTCTTTTAGGCATCCATACTTCAGTATGTACCTTATCATATACCCTATGTCCTCACATTTCTCATGTACCCTATGTACTCATTAAAACAGTTACATTGGGTATCTGGTCAAATAATTCTGTATGATGCTGCATGAAGACTGAAGCAAAGAACAGCACTGAATTCTTCATCTTTCTCTAAATCCTCCTATATTTGCTCTTTTCTTTATATTTTATAATGAAAAGATACTATTTTTTTATTTTTATATGTCTATGAGTTTGACCTAGCATTTTCATTATTTTTTTTTCCACAACTTTCAAACTGACATATAGTTTTCACTTTGCACTACTTTATTTCCAGGTTATTTTTCTGTTCTTATGCCTAGTAATGTATACCTTTCTTCCATTTTTATACGATTCCTTTCTGGTTCAAGTTATCAAAGAGCTTCTGATGCAGTCATAACAGTATTTTATGGTGCTTCCTGTCTGTTCCGCACCTCTCGAAAGGGTTTGCAGCTGTACTTCTACCACAGTCTGTGTCTCCAGTTCTCAATATACCTCAGGTGATCTTCCTCAAGGAGCCTACTTATCTGTTTCCTAAATTTGTCAAAAAGTCTATTAGCCTCATTCTACGGTTATGCATCTTCCTCTCTGTGAGGAAGAAGAGCGAAATGTAGGTTCCAACTGTTTATTCAAACATGTTCTTCAAACATGTTCAAAATTTCAGTCTTAGACAGTTGGACAGGGTCACAAACCATTTTGTCATGGTCAGACTAATATCGGTTCTTCAGAATGCCAAAACTATACCCCACACTCTATCCCACAACTCTCTTTTTCTTGGCAAAAACTTTTGCGCTTTTCCAGGAAACGCCATGTGTCTCAGAATAAGCTTCTCCCCTTTACTAATGGTTGATGATTCAAAAACATGACTAGTATAAATATTGGTACTGTATTATCTAAAGGGAAAAACATTTGATAACTAGACACAGCTAGCATTCTGTTCTGTGACCACAATCTTGAAGAAGCTCCACTTGCAATTTGAATTCAGGAGTCCTGGGAAACACATTTTTTAATACTTGCTAGCAACTGGGAAAAAAAATCAACATTGTTTTCCTTAAAACTACAGAGAATATATATCAAGAACAAGATTAATGCTAATATAATGGGACTCCAGAAGACTGACTTGGGTGCCAGACAAACTATGAAGTGTTTTAAAGTGCAACCATAACATGAAAGGCAAACTTATTTAAAGGAAAACAACAAAAAAAAGCTTAAGTATGAAAGAAATCTTGCATTATTAGAAGGCATATAATCTGTCTGATAAGGTGCAATTCCACTTTGCCACAACTGACATCTTGTTAGCTACTTTACAACAACTACCTGCAAGCCTGGTCTTACTCCTTTGCAAACAGGAGGAGGGTAAACACATTCTGTGGGGTCACTGCACACTCAACCACGTGTCAGCATACTGTACCTAACATTTGGCAACCTAAACCTCGGATCACATCAGAGAAACTCTTTGTCGACATCATCAAAACCAGTTCTCATTGATCCCCTGCATTACTGTTAGGATAGCCTGAAAATATTTTGGCTAAAACATTAATTCCCTTGAATTTTTAACGTTTACACTGTATTTTGTACATGCCTAAACAAGACTGGAGTGATGAATTTTGCTGTCTAACAGAGGCGGTTTACCTCAGCAAATAATTTCTCACATTAATAACCTTTCTTACAGGAGTTGAGTGACCTTGTATAAACATATTCGCTCTTTCTATCAAAAATTAAAACATGTAGCATGATTTGACAATCTATCATTTTTCTTCCTATGAAATAACAGAAAGAAGGTGCAAATCCCAAATGTGTTACATAAATTATGCATGTTGTCTATACAGAATTCTGAGAACATGGGCATTTCCATAGCTTCTAATTGGGCTTTTTACAGATAAGATATTTCCCACTGGGAAGCAGTTAAAAATACAGACAGACAGTTGTTCCCACCCCATCATGACTCCAATCCACCAACAACTCCAAAAAAAACCCACAAAGATGCCATCACTTTACAAAACAGAAAAGCTTTTTTAAAGTTTTCTTTTGAAGTACGGGAATTGGGTCATGTTGCATTTAGTAAAGATGGACATCAAGGGCCTGCAACTATAGGAAGGATTGTTATATTAACAAGTCTTATTAGAAGGCTGAAACTCAGGATGCATTAATACGAAACAGGACGGTTTTGAGGGTGTGATATATGCAAGAGTTTGAACGCAATCCCAAATATTAGTTGGCAATACATACACTTCAATACGAGAGCAAGAACAAAGTATCAAATAAGTTCCTAAAATCTAAATACTACTTACAAACATCAGAACTGTTTCGTAAAAGCCCTGTCTGTGTCTGTTCAGAATGTTAAATCACACCGAACATTTAAAGCTAGTAAGCAGAAAATCTTGTTTCCAAAACCAATTCCAATATTTAAGATAAAATATCAAACCCAACATTAAGCAAGATAGATAAGTGTCCTACTAATTTCTAGCAATACTAGCAGAATCACGTAGCTCAGTACAGGTGAAAAAATGAAGATATTATTTATTTTTTATGAGCATAGCTTAAAAGAAAACCACTGAAAAACCGTCCCAAAAGATTAATGAAATGAAATAGTGGACTTAAAATGAAAAAAAACCAAAATGTGATTTCAATGGGTTTTTATGCTGTTGATATCAAATCACTATTCTTGATCCTAACTGACGTTCCTATCACAAGTTTGCTTTTCTATTTATGATAACACGATGGTAGTAACATTGAATTTCAAGTAATCAAAAACATAATTTGAAATCTAGTATTTTATTCATGATGGTTACTGAAATATATGCTAGTAAACATAATCAATTCATTCTGGCTTAACTCATTCTCAGAATATCACCCACAGATTTACTAACCCTGACCTATTCCTTTGAAATAAAGCACACAACAAAACTCTGTATGTGAAATATGTGAAATCAAATGTAAAACAACCTGGGTCAATAGGGTTTATTTATGGCTACTGGATAATGCAAATCTAAAAAATTTCAGAACAAGAATACAGAAAAGCTTTTTTGTCATACCCCAGATGTCAAGAAGCATTAAAAGCACACAAGCAAGCCAAACACCACAGTTTCTTAATACGGTAAGGATATGGAACATAATCCTCTAAAAAACCACTTACATACTAAATTTATTATTCACTGTTTCAGTAGTGGGTGCAAGAGTGTTTCATAAAAAGCCAAAAAAAAGGAAGAAGAGATGGATAAATAAAGATATGATTTACAGACAGAATGGTATGAAGGACTTGGTAAAACTGAAAATCTTTGAAAATATGCTAAACTTTGGCGAATCACAGAAATTTAGGTTTCAGCCCAGACTCAATGAAGTATCTGCAGAAACAAAAGCAAACAAACGCTGCTGTTGGGATTTTGTAATGTGACAACAGTCCAAAGGCTGGGTGAGATTCAGTTACCTAAACAGCAATGTCTAATGCCATTTAAAATGCCACAGAGACTCCCTGACATGACAGATTATGACGTACCTGCTGTCTCGTAGGATAGAGAGAACATAGGACTATTAGGTCGACTAGACCCTTCTGGAACTGCACAGGACAACTGTGTTCAGCCATCTGAATTCCACCCAAAGAATCCATATTTTTATTCCTTACTTCCCGGATACAGCTGTTAGAGACTTTTTTATTGTTTCCAGGCACGTAAAATTGCATATACACTTTTGATTTCACCATTATGCACAAGCCTTTCTTTTCTACCTGTTCAGCTAATTTATTAGCGCTTTAAAATAATGTCAGTGTAACAATTTCTGTTTGTTTTCATTCTGATCTTAGCCCTAATCGGTTCATCCTACCTATCTTCAAGCAACTAACTATGGTACCTACGTTACCTCAGTTTTTGTTCTACATTATCAGTATGATTTAACCCACCTAATACCTGAACCACCTTCTGCTGTTACCCCTATTTTCCTTTTAACTGTTAAACAAGTGCTAAGTTTAGCACTTCACCTGGCTACGTAATTTTAGAGGGACTTACAGGTCAGTTCTCAGGTGCAATAAAACTAAAATTCAGCAGAGATGTGTGGCAATTGTAACAAACTGGCTCTTAGAAACACAGAATCATAGACTGGTTTAAGTTGGAAAAGACCTCTAAGATCATTGAGTCCAACCATTAACCTGGCACTGTCAACTCTACCGCTAAACCATGTCCCTAAGCACCACATCTTCACATCTTTTAAATACCTCCAGGGATGGTGGTATTTAAAACCATTTAAAACCATTCAACCACTTCCCTGGGCAGCCTGTTCCAATGCTTGACAACATTTTCTGTGAAGAATTTTTCCTAATACCCAATCTAAACTTCCCCTGGCGCAACTGGAGGCCAATCTCTCTTGTCCTATCACCTGTCACTTGGGAGAAGAGACCGGCGCCCACCTTGCTACAACCTCCTTTCAGGTAGTTGTAGAGAGAGATAAGGTCTCCCCTCAGCCTCCTTTTCTCCAGGCTAAACAACGCCATTTCCCTTAGCAGCTCCTCGTAAGACTTGGATTCCAGACCCCTCACCAGCTTCATTGCTCTTCTTTGGACATGCTCCAGCACTTCAATGTCTTTCCTGTAGTGAGGGCCCAAAGCTGGATGCAGTACTTGAGCTGTGGCATCACCAGTGCTGAGTACAGGGGGACGATCACTTCCCTAGTCCTGCTGGCCACACTATTTCTGATACAGGCCAGGATGCTGTTGGCCTTCTTGGCCACCTGGCACACTGCTGGCTCATATTCAGCCAGCTGTTGACAAACACACCCAGGTCTTTCCGCCAGGCAGCTTTCCAGCCACTCTGCCCCAATCCTGTAGCGCTGCATGGGGGTGTTGTGACTCAAAAGCAGGGCCTGGCACTTGGCCTTGTTGAACCTCCTACCATTGGCCTCAGACCATCGATCCAGCCTGTCCCAACCCCTCTGTAAAGCCTTTTCACCTCCATTCTCCTCTCATCTCAGATACACTGAGGGCTGAGTGACGAACGACAAAAATTACTTGGTGGTTTAGGACTGGAATTGAGAATGAATCCCAGGCATGTCTCCACGCAGTATAATTGGAGTCAGGTGACTGGGTGGGGATGGAGACAGTGGCACTCAGAGCACAAAAGAGAGTTCTTGCAGGAGGAAGACTTCAGAGCTAATGTCTCTTATTTCTTATAAAAAATAAATCATTTATTCTGCAAAACAGCGGCAGAGCTCTCAACCTTAACTCTTTACCCAATTTAATGTAGAACAATTCCTTGTTCTATTGCATGAAAGTTTTCTCAGTTCATTCCAAAAATATGAAGAGACCTGATCCTAATAGAGAGCTTATGGAGATTTACCCAGATTCAATTAGAAAAAAAAAAAAACCATAAACTTAAGACCTTCTCCCCAAAAGACAACAATCTCTCCCACCCCGTACAGGCATGTGGATATAAAGTCAATACTAACCCTGCATTACACTCTGTTACTGGTTCAGGACTTTCTGTGCTTATCAAGAAAGCGGATGGACCATCATACGGAGGACTCTCACCTTCTTTTGCACTACAGCAGAATCACAAACCCTCCTCTCAGGGCCTGAAATTTTTGCTCTTGCTCTGTTCTCTTCCTTGTGCCCACAGAAACAGCCAGAAAGTACAACTATTGTAACTTCCAGTAGAGAAAAAATTGCATTTAATTCTGAGGGTTCAGTCTAATTCTCAGAGTTTGGACAATAAACTGACTGGTAAAATATTGTCAAAACTTTTCTCTCAACTTATTGTTTTTATCCAATCTATTTGATTAGAATTCATTTAATTAAAATCACATTATCCATTACATGAGTCACTGATTCCCCAAAATGCAACGTTACTTATTTTGAATAACTTACAGAAAGCTCTTCATTCCTGAAGGAGACAAACTAAAAACGTACTTCAAAGTGAAAACAAAGAAACAAACAAAAGAACGAGGGAAAGGGGCAAATGCTGGGAACTCCGAAGGGAGCTAGAAGTATTGTGAAAGCAGAAGTGGTAATGAAGCAAAGAAGATTGGAGAAAAGTTGACATTACTGGAGGGCTCTCTCAGACAGCAGGCAAACGTGGGTTTACTGCAGTGGAAGAAGAAAGGCAGAATAGGTTTAAAGATATAATTTTGCAACAAAACAGGCTTCATCCTTTCTACCCTTCATGGAATATGTTTTTACTGAAATTCTGCTTTTTCATACAAATCCTTCAGACCCCCAAGAAATTCTCCTCATGCCCCCGCACTGTGTTTTCTGGCTTGAATAAGTTTGTTAGTAGATAAACACTGCCACTGCCTCATGCTTGAAAAGTTTTGAATGTAATTGACTGTCAATGATATGATGATTTATAATGCAATCTGCTGCTACTTCTGCTGCTGCAGATAACTCTAATTTGCCTCTATTGTATTAGATATGATGAACTTGACAATCATTTTCAATTTTCCTATTTGGCTTTCATTCAGGTTGATGTGGCCAGTAACAGTGAATTTTCATTGTTCTCCCCTGAAAGCAATAAAGGAACAGGAGCTTGGTTTATATGAAGCAGTTGGCTGTTTCCAAAGGACTCATTTATCGTGTAATGAAGCTTCTGCCAAGCGAAATATTTAGCAAAAGTTTTATTTTAAATCTTTATGTTTTACTGAATCAAATATTGGCCCAATTGTGCTACATGGAAAAGAAGATAGGTGACAGGGAGAAAAGGAGCCTACAAACATGATGGACACGGCACCAGCTGCTTAGGATTGCACAGTTCTATAATTCTGGTCATACTCACACCTGGAGGCTTTGGCTTCTCCAGGGAAGGCAGGTGAAAGAGATTGAGACGTTCATGGTTTCTGTTTTGGAGGAAAACTAATAAGGAATGTAAAGGGAAAGTGATAGAAAAGACCCCAGTGCACATTAAAAAAGAATTTAAAGATACACTTCCCAGACAAGCAAGTATCATTTGACAACCTTTCAACCTACAGCTGCGTTATCTTGTAAGGCAACTACTCAGGAAGTTAAAATATTTGTTTATTACTAGTCATGGAGATAAGGGAATCAGTTTTAAAGTGATACGCATTAGACTATGAAAAGACTTCGTGGCTTTGGATAACCCAGCTTCCAACCTCTCTGCTGTATTTTCTTTCCTTATAAAGGAAAGATAATGACATCTGCACTTGTTCTAACTTGCTTTGGTATGCACAGAAAAAATGCAAGATATAAAAATTACATATTTCCAGTCCACATAATAGCTTCTATTTACAGATTTGCATCTGTTTCCTCACCTAGCAAAGTTCTCATAATTAGCAGCAATGCAGTTTTAATGTCACTCCAGCTACCACATGGAAGAACGAGCCAGGTCCTATTCTGTCTCAGCCATCACCAGAAAGGACTGGCATCTAAGTTTCATTAAGCAGGCTCTATTCTGCGGGTAAGAGATGAGAGACAGATTTGAGATCTCAAGTTCAGTTTGAACAGCTGGCAGTTAGAAAAATGATTTTTTTACTTGGAAGCTAAACACATTTAATAGGGAAATCATTGAGAAAGAATAAATATGGAACTCCACACTGTCAGTTTCACATAGTCACCTTTTTGACTGTAGCTGCATTTCAAGAATGACATGATTTACAGTTGCATGCTTTCTGTGTATAAGCATTAATCCCATTACCATTCATCCACAATAAACTATACTGCTGTAGAGGTTAACTTAGTTTTCAAATAATATGAAGGAACAAACTTCTCAGAAGGTTAGGCCAAGTTTTGGGGGAAATTAACTGTTTTTCTCCTTTTCCCCAATTCAGCCATAACTAGTGATCATGCTTTACACTTGTTCTTACTTACAGTATAAAATATCGCCAACAACAGCATAAAGAATGTACTTATGAAATATGTGGAGTGCACAAATACAAAGGCTGAGAGGAACTGATATTGTTTGCTGGGTACTTGTTACAGTAATGCAGGATTGGAAAGCATTAAGTCATCGCTTTTCCCTTGCAAAAAATTTGTAAGAATCTATAACTAGACCTTAAGCATACACTTTAAACATTTTACTTCTTCAGAAGCAGGAAATATTTTTATTAGTTGAATGATATGCATTTGTTTCCTGAAAGGCTTAGTATTTTTTTTTTGAATAATTTGTTCATAAAGCTTGTAGAAGAAACAAAAGATATACCCATCCGTGATCAATTTAGGGGGAAAATGCAAGCATTCCTATAAAGTGTCTTCAACAATATGCATCTGTACTCTATAACTAATACACAATCACACCTCAGTGAAGCAAGCTGCATCACTTCACCTTTAATGGCTGGAGTTACTGAATAAGAGATTTTGTTTGGAGACAACTGTGAAACACCAATTACAGGTTCTAACAGGGAATCAGCTAGAACAGCGAAGGGAGTATTATGACGTCGAAAAATGCCTGCAGTTACATATAGATAGGACATGAGGCAAAAATTTAACATGATAAAATCTTTTGCGTGTGGGCTATCTTTCAAATAAAATTTTGCTTTTACTCTCCAAGTAGAATTTCAGAGATGTTCTGCCACTTCTGCTTTATTCACACAGAGAGACATTCACAAATAGAAACTTAGCGGTGACCTGCGGCCATATACCATGGCAGACTATATGGATTGCAATTCTTTACACCAGGTAAAGTGTGGGCTCTGAGTACACAGGCGCAACACTTCCTGAGTCTTGGAACTCAATGATCAACTTAAATGCAAAAGCATCAACTGACTTCAACAGCCCTTGGAGACAAATGAACAAGGATCAAAACTTCATCTGCAGAACCGTGGCCCATGGACATAGACATACGCTTTACTCTTTTTTTCCCAATGAAATAAAAAGAAAGGATATCTCCTTCAGTGTAAAAGCAAGCAAAATTTGTTGCTTAGCAAAAAATCTTGTTTAGTATAACTGGTTTGTGTCCGTATACACTGCTTCAAAATTTAAATGCCTTTCAGTCCCAGAAAGCAGAGGCAAAAGAAAAGAGAACATTTGACTGAGAAGGGAATTGTAAAATTACAATGTAGCAACAGTGCAGAAACTTAGCAAAAGCTACACATTCCTACAAGTTTGTTGCCATATACCTATTTGCTATTATCTTTAGGAGTTTTCAGATGGTACCTTACTCATATGTTAGTAAAGTTGGAAAAAAAACTCCTTAGATACAGGCTGGTTATGGTTGACATACTAAATTGTAATTCATCCCCTTCTGTCTATCGTGTTATTTGTAGAGAGAGGAAGGAAAAATAAAGGCAAGCGTTTTTTGGTGGCTTGTTTAATCTGCTAAAACCTATTCGAGGTAATCCCTGCTCCACAGTGGCTCCCAGTGGGAGATGTAAGCTGGCAGCAATACAAGCATTCCCCCAAAAAACTGCAACTGAGACATCTCTTTTAAAATATACTCTAAGAACAGGGAGCTGAGCTCTTTAAAAAAAAAAAAAAAGAAAAAAAAAAAAGTATTTTTCCACATGCAGTTGCCAGTGTGGCACCTCAAGTTAACAACAGACAGAAGATGAGAAATCCCCTGTGCCTTTATGTGATAACATTTAAATGGCAAGTTGTTGAAAAATTTGTTGAAAAATGAGCCAGCACACATACATGAGCTGAGCACACCGTTCCTCCCTCGCGCTGGCCTCTGGGGCTTCAGTCTTGTAAAAATTTTAGCAATATATGCAAAATTTCAGCCTTCTGTACTCTAAGCAGCAGATTAAGTTTTTAGGAGGTCTGTATATCTTCATCAGGACAGTTACATATCCTAAGTGTTTTACTTTCCTTATCATGCCAACGAGATTTATGAACATAAATTTCCAGGCAGAAAAAGGTATTCACTCTTCGCACCAGAAAGCCTTTGAAATGTGGTGCCTCTATTCACCGCTCTATCAAAGAAACTAAACAAAAACCACACACAAAACAGTGCCACACGTCACACCGTATGCAGCTCCTCTGAACTGCGGTAAGCACTATCTGAATCCCGCAACGTGTACAGAGCTCAAAAAATGAAGTTATTCTTAGAGCTTTTGTGAACACATAAAAGCAATCCGGTGATGAAGGAAGAATTTCCTAGCATTTTACAGTGCAGCTTTGCTACTGAAGCAGCAGCGTGTAGTTAAAGAATTCAGTTTTTCTAACGAGATGCTTCCACATGCACACTTTGATGACAGCATCATAAATGTATTTTGATCAGAAAAAGAAAGGAAAAAAAGAAGTCCTCACTTTTTTTCCTTAATGTTATCCTTTCCTTCTCCCCTTCATTGCTACAGAACACACAGACCAACATTTTCAGACCTGACACTTAACGGTTCATCTCCTGAATCCATATGGGGTATATTTAACTGCAATTTTTATTCAATTCACTATCGGCGCAGACACTTAGCTTTACACAGCCAATCTGAAAGCATTGGTTATAGTTCAGACAAAATTGTATCACTGGGTGGGAAACCATAATATCAGAACTGGTGAAAGGCTGCGTTCCTTTTAGATTGTACTACATAGCAGAAATAGAAGAAATATTTTAAAGGCATTGAAAGAGAGGTGGTGTGGTGTAGGTTTTTCTGAGAAGCTGAACTGTAAGAGTGAGAGAGAAAAGGGGAATTTAGCTGTCATGCAAAGAGCTGGACTGCCAGCATTAGAGACAGTTTTCATTTATAGAGAGAACCGCAAGCAGCAAAGAACACTAGCATGCTTATTGTCAGTGAATAGCATAATTTACCTTTTAAAGTACCTGTGAAAATGAAAAGAAAGTCAATATAGCTGTGATAACTGAACTAATCTTTGCAATCTCCATTCAAGTGAGAGAGAAAAATATGTATAGGGGACTCCAAATCTAAATCTTTGGTCTGTGTCATTGCAGAGGTTTCTTATCTAATTTAAGTGTTTGTGGTCATTTTGTTGTTGAACATTTTATTATGAATAAATAGCAATAAATGCATTTCCTGATCTATACCTTTAGGGGATGTTCTTAGTGTTTCGGTTCTCAGGCATCAAATACTTTCTCAAACAAAAGTGGCCATGGCATTTGCTAAAACATGTACTTTGCCAAAATGGCATTTAACCAAAACCAAGTTTCTCCTGTTTCTAAGCCTTGTGTTCTACTAAACTTCAGTTCCATATTGGCAGCCCTGTGGTGCTGGGGATCACCTGGCTTCTGATTTTCTCGATGCACAGACAAAAGTCCCAATGCTGATGGAAATGTTGCGGCTGCATGCATTTAAGCATGCCTTAAGGGCCTGATTTAACAAATTATCATACAGATTAGCATCCAATTAGGATGTGCACCCACACTCCTTTCTCTAGGAAGAAAGGAGTTAGAAAGGGGGAAAGCCCGGAATATGAAGGTCTTGCATTAGATGCAGAGTCAGAATGTGACCGGTCGATACCTGCATCCAGCCCTGGGGCTTTGTGTAGCTAAAGCCTCAGGCTCATTTCCAGGACCTGACCTTGATCTGTGGTTTCTGAGCCCAGTTTTCTAATACGGTGCAAGAATACCAACTTAAAATACAAAATGGATTTAAGAGAAACAAAATGTTTCCTTTAACTGTCCAGTATAAAGACCTATTTTCAGCATTGTTTGGCTTTTTTCTTTTTTCTCATTTTTTCCTTCTATGCAAAATACTCTTCTGCTTTTCCTGTTTAGCAACTTGAATTTCGAAATAGTGACCTAAAAGAAAATGTTATGGACCTAAAAGAAAATGTTCTGGATCAAATCCTTCAAACTTGTAAATGGTTCTAAACTTTATAAATGACATCAAAAAGAAAAAAGAAAATGAAAAAAAAATAATTCCTTTTACAATCACAGGTTTTGGGGCTGCATTCTGTTCTGGTAAACAGACTGTTCACGTGGGATAATGCTTTTTAATACCAGTAGACATCATACTAGTTAAACAGAGATAACATTACAGTGCTGTCAAAAAATCTCATCAGAGGCGCTAACTCATGATGATGGGCTTGTGTCACTTTATGGGGAATAACAGCAAATTAAACAGAGGGAAGGTTTAGGTGCCTGTCCGTGAGGGTCACATACAGAACAGGAAAGGACTGCACAGGTGCAGCTTCACTCTCCACCTAATTGCTGGCTGCCACTGAAAAAGATAATCCTAGTCCTCTTCATCTCCCAGCGCTCCTGCAGCCAGGAGATAGTTGGTTCTTACTGATTAGTGGAAAAAAAACCCTTTTTTTTTTTCCTTTTAAGGGATACAAGATAAGCAACAGGAAGCACAAGGGCATAAGGGCTGGGAGCATCCTTGTTGGCAGTAGCTTGTAATTGCATCAGATTAGGTATAATGTGATACTATGCCCAAGGCCATCTGAAGTTTTAGCACTGGCCATTACATTTTGGTAGACAGAGAAGAGAAGAAGGGAAAGCTCTGCTCTTTACAAGAACTGCTGAACTACATATCCTGATGCTGGAATTTAAGATTATGGGAGCCATTTGCTAAACAAGGCAGTCAATGCCCCACAAATCCCCCCGTCAACCCGCGGGTCAAGCCTATTATTATTAGCAGCATCCTAAAGAAAATTGACACTTTAGTAAGCTAACGTTTTTTTAACCCCCAAATTTTCTAGTGTGAGGGTACATGTACTCCTAGCCATGCTTCTGTAAATAAATTAGAATTAACCTCCAGTGTATCCCATGTACCAGGCAGATGCCGCTCTCTGTGCTCCAATAAAAGTGAGGTTTCAAAACCATTACCATGAATTCTTCTTTCCCACTGTTCAGTCTGAGGCTCCCTCTACAATTCTGACTTTGAAGACTCATAGATCCCTGTTATAAATAACAGCTCTATTTACTGACCCGGGCAATTATTGGTTGTACCTGACCACAGATGGTTTTAGTCAGAAGCTACAGGTTCAAACACACTAGGCTTAGCTCTCCTGTTTAAAGCTCTAGTCAGAAGGTCACAGATGATACTGGAAAATTTGTCTAGCTCACTGACAGTAACAGAGAAAGACAGGTAAATAAAGCAACTTCTTTCTCTGTTGCCCCTAGAAACTTTCTGGGTATTACCAGCAGCTGTCATGGGTACAGAGATTAGGACTGGTGAAGACTGGCATCGGTACTGTTATAGTAACTCCTACATTTATTCTCCTTTGGATGAAATGGTAAAGCATGCTCTGACCATCTCTCTTCCAAACACTGCCAAAAAAATAGCGTTAAATATTTTAATGCACAGAATTGCTAGTTCTTGCTGAAGTTTGTCTTTTTCTCTTTTTTTTTTTTTTGTCTTTTTTTTACTCCAATAGACTGACACGTCTTTCAAGGATTTAGCATCTAGCAGTCTGTTAAACTGACAATAGTAAAAGGTTCAAGATGAGAGATGGGGGAGAGGGTAAGAACAACAGTGGATAAGGTGAAGAGAAAGAAAAAACAAATATTCTTGCATAATACCTAAAAGAACTTTCACACACACCTTTAGAGTAAAATTTAGTCTGTGCAGCAGTTTCTACACAGAGACTATAAATCCAAGTTATATAGCCACATAGCAAATGCACCAAGGGAAGTCACTTCTCTTTTTTCCTTGATAAGTTGTCCCCTTCTGCCACTACAAGATGAGTAAATTACTCCACCTGTCTAACTGATCCCCAGTATCCAGCCTGACACTGACAATGGCAGTGCACCTGTTAGTGTGATGGACAAGTGATTGGCAGCATGGCATTTACTGCTTTCTATAATAAGTTGGTTATTATACAATGATGTTGACAATCTAGAGAGACTGCAAATATTAAAGTATAACTAGGTACTGGTTTGAAAAAGAAAAAAAAAAAAACAGGTTATGGGTGAAATGTGACCCTGAATAAATTTTATGCCAAAGGCTTCTTTCATTTTGAAAAGAAAAATATTAAATTTTAAGTATGACACTTTTTCTTAGGAGCAAATTTTTCTATTTACGCGTAGCCACCAAATGTCAATTCTGAGTTTTCCCATAAACTAAGCACAAGATTGCAAGTCACTGCCTTGATCAGCTTCTCAGGCACATTGCAACTATAAATGCAAACAGTGTAAGCAGCTGCAGTTACATTCCTTGTAAGAATATGCCTTCTGCGGCCATAGTAAACTACAACTTTGAAGCAACTATTCAATTTTCTTCCCCGTGGTCCTACTGCGAGTCTCCATTCTGCACAGGCATCACTCTGGACCAAGTGTCACTGTACTCTTTGAGGACAGACAAAAGCTTCACCAGCGATTAGCAGCTGGAAGTCTGAATAGCCTTGGTATTTAACAGTTACCTAGGATGCCAGTTTGTAGGCTATAAAGCTTACTGGCCTTGGAAAAAATAATATAGCTCCATTCTGAAATTCAGCAACTGATAAGAAAATTTCAGGCAAATGAATGTTTCGTTTAAATCCAGCGTCTTCTTTCCAGCTGTTACCACTATCATGCAGAGTAAACCCACTCTAGCAATCAGGCATCTTTGAGGTCATCTCAGCCCTATCATCCTAATTTTCATCCTAATTTTTAATAGTGAGGAATTAGTTTAAACCTTGAAAGGGGGAATTTTATTCCTAATATTATTCTTGCTAGCATTACTTACCGTAATGGTTGACATCCTTGCTTTTCACTTAAATGTCTACAAACTTTCGAGGAGTATATGTTTTTTATTATGTCAAACTGCAAAACATGACAGTGCCAAATTGTTACTGTTTTCCATGAGAGCATTTCACCCCGGAGCGTGTTACTGTGATTAAACATATGCAATTCATGCAAATTATAAACCCAACAGATTCTGATGTGACACCCCAAAAGCTATAGAATTCTAATTATATTTACATAAATACTACTTGACTTTCCTTTTCCTTTAAATGTGGTATAACAGATGTATAACGATATAGGTTCTGTTCAGCAAATGACATAGTATATGAATTTTACATGGCGTTCTAATTAAATTGCTAATCCTGGTCCCAATGGCTACATTTGTCCTAGTAATCTGAACAGCAGCAGGTCACAGCCTTGAACTCTGGCACGTACATACCCACATGGTCAAATTGTTCACTAGCCTGTAAACTGTCCTCTGTTTGGACTGTAAAAACTTCTTACAAACCCTTAACATGGTTCAAGCTGTCAGTATGACCTGAGACTGCTGTCCCAGAAGGCAACCTTTTTTGGGGAGGGAGAACAGACAGACAGGGAAGGCGGACAATAAATGTTCAGGTGTATGGCTGTGATCGGTGCTGTGACATTTGAAGAATGGAATTTCCCAAATCCTTTTGTTAACCTCTAATCAAAGCCAACAAAATCTAGAGAAATGGACAACACATGGAAATATGTGCTTTAAATCAACTTTTAAGCAGTAAGCTCTAACTGTCCTTGTCATACTTAGATTCTTTTCAAAAAAGAGAATAAATGCATCATGCAACCTCACTAAAAACTTCCACATTTAATTTTGAAGAGCACAGCTTGAAGTTGTTCTGCAAACAGAAAGCTAATTGCTGATTCGTGATGTTACTATTAGAAAAAAATCTACAAGATTCCAGTCATAAGACCTCCCGAAAGGAAAAACAGTAAAGATTAGAAACGAAATAATTATATTGGGTGTTCACATGACACCACTAACTGTTCATGTATTTATTAATAGCTGATAAATTAATAATGTCATAATAAATTGGTGATCCACGGTAGTTGATTATCCACAAATCTTACAGGTTTGTAAGCATTTAGGTTTATAACTGTGGGTTTCAATCACATATTGCAACTTCTACAGATCTGCATAAAGCCATACACAACACATGGTATTCACAACTGCAACATGCTCAGAAAATACACTGAAATAACTTCTAACCCTTTTTAAACATTAGAAGCTATTTAAAATAATTTTTTCTTCTATATAGCTGTTACTAATATGTACATGCATACACAGAGACACATGTATACACACACATACAGAAATACTTTTCTGTTCTAAGTTTAGTGGGGAAAAAGTCACTAAATTAAAAGAATGCTGAAACAAGCAGTTACACACTCTAAATGACTGCTGCAATGCAAAATCCAGTCTCGCAAAGCTTGCATAGTGACTTGAAATCTATCATTTTTTCCCAATCCAAATGCTATTTTTCAATTCAGTGGGCCCCAAGCTTTTCAACAAACTGGATCAATTTGAAGCTACTCATTCAAAAGGGCTTCTTAAATGCCAGTCCTAGAATTCAACATGACAGAAGAGACAAAGAGTCATCTTCATTTCCAGTCGCAATCAGCTGTACACACAGCCCCACGTCAGCATAGGGCCACCGGACTGTGCTGTAGGCGCAAGTCGCCCGGGAAAGAACAAACAGCTTTCCATTTTTCTCCCAACTTGCCACTAGGGCAAGAAAATCAAACAACTTTTTAAAATACAAAGTGGTATTTTTTTTTTTTAATATCGCTTCCTTCGGACAACTCCGAACTACCATACCAGGGTATGAATGGAAGAAGTGATTGCTTTTTAGCAAAGCAAATGGATAGTGAGCCCTTCCCACGTATGGGAACGCTACCCACTTTCAGTGATAAGTGCTAAACTCAGTCTTCAACACGCAGTACTTTAACCTGTGTGATCTCTAACTGTGCTCAATCGTAATTATACAGCACAAGCATATGCCAGAGGTCTTGTACCAGAGAACTGGTAAAAGTTTGGGAAAGAATGCAGTCTCTGATGGCTGTGAAAAACTGCTACCATGATAGCGTGCTTGTGAAGGGGAGGTGGTAAATGAAAGTTCAAAAGACTCCGGAGCAGCTGGTCTGTCTCCAATGCGCACCTTTACCCACGTAACCTAACTCTTTGATGTCTTGTGGAAATTTGGCTGCCTTATGCTGTTTGCAAGAAGGTGCGTCACTGTAGATCCACTTCTATGCAGCTGATTTGTTTCTATACAAATGCTTTAAAAAGAGGAAAACTCACTGTGCTGGTGAATAGCACAGAAAGGAAGAACTAAGCGTAGGAAGCACAGCTCTGGTTTCAATAAAGGCCACAGAAACAGCTAAGTACGTTAGGATTTTTATAGGAAGAGTAACAAAACCACAAAAATGGAAGAGATTCTCAGATATTCAGAGGGCTGAGAAAGTTCTTTCTGTACTGGTTTGGACATTTACATGAAGAAAGAGATAGAGAGAGTAGAAAAATGGAAGAAGTAAAGGTCTATTCAAATATTCAAAGACTTTTCCTAGCTCTAAAAACTGTCAATATAAAGATTTGAGAGAGAGAACACAACAGGCATGCTTATCTTTTTTTTTTTTTTCTTTTTCAACCAGGCTCTGCTGTGTCTAACTTTTTTTTTCTTTTTTTTTCCTTTGTGCCATCATCTTCTCATTTGCTGTAACACAAGCCAGCAGCAGAACTGGTACGTTAACTGGATACAGTGCCCCACCTTCAACTCTTAGCTCCTTTGAAGCCCAGCTGAATGCTACCTCTCATGAGACAGCACCCCATCTGTCCAGCTTTTTGAAGTGCTGAGCCATCCCAGCCAAGCAGACAGCACCCTGGCACACGTCTCAGAAAAGGCTCTCCGCTCTGCTGTGATGCCACGCCATCTCAAGTGTGGAAGGTTAATGGTATGAAAAAATTATGAAATATTTTCATTTCTAGAGAAAGGAAAGATACACTGAGCTGGCCCCAAAATGCATTCTGTTCTCACATTTAGCTGCTGGTTTATGAACTGTGTCACATAATAAATTAACATTGCTGCAAACAGCACACCTGTCTTGCCCTTTTGAAGCTCAGTTGCATCCAAACAAATGAGGGCATTGTGATAGGTGTCCTTTCCACAGTACAAAAAAGGCCATAGGTTTTGTTCACAGCCAGTTCTGCTGTGTTGTTTTGTTTGCTTTTTATTTTCCCTTTTTACAATGTTTCTGATTGATAGTTCTATCAAATCAGTGGTAGCAACCAACTGGCAAGCAATGCTCCAGTGGAAAAATACAACAGAATTTAATACAGATAAAAACAGAGTTCTACAGTTTTTCTAAAAATGCACAAAACAACCACGGTGTATGGGCATCTTTTAAATCCACCAACTTAATTTTCTAACAGGATTATATGGCAAGACAATACATTGAAAGTGCTAGATATGGTACTCAGGTATTATTTCCACTAGCAGATATTCAGTTCAATAGAGCAAGTCACTGCAATTATTATCCATGACTATCCGTACATATGTGTTTAACAAATGTAAAATTTAGACACATACAGTAGGTAATCTGAGTATGTCTCTCAGTATATCCTAGATTTTATAAAATGTTTAGAAACAAATTATTACATCCTACTAACTCCATGGAGTTTTATTTCATAAGGCCATCCCCAACTGTCACAATGTGGAGAAGACTGAATCATCAACGATATCACCTTGTCCTCTGTTTATATTGAACATGTGATAGGTGTCTGTGAAAGTTATGCACCGTGTATGTCACCATATATATTTTGCAAAACAGTATCATTTTTTCCAGAGAAGATAAGACATAGTAGTGTTATTTTCTTATAGGCATCCTTTTGTCATGTTTTTTCTTTTTTTTTCCTCACAGCCTATATAACACACCCAGGTTCCAACTAGGTTACATTAGTAATTTGATAGACCCAGCATCCGTCAAGATTTCAGTCAAGAAATCTATTAAATCTACTGAAAATTATTCTTTTGACAAATCATGCTATACTCCTAGTAACAGTTCTATTCTTTTGTCATAATAGGTCTCTTTGCACCATCACACAATTACAAAATCGTTAAGACACAGTCCCTCTTCTTTAAAGAGTAAGAAAAATGAGAAAAAATCTTCCCTAGTACAGGACTATATGCCATTGACTAAATTCTAAATAAAATCATGTACCAAACCCACATTCTACAGTTGGAAAAGGTCCTTCTACTGGCTATTGCTATAATTTACAGCAGAGAATCAGAGTTAGCATATACTATGTCCATGTACTCATTTCTTCACCCTGAATCAGAAGATTCATTTTATTTTTTTCTCTTCACTGAAAATCTGAAAGCCAGTGCTAATCAATTGCAAGCTATGATAGCTATCAGAATGCAAGAAATCTCTTGTCATCTTACAGGCTTTCTAGATATTTTTGAAGATATTTTTGATGTTTTTTGAAGAGCTTTAAATTTTAACCCTAGAAGCAGCATTAAAATCAGAGTGTACCAATTAAAAAATCTCCTGAACCAAGAAGAAGTATTTTACTGACTTCATTGGATTTTGAATCTGGGCCTTGAAGACTGGTTACAAGACAACAAGACCAATGGAAGTGGCATTACATAAAGCCCTATACATTGTATTGTATGTCATTCAGAGCTTTTCTGTGAAGCACAGAACAGGTACGCAGCACACTGAGATCAACCAGATAAATCCTTAAAAATTTGCTTCATGTTTATAAGAGGAAAAATTGAGGAAATACACCGCCTTGCTGTATAGGATCTTCAAGCAAACATTTAACAACCTCCCCAAACATAATGATCCTGCACTTAGTATTATAGGATTTTTCTAATTATTAGCAAATACTATCATTCAAAAAAAAACTACCAAACCTAAAAATAAATAAATATGAGAGAGAAAAAGAAAGAAGCAAGCTTTCTATGCGTTTCTTAGTGACATCAGTTGTCCTGGTCTTTCCCGTCAACTACACGTCTTCTCCCTGGAAGAAAAGGTGAAGTGACGGATTTTGCATTCAGAAGCACAGATACACTATGCTCTTTTACCTTACTCATAAATGCCTACAATGATGCAGAGAAAGAATGACAAGGGAAGGCTTATCATTAATTGCGGGCATTGTGCCAGTTGACTCCCTCAATACAATGCCTTCTCAGAATCTGAGGAAAATGAAATATGTAAAAGAGAAGATCAGAAAGCCTGGAGAATCTTCATGCATGTATTGAAATGAGAGGCAAATCAGACGAGTGTGTGTGTGTGTGTGTGTGTGTGTGTGTGTGTGTGTTCTTGAGAAATTCTACCCCACACAAAGACTAGGAAATTAATTAATTGCACAAGAAATACTGTGTGCATACATTATGCTTTTCTTCCACTGACAAAAGAAATACAGACACAAACATTTTCACATTGCAAATGTACTTCCTAGGTCAAGTTAAGTTTTTATATATAAAAAAAAAAAAAATTATCCTCAATGTTGCTAATTAAAAAACATTCCTGAGTGATGTTCAGACATTTAAGCTAGAAATCAGGTTTTTGCCTGTTGTGCCTGTCAAAGTACCTAAATTTTAATATTGATTTAACATTTAATGTTAAAAGACTAGCCACTATTAGTTTTAAACAATGGTCAGAATACTAGTAAAAACTGAACTGTCGTTTCTATGAAAAAACCCCAAACAACTATAAAGTCACACTGGATTGATTTGCTTTAAATATTTGGGATATCATTATTTAGCTCAACAGTCATTTTTATCCAGTAAGGTCTCCCTGCACACTTTAAATGAGCAGCTCAGTGTGACAGAGGAAACACAACATTCAGAACAAGTCAGTCATATGTGACAGCATAAATCACAGAATCTTCATGGCTGGAAAGGACCTTTGAGATCATCGAGTCCAACCAAACAACCTACAATCTCTGCCACTAGAGCATGCCCTGAAGTGCCACGTCTAGACATTTCTTAAACACCTCTAGGGATGGTGACTCAACCACCTCCCTGGGCAGGCTCTTCCAGTGCTTCCTTCCAATGTGTTGATGAAAAACATATTTCTATTTGTTTGAGGTATCACACATCATAGTAGAGAATGACTCTACTAAAAACCGAGTGACTATGTTAGCTGACAGGTTACTGGGACACTACGCAGTTCATTTTTCAATAGCAAAATTGGCTATATTCAGAGGTTAAAATGTAAATAGTAGAAATTGAATTGTGACATGAATAGTATCATTGCAGTATGATAGAAAAAAGGCAATAAATGAATAATCACGTAGCCTGTCTCCTAAATGGGCTCCTATTGAAAGTTCCCCATGAAACTCCAGAGTAGCACAAAACTTATCTCACATCTGTTCATATTCACTAGCTTCCCATATGAATCTGATAAATTACAAGAGAAAGGCAGATTTTACACAAAATCTGGTTTTGATTTGTTTTGTTTTTTTAAAGAAAACAACAACTCTCAGTTAATATTAAGCTCAATTTAATCCTTAATGTAAGACTTTCACAATCCCTTTAAAATAAAAATGTGATTTAAAAGGAAAAAAAAAAAAAACAACACCCAAGCCCCAAACTAACAGCTGTATGCACTTTTAATCTTCAGGAAAGCATGTGTTCTAAGAATCATGTTTGGTTTTAAAACATCTGTAGGCATTTTAAGGAAAATTACATTCTGCAAAACCCAACATATTGCAATCACACATCATACACATTCGTATTCTCATTTATGCGCACCACACCGATACTTCATCTAATACTGACACAATGAGAGTGTGCACCACCTACAAGTTATTAAAGCTTTTTGTTACCTGACAAAATTTTCACTTGTAAGAAGAAATAGCATTATTTTAACTAAATATTTATTTTATACCACACACCATATACTTTTTTTTTTTAATTGCAACTGGGAACAGAAAGTAGAAAGCCACATAATTCCCATTTGAACAGAAGGTGAGGATGATGTGTATTTACAAGAAAGTACCTGTTAAAGAGATTGCTTGTTTCTCTTTCTATCCTAACTTCACTGTAACAGTTCTTAGTGCATTCGGCATACACACCTATCGATTGATCAATGCCTATTGAGTTACATAGTCAAGTCTGGGAAAACCATGTGATAATCAAATCTCTCTATCTAAGGGTATATTTGAAGCTTTTTACTACCGTCTGAACTCTTATGCTCTTCGGCATTCAGCTTAATTACACAGATGTTTTCACAGATGAATACTGACTCTAGCAGCTACTCTTGCATGGAGCAGCAGGCTGCTGACAGGTGGCTGTATCATACTCTCCGTTCTTACGGAGTAAAGCACAATGCATTTCACAGGCTGGAAAATCAGTGATACAAGTCTCTCTTGCACTCTGGCGTGACTTTTTGCTAACTACAGTAACACTGCTTGCAAACCAGACGTTTTTACACTTATATGACCCCTTCTTCCCCTACTCCACAACACAGAAGTAATGCTTTGTAATTCATGCACTGCTTCCAACAGAGGAGCAGCAGGCTTCCACTAACTCACCTCGCGAGCGGATGCTCACGTGCCAGTGGGAAATGAAAATTAATTCCTGCAGATACACTGCACCAGGTGGCTCAACTATTTTTGCTTGGATATGATGGAAGTGAGAAGGGAAATAGCAAGAGGGGTCTGCCATAGAGAGGGGTCTGCACTGGAGAGGTAGGAACAGTATCACTTAAGGCAAGGTGTCTATTTTTGCTGTTGCAGTTCCCAAGTCAATCAGATCCAAAGAAGACCACAGGTGATTTCTTTACATGTTCAGCAGGGCATACAGATCCTGTCTAGTAACAAGTAATCTATACTTTTTGTGCCTCCCTCAAAGAACCTGTCCCTTAACTATGCTTCAAAAACAACCCAGAGTTCTTACTGCTACTGATACTACAGATCTGTAAATTGAGGCACAAAAAGATCACGGCACAGATTAGAAGAGTGTTTTGGGCATTCAGAAATCCAAACGCTTAATGTTCACACCCTGTGTCTCTACAGACCTGAGATAATGACCCACGTTTCTTAGGCTTTCTTAGGTGCAGAATACCGTATTTCCAAATTGGACATCTTTTAAATTGGGATAGGAGACAAAAGTCTGCAGTGCCAAAGTCCATTTCATCTCTACGTATATTATTAATTATTATTACCCTCCTAGAGAGAAAAGAACTGGGCTCCTAATCCAAACATGTCTAGCAAATGTTCAAAAGTTTCTGTCAAGATGATTTAGTCTTAGAATTTTCTCTCTCTGCTGGCTATTAAACCTGACTATAAAAATGTTAAGATGTTTTTTCCTGGATCAGAAGTTAAAAGACAACACATTCAAGTTACAAGGTCAAGTTTTGTGAGACGAAGAGAATGAACATACGCAAGGTCCAGATTCCCAGTTGAGCACGAACAGTCAGAATTGGTTAAGAGAAAGATCTAAAACATGCCTCTTTTCTATTATTGATGAAAAACAGATTTCCATCCTCAATTCAGTAAGGAAGAATAAATACCTGGATGGTATATGACTATTATGCCAACTCAGTCCTGTCTCTTTGTTGTCTGATCAGCATGATAATGTATGCAACTCCTCAAGCAGCCATGCTGCAAATATGTGACTCAATGACTACAAGGACACGTTATGAAATCAAATCAGAAATTGAATGTAAAGAAAGGCTACTTTCTTGTTTTTTCATACCTTCCACCATCATTTAGCACATACAGAATAACAATGTTGGTCAAAATACAACAGCTGAATGTGAATTCATGTGAATAAGAAGATGAATTTCTCCTTCTTACCCAAAACGTGAACAATGTATTTCAAGCCTCAATAAAAGTCCTTAAAAAAAATATAATTCCAACAGTATAGATTCACTGCCCGAAGTGACTACATCTGTTGTGTAACTGCCTTGAGCTTTGCTCTGCAGTTGCACAGCCATACTGAGCATGCCCAGCAATATGTTCAGCAAGGGATGGATTTCAGCTGTTTCTTGTCCTTATGTATATACCTGTTTTGACAATGTTCTAATATGAAGAACATTGCTGTCAGAAGCAATCTTTTTGCAACTATTATGCATACCCTTTCAGAAAGCCATGCAGAAGAGCTAAGGAAGTTACTGGCTTTAGGAAACATTGTCTTAAGCTGTTTAATCAAATCCTTACCTGTGTTTACCATGTGAACTGCTGAGCAATAAATCCTTCCAAGCTAACACTTCCCATTCACCGCCTAATGTGCAAAGGGAAAGTATGGGTTTATATATGCAGTCATTTGCTTTATTAGAAACCACTACTGACAGCCCTTTGGGAACACTAATACCTGGTGGTTATTTTCTGCTTTTTAATACTAAAATGAAGACCTCAGTTTTAATACATGCAACAATGTTGTTGTTACTGTAAAAGCAGATTTGTGTTATTCAGACTTTACGCTGTTTTCACAGTAGGTCTGGTTACATGAATTCTAATTATCTTCAGTAGAAAAAAAAAGTGGAAAATTCTTGGAGTCATGAATTTCTATCATGTAACAGTTTCTTCTTTGCAACTAACACAGAGAGATGATACAGAATATATTTTTTCCCCTTCCAGAAAGAAAAGAATTATTTTCATAGAATTCATGGCAGTAAAAATTGTTTATTTGTGTAAGAAATCTTGCTGGTTAATGCCAAATGAGGCCTCACCAGGTTTGAGCCTGATAAAAAAGCAGATTAATTTCTTGGAAAGCAGCTAAAAGCTAAAGAGGGAAAAAGATATTTTAGATAAAAAGTCATAAGAACATAGAGTTAACCTCCAGAACCAGTTGGAGCTAAGACTCTACCCCAGCAATAGCTCAGTCGGACACCTAACTTTGTGCTCTGCAAGGAATCAAGGTGACTATTTGCAGCTCCTGAACCAAAGCATGCTGTTTTCTTAGGGAACGGGTTAACAATCCTGATTTTTTATTTTATTTTATTTTTTTTTATATACAGTGACCCCATTCCACTATCTGCAAAAAACTCTTCAAAAGATATTTGCTCCAGCTCCAATCTATGTGAATGTGATTACAGTTCAAGATTTAAGTATATCGTTCCAAAAAGAATCTATCTTTATCTTGAAGCATCTCAATCTACCAACCATAAATTTGTAGAAATAAATTGTTCTGACATCCTGCCTAAGAAGGGTGGAGAGTAACAGATGGGGTAGCACAGCAATACAAAAGCTTTCCTTACTTTTCCTTCATAAAATTTATGGCTTTTCTACACACTGTCACTTGGACGACCCCTCTTCTCCCAAGTATTCATACTAGTCTTTCCCCTGCAAAACCGTTTACATGACTATTTATTATCACCTTTTATTGTTAGTGGATTCAGGAACAGGATTCCAGACAAGGAAAAAAGTTGGGAGAGTTGCTTTTTTTTTTTTACTTTTGTTTGTTTGTTTTTAAATCACAGTAAATGAAATACCAACTGTCACTTTAAAAGGAACTTAGGCAGTGCAAGATGAATTCTGGGAACTTTAACCACGATACTCAATGGGTAGTTACCTGCTAAAAATGACTTAACAATCCATCTGAAACACCAGCCCTGATTTTTTAAAAAAACCCCTGTTTACTGGATTGGGCTATTAGCTTAACACGTATTTCTGGTTTTAAACCATTCTGTTTAAACTTCTGTTTCTAAGGTTCACATTACTTGTAAACAAACCTTTCACTGAAGAAATTATATTCCCACACAGACCAGTTCTGATCTTACTTAAAAGGTAGGAGGTGACAAAAATCCAGTAGATTACTAATGCACTAATTGTAGATTACTAACCTTTCATGAGAAAGACAAGAGTAAGATTTCGGGCTCCACTATGCCAGAACAATACTACATTCAATATTTAATATTCAGTACTTCCTCAGCTTCTGACTTACACAGACAACTAAAACATCTCTACGTTCAAAGCTGTGTTTTGAAATGTACTTAAAGTAGTTGATTCATCAAGCCAGTAAGTGAGCAAAGAAGTTTAAAAAGTGATTGTGGTCTAAAGAAGAGATAAATTGGTCAAGAAGAAATACAAGCGCACATTTCAAGTGCAAGCACCTTGTACATACTGGTGCGTTTGTGGTAGTTACAAGAGTCATAACTCCTATTTTCTACCTACCTATTTTCTGCTACAAGAAAAGTATTCAAACCTTCATGACTTTTGTCTGTGAGAAACTGCATCTGTGTCCCATTAGGAACAGGAGCAAGTTAATGAACACACATTCCCAAGTTTTTACACATCAAGAGCTCCTTACAGGAAAGCCTGTAAAATGGTGACTGTCTATATTAAGACATTCCTATAAAATATTTAATATGTTCTATCATCAGCTCTATTTCTTGTGTCTTCTCTATCTCCTATCTCACTCAAATTTTTGCTCTTCTACCTTCTCCTTCTTTCTCAGACTAGGTTTCGAAGATTCCAAAAACTTGCTGAAAGATCAAGGGTCAAACTGAGGCAAGCATGAGGAGATAAAAGAATTGTTACTACACTCCAGGAAGTCTCCACATCACATGCTGGGGACTCATGCTTACACAACTGTGGAACAGCACAATGGGTGGATTTTGCATGTAGTGGTGTATTCCAGTAAAAACAAGCACACACACAATTCTCCATTTTCTTCACATTCAATTCCATAGTGGAACATCTGTCTTTAAAAACTTAATAAATGAGGAAAGTTTCCCGAATGCTAACCTCTTCCAATAAAATTATCTTTAAAAGCAACTACATTATAATGACAAAGGAATGAATTGTGTCAGTGGAATCTAAAATAAACACCATTTAGATTATTTGGTGGGAAGACGAGAGCCTGCTTGAAATGCATACTCCTCTCACCTGAAGAAACTGAGCCGTTTAGGACTTTTTGACATACTCCTGTGTCTTCATAAATCTTATGCTAGACTCATCATCTAATGATGATATGAGTCAGTTTATAACAGCATGTTTGAATGCTGTTGGTCTAAGATTTACAGCATAGAGTCTTAGTGTCCTACATTTAAGGCATGAGAGAGAGTTTCATTCCACTGTTCAGCGCTAAAGATCTCATTGTTCATAAAAAACAATAAACTGTGGCAACTGGTGATGTTTAACCACTTAAGTTTCACTCTATAAGAGAAAACAGAAGCTGACATGAGCTTGCAAGCAAAGCAGTCTTCTACCTTTGTCAAATTAAATAAAATACGAACTTTAAAGATACTTCAGTGCTCCAGTTTCAAAATGAATTGCTACTCTCTTTTGTAGCACTGCTAGAATAAAAAAGCAGCAGGTTCTGCTGGAGATTCATCCTGCCTAGTCTTAAGAGTTGAAACGCCAGATAGGCTTATCTTCATTTAACCTATAAATATAGATCTGTTGCATTTTATGTAAAATCTAACTCTGATCCAGAAGGAAGAATAAAGGTGTCAAACTGGAATTTACTAAGGAAAGGAGTAAGAAAGATATCTGGTTTTAAAGAAAGTTTCTCTTTGTCAAGATAGAGGCACCACACTTATAAGGGTTGTAAACATATCTCGTATGTTTTTTCTGCACTTCCATAGTAGATAATTTAATTTACCCTCTGAGAAATAAGTTCAAGTATATGTAAAGGAAAAAAAAAACAAAACCAAACACTGCTTGAACTGTACAGTATTCTACAGTTTATAAACTCCTTATTGCCTTACAACCAGCACTTCAGGTAACCTACTTATTGAAAAAAAATCAATCATAGCAAAAGGGGTCATTGTAGTAGAGGGGGCAGACTATAGAGGGAGAAGATTATGGAGGATCAGAGGCAGGAGACTACTTGCAAAAAGAGCATCTGGATGTGTGTTTAACCCTTAGTTACTGCAGATTGTGAGTTATACTGCTGCAGATGTTTCATTTAGGCAGACTGTGTGAAAATATCATAATTAGGCTGTATTCTCTGATGGGATGCTGATCATTGTATACTTTTAGAATCCAGATACTTAATTTAACTCCTTGGGCAGAAATTCCGTCAATATGTTCAGATATATGACGTGAGAGAATGACCAGGAATGCTTTCTATGCAGTAAAACTCTCACGCTACAGTATAAGGTGGCACTCACACTGAGGTTGGGTGACAGAGATCAGATTCTGTTATTTTGCAAATTCAGTAATAGCTGAAGCTGCTTTGGTACCATAGCTACAGAGGAAAAAAATAATAATAAAGGAAAAAGATAGATAGATAGATTAGATAGAGAGATAGAGAGATAAACAGATAAATAGATGGATGGATGGAGGGATAGATGTGTGGCTATATTTCAAATTTGAGTTTCACCTAAACACTGTTTGCTGTGTATGCTTCCTAGATATGCAGAGTCAGAGAAAAATCCAGTTTTTGTTTTGTTTATGTATAACACATTTTTCCTATTATAAGGTGGCTGAAATTTCTAAATAGAAATATCTACTTTTTATGAGGTAGCTGAAATGTTTAGATAGGAACACCTATTACTCACTGAAAAAAAAAAGTGAGATTTTCAGATTAACTAATTAAGAAATATATGAGCACATCTTTTGCTCAAGAGATGTAAAGCATAAGTAAAATACAGGTTTTTGCTAAAATTCAGAAAATATTTGAGATGCTCAATAAATACAAAACAATGTAGATATATTTGAGAAAGAAAATCTGATGAAAAATCATCTTTAATGTGTAAGATGATACAGTTATAAATATACTGGTATTTTTAAGATTTAGGAATAAATCTAAACTGATGCCTTAATGAAAATGTGCAGTATACCTGCTAGTTCAAAAGGAACTCAGCATGTGAGGAGAAGAAAAGCAATAAAGAAGGTTGAGAGATTAAAGCCAAGCACTTTACAAGTCTGGAATATTTATCTGTTTATTCTATTTTTAATTCATTTGACCAGCTTCTTTCTATCTGGCCCATTTGGCATACACTTTTTGGTCTGACCTTACTGTCTGGAGATCATCTCAAAACGACAACTGAAAACACAGCATGATACGCAGCATGCATCTCCTAGGTTACTACCCCTAGAAGAAAACAATCAAATAAATAAATAGTGAAGAAACACGGGGAGGCAAGATCCCCTCACAATCACTTTTAAAGCAGAAAATAATAAAATGGTGAAATTTTGTATGTCTCATTAGAGAACCCCATACATAAAAAAAGATATGTACTTATGTCATATCCACGCACAGAACTGACTAGTTCACTTCTTGTTAAATGAACTGCATACCTAAGGATAAGATTCTCCAGTAGCAACATGCACAGCCCATTACACCTCTACAAAGCCAAAGAAGCTTTTGAAAAAAATCCGATGTATATACAGTACAGCTACACTAATACATTCTTTGTCATGGAGATGTTAATGATGGCCTGTAATAGTTTCACTGACATTCATTTATAATCCCCTTCCATTTATTGGCCAAAAAAACTTCCAGCATTAGTATTATATGGAAGTATTTTTTATCAGTGTAAAGTTAAAAAGTCATTCTTGTTGGAAAAAATGACCAGCCTTGTCTGTTTTACTGCTGTCTATAGTTGCCATTTGCTTTACTTAAGGCTGTAAAAAACAGATTTCTGCTCTATGGCAAGAAGGATGCTGCTATTACCTGTGAGCTGTAAACCACGTAGCAAACTGCTTAGAAAAGACCTACATATTTCAGTAGGGAACCATGAGAAAATTACAATTTGTTTTGAATTTGCCAATGCTTGAGTAAGGACAGTGTTTTGTTTAGCTTTGCTATTTTAATAGCAAGTCCTGTATCTATTTATAGATTATCTCACCTTTAAATAACTGACCCCATTTCTTCTTTGGTTGTTATTTTTTTTTATATAGACGTTCTTCTTGTTTTAAATGAGTATCTTTTCAATTTTTATTTTTGTTAAATACAGAAGTAAAACTCATCTGGGTCGTATCTGTTAGATTTTCTTAAAAAGAAAAAGAAATCAAAGAAAAATAATTTGCTCATATATAACTACAACACAGCTAACCATACGCCGTTAGAATACAGATTGAATGTGTACACACATGCATCTTAATTGGTCTAGCAGATTCCCAAACTGTTCCTTTACAGCTGTTGAAGAAATAAAATAAATTAGTTGCAAAGCTTTTTCTGAACAATTAGAGTAGGTTTGCCCTGTCTCTTCTGCTTCCTGTTTTGAGTCATTCTCTTTTTTTACGTCTGATCTTCCCAGCCAGAGAGCTCAGAGAGATTCATTAAACATAGCATAGGTGATTTCTAAAACATCCCTGTAGCTACTGACAGCCATTTTCCATCTGAGGACTTCTCACTATCCAAATTTTCAATTTCCTCAAGAGCACATTTTCATAATCAAGCCTCACATCCCTATTTAAACTTGCCATCTCACTGTCTGCCACTAAAAAACTGTGCAGTTCCAACCTGGGCAGTAATACTGGTGCACAGGTAAGTGGAAATATAAGGCCACTTGCTCCTCTCATACACAGGCAGAAATCTTCACGGATCACCTCAAAATCTGACTCTGACTTTCACTGGTTAACCTGCAATGCTGGAGAGTGAGGTGATCCATGAAACATCTCCTTAAACATTGCATTGTATCCCTTTAAGCATTGCACTGCGGGAATTTACGCTCCATAACAAACTTTTTTTTTCTTTCTCTCCATGCCAGCGTTCACAACAGGTCATTTTAGCACTTGTAGCTTCCCAAGGACACTAAATAAAATGCCTGCAAGTGCAACCTTTTCCTTTGAACAGAATTTTCCAAAACATCCTTACAGAGTATGGACAACTGGGCACTGACGACTCTTCAGGAAAAGGTGAACTTATTACAACGCTACCTAAGAGAGCTTGATAAAACTAAGCCTGCCCGTTTATGTAAATAACAGATAGGCTGTACTGCCAGATATCACAGAAAAGCAAGATTTCAAAAAAACAGTAAAACTTTTTCGGCAAACCACCAAAAGCACAATTTGGATAAAATAAAAGCTATTCTACAGCTCAGTCAGAGGTCACAGACATGAAAGCAGTTGTATTCTGATCAATACCGATATGGTTCACAAAACCACAGCAGAAAGCAGTCAACCACAGTCAGCTATCGGACAAAGAAATCTGACCTCCGGGGCTGGGATCCTATCATGTTTGAGACCTAGTCATAACCAAACAAATATTGTTCACTTACAAATTAAACACTGACACTCTCAAAGCTGCCTTCTAAGGAAAGGGGTGAATGAATTAGCAAGCAGACTGACTTCAAAGGGTCCTTTACACAGAAGACATATGTAAATATCAGTGCTTTGATCAACAGTGTCCATCACCTGTCTTTCTCCCAACACAGTTCTTCTATTTCCCATTTTAAAAAAATACACAATCAATTATAGAATAGGCACCTGCTCTAAATATTGACTATTGGGTTGAAATACACCTGGCAAGCTTTTGAAATTTGCATTCCCTAAAGAATGCCCTACAACTTTAGGTTGAGACACAGTTTGTCTTAAACAACTTCTTATACTGAAGTAGCTTCATGGGAATTAGCCCATCTTAATTTTTAAAATCACAGATGCTGTTAATAATTTTACTGCAGAGTCAAAACTTCATGTTATGGGTTATTTTCCACATATCTGGAGGCATCTCTTCACAGTTTATAGAAAAAGATCACTACATATAGTCAATATGTTAAAATCAGGGAAAAAAAAAACAAACAACCCAAACCAAAACCAACACTGACAATGAAAAAAACACAAAAAACCAACCAGCTACACCTCCCTCTCCCATACCAAAACAAGCAAAACTAATATTTGAGAAAACTGGTTTCTCTTCTAGACGCAGCTAACTCTGCAGCCTTCCACCTATCTGGGCCTATTTCCAGCCATGCTACATGGAGTCCAACCTGACTTAAGGATTCTAGCTGATAAGAGAATGCAATTAGTTTACTCTCACATCATTATTCAATGTGGTATGCAATGAAGGGGATGCATGAAAGCACTGCCTCTTCTGTCAGGCCACATTTTGAGAGATATTTCACCTGGAAAAGAGGGTCTTGAGCTCTTCAAGCAATGGAAATCACAGGTTTACTGTTCAACACAGGACGGCTCATAGACCCTAATCTAGCCCGTATCTCCACCAGGTACAGTACATGCCTAGGAGGAGGCAATAAATCAGATGCACGGCCAGTGCTAATTAAGGCACCATTAACTCAGAATTTATGCAATATTCCCCTGCTCCACCTCCAGGATGAGGTCTCAAGCCATCACTGAGGCAGACTGTACAGAAAGAGGAAAGTTGTTGTCTGATTGCTTCAGACCTGCCCAAGAGAAATGTCTTCTTCAAGGAGAAAGAGGGTTTCTCAGGGCAAGTGGGGGCCATAGCAGCATACCCTGTCCAGCCTGGGTATCCTATATCTACCATGAAAGCCTGATTTGCTACTGTCTTGATCATTGTGTAGTGATCTGTACCTGGATAAAATGAGCATAAAATGCTGTTTTCTTCTACTTCAGTAGCATTTTTACACTCACTTTACACCACGGTAAACGATTATACACATCGCAAGGCAGTGAAAGTCAGGTTTGAAAGGCGTTACTTTTTACCTGTCCTTTGCCATTTCTCAGCAGAACACAAGCACAAAAATGTTGCCAACCGCCTCCACTAAGAGTCACTTGGCTCCATCTGAGAATTTCAAAGCATTTTGCAAGCAATCAATTCCCTCCACATCCACACAAAACAAAAAAACCTCCCATATTATTATACAGTCAAGCAAATCGAGCCACAAAAAAGTTACCTAAGGTCAAGGATAAGTCAATTGAATAAACTCGTACGTCTCAATGAGACCTAATTCCCAATCCCCTGCCCTAACCCTTAAGCCACACCTGCACTTTGTAATAGCATTATCAGTGAAGGCCCTCATTTCTTTTTCTATGTATTGCAGTTGCTCTATGTCTCCCTTTTCTTTTCCCCAGGCCCTAGAAAAGAGACATTCATCTTCCTCTAATACAAACGTCCGTTTTTCTGACATGCTGATGTTCATATAGATGTGGAAAGCAGAGAGAAAACAGTCTAGGAGGTTCCTGGAGTGTGTGGAAGGTAACTTCCTGACACAGCTGGTGAGGGAGCCAACTAGGGAGGGTGACCCGCTGGACCGGTTGTTTGTGAACAGAGAAGGACCTGTGGGTGGTGTGATGGCCAGAGGCCGTCTCGGGCACAACGATCATGAAATTATAGTTTTTGATTTTTGGAGAAGTAAGGAGGGAGGTTAGTAGAACCACTTTGAACTTCTGGAGGGCAGACTCTGTCCTGTTAACGGAGCCTGGTTGACAGAGTCCCTTGGGAGGCAGTCCTGAAGGGCAAAGGAGTTCAGGAAGGCTGAGCATTTTTCAAGAAGGAAATCCTGAAGGCATAGGAGCAGGCGGTCCCCATGTGCCAAAAGAAAAGCCAGCGGAGAAGAAGCCTGGCCTGGCTGAACCCCTTTGGCTGGAACTCAGGAAAAAAAAAAAAAAAAAAAGAAAGTTTGTGCCCTTTGGAGAAAAGGTCAGGCCACTCAGGAGGATTACAAGAAGGTCGTGAGATTATGCAGGGAGAAAATTAGAAAGGTCCAGAGCCCAAATAGAACTTAATCTGGCTACTGCTGTAAAAGATAATAAAACATGTTTCTATAAAAACATTAGCAACAAAAGAAGGGCTAAGGAGAACCTCCATTCTGTATCAGATGTGGGAGGAAACACGTGACAAAAGATGAGGAAAAGGATGAGGTACTTAATGACTTCTTTGCCTCAGTCTTTGCCTCAGTAAAACCAGTTGTTCTCCGGGTACCCAGCCCCCTGATCTGGAAGACGTGGATGGGGAGCAGAATGAAGCACCCATAATCCAAGGCGAAAGGGTTAGCAACCTGCTACACCACTTAAACACACACAGGTCTATGGGGCCAGATGTGACACACCCAAGGGTACTGAGGGACGTTCCCCAAGCTACTTTCCACCATTTATCGGCAGTCCTGGCTAACCAGGGAGGTCCCAGATGGCTGGATGTTAGCAAATATGATGCTCATCCACAAGAAGGGCTGGAAGGAGGATCCAGGGAACTACAGGCCCTTTCAGTCTGACTTTGTTGTGAGGTGGGGGTCGGTCTCTTCTCCCAGGTAACAAGTGACAGGACAAGAGAGAATGGCTTCAAGTTGCACCAGGGGAGGTTTAGGAAGGATACTAGGAAAAATTTTTTACTGAAAGGATTGTCAAGCATTGGAACAGGCTGCTGAGGGAAGTGGTGGAGTCACCATCCCTGGAGGTATGTAAAAGATATGTAGACGCGGTGCTGAGGGACATGGCTTAGTGGTGGACTTGGCAGTGGTAGGTTAATGGTTGGACTCAATGATCTTAAAGGTCTTTTCTTAACTAAATGATTCTAAAGGATTCTAATGTGGTTTTGCACCTCTTCTTCTCTTTTCCTCCCAGTGGGTAAAGCTTAAGGTGTCTTCATGTTGAAGGAAAGGGTAAACAGAAAACCAGAAACAGATAAGAAACATGAAAAAGAGCAAGATAAGCAAGTGGTTCCATAATTCTCAACAGCCGATGTTGCACTGTGACAAATGGGGCTTCTGTCACGAGCTAACAAAAAGACAACGCAACTTTGACAGGTCATTGCTTTTTTAGAAATGCTGCATTAAAACAAGATGTTGCCTTTAATTGTTGGGATTTTTTGGCTGACAACTATGTACTTCTTTCCTTTTTCAAATGCTGACATGAGTCACCTACTTGTGAAACATGGTTGCCACTCAAGGAATTCTTAGGGCAGATTAATTCCATAGAAAATACAAATACCGGGAAGGATAGCAGCAGCACTGCTTTTATGAGATGGTGCCATTCATCTGATAGAGGGGCCAATTGGACCATGCTTTCTTTAAAGAAACCAGCTGAAATCCCCAATCCTTTTCAGAGAAAAGGTCAGGTTCAGCTTTCAGACATGCTTATACTCAGCTGCATGTGAATTAAGAACTTACCAATGCATAATTACCCCTCTAGTAGGTGCCTTCCAAGCAGGTACTTTTTTTTAAATCACTTTAATTATTAGGCCCAAGTGTCGCACTAGCTAATCATATCACAGGTTATATAATTTCATCATAAAAGTCTTCTCTAAGAACATTGTATACATGCTTACAAGTGACTTTAAAAGTGTAATTCCAATGTTGTAGCAGTAAATGCAGACTAAAACAGGTTTAAGTATTTTCTATATGTCCCACAGGAACTCATCTTAGAATTTCCTACACTAAGGGGTTCTCGCAGACAACCATTTTTCTTTCCTCAATGCCATTTGTTGTAGTAAGCCAGCACCTGTTTATCTGAAATGCTACATGTGCATAGTGAAGATGTGGTTATCTATGTCCTTTAAGTCCCTTTCTCTCTCTCCCCCTCTTCCACCAACCTGCCAGCATCAGGAAAATCACAGCATAATAATTATGACAGTTAGCATCAACAGCATGTTGGCATGACCCTACCATTTTCTTCAGATACAGCGAACATTTACAAGTCAACACTTGCAAGACAGAAAGCCGAACTGGATCTCAACATTGCATAAAAAACCCACCACGTTGCGATGCGTGAGCAATCAGCCATACAGGGACTTAAACTGAAAGTGGTCTTATTATGCAAACAGTAGTCTCTGGTATGCAAATAAATACAAACAAAGCAAAACACAGAACTCTTGAATAATATCAGCTGCTGCTGGCAATCAAGAAATTATTTCTTATAATCACCTAGAACCAAACAAGACCTCACAGTTTTAAACATGATTGTCATATATACAACTAAAGATATGACAGGAATGCATTTAAAATCCAAATGTCTACACGGATTTCTTGAACAAATGGTGGCCCTCTACAAGCAGACATTCTAATTAATCTAGCTATCTTGCAACTGAGCCATCACCACCAGCACAGCTACAATCTTGCATTCGGGTTACAGAATTTAATTGCATAACCCAGTTTACAAAAGCAGAGTAAACTAACACACACGAGAGTGAACTTTAAGCAGAGGACAGATGTAAAGGACAGACAAATGATGGAAGCTGCTGGTTTTGAAGCATTATTAGCAGCCTCCGCATACGTTTCCCCCTGTTCCCCTACTAAAATAAAAAAGAATAGAAGAGAAATACACGTAGTTTTGAGAATGGCCAGGAGCCAGTAGTGCAGAAGAGACTCTACTTCCCCTTTTGTTTGAGAGTTCTTGCAGCAGCTATACTGAATCTGCATTACAATGCTTTGCCTCTGGGCAGCAGCAATACCATAGTATACTATGGTTAACTATAAATGTTTAATCACTGCCTATGATCTCAGCACAGTCCACCAGTTTCATTTTGTGAGCATGGTCCAAGCTGTGCAGAAATATCCTAAATCAAGGTTTAACAGCATCAGTTAGAAATTACTCTGGCTGTGAATCCTCTTATCTCCTCTTATTCATACTACCCAGCTCTGAAGGCAGACTGCTTTTCCAGCACAACTGTTAAACCTAAAGATGCACCCCACAATGCAGAGCACGTAGACAAGCAAATTAACTCCCAGTCACATTAATGTTATCTAGACCTCAGTGATATCCACACTCCTACAAGCTACAAAGCCAGCTGTCTGTTCTCCGTGAAGCTGAAAAGTCATAGTAGGACCCAGAAAAAGTGAGAAAATGAGATTGATCAAGTTCATTTCAGTAATGCTGTTTTGCATAAAAGGAGGCTTTTTTGGTAAGTAACTAAAGAGGAGATTTCTTTCTTCACTAGAAGAGAAAGAAAATACAGGAAACAAACAAGGCAGGATATAATATGTCCATTATATGACATGTTAAACTGAATTTTCAGGCCCCCTGGGCATAAATAGTCTGAAGATGTAACGAACTGACATTCAACATCCTGTAGGCTAATTATGAGCAACTGCACTAGTAATCCTGAATGAACTATTCACCTTCTTCATTGACAGAAATGCACTGGCGTAACCTGACTTTAATAACGGAATGGATATCTCCAGCATTGTGGTTTAATGAGTTCTGATTTGATATTAGTAACAGCTTGCCCCATATTAGTGTACTGGTGATGGCCTCCTACGGTTTCTCTTTGAAAAGAAACTAAATTAGGGTCATAGCACAACAGATTTTGTAAACTCTAGTGAATAATCTAAAAGACAGGCGCTGATCTATAACGAGTATATAGGACATTAATATGAGGATGATTTTGTGGCTCAAAAGTTAAATAATCAAGTCTGTGCCTCTGAAATGTGTGCTAGGTATTAACATGTGTCTGTGTTTTAGACAATTAACTAGATGTGTAAATAAATAACTGTTTCTGCATGCAAATACCTTCTCTTTGCAAAACTACATAGCCCTTCACCAGGTAATGCTGTTTTCTTGGTACTCCAGTGGATGATTCTGCAGGGCACACGTGCATTTTGTAGTCATTTAGTTGCTTTACCTGAGTCTGGAGACGCCGTTGAGTAACTATTGCACAATATTTGGAAAATTACTGCATCATAAAGCCCCACTGCTTCAAGTGAGGTTAAAATGTACTTTTCAGAAGTGTCTTTTTGAAAGAAGGGCCAACATTGCTCCACCACACAAGTACCGCAGACAGTATGCTCAACTGTTCTCAGACGGGAAATTGCTTTTTTCTAAAGAATGTTCTGGGATTCTTTGGCTATATATTTTTCCCACTCCAGGAAAATGGAGCTGCAAGAGGCTGTACTGGTAGAGGGCACAAGGATCCTCTCTCTAAACCAGTCAGAGTAAGCCACTCAGACACCCTGTAAATAGAATTACTAACTTTATTTAAAGATCTCTCCCACATTCTGCAGGCCTTGTATTGGTTTATTCCCCTCATTTTTATCTGACATTCCACAAAATAGTTTTGAGATCTGTACATTACCCTTTGCCTATTGCTTTAGTAATGTGCATCTTCCCTTCAAAATTACACAAAACGGCTTAGATACAGGACTTCTCACATCTCTTTCATTTTCAAAGAGATGGGAAAAAAAAAAAAAAAGATCTTTGGGGAGCGTGTAAGAAAACCTTGCAGTGTTTGTCTGCTTTCAAACATTATGTATCCTGTATAACAGGTCAAGCTTTTAACTTACTTCTGCTCTCTGCTCACTGCAACAAGGCAAAAAGATAGGGGACCAGATTCCAGCTGCAAAAACACAGGATGCATTTTGGAAGCCCACTCCTCTCACCTGTTCCCTCTACTGAAAGCAAGGGGCATGCCTATTTTGATATCGTTGTCGTGAAGTACTCATTAAATTATTGCTCATAGCAGGGGGCAAGGATACTTTTGACTAAATCTGTTAGCCGGACTCCTGCAGTGACTCTCCTCTGGATTCCACAGCAGGCGTCTCTTTGAAGTGCTTATAATAAATGGAATACAACTGGGAGAAATCAGAAAGGGCAATGTTGACAACTGTCATAGCAGGTTACAGCTTGAATGGCAACTGAGCAGAAGGTCTCTCTCTCTGTCTCTCTCATACCTCAGATCTCCTTAGCATCATTTCTGGTAGGCATCCAACCCCCATTAGCAACGGTTTCTGGAAAATTGCATTTCTCCCTAAATTCTCTGTCTCCGCTGTAAACGTAATGCACTGTTCCAGGCCACCAGGTCTTCTAGATGAAATGGTTTTGCAACTGTAACAGCATATCCACTATGATAGGCAAAGTGCCAAGATATAATTAGTGATACATAACAGAAATTACAAGCAATATTAATGGAGGATATATTTCAAGGAAAGACCCATTTTCATTCCAGGAGCATTTTTATACCATTATATAAAGGGCAAAAAAGTTAATGCTACTAAATATAGTATAATTCCTCAGCAACCATTTTTATCTGATGAATGCTATATATTTATGCTGTACCACAAATTGCCGCATCAATTATCTCATTTCATCAGCACTAGAAAATTCAAAATGTATGACAACGTTAAAATATCCACTAATAGCTGATAGTTTCACATACTACTTAATATATTGTGAAAGCACACATGTTTTTTAAATAAAACTTTTTTATGTACTAAAATACACATGCATACTACTTTAGTTGGTAATAATAACTGTAAGTTCCCCTGAAGTCAGGAAATTTATATCACCCCTGTTGCAAGCATTCCAATATCTAATAATTTTTTCAGCTCTTGTTAATATGTTGCCTTGCAATACCAGCCTCTAAGCCGAAGGATTAATACCCCCAAAAAGAGTTAAGATACCTAACAAAAGCTGTTTGAAGGCTAAATATAAGAATCAAGCAAAGCAAAGAAACAAAGGTTAAGAAAAATCAGATTTCAGACCCAAAAAACCCCGTGGTCTAGTAAGGTGAAAGGCAAAAGCCACTGGATTTGAGATTTCACTTTTTCTAATCAGTCTAGAAAATTCCTGTTATATCAGAGGCTGGTGCTACAGAATCCAATAGGCTTTTACAAATCCTAATTTCTATGATTCTACAAAAATTGCACATTGAGTTAGTGGGAATTAAAGCACCTCCAGCTGAAGGATGCTAAACAGAGCAATAGCAACTCATTGTGTTCTTGTTCTGAATGATAATTTGGTGCATGTGTGAGAGAAGCCTGAGGCCTAACCACGACTTCCCACGGAGAGAGGAGGAACAGGCAGCATGGTATGAGCCCCACAGCAACACTTTCAAGTGCTGCATTTCAAAAATAAATCTCAGACTATGCATGGTAGAGAGGACACAGGGACAGAAGCATTAATTAATGCTCCAAAGAACAATTTTAAGTTTTCATTTTTTCATTTTTCAAAAACTTTCTGAAATCCATTATTTATAAAGGAACTGAAGAACAAGAATAAAGTATATCGGTAAACAAAAACATAGTAGTGATGAAAACAGAGCCCTGTTAAACTGTGCAAGAGACTGTGCCAAATTTGAAGAGAAATAGCAATTTCAATAGTTTCCATGAGAATGAATAATGACAAACTATCTAGGGACTCAAATTTTACTCAACATGTGCAAACACGGAGAAGATGATCTTCTTGGACACTAGGGAAATGATTTGAAATAAGATGTCACACATTCTTTGAAGTCACTCCTCCTAATACAGCACTGGGTTAATGTCACTGGCCTTAAAGTTAGCTGTCGTACTATTTAATTGCAAATTCCAAGCTAACCTAAGTCTTCCTATCATGTTCCTGTCCATCAAACCAGTGTAATAGCTATTTTAAGGTTGGCCGTGTGTGGGAGATCACTGATGCTGAAAAAATCCCATCACTAAAATATTTGTCTAATTAATTCTCAAAACAGATTGAAACATAACACAAAACAAAAAGTGCAATTGTACAGTTATGAAGCAATGTCACTTCTCATATTGGCTAGGGACCAGAGACTATAACTTTTATGCTTGTATAGCTTCTCAATATGCACCAACATATCTCTCCTCCATGCCCACAACTTCATTCTCCAGTTGTCCATACTGTGGACTTACTATAAGAGAGGGATGTTGAAAGTCAAAAGGACTCTGGCTTTAGCTGTAGGTGATATTGAACTCATATACAGTCGTCTTTCCTAAATCTGATTCGACATAATTGCTTTCACCTTCCCTTCAAGCAACAAAAACATGCTATTTCTCTACCTGCACAACAAAAAATTTCATAAACTTCATTAAGAAAAATGGTTGAAAAAAGGCTTAGATCATTTACCCCAGCAAGATGCTAGTCAGGCTAGCCTCTGACTACCCATACCGTCTTGGCGTATGGTTGTGAAAGGCTCTACAAGCAAACAGTTTGCTGTAAAATCTGTTGACTACATTGATACTTGTTTTCTAAGCAGCTCCTTAAATCTCTTATTCCATTCCAAAATGTTTGCCCAAGGAAAACAAGAAAAATTACTAATATATTCCTTCTAGTTTTACCTACCATAAAAAGTAAGATCATACGAAGACTAAGCTGATTCCAAGGATAGCCTTTCATTTTTGTCTTGTTCCAGAAGAAAAAGGGGAAAAAAATAACCAAAAAAACCAACCCATATTTTAGTAACAGTGATTCAAATATCATCATATGACATATAGATTTTCCAGACTTGAAATTTTAGTGATTCTTTTTTTACATTAAAAACATATACCACTGAAGTACAACCTAAAATCAGCTACCAACAAAAACTTATTTGAAAAAGTAATATAAAATTGGATCAAAGGAAATTAAAATCTTTATAAATAACAACAATACCTTAAAAAAGACTCATGTGATTATTTGTTTTCTTATATTTTTAGCTTTTTGCATTGCAAAGGTATAGTCACAACCAATTTAATAACAGCTTCAATGGTTTAAGATGTCAGCATCCCACAGAAGTGCTAGCAGAAGGGATTGTCTGAATACTCCTTAATCATTTTAAGTAGAAAACCTCCCAAAACACCTCCACTGGTCTTTTAAATTAAGCTGGCTGGCTGCGTACTGTAGCACTAAGAATCACAGAAATTCCTATAGGTGAAAGTAGCAACTCTAAACGTGTGCATAGTAACAAAGACGAAAAAATAAAATATTTTACAAAAAAAGAGAGAAGAGAGAGAAGAGTGAGGTTGCTTTTAACTGCAGCAATGATTTGGAAGACTGTGACACGCATGAAAATCGAAATAGTTGCTCTAATGCAAACCGAGGATTGATCTTCTATAACAAACAATAGGAATTTTGAGAAGCTGGCATTTACACAATTAAAACTCAAAAAATTAAAACACCAAAAATTCAAAAGGACAAATCTAGCTCTAGTTTTCAAATCCTTTTCTAACTTCAGGGAATCTTTCTATCAGCACGTGCCAAAAAGTATTTCACTGCCTTTAGCTGAGTAACTAAGTGATCTGTGCAAAGTAAACAGTTTGCTGTTGGATTTGTTCCCCTTTTCCAATTAGCTCGAAGTTGTTTGTGCAACTTGGCTTTGCCAACAGGTAGCTACTGGAGATGCCCCAAATTTTGAGTAAGTATGAAATTCACCACTTGCAAATACTATCTGTATATATATGATCTCTATAATTTTATTGATATTTACTTTTTAAATAAAGATTTTACCTATTTTCAGTATTCATCCAGTTCTCTCAGCATCAGCCTGAGTTATATCAGGGAGCTAAGCCCAACAGGCAGTTGGACTAGATTATCATTGTGGGTCCCGTCCAACTGAACTAGTCTATTCTATAATGTTTATTTTAAAATAATAGTAGCATTAATAATCATTATTGCAGATACAGCAGTAATGATCACTAAGCATACAGAATAGGTGCTTGTCATACGAGTTTATCAAACTCCTGTTTTGCATGCACCAAGATTTAGAAATTGAAGCATATGCATATGCTATTGCCAAATAGGATGAAAGATCTTAGAGAGTTTAGCTCTGGCATTTTTATTTGGCTCTCAGACTAATATCCAGAAATTATATAATAATACAAATCATACTTCGGGTTATTTCCAATAGTTAAAGTCATTGAAAGCAGTTCTATTCAGACACACTGCATATTTAAAAGCAAAGAAAAGGTATGTTGGAAAGAAAATATTTATTTGCAGGCTGTGCTGGAAGCTGAAGTAGTGGGTTTTTTTTACCTTAATAGGTAAAGAAAATACATTTGTCTGGTAAAAGTTAGGTCTCTTGTTACAAAACTGCGATTTTAAAAACAGTTGCATAGCTGTGGCAGAACCTTCATTTTAGAGACCATTAGGTATTCCCAGATCTTATCCCAATATTTGATTATTTAGGGACTTGCTAGCTTTTGGCGCAATGTGCTAGAACTTCGCTTTTCTCTTACTCAATACTAAGCTGCCTGAATACTCATTTTTGTAACAATATGCACTGTGACTGAAATACAATGCACTTTATATCGAGTCCTCTGAGGACAAACTTGAGATTTAAGGATAATACTGCCGTGGTGAAAGATACAACATCGCTGATGATTGTGCTGTTAGATGTTTATGTTCTTCACCAAACTTTAGAGACTGACCCACTCACTAGATGAAATTATGCATGAGATTCATAGTAAGGAGAGCTATAAAAATAGTCTAAGCTAGAATTTGAATGCAAGGCATTAAAAATGTATATGTTGTTCTATATAATGCAAATACACATTAATCTTAGCGAGCACTATCCTTTTATGTGTAAAAACCAAACTGATCAATGGAAACGTGTTTTTGACTTTGGAAGAGGAACAACAAAAAAAAAAAAAAAGTAAGATTTGTCCTCATCCTGATGCAAGAATAAAGCCCTCTATTAAAAAAAAAAAAATCATAATAATGATTCCTTCTTGTATTACACTTAAGAAGACTATATTTCTCCTTTCTGTTTCACAATAGTAAAAAAGCAATAATTCTTATTTTTAATATTCTCATTTGACTAAATTAGAGGATTAGCTGAAAAAACCAGATAAGATACAGCTGGTTCAATTTGTTCAATAGAAACACGGTTTAAAAAACCCTTTTTCTCATAAATCTTAATAGCGAAATATATAAGGAAGAGAAAAAGTAAGAATCTCTTTTACTTTGCAGATGTGAAATTAATTACAGAGATAAGTGAGTTACCATGGGTTATTCAAAATCTTTAAAGAAGTTAGAGACTGAACACCAGATCTCAGCCCAGTGCTTTATCAGCTTATCATTTTTATGAGTGGCACAATGTCAGATCTATTATACTATTAAAAATACACATTCTTACAGCCTCCTCTAAATACATAACCTATTCTATCGGGAAACAAACAAACAAGCAAACAAACAACCCACAAGTAAATATCAGGAGAAAGAAGAATCATTTTTCTGTATGGACACATAATCTTTCTTCTCCGCAGAAATTTGTATGCTATCAACACAATTTTTGACCACAGAACCATGCATGGACATTCTTACAAATGAAGTACTATTCAAGAAATCCTACTTGCTTATTCAAAATGCTGGATGTAAGCTCTCACAGAGCTTATGGGATGCATTTTAGACACACAGATAGAATCCAGGGGATTAAACACAAAACTTACACCGGCGTTGGGGATACAGCAAGGAAGTACTACTGGGCAAAAGTATATCAATTCATAAAGCACAAGGGTCAGAAAGGATGGTGAGGCCTCTTTTTCACTCAAATATATGGGAGCTTGAGGCATATTTAACTCCGTATCACATTACCAAGATGCAGCTCTTTTATTGATTCTCCTCACTGGATACACTTCCCCTTGGTTGTCCGTGACAGGCCTTTTGCTTTCAGCAATACTGTGCATTTGATCTCAGTTTTATAATGGATAACAAAAGATCATGTGAAAATAGGCAAACAAGGGCAGTGATGATTTTTATTTGAGCCTTTCTATTTGCATGCATTGCCTAGGCCCACCAGATGTATAGCGGCAGGATTTGCTTCCAGATGGATCAAGGCCGAGAGTATCAGTTGCGCCCCGGGATCCCTGTCGATTGGGATCAAATCCATAGGTTAAGGAAAAGCAATCTTGGCTGTTCAGAGGCATCTGAGGGGAGTTTGCTGTTCCTGAGGGAACTATGTCTAGCAGGCTATAGCAAGCAAAGCCCGCTGAAGTATTATGGTTCAGCTACAGTTAAGTTCCCTTTTCAAGTGAAAATACAATAAAAACAAACCCCAGGTCCAAACATAAAAATGTCTCACATAGCTAGCATTGGACCGGCATTCAGAAATAGTTTCACCCTGCACTTCTGCAGCGTTTCTATTAGCATGATCCCTTGCTCTGGGACAGCAGATGCTTGGTGCAGAACTCCTGGATAGGTTTCAGCGTTTGAACGGAGGTTCTGCACCCGTTTTCAATTACAGGAATTCAGTGTATGACAAGAGGAAAATGGTTACGAAATTATAGCATGACTGCTTAATAACAGCTACTCCAAAGCATGAAGAAAAAGCCGTAAATTTGGACTTAAATCTTTCACATGGAAGCATGCTGCTTTATCACTGCATCACTAGTTTAGTTTCCCTTTTAATGAGTTCACTTCGGAGACTCTGAGAATAAAGATACACATATTGAACGCACTGTTCTCCCTTTACAAAGCAAAAAAGAAAGATCTTGCTTCAGCCTTAATTGTATTTTCCTCAAACAGCAGGAAGAAATAATTCAAACCAAAGCAAATCCAAATATTCTTTAACCCCAAAATTAAGAGTTCAAAATCCAGGCAAAACATTTTAGTGTTGATTGGTGATCAACTGCAACTGCAGCTGCAACTGCAACCACAAACTGCCTTCACAAAGACGTAAGGAAAAAAAAAACAAACCAACATAAATTAATATAAAGCCGTTAAAACACACCTGAAGAATACAAAACTAAATTAAAATAAAGCACTAAGAAAAAAAACCCTCTTTGTTTATCCGCTTCAGGCCTTTTTAAATCAAACTTGTTCTTATCTTGAAAAGGAATGCCTTCTAACATAAACCCATGCAGCACTTTCACTGGGACAATAGCACAGGTAACCCATTAGAAATTAGTAGATTTAGTAGAATTTTCTTCCTGAGAGGAACACCGTAGGATACAGCTTTACATCTTAAGAATGGGTACATCTTTGTCCTGAGGGAAAATGCAGCTGAAGGGAAAAGGAAACAAAACAAAGCCAAAACAAACAAACAAACAAACAAACAAAACCAAAACACCCCCCACCCCCACCCCCACCCCCCCCAAAAAAAAAAACACCCTGCACAGCTCTCAGTGCATTTTCAGGTGCAAATCCCCAGGAGACATATTACCGCTGTGTTGTAAACTATACCACAGTTGCTACTGCTCACATTTTTACATAATAGTGTATCCATTACATCAGTCCATTAAGGACTGCCCCATGGAGCGGGTGCTGAGTAAGCACCTCAGCAAATAGCTCCCACCGTGCTGCCCGTGGCGGCATTGCTAGCGAAAGCAAAGCTGGCTCACTTCAAGCTAATTGGGAATGTCTACTTAAGCTGCAGTATCTCCACGGAGATGACCCGCCACCATCCACCGATGCTAGACAAGCACTAAGTGGACAGGCAGATTTGGGATCCAACCCAGTTAGCAGAGCAAAGGAATAGCTCTGAAGAGGACACGGGATACCTGAAGCTCCGGATACCTAACACTGATATCTGATTTCCCCGCTAATCCCTGAAAGCCACAAGTTTTGCGGTCAACATTTTCCACTGCTACCTGTGTGGAAGCTGCTCACAAATGAAGAACGTAGGTTGGAAAAGCCTACACTGAATTTCCGCAATTATCTGAAGCAACCCCTGTCTCCTCTCACTTTTACCTGCTCCCATGAACACAGCTGAAAGAAACATTAGTGGAGGACTACAGTCCTCTCACCGCAAGGGTAAATGACGGATTATTCAAGTTAAGTAGCACGAGTTTACCTGACTGTGTGTTTTTACCAGTTCTTACATGACTAAACAGCTATAGGAGGATTTTTCTTTCCTTATTTGAAGGAATATGTGCTTTAAAGACCCTGCCAGGCTATCCAGCACTATAAAAATGAATTAAGTTTCCATGAAGCCAACAAACATCCCATTTACTTAGAAGAAACTTCAGTTTCTACCACCTTCCTGGAACATTGTCATGTTGAGAAGCCAAAGTGTGGAGAACCCAGTCCCACCACTGACTCAGCCGGGGACGAGAGACAGTGTCGGTACACATCCTGTAACAGATGGCTTCTGGCTGCTTAAAAAAATAACCAAGTAGGCGCTTCTATAGCTGTTTATCTTCTTTTCTCTCTCAGGCCACATAGATGTAAAAGCAGCAGAAGAAAGTGGCAAGATGTCATCACTGCTTCAACACCACGCAGAGGCAAAGCAAAAAATACAACTTTTTGGTATACTCATCAGTTTGAATGAAAAGCTGCACATTATTTATGAGACGTGTGAGAAACAATCCATTGTACTGAACAACGATAGTCAATCCTAGATATAAATTCTCTGCTGGTCGATAACCACTATACCCGTTCCCTTAGCCATGAAAATGACCTGACAGAGCCATAAATTCACACATTGTCCATTTTTCACAGACAAGCTCCCCCCCCCACCAGACAGTCTGCAGTGCACCAGCATGACATCGGTGTAAACATTTACTCATTTATTATTTTATGCTGACTGCTTTTCAGCTTCCTGACAAAGGACGGGCAAGTAACAATGGTGATAGAACCTGGGCCAGGTTCAAGACCCAAGGGCAGGCTGAAGATATTCAGATTTCAGAGATGCACAGCGTGCTAGCACTTCCGATCCCAGCAGTACACTGGATCTCACGAAATATGGATTTTCTTTTAACACAAAAACTGCCATTAATCCATAAGGTTTCAATTTACGCATGCATAAAACAAATTCTCTACCTACAAGTTTCTTTCAGAGAAGCAAACAGAAAACTCAGTCTAAACTTACTGAAAATCTTAATAATGCCTGGCAATGACCCAAAATCTTTCCAAAGAGCCTGTACTGATAATTAGTACATTTTCAATGATTTGCCCCTTTTGGGGCCAGTGTTCTAATGGGTTTTAGTGCTAGCAAATCGGCGCTAGGATTTGTTCTGTGCATTAACGTGCACAGAGTGTTAAGCTACTTATTTGTAATGATACTGTTCCTGTAGGAAAGCCTGCCTTGATTGTTAATGATACTTGAGGCTCTTAGTCTTAAAACGGAGGGGGAGAGAAACTGCAGGGTGTGGCATAGCCTGCTACACAGCTCGTCATTTACTGAAAATAAAAACCTCACTTAATTCCATTGATAGCACTCAGAATATTATAATAGGCATTTAATTTCCTAAACAAATTGCACTTTAAGAAGCTGGAGCAATCTCTTAAATTACGCTATTGTTTATATTTGTTGTTGTTGTTTTTTAAGATAGGACCTATTCAAAAGTGATTTATTCAAAAAGAATAATTTGAAGAAACTTGCTCTTACTTTCCACTACTCTCACATCAATTTATTTTTTAAAAAAAATTAGCAGCACAAATAAACAGTAATATCTTATTCCTCTTTCAGATTAAACCTTAAAGACTGCTGTTATGATCAGTATTACTGCACTGCTGCCTAACAGTATATACTGTTGATACATTAATTGGTTTATTGACTGCTTTAAACTTTTACAACTTTCCGTTCAGCCCAACGTGCCCTTGTTGTGAACTCATCCAAAGAATTACCAGGTTCAATAAACTAAATTATGTTCATTAATACTACAATAGACATATGTAATAAAAAAGAAAAAGAACACAACTATTGCCTTCACATAAGTAGTCCTGCTGACTGCAGTGAGACTGATTTTACAGAGCATAAAACTGTTCAATCAATCAAGACTTTGAATATCCGAAATAAAATCTGCATATGCACAATATCAGACTTCTGAGCAACACAAACTATAATAAAAGTAAACTGGAAGAACAAGGCCTGTAATGCTTATTCACACACAGCTAAGGTAAAAAATGTTATGACATCCAGAAAAAAAAAAGCACGAAATCCAGGCTGACTGGCAAAGTATCATAAAATAATGTCACGCCAGATTGCTCTGATGCTGCCAACCTTTTAAAAGTTTCATTCCAACCTTCCCAAAATATTTTGAAAACACAAATTGCAGAAAAGAAAAAGAAAAAAAAGTTCTGTCTTACCTATCGAATTTGGAATTTAACTAGAAAGTCAATTTGACAAATTCTCTGTAAAATATAAATTTCATGTTTGTCACAATTCTGTTATAGATTTGATGCTGCACAGAGATTGCAAGAAAGATTCTGGATCCCTTGTAAGTGTCAAGCAATTCAACACAGATATACACACACCATAAGAGACATCTATGGGACCTGAGCTTGGCCCTTACGTGGGAAGCATTACCTTGACTTCTAGAGACAAAATGTCAGCTCACATACAAAGTATTATGTCACAAGAGAAGTAATTTGACGTTTGTAAATAGACACATGTATTTATGGACATACATATATAAAAAGGGAGTACTGTTGACTAAACAAAACCAGAAAGTAGTAGAAAAGCCTAACAAAGGGATGTGAACTCAGCTGATGATGCAAAAGATAAAAAGGACAGGATTCAGTATTGAAATAAGACACTGAAAGGAGGTCAAGCGACTCAGTGAATTAGCTGCTGACCTCATATCAAACTCAGTCCTAATCACAGCGAATGAAAATTGCTGTTCGTAGATGGCTGGAAAAGGCTTTAAGCCACAAACCCATTCTGGACTAAATATACTATGCACAAAAACCGGAGAACATATTATCATCCCCTACCCCACTCCCTGAATTGTCTAGCTGCAAATTATATAAAATCATCCTGCATTTTCATTCCTATTAATTGCCAGTCTATATCTAAATGAAGATATACTTACATTTTTAATAAAATACATAAATTCCACTCTTAATTTAGTGGTTTACAAATCATGTGAATACCTGAAGTAAATAACCCTGTTATTTCAAATACTTTTCAAAGAGGAACCTGCCCTTATGAACTGACTGGAGTGCACAGGGAGGTCGAAAGAGTTTGGTATTTTTTGTTCTGTTTCAGCCTTAAAAAGGTCAGTTCCAGTGAGAGAACAACTCTGAGAAAATTTCCCTAAATCTGGCATTTATGGAAAGAGAGAAAGACAGACATCCACATGCACGCTATCTCTACAGTCCTATTCTTAGAATATTCATCTCCCCATACACTGCAGGATGTTAAGGTTTTGTCAGCAGCATTTTTGGACCCAGTAACTCACCTGTAGCTGTCATTATCCTAAATATTGCCTTACTGAGTGTCTATACAGTCATTGTTCCCAAAGTGCATTACATCAGTTACTTCAAAACTGTTTCATATATGCTGTCAAAATACCTGAATGTCCAACTTATAATGCTTGTTATGGTGGTTGCCAGACATGGCTGGTTGCTTCCGATTAACTCATACACTGTACATAGCACCAAAGTGGCTAACACAGGATTTGGATTTTTGAGGATAAATGCCAAGCTAATACCCTGACACTATCCCAACCCACCATCCCAAAGTGCCAGGTGCAAATTCATCTATGAAAGAAAAAAAATCCTTCAGTAGTCAGTTCCCTGGGGAAAACATTTTTTGAGGAAAATCCCCAAAACACTGGCACTGGAAGTAAGTCTGGACCCATTCTCCATCTACATCTACAACAAACCCATTTGATAGTAAGGAAGAAAGAAAGTCACCAGATGTGGTGGCTGGCGTCTTGGTAACTACTGGAGTAAGTTATCCATACTGCTTGTAATCAGGCTAGAAGTTCCTGTGGCTTCACCATCTGGAATTTTTTGCACAGCATCTCTAACAAGTTATTTTCTATTATTTTTTTTACTATGACTATACTTTAGTCAGCAACAGTTTGGAAGTAAGCCTGATCATTCCTTTTCCTTCAGGTGAGTTCTACAAGCAATACTTTATTTTTTGCCCCGCTTTTTTTTTCTCTTGAGTGAGATGTATTAGGAAATAAGTTGGAAAACCAAATACATTAACATGTAAAAAACCCAGAATGTAACAAAAATAAGAAAACAAATCTCTCTCTTGCCCGCTGTGTCTCTTCCTCATGCTTTCCTCTCAGGTCAGCAATCTTTCAATAGCTTGCCATATTGCAAAAAACTCCATAGAAGTGACTGTCCCTTAGGGAAGAAAACAAACTGAAAAACAAACCAGAGCATCCTTTCCTCCATCCCTCCTACAACTTGGCTGCACCTCTGTTCCCTGCTCTGCCCAGAAAACTCCAGGTCTCTGTTTTGTGGCAAGTCACTTCCTTCGTTTTCTCTTTCCTCTTCCTTCCCACCCCCTACCCAACGTCCAGCTGCTCCCAGCAAAGGTGTAAATACTCTCTTTGCAGATATTCGCCTGAGCCAAAGTGCAGAGGACAGACCACTGCAAAACAAGAGTCTTTTTCCCAGCTGCCGTGTTGCTGTCTTTTTAAAGAAACATACTATGATGAATTGCAACAAATAAATGAAATAGAAGTATTCTATTGGAAAGACTTCTTCATGGGAATTTAGTGTGTCTAAGGACTCTTCCAGATTTTTATTTTTCTTTACAGTGCTTTTTACATCACCATTTACTATAGTGACTCCATCATATAACTTGTTCTAAATCTCCTACTAAACATAGTATTAAATTCATAGATCTACAAGATTACATTCTATTAAGTTGTGGAGCCAATGAATTTTTTTTTTTTTTTTTTTGTTATCCTAATTTAATTCTTTGGGGGGGTTGACTGGTTTGTCTGTTTTTCTCAGATGGCCTTAAGGACATTTGTAGCACCAGTTTTGTACCGGCTAATTAAATACCTTTTAATCAAGACAATCACAAAGCAGCTGGACCAAGTGTCTAAGATTTTCCATATATATGTGAATTCTGCTGTTTCAAATAAATTGTTGGTGTCTGCAGTATCAAAAGCTCTGTACCATACACAAAGTACAGCAGACCCATTTCAGCTGTTGTCTTGCACAATATAAACCACAGACAGACGTACGTCCACAGAGAGAGAGAGACTGACTGCTGGGTACAAGCCAGGGGAATTGAAGACAGTTTGTACATCACCCTGCAGACCAGGACAGCTTCACATTAGTGCAACGTACCACGAAAATGGAGTTTCAGTCTGCAATAATGGGCATATTGACATATCTATGTAATAGTCAAGTTTACCCATTTAATCTCTTTTTCCTTGGTGTAGTCAATTCAATTTAATTAACCACTTTAATTGCATAGTATAAGTCTAAAAAGTGCCCTATATTGGGTGATATCCTAAAATAACTGTTGGGTGTTGATGTTGCTGCTGCTGATGATTTAACATACAGCATTTTCCATTAGTTAAATACTATAGCTAGCTAACAGATTCCAAAATTTAGATTTCATTATCCAAATTGTATTTTCATATGTTCGAGCTCTTTAAGAAACTATGCAATTCATTCCCCAACTAATTTTTTTCTAGTAATGAATGCAACTGTCTGATAATGGAAGTAGCACTTTATAAAATTAGCCCATATCCCTCTGAAGCTCCTTCACGCTGCCACTTTCCTAAATACTTAAATGAGTTTATCTGCTCTGGTGCACCCTCCTCAGGAACAGCGAGCCAGTGAACATGTGCACTACTACTGATACTCAAAATATCATCTGAATTTATGTTATTCCCGCATGTGACACAGTGTCCCGTCTCAAACTCTTGATCTAGCAGTTACTGCTATGAACTTCTTCATGACCTGAATTCCGTGGTCTGTTATTAAAAAAGAAAACCAACAAAACCCAAACCAACAAAACCATCCTCCCCCTCAAGAAAAAAAAAAAACAACAACAACAAACCTCACCAGTTAAATAAGATATTTTAACCTATTTACCATAGGGATGCTGTCTTTACTGTCAGTATGCTTTAGCTCCAAACTTCAAACAGCTGATAACTATTCCTCAGCAGGAGACCCATTGTTTCCCTAGGAGTAAATATAGTTTTCCACCAAATACCTCACAGAAATCTTTTGTTACTGTTGTTTCAAAACAATTTAATTGAATAAATAAAGCAGCTCTCATTCACAATATGCTGTATTCGATCAAGAAAATAAGAACATAGGGTTTTGGAAAGACAACAAGCTTGATAACTTTTATTAGTCTCTCATAAAAGTCAATTTCTGTATATATTGCCTTGCAAAGATTTGATGGTACCTTAACTGAATTTGATAAACATCAGGAAAAGAGACCCCAGAGGCTCTCAAAGCTAGCCAGGAAAAAAAAAAAAAAATTACATCTAGAAATATCATAAAACATTTCTCAGCAAAATGTTCATTTTCATTCTTCTCTGGAGATAGGGAAACTTTGATAAATTCAAATAAAACAGATTTAGCTTAGGGAATGAACACCAAATGCGCATCCACGCTATCTTCTCTATCAGTTATCAAGGAGCGCGTTTTGGAAGATTAAAGAAGCCCTCCTTTCTCTCCTCTCACATTCTCCCCCCACCCGCCACACAACATTGTCACATATGCACTCCTCCAGTAACTGTCTGAAGCAAGTAAAAATCTGTAGCTAAAACCGGTCACACACAATTTCAAATATTTTTGGAGCTGAAGTTATACATTACTAATCACAGATTTTCAGAGTTTATTCAGAATTTCTGCATACAAAGCTGATGTTCACCTAAAATGTAATCCTATTCGGTAAATTACATTCATAAACAGCATAGAACACTTTTGCATTTTCAGTATGCCACAGGATTCGCTATCAAATGTTCTGAATTTACAAGTCAATAGACAGTCTTTCAATCTATCTGGTCCTTGCAGACTCAGCGTGCTACTTGTAAGCCAAGCTGTTGTCCTTCTGGCTTCGTACATTGCTGCCAGCACTAAAGATTTGGCAGACAAAATCCCTCGCTCAGTAGACACAGCACAGCGGACTGGGGTGTGCTGGACATTCCCAGATTAACAGATACTTCAGATGGTAAATTAAGTGCAGCTCCATGCTGCAGTACAAAGCAGCATCAGGTCAATTTACTAGCTGTAGTGCATTCATGTCGTGTCCCTCAAGGCTACCAGTTCTAGCTACACAGGCAGTGTATATAGGTCCCACAGCTTTTACAAAAATAGGCTCTGAAAATAGAACCTTCTTAACACCTTGAAAGATGTATGAACTAGAAGACCATCCACTTTGTTCTGCCACAACACCCACAGCTTTACAGGGTTAAAAACAGCATTAAGGGGAAAACAAAAGAAAAAAAAACAGCAACAACAACAAAAAACCCAACCAAAAATCCTCCTCTCAAAACCAAAACAGAAAAGAAAAAAAAAAAAACAAACAAATAAAACCCCCCATTTTTAATATATAATTTTCTTTCTTCAAATGAAAGATGCAAAAGTGATCACAAAAGAAACCAGAGGGCAGCATGTGATAAAAGTTCAATGCAATCTATTTTTCTGAGTAAAGATGTGCTTAAAATATCATTCTGCCTCAACTAACCACTTCCTTTCTAAGAAAAAAAATTGCATGGGATGATAAGATGTCATTGCTTGCAAGAGTAAAAAGGAACTGAACACAGAAACTCCAGAAGGTCTTCTACAGCCTTAAATTCCCCACACGCTGTAAATATGCATGTTATCTTTTCTCTATATTCTGCTTAAAATGTGCCCCACAAACCAACTGTCGTCCCTGATGCCTGCAGCTCCGTTACCAGGAGAAAATACCAACATCATCACTAAGGATTTGCTACTGGATCAATTTTGTAGGTGTTGTAAATCACCATAGCTTCAGTAACTTCAGGTAAGTGATGTTGATTTACAACGCCCTGAGGATCTGGCCCTCTGTCCTTATTACTTCATTAATCTGCATATTCCTGCAATGTACACCAATCTTTTTTCTAAATTACTTTTACTTCAACCCACCTGTTATAAGTCTGATGTAGATTTATGCAGAGTTCATACCATGCTTTCTTACTTATTTTTGAAGATGCATTGCCCTGAATCTGTCCATGGTCCATAAATGATCTATATGGCTGACTGAATCAAGCCTGAGCTGGTAGCTGTCAGCAGGTATGAATCCAATTTCACAAGACCAATCCATTAGTATCTAAACACTATTAATAGAGTGGAGAGGGAGAAGCACATTTTTTCTATCCCAGGGAATAAGAGGCTGGCCACTTCTGGTAGGAAGGTATTTGATCAGGTCTGTCAGAGGCAGAAGACCATGGTGAATACCTTCTCATAATAATGAGTAGCTCGTTCCCAAGAGAAGAGAAAGTTGGTGTTGGGAAGCACGTTTTATCGTATTCCTTCAAGACATCCCTGAAGCTAAGAGCCCAGCAGGATTCAAAGGAGGGTTAGATATTTATATGGATAACAAGACCATCAACTGCTACAGTGGACAGTATATGTTGTTTTTTGTAAGACAATAAACTCTCGTATTTCAGTGCATAACCCTGCTACTAGACATGCAGGATAGAAACAGGCTCAGTGGAAAAGTTGCTACATTTCTATTTTGGAGCTTTCTGCAGTTCCTTTAATTTCTCTCTGACACCGTCTACTGTTAAAAATGGACCTTGAGGGAATACGACTTTTATCCTCCATGGCATGGCCTGAAAATCAAGGAACCTGCTCAGTGAATGAAAACCTAACTAACTGCTACATTCTCTTTGCAAATTTATTTTTGAAAAATAAAGTGTTGTTTTGACCCCCAGTTTAAAGTGAGGCACCAATAGCCCACGTCAAATTTATTATGTGGGCATTTGAACACCTCCAGAGTCCTCTGAAAGTAGCACTAACATGGAAGAAATAATTTAGATGGAGTAAGAAGAACTATTTCTTCTGCCTAAAACCTGGTGTTTTTCTAAAGCGAATGTCTTCAAAGCATTCTCTGAAGAAATATGCAATGGTTATCTTTAACAAGTCAGCATTTTTCAAATGTTACAATACTATAGATCTGAAATGGTATTTTTCATGAACTTAAAATAGAATGAACTGAGACCTCACATACCATACCTTATTAACAAGCCCAAGCTTTTAAATAGCATGTCCAACCATAGGAGGTATTTCAGGAGCAATATAAGATTCCATACCCTAAATGAATGAATATTAACATCGACTTGGAGAAGGTTATGATTCTATCAGGCTGAGAGCACTAAGGGAAAGAAAAAATCTACTTTGAAAAGGCTAAAGAAGGACCCTCAATAGCAGCAAAGGTTTCCTGCACAGATCTAAGCGTTGGGCAGAGTGCAAGGAATGGGATTTGTCACTCCCAGATTCTCCTTCTCCAAGAGAAGGAGAGTTTAAGGTGACCATACTGTAATTGAGCTAATGTTAATTGTACGTATGAGTTACACACCTAGGGAATCAAATGGCTGTACAATTTAAATAAAATTCACACCTTGCTGATTTCTTATGAGTTATTTCATCACAATTCTAACAGTAAGGACAAACAATTTGGTCATCCTCGCTTCAAAATTTATTTTGGGCTACAAAAGGATATTTTACTTATCGAGTAAAATTCTCTTCAATAATAAGGAATACTGTAATAAATGCCTCCCTGCCTTCTCTAGGATCAGGATAAATTTTAAAGGGCCACTAATTCATGCAAACATTTGCACATATCATTCTGCATCACTGCAGTGTTATTGCTGACCTCATAAATTGAAGTCAATACTAAACAAATTGCTATGCTCTCCCATTTGCCTGTATGAAGTCATCAGTAAGATACTGCTTTTAATAATTTTTCCTACAGTTTCTGGGAAAGAGAATAGTTGTTAAATGTTCCAATTTTCCCCTAAATATTTCCAACTTGATAGGTTTTCTGTTGCTATTCTTTCTACACACTTATTGTACATCAGGGAGAAATCTCGTTATCATGTCTATTCTGAATGCTTATCTTCAGTCAAGCCACCCACCATTGCTCCTTCCATCCTTTAGAAAACAGCATTTCTTGGGCTGTAGTGATTGTTCTGTAGACGCACATGCACTGAGTTTGAATCTCCCACTGTGTTTCAGGAATGACTTCGCTGAAATTGCCTGGGTCTTCAGAGAATAAATATTAAGTGGATTTCACTCACAGCAACATCAAGACATTTGTTAGACTAAATGAGGGTGCATGAGGCAAATGAATGGGTGAGCAACTTAATATTTCAACCTAGGATTTCCATGCTGTAATCTGTCTTCCTACCTCCTTTCTTCTCTCCTCCTATTTAAAAATCTTAACTAGCTTGTTTGTTTCTTCTTCAGCCTTTCAAAACAAAACAAAACACAACACAACAAAACAAACAAAAAAACCTACCTGATTCCCATCTAGCTACAATAATCCCATTTTCCTACTACGTTTCCTATCTCCTCAGCCGCAGGCTTCTTATCTGAAGTCACTACATCCTCCGCTAGTAAACTATCACTGCTCATCACCTGCTGTGAATCACAAAGTCACTGCAGAAACTAATTAGGGACCTATAGCTGGTAGGAAGCACTAACTGCTTTTTTTCCAGGTCCTTGCCCCAAAATAAGAGCCTACACAGAATATACCCTGCTAGGCAGCTGCTATGTAGTAAGTGCAATTTGCATTCACTGGTCAGTCCGATTGCTTCTCAGTGAAGACCATTCACCGTTGGGAGAAAAAGGTCACTACCAGCCACTGACCTGCAACAGCTTTGTGCAGAATTGGGTCAGCAATGATCTCTTACCACAGGATATGCAGCCATTGTGTGTGCACATTTGAAAATGGCAAATACTGCAATAACAGCAGGCGGCCCTGATGGTTTGCAGCATGGGAAATCCAGTTTGCAGCACCTGATCAGCTTACAGTAGTGAAATATCTGCTTTGCTCAGGATAGACATCACCATTTATAGTATTAATCAGCTACTGCCAAAACCAGAAACCAGCTAGTACCAGTTAATGACAAGCAGTGCCTGTTCTAAAGGGCCTACAGGAAAGATGGAGGCAAAGTTTTTAGCAGGGCTTGTTGCGATAATGGTAATGGTTTTAAACTGAAAGAGGGTAGATTTAGACTAGATAGAAGGAAGACATTTTTTACAATGAGGATGGTGAAACACTGGAACAGGTTGCCCAGAGAGGTGGTAAATGCCCCATCCCTGGAAACATTCAAGATCAGGCTGGATGGGGCTCTGAGCAACCTGATCTAGTTGAAGATGTCCCTGCTCATTGCAGGGGAGGTTGGACTAGATGACCTTTAAAGGTCACTTCCGACCCAAACCATCCTATGATTCCATTATTCTATAAATACATATAGTCACTACTAACCACGGCTAAATTATTAACTCTTTTATAGCAATGGGTGTTTACCAGCCCTTCATCTCTTTTTTTCATGATACCCCCACACCCGAGTTTTTCTCTTCCATTTTGCTATGTTATCCTCCCACCCTATGTCTACTCTTTAGTAGTCCAACATAATTTTCTAGCTGCATATCCTTCTATCTGCAATAACCACAACACATTTCCCAAGCCCTTCTCTTCTTTCTTTCCACCTACATATGGGTACCCAGCCTATGATCTCTCTAAAAGTTGTTCAGCAGATAAACTGGAGCAGCAGCCACAGCTAACTGCTGCCCAGGCAATGATTACTTGCTACCTCACTGTCTTTTCCTTGCCTGCAAGCTTCTGAGGTAGTAGCCTTAGTTTATGGCAGGAACAAAGAAAGCTAAAGAAATGCCTTGATGTGTCACATGAAGTATTGGTTGCCAGGGGTTCGCTTAGATATGTAGTCTTTCCTAAGGTTGATTTCTTTAGAATCCAGATAATAATAGATGTGGTTGTTGTGGTTTTTTTTTTACCCCTTGCTTTTCAGGTTATATCACAGATTTTTGGCAAGGTCCTGCCTAAGCAGACTTACTTTAAAAAAAAGAACTGTTAAAAAAAGATCTTAAGTCAGATCCTAAAGTTCTGGAAAAACGAATGCCCCAATTTCCCATTGTTTTGCATCTCACATAATATGCTTTTATCCAGCATTTTTAATCCAAATATCTTACTGAGGTCAGCAGCTTGATTTGTATTTTACAGATGTAGAAAACAGATAGTAAAGTGAATAGATGCTCAGAAAGATATTTTCAGAGCCAGGAATGAATAACAGTGCTTTGAATCCCTTTCCAGTGTACTGTGTGTGCAATAATAAAGAGCTGTGGAGATGGCTGTGAAACGACAGAATCACCCCAGTTGAAGTGATTATATAGAAAAGTTTGAAAAGAAGTGGAAAATCAGGCCCTGGATGAGACATAAAGCAAGAAGATAAACCAAATGTACCTTCCTCTGTTATTAACTTCTTAATGAGGTTATCTCTGACTATCAGGAACTCTAACGAGACCAACAACCATCTATTTTAAATGCCAAGCAAACGTCTGTTAAGCAACAGACTCCCTCTTCGTACGGCTGATGCTCTCGAATCCTAATAGTAACTGACAAGACTTCCCCATCTGGACTCTTTTTTTTTTTTTACTTTGCATTTTGAGTATGTGACATAGCGCTGTGCAAGGGAATGCCTTTACAAGCAGAGCTGTGTGTTTTTTAAAACGGGTGAACAGCATTGTAATAACATATGTGGAAAGATCAAAATGCAATTTCTTTTTATTATTCCTATTATTGCATTCCCCTACACAATGGCAACCTCTTCAGAGACATCGTCTGCAACATAATATTGATTTAATGTGCCACTTTATATGCCTGCCACGTCCTCAGATTAAAGATTTAAATTAATATGACAAGTGAAACACTAAGAAATTCAACAAATCAGCAGATAGGCTTATCCACACAGGGTGCATATTATAGAAAAAAACCCAAAACAAACAAAAAACCCCCACCACAGCAGCCACAGCTTAGGCATAGGCCAGATTTAATTTGCTTGATTGATCTTGAGATCTTTGAGCGCAAATTCATTATTCTCTTATTAACTATTATCATTATTGGAATTTATAAGGAACCTATAAACCTATTAAACTGGCCTTAAATGTTGCCATCTATTTATTGAACATACCAGCAATGAAAAATTAATTATTAAACAACCACCACAGGAAAACATCAGTGGCCTTGTCACCTCAGAGCTAGATTGATAGCATGTTACCTTTTGCAGAGTGGGGCCCTGCAACACTCCAGTGTAAACCTTGGAAGGGTAATGCTGAGTATGTCACAGCCTAAGTCACATTTTTAATTTAATGTTTTATTAAATGTTAGATAGAATAAATTTATCCAGGCCTCACAGACTCTGTCTTAATAAATGAATTGGCACTCTTTCAGATGTTAAAAATGGTCACAGCTTCTCAAGGGCATCAGAAACCCTGAAGCGTAAGACACCAGTAAATACAATGAGCAAAGGCAGCATGGACAGTGATATATTTGCAAGCGCTGCGGGTGAGCCAACACTTTCAAAATGCTGAGGCTAACAAAACAAGGGCAGTGAACTCCCAAAATGGGAAAAGCACCTGCAGTAAGAAGCTGTGCTTGAGTGCCGTTGCACGAATGTGTCCACTACTGAGAAAAAGTGGAAAAGGTGTGGGTTTATCACCCTCCTGCTACTATATTTCAGGGTATGTTTGTACGTTTAAAATTTCATGAGCAGTATTAATAATTTATTTATCTCCTGTCCTTTAATTTTCTAAGGCTAGACTTTGAAAACAAAAGGCAGGGAGATGATATATTCTCTCCCTCCTCTGCAGTTATCTACAGCACCTTCGCTTGCGTTTCCCTGAAGAACTGCTGTCATTAGTAATATATAATTTGGCTAGGGAAAATGGCTACAAGTTCCTTAGTCAAAACCAATATGCCCCTGCCCTGGCACATCCCTCCAGAGACATCCTAAGATTTCCGCAAGCGGCTCCATTTCGAAAACATTTGGCTTAGATAAGGCAGGACGGCTCAACACTACCACTCAAGCAATGAAAGGCTTTCACAGCACAATCGAGCTGTACTATATATTTCCACAGACACTAAACTAAATGATTGTAAATGACTGTTAAAGCTGCCAGAAAAGTCCCCTTCCCCCCACTGCCGAATAAACCAAAAAATACTTAGCATGCTTTTTTTCCAGAACTCTGAAATGTTGGTGTTCAATAGCTGTCCATCTCACACTGCCACACGTTACACTGTGAGCCAGCGTAAGAACACTGGCCACTAACATTAAGGACAACAAAAAAAGCTTTTATAAATACATCAACAAAAAGAAAGCCAGGGAGAATCTCCATCCCTTACTGGATGCTGGGGGCGAAAGTTGCAACCAATGACAAGGAGAAGGCTGAGATACTTAATGCTTTCTTTGCCTCCATCTTCAATAGTCAGAGCAGCTATCCCCAGGGTGTTCAGCCTCCTGAGCTGGAAGATAAGGATGGAGAGCAGAACAACCCACCCATATACCAGGAGGAAGTAGTCAATGATCTGCTTTTGCACCTAGACACACACAAGTCTATGGGGCCGGATGGGATGCACCCGAGTACTCAGGGAGCTGGCGGGAGAGCTCACCAAGCCTCTCTCCATCATTTATCAACAATCCTGGTCAACAGGGGAGGTGTCAGATGACTGGAGGGTGGCTAATTTGACACCCATCTACAAGAAGGGTCAGAAGGAGGATCCGGGGAACTACAGGCCTGTCAGCCTGACCTCGGTACCAGGAAAGATCATGGAGAGGATCATCTTGAGTGAGCTCTCACGGCAAGTGCAGAGCAGCCAAGGGATCAGGGCCAGCCAGCATGGGTTTAGGAAAGGGAGGTCCTGCTTAACCAACCTGATCTCTTTCCATGACCGTATGACCCGCATTCTGGACGCGGGGAAGGCTGTGGACGTTGTCTGCCTGGACTTTGGTAAGGCCTTTGACACCGTCCCCCACAGCATTCTCCTGGAGAAGATGACGAATCATGGCATAGACAAGTGTACTTTTTGCTGGGTTAAAAACTGTCTGGATGGCCGTGCCCAGAGAGTTGTGATTAATGGGGTGAAATCCTCTTGGGGGCCGGTCACCAGTGGTGTCCCTCGGGGCTCAGTTTTGGGGCCAGTTTTGTTTAATATCTTTATCAATGATCTGGATGAGGGGATTGAGTGCACCCTCAGTAAGTTTGCAGACGACACCAAACTAGGTGGGATTGTTGATCTGCTTGAGGGTAGGAAGGCTCTACAGAGGGACCTGGACAGGCTGGATCGATGGGCCAAGGCCAACTGTATGAGGTTTAATAAGGCCAGTGCTGGGTCCTGCATTTCGGTCACAACAACCCCAAGCAACGCTACAGGCCTGGGGAAGAGTGGCTGGAAAGCTGCCCAGCAGAAAAGGACCTGGGGGTGCTGGTGGGTGGCCAGCTTAAGATGAGCCAGCAGTGTGCCCAGGTGGCCAAGAAGGCCAACAGCATTCTGGCTTGTATCAGGAATAGCGTGGCCAGCAGGAGTAAGGAAGTGATGGTGCTTCTGTACTCGGCACTGGTGAGGCCTCACCTCGAGTGCTGTGTTCAGTTCTGGGCCCCTCTGTACAAGAGGGACATTGAAGTGCTGGAGCGTGTCCAGAGGAGAGCTACCAGGCTGGTGAGGGGTCTGGAGACCAGGTCATATAAGGAGAGGCTGAGGGAGCTGGGCATGTTTAGCTTGGAGAAGAGGAGGCTGAGGGGAGACCTCATTGCCCTCTACAACTACCTGAAAGGAGGTTGGAGAGAGGTGGGGGTTGGCCTCTTCTCCCAGGTGAATAATGACAGGACCAGAGGAAATGGTCTGAAGTTGCAGCAGGGGAGGTTTAGATTAGATATTAGGAAGAATTACTTTACTGAAAGAGTGGTCAGGCACTGGAAGAGCCTGCCCAGGGAGGTGGTTGAGTCGCCATCCCTAGAGGTGTTTAAGAGACGTCTAGATGTGGCATTTCAGGGCATGCTCTAGTCGCAGAGATTGTAGGTTGTTTGGTTGGACTCGATGATCTTAAGGGTCCTTTCCAACCATGAAGATTCTGTGATTCTGTGAACAACAGGTTCCAATAAAGCAACGCACAAAATGACAGGGAGCAGGGAGTTAGGCTAAAAACATCTTCTCCTGTAGACTGTGCTTCTTGAATTCATGCAGCTGGCATCCTCCTGTTGAATATACAAGATCATTTGAACGAGAAGGTAAAAAAGGAAGAGGAACCTGAACCTTCCTTCGAGCCCAGCATTCTTCCAGAAATTCAGGAAGCAAATTCCCAGCATGTAAACAATATAAAGGAAAGCAAATAACAAAACAAAGCTCAAAATTGTGCTTATAAGTTCTAAATACACAATATTCTTGAGCTAACTACGTGACACTTGCCACTCCATTTATGAGTCCTACAGCTGATGTGAGAGGAAATTAGAAGGACTTTATTCATTAAAAAATGAAATGTGGTTTCACATACATGTAGGGTTGCATGGAATAATAAGCAGTGAGATGAACTTGCTACCAGTAAAAATGACAAAAAACCAAAGTTGGGCTACACTATATTAAATCCTATCTGTCTTTAGCTGACCCAAGGAAATATATTTTAAGCTCAGATGAGTAGTCACAGTTTGTAACAGAAACTGCATGTTTATATGGAAATTTTATTTTTATATTCAAAATGTGAAGGAAAAGGTATGAAACAAAAATGTTCTTTATTCTCTGTCATTCTGTGAGGATAACAAGTTAGACATTAGAGGGCTTTCCTGAAATTTACAGCACTGGATCCAAGAGGAGAAGCCGGTTTCAAAACTATTATGCAGTATATATTTATATGAAGAATACACAGGGTTCAACAAATAAATGAGATTAAGAATATCCCTAAATTTAATTTTGTACTGGTTTTGACTGGGATAGAGCTAATTTTCTTTATAGCATCCTGTACACTGTGACCAAAACAGCGTTGATAACACATGGATGTTTTAACTGTTTCTGAGAAGTGCTTGCACAGCATCAAGGCCTTTTCTGTTTCTCACACCGCCCTGCCAGCTAGAAGGCTTGGGGTGCACAAGAAGTTGGGAGGGGACACAGCTGGGACAGCTGACCACAACTGACCAAAGGAATATTCTGTGCCATACGATGTCATGCTCGGCATATAAAGCTGGGGGAAGAAGAAGGAAGGGGAGTCATTTGGAGTTATGACATTTCTCTTCCTAAGTCACCGCTACGTGTGATGGAGCCCTGCTTTCCTGGAGATGGCTGAACACCTGCCTGCCGAAGGGAAGTAGTGAACAAATTCCTTGTTTTGCTTTGCTTGCATGCGTGGCTTTTTCTTTACCTATTAAACTGACGTTATCTCAACCCACGAGTTTTCGCACTGTAACTGTTCTGATTCATTTCTCCATCCCACTGGGGAGAAGCAAGAGAGTGGCTGTGTGGTACTTAGCTGCCTGCCAGGGTTAAACCACAACCAGTTTTTAACTACTCTGGTAACAGGTAAAACCTAATGGGTTTTTTTGTATGTTGTTTGGTTTTTTGGTTTTTTTTACAACGGCAACTTTCATTTCATGAGTGGTTTTCTTCCTAATACTTTATTACAAAATTACCTTTCTTTGGTGGTGGGAAGGAAGATAGACCAAGTTTTAAAGGAAGTTCTTTCAACAGAAGTTCTTTTATACACAGTTTCAGCTACTAAGGGAAACTGTTTGCCTTAGTACTTTGTAAGAAACTGCTGCATTGACTGCATTTTTGAGGTACACTGCTTTGTAACTCAGGCATATAAAAATGTTAACACTTTTAAGCAAGAGTAAGTGCGTACATAAGCAACAAATAAATACGTTTACTACGCACGTTGTACGAGAGAAGAAAATCAAGCACAGCATAGGTAGCTCAAAATGTTCCAGCTGCATCTAAACTTTCCCTCTTGGAACATGACTCCACCTTCTGCCCAGTCGATGTGCCCTGATTTCCTTTCCAGGATTATCAGGACAGTGAGAAGAGGGATATGGCAGGTGCCCTTCTGTTGCCAAAATACAAAATATACATCCTGTTGGGAACGTGCACCCTGACTTGGACCTTTGCAGGGCTGATAATGTCCAGTGCTACAGATACATTCATAGTGTCTGGATCCTGCTCCAGAGCGAAGGGAAATTTTATAGTGGTGGAATGAAAGGGCTTATCTCTTTACTCCAGAATAAAGAAAATAGTGACTGATTGCAGCAGTTGTTACCCAAGGATACACTCGCAATCCAATATATCTGAATTCTTTCTATTAAAATGACAAAAATGTATGGGAAGTTAGGCAGGGGAAGGAATATAAAGTGATAGTTACAATAATAAGTAAATCTTAATCTTTTTTCCTAGTGATTTAACATTTAGCACTTTTTTTGTAACATCTAGCACTGTAAAAATCTCAGTATTCAGTAGTTAGAAAGCTCACATCATTGCTAAATTTGTGACACTGCAACATGTTAGTTCACTTTCTCTCTATTAAGTGGCAAAATTTATGAGCCTGTCTAAAGAAAACTATAGCCATCAGATATCAAATACTGCCTGTGCCTTTTCTGTAGCCAACGAAAAGATCAGATATTCTTGTTGAATAGGATAAATGGCCATATAAATTTATTTCAGTATTTTCAGGCAGAAGATAACTTGCCTAAACGTTTTTCTTGCCTGTTACCAAATATAAGAATGCAAGCTGAAATTCACAGTTCTCTGCTAGTAAACAGGTATCCAGCTGAAGCCTTCTGTCCACTGAGATCAAACAGACTTATAATAACTGGCATAGGATGCTCAATTTCATCCACAATATAATATATACAGTACCATTATATCTACAAGAGCTGGCCCATCCCAAATGTAAATTCAAATCTAAAATATGATGCAATTTGGGAAATCCACATACTGTCAAGAATGTAGTGCTCTACTCCAATAGAGTATACTTCTGTAAAAGTAGCTGCTAGATACAGATTGATATCAGACTATCTGTACTACCAGTACCTACAAATGGGAAACCCTAAATCTACAACCTATGACTCTCATATAAGCCTTACCAAAACTAACGATACGAACTTTCAAAACTTTATCAACTCAGCCAATTTACAGTGAGTCAGCAAAGTGAAAGTCTATCAAAGAGAACAGCAAGCGAAATAATGTCTCCCCCTATTTTAATACAAGGATTTGCTTCCCGTTTCTCCCTAAACCACAATACTTTTTTAATAAGGTGCACCATGTGAGTATCTAACAAAAAAATTCTCAGAGATATATGGATCTCAACAGATGACTACATTTCAAATGTTTTTATCTTTCACAACACAAGATGATGGATAGACAAGTAGGTAAATGGATAGATACAAAGCATTAGTATGTGTGTGCATATATGTCAGTGCATGACTGGAGAGCTCCTTGGCAATCCCATTAAATGCCAAAAAGACTTCTAAATGGATGTTAAATACAAATTGAAAAATCAAAAGTCTGTGACATGTAGGATGTCTGTCCTTTAGTAACCTTTGGTTTTGAGGATGAAAAATTGAGATTTGCCATCCACTTGTACAGTGACTAATGAGCTAATAAATTTACAGAAAGATGGATGCAGAATTCTTGATTTCTCTTTAAAAAGGTGCCTACAACCCCAATGAATTATTTTAATCAAAAACAGAAGAGCCATAAATACTGTGAAAGGACTACATTTTCAAGAGCTCGCCCAACCCTTATGAACAAAAATGAGACTGTTTACTGTGGTACCATTACTTGTGAGTATAAATACTTGCTCTTTTACTAAAGACAAATGTTTTTTTAAACAAATGAATTCCCAAAGGTCATCTGTATTATAAATGCTTTCATGCATGGAAATTGCAGGGATTAGAGATTACAGTCCATATTATAGTAAAAAGAATTATTATACTTGGTGACTTTGGACAGGTAATTTCATTCTTCTTTCTCCCCTTTGCCTTCCTATTCTTCATCTATGAATCCTATTTTTCTTATAAGCTCTTTGAAGCAGGAATTATTTATATATGTACTTTAGTCCTCCAGTATTGACTGGGGACTCCAGGAACAACTGTAATACAGATATAATAAATGTATGTATGGATATTCACAGTTGAAGGTGTGATACTTACACTATTGTTACCGTTACCTATGAAGATGCTACTCAGTTTGGAGTATGTGCTGTACCAAGCAAACTGATCTCCCTTTTGTCAAAAAAAATGACACTCATTTCTAACAGTTTCTAAAGTTCACTATAGACTTACTTCATTTATAGTCCTTATCACTGTATTCCTCCCTTTCTCCCTTCGCTTGTCTCCTTTCTGTCCCTCTGCAACATATTGCTACTGTGGGAGGTATTCACACTGTCTAACTTTAGTCAACTAATTTAGGGCTCTGAATCACCCTCTAGGAGTGCCTACCTCACAGAATATGACTATATATGGAATAGACATTTTTAAACTTAGGTGTTCTAATATGTACTTTCTTCAAATACCCAAAGTAGCTTGGCCTAGGTGGTGTTAATACTTCCACTGTATAAAACACTGCCTGTCAACAGTAAGCGAATTTATGAAGTGTTCGCGGTTTGCAGATATTTTTTCACGAACTTAGCACCTCACTTTCATTTTCTCTCACCTAGATTTAACACCGTAAGCACACTATCCGTAGCAAAGCATAAAAGAAAAAAAAAAAAAAAAGAAATAAAAAGATTAAACGCATATGGTATTTACCCATGGAATTTGCTAAAACATTAGTAGAATCTAAAAAGCACATGGCTGCTCAATAAGTTGCAGCATTCAGCCAAGGAGGCTGCAGCTGTGAGTAAGACAGTACATCAGTCCCCTGCCTAACCACGTCTTGACCTTTCTTCTGAGACTGTCAACAAAGGTGCCAATTAGAGCAATGATTAGAGCAACACATTTTGTGTTGTGCTAAACACAACTGTTACCAAGGGGACAAAGATCATACATTTTGCTTGACACCGGATTCCTGATTGGCTCAACACAGATCTTCCACTGACAACTACTTTGGTAGGTCTCAAGATGAGAAGGAGGTAAGTGCGTGCACCACTCGCATGCTTCTCTTTTGATCTCCTGGGACACAGAAAAGCTTACACTGTAAATGTCTGAATGATTTCCTGGTACATCGTTGATTTTATTTAGTTTATCATCTCTCTCACACAAATTAAATGATCTATCTAAGAATTTACTAAGTTCCTTTTATATCAGGATTTAATGTTGAAACTGTTTGTTTCCACGTATCATAACTAATTATGTCAGCCATAAATTATGCATCTTAATTCAACATATTGAGGACTGCAAGCCAGGTATTCAAGATCAGCTTCTGAAAGCCTCCCCTTCAACAAAGCTGTAAGGAAAGGCTTGATCAACATATGTATCAACTATCAATTTATTTAGTTAAAGAATGTTAAATGTGATAAGGCGATGTGAGACAGAAAAAGAAGAAAATACTTTTTTTCTGTCTCAGTTGCAAAATGAATGCATTTAATTTAGACAAAACTTATAGAGGCAAAATGAAAAAAAAAAAGGATAATTGAAGATGAACTGTCCGCAGCATAAAAAAATATTGTGCTGTGTACTAATGGTAGGGAGAACACTATGGGATTATATTATAACATTAAGCATTATCTTGGAGTTCCATTAATAGAAGACATGTTGGTGATCTCATAGACAATATAATGTAAAGACCACAAGTCTATTTTAAGTGTAAAGGAAAATGTTTATCTATCTGACATAAGCATACAAAGAATGATTTTTAAAGAAATAAAGCATTTCCATGATTCTTTAAATTAATAAAAAATGTACATCTGGCAATTAGTATTAGTTCCTATTTATAAAAAAATTAATTAAAATGAATGGAATTAGTTTTACTCAACACAACATTACAATCATAGAATCATAGAATCATTTAGGTTGGAAAAGACCCTTGGGATCATCGAGTCCAACCATCATCTCCACTCTACAAAGTTCTCCCCTACACCATATCCCTTAACACCACATCTAAACGAGTCTTAAACACATCCAGGAATGGTGACTCCACCACCGCCCTGGGCAGCCTATTCCAGTGTCTGACCACTCTTTCTGTGAAGAATTTTTTCCTAATGTCCAGCCTAAACCTACCCTGCTGCAGCTTGAACCGATTCCCTCTTGTTCTATCGCTAATTACCTGTGAGAAGAGACCAGCACCAACCTCTCTACAATGTCCTTTCAAGTAGCTGTAGAGAGTGATGAGGTCTCCCCTCAGCCTCCTCTTCCTCAGACTAAACAGTCCCAGCTCCGTCAATCGCTCCTCATAAGATTTATTCTCCAGGCCTTTCACCAGCTTCGTTGCCCTTCTCTGCACTTGCTCCAGCACCAGCACCTCAATATCTCTCTTGTATTGAGGTGCTCCAAACTGGACACAATACTCAAGATGCGGCCTCACCAGTGCTGAGTACAGGGGGACAATCACCACCCTGCTTCTGATGGTGACGCTATTTCTAATACAAGCCAGGATGCCATTGGCCCTCTTGGCCACCTGGGCACACTGCTGGCTCATATTCAGACGCTTGTCAATTAGAACCCCCAGGTCCTTTTCTGCCAGGCAGCTCTCCAGCCACACTTCCCCAAGCCTGTAGCGATGCATGGGGTTGTTGTGGCCCAAGTGCAGGACCCGGCACTTGGCCTTGTTGAAGCTCATACCGTTAGTGTTGGCCCATCAGTCCAACCTATCCAAGTCTCTCTGTAGAGCCTCCCTATCCTCATGTAGATCAACACTCCCGCTTAGCTTCGTGTCATCTGCAGACTTGCTGATGATACATTCTATGTCCTTATCAAGGTCATCAATAAAGATGTTAAACAGAAATGGTCCCAACACCGAGCCCTGAGGGGCACCACTTGTGACTGGCTGCCAGCTGGATTTAACTCCATTGACCACCACTCTTTGGGACCGCCCATCCAGCCAGTGCTTGATCCAGCAGATCGTATGCTCATCCAGGCCATGAGCTGCCAGTTTTTCCATGAGAATTCTATGGGGGACAGTGTCAAATGCTTTTCGAAAGTCCACAGCCTTTCCCTCATCCTATAATCGGGTCATCTTGTCATAGAAGGAGATCAGGTTCATCAGGCAGGACCTGCCTTTCCTAAACCCATGCTGACTAGCCCTGATCCCCTGCTTGTGCGTTATATGACTTGTAATGGCACTCAAGATGATCTGCTCCATGACCTTCCCTGGTACCAAGGTCAGACTGACAGGTCTATAGTTTCCCGGATCCTCCTTTCTGCCTTTCTTGTAGAGAAATTGTTTTCCCTTCCTAATTGTTTTCCCTTCCCAAATACATTGTTTTCCCTTCCTAATCAGTTCTGCTTTCCACCACACTAATTATTAGGGATTGATCATCCAGGGAGAGCCACAAGGATATGGAAAGATGCAAGATCTGTCCAAGCAGGTTTTAAGTACAAGAAGGATTTTAAATTGGATCTGTATAAAGGCATATCGACTGACAGTCATGACAGAGATACTTACTTGGATTTACCAATGCCTTGGAGGTGAGAAGAATTTATATAACATACCCAATTTTAAACCTCACATTTCTCGGTTAATGTTATGGACAAACTTAAAATATTTGGCTAAAATTTACAAGGCGGTTCAGAGATGTTTGCACGCAAACTAACTACTGCTTCATTAAAACTCTTCTTTTACAGTTAGGCACAGGATTAAAATGTTTCTTTACCAGCCATCTCCTTTATAAATTAAGTACTATGGCATATTTTTTTCTTTTGGTGAGAAAAACTATATTGCGCAATAGCAAGCTATGATGTTACTTTTACACTATTATCAACACTTCTGGCTGTACTCTAAATCTTTAAATTGCTTTCCCTAAAGACGTCTGGGACAAAAAATTCCACTACCTTAAATATACACATACCTTTGAAGTTAAAAAAAATAAGCTAATGGAATTGACATATTTTTTACATTTTTAGGAAAAAAAAAAAAAGACAATACAAAGTTTACTACTTTGCTGTTTTGGGTTGTCCTTTTTTTCCCCCCCCTCTGGTAGCCCTAACTTACTATTGCATGAACAGCACTTTGTTTGTACCTGCCCAGTGGAATATTAAATGAAACCTAAAAGTTAAAGGCCAATCTGATTTTACTGTTCTAAATCAGTGATATCTGAAATTAAACAAAAAACATGAACAACGAAAAACAAATTAGAGGGTGAAGCTACGACAGTTACCACTGCTATTAAATGCAAGGCAGTTAAATTCTATAAAGTTACACACTACAGACTTGCCTTTAAGATAAAGATATTATTCATAGGGCAGCATCCTTTTTAGAAAACTACAAAGACAAATACAACATTTAAATCCAGGCTAGAACATATTGAATTTTAACGATGCTTTTGTTTGATATGTTTTTACAATGAATGATCAGGAAGAACTTGTGAACATATCACAAGGATTTGCAACACCATACTTAATTTTGATAGGAAAAGATTAAATATTTCCACTGATTTAGCCGTGAGTTACATATCAATTAGAAAAATTCAAAGGAAGCTCTCTGATAGTTACATTTTCAATGCTCTAGGGATGCAGAACATTCACACCTGCTGGTGTTCACATGTTGCTAACGATACAGTAATATACTTACAATAATAATTAATATGGATGAACAGGATATGCACGTCTTGTGGATAGGCAAGACCTAAGTATCTTGTGAAATCTGTGTTCGATAGTATGAAGACACCGAAGTTTCTTTCAGTAAGATTCAGCTAAGAGTATTTTCTTCCCTAACAGATAAATGGCATGATATTTTGTACATTACCTGTCAAATACTTGATTTGATAGATTCTCCATTTCTCAAAGTAGAATCAGTATGGAAAAAAAAAATATTTTAAGTTAATGTAATAATTAATGTATCTGTCCATCTAGCTTTACTGTTTTCAGCTGTTTCCTTCTGGGAACTGTATATAATTCTGCTCTGAGAGTTTTGACTGGATGGTTTGAGGATCACAGTTTGTCTTACATAGACAAGTATAATTAAAAGTGTCAGGAAAAAATCAATGTATTTGAAAAATAGAGTGCCATCATTAAAAAAAAAAGTGAAATCACAAGTGATTTGATAGTGTTCATAAAAAACAGCTTTTCAACTGTATCTTTGTCACATTTGGATTAAATCTGAGTTCCACTGAGGTAAAAAACAAAATTCCTGTTGATTTTTACTGATACAATTTTTACCTTTAAGTGAATTTGTAAGGACTGAATAGAACAATGGCATACGTTTATGTCTCTATGATTGTATATATGTGGAAAGTCCCCAGGGCAGCAACAGTACATTGTCCCAGTTCTTGATTAAGTGTAGGATAGCTGAGTAAGTATCTTACACAGAAACTTTTTATAGCTGTGGAGGGGAAAAAAAGGCAAAAAAAAAAAAAAAAAACGCTGCTAAAATTCAGAAAGATTACCTTTTGTGACTCATAATTTTATTAGTTTGCTTAACCTAAAGAAAAAAAAAAAACAAACCATAATGATTTTAGGGTTTATATGAACCTGAAATGTGGAGGTACTAAAAATGCCACCCATGCCTGCTCCCAACAGTTACAGAATCTCCCATGACCTGAAGCTGATGGGTGTGTTTTCACAGATTTAAGGATACAGAACAGGACCTTCCAAACAAAGTCATGTTAGCCAATATAATCCTTCACTGCTTATTCTCACTGTGTTGCTTCACTTATTATCTTGTACATTAAAATTATAACCATCGATACCACTCCCCAGGAAGAAGTCATTACCAGGGACTAACAGGGTGGAGAGAGGGAAGGTATTAAAACATTTCATTTGAAAAATGCAGTGTTTATCATTGATTCTGATAACCTACTCAAGTATGGGGAGCACAGGTGGATTCTTTTAAGGGAATAAGCGAGCCAAGAAGCCTGCCTGAAAAGCACTGATAAATCTTTTCTATGTTCGCATTAATTTTGATGAAGGTTCTAGAGAAAAAGAAAAGAAAAGAAAAAAAACCTGCAAAAAAATGTGCCAATTCTACACTGGAACATTATCAGGATATGGATTTATTTCACACAGCATTGTTAATGCTTATTTATTGATACATTTTATCATGCTGGGTTGACATGAAAAATAGCGGGGTACAGGCTTTGTTTAATGAGTGACAGCCTCCTAGAGATGTTGAACGGTATTCTGTGATATTCTCCCAAATGGCAATGCACCATTAAAAAGGCATATATTTATCTCTTAATACTATCCGAATATACACACATTTCAAGAGATATATTAACCCACAGCAAATGCAAAGCACGGTTATTTTCAGTATGAAGCCAGAAGCAGGCACAGTATTCTCACTGTTTTCCATATGCATTGTTTTCGCAAAACTCGGCCTTCAGTCACTTAACGTTAAGTCATTTTCTAAGGTTTGGCTGGCAAACTGCAAAGACTTACATAACTTTTTATTAGGTTGCTGTTTATTTTGCAAATATATCGTGAAAAGCATTTGGCTTTGAATTGTTCACTGCAGTGAGCTCATATTTTTGGTATACATATTTTTTCCTCTAAATTAACTAAATGGCACATAGTACAGTTTCTGTTCTTATATTTGATGCAAAAGCGTCATTAATATAACATTATGTTCATTAATAGGTGTGACTGTACAATTTATGTTCTATCCTTGTCACTTTCTTATGCTTCACAAGCACTGTGGTATTTTACAACTTTCCAAAATTAAGTAAAGAGCACCAAGTTTTCTTCCTACTCTTCCTTCAAATAAGAAATTCTATTTATATTTTTGATTGTGCTATATTATATTGGTATTTTTTGTGTTGCTATGCATAAAAGAAAAGGTCACGGTGGCAAGTTTTACTGATAATCTCTTATAATTCAGCATCCTGTATTTGCCTATACAAAATAGCTTGCTCAAGGAAAAAGAATATATATAGTCATATACACACTCAGATATATATGTATGTATAAATGGTCCACAGATAGCCATAGACTATATTCCATGTTCTGCCCTCGAAGCTTTTTAGGCTTCAGTACTAGTTGTAGAGAGGTTACTAGGATTTTAATAGGCTCATTCAGAAATTAAACACTTGATACCTGTTGTGAACCTCCATTCCACCCAACATATTTTGGTTTAGGGTTGGGTGGACTATGGTATGGAAAATACTGTATTTCCTTCAGATAAAACTTTGGCAATATCGTAAGAAGTCCTAGTTGTCCTTATAGGTCCTTTCCCAAACAGGTAGGGTCTGAGTTGCAGGTGACTGATCACATTTCCACCAATATGTTCAGGAACTCTTTTAGTGTCCGTTCTGAATTCAAGGCAGTAGCATGCATCTGTGCAAGGTGTCCCAAGCAGTCTGAGGAGCCTTCCTCTGTGCAAGCAATCTTCTTTGTGAAGAAGGGTGGTGGAGTCTGTTGCATACTGTAGGCAGTCGGGGTTGATGAAGCAGACATAGACTCTCTCAGGGAGAGGATGGGGAACACTTGAGAGAAAGAGAGAGAGATACCAGGAAATAAGCAGGCCTAGGGGACGTCAGGACATCAAAAGTCTCAAAATAAGTTTGCCTCTCCCCTTTTCCACAATAACTTTGGGGATTCCAAATCTTAAAATATCTTGGTTCATATCAGATTTTGAAAGAAAGTCTGGAAAATTAACAGCTGCCTAGACCTTACCACTAGTTTCCTTTTTATTTTCACACAAGGTCTTAGGTGTAAGAAGTAGACTCATATTCCTGTCTATTTAGACTGATTATATTCCTGTTTTTTTAGGATTATCACCAAGACAGTGTTAAGAACTGCTACGTTAAAAGCTTCCTCCCATCTTAATTTTGAATGCGACTGCCGAACATACTGAATGAATTAGCTACTGTCCTTAACTTCCATAGTTGCGGTCACAAAGAGCATAGCTGTCTCTCAAGGATTTAGCTTTAATTGTGAAGGTATCCATCTGGCCCTTAACCTTGTTAGAATAACTGAATAAATGTGGCAAGAACAATGTTCCCCTCAAGAGACTAACTCAGTCTCCATCTCAGTCAGAGACTACATCATTTTGGGATAAGATGCAAAATGAAGCAAAACTTTTCTCAAAGATAAAATAAATGCATATATGTTGTCAATTTTCTTTATAGCAAAAAGTTAACAGCAGGGTGCTTCAAGGCACCATACAAGGACCAGGTGTTCAAAATATATTAATTAATATGATAAAAATGAGTGAACAGCAATGTGGCAAAAATTGCAGATAACATAAAAAAATTCTGTTAACCAAGCCTGAAGAAGACAGGAAACTTCAGAGGCAACTGACCAAGCTAGATGGATGGGCCATCTTAAAGGAGGGGAAAACCGTTTATTTAAATGCAAAGTAATGCATATTGGTGGAAAAAAAAAAAAAACCAACAAAAAAACAAAACCTACCTGTAACAAATCATTCATTTTACCAGAGATCTCAATTGAGAGTGCCAACTTAAATAAAACACCTGGGCCTCACTGCAGAGAGCTCAATGAAGAGCCCTGCTCAATATGCAGGTGCAGTCAAAAAAGCAAGTAAAATGTTAAGATGCATTAGAAATGAGTTGCGGAATAAGAAAGAAAATATAATGTCATTATATGAATCAATAATTTTCCCTCCTCTGGAACAGTGTGAAGTACTGGTCACCCCATCATAAAAAAGATACCACTGAATTAGAAGGTATTCAGAGAAGAGTGATTGCGATAATTAGGCATATAGAGAAGCCTTCATATGAAAAGACTGAAAAAAAATTGGAATTGTTAACCTTAGAAAAAAAGATGAATAAGGAGGGATATGATGAAAGCATAAAAATGGTAAGTGGCAAAGAGAAAATAGATCAGGAGCTTCTGTAGTCCTGCATCTCATAATTCAAGAACAAAAGGACACTAAGTGAAAGTAAAAAGCAGCAGCTCTAAATCTGATAAAAGGACATACTTTTTAATGCAGCACATAATTCGATTATGGAACTCAATGCCACAGGATGTCACTTATGTCAAGACCTTACCAAGATTCAAAGAAGGACTTGGCACTTACAACTCTTGATATTCTTGGGAATCTTATGCAGACTAGCCCTTAAAAAGTTTTGAAAGAAAGGTTATGTGCCATGTTTCATGATTTAAAAGACAATACTTCTAAAAAGAATTTGGAGAATAGTTCCTGGAAGTGGGTTTTCCCATCTCTGGCTATTTGATTATTTTGTTATTTGCTTTGCCTGTTTGCATTTTCTCTTGAGACATCGGGGCGGTCTTGGAGGGAAGCTGTGTATCAATGAATCACTGTTCTGATCCATTTGCTGTTATCCTAGTACTACCCTAGTATCTTAGTACCTCCTGTGGAATTCTGGTATTAGGACTTTGGTCTTCCCTTTTGCAGAATAATTGTCCTATGCTTTATTATATTGCACTCCATTACAGTTAGCTGACTGGATTTGTCACCCTTTTCCAATTAGTATAACGATTGCCGCAAGCTATATAGCACTGTGCATGTGTTTGGAGCAACTGTGAAATTTCTAGATGCAGAACCAAATACATTCTTGCTGTGGCAGCTATACAATTGATTCCATGTGTCCCAATTGTCTTCAAGCCCTACCTTAACCTCCAGCTATGCTATTGACATCTTGCTTCACATCCTGCCACTGGAAGACATATGCAATGTCTCAAAAAAAAGAGACACTGCTTCTTATGCTTCCTATTCTCCACAGCTTCTGTACCACTTTTTTTTTTCCTTTCTGCCTTTCTTGCTGCTCAGAGAGATAAGATATTCTTCTTCCCCCTTTTGTTCTTTAACTCTTTCTTTTCTAATTCATTAGCTTTTTTTTCCCTAGTTCTTTCCTATACGAAGACTTTCAGTGCAAGTAAATAATGATAGGCACAAGCAGAAAAGAGCTTTTCCTCAAATCAGATCTGTTAACTGAAAACTCAATGAAAAAGAGAGTGTGAAAGACACTTGGTAGAAGCAGGATTGCTGATTTTGAACAGTATTCTCAAATAATTCTTCCTTCCTCTGTTATTAATTTCATTACATTCTCAAAGCTGGGGGGAGGAGGCAGGGGGTGAGAAAACCTTTAAGTATTTTAAGTATCTGTTAGAGGTTTTGGAGCAAAATGCTAGTAGTCTATTTATTATTATTGTTCTTATACTAAAAGCCAAATTAATTATATAGCATTAAAACCATCTACAATTTTCAAAGATTAAGAATCAACCAATTTGTCAGAGGCCTCATTCAACAGAAGCTATTAAACTAGATAGCAGGGAGAGAAAACATACTGGTACCATTATAGAGGTTCAGTTGACTGCTACTATTGCTTTCATCTGACACCTACCCAGCACAAAACCTGGTAAATTCTGTGGGGGTTTGAGGGCAACTAGAAATTAAGTGAAGGTACTGGGGGTGGGGGCACATAGAGCAGCTGTGTTTGTAGGGCTAGCTGGGTGAACAAAGTGCTGGAGGGATCTAACTGCCTTGAAGAGAAGCTGAATTCAGACAGTGCTCATGAAACGGACACTGCAGAGAGGCTGTGAAGATAGCTTCTTCATGGGAGACAATACTTGAGAGAAGATCGGCAGCCTCGATTGAGCTAAGATGTGACCAGCTGCTACAAAGAAAGATGTAGTGTGCTTGTCTCCTCTCCCTCCCCAACAACTTCCATCACTGGAGGTTTTCAAGATGCAATTGGACAGGGTGCTACATAATCTCATCAAGGTTCTCTTTCCCACAAATGACCGTATGATCTTTCGAGGTCCCTTCCAACCTGGGCTATTCTATGATTCTGTGAATTGCCTCTCCACTTCCAGATACATGCTTCACTAATCAGACATGGTCCTATGATTATTTTCTCCTTTTTTTTTTCCAGGACAAAATATTAAAGTAACATAAAAAGTTTATGTTCTACCTTTCCCATCTTGAGCTAGTAAATCCTGCACAATGCTACAAAGCAGCATATGGATTACATATTTTTGTTAGTGCTGTCTTTTGAGACATCCACATTGCACTCAACATATTGTTTAGATAAGTCTGAGGGTTTACAGTTAGTCTGCAAGACTGGTTTTAGGCTGAATCCAGTCCACAGGACACACACTGAACACACTCTGGCATAAATATGCTTTTGTAGTACAACGTTCAATAGCAAAAGAGGAGGAGCTGGTTAGCAACAACATGGAATTTAATTTTAAAAGCCTAGAAGTGGATCCTGTATTACGTGGGATAATAAATGAATACTGCTGGTCTCACAGAAATATGAGAGGTGTTCCCAGCCTACAAGTATTTACAAACATGAGCTCAAGATAATTGGTATGTCTATTGTTCTTCACCTTTTAAATTTTTATTAAGACTTAATTCTCATTGATAACAATTCCACACTCATGAAACAATGAAATACTTTTAATTTGAAAGCCACCTACTGGGAAAAGAATATAGTGTATTTTTTCTTATTAAGTACTACACAAATGCAAAAAATATACCCTAATGCTGCATAAATACTGTATTTCCAGCCATATTTTGGCCATTTTATTTCTACTAACACCCACTTAGTTTATAAGTTAGCTTCTTTCTCAGTATTTCATATTGTGAAAGAATTAGTAGAACATCTTATCAGGAAGAGCAGATTTAGCTAAATGATCACTATTTTGCAACAGTTTTCACCTAGATGCCCATGCTACCTTTTCAAGTCTGCCAGCCTACCTTTTCAAGTCAAATCCTCTGTTCCGAATTTTGTCATCAGTTAAAAAGCATGGCCTGAAGTCAAATATATACCATTACTGAAAACTATTCCAACTAATTTACTTTCCCTTTCTTAGCAAAAAGCATAAATGCCAGCCAACTATTAAAATAAAAGATAAAATATTTCATTACAATTATGCAAAATTAGGTTTCCGACAATAACATTACCTCATTCATGTTACAAAATGCATGCTATCTTCTTGTTTTGCATATTAAATCTAAACAACATATTGTGCTTTTTTTCCTATACCTCATATTGGGCATGTGTTATTTTGTTATACATTGTGCCTGGTATGGACAAATAAATACACTTCTGTAACCACTAAAACAATCTTCTCATGTTAGAAGGTCAGATCCAATTAGATTAGGTAGAAATGTGCCTGGAATGAAATATGGATGGGATAGATCTTAGCATTTTAGATGAAGAAAGGGCACACTGTTTTGTTTAGTGCCACTGTACACTTGAAAATGAGTTTTGAAAGAATTACCAATGAGAAGTATATTGCATCCGCTTCCATTATGGCAAATTTCTTTTCAAAACGGAAAAGAGAATTCATGCCTATTTTAAATGGCAAAAAAGTGAATGTGCAGAAGGTTACAAGACCCTACACAGCGCTTCTAAAAAGTGAACCTTCCAAACCTGGAAATGTCATTTACCTAATTACAAGTTCGGCTTCAGTACCAAAGGTGCAACATAGGGATGCTCTTGAGTGTACTGAAACAAAGGCCTACTGAGTTTTATGCTCTCCAGTCTATTACAATTTTGTCTATATAATATATACAATCATATTCAGTTCTATGCAGAGCTCTTTCATTTTCTCATAGCTTTCTCTACACATTATTTGCGATTTGGCATACGCTATGCTTTATCCTCAATCCAAAAGTGATTTTTTTTTTCCCCTCAGTACAGGAGATTGAGCTATGCTTAATGGTTCTGAATTGGTTTTCCTAAAGCTGGAAAGCTCCTTTTTCTCAGACATTTCAATCAGGAATGGTGTGATTGGAAGACACCAATGGTAAAAGACAGCTTATTTGTTTTGTAGTTTTTATCAGGCCATAAGCCACATTTCCATGAAAATGGTTAAGCAACTGGAAAAGCTTAATCATACTTAATATAAGTCTAAACATAAATAATAGTTAAGTATACTTATAAATGTAACTTATACTAACATAAATATATGGTTTATGCATATATATGTTGTTGGGTTTTTTTTAATCCTAAAACAAACCATAGGGTCCCAGCAATGACAAAGATAATAACAAATTCTCTGCTTCTACTGTCCCAGCATGAACTTAACTCTGGGTATTGCTGCATAGAACATGATCTGTTACTATTTTCTTTGTCCACATCTCCTGTCTGATACGGAATTAACATTATTAAAATATTCCAGTATTAAAATATAGGTAATATCAGATTTGTAATGGCTTCCACAAAACTACTCATGTCTCAAAATCAGCCTCTACTCAGGACTCCAAAGTTTCCAGGGGCCCAGATATGCAACCCGTATCCATATAATTAATCCCATGATATTCACTACTTACATGTGTAAGATGTTTGTAGGATGACACCTGAAAACATGATTTTGCTCTTAGCCAGTAGATATTTAACGAGGACGGTCAGTTTTCTAAGTTTATAAACAGCATTAGAGAGTGGTCATCTTATGCTATGCAATGGACAATTGCTACATAGGATTTTTGTTTGGTTGGTTTTTTGTTTGTTTTTTTCCCTGATATTATCATTGCTAGTTAGAAGAATTATGAAAAAGCAGTCTCTGGGGCAATAAGAATTTGTTGAACCACTGTTGAGATAGACATTCTGGATCATTCTTTTACTTAGTTTATGAAATTCATTGGATTTTCAGTTCATGAACGATTCTTGTTCATTTCCCTCCTTCTAATCTCCATCACTGTCAGTGTTCAGACATAAGAAAGGGTTTTTTAGCTCGCTCATTTCTTCAAAAAGAACTCAAAGTAGAAAGCACCCAGGTATCTCAAAAGAAGAGGATGCAATTGGACATAGCTACCACAAAAGGTTTCTGTGACTTCCCAGTGTAACTCCTATGACAAGGTGATGCACTTAGTGGATGAGGGAAATGCTGTGGGTGTTGTCTACCTAGACTTTAGTAAAGCCTTTGACACTGTTTCCCACAGCATTCTCGTGGAGAAACTCTGCTCATAGATGGCTCGGACAGGCATATGCTTCACTGGGCATAAAACTGACTGGATGGCCCGGCCCAATGAGTTGTGGTGAATGCAGTTAAATCCATTTGGTGGCCAGTCACAAGTGGTGTTCCCCAGGGCTCAGTATTTGGGCCAGTTCTCTTTAATATCTTTATCAACGGTCTGGATAAGGGGATCAAGTGCACCTTCAGTAAGTTTGCAGATGACACCAAGCTAGGTAGAAGTGTTGATCTGCTTGAGGGTAGAAAGGCTCTACAGAAGGACCTGGCCAGGCTGGATCAATGGGCTGAGGCCAACTGTGTGAAGTTCAACAATGCTAAGTGCTGTGTCCTGCGCTTGGGTCATAACAATCCTATGCAACGCTACAGGCTTGGGGAAGAGTGGCTGGAAAGCTGCCTGTCAGAAAAGGACCTGGGAGCGTTGGTTGACTGCTGGCTGAATATGAGCCGGCAGTGTGCCCAGGTAGACAAGAAGGCCAATAGCCACCTGGCTTGTATCAGAAATAGTGTGGCCAGCAGGACTTAGGGAGTGATTGTCCTGTTGTACTCAGCACTGGTGAGGCCACACTTCAAATATTGTGTTCAGTTTTGGGCCCCTCACTACAAGAAAGACACTGAGGTTAGATACTAGGAAGAAATTCTTTACTCTGAGGGTGGGGAGACACTGGAACAGGTTGCACAGAAAAGTTGTGGATGCCCCATCCCTGCAAGTGTTCAAGGACAAGTTGGATGGGGCTTTGAGCAACCTGGTCTAGTGGCAGGTGTCCCTGCCCATGTCAGGGGGGTTGCAACCAGATGATCTTCAAGGTCTCATCCAACCCAAACCATTCAATGATTCTATGAGGTTCTGGAATGTGTCCAAAGAAGAGTTGGTGAAGGGTATAGAGAACAAGTCTTATGAGCCGCAGCTGAGGGAGCTGGGGTTGTTTAGCCTGGAGAAAAGGAGGCTGAGGGGAGACCTTATCACTCTCTACAGCTACCTGAAAGGAGGTTGTTGTGAGGCAGGGGTTGATCTCTTCTCTCCAAGTGATAGCACAAGAGGAAACGGCCTCAAGTTGTGCCAGGCAAGGTTTAGATTGGATATTATGAAAAATTTCTTCACAGAAAGTGTTGTCAAGCATTAGAAAAGGCTGCCCAAGGAAGTAGTTGGGTCGCCATCCCTTGAGGTATTTAAAATATGTGTAGATGTGGTGCTTAAGGACATGATTTGGTGGTGAACTTCACAGCATTAGGTTAATGGTTGGACTTGATGAACTTAAAGGTCCTTCCCAACGTAAATGAATCTATGCCATGGGGAGTCTCCTGCCATGTGATGAAGGAGTAGAGATGAGGAAAGTCCTAATCATGTTACAGCCTGAGTTCTTCAACATCTGGATGATGAGGTAAGGTAAATTTTGGCTATGGATATTCTGTCCTCTACCCAAGCTCATAAAGAACTGAGACTCGCAATCACAGAGTCATAAATTCTCCAAGGGAATGAGTCTGCTACAATTTTAGTTATTTGTATGAAATTATTTAATTCTCACTAGTTATTAAGATTTGCAATGCCCAAGTGGCAAGATTTAGTGCTAACACAGGCTGCAATTGCAAGGTACTATGTCAAAAGCCAAAGGATAAGCTCTCTGCTGTAAACGAGATGATGATGCTGAAGAACTGAGAGCTGGCACTTGGCCAAATCGAAGATTCATATAGGACAAATGGGATGAAGAAATAATCAGCAGTGGATAATTTTTGAAAGAGATAACAAAAAGACATTATTGTTTTTGTCAATCATAACATTATCTCTCATTGTCCTTAATTCCTTTGGCCAAATTAGATGTAGTATCTGTTCCTAAAGTGTCCATGACAGCCAAATGCCAACACAGTTAACTCCAAATAATGAATAACCTGTAAAGCAAACATTATTCATGACTTTGCATGTTTTAGCAAACTTTTTCTAAAGCAGTCTTTATGATTGTGACTCTTTGCCTTACCAGAAATCAGTAGCAGGTATATATTGTCTGAAAGAAAGCTAGTATTTAGCTGATTTGTTACTTTGCTGTGTGCTACTTCTCTGCCTAATGTCTTGGGCAATTTACAGATTTAATCTTCATGAAAGTGAGATATTTGAAATAGCAGCTTGGTCCCAACATTCTGCAAACAATTACATGTGAGCATCCTTCTACAGCTCTTCCAATCTACTTCTCACATGTCCTCATGGGCAGTACTTTGGGCTTTGCAACAGCAGTTGGCCTGTTTAGACTATAATTAGCAATTGCCTGAAAAAGATACGGCTCTACTGAGATGTCTATAACTGAGATGTCCAGTGAGATGTCTATAACTACTCCTTGTTCAATAGGACTAAATACAACATTACAGCACTTCTACAAGAAAACTTTATCATGATTCACTCTGGGTTTTTGCACATATTCACCAACTTCTAATTTGGAAAATTCTGTCCTTTCGTTATATTGGGAATTTAATTTAGCATATTGGCAAGGATAAATTAACGAGAGCAATTTCCCAATGATCTGATGTAGACAGAACAAGTCTCTGAGTGAAAGGATAGAAAGGCTAATGAAATACATATATCACAGAAAGCAGCGTGCAAGAGGCAAACCCTGTTAGAAATTCACTCCATGGCTTGAAAAAGATTTATATTTTTCTCTACTAACCTGTAAGCAAGTTATTACTGATACAGAAACCCACTGATAGTTACAACCTTAAAAAAATAATAATACAAGAACACTTAATTATAAAGAGGGATTTTCTGGAACAGAATTACAATTTGGACATTGTTTGGGAAGGTCATTATTTGCCATTTTTAAGAGCAGTTTAACTATACCCAAATATCTATGATGTTATATTAAACATCCCCCAAGTGACACTGTATGCACTCAATCTGTCATTCTCAAGGTACTCTGCTGCCCTCAAAGGAAGTAACAGATAGCATTTTAATAAATGAACGAGCTACAAAATCACATTTCACTTTGAGGAGACTTTCCTCCTACTTCACTCTCAACGTAGAAGTGGCAGGTACCTTCACCTAGGGGGCATTTTCTATGTGCTTGTAGACCAAAGGGCTCTATTTGAAATCACAGCAAGAGTTCTCCCTCTGCCCCTTCTCCTTTAACAGAAAGTTTGTACATTGTAACCTTCCACAGGATAGAGAGAGGATTCAGGAGAGTGAATCCTCTCAGCTTGAGCATGTAAAACTCTTTATTATTACCATGACAGAAATCTCATTTTCCAAGCATACTCTGTCTCTTGCAGAATATACATGGTTTAAATGCAGATGCAGTCAAAATCTCATTAATGACTCAGATCAACAGCTGCCATTGATCGTTAAAACGTAAATGCAGTGACTTCTAAATCTTAAAATGACACAGCAGCTGTGCATTTTGGGAAATGAGGGAAACTATGACTATAATGTAACAACCCATGAATATTTTCCTCCTGCTACCTAGGTATTGCTATTGAGAATTTTCTAGTTAAAATGAAAAGAACAACATAGCCTTTATTTGACATTTTCAAACTATCTGATAAAAAAAAAAAAAGAGAGAGAGAGAAATGTTCCAGTTTTTTCTTGATGTCTATCATACACTGCTTTCTTGATGTGTATATAGTTTGCTTTCATTCTGCAAAGAGTTGCTTGAAAAGAAACTTGGAAAGCTTCTCCCTTTATTTTTAAAGCATAAGATTTTGTAAATCCCTGTGTTCTCTAAAGCAGCATATATTATTGGAGTACACATTTTGAAATACAATGACATTTTTATATAAATGAACCTAAAACATCACTTGCTAGTAATGGATTAGGATGCAAACTGGGCACAAGTTGCAGGTAATGGCCACAAGTGGGACCCGCTGCCTTCATCATTTATCATTGCAAATAATGTTATCCGGCAATTAAAGACACAGAGTAAAATAAAATTAAAACTAAAACTAATGTAACATAAAAAAAAAATAAATCAGGTGGCCATTACCTGAGATCCCTAACATTCATAAAAAAGTAGCTCATCTCTATTTCTCAATTTATATTTAAGTCCTATGTATTTAATGGGAATTGACAAAGATCACAACAAAGCAAATTAAAAAAAAAAAAAAAAAAAGAAGAAAAAAGGAAAAAGGAGAGTCCCATTAAGAAACAACAAGAAAAACACCAACCACAGATAATAAAAAATCATGGTTAAAAATATTTAACTCATAAACCCACAATTTGGAACAGGTGTTTATGAAATCTTTTCAATTTGCTGCGACATGCAATACATGATCTAAATGAAACAAAATAATAACCAATCAAATCATTGTCAAGTACCTAAAATGACTGTGTGTTGCAAATGAGTTCTCGGGAAGTCAATGAGAATTACCAGGTGATTCCATCTCAAAACGCCTGTGACAAAGAAAGTACAACTGGAGTTTCGCATGGCAGTAATACCAGCTGTCTAGGGGGGCAGAATTTAGGGGAAGACTAGCAGCTGCAACCATTCCCAAATCCAAAAAAATGGGATTAAGCAAATACATCCCTCTCACAGGTGTCAGCCATCCCCCTCAGAAAGCTCACCAATTCACCTGCCAGGTGTTTTGAAACGGTATTCCTTGGGTAAACTCCCTCCAGCACCACACGTCCCACTCTCTGCGAGAACTGATGCCTCTGTTATCATTCATGAGGGTTAATGAGAAAACTCTTAATAAATTACTGGTTTGCACCTTTTTTTTTTTTTTTTTACACTTTGGCAATATAAATACTACCATTTTGATCTGTTTGTGTTTTGGTATTACTCTGTATTAAAGAAAGCCAGTAGCAAATCAGGCCTCAAGAGTTGTTCCTCATAAACTCCCTGTGATGTAAATAGCTCTCTGGTTTAAAGCAAAAAGCCGCACACGCAGGGTAACACCTTGGAAAAAACCACATCTTTGCAAAGAGCAAGTAAATGCAAGCTCATGAACAGTACTTATCTAGTCACTACTAATTAGAAGTCCCTCCCTTTTCCATTCACCTCAGCCTGAATCACAATCATTATTTCAATATACTTCCAAGAAGAAGTAGTATGGGTATGCTCCAGGGCTCTGTAGTGGAAGACTAAGGAAAACACTGACAACAAGCTGCAGTCTTATGACGCGTGAATGAAGAAAATGTTCGTCACATGGCAGAAAATGCCGCTCGCCTCTTACTGCTAGGTTTCTTTTGCTGCTGTTCATTACTTAACCTTTGCCTCACAATCCAGAAAAACAGAAGGATCCTGGAATACCTTCTCAATTTCTTCTTGACATTTAGGTCTTTACCTACCTATCAAGAAGGCACAGCCTGAGGAAGCCATCTGTCTCTGTACACTGACAAATATTTGCATGACTAGCGTAGTAATTCTGTTTCAGGCATTTGGCTTTTACAGTTTAACTGTCATCATCACAAACAAATGGCTTAATGGCTTTGGGTAGCAAACACATACAGAGCTGTGCCAACTGATCAAGATACAGCTGAGTAGGTATGACCTGTGATCATATTTATTGGCGTTTCATTTAAAACCTCTTCTGAATCGTCGTTTGCATCATCATCTAAGTCTGATCTCTTTTGCTCAGTAAGTCCACGCTTCTTGTCTGCTTGTTCTAAAAACAACAAGAAATCAAAAGTCAGGACTCTATTCCTCCACTCAGAAGCTTAAGAGTCAATAAAGATGTATACGAAGAGATTCCTCACCTTCATTAACAACACGGTTGAAAGGAGCAAAGCTCCCTAAAAGTAGAGGAAGACAGAGAACAGCTCATCCACCAAAAAGATAGGTATAGTAAAACAAGAAAACCTGGCAGCGCACACTGCCACCACAAGACCAAATCCCTTTTGGCTAAAGCGCCTTAAAGATTTCTATAAATGAACTGAAATTTGACAGCAGCTCAGGCAAACCCCTCTGTGTACCGCAAGTGCTGCATATCCACAGCATTTCTAACAAAATGATGTATTAAAAATGATGTAAGAAAAGATCATGCTTTTGAAGCATGACACAAGTACAACAATCTGTCTAGATTTTAGTATACTGCAACAATTAATGCTATCGTGCGTAGTTTATCTTGAATGTTTTGTCATTATTGGATAACTCGCTTGCTGTTTCTGTTAGGAGAAACAAAGGAGTCATCAGAAATTTCCTTCACACAATCCTGTTTACTTACAGTAAATGTCAGGACGCCTGACTTTGACTAAAAACTGGAAACAAAATACAGCTTTCATGCTCAGAAATAAAAATTATCAGCAAAAATAAAGATAAACCCTAGAACACAAAAAGACCTGTTTTGTTTTTTTTTTTTTCCTGGGAGGGCATCTTCACAGCCAAATGGCCATCACTACTGCTCCTGCTTTTAGACACTCACCTTCACAGCTGCAGCCAATAAATCCACTGGCCTCCCAACTTCTATTTCCGAAATACCTTTTATTTCTCCAGGTGAGTAGGTACAAGTTCTACCATACAGCCACACACTTTATGGCACAGCTTCTACTGTTTCCAGCAGTGACTACATAAAAGAGTGTTTAATTGTTCCTTCTGTGTAGCCTGAAGGAAGTAAGGTGAGCCAGCCTACCCACCAATTTAACTAGGTCTGGGAACAAAGTTAGAGATTGAGGTTAAAGAACTTAATTTAACCCAGTTTAACAGACTGGTCAGACCCGCTATCAAAGGTGTTTCCCCTAGCCCTCTCCCATCCCTGCATCCCCCCCGCCCCTTTTTTTTTTGGACTGCCTTCTGGCTTTCATCCACCACTGAAAACCATGCTCCTCCTCCGTCCCCCCCCCACCTTTTTCTGTTTGTTTGTTGGGTTTTTTTCCCCTGACAAATGCAGAAGATCCATTAAATCCAAGTAGTTACATATGGCCTTTAAAATATATTAGTTTGCATGGAAATAATTTTCCATAATGTTTTGGGTATTTTTGAGACTATGAACTAACAATGTGAAGGTCTCGCATTAGATGCAGGGCAAAACTACATGTCTTTAAATATTTAGCCCAGAATGCTCAGTGATATATATTCCAAATTGATAATATACTTCTGACCATAGACCATCACTCCTATCTATATTAGGAAGGAGACCTTCCTTCTATCAGTCATCAAAAATTGAGCATCATTTTCATCCTGACACGAAACTTCCCAACAGTGTAAAGGAATTATCTACTGAAGAAGGCTACAGCAGCTCAAAGTATTTTAAGTTTACATGGTGAAAACACCTGTCACCAAGAATAAATAGACTCACATTTCCTTTAGATGTGTAATAACAGCTGATATTTTGGGTTTGGAATTTGCCGGGACCATTAACAATAATTAAACAAGATGCTTGTGTTCACTCTGTTTTAATATTGTTCTAAGTGTCCGGAGGAAAATGGCAATGTTTAATATTTAAATATCAAACACGTTGATTAAACATTAGCCTGTTAAACTAATATTAAGGAAGGCTGAAAACGAGTTTATAGAACTGTCCATAGGTTTTTTGGGTTGCAACTGCCAAAAATGCTTTTTGAAATTTGCCACGTAGGCATTTTTTCAAAAAGTAGCCTGACGCCCAAGCTCACAAATGTCGACTGTAATTAATAAACAACATTTCAAAGTTTGTACTTAGTGCTGGGCTGCGCAAAAAGATGCACGTTTACCATAAGAAAAAGAATCTTCAGGATTCTGACTAAAATCAGGTATGAGTGTAGCAGCTCAACGAGTCAGGACAAAAGGTACTCAACATTGACTCACCCTACTTACTCTCTCAAACAAATAATTAATTTACGCTCTTTCTATTCTCCTATAAATAAGTGGAATTCCCTAATAGAAAATATTAAGCTGATAGCTCTCTCAGTCAGGTCTGCAAATTTCTAAATACCTGAGGAATTCCCCTAAAATCTACTAGGGTTGGTCCAAATAAGCTTCTACACCTTAGAGCCATTATATCTCCTCTCAAGATTCATCCTTCTCCTTTCTCCAGAAATATTATTTTACATCAATCATTTATAAGAGTTCAGTCCTGTTTCTCCTGAAAACTCCCATCACAGCAGTTTGAACTCAAACTTCCAAACAAACCTGCAGGGATTTTTCCAAATTCAAAAAAAACAAAACAAAAACAAAAACAAAAACAAAAAAACCCCAAAACAACAAACCCAAACCCAAAACCCAAACCAAATAATGGAGAGTTCAGATTTTGAATGAAATGCTCATCGCAAAACATATCCAAAGAGGTTTGAGACACAAAAAAATGAAACAAAGCAAAAACCAAGAAAAGCACTCCCCAGAAACCAGCTATTCTCAATCCTGAAAAGCTACAGGGATTGCAGGCAGGGATAAACATCAATTGCCTGGGTGCAAATGTAAAAGCCTTCACATTTACCCATTTTACATCATAGCTGCAAATTATCAAAGTGCAATTTCCACTGTATTAAAGAGACAGCATATTATGCTCCTAGCTTTCAGTCACGTTTAATAAAGAGAAATTCTGCTACTGAACGAACAGTACCCTTTGGCTACTTTTAAAATAATCCATTGAGAATACTACAATATTCCATATATTTATAAAAAGTATTGTGTTTCTTTAAGGAAATACCCCAAAGAAACATTATTCTTTTTTTCCATGTATATGGAATAAAACCATAAATACTGTAAGTTAGTGGTTGCTTTTTTGGTGGGATGGTTTGGGTTTTTTTAGCTTTAATTATTGACAACAGTAAAAAGATTGTTTAAGACTAGCTGTGTCAGAGTTTTGGATACCAAGTGTGGCAGGCTCTGCAGGTGTACAGTGCTTTGCCTATTGATACAAATTGAATCTGAAGATAGCAATTTATTCAGCAAATCAAACCAATCACTGCACTGCAGTTTTCTCTTTCAGCTCCCATTTCCCAACCAACTACTCTTAACCACTTTGCTACTTCTGCTTTACAGCAAGGTTTCAACTGCTATTAGGGGTTGGTTTATGGTGAGGGTATGGGGGTTTAAAAAATTTTAAAGACTGTTTTACCCTTCCACTGTCGCCATTAAGTGCTGCATTATTCACATCTGTTCCATATTAGTTGCTTGTCTCCAAACATGCTGCCATTAAATGTATCTCTCCCCCTTACCCAACCAACCATTGTTATGACATGCAAAGCATTTAAACAGCTTGCAAGTGAAATTTGTTGTAATAAACTGTGAATATTTGTCCAAAAAACAAGAGTACCTGACATCCTTCCTTCTCATTTAGAACCATACTGACAAAGAGGTTCTTTAATGCCATCATGTTATATGTTATTTGTCAAAAGATATTTACGCTAACTAGTCCTCCAAAATAACCAACAGAAAAAGATCAAAGAATGAAAATTAACAACAGATTGCCCAATAGATGTGTGAGGAAAGAGAAGAAACCAACCCAGGAAAAGCAGACTGGCAGCCAGCTAAAGGAGGAAAAAATAGAGCAATCTTACAGTGTTGAGCCAATATATAACCCTGGATTAATAGCTAGCCTTGGCAAGGCTCAAATGTGAAGATGCTCACATCGGGCATCCCAGACTTGCTGCTACCAGAGGTTGTTGCTATGGTAACCAGTGACAGTCAGCCAACAGTAAAATGAATTTAGAAAAGATAGTTAGGAAATACTCAAAAGAAGAAAGAAAAAGAAAAGGAGGAAAGAAGTTTGATGTCTGTAAGTAGATGCACAGTTCCATCATCCGCTGCTTGCTCTACAGCAGCGGAGGAATCCCTCACCGAAATGGAGCTGAGTTTCCATTTTACCTTCTTGATATTTGAAGGATATTCGTGCCTGTATAAGTTTCTAATTGAAAGAAATTATTGTCTCCTTCACGCTACAGCTTGTCGGTGACTCAGCAATCCAGCAAATTCAGCCGCCTCTGAAAACTGCATGGAACTGTTAGCACATTGTTCTCATCTAAACTGTTTACAGGAAGCCTGGCGTGGCCCTTTTCTGTCTTTTGCCTTTAAATCAGCCTGGGGATGGTTCCACCCTGACATGTAAAAGGGCTCAATGGAAGAAGTATTTGTCATTGAAACAAAAGGATTTGGAACTTTACAAATCTGGTGGAAAACTGGCTTGATTTTTTTCCCCCCAAACAAAGAACAAAGCAGAGACTGGTCGATTTAAAAGCAAAATTTGGTTCAAAGGAGGCTAGCTGGAACTGAAGTCAGTAGACCATAAATCACAGCGCCCATGCCCAGCTGTGCAGCACTGCATGGAAGAAAAGCTTTTGGATGGCGGTGTCCCTTAGCGATAGCTGTGGATGTGTATGCCAGAGAGGTAGTTATTGTTGTTTACTTGCTGTGCTATCAACGTGGTATGCTAGAAAGCACACTTTTTAGGAATCAGTGTGTATGCACTATATTATCTTATCTCTCACAAAACATCGTCCCAGCCCCCTGGAAAACTCCTGCTGGAGTACTGGCAGAAAGAGATAAAAATGAAGTACTATGTCTGGTAAAGCTGAAGTGCTGAACTAGACTTCCCTACAAGCACCTTTTCCTAAGATTGACTGTATGCCACGATCAAGAGGATGAACAAGAAAACCTCGTATTGAGCCCTAGAAATCTTCAATGGTTGATTTGTGTGCATGCATTTTTCAAGCCTAGAAATGGCACAAAGATGGGTAGAAACGAAAAAGCTGTGAGATAGAACAAGCATGGAAGAAGCTATTATTTTCAGAGAATAAATATTGAGAGAGGCATTTACACAAAAATGTGCTTTTACAGAAACAGAAGGCACAACCACGGTTGCAGAAATTGGCCAAGTTCGTCTCCCTTTCCAGCCCTGGGAGCATGAGGGCCCATGTCAATTCACTCGCCCTTCTGAGGTCGTGACTCAGGAAAGTCACTTAGACATGCTCTGCTTCGTTTTCTCCAGAAGTAAAATGGAAAAATAAAGACCCACTCAGCCTTTCAAAAGTGCTTTCATGTTTAAAGAAATGAAAAGTGCTAAGTGAGTGGTAAATATTGTTGGAGTAGATTAATACTTGGATGATCAATATACATTATGAGACTGTTCTTACTCATCATGTTTCCCACAGCTAAGGGAATGCAAGAAATAATAATAATAATAATAATATGATTATAGCTGGTAGAAATGCCCCTAGTGAAGGCTGCCAAGTTTCCTAGAATGTAGGGAAAGCTGCGTTCTCATTTACTTACACTTTTGTGCAACTTTTACTGTATGAAACCAAAATTATGCCTGTCATCTGAACCAGACTGGCTCAAGCTTTTTATTAATTGATGTTTTGTGTTAACTTGATTTTACCAAATATTTCAGTGAAATAGCTTTTATTGGTTTTGAAAATGAAACAAATTAGAACCAAGTCACTTACCTAATACTCATAATAAGAATTCTTCTAGTACTTTCTTTGAAGAGCTTTATGAAGGCTTTGAGCTACAACCTGATACTAAGCAAAAAAAAGAATACAGAGTTCGCAGAGCTTTCTTTTGCTAGACCCAGGAAAACAAGTCAAAATAGACGATCAATCTACATTCAAAAAATAGGAAAATAGGGCTTTTCTTTTTTTTTTTTTTTTTTTTTTAAGGAATCAGACTTCAGCTACAAGTATATGAAACGTTCCTAGAAGCACAAGCAAGAAAACTAATGTTCTAAATATTTGGAGAGTAACCTTGACAGTGCCAAAATATTTTCGAATTTTAGATTTAAAACACATGACACAACCTTGTCAACAAATACTAATCAGAGATCAGAAGTATCATTACCTAGATGATTTTTATAGAAAGTAAACATATGGTAGAATTTCTTCTATTTTCTTCATATTCAGAAAGGATAGCAGATTTTTTTTTTTTAACAGATAAGAGCAGCCTGTTATTTTTCAGTAGCTGACTCATAATACTCACCTAGATGATTACTACCTCTATAAAAAGCTAGATCATCCAAAGTACAGTAAAAGACAAAAAGTAAACAGAAATCTCTCATGCAAAATCCCTTGTTCATCTCTTTCTAAAGCATTTGAACCCACAGGAATAAACTCAGTGGTCTGCAAGAATGATAGCAGAAGCAGGCCCTCGCGGAAGCCTATCGGTTCCTCCAAACCCCATGGTCTGCTTGCCACCATCCTTTCTCAGAGGGCCTGTATTGTAGAAGGCAAGGGTGGGCAAAGATGAAGCTGTGGAGTTTTTCACACTGGAAGAAGCAGATCCTCCTTTTGCAGATTGTGGCTCCACAGCCCTCTTGCCATTTGTATCCTCTTTCAAGAGCTTCAAGAGAATCGATAAAGTGTGAATAACTCTCACGCATGCAGATTCGCTCACTTATAAAAAATTAGGAAAGGAAAAGACTCGTAGGTCAGAACATAAAGTTGTTCTGAGAGGACAGGTAGTTTTTTGAACGTCAACGTACCTTTGCTTGTCTGAAGTTTCCCAACGTTTTCTCACTGTAGTGCCAGACCTTCCCTGACATAAATTGTAGCTTAAGTTATTAAAAAACTTGGGGCAAGCCAACATAACAAAGTACTTCTACTTAGACAAAGCTAGCCTGACATAGAAGTAAACAAAGGTTCACTCATCCATAAAAAAGAGAAGATAAGCCAAGAACTGAAAAAAACCAAGCACTTTCAACTCATAAGTTAAATAAAATCACTATTATAATATGCACACTTACAAAGGTAAGGTAAGAACTTGCTAGTCAGCCATCTGATCTAAAGCCAATGTTACATGAAAGAGTAAAAGGAAATGCAGAAGAAGCATTCATGCAATACCCACTGTTTTTAATTCTAGGGATAAACTTTACTTCTCAATAAGAAAATATGGTTTTTTTGCTCCTTAATTTCATTAAATAATGAAAACACTTGTGCTTCTTTTAAGTACCTTTGAAGTGCTTGGCACTAGTCCTAATGCTTTACAGAAAAAAAGTCCCTTTTTTAGCTTTTAAAGCAAGAACAGTTAGATACCAGTTGTCTTCTAGGAAAATTTGGGTTTGTCTTTCCTGAACTCATTAATCATTGAAGTCTACCTAGCACTGAAATAGTTTGTGTATGCATGAAATATGAGAATGGAAATACTCTTTACATGCAGTAGGCCTGGTTTTGTTTTTATTAATTTAAGGAACAAGTATGTTTTATTTATTTAAATACAGGTTATGGGCGAGAAACTTTTGCTTATGGACCTTACCTTTCTTTAGGGGCAAATCAGTGAATCTGAAGTTTCCTGACAGCCTGTGGATTTAAAGCCAGTCAATCTCTTTTCATTTGATCCTTTGCTAAAAACAAAAGAGTTTGGACAATAAATGGCTTAGCTAATTTATTTTTGTTTTAAATTTCTTAATTGTCTTACCTGCAGAATACTGTGCTTAATTATCTGCCTGCCAGTTTCTATCTGCATCAGTACTAGGAAGCACAAATGGCCTAGCCTCTAAACCTACTAATCTGACAGTCTGACCCCTGATAAATCAATGTTAAAATCTATAGCTTGCTGCCTTTTGCTTTAGCTCTCTGTGGCATGTTTTGATGAATGTCTGCCTTGCAGGAGGAACATATGAAAATTATATCATGTGCAACTGGTTTGAACTGTTGTGCAACCATGGGACACTGAGCCACTCTGGGGAAAAAGTTAAAATGAACTACAGTAGATAAATGTCAATTTCAAGGGTTTTGACATTATATTATATTTAAATTAAAGGGAATGTTATTCTGGTTCCTTCCTGCTCTGAACCTGCTGGTTTTTCCCTTTCAGAAGATTCTGATAAAATACGTGATTATCCTCTGCCAAGGCTCTCAATTCCTCTTCGAAGCAGACGGCAGGGTTTATATGATAAAATTTTAATGACCATGGACCTGCATAGCAATGTGAGGTACCAGCATATTTTCAATAATGCTACGTGTCTGCAAGGACTGGCATCGGGTGATATTCCTACTGCTGAATTCTACGTGTCCTAAGAGGCAGGCTTCGTGGGAGATAGAGGCAGCACCAGAGAAAGCTCCATTATGATGCAGCAGGCGTATGGATGAAATGGAGATTTATGAATCCCTGCCAAAGAAACTATATTATGGACTGTAAATTAAAATGGGGGCTTAACACATGGTGAACTACATGCTGGAGAGGCTGATTTCCAGATTGCCCTGTCTATTCCGGCCCAGGCAGCTGTAGAGACCACCCCTCGTTAAGCGGTCCTGAGCTCTCCATGAAACTCAGACATTCTAGGTTTGAAAAGGCAACTGCCAAAGCTTTCATAGTCACAGCAAAAAAAGGAATCCTCAGCTGTTTCAGCAGGCATTTCACTTGCAGCATACTATTGTAGTATGGTGACTGGGACGTAGTAGATTTGTTCTCAGATGTAGTTCCAATGCCTTCCATGGAGAGACTTCAGTTTTACTGCTCTGCAAGTCATAGTGCATTGCAAACTCAAAGGAACAGATTTTGGTCTCTGAATCACTGCTGCTGTTCATGAGTCACAGTCTTCTCAGATCTGCCACTGCACACTGGTGATACTTCCACCTGAACCGCTAAACCCAAATAATTCAAATTGTTTACTGTGTCTTCATGATCATCTTTTGGAAAGCTCCTCAGGGAAAAATACAATTTTGAATGAAAAGAACAAGATCATAAGATGTGAACAAGTTTTCAAAAATTCTCAGGAACAGCAAGCTGCCCAAAAACCTGCAAGATAAAGGGATAAGTTCCACACTGCACTACCCCTCTCCATATGCCAGTGTTTTAAGTAGGACACAAGAGATACAACCTGTAAGATCCATCTTGAAATATATTGAAATATGCAACTGATGTGTCCAATGGCTAGGGCTTCCCCAATAGACCATGAACCCAACAAGATTATTTCCATTTCACTTTCCACCCATCTAAACAAAAAGCTCCACATAATAAAACACAAAATAAATTTACTCATCACACTTGCCAATTCAGCTTTGACAGGTTCACTCTCCCACATTCTTCATTATATTTCATATTCCTTTAGAAATTGGCTTACACCCCTAAGAAAAAGACAATTTGTCTTAGTCCTCCTACCCTTCCCAAAAAATTGGAAAAAAAAAAAGAAGCAGAGAAAAAGGCAAAACCTTCCCTTCAGCTGCCCTGAAAAGGGAAAGAGAAAACAAATTAACTTCCTTTTCTGCTTATTTGTACAATTTAAAATGATAAAATTCACTTCACACTTCAAACTTCTACAAGGACACTTTGCCTCAAGTGAAAGTAGTTCCACATGGACCATTTTGTGCTTGTCTAATGTGTAAATGTGCTGTTTTATGTTGAAGTAAGTATAAGGAACTATACAGTGCGTATACAGTAACTCAGCTATCACTTGAGCCCCACAAGTGCCATGCCCTAAGGCATGCTACAGGCCATGCTTCATAAGCCAAGCAAAGTATTTTCAGTGGACTATTCGCAGTGGCATAGCATATAACAGAATATATTCTAGACCTGGTGGAGTAATACATTCCAGAAAATACAACATTTTTTTCTGGAGTGCACAAGGATAACATATTGTGGGGCCATTTTTGGAGCATATCAGTTGTGTTTTAAAGCACACAAGGTTCTACTACAAAGTTCTGGGTAAGAGATCTGTTCCTTGATTTATTCTCATTTTTCCATGAACACATTTCTGTTGGCTTTCCAAGAACAGGAATATTAAAGACAGTCAGCACACCACCACCTTCCCACCACTGGTGAAGTAGTGCTGGCAAAACACGTATGGGTATGACTCCATGAATAAGAGTCTTTGTAGAAAAGATCTTCCCAGCACCACAATGACTAGTACCAGGCAGCACATAGCACTGCTAATACACAGTGTGACAATGATAGTCTGAACTGCATCCCCTCAAGCAAGGGCAAGAGAATAGCGACTTTCCAACTTCAGGAGGTTGCAAAATGTAAAACAGACCACAGAATCACAGAATGGTTTGGGTCGGAAGTGACCTTTAAAGGTCATCTAGCCCAACCTCCCCTGCAATGAGCAGGGACATCTTCAACTAGATCAGGTTGCTCAGAGCCCCACCCAACCTGACCTTGAATGTTTCCAGGGATGGGGCACCTACCACCTCTCTGGGCAACCTGTTCCAGTGTTTCATCACCCTCACTGTAAAAAATTTCTTCCTTCTATCTCGTCTAAATCTATCCTTTTTCAGTTTAAAACCATTACCCCTTGTCCTATCACAACAGGCCCTGCTAAACAGGCCCTGCTAACAGGTCCTCATCTTTCTTATCAACACTTCTAAATACTTAAAGGGTGGGTGTCAGGAGGATGAGGCCAGGCTCTTTTCAGTGGTGCCCGGCAACAGGACAAGAGGTAATGGGCACAAATTTGAGCATAGGACGTTCCACCTAAACATGAGGAGGAACTTCTTTACTTTGAGGGTGGCAGAGCACTGGAACAGGCTGCCCAGAGAGGTGGTGGAGTCTCCAACACTGGAGACATTCAAAACCCACCTGGATGCATTCTTGTGCCACCTGCTGTAGGTGACCCTGCTCTGGCAGGAGGTTTGGACTAGATGATCTCCAGAAGTCCCTTCCAACCCTATGATTCTATGATTCTGTGATTCTTATAAGCCCCCTTTAAGAACTGAAAGGCTGCAAAAAGGTCTCCCCAGAGCCTCCTCTGCTCCACACTAAATAACCCCAACTCTCTCAGCCTGTCTTCACAGGAGAGGTGCTCCAGCCCTCTGATCATTTTTGTCGCCTTCCTCTGGACTCGATCCAAGAGGTCCATGTCTTTCCTGTGCTGAGGGCTCCAGAGCTGGATGCAGTACTCCAGTACCATTTTACAGCACCCAGAACTAGTCAACCCAACGTCTTTTGATTTAGTCACCTACAAGTGCAACTTCAATGGTATGCACCCCTAAGCATGCAGGAAATGACACGCAAGAGGATCACAACATGTGAAGAGCAGGTGCTACCACTCATCATCACCATTTGCATCAATGGCCCTGCCTGTGCCCAGCTCTCCTCCTGCTGGTCCACATGTCAGCCTGACTTCCAGCCTGGCTGCAGCCCATCCCTAGGGAGGTGCCCAACACTTAGGGCTGGAGCTGATCCCGCTGCCTCCCAGCTGCCCTGCTGCTGGATGAGGCGGTGGAGCCCTGCCCTGCCACCTCCATGGGGACACCTGCAGCTGCCAGCCCCAGCCCTCAGGGAGCCACTGTACTGCATAGTGCCAATTCCAGAGTACGAGAGATGCGGTGACCACTAATACCTATTTAACAAAGCAAAGAAATGGTCATGATTTTGGCGATAAACCCAAATGCTCGTCGTTTATGCCAGATTTTTCCTATCTAGTTTTACAAGCCAGACTCTTCCCCTTTTAAATGCCCAGAGTGATGCTAGGTAAATCCAAGTGTGATTTTCTTTTTTTCTTTTTTAATTGTTCTGGTTGATTTGTTTCGCGCAGCAAAGCTCCTCACTGAGATGAAGGCTCCTTGTACACAAGCACCTACACCATGCATCTGTAATCATACCCTGTAAATGGCATCAGCAAAAGAAAGGAGTGACATTTTTTCCTCTTGATCACAACAGAATAAACAACATTTTAAAGGTTAAATTATTCAAATTCTACAGTTACCTGTAAAAAAAATGACGTCTCTGCTGTACCTTCAGATTCCTTACATCCAATTATTTTGATTTTTTTTATCCTGTCCCAGGCTTCCTGACTACTGCTGCTTAAGGGGCAAAAAAAAATTGTTGTAACTAGTGGCAACTCATTTACTTCCACTGATAGCTACAGCTCCCGATACAAGGCTTTTAGCTCAACTCAGAGAAGTTAGATGAACTATACAGCAAGTTAGTAAAATGGAAACAGACAACACCTAAATGCATATCAGAATGCCTTGTGCATTAAGAAAACCCAATTTGGGTATTAACTTTTAACTTTTCTAAGGTCAGACAAATGTGACAGTCATGGGGAAGAAATATGTGATGCTACTTAAAACCGTCTCTGTACAGATTAAGGCAAAATAAAATAAAGCAAAACTAGGGAGTTCAGTCTGAAATCCAGTTTTAATTGATGTAAATCCCTGTAATCCCACTGTTTCCAATGCTACCAGTTACTTCATAAAGTTGATGGAACCATCCTGTCTCACACCAGTAAAAAATCTGGCCCTTCAATGACAGAAGAGACTATATGGTATTCAGAAAACATCATATAATTTGTAAGAGTTTACTGATTTTTCATTTTCTGATCTTGTGGTTATCTATTAAAAAAAAGTAAACCAAAATGAAACAGGGGATTCTGCAAATACCTATGCGTGATCGTGCAAGGAGAATTTAACACAGAGAGTCCCCCTTCTTACTATCTTTCCTGTCAATCCCTTACAGCCCGCACTCTTTGCATCCCAAGAGCACCCCTGCTACTGATTCCCCTGCCTCTAGCTTTGATTTTGCATAGATTATCCAAGACGCAGGTTTATGCATGAAGATCCACTCTTCTTTAACTTAAAAAATACATCAGTTTGAGAACTGAAAAGCAACAAGAGTATGACAATCCAAATAATTTTGTCTATTCCTTATCAATCCATGAAAGCTATACCTTTACATCCAGACCATTATTTTAACCTGTTTTCTGACGCCGTTCCATTTCTCAGGTTGTAACACCATTAATTCTTTCACCCGGCTACAAAAAATAACTAGAAGGAATCAGGGAGAACAGCCATACCACACAGTGTAAAGTAACATTATGACTGAGCTCATAAAAAGAGATGCTGACTGAGGAATTTAAAGTTTTTCAAAACTTTTGATCTTGTTTATACATGTGAAGGTTTGATGTTAAAGCTTGATGTCAACTGTAAAGAGAAACATCTCTCAAGACAAAAATAAAAAACAGACCTCCTGTTGAAACGTACCCAATCATAACCAACAAGTTTCTGATCTTGAAGAGAACATCATGCGAGTGTCTTGCATTTAATATTATCTTATGCCAAGCAGCCCTACTTTTTCTTCTCATTATATTTTCTTCATAGATAAGTGTTTAGTTTCACACATCTGATAAAAAAGAAAGTTGCTGGAGTAGATGTTCAGTAAGTCTTATTAGAATAACTACCCTGTTCTATTTGCTTTGCACATGGGTCCTGAGATAACATGCTGTTTTGCGAGGACCCATGTGCAAAGTAAATATAATAATTATTCTTTTCATTTGTGATAATCACAATTATTAGTAAGCAGATTCATAATAACCCCTTTGTATTTAACTCTGAGCTCGAGCTCAGCTGAGGAAAATCTGAGCCTGCCATTTCAAATATTTGCAGATTTAATTCACTTTCTGTATGTATTACTTCTAACTTTGGTTGAAAAATAACAGTAGAAAGAAGTTATTCAACGTTTAAGCATTATATGCACAAATGGCTCTTAGTGCAAATTAGCAGAGTTTTCCCTTTCTTGTGATGGTATCACAAGGTATAAACCAACATCCAGCATCTAATGGATTTGTTAAAAACTGAACGACTTTGTTTGATGATATTATTCTGATGATAATAGAAAAATGTTATTTGAAACATTTCACCATTAAAAGGAGGCTAGTACTCTTTGATTCTAACAAAATAATCTTTATACGTATGCAAAAATCTTGCACATAAGACACAGTATTGATTCAATATAACAAAAGAATGACTTGTATATTTGCTTCTAGTAGCAATACAAAGGCCTTTGGAAATGGCATAATTATGGAATTGTTTTGGGTTTGGGGGATCGGGGGTGGGGGAGGAGGTTGTTCTTATTTTTAAAGAGAAATCCAGGGACAGCCTAGATATGCCACATGTGAACAAAAATTGCTGTTCAAATGTCACTCATGACCTGACACAGACAGGGAAAGGTTGACAGACATTTTAAAGCATACAGAAAGGCTAGAGAAATATTTTACCTTCAACTAGTTTATTCATCTTTTGTATATTCAGAGAGGTTTAAAATGCATCCCTATCCACCTGTCAGTGTTCTTCTAATGAACCCTTCGGCAATATCCATAGAAGGTAATGGAAAAGGTTCATTATACTTGCATGGAGCAACATAAAACGAATGCTTAAAAATCAGAAAAGATTACAGGACAATTTATTGGTGTTTGCAATGCTAACATGTATTTAACTTCGGACCTTGGTCAGACATTCAGGTAAATTTGTATATATGTTTTTAAAATATGATTGCTTGATAAAAGTGAAGTGTGACAGTGTATCAGCAGCTCAGAATTTTTAAGCATAAGATCTAATGGGTTTCTGTACACACAGATATATTAATCCCATGTGTGAATCACAAACATTATAGGGAAATAAGGAAAACCTTGTGTAAAAATTTAAAATAAACTAAATGGAGAAGTTCTTTAATGACAATAAACAAAAACTAGCAGGGAATGCAAAAAAAGTGGCATATGGAAAAAACAGAAGGGAAATAACAGTATTCCCGAGTATGCTGGAAAACCACAGTTTTCCAGTGAAAGTGATTAACTATATTGTATATTTGCCAAGTATATTATTTGCATTTCAGATTTCTTTAAGTCATTGTGTTCTCCCTAAAGGCTCCATAAAAGGGATGAGTTTTGAAGAGTTATTTGAATGAAAACAAAAGACAGTGATTTAACTCATGAACAGAAGTCTACAAAAGTTAATAGTGAGATCCAGAATAAATGCCCAGAAGGAGAAAGGTATTAGGACAAAATAGAGAACAAGAGATCAGTAAGAGACACCCTGTAGTAAAGAGAATTAGAGAAAAGGCAATCTATAAAAATAAGCAACTGCAGAGCTGGGAAGAGCTTTGAAGGAGAAGGTTTTCAGTCTAATATAAAGTCTGTTTGCATTAACAGGAGTCTTTTAATTGACTACCAGGGATTTTTGATCAGACCATCTGAATTTCACCTTGATGATCTGAGGGCATTTTCTTTTTCTTTAAGCCATGCAGACAGGAATACAGCCTGTGTCAAAATATCATCATAACTCTAAATAATGTAAATGTGTATCTGTGACTACATTGCCCAACCTACAGTCCGTACCTTCCATCAAAGGTTACACAAAGTGATGAGTAAATGCCTTGACAACTTTAAAATTAGTATGTACTAGTGTACAGAACTACTCTGTTCTTTTCCAAACACAGATCAGCAAGCAGAACTTGCTAAAAGTTACTGGGGATGTTGCTATTTCAATCTGCTAAAGTTGCCTTACCGGAATTCAGTGAATCACGATTTAACACGAAGAACAAGGACTCTCCACATAATCCAGCTTGTATTTCCTGTGTATATGTACAGTCAAATCCTACACAAACTGACAGCATTTTCAATTAAGACACACAACATCTTACAGTCAAATGAAATGTCTGTATACTAAAAAGTAACTGTAATTCTGTAAATGTAATTCTTTTTCCTGAAATTGGGAGTTATGTAGGCAGTATCCCATCCAAATTTAGGTTGGGTGTACTAGAATTCTAATAGCAGGTAATCTGAAGTGCTCAATAGAGATATGCAAGTAATTCATTACCTAAGTGTGTCTAATTTAACCATATTTTCCCCTTGAATGAAGCCAGCCCTAGTGGAAATTAGTGATCCAGCCCACACACTTCCAATCCTGTCGGCACTTTCAGTTTACATTTGCAATTTTTTTTAGAATTCTAAAAATGACTTTCTCTGTCTTCTCTTCTGATCTCCACTGGGTATTTATATGCTGCAAGCATAATTATGCTTTTGGCAAGCTAGTGAAAATTAAACCCTTACGAGCAAGGGGGAAAAAGAAAGGAGGGTGAGGAAGCAAGGAAGAAGAAGAAAATCTGGTTTAAAGTGAACTTATCACAATCTTGCTTGTGTATAAGCAGAAGGCACCACATATTGTAATCTTACAGCACAGTTTAGGAGATGGTGACATTTGGCTCATGCTTAATGAAAGCTGAGGATGGGTATTTCATTGATTTGAACAGGGAGTGTATCTACTGGAAGATACTAAAGTAATGACTTTGGCAAGTTGTCTTGTTTTAAATATCAAATCATCTGCTCCTAAAAATCCAGTCTCACTGACAAGCAGAGATGTATCTTGTATTGTAGGTCTTGCAGCACTACATACACTATATACTCTGAGCTCTGATTTTCATATACATCACTTCTGCATTTTTTCATCAGTAACAAAATAACAGCTCCTGCTAGCATACCACCCTGCTGTCTATTTTAATTGAAGACTTTAACAAGGCTTTGTTTTTCAATAGTTGTAAAAACTTAACTCCAAGTGAAGCAAATAGTAGATGAGGTATCTGGGGGAATTCAGCGAATTCTTTCATCTTTCTTTCCTTCTTCATACAGTCCAGCATCTCCACAGTGCCCAGGAGCCTGACCGCTAGCAAATCCCACCCTGTGTTGTACAAATGGAGTGCTTCAGAGAAGGAAGGGGCTGTGAAAAGCCTTTCTCCTCAAACCTCAGAATAGCACCAAAAAGAAGCCTACTCCATACAATGACTAAATACAGTCTGCAGAGTGTATCCCACCAATGGTCATGAAAGTCTCTACAGCACCGCCAAAAGTAGCCCTGACTGTTGTACTCACAGGACAAGCCTGGGATGTGTACAGTTAATTTTTGAAGAAGACACTGTGAAACTCTTGTGCCTTCACTGGCTGGGCAGCTACTGGCAGCAACACCAACCATCCATCCTCCACCAGTGTGTCTTTAACAGTAATCCTCACACTCTTGAACAGAACCTGAACAGTTTGCTTAGTGGCAAGTTTCAGATGCGTCTTTCACAGCTAATTCCTCTTGAAGAAGAAACCACCATAATCTCATAAAAATTTCACTCCCTAGAAAAAGCTGACAGTCTCAGTTGCCTAATTAGAGCAAAGAAAGGCCACTTCCAATGACTGAAATGTCAGCAGCATAATTGCACAATAGTTTTAGCAGACAGAAGTATTCTGTATGAGTGGAACCATCTGAAACTGTTTTGTAGTGTGTATGAGCTATGGGTTTCTTTGGCAGAATAAATATTGAAACATTCACACCACAGATAAGAAAAATCACAACCACAAACAGTTAATGGATTCCTTCATATATCAATACTCTTTTTGTCATTATAGTATACTTCTGCCTACAATAGCAATAAAAGATAATTTGCAATCTTCTGTAAGAGAAACTATGAAGAGAATTAGCCATCATGGTACTTCTCTTCAAATCCACTTGCCCCTGAAATGGAATAAACAAAAATTTGGATTACTGCAAGAGTGTGTGTTTTGCACACAGAAGCCACAGCAAGCAGCATTACTGCAAGCCTGCTGGGAAAGTACAATAAAAATAAATCAGAATGAAAGAAAGCACTGTGGTTAATACATAAAGATGGAAAGCCAGAATGAAAGGTTAAGAGGTGGGAGCTTAATGGTTATTGTCTTATCATATTTTAAGAACCTGATCTTCATTTAGCCAAGGTAAATGTAGTGCCAAGTAAATGCAGGTCCATATTTCTAGCCTTAATATTTACTTATGAAGATGTTGGGTGTTATTCACTTGGCAGAACAATCCTTAAAATATCAAAATGTGTTTTGTAAGAACATTGTGTAAAGTGAAGGTTAAACTGAGTTACTTATTTATTTAGAGGGTTCTTGGTTGTGAGCAAATGATGCAACACATATCTAAGTGGAAGAAGAGTGGGAAACTGTTACACAGACACAATCACATCTTGTGATAAGGAATGGATAAAACACATAATTGAAGGGAAGGAGTATGACCTTTCAGCAGTAAATCAGTATCTGAGTTGTGAGTCTTTAATCACCATTTTGAGAATCATGAATAGTTGCAGCCAGAAAAGCTGTCCTGCCTAGAAGATAATAAAGGGAAGAAAGGAAAAAAAAAAAACGAAAAAAAAAACAAAAAGGAAGAAGAGACAACTTATCATGGCCAGAAAAATTTTGTTTTACTGAATGAACTCTGGATTTGGCAGTCAAAAATGTTTCAGTTTAAATTAAAGTTTGAATAGTCTTGGACTAGATGGGAAGCTTTGTCAAGGGAAGACACTACCGTAAAACAAAAAAAATGACAGGGAAGTCACTGAAAAGTGACATTTTCCTTATTACTGCAAGTTCTATTCAGCTTCCCCGAGGAGTTCCTCTGACTGTGTATTCATTGACCCCAAAAAATATTTGGGTCCATGCTTGCTGCAATAGATGAACTGCTGATGAATCCAAAAGAGAGTTTTAAGGGCTCCCATCAGGGCAGTTAGTCGTGCCAGGGGTGCTCCGTGAAGGAGCCTGGAGACTGAAAGCGCTGAGAGGTCCAATTCTCGCTGTATTTATCTCCCATTCTGCAATGGGGACAGCCTCAAGAATCCCAATTCCTATCAGAGCCAGAGAACTTAAAACCCAAAGTAGCTGATCACTAAACTGAAGTTGCTGGTCTGTCAAGAATGCCAGCTTCACTGAGCAACTGCAGGGAGCCTATTTAAATTCAAAACACTATGCACCAGCGTTCTTGAAACTTTTTTTTTTTTTAATTTTTGATTCAGCGAATTGCAAAAGGGTTTATTTTTCATCCAGTTCAGACTGAACTTTTTCTCAAACCATAAGATCCCTAAATATGGATTGCTTTCTCCAATAGCCTCCAGTGTTACAGGCTATTTAAATGATAGAGGTTTCATCTCTACCTTTTGTAGTTCTTATGTTTTCTTCATACATTTAGTCCATCCTTGGTGTGCATTATTTGCATTATTAGCTCCTAGTTATTCCCCATTTACCATAAAAAAGCAATGAATCATGTAACTGGAAAGTGAAAGTTAGAGTACCAGTTGGTTGGTTTGCTAGTTTTTACACAGCACATGCAGCTCTGTGAGAGGCTTAACCGATGAAGCCCAGTTTAATATGGCTTTATGCCTGGCATTTCAATTATCCCATGTGAGCTCTGTTTTTCAAAGCTTAGTTCAACAGCTCTCTCTTGTGAGGACTCAGATGTCTAAAAGTATAGTTTATATACTGTATAAAGCACATACGTCAAATCTCTGACAAATTTGTCATATTCCTGAGAAGACAGACAAAACACGTTCAATGTCTAGGAGATTAGTCCATTAGTAATTACAAAAGTTACAAAGAGCTTATAAATAATGTCAACTAAATGTTTTTTCTCATTAATAAATTCTTACCATAAATTCCATTCCTGCAAGATCAGTCCTCTGCAGATTCCCAAATCTGCTCCCATGTCTGTTTCACTGTACAGTACCAAGTTTTACCGTAAGTCCTTGAAGCCAGACTGGTTTCTGCTTTATATCTCAGTGAAGCTTTCACCTTTCCTTCACAGCAAGAAACGGCTACCTCTGATTCTATTAAAATGCATTTTCTGTATTTTTCAGGCAGGATTATTGGCTATAAAATTAGTATGCACCTCTAGTTTCAGAGGTCACACTGGCTCTTTAAAAAGAAGCACTTTCTCTTTTGGTCATTTGAATTTCTCAAGAATTACGCAAGGTAATACACCTAACCTGGAATAAACAGAGAAAAGAAAATCTATAAGACTGTAGCCATCTATTACTATAGCTTTACCTTTGAAAACAATCCTTGTGGGTTTTTTTTTCTGAATCTATTATTATTAATAACTTCAGTGGCGATGTAATCATGAATGTGCAAGGCATTAAAAGATATATACAAATCCCAAATAATGTTTAAAAAAAACCAACAAAGAATCAACAATTGCCTTCAATTATGTGAGTTTGTATACCCTGAGCAATGTAATCATATTTCATAGGACATTTTGTATCTTTTATTTGTCAAAAAAGAATACGAAAATACATTTTGCAGTGTTTGGAAGTGACAATTCTAATAAATGAGTATTTACTGCAGGTAAATATTTTTGTATGACCATAAAAAAGAAAAAATGCATACAGACTTGGGAGTTTTTTTGCAGGTTGAAAAGATGGGCATCTATTGTACAGCACACATATAGGAGATGATAGTGAAAATCTGCAGTGAGGATTGGCAAGCCGATGTGTTTCGTACACACTACACATGAATGTTCCCTGTCTTACTGCAATGACCTTATGATCCCTGGTGCCAAATGTCCAAGTCCCTGCTGTGGATTTAAACTCAATCTCATTTTGAGTTTCCATTCTGTTGGCAGCAGAGTCATTCTTCACTGCACTGCTCAAGCCAGAAAAGGCTTCCTGACTCGGAGGCAGACTCAGATAAGCAATGGCTATAAGAGAAGTTGTGATTGCACAAGCTCTTTCTTTCCCCCAACAGGTATTACTACAAATGAGCGTCACTGAAAATTCTTCTGAGCTTTAACAGGGTAGATAACCTCATAGGCAATTGTGAATCTAACACGGGGTCCAGATTAGCAAAGTAGACAGAAAAAAGGCTTGTGTTATTTAACCCCTTCCCAGAAAGCATGGATTTTTATAGTAGGTTTTTTGTTTGGTGTTTTGTGTTTTTTTTTAAGAAAGCCTTCTGAAGTAAGGAAGATGAGTAGCTAGGCCTGGGCTGAACGTTCGTGACAGCTGCACTACTGAAATAACACAGCAGACTGTTAACACCACACAATCAGGTAACCAGAAATTAGGGAATGCCAGAATAACAATTGCTCTGTTTTCTTTTCCCCGCTCTGTACATAAACATTGTAAATGACATCTGCTATTTCTTCTCACTGAGTGCACAGATCAGGTACTGCTTGTTAAACAGCAGCTATTCTGTGCTTACTTTATCCCCACTATTCAGTGACTACACTATACAACCTTTTCAGCACGCTGTTCAAATCATGACTTGATACCAAAACATTAACTTCCTCAAGGATTCTTGATTCTCCCACTATAGCTTTTTGGTTCTTTCTAAATATTAACAGATTAATCCACACAACACCACTGTGCCATGTGCGGTACCGTTGCTGGGCATATTTCACAAAGGAAAGCTGATATGCATCTGCTGAAACCAAAAATAGAGAGGTGTAAAATAAATTTCAGAGCTCCAGGGTCTTGCATTTTCCAGCGGTTGGCACTACGCAGCCTCCAACAGGCTCTGAACAGATACCCCACCGGCCTCGGCTGCCGGGGCAAGTGCAAGGCATTCTGCACATCAGAGTCGGTGCATCGCAGGCTGTCGCACAGATAGTAAGAAGCACACAGGAAGCATGCCTTTGCTGAAATGAAAGCTTTGTTTAAGTCATGTGTTGCCAGGCTAACTTCAGGCATAAAAAAGTGCTCCTTGCTAAATTTCCTTTCAGCCAATGAAGAGGGCGACTTAGCATATCTGGCACAGGCAGCTGATCTGGCTTTCTCACCATCGATATCGGAGCGATCCTACAGAAGCAAGCTTCTAGCCTTACAATTAGCCATCATGAATATTTTCGAACCCCGAGCTTCTATTTCATAGTTCTTTTCCAACTCTCAGCTACTCATCGACCTGTCTATCTGCTTTTTCCTCAGTGACCATTCCTGTCTGCTGCTGCTTTCCCAGATTCATAAGCCCTGTTTACCTTGCCAACACCATTCATCGCCTTTGCTTGTATCTCCACTTTTCACCTTCCTGTCTAGCTGCAGCTGCAGTCAGCACCACCCATGGGCCACCCCGTGCCTCTCAGGTGGCTCCTGCCATCTCTTCCTCCTGCTGCTCAAGGTGCCCCTTCCCTCCAACTCGCCCATTTCCTACTCCATGCCTGTTCCTCACCTCACTGCAACCAAGCCAGACTACAGTTCTCAGTTCTGTTTGGACATAAAGTGGACACATACTGAAAACACAGAAGAGAATCTCCCTGTGGAGACCAAGAGACCTCTGCGAGGACCATATTGGAAGAAAAGAGCTGCTCACCCTGATACACATGGATATAGCTATTTAGGGATGGTTCATGTGCAGTCAGGTCACACCAGTGATTTCTGAGAGATAAAGCAAGCTCAATTCAGACACAAATCACAGACTTTAGCTGCCAAATGCTAATGTTGCTACTGAGCCAGGGCAAACTGAGGTATTTTTTAGTGCTTATGAGTGGAGTAATTGTGGGGTTTTTTCCCAAAGAAAGAGCAAAAGATATATTCTTGCTAATTCAAGGTTCATTTTCCAAAGCACAGAGGGACTAAATTTCCTCTATTAAACAGTTACAAGAGTGTTCTTTCTTTGTTTTCTTTTTTTTTTTTTTAATTTTTGTTTTAATAATATATTTTGCCTTTATCTCATAGTTCTCTAGACATTTTCAAAAATCTAAGCCTAGGCAGATCTTGGCAAAGGAAAATGTCAGATAATTTTGGCAAAGTTATAAGGAACTGAAGACAGTCTCCTAGTGAAAAGTTCTTTATTCAAGAAATGATGTTACCACTTCACCTACGAGAGTTTTCTTATATGGGTAAATTTTCTGGATTTGCTTAACAGTAATGAATCCCTGTGCTGATACACTCAGTTGTTCTGGAACATTTCAAACAGGCTTTACAGGCAAAATTATTGCACTTGATGGCCCTGAACTCAGGATTCCTGATACATCCACATTTCTGTTTCACTTTAGTGGAGTTTAGCCAAGTAAAGCATAAACTCTTGTTCATTGTTCTGATAGAGGATTAGTTAGACCTCCCAAGCTAGCAGTCCATCTGCTCCGCCAGCTAATGCTATTGTCCCGGAGACACCACCTCCTTTATTGTTCCACCAGACAATCCATGCCAGCTCTTTTCTCAGCTGACACTGACAAGTACATGTCAACCCGCTTGCATTCTCCCGCACACATCTGTGACATTGAATATAGCCTTTCATGGTTTCAGGCAGTTTAAAGCCCAGTAAGAGCTAGGAAACACGCTACTATAAAAATAAGAATATAGTCAAGCTTTTAATTGCACAAGATTAGTTTATCTCATTGACACAATGTCCAGATTTGTTTACTTTGCTCCCTTCTACCCTTCTCTTCCTAAACACATACTAGTTAGCACTGCAATGTGAAAGAAAATGTTTTAAAGCATTCAGAAAATTTAATATACACTTACATATAAAGAAAATCCCTAGCATAACATTTTCTGGTAAATTTTTAATAGATATAAGAGCAGAATCTCTTTCACTGAAGACTGCTTTTTGGGTTTAATCCACAAAATGGAAAGACCAAAATAAGGAAATCAGTTCCTGCCAGTAGGTCCCTGAAAGGCTCTTGCTAAATAAACTGATGCAATCTCAGTACAGGACTTATAGTCAGCAATGACAACAAAATTCTCATTACTCCCAGCATCTCAAGGAAAAAGGAAGAGATGGAGTGAAACTATAGTTGTTGCAGATGGTAGAAATCCAAGATTATTGATAAGACACAGACTAAACTCAATGCTCTATCCCTTACCACATCTAACACTGCTTCATTCAAACCTCATGTGAACTTCATGTGATCCAAAACAATACAGCCTTATTTGCCAATGTCAATTAGTCAATGACAGAAAAGAAAACAATGTAAATGGATAAAGTGATTATACTTTAAAACAACAGGCTAAAACTGCAGTTGTTGCCTACAACACACAAGTATTTAAAGACAGAAAGAAACAATACATCTACTCCTTGGCACAGTGTCTGTAAGATATTAAAATATAAAACATCCACTTTTGCTGATTCATGTGGCTCTCAGGGAGTGTTATTTACTGGATATTCCGAAAAGCAGCCAAGCCTCCAAACCAGAAAGGGAAACAGTGTCTCTCTGTCATGCCAGACCACAGTCTCAATGTGTCCTTCAAATGACTCCAATGGTGGCTCTCAGCCTCTGATGGGGAACCGCAGTGACCACAGCTCTTGGACCAGGGCAATAGGTGATAGGTGCTAGCTTTAAAACAGTATAATATGGGGGAAACCCCATACATTCTCCACAGATAGTGTGCACTCCTTTAAAATCTTAATTTCATTTACGTCAATGTAAACCCATCTTCAGAGATTTCTCTAGAGTGAATTCTGCCTCCAAATAGGAGGCATCTGACAATTATCCACCAGTGTCCCAGTTTAACTAAATTGGTTTTAAATTGGAACAACTTGTTATAGCGAAGGGGGAGTTGAAGGGGGATGTAGTTTTGCCGGAGACACATGATTAGATTTCAGCATTGAAAGGGAAGGTCCCATCCTCTGGACACAGGCTGTCAGACCCATACAGCCGCTTCCCCCCTCTCTCCCCCCGCTCCTTTCTTTTTTTGCCTTTTGCTGAAAAGCATTTCAGCAAATGAAAAATCTTAATTATATTTTTTTACAAAGAGGGCAAAAGCACTCGTAATTTGTTTTAACACAAGCAAGCGCAGCAAGGTGACATATAATCAAGCATTCCCAGACTGATGTATTAAAATGCTTTTCTGCCAATTTCTGCCCTGCATCTATGATGTAAGAATTCTCCTTCAGTATTCCTTTTTATTATTTTCCCATGCAGATCACCATGACCCACGCTGGTCTTTGTGAATGTAGATGGTAATAGAAAGTCCCTTCCATCACAGCAAACCTTTTTCTTAAGCATACAAAAGGTTTGTTCATTAAACATCCAAACAGAAAACATTCCTCAGTGAAGAAACTAGTACTCTGATTTATCTATAACAATCCAAAGAACACCGCTAAAAAGGTGCAAGGAAGCCAGTGAATCAACAGTATTACCTTCTTCCAACAAGAGGCCGCTCTTGTCAGGGAAGAGAGAAAGAAATAGGAATATTTTCACATAAATTATTCCGTAAGAAAAAGAAAGCTGTATATATATATATATATATACATCAGCTGAACTTTGTCTGCATTCTCAGCATGGATGGCTTTTTCAACTCCGGTGTTAACCAAAGAAAACAGATCCATCTGGTCCTGACTGCTAAAGTGTAGGAGACCTCTCTTCAAAGGCAACCAACTTCTTCCAAATTGCAAAGCATTCCAGTTCCCCTAGATTAGAAAACAGTAGACTGGAAAATTGCAGGAGATTGGTTTCTACAGACTCTCTGTTTACAGCTGCAGTCTGTAACAAGACAGCTATGACTTCTGCAAAGGAGCTTGCCTGCAGTAAGTGCCCCAGAGGCAAGCGAGGATCTTCTGTTTGTTCCAATAGTAGATCTCCAGCAAAAATCAGTGTGATAAATCTGGAATTCTGTCGTTCTTCCTGTCCTGCTCCGATTTTTAGTATTATTATTATTTTCACTCCGGCAATCAGCCTAAATATCATTAAGGAGACTAGAATGTTGGCTGGATTTAATAAAAATATTATGTGCAGAAAAAAATATATATCCAAGAAGTAATGAAATAACAAGGAATTACTATAAAAAAACCTCTCATAATCAGATACTGCTTTTATCACATCATATGCATTAAACTTCTCTGAACTGATGTCCTTTTCATCCTAATGTAGTAAATTAAATATCTGTTCCTTGTAGAATTTGATTCATCTAAACTAGATTAAAATCAAATCATGAACAAAATCAATTTCACTTAAAGTACAATAATCCCAGCCCACTGAGGCCCCCTTCTAGTAATCACAATAAATGCTGTCTCTACCACCATTGCCATCCCTATTTTTCCCCCTAGCCTTTCACTTGATGCATAATTTTCCTATCATATTATAAATTATGACCTTGTATATCTTATTCATATCTTATTAGAGGAAGTTGGCCAAGAAGCCAGAGGCAAGACAACCTCATTCAAACATTCCTCCAGGGTTTTCAGGTCAAGTCATTTTTTAAATGGGAATTGGTATAAACCTCAAGGGATTTCTTGATTTAAGAAAGAACTACAAATATTTAAACTGTCTTGGGGGGATTATGCTGACATTGGATCGTGGGATTACCTCCCGCATAAGACTCAAGGGATTTGGACTGGTTCGGCATCTCGTCAGAAAACTGGGCAAAAATGCTTCTTACGTGATGTTAATCAGATATTCAATCATTCCTTGCTGTAAGCGCGTCAAAAAGCAGCAAACAAAGGGAGATGGAAGCAGTCGCTTCAAGACGCGTAGGAAACAAAAGCAATCCTCTGACATACTGTAGCATTTTGGCTTTTTCATAAGGCAGTACAATTCCTGGTGACAATGGGCCAAAACCCTGAAAAAAAGCTTCAAATCACTTACATACCAACCACCTCAGAGACTGCCCCTTGGATTTGTGGATGATAGCTTCCAGGTGGTATCTAACTAAATACTTTTACTAATAATTAATAACACTTGTCACTTGTACAACAGAGTACCATTTCTCTCGGAGCACTTTAATCTAATAACCAAGTCTGACAACAATCTTCAAAAACAGGAAACGGTGATTGTAGCTGACGTAGTTGGAATGGTGAGAAGGTTTTAGGCAAAACCCCCTCCGTCCTACTCAGATCCAGGCTCTGACTCAGATCTGAGGCCAGGCTTGAATTGCAATTGAAACCATCCTGTCAACAGCAGCACTTTAATAAATTCTCCGACCATCAAAAGTAAGTGTGAAAAATGTCATTCTCCTTCAGTAATTTCCTTCTCTCTCTTCTTTTTTTTTTTCTCCTAAAGCAGAAGTTAGAGGGGGAAAATGACAGGAGTTAAAGTCATTCACCGCTGGAACAATAAAAGGAACAATAGCCAGCAACATCCAGAAATAAAATGGCTACTTCAAAACTGTATCTGCTTGGTTCTGCCAAATGTAAAGGGTCAATGCCAGACTATCACACTGAGAAAAATATTGCAAAGGAAAATGGATTTTTTACAGAAGGAATGTCAAAACAAAATTAGAAGTCACTCTCAGAAAGGAGCAATAATGTCTTGTCAAACATGGATCCAATCCGCTCAACTAAAGTGAATTTCTTTGTAAACTTATTCAACAAATGGAAAAAAAAAAGCAAACCACAAACCTAAACTCACATTTATTAATTGTAAAGTATATACATGGCCAGTGTGGAAAACTGAAGGCTTTTTCATTCGTTTGTTTGTCTGTTTTCCCCTCAGCTGCTTCACTGGAGAATGAAGAAAATGTTCTTCTTCAAAGGCATGTTCTTTACTCCTTCGTCCAACCAAAGTATCAGCAGACACATCTCTACTCTCTACCTGTGTAGCCTTACATATCACCAGTGCAACATATTGTGCAAAGACACAATCAAGGTTAGTTTCAAATTGCCGAGGCAGAATATAAAGGAGACCAGACTGTGATAGGAAACTCAATCATAAGTCTGTACTTTTTAAGGGTCCCTGACAGGACTCGCTGTTGGAGAAATCTATCTCTCGATGCATAGAAAGCTCTTACATGACATCTCCATTGAACCAAAATTTAGCTGTAACAGTCTCTCTATTTCAAACACATGCTTTCTTCTTTGTATCTTTAAGGCAGCACAGGAATCACACTGTACATAACAACAAAGATTGTCTATGCTGGAGAAAAAAAAATGAAAAGAAAAAAAAAAAAACAATCCTAACTAAACTTGACAGGAAACTACTTTCCACTCACTCATGAAGAGATTCCAGCATCACTGACAACAAGCCCTGCTGATTGGGGTCAGTCACTTTTCAAGCCCAAGGGAACCGTCTTTTCCAACTTCAATCACAGTCTCATAACTCCTCTATAAATAAACATACCAAGGAAGAAAAAAAAACAACAGGGAGAACCAGCAGCCACAGCTCATGTACAACAGTGGCATCCATTAAACTGCAGCGGTAATGTTTGTGTTCTAGGAAGTCTGGAGAGGAAGGAATCAGTCTCCTTCACACAGATGAAACAAGCTTTATTTGAATTATGTTTATAACTTCAAACGGTTTGGTAATTTTACAAGCACATCTGCCCAGACAAATGCATTATAAACAGTAAACACCATCTGAGAAGCTTCTAACTTTTTATGCTCACAAGAGAAAAACTGCAACAAAATGTGTCAGATGTTTAACTAACACAAAAATGGAAGTTCATTTTTAATGCTGATTTTGGATAAGATTTGGGTGCTTAAGATTCCAAGGACCCATTTTTTCATTGAATCTACAACTGAGTTTTCAAGCAATCTTTCTGTAAAATGGGAAAACATAAATCATGATGGTTAACCAAAAAGTGTTGCTTATTGCATAATAGTCATATCCCAAAATACCAATAATTTTACAGGGTAGGGGAACACTGTTTTAATTCCTAGCAATGTGTATCCTGAGACAATCCTATGTGTGTGTGCAGAGGGGGAAGCAGGAAGAGGAGATAAGAGATTAACATTAAGACATTTCAATTTATGGATCAGAAACAGATATTGAATGCATATGAACTCAAATGTTTATTTTGCTTTTTCTTGTAAAGGATCCATCGATTATTTTATCTTTTTAAGGATTTTGTGTGAATAGGAAATATTCCTTTGGGCAGTCTTAATCCATCAAAGAAAAATTCATACACGTATTTCTAAATTTCATTTTTGCTATTTAAAAATTAATCTGCATCCACAGCTATAGATCAGTTTCTAGATAAAGAGCAAGTCTCAGGATCAAAATACCTGAAGGAATCTCTTGTAACATCAGTATTTCTGAAAATAAAATTCACTATTTTGGAAGTCCATGCCAGTGAGCACAAAAAATCTAGGAACTGTTTGCTTGGAAAATTTTTTCCCACATATGCCGTAACTGCCAGCAAAGAAGCATACTAACATCACAGCATTACAGAAAGCTACCACTAACAGAACCTCAGGACATCAGCTTGTCCATCTCCCTAATGTAAGGCAGGATTAAGCATGCCTAGCAGATATCTGCCTAACCTATACTTAAAAACTTGCAGGTTTTTTTCAGTTAGAAGTATGGTATAACGTTATATTTTGTCTGCCTTCTATGTAGGCAACCAGTGAATCAAGTTCCGTGTTCAGCACAAGTACTTAGATCCTCCTTCAGTATTAGCCGTGTGTGCTGCTTGCATGGCATCCGCCACCGACCCTCTCTATAGTTGTATTATAAAACACATGGGGTCAAGCACTGGCACACAATTATCAATATTCACTCCTTTCGTCATGCCAAAGAGCATGTCCAAAGTAGCGCCTAAGTATTGAATGGGAAATAGGAGGAACCAGTAGCAATTTCCACCTGGCGGTACAAAGCAGGCCATTCTCTTTTGGAGGAGGGTTAAAGAACAGGGGAGAATTTAGCCATATGGATGCAAACTCTGTTGCATTATCTGAGGGCCAGAGAATGGGCCTGAATGTTTTTTTTTACTAATATAGTCCTAGCCAAAGGGAGAGAACATGTTTCAGTTAAAAAATAATTCAGCCTAATTAATGCTATTCTGTTTTTCTGCCAACATATAAGCATAAAATTAGCATTCTGTAAATATTTAAGATGAGATTACATTTCCTCTGTGAAATCACATTTCTAATCTGTTCCAAACAAAAATACATGCCAACTCCTTGAAAGAAGAAAAACCTTCACGCTGTTGAGCACCTGATTTATTAATAAAAAGAGCAATCTAAAATTAATATTGCTGTATACAAAAGTTGAGCTTTTTTCCTCGTGCTGCCTGCTTCTGGGAATCCTGTGTACCAAACTTGAAAGATTTAACCATTTCCCTTATTCCTGGGTAATTGTGTAAGGCAGCTGCCCCAACAAATCCCATTCGGTGCTTTCTCAGCAGGTTCGCTATCTGACCTACCATTGCCAGAACAACACGCAATGCTGTTCCACGGAAAGGGACGCTGCGTTATTTCATCACGTGCCAGTAGAAGCCGCCTTTTTCACAGGAGGCTTAATGGTGAAGGATATATTTTCTCCTGTTATGTTGGTCTAACTCCACCACTGGTAAGTGCAGTGTGAGTCATGGCCTGCAGCCACTCTTCTAATCATAATGCTAATTAGCTTGAGATAAAAGAAAGAAGGACTAAATCTTTGCAATACTCAGTGGTGACATATCTGTCTGGCACCCAGTTGCAGGATTGGGTAGATCTGTGTTACATTGTCAGGTTCTCTTTGCACTTTAAGTGCTTGAGAATAGCTTTGTGAAAGCCAGCAGCCTGAAGAAGGAGATGCAGAAAGTAATCAGAAGGAAGGAGAACAGAAGAGGATGCATAAATTCCACCTCACAGTATGTCACCTAACTTCAGGTTGCAGTGCCTCTTAGCACAATCCCTCCCCCTTCTGGAGTCAAGTGCTCCAAAAGGAGTAGGAGTCATGTCATGTCGCTATTTCTTAAGCAAAACTAAGGAATGGGGTATGCCATCTGTCCTTGCTACTCCTCCCTCTCCGTGCAAGCATGCATACTGCATCCTGGGCAGGAGCTATAGTGACAGGCTCTGTGGACAGGTGAGTAGAGGTTTAGTCTGTCTTCTTACCCTGAGAAAACCGAGAGGAAGGGGGCCCAGGAGGAAGAATACCTGCTTTGAAAACACCACATACAAAAGGCAGGCCTTTTAGCAAGCCAGAAGCTTCAGTACATGAACAGCTGTATGTGTATATTGATGCAGCAGTGTTGGAGTTTTATCAGCAGATATTTTGGCACACGAGGACTTCAACATAATGACAACTATCAGGAGTTTTCAGGATTTCATTCCCATCTAAGTGCTGAACATCCCCACATAATCTGTGATTTAAGTGATTAAAGTCCTTTAGCCCAAAATGCTCAATGAGTTTGTGTGGTATTTAAACTATGGCTTAGAGAATTGCCAAAGCCAGAGGAATTCAGTTTGGAAAAGCTCATAAGAATATTCAGAAACTCACTTGTGTATGGCATGACTCAAACTACTCTGATGACATTTGGAAATACAGCAATCACTTCCCAGCACTGGCAAAGTAACAGATTAGTAGCTACTCTGAAATTCCACTGGGTGTTGAAAGGTGATATTTTCTATCATGTCAGAGCATCTGACATTTCATGTTTTCTTACCAACTAATCCCAATTTATTAAAGTCACCAAAGCAAGTGTTTTCATTAAAATAGTCAGAACAACTCTTTTAAAGAATTTTCAAATGAATTCTAATCGCCTACAGTACAACCTTAAGTTAATTTTACAAATTTTTGTTAGCATTTTGTAGTTGTGGATTTCTTTGATGTCTCTTCTTTATGAACTTACATCATATGAAGCTGCTGGTTTCACACTTTATACTCACTTTTTAATGCACATAATCATGTTAACTGGTAGTTAATTTGGTTTTGATTGTTAGAATTTCATTTTCAAAGTCTTTTTAATTGTTTTGAGAATGTTTTCTCCAGCCTGTTTACAAGGCAAAGGGTTTGATCTCCGCAATAGGAGATTTTTTAATGAAATCATTATCCCATTTAAAGGTGGTGGCTTCCTCTGTCAGAAGAGGTAGCACAAGAACATAAATCACGAAAAATTTAACATGATGGATGTGGAAAAACATATATGTTTTAAACATAAATTTGTAAACAGAAATCCAAATAGATTCTCTTACAGGAATAATGTTGTGAAATTAAGAGAATTTAATACAATCCTTTGCTTGCAATTCCTTGTAAAACTCACTCACATGCCCAGAATTTGTTGTTTTTTCAAGATGAGAATTCAGTTTTGAAGACCGGGCTTCAGTTTTGAAGGAATGCGGGCAGGGGTGACTCAAGCTTCTTCCCATGTATCTGTGTTAGGTAATATCCGAGTCGTTGGGTCAGTCATTAACAAACCATACACCCACTCTTCCTGACTGTCATTTGGACAAGGGTTCTTTATTGCATCAAATGTATGTTTCATTCTTTTGTAACCAACCCAGTTGGATATTACAGAAAAGCCACAATGACTGGTTTTCATTTGCAATGATAAGATATGTTTTTTACTTGGCATTTTTAACCGCAGCAGCAAACATCCAGCGGCATCCACTCTTGCTGCTGTTACTGCCTGGGTCTTCCTCTGCCCTCGCTGCCCTCCTCCAGCCAGGCATAGCTGCCATGTGGATGACAGCTACAACTTTAATAAACAGAAAAAGGGAATGTGGAAGCAAGCAGGCAAAGAAACATCAGCTTGCAGACTTGCCAGGCTTGCTCCCTTGCCTTTTGCTTTTCTCAGACTGGATGAAGCTAGTAACTAATGGAGCCTGCAGGGAAAAGAGGAGTGCTGGGAAGGGGGGGGCACACTGGTCACTAAGGCCACCAGCTACTGCTCTGTATAAAAAAATTCTGCAGTGATGTTAAAATGCATCATAACTCAAAAATTAGAGCCCAAAATTAACTGCTTTGCTGCAGTCTACTGGTACTGTGTGAGCCATCAAGACTGAAGCAATTATGTGCTCAAAGGAAATAAGATATAAGCTGTAGATTTAATGCTAAGTCAAATTTGTTCCTATTCTAGGACTGTCACATCTGAAGTTAAGAATCTCCTCAAATTCCCTGTAAAGAATAACCCCAGCATCTGACCTAGACAACGTCTCCCCAGAAAAACTGGCTCTAAAATGCAGGGCTGTCCATAGGATGCCATTAAGCATAAGGCAGAGTCTTCACTTGCCTTCATGCATCAGCAGTTAACTCATTATTCTATATAGCTTTTGAGAAATTCCTCATATAGTAAAAAAAAAAAAAAAAAATGTATAAAGTGTAAATCCACCTCACTGTGCAGCTGTGCTAGCAGTTCTCAGTGGCTTAAAAAGAAGCATCATTGACAGGCTTTTAGAGGCAGCTGCATCCTGTCCTCTCAGCTTTAATGCATTGCTCTGGGTAGGGATAGCTTGTGGGAAGGAGGGAAGGCTGCTGATGCTGAAAAACCTGGGGATATGAAGTAACCAAATTACGCGAGAGGTTCAGGAAAACTCTGGGGTGAAAGGGCAAGAAAATTCAGGCATACGGAGATCTACAGAGCAAACAAAACCTTTCCAATACAAGAAAGCAGCTGTATTCTGTGGGAAAAGCAGAATGGGAAAAATTATTTTGGAGCACTGTGCTAAGTCTCAAAATTGGAATTTACAGAGGAACTTGGTCTATTATCTAATGAACCACGTGATTATTTCAAATGGCAAAAAAAAATTGCTTCATTTTAAATTACAGTTTAGTTCATCTATCTTTTCTTTGTAAATCCAGCTCTTTATAGGAGTGCCTGTAAATAGAAATAAAAGGCCACCAATTAATATACTTAACCTCTACCTGTTGCTAAGTTGCTGTGTGTATAGTAACTTGTGAACATTTATGCTGGAAAAAAAATTCTGTCTTAACCATCAGCTAAAAGTTGTCATTAAGCTTTTGAAATTGGTAACCTTGCTACTGATATACTCATAGAAGGATGGCCTGTTATTTTTAGATGAGTCTGGCATCAAATCATTGAATTATGGATAAACGTGGCTTTGATATTTCCAACCTTTTTCCAACCCTTTTAGGCTAGACTTATTTCAGTGACTATTATAACATTACATTATTTGTTTACAGTAATTGAACTGAGCAATCAACACAAAAACAATGTGTTTGAGAGCTTCTCCACTTGTGTTACAACAGTCATTTATTAAATTACACACAGATGTCATTCAGCTCCTCAAAAGGACTGCCCTCAGGTTCAAGCCTGGATTACATGTATACATTGACATTCTATTATTAATCTTACAGCCCTTTTTATTTCCTCTTACAATATCAAAAGGAATTTTCAGTTTTCCATATTTCAATAGAATGAATACGGTCTTCTTTGAGGTGGAGACTGGGGTGGTGAAACTGAATCGTGATTATAAAATAAAGCATATTTCTGCTTCTAATTCAAAATCAGTTGGGAAATTTGACATCATAACCTCTTGTTTTTCTGGTTTCTCCCTTTCATTTTGTACTGCTTCAGTCCACCTCAGCATGGCACAGTTACAACCCTCAATTTACTTTCATACAAATGCAGGCATCTCCTCCTAACACTATCACCTACCAAAACAGGGAACTAAACTGAGCAGAGATGCCTAGCCTGTAGCAGCTTTAGCTCAGAAGTAACCTAAGGAAATAAAATTCCAAGACAATACTTTTTTTTTTTTCTTTTTCAGCTATCAACAGTCTATGTCATTGAATTTGTATAAACTAAAAAGCAATCTGGTGGGTATTACAAGGAATTCCTTGCTCAAGAAACTCTGGAAGTGTGCAGAAATATTTTTTAGTAAAACCACAACTAGAATTTGCAAAAGGTTCTGGAAAGTTGTTCAAGGAGTTTGCCAGTGATCACACATAGAGGACTTCAAAGGTATTTCTCTTCCTTCTGAGCTGTATTTCCCTTGGAGAACTCTGTGACAGGAGTAACAGTTAACATTAAAACATGACATACCCTGTTTTAGACTAGTGGTTTCCACTTAAGACAAGCCGGTACATGCCAGTAGCAGAACCACTACAAAGCAAACTGACAAGTCCAATCACTTTTATGGTAATGGTGGATGGGCAAACTGACTCTGATGGTGGAATGACTCCATTTTTTCCCTCCTTGAGTCTGTCATGCAGTTCTGGCTAGATCCTGAATTGCAAATAGAATTTAGACCTAACCTGACCCATACTGAGTAATGGGACTCTGCAAATCCTGGATAACTCTGTGCTAATTGCACACCAGAGCTTTTAAGACAGCTTCCACATCTTCTGGTGTTCCTTCTGCTAGCTGCACGTAGTAAGAGGACAGACACAGCCTAACAACACATGTAACTGGCTAACTGGAACATCAAGTGGGCCACCAGTAGAGGAGACACTTCTGAAAACAATAATCATAGAATCATAGAATCATAGAACGGTTCGGGTTGGCAATGACCTTAAAGATCATCTAGTTCCAACCCCCCTGCCATGGGCAGGGACACCTCCCACTAGACCAGGCTGCTCAAAGCCTCATCCAGCCTGGCCTTGAAGACTTCCACGGATGGGGAAAGCTAATGAATAGCTTTCCGCTGCTTGTCAGACTTAGAAAAATAAAAGTCTCATGAAAGCAGAAGATCAGCTTCCTCCGGGAGAAGTGAGAGAAGGTAGGATTGGAACCCATTTCTATGGCTCAGAAATCAGTGGCTTCCAGGCCTCTGAAATGCTAGCTGGGGATCAATGCTAGTGTCAGGAATTAAATCCCTGGTGACTTCTAATGTCTAAAAAGATCAAATAACTTGATTTTATCCAGTTTATATAACGAAAAGAAATAAAAGCTTCTGCTTCCCCCTTATGCTCTAGAGGAAAGAGATATTTCTTATGTGATTACTGGGTAAGCACAAAAGGAAGAAGGAGAGCACCTCATGTTTCCCTAAGTGTTGAGCGATCCAAGGAGCTTGTATCTCCTTGGGTGGCAGCATCATCACAGAATTCCCCTGGGGATTAGTAAATAGCCTGCCTTACTGCAGGAGCATGCAAACACTTTCCAGAAGGAGAAGAGGAAGCGTTGCCAGGGCATAAGGACCCCCCACACTGGAATATTATGCCTATTCCAAGCTAAAGTAATCAAAATGCCATCAGCAACCATTGCTCAGGCAGTGCATGTCCTCCACTCTCCCTCCCAGAAGGCTTTAAGAGACATTAATTGAGTCATTTGTTTGTAAACTAAAGTATATGGATAGCATGGGATTAGGATGTATACTTAATGGTGGGTAAATGTCAAGATATATTCTCTTTAGGTAGATTAAATTTCATTCCTCTCTTTCACTGCAGTAAGTTATGCAGCTTTAGAGAAGTAACAATTGTTATGGATGCCGCCCCAAGTATTTACCCATTTACAAATAATGCAACATTTCCAATTTGCAATCCCAATACACATTGGCTTAGCCCTATATTTAAAAGCTAGGCCTTAATTGTCTTCCAGCCATTACTCTTAAAATGCAGAAAGCCTTCCTTTCTCACACACATTTACAGTCTCTCTTTTCACTTTCTTAGCAATGGTGTCCTAGTGCCTGAGGTAATTATTCATACAGTGCAGAGCTGCTACTCTGGAAAACAAAACCAAAAGTCACTGCACATTAAAAAATAGGAATTCAAAGAGAAAAAAAAAAAAGTATTCATTAGACAACTTTTAATAGTAAGAAAACTATGAGACAGGATTCCTAAACTCAACTAGCTGGTCTGTGTCCCCTAGAAAGTGGTATGCACAGTACCAGTCTGAGCGGCCAGAGCTTCTATGACTGTCACATACATCAGAAGTATATGCCGTAGCAGGTGATGCCAAATGCAGATGCTCTTACCCTTTCAGCCCACGCAGGAGATCCACACCTGCACAGAGCCACCACCATGATCTTAGGGAAATCATTATAAGAGGTATCTCTAATGTACTTGGTTTGAATTAAGAGAAGGCAACAAGGCAGAACTGTACAGGCCACTGTGACAGACAGCCTCTTCAAGGACCACTAGAAAGGCTGCGTACCTCAGCAGGCTCTAGCATACACCTTTTCACAAGGAATCAGCCTTCACTTCACTGCCACATGCGCTCCAGCTCTTTGGAGCAAGGCTCCTTGTCTCAATCCGTAAGCCTAGTGGCACTATCAATACCACGTTCTTCATGGGTTTTTTCAGTCCTTGCATTTAAGGCATGCATTGAATCTGTCCCAGGGAATGTGGAAAGTTAGAAAACTAGATTTCTGGTATTTCCCAACTGGCACACTAGTATAATGTTAAACCACTCTATTCCTGAGTCTACTTATGCCGCACAGAGGGAGTATAAACCTTAATTAATTTATGTTTGTAGAGTGTGAGCTTGTCAAAAGGAAGACACGGTGTAAGTAGAAATTACTCCTATTAAATCAGGTATTGGGGGAAATGATCATACATTGTAGACTAAAGATTACTCCTCTATCCTTGAAATAGCAAGAACGCAGGCAGAAACGTTGATGGAGACTGCATTCGTCATCATGCATTAGTTTATTCATAAGGTTCAAGCCCAAAAGAATTCTCATGGTACCTGTTCTGGCACTTTGTGTTGCAAACCTGAGCCGGGGACAGGATCCACTCTTTGTAAGTGCAGACAATTCCTAGGTACTATGTGTGGTCTCTGTGGGGGATGAGCCAGTTGTCATGGGTACTTTCTGTTTACAATCCTACCGACTGGAACTGGCGTCTGCTACAAGAAGACAGTCTCTTGTTGAAAGCAAAGTACTTAGGAGCAGATCCTGGCTAAAGGGATGAAAGAACTTTGAGGGGAAGAAAAAAAGAAAAACAAACCAGACCAAAGGGAATGATGAGAAGGAACCAGAAATATAAATCTTAATATTACCAGAAAGAGAATTAATAATTTTATACGGATAAGTCTATTTCTTACATAAATAATTCTAAAATTGGTTATCACAGTCTGAAAATTTGCCTCAGTTGCCAAATATACACTGTTATTTGTCATGTTTCTATGTCTATGATTCTATGCTTGTTAATGTTATAATGTTATTTCAAGTAAACTAAATACCCCAAAAAAGTATATGAATTCCCGATCATGATCGCCAACTTCTCATTTGAGCTGAAACAAGTCACTTAACCTTCTTACACAATGGGAAATAATAAGATGTGTTTGTTTAGAGTGATTTTATGAGAATTACCTAATATTTTTCCAGTGCTTTAGCAGGGGCTGTCACTCTTCAAGTACGGCACTACCACAGAAAGCACAAAGGTGAGATCCTAAGTGTAAGTCTAATTAGTGACACCATTAATGGTGTGAAAGTGCAGTGAGGATAAGTGAGGGCAGTGATCACTTTGTGCTTTGTCACAGTCCTACTTCATGTATTGTCACGTCCTTTATCAGAGCATATCTTAATCGTAAAAAGGGTTCCAAGCAAACACGAAAGATAACAAGGAAGAACAGAAAATGAAAGAGGAATATTAACCATTGTTTCCTTTCTCAGCTGCTAGCACCTCTCAGAAAAACATTCAGCTCACTTCGGTGCCACATTGTCATTTTTTCCCCCCTTCTTTTTTCACTCCAGACTTCGTTTGTATCTTGGGCCTGAGCTGCAATGCCTTGGCATACTGTCAAAGCATTAGTATGAAGAAACCACAAAGCAGCAGCTTCACTTGTATGGCATTTTTATTTTATCATTAGGCCGACTGGACATCTCTTCTGTGGTTGCTAGGCAGAGAGAGAGAGAATGTGTGTGTGTCTCTGCACGTACGCGTGTACATGGAATGATGATGCCCAGCCAAAAATACCTGTGACCTTACCAGCCACAGAAAACCCAGAAGCCACAGATGTTACTGAGAAAGAAAGATAACTCGCTGCAAAGTTAAGGAGGGAGGCCAAGAACCACCCCAAATCCTCAGGAAACCACATTCCTTAAGTTCATATCCCACATATGACCACCACTTAACTTTTAACTCCTGAAGCTTATGTTGTTGCTCTGTATTATAAAAAAAGTACCATATATTTCAGACCAGTACGTACGGTATGAAGCCTGTCAAACTCCAGTTTACCTTTCTCTAGCTTTACAAAGAATTTTTAATTAGTCTATCCAGACCCTACAGATTACTTTGCAGACTATTCCTTTAAGCATAGTCATCTGACCAAATTTTAAAGAGATGCTACAGAACTTCCCCTCAAAGTGGATTTTGAAAATATTTATCAAAGTTTTACTGTCTTGAGATACAACCAAAACATTTTCTATTTAGAATAAGAGAGAGGTTTCAAGTTTGCTTGAGGTGCATACTGTTTCCCATTGTTTATTTCCCCACACCTTAAAATGCCTGTACATACAGAGACCAGTTCTTGGTGATAGCTCCAGGGAAATGGTCTAATTGTTGAAGGAAATTTATGGATTCCTGGAACTAAAGGAGTGTTATAAAGCCCCATGGAAATGGCTCCAACTTCCTCTCTCCTACCCATAAATCCCCTAGGAGTGTCAGGATTTTTTTCTCTATGGCTCACCAACCTTGATGGATGTGTGCAGCATAATCAACAACTTAAAGAAAAACTGGGAGGGACTTTAATAACAAATATAAACATTACCAAAATAAGCATAAGTAAAGAGTTATTTTAAACAAGGAAAGCATCTATGTAGCAGTGTGGGAATTAAGGAATTAATAAATTTTCTGATATTGTTTGATTTTTTGTGCTCTGTCAGCTACAACACCATTAGCGTATTTGGAGAAGTTAAGAAAACCTAATGCTTTAGACAGAAGGATTTGCATGCTTTTATGAAAATACAGCACTGCCAAAGCATCCCTGTAAGCTAATTAAATGAATGCACTGTTGCTATATAGGGTTAGCAAACAGCAGGACATGATTCTTATGGAAATGCTACAGTATCACGTTTTTGGACTACAATTATTTATGACTTGCCCTTCCAAAAAAAAAAAAAAAAAAAAGAAAGGAAGAGAATAAAGAAGGGGAAAAAAAATCCAAACAGCTAAAGCTAAACCACTTCTACCAAAGTGCCCTAAAGCAGCCAAAGCATTCAGCAGCCAGTCAGATCATTTAATTTCCTCTCACAGAAATCACTCTAGGGTTTTTACAAAGCAAAGCAAACAGTGAATACCTAATTGTGCAACATTTTTTAAAATTAAGGAAACTCAACAGTACAACATCTGAATGGTTACAACGTCAATGCATTGGGTTTTTTTCAGCTATCTCTTTTCTTGTTTGCGAGCTGGTATTCACCAGTATTTATGTGTTTTCATCTCTCTTACTAGAGGGGTTTACACTGTAGTGAACAGAGTGTTTTTAGAAGGAAAGAAGATAACTACATTTTCAAGGGAAAATACTAATATGTTTCCTGAGTGTTCTAATGAAAGTGATGGAAAGGTTTGCAAATAGCGGTGTAAGAAGGAATAGATCCACTCAATAGTTAATTTTTTCCATACTCTAGATCATTAACAATTTTCAAATATATCAACAGTTCCTATAAAAGGAAAGGCAATGGATTTGGAAAGGAGAGAGCCAGCTGTGAAGACTATGGACTCAAAACAAAGGAAATGTAGGTTAGACACTAAGAAATAAAACTTTCCAAGAGTAAGGATAATGATGTACTGAAAAGATTACATAAAAAAGAGACTGTTATTTTCCATTACTGGATTTTTTTTTTTAAATGTGTAAAAAATATTTATCAGGAAGGGTTTATGGACAGGTAAATCTGTTTTTTGGCAGACAGCTTTTTTGACTGGGTGATCTCTGTCTTCTGTCAGAGAAAACTAAGAGGATATGAAAATACAAGAAAGGAGAGACAGGAAGAGAGAAAGCCATTTTAGCTTAATAAACATCCACATATTGTTCTGAATCACTACCCTTAAAGATGACTTGTCCATGCTACATTACTCAGAACCTTCTTCAGAATTTATCTGTGAAAAATTTAAACCCATGTGCCGAACCACGGGTGCTGTAACAGTGAACAGAGCTTTAGTGTGGGATTCAAGAGATTTACATCCTATGTCTGATGCTGCCTATGACCTAAAAGGTGATTCTCGTCATGACTCTCTGTTTGACTCTGTCTGATGTTTACAGTCTATAAAATAATATTTACTTTCTTGTTCATGTGCTTCTAGTCTATTGGTGCAAAACCCAAGTCAGAGCTACATATTATTATTATTATTATTATTATTATTATTATTATTATTGTTATTGTTATTGTTATTATTGTTATTATCGATGTTGTTGTTGTTGTTGTTGTAGTATTACTATTACTAATGCTAATAATATTTTTACATGTCTCGGCTGACACAACTTTTAAATCAAGCTAATCAAACAACTTTTAAAACTGCACACCCATGATGAAGGTTTCTATTTGTCATTGTTCACTATTATGACAATGTGAAAACATAACCATAATGTGGCTGACAGTTCAAGGATTTTATGTCTGTTTTTAATTTAGCCTCAGCAGAAGTATCTAACTTCCCCTTCACATGCATTGGCCCAATAATTAAAATAGATCTAAAAACTCGAAGCAACACCGAAGTCATACATTTGTCATTTCATGTTGGAACTAAAATCTTGAATGAAAATACATCTTTGGACAACTCCATCTTCTGGGCATTCACTCAACAACACTACCACTACCAGGAAAATAATCACTGCTAGCAAATGTACCAGGGGACTGAAAATCAACCACTGGTTAAATTACACAAATAGTCCGTGGCATAGTTTTATTCCCAGCCAACTAGGCCTCTCCCAAACTATATTTTAGAGATGTGTTAGGAGTTAACAGTATTCTCCGCAGACAATTTGCCTGCACTCGCCTTCCTTTGTAGACTAGAAAATTTTAATAATATGGACACAGGTCACTCCATGACAGTTGACCTCATTGGCATCAACAGTCCCAAGCACATTTAATTTCCTAGTGCAAATCTTGCCAAGCAGCTCTTACGTTAAATAAACTAATTTTTATTCTAGCTTGAGCCAAAAAGAAAGCGAATGGTTTCTATTAATAAAAGTTTGCTGCAGCTAATTGGATGCAACTTTACTTCTTAATCTATTGGCTCTGTCCTTTAACTAAATGACAGCTTGATGTGCAAAGATTTAGGAACCCCTTGTGTTACTACTAAAAAGGTGTAACTTCCTTACATTTGAGCTATCCACACGCAACCTTACAATCTTCTGTTAAGGCAATCCAATCGCATGATGTACTTTGCAAGACCTATTGGTTTTTAAATACCCATGTCTACAATATTTTTCATCAATTTAGCAAACTGTAGCTGGCTTCCCTTTACTATAAAAGTTTCCTTTCCAGTGGTACAAGGAAAGTCCCAAATAAAAAGTCAGAATCACTCTTGTTGCTTCAGAAAGGTGCCTCCCTTGTAACGACCATAAACTCTACCACTTTTAATGATTAAAAGTTGACTGCACATGGCCCAGCCTAGTGGCCAATCTGCTTTATTATGCTACCACCAAATCTCAGAGTCAGGTAAAATTTTATCTTTGGAATATATCTGTTTTGGCTACTTAATCTTGGGACTACTCATTTGTAGCACAAGGTGACCTCTGAAAAAAGCTTATCCTTCCACAGTAGTGAGATGTAAGCGGACTTAAAAAGCAGACGAGTGGTGATCTTTATGAACTGAAGATGTAGTAGTTTGCATCTCATTCAAATGACAAGTATACAGATTAATAACTAATATATTATTAATATGTATTTATTTCCTCTGCTGTATCCACTTTTATAGCAGGATGCATAATTAATGTACTATTTTAATCATGCTATAATAACGAAAGTCTCACAAAAGCAATACACAACTGGATTTCGTGCAGTCAGCGATGTCTAGTGGGAAGCGTTTTCATGTCAACTATAAATAAATAATTAGAAAGATAAACAAAATGCATGTCACTGGCATTATTAAGGCAAAAGGTCCTTCTATAGTTTTGTTAAATATCAACAAGAGACACTGCAAGGTTTCATTTCTGTTGTTTGTTTTTAAACAAGCCACTTGAAAGAGAATGGATTGGAAAAACTCAGCCACTGAATTACTGCCCTGGCCTTCTTATAAGGTTTGATGTGCCTCAGTGGTTTATTTCTCATAAGCTGCTCACCCAGCAATGGGGAAAGCAAACTGACAAGAAAAATGGTCAGCAGTGGGAAAAAAGGGGGGGCTGGAAGGAAGCATTGATTTCTCTAAATGGAGAATGCAAGTCTGCACACTCTAACAACAAAATGCATGGGGGAACAAGAAAAAGCACTAGCCCCCGGACAGGCAGTCCACTGTAACTCGTGATAAAGTAAATGCACGGGATTTAGCATCTGTCTATGAAGTCTGTTTTTCTTCTCCCCTTGTAGCAGGACACCTTTGTAAAGATCTGCACTGAAGTTTAGTTATGTGACCCTAAACTGAAATGCTGCACTGCTTTCAAATATTACTCCCTACCGTCTATTGTTAATATCTAATTAAATATTAAAAGTTAATGACCAAGTTACACAAATAAATCTACTTAGCATCAAATATATCAATACTGCATGATAAGAAACCTTTCTAGTAACTACAGAAGTTTTGAATTTCCTAATCTTCTTAATTGTATAGGTTAGCATTCTAATACATTAAAGTGATGTTAGCAAGGTCCTTTAAAATTTAAAACCAGCAATAACAACCAGCAGGACTTTTGTCCTTCACAGATATGGTAGCTCTTAGGATTAGAAAATACTCTGCTCGCTTTCTATGTGAAATATTGATGCCTCTGTTCCTTACTGTATTCTATCTTCATTATGTCTGTTTTTCTATTTACTTAAGTGTTATAGTCAGCATAACAAAAACATCAGTGAAGAATGTAACTGGAACCAACTACTCTACCAATGGACATGGCCACAGTTCTGTTAATTTCCATGAAATTTTATAAATAATGTGAGGGGGGAAAAAATGGGAATGTAATATTTGGAAGCCACTTGTCAGTCTGTTATAAGTGGAAAAAAACAAGACCAAAATCTAATTATTTAAATTTTAACCCAAACAGTGTTGATTCGGGTGGACAGAAGTATTGATGCTCATGTCCATGAGCTTCATTCTTTACCATGGGCTGTGCCAAACACACACACATCTGTATTTTTCACTTCAGCCATAATCATCAGGTTTGAACTCAGCCATTCAGTCTCAGTGGGCAGGTATGTGATGCCTTTTACTATCTTGGTCTTTCTTTTGCTCTGCTCTGTGATTTTCCATTGTGCCCATCGCTCATGAACTCATAACGTCTACTTGTAAAGTATGAATATACTTTTAGCTTTCTTTTAATCTGGTAAAGTAGTTTCTCACTCTGATGGTCATGTCTGCTGCCATAATCAGTTGGTGGCAGAATGCGTATTACTATTCTTTTAAATTATTTTTTAACCAGGAGTTTTCTTGGATTACTTGCAAGGAGTGGGATAGAAGGATATAAAATTTTAACGAGAAGGCTTCCAAAGATATACTTTTGTGAAAAAGTAGTATCACTTGGGACTGCCTGCAGTTGGGAAGGTTAAAATGAATCAACTAAAACTATGAAGTTAATGCAGAGAAATTAAAACACATTAAACTATATGTAGATGCTCTCATTCTGAATTAAAAAGTCTTTATTTTTTGTAGTTTAATCCTCCCTTAAGCACTCTACTTCTCAATAAGAGTTCCCATATAGGGGCTTAATGGTCCTTAATTTAGCTGCATTAACTTCATACTTCTAGTTGTTCTCCCACATAGAATTGCCATAAGATATCTAACTACTGCATTTGCTTGGTGATTGCACAGTTAGGAACATACAGTCATATCTAAGTGGTGCCATTTATAACAGCATTAATTTGAACCTCAAAACTATTAATACAGAACTATTAATTCAAAACTATGGACACTTCAAAGCTTCTTTTAAAATCCGTACATCTTTTTAAACAGTTCTCTTCAACAGGAGATCTCAAAACACTCTGCAAAATATGCAAATACTGCTGTTCCTATTCTTCTGAAAAAGTGAAGCAACAGAATTTAAGGTGAAACCCATAAAGGAACTCAGCATCATTCAGGTCTTCCCAAGTCTGTCACTTCCTGGGTAAATGCTCCAAGTGAAATGCAACACCACTTTATGTTGTAAATGTGTTTTGAATTGAAGTGGCTGCGGTTATGATTACTTGAAGCTAAACTCACTGCTGTCTGCGTGTGTTAAGCTCCCTTGCAGAGCACCTATCCAGACCAGATCCCATGGGATTTAGACACGAGGATGCTTACTTTGTAAATCTAAATAGGGTAAAGTGCAAGCTGGACTGATCTTTCAAGATAGCAATGCTTCTGGGAAAATCCTGACAAAGAACTTTTGGCTCACTTGGGAATTTGAAAAATGAAAACCTACACCACCAAATGTCTAATTAACATGAAAATCATGAAATATGCTAACAAGTGTGAATAAAATGGCTGGTGAATATTTGAGAAGTTGATAATGGCATAGAGATGCTTTCCAGGTTTACTGAGAACCAGTCCAGGCTGGAAGAACAGTGCGTTCTGGCATAATTAAATATCTCTCAGGTTGTCTTCTGGGAAAAAGAAAATAAATAAAGGAGTTCAGGTCTACAACCCAATGGGACAAAGCCCACTTTATGATAAAAAAAAAAAAACAACCTAGAACTAGCAGGTAGAATTGGTAGTGTCACCTGGGATTTTAGCCCTGTGGGCTGGCTGATGTGGGAATTGTGAGTCAGAGAGATGAGACAGGAGAAGATTTAGTCTGGAGAAAAAGAAGGAACAGGGCTTCTAGCAGCACAAACATTGAGAGGAATGTGGATTTTATTTTTTTTTTTGCGACTTAAAAAAAAAAAGAAAAAGAAACAGTTTGTCTTAGATATGCAGAGGGAAGCAAAAAGAACAAAGATTACACTAAGGTTATGGTCCCAGGAGGCAGGAGGGATAGTGAAGTTGTAAATGGAGACAGAAGGGAGGCAGACGAGAGGGACTGAGGGGAGAGATAAGAAATGGTTTATGTTACAACAAGTCTAAATGTCATGCACTTCTCTTCCCCCCTTTCAGCTTAACAAGCGTTCTGAACCACAAGAAACATGGATGGTATCAGGAAGGTAAGGTCTTCCCAAGGGACTACTGTCATGGTAGGATTATTTCTTTTTACCTCCCCAACACTGACAAGTGCACTTTTATAACAATATTCTGCTCTTAAATCTTCTAATTTATTCCTTAATAATTCAGAGGTTTCAGAAAATATTTAACAAAGCAATACTTACTGTAGATGCTGAACTAGAAAAAAACCCAAACCAAACACCACAAAAAACGAGGGAAGAAGCATTTTCAACTCCGAAGTTATGAATGTGAAGGAAGTAGATACATCACTTCAGATGTACTGCATGTGTAAGAACAATAAAAATAATGTACCTATAGAGACAACAAATATTTTCATATTTGTACCTGAACTCAATGTTCAGGTGTACTCAAAAACAGCTTAAACTGCCCTTTGCCCTTTCCCCCTTTACTCAGGGCACATTTTCCCACTCCTCCTCATCTGCAGGTACCAGTGTACATCTGACCCCCCAGGAAGTTTATGTAGCTCGCTCAGCCAGAATAAAATTACTTACTTTGTTTTGGTATAGTTTATTTTCTGTGGACGTGGCAAGCAGAAACAGCTCGGAGAGGTCAGACAGAGCAGAGGATGGGGACTTGCACCTGGGGGCAACGGAGAAGGTACCTCAGCAGGGCAGATTTTGCTGGTTCATACTGCCAGGGAACCTCAGCAGAGAGGATCCTCTTTTGAGAAGGTCAAGTGCATGTTTGCAGTTGTTCACTTGCACAGTTTAACTTTGTTTATCACCGTTATAATTTTTTTCAGTTACTCCAGAGTTGATCCATATATGTGGAGAAATACATTTATGCACCAGTAATAGCTTTCATTACAGTTCTGTGGTTTATTTCACATAAAGGTGAAATGGGAAGGATATTACCAGGCAGTTCTCAGTTCTCAAAATCATTCTGTTGTTTCCTTCTATTACTATTCCCTATTTTTTTTTCTCTTCCTCTTCTTTCAAGATCCAATAGTACACTCAGTGTGTAAAGTTAGTAGTGTTGCAATGAGCATTTCTGTGACACTTCTTGTTATAGTGATTGGAAGTTCGCTCTCCACTGATGTTTGTTACTAAGCAAGCAGACAGAAATGAACCCAGCTTTTAAACTGTGCCATGTAAAAATACATTGAAGATAACAATAATACTGCTGATGTTTTGAAAATGAAATCACCCATATCTGGAATCATTGTGTTCTTACTGTATACACAGAACTATCAGTCTTTCTATTAAGTTTCAATAACTTCCCCTTCTCCCAGTTTTTTTTAACTTACAGCGGTTCTAATAACATCCACAGTGTACTGGAAAATTTATCAAGTTGGGGTCTTACAGAAGTGTCATTCTTTCTGTTGCTTTAAGTAAGGGGAGATAATCTACCACTGATCAAAATATTTTATCCCCAAATAATGCTGGTTCCTAAATCCCCTGTGAAAAAATACAATCCACTGCAAATGAAGGGAAAGTACTGGAATCATGCAACATCTTGCACAACTGGCAGAGAAAAATTTAGACAGGAAGAAGTTTCCTACAATGCTCCAAAAGAGTCAATGAAATCATCTTCCAAAAGGAAGACCAGAGAAGCTGTAGGCCCACTGCTGAATGAGGCAGGAGTCATGGTGACGGAGGATGTGGAGAAGGCAGAGTTACTGAATGCCTTCTTTGCTTCGGTCTTTTCTGCTCGGCCCAGCCCTCAGGAGTCCCAGGCATTGAATAAAGTAACAGGGAAAGAAGACGACTTCCCTTGGGTTCAGGAGGAGTGAGTGAGGGACCAATTAGATCATCTAGATATTCACAAGTCCATGGGCCCTGATGGGATGCACCCGAGAGTGCTGAGGGAGCTGGCAGAAGTCATTGCTGGGCCGCTCTCCATCATCTTTGAAAAGTCCTGGAGAACAGGCAAGGTGCCTGGGGACTGGAGGAAAGCCAATGTCACTCCAGTCTTCAAGAAAGGCAAGAAGGAGGAGCCGGAGAACTACAGGCCGGTCAGCCTCACCTCCATCCCTGGAAAGATGATGGAACAGCTCGTTCTGGGTGTCATCTCAAGGCACGTGGAGGAAAGGAAAGCTATCAGAAGTACTCAACATGGATTCACCAAGGGGAAATCATGTCTGACTAATCTGATAGCCTTCTACGATGGCATGACTAGATGGATAGATGAGGGGAGGGCGGTAGATGTGGTCTACCTTGACTTAAGCAAGGCGTTTGACACGGTCTCCCACAGCATCCTCATAGGGAAGCTTAGGAACTGTGGGTTAGATGAATAGACAGTAGGGTGGATAGAAAACTGGTTGAAAGATAGAGCTCAGAGGGTTGTGATTAGGGGCACAGAGTCTAGTTGGAGACCAGTGACGAGTGGTGTTCCCCAGGGGTCAGTACTGGGTCCAGTCCTGTTCAATATATTCATCAATGACCTGGATGAGGGGATAGAGTGCACCCTCAGCAAGTTTGCTGATGACACCAAGCTGGGGGGGGTGGCTGACACACCAGAAGGCTGTGCTGCCATACAGAGAGACCTGGACAGGTTGGAGAGTTGGGCAGAGAGAAACCTTATGAAGTTCAACAAGGGCAAGTGCAGGGTGCTGCACCTGGAGAGGAACAACCCCATGCACCAGTACAGGTTGGGTGCTGACCTGCTGGAGAGCAGCTCAGCTGAAAGAGACCTGGGAGTCCTGGTGGACAACAGGATGACCATGAGTCAGCAATGTGCCCTTGTGGCCAAGAAGGCCAATGGCATCCTGGGGTGCATCAAGAAGAGCGTGGCCAGCAGGTCAAGGGAGGTCATCCTCCCCCTCTACTCTGCCTTGGTGAGGCCGCACCTGGAGTACTGTGTCCAGTTCTGGGATCCCCGGTTCAAGAGGGACAGGGAACTGCTGGAAAGGGTGCAGCAGAGGGCTACAAAGATGATTAGGGGACTGGAACACCTCTCTTATGAGGAAAGGCTGAGGGATTTGGGTCTCTTCAGTCTGGAAAAAAGACGTCTGAGGGGTGACCTTATCAACACTTATAAATACTTAAAGGGTGGGTGTCGGGAGGATGGGGCCAGGATCTTCTCAGTGGTGCCCGGGGACAGGACAAGAGGCAATGGGCACAAACTTGAGCATAGGAAGTTCCACCTAAACATGAGGAGGAACTTCTTTACTCTGAGGGTGGCAGAGCACTGGAACAGGCTGCCCAGAGAGGTGGTGGAGTCTCCAACTCTGGAGACATTCAAAACCCACCTGGACATGTTCCTGTGTAACCTGCTCTAAGATGACCCTGCTCTGGCAGGGGGGTTGGACTAGATGATCTCCAGAGGTCCCTTCCAACCCTATGATTCTATGATTCTATGATTCTATGATCTACTTAAAAGCTACCATCACCATTTGCAATGCAGGTCTCTCCTGCCCATAAGAGACTTCTTTTTTAAACACTAAAAAACTCATTCATGGAAGAGACCTTTTCAAAATTCATTTTGACCATGCCTCTATGTTCCTCCAAGCTTCCATGTTCATTCAAGCACAGCACAGCTATGGCAGAAACGGGTGTTATTTTCCTTTAGGAGTCTGTCTGGCCTTATGTCTGCTTAAGTCATTTGTCACTCAGAAACTGCAGTATGCAGTGATAGTCTAAAATTTTGAAAGAAATGCCAGCCTTTTAAAAAACACACAGTCAAAGAACCATATAAATAATTTACTGGAAATTCAGGATTATTACCAGGATATATCCAAACAGGAATATCAGAATAAAGAAGCTATTGCATTCTAAACAGATGACAGATAATTATGATAATTACCAGCCAAGTTCCAACTTCCTCTCACCTTATAGAGGATGACCCTATCCAATTCATTCCTTCTCAGGGGAGGGGGTCATTTTCACCTCACCAGAAGTTAGCCTCAAAGCTGAAGTCTAGACATTCCCAACAGTTACTGGAAGCAGGTACCATCACAAGATATTCCCTCCTATCATAAATTCATACCTGTTAAACAGCTTATTTGTCTGTACCCTGTCCTTTCCTAAAAGATAATTTCTAAATTCAGAGTGATTTAATACATTTGTAAGACTTCCGACTACCTTTGAAATTCAGTTAACGTCTACACCTATGTTAACATCTGGGAAAGGGTCAGACAGACAGATTTCTCCCAGAGACCTTGTCTACACACAGACATGCAGCAAAATTATTCTGCATTTAATTTTTAAAGTAGATTATTTAAACTACATTAAATCCCTGGTAGTCGTAATTCATTTGGAAGGGAGTTAAGTTAAACCAAATCAAGGCAATTTTTATTCTGAATGAACATCTATACAGGGACTTAATTAGGTTTAACTAATCTACTTTAAATTCGTTTTTACAGATTAATTTTCCTGAAAGTCTCCATATAAATAAGCTTCTAGTGAACTAAATTTAGTTTCAGTAAATTATTACCAAAACCTCATTCTGTTTCAAACACGGATTGTGTTTTGGTAGGTATTTTCTTCTTAAACTTTGACTACTAGAATATATCACAGAGACAATATGGCACTAATCCATTTAAATGTCACTAGTAAACTGATTGGCTTTTTTTAATGAAATGGTCTTTTTTAAAAATAATTAGTTATTTAAAATAACTGTTTTAGAGGCACTGCCATAGCAAAAAGAGGTGTGTATGTTTTTGCAGCTGATTTTAAAATGTCGTCTTTTTTTTCTTTCTGTGCTGTAAAATGTTATTTAGACAATACAGAAGGAACATTCTTAGATATTCCTGCATAGCAAAGGCCTTATTCCAGTTCATCTGTACCCCGTGAAAGTAGCAAAAAGCCAGACTCAAATGAAAAAGTTTAAACACTGATTATTCTCCAGCAGAGGTATTTTGAACCTAAAGATTTAATTTGAATTAATTTAATTTAAAGTGAGTGTGTTAATATTTGGAGAAATCCACACAAATATTCTTCTTTAAAAAAATAAAAAATAACCAGCAGTTAATTTCCTTAGAAATAAGGAATGATACTGTATCCTACTGAGGGACAAAATTAAGGAACGGGATGTGATTTAAATGGTTCCCCATACATTTAAGGAGTGCTTCTTCTTTCTTCATCTGCATGGGAACATAATAACCTCAATGTTTTGGAAGCAGAAGAGGGTAATGAGTGTTAGGAAATGTAGCCTGTATCCCCAGTTCTGTCTTAGCTTTCTTAGTTTAATTTGGGGCAAGTCATTTCCCTATATGTAAACTGTGGCTAGCAATATTTAACTCCTTTGTAAAGTACTCTCAGTCTACAGTTGAAAAACATTAAGAAAAGCAGAATACTGTATTACTATTTTAGTATTAAGGATGAAACACTGACACGATATAATCAACAGATATTAGATATGTTCAAACTACTGGCAGGGAAAAAAATAGAATACAGTGATAGAAAGTGCAAACTGATATATTTATAATAGAAGTCTAAAATCATAAAATCTCATATCTGTCTGAAAAGCAATGAACCTAATACTTCCCCTGGATTTCAACAAAATGCATTACAGCAGAGCTTAAAAGGGAAAGGGGCCGGGGGAGTAAGGAATTATGTTCAGGTCACATGAACTGATGATAAATATATTAATACTACAGCATTCACCTCCAACTGACTGCTTGGAAACTGATGAAACATTATAAACACAAAGGTCATTGCAGCCAAGAAATGAGGTGATTCCCAAGATGGAGTCACTAAACGCAGAGAACCCTCAGTAGTAAAATAAAGAGCTGTAACATAGAAGTCCTCTCAAAATAATTGTCTTTGATGCTGAGCTGGCTTTACTCAAACAAAACTACAGGCAGAATTATGTGTATGGGATAAAGGCTAGGAAACTTAATGACATCCGCTTCAGTGAGGACAGAGTTCAGCACTTTACTTTCCATCCTTCACCACCCCAAAACACCTGTCAGACAAGGAAAATAAAATAATGAATCTGAACACTAGAATATGAATTTGAATTAAGCAGTTAGCAGTAGTAAAATATTTATTATGCCTTTGGTTAGTGCTATGAATACCTTCAGTGCTTTCTAACACTAAAGTCATTTTACCGAAAACAGAAGTCTCCTTGGTTTATAATAATGGACTTTTGGAGTTGCTTACTTAAAACCTTAAAGCTGATAAAAAAATGCTTTTCATATTATTATATATTATTATTTTCGTATTATTCTCTCTCTCTCTTTTTTTTTTTTTTAAGAGACACTAACATCCTCACATTAATATCTTCCTGTGAAACACAAATTTCTCAAGGAAGAGAGGGAAGGCTATCAGCACTGTGGTCCCTGCTCCATCAGCCTCCATCATTAGTTTTCACATTTTTTGACGACTGGAGACTGTGTGTGGCAGAGGATGCAGGCAGGGAAGTGGGAGAAAATACATAGGTCTGATTCCATTCCAAATGTATAGTAAAATTAATTTTCCTGCTTTCCTGGCCCAAAGTCCATGTGCCTTCTCTAAAGCAGAGGCACAATTTAGCCTGGTTTACCCTCTGTCTGACCTCCACAAAGAGTTTATATCTCAAGCTCAGTTAGGAACAAGCTTTAGCAGCACTGCAAGTACTAACATGCACCCATAATATTTCTGCAATAGAGGGATATTCTGCCATTTTCTCTAGTTTTTTATCCTCTAGTGTTTAAGAACAGTCTATTCCTCTTTCTAAGCATCGGTGCCACATTTCTCTGTCTGATCTATGACCTGTGTATGTTTCAGAAAAACGTGCCAGTCTTGTGCTTTTTTACTGTCACTCAGAAGTGAAATATTTCTTTTTTTTTTACATTTTTTTCCCCTAAGCAGGAATCATGCCGAAGCTATCTGACACAACCTATAGCTTGTCACACAAAGCAGAGGAAAAAGCATGAAGGGACCTGTGGTGAAAACAACAGGTCTAAGTGGAATGCAATATAAGAGGCTGACACAGCAAACGGTAACATTCACGTTCACCAGTTGCAAACAGAGAGGGAGAGAGACAATTCTAAGGATAATAACTTAAAATACACTTAAACCCTTCATTTAGCTTCTTCTAAGACCAAAGGTTAAAAGTAAGTTGGACACCTTGTTCTATTGCCTGTGCTCACCCTCAGGTAATAAAAGAACCAAGGAAATATAATAATGGGTCCCTCTGCGCCATGACACTGCATCACATCTATTACATACCTCAGGAATATCAAACATACTTCTATGGGGAATTCAAAATCACTAACGTGTGCTTTAAAAATGCAGCAGCTCTGACATTTTTAAGTGTTTTTCTGCGTTCTTTCTCTCACAGGTTTGTTTTTTTTTTTTTTTTGTTCTTTAAATGATTTATCAGATTATCTGTACATCATGAAGTATTTATTTTCATTATAAACAATGTCCATCTGAAAACATCTAAATAAAAATGCCTAGTATTTTCACAGCTGCTCTTTCACCTTGTTCATAGCTTTTCTCACTTCATTCCCACTTTCCTTAGTTCATAGGCCCCTCTAGAAAGTAAACTGTATATTGATATATAGTTTTGATCGTTAGTATCTCTCACTGACTTTGTATGAGAATAAATAACTAAAGGAAAAAAAAAGCACTAAAGGTTCTCTTGAAGTAATCCCCATGTGATTTGATGTGAGCTATGGAGCTGAACTTGACTCTGTGATATTGATTTAATGACAATTAATACTGACAGTCTTCCCTTTAAAAGTCTCAATGCTGTGTAATACCATGAAAATTTAGATGTGTATGTCTTTGAACTACAGACACATAAGAATTCCTATTAGTGCTAATGAAATATAGTAATAAACCACAATTCTGTCATGTTAAGAGTTTTGCTTAGAGTGGTGTGTATAAATGCCCTGAACTAAATTTCAAAACACACATAGGAGCTAGGTATTATTATTCACAGTTTACAAATAGGAAACCAGGCACTGCAAGATTGGTTTGCAGAGTTTAGTATGCACCTTTCATTCCAGAAAGGTATTACTGCAAGTAGTGGGATTTAACCACGTGCTTAAAATTTAACACATCCTAAACACTTTCCTGTCCAAGGCCTACCTCTGTGTCAGTGACAAAGATGTAACACAAAACTTTGGCTGCCAGTCTCAAGCTCCTAGCCATTTCTGCAATGAAGGTAAAGAGTTGGCTTAATGTCTGCATATTCTAAGTGTAGATATTGTTCAGCAAGCAGTAAAAAGCATGAAAGGATAAAGTGTGGCTTATAAGGTAAGCGCTGTAGCTTCTCCTTGGTTTTGAAAAATAGTAATTCAGACTTCTTCCAAAATCATGTTCTCTCTCTCTGTTCTACATTCAACTCCCTATTCTTTCCCTTTTCTTTCAATCTCTTTAAAAGCTGCTAACATCAGCTGCTTCTTTGTGGATTTTTCTTTTTGCTTCGTTGCCTACAAATTGCTCTAAGCTCTTCATTCCCTCCGAACCTGTTCAGCTGGAGCAGAACAGCTGTACAGCAGGCTGTTCCTAGTCCACCTCTGGAAAATGTATAGGAAAATGATAACAAGCCATACAGACTAAAGTTTTTTGTCTTCTCAAGATTTGAGAGGGGATATATATTTATATATATTTAAACCTGCATGCATCTAAGCAAATGTACAGTTGGGAAAGGTAACTAATCATTAAAATACTGGGTACATTTCTCCAGAGAGTAAAAAGTCTAAAATTCTCAGTCTCTGATTTACATCCCTCAGGGTGTCAGAGGATGTCTACCCATGTCAACTGGAGTGGAAAAACACTGCATGTCAGCACAAGAAGGCCTGATTGCTATAAAACAAATGTCTTTTTAGTTGTTCACCTCCTTAACCCCCTCCCCCATACAAAAAAAAAACCAAAAAACAACAAAATAAACAACGTTCACTCAATTAACTCTCATTTTTTAACTTCTTACTTAGGTTTAAAAGATAATGAACTCCAGTACTCATTTTACCTCAAAAGATAAATATGTTTTCAGGAAAAAGCATGGTTGTTTTGTTTTTCTGGTTTTATTTAAGTAATCAAAAACAGTAAGACAAGAAACTTGAATACAAGTCTCTGAATAAAGGACAGACTTTTGCAGAGCAGGAGAGAGAATGTGTGGAGAGGAATAGTTTCTGAGTTTTGTTTGAAATTCTCCAAAAGGATGCTTCTAGCTGAAGAAAATCGACCCTGAGTTTCTGATCAAAAGCTCAAAGAAGGAGTTGGAAAGATTGCTACTGACTTCTAAGTGTTATGTCTAAAGGACCTTGTTTAATCCAGAAATGAAGTTCAGTTTCCTCTGACATAGAGCTGCTAGTTCAAACACATAACATGGGCACGGCAAATCATAATTTCTAATGGTGATTCTACTGCTGTGCTTTACAGATCTACATGAACATGTTGGATAAATCAAGCTACGCTAATGGTGTAACATCAGTGACTGTAGTGGTGCTCTTAGTTAGCCGTAGTGGGGGTGGGTTCATGTTTGCCAGATGTTTAAATGTGTTCTGATATAATTCTTTACTGAAAGCTTTTGTTACAACAATATTCTGAGAGCCTTATAAAATTCGGTAGAAATCAAGCTTCTTTTTTATTTTTTGAAGCTTTTTTGACTGTCTCAGTGGGAGAAATAAACAGGAAAGTAGCATCAGTGAATGACCCCAAATGACAAAAAAAAATATTAAATTCTGATGCTTCAGTAATATCATAATACATTTTTTTGGTGCCTTTTTCTTCCCTTTTTCTTCCTGTTCTCCATTTGCTTCTCTAGATTTGAGGCAGTGCTCCCCTGCTGGCCTCTCCAGGCTGCCAGACACAAGGAAGCACATTGGTCCCATGCTTGTCCCAGAGGGACCAAAGGTAGCCTGGGGGCTCTGAAGGAGATGAAGCGTTATTTATGCTATGGCTAGATACTAGAATATTTGGAGGTCCCAGTACACCTGGCAATCCTAGGGCTACAGACTTCACCGTGGCCATGGTGTCCTTGGATCTCTGAAGAACTCCGCAAAGCCCTATAGGTTCTTGTCTGAAATGTTTAATGGTGTTGGGATACTTGGAGGATCATAAAAGACTCAAATGGCATTAAAAGTATTTGATATAGCCCATCATTACTGGAAAACACAGCATTTCTAGAGCTCATGTCATCCAGCGCTCACGCATAGGAGATCACACTACAATCTGAAATCCAAATAAAAGCCCAGAGCAAACCCCTGATAAAACACAAAATAATAACTATGGGATGGCTCATTAACTTCCAAAGTTCCTCAGAGGTTGAAGATCTCTGAAATGTCTGTCCTTCTGCAGTGCCTGCAAGGCTGGTATGAGATTTAATGAGTCCTCTGTATCAACGCAGAAAGAAAGAAATGTTCTCTCATTTTCAATTCAGCTAGCTGTCTTTTTACCTCCGTGAAAATACAGTTATGCCAGAGATTTAACTGCAATTTAACAGCACAGTGTTCTGTTTCAGTAATACAGATAAGAAGACCAGCTTTTTAACAGTTAAAAATGGATGCCTTTATGCAGTAGATAAAAAAAACCTGCAAATTAAATTTATTCTAGAATCCATTTTTATTACTATTTTTCTCCAAGAAAAATAAAATCAGTAAGAGGGAAGATTTCTCAACATGAGTAGCAGGTCTTAATGCTTCACCATTCAAAGTGTTGAAGTTTACTTTACTAAATTCTACCCCCTGACAATAAAATATTCTTAAGATGATGACCTATGCACTAATAATTCCACACATAGCATGTTCAATATCTACTGTATTTGTACATATAGTTTGGTTTATTTTTTGTCTTACTCAGAATTACCTTGGAAAGTTATAATATCAAACTGAGACTACAGAAATGCAAAAGCCTCCAGAAGCAAAGGGAACAAACTGTGTTAAGTTCAAAAAGTTCTATTGTAACCTAACTGCTTTGGGGATGGGTGCTAAGTGAACAGAACCTTGGAGTGTAGGTGGAGAAGGGTACAATCATTTCAGTCCTTTTCAAAATTCTTGAACAAATGTTGTGGACCTGATACTATGGCCTAGATGGATTCCTCCTAATTTCCAGACTCCTCCTAAACCACTAAGCTACCTCTCTCTTAACCCGACCAAAAAAGACCAAAGAACAGGTGGGGTTTATTTGATCTTCTTTGTAATAATCTAGACATAAAAATTGTCCTTGACACTGCATTATCAAGAACAAATTACCACGTAAAAAAAAATAGGAGTTGTGCATGTTTGGTTTTGGTTTTGGTTTTTAATCTTATTTTCAACCATTTCTATTTTAAAAGTGAAAAAAATCAAAATTTTATCTGGTTTTGAGGTCACTCAATACATTTGTGCATACAAAATAATAATAATAATAATTATTATTATTATTATTATTTTACTTTTTATTATTATAATTATATGTTATATATATATAACATATATATATAATAATAATAATAATACCTAGAGCTTAAAGTTGATGAACTGAATAGATACAATAAAACAGGAAAAGATAATATTATTATGGAGGGAAACAGGTTATTAAAATTAATGTGTATCTGAGTCAGAGAACAACGTTTACACATATACTGTTGTACATACTACATAGTTACTTAACCCTTGAAAATCTTAGATTTTATTTTGATTGCCAAGTAATTTTGGCATCAAGTTCTTCTGCAGGGTTTACACTGACCCCAATGTGCATTATCTCCAGCAGGTTTCAGCATTAGCTAAAGTTTACCTAGTATTTGCACAAACCTGCAATTTGATCAAGAGATAAATGAAGAAGAGTTTTATTGGTAATGAAACACAGCCTAATAAAGACACAAGCAAAGTGTAAGAAGAATGGAAGATTTGCAAAAAGACTTCTCATGCTACACTGCCCCCAAATAAACAATGAAATCTGAGACCTTGTTTAGGTAGAGCATTGTTTTCAGTTATCACGAGGCTGATGGGACTGTTGTCTCCATTCAGTTCTTAGATTTAGTGTATAGGTTATAAATTTTCTGAAAGATGGTGAAAGGATGTTGTAAATGTGACAACAATGGAGGGATTAACACAATATGTTTTCTGAAATACAAAGCCATAAGGTGAAATCAACTGGGGTTTATTTTGTTTGCTTTATTTGCCTGTAATTGTAAACTATTCAAAATGGTATTTGATGAACAGAACAACATGCATACTCCAGCATAATGTTGTGAACTCTTTCAGGATTAGCTTGGGGAAACTGATTTCATCCTTGTGATAAGCGGGGCTGTGATAAGTTAGTATCATCTACACTCAGGATTACCTGTCTGATGATGCTAACAAACAGCATGGATGTTAAGTGCCCAAGGCTGTAACAGCATTTCACTCGTTTCACTCGCTGTGCTGCCTACAGCAAGTTAGCACCTGACATACCTAACCAAGCAACAGCAAGCAGTTCATGGGATTCAACCAAGAAAATAAAGTAAATTTGAAAAAGCCCCACCCTGGTGGCAGTAACATTATGCCATTTAGATATTGCTGAATTATTTTTTTCCCCTCTTAGGCTAAATTTAATGTCATTGCAAAATACAATCTGACGTTTTCTATTCCTTAGAAAATATTGTAGCTACAATTTAGGCTGTTAAAATCTCACAAATAATTTAGATATCTTTGGCATGAAATTTAGTTATCACAGCTTTAGTAAATTGCCTGTAAGTGCTTATGGTACATTAGCAGCCCTGGCATCATTGACAACCTGTATTATAACAAAAAGCAAGTTTTTCATCTAAGTTGTCTAGTTACAACAAAACATCCTGAAATCTCCTATGACCTGATAGCAGAGTATTTTACATGGGTATCTGATGCTCTATGTCCTTTTACTTATATATCCAATAAAAGCCTCTTGATCCTGAAGAACATATATTGTAAGTTGAAAGATTCAACTTAACTCTTAAGTACATTCTTCCACAGTTGTTTCCCTCCTATACACACACCAAAAGACAAATCTCTCCTCTAGCTGTGTTCTCTCTCTTTAAATTCTCCAGGATAGATTTAATACATTTTCAGCAGTGTAAATCTCAGTCTTGTCTATCTAGGAAACTCCTCTTTCAGTGACTAATACTAAATATTAATAGTTGCAGAGTCCATATTGTCACGTTCAACACTCTTGTCCCATCCGAAGACAAAAGGATTCAGAAGTATATTCTCTTGATTGTCAACCTTCCTGTTCTTCAGTTCCTAAGCAGCCTGCAAACTGCACATACAATGGTAAAACCCCATTCTTCTTTAGGTGGTAGAGAAAGTTTTGAAGGACTTGCTTCAAGAAAATTCCCTACTTAACTGCTTTAAGTTTTAAGATGCTTTAAGATGCTTAACATCTTCAACTTGAAGTGATGTCACTGTGTCATGAGGAACAGTTGTTTCTAGAAGGTCAAACAGATCCTACTGAAGTGTTCTAGAAAGTGTTGTCATAGATATTCCCAAATCCATTTATTCATTTATTTATTTATGTTTAATTCTACTAGTGAGATTTTCATGTAAAAGTCATTCTGAAATCATGCCACTTGAGTGACAATGTGAGAAAAAGAAACGTATTTGCAGTAATGTACTGCTTAGCAAGACCTGTGTTAATTCAGTTGTAGGCGGCCTTCATCGTGGTCAGTATGCGCGTGGAGAGGAGAGGAGAGGAGGTTGAGTTCATCTGGAAGGGACCTAGAACAGTCATCTAGTCCAACTGCCTGACCAATTCAGGGCTGACCAAAAGCTAAAGCATGCTATTTAGGGCATGTCCAAATGCCCCTTAAACACTGACAGGCATGGGGCATCAATCACCTCTCTAGGAAGCCTGTTCCGGTGTTTGACCACCCTCTTGGTAAAGAAATGCTTCCTAATGTCCAGTCTAAACCTCCCCGATGCAACTTTAAACCATTCCTACAAGTCCTAACACTGGATACCAGGGAGAATATTTGCTAAGTATTGAATTTTTTAAAACGATATCAGGAGTAAATCTAATGGGATGATATTAACTAATTATGAAATATAAACAAGTGAAGGAGAATCAGTTCAAGTTAATTCTAAAAGAGATAAGATTGTGATGTTATTTTTATTCTTGTTTCTTTTTAACACTTCCACATTAATATCATGTTTCATGATATTCTCATCTCTTATGGTAGAACAGTTATGACTGAAAATTGCTAGATGTGCTAAAAAACATTCCAGCATATAAAAGGTCCTCTGTAGAAGACTACAGAATCAGGAATGTTCACACCATCAAATCCTCTGACTGCCTGATCATGTCAAAGTGATTTCCAGTTGCTGAAGTGTTCACTTTCAGTGTGTGTGAAAAATGAGGGGCTGAATACGTCACTGAGAGAACAAAACTGGCAAGTTCGACTTTTCCTGATTTTGGCTTGAATGCCCTTTTTTACAAAAAAAACGAACCAAACCAAAACAAAAAAACCCCACATGTGTATTTAATTGTATATAACTTTCCAGGAATACCAGCAACTTGACTTTTGGCATGAACATGAACAGAGGAAGGTCAATGGAAAAAAAAAATCCCTTCTGTGGAAATTTAAACTGACCTACTGGGAGGATAAAACATAATTAAAATATCCGCATCCTGCACTAATCAAACTGAATCTATTCAAACTGACTAAGAGAAGAATAATGGAAAGTGTTGTTCTGCTATCCAACAGAGAAAAAAAGTTACTGACAGATGACACTGTGAAGGCCAAAGCATTTAATGTCTTTTTTGCATTACTTTTAATTAAAAAGGTCAACAATGAGGAGGTGACTAGCATAATTAATACAAACAACAAAGGAATGATTTAAATTAAAAATACAGACAGAAAAGGTTAGAGAGTACTTAAGTAAATTAGTTTTCAGAACAGATGTGCCTGATGAACTTCTTCCTAGGGTATTTAGAGAACTGGTAAAGCCATCTCAGAACTACGTTGCTAGCAGAAAAGCCGTCTGTGAAGGACACATGAAGTATCAATAAAATGGAAAAAAGGAAAAAAAATACTTATCTTTAAAAAAGTAAGGAAGCAGGAGTTTAGGAATAAGAAATCTGTCTGTCAGCGATTAGGTCTCAGAAAAGTTCTGGAACAAATGAACAACATGATTTGTAAGTAGCTCGAAATACGAAAAGCAGGTAAGGAACAGACAAAATGAATTAGTTAAGAATTAGTCAACCCTTTAAGAACAAATCATGTCAACAGAATTAAATCCCTCCACAAAATGGTAACAGACCTTGTGGAGAATTAAGTCGCAAGCAGGAGAGGTGAGTTGCAAGCAAGGTCATTTATGTAGCTCTTGCCTCATAGAAAATTCTCAAACATACAAAAAAGAGAAAAATGGAAAGCTTGTGTAAGAGGTACTAATATAGTGTGGATGCAAAACTGATTAGATAACTGTATGTATAGTGTAATCATGACTAAGCTATTGCTAAAAATTGATTTCTTTTTCTTTTTTTTCTTTCTTTTTTTTTCTCTAGTAGGCTTGTTTAAAGTTTTAATAATAATATAAGCAATAGAAAGCATGCTTACTTTATTTAAAAAAGACACATAACTGGGTTTACCAGTGTGTTGGAAGGTTAGTTAGGATACAAAATTCTAAAAGGCAGGAACAAATCCGTACAAATGCAAGATATAGAACAACTGGGTGGGTAGAGGGTTGTCAGGGAAGGATGTGGAGATCCAATCTGGAAAAAAATAAAAAGTGTCTTTCGGTCGCAAGAAACACATCTTTGGATATGTAAAACTGAAAACTACCTGCAGGATACAAAAGATAAATCTTCTGCTTTGCTCCAGTTTTAGGAAAACCTGAGATGGATTGTTTCTACCCTGTTTTGGGCAGCTCAAAGAGATATGAACCAACAGGGAAAAGTCTGAAGGAGAACTACCATGTGTCTGACCAACAAGGAAAGATCTGAGATTAAACAACCTGAGATTATTAAAGCTAAACAAGAGGAGGCTGAAGATAACACAACAGCAATCTTTTATTGTATAAAAGATTGCTCTAAAGAGGAATGTCTTGTCCATGATAAAGAATTAGTGAAATTAAATTGTAGCAAGATGCTGAAAACCTTTCTAACAGTAAGGAGGGTTACTGAAACACTAAAACAGATTACTGAGTGGGCTTTGGAGTTCGCGACATTGGGTGTTTTTAGGAAACAAACATGTATGAGGAATGACCTAGGTATAGTTGATCTTGCTTTGCAATGGACTGGATCATCAACCATATTATTTTTCCTGATTTTTTTTTTCAGTTCAGATTTTAGAAAAAAAGACTTTTTAAAGAGAAATCCTGTAGTCTTTTATACACACAGCCTACTAGAAATACTACTTGTATGTTTAAGGACTACTATAAAACATTTCTGCAGAGTCAAGCCCTCACAGCTGTAATGCCATAGGTAGCTATCTGTATCTGAAATTACAGAGAACTCTGGAATTCTTTGCTACTTTCTCAACCATTACTTGATCAGACCATTTGTTTTCAGACTGGAGAATAAATCAGATTCAGACAGATTCAAATTTCACTGAAAAATTGCAAGAGTGATTCGATTGCAAGAGGTATTTTAAAGCTCATGCATACAGTTTGAATACGAAACTCAAAAATGAATATAGGAAATTCAGCTATGAAACTAGAAATGGCTACAAAAGCTGATGCTGTAAAAATACTTGCGCACACAGAATGATGTGATAATGAGCTATACATCAGAAAAAAATTATAGCAGACAATATGAACAGAAAGCATACTTAAATTCAAAAGGACACCTGTGCCAGCTTTAAAAATGATTTATTACATGAATTGCAGGTCAGAGCAGACAATACGTGCCTACAAGAATAAACCAAGAAAGGGTCTCCTTCCAATCAAAATTGGACTATTACATGCATTTCTAAATCAGTGTATCATCTAGTGCAGTAAAATTAACTCAAATTAGCATACTATAAACAGCACTATTAAGAAATTTAAAGGCTTTGACTAAATGAAGAAAAATTAAGCTGAAGTCATCACACAAATCTTAATTAAGGCTGCTGTCTGAAATACAAAAGGAAAACAAAAACACAACCCTTGGACAAGTTGCTGCTATTCTCGTGCAAGTCAATCAAAAAAATGTACCGTAGCGCTGTTGGCAACTAGTAAGTCAACAGTTACATCACCCAGGTCAACTACAAAATAACCCTTTTTTGTGTGTGTATCCTCTCTGGCTTCACTTCCTCGTCATAACTCCAGTATTATAATAACTGCATAAGTAATGGATATATGCATATGAAGGCATATGAAGGGGCTGAAGCAGACTGATACATGATGGTACAGCATACCATTTCAGAATATTAATTACATACAACAAAATTTCTGTTTCATATTTTTTTAATAAATATTTGTATTTTTTATTAAAGATTATCAATGCATTCTTAATTTTTAACTTATGTACATAGTATCTATTCTAGTATCTATTTTCAGAGTATGTCAATCATTTCACAATTATCAGAAACATTTTATGAATCTGCTCCATAAAATTTATTAAAATGTTCTTGTAGAGAAGAAATGTTCAAAAAATTTCTGTCTTGTAATTTTCCATCTTCTAATTTTAACACATACAAAACATTCACAGGGGAGTATCATGAAACTTTACATTTAAGAAACATTTTGTGGCAAGAAAAGGGAAACAGTAAAATAGCATAGTCATGTCTAAACACATGGCTTGAATATTCATTACCCTGAAATTAGAAAAGATTATTCAAAAAAATTAACTATAAATCCTATGAATGTGGCATGGAGACTTCTGAAATAGGTAAGCACATACACTGGATTCCAGATTTCTCATTGTCCGTAGATTCCCTATCCAATACATTGAGTCATGAAGAGGACACAATGTATCACAGAGAGTGGAGAAAATGCCAGGGCATTTCCTGATTGGGGGAAAATGATTAGACTTCAACCCAGGTAAGAGAGTTTCATATCAGATTAAGGATTTTTTTCACTCAGGATTGAATCACTTGTGGTAGCAAAGGGTTTAACAGTGTCCCTAATACTCATAGTTGCATCCAAGCACCCAATATGGACCATGAGGACTGTGGACTGCCAAACTATTCACTCTCTGTGGTCAGTTACAAACTCTTTTGTTGAGACCATTTTCTTTATGACTTTAAGAGCTGAAGCTTCCCTGAAGAACAAAACAAGTGAAGAAATAATGTGACCGTAAACTTGAATTATCCTATGTAGATGAACTGGCCCTGCTCAGTGAAGATGTAAATGTGAAAATACTCTCTAAAACACATTATTTTTTTAATATTCTGCCACAGAAAAAATGATAGCCCCTCTTGTATCCTTGACAGAAGTCACATGAGGGAAGAAAGAAAATCAGGAGCAATCTCTTTACATTGTTTCTATATATCTACAATTTCCTTATAGTACATGGACCTGTTGGACAGAGTCCAGAGGAGGGCCAAGAAGATGATCAGGGGGCTGGAGCACCTCTGCTACGAAGACAGGCTGAGAGAGTTGGGGTTGTCCAGCCTGGAAAAGAGGAGGCTCTGGGGAGACCTTATAGCAGCCTTCCAGTACTTAAAGGGGGCCTACAGGAAAGATGAGGAGGGACTCTTTATCAGGGAGTGGAGGACAAGGGGTAACAGGTTTAAACTGAAAGAGGGTAGAAAGAGGAAAGAAATTCTTTACTGTGAGGGAGGTGAGACCCTGGAACAGGTTGCCCGGGGAAGCTGTCGATGCCCCATCCGTGGAAGTGTTCAAGGCCAGGCTGGATGGGGCTTTGAGCAGCCTGGTCTAGTGGGAGGTGTCCCTGCCCAGGGCAGGGGGGTTGGAACTACATGATCTTCAAAGTCCCTTCTAACTCTAACCATTCTATGATTTTATGATATTTATCACTATAAATTACCACGCCGTAAGACTACTATGGAAAGATCACGTTCAACAGGTAGCAAAACCTATCAAAGAAAATACATGATATTTAAGATACAGTGATAATCATCTCTGTTGTATAGGCAAACCTATGAAATTCAACATATTTTGTTCTGCACTAATCTACATCAATATAATGTTATACTGAGTTCCTCCTAGTCAAATACCTGATAAATGAATCAGTTACAAGAAGCAATTGAGTAAAAAGCAAGCCTCTGAAAAAGTTTCCCTTGCATTTGTCACTGCAATAAATGAATAAATCTTTCAAATCACTACTTCTGGTGCATTCCCCAAAACCCTTATCATGAAATCTGAATTACAGCATTCTGAGATATAGAAGGCTGCTTCTTGAAAAATAACAAGCGTGCTAATTGTCTTGCTTTGCCTTTCATCCTCAGTAATTACTTTTGTTCCATATGGTGACAAGCTAAGTGCCTTCTATTTGCGTGTAAAAAAGCAGCGTGATCTTCTGATACCAAAACTGCCCACATTTTGTGTCGTGCAAGTAGTTGGATTACCAAATCAAATGCGGTTGTGTGGGTTTGGCAACATCATGACAACTTTTGCTAAAATTTTCCTTTCTCACTATTGCAGTTGAGTCTGGTAGAGACAAAAATAGTGGAGAAAGAAAAAAAAGCGGTATTAAAGAACTGTTTCTTATCTTTTCACAGGATTGCTGGGATTCTCAGTTCTCCGTACCCTACTTAAAGTAACAGGTGCTGACCATTCAGAAAATCAGGTCCATTCAAAAACCAATTCTGATTCTTGCCTGTGGAGCTGGTAGGGGCAAAGGCGATAGCAAAAAGAGCACAAATATTAAGACAGTTGATGACAAAACAGTGCCCCCAACTCCTCCAGCTTCACCCTATGTTTATGCTACTTTAAGCTTGTCTTGCTGCAAAGACCTATTTATCTGTTTCTTGCTTTCCTCGCTGTTACCAAAAATGGAGCTAAAACAGTGAGAAGAAGTAAATTTGGAAAAAATCCTGGTGCATACAATAACCAATGAAAAGCCTTTTTATCCCTGCCGTAGTGTTTCATAAACAAAGGGAGGAAACTCCCACTTATGGGCCTTTCTGCCAGTGGAAAAAAAAAAAAAAGAAAACACCGTTTTCTTAAGAGCTGAACTATGGTCAGCATCATTTCAGCTAATTCCTAGAGCAAATAAATTTCACCCAAATTATTTACTGCAAGTCTGGAATACAGACAGACTATCCCAAAGGTTAATTTAATTTTCTCCAATTTAACTCGCTCTCTAAAACCCACACAACTTTGAACGAGGATCTCAGGAAACAAATCACTAAAGTATGAAACAGCTTTATTAATTTTTTGTAATCATGGCCAGCTCTTAGGTAGAAAGAACATTCAGGAACATGCCAATGGCTTGCTGTTAGGGTACAGTTAAACTAGTTATCTTGAAAAACTTCATATCAGGGTTTCTTTAAAATAAATCAAAACCCTTAAATAATAATATTATCCCAGGGTATTTTTTTTTATTCTGAATTAGAAGTTTAGATATAAACTTTTGCTTGTGAGAGGAGCAAGCAAAATACTGTGAGATTGAGCTAAAGTAGGCAGCAGGTAAATTAAAATAACTTGAAAATCTTGTCTTGATAAGCAAACAGCACTTAAAGAGTAACATGGTGGAATACTGAAGATAAGGAGTAAATTTAATGTTTAACTTCTTTGTAATATAACAATCTAAGGAGTAAAAAATAATATGCAGAGACAGTTATGTACTTTGGCAGTTGTGCCATTTGTAAATAACATAAATTTCATATTTATTCTGTACTTCAGTTAACAAATCACCATACTAGTAGGTATTACACTAACTTTGCCTTATGTTAACCCTGAGTGTATTTTTCACCTTGCAATACAAACACAGCCTCTACTATCTTCTGTTAGCAGCTATCCTCTCCCACATCCAAGTCGCACTCTCAGACAAACACACACAAAAGAAACTTCTTAGCCTTTGGAAATAATGCAAAGATCAGACTGTTACTGTGGTGTTTTGAGACCCTCAAAGCAAATTCCTTGACTGAAAAGGCAACCAGGACATAGTCTGAGCACAGCAACAGGGAATAAAAAAAAATAAGCATCTTTTTTCTCTATTTTTTTTTTAGTCTTCATCACATAAAATCACATTATTCAATTACAACTCCCAAGAAAAGAGAAATGTACCTAAAATGAGACCCCTGACAGGGTTTAACGGGACTCTTGAAAATCATCACAGGCCTCTCCTAAACAAAGGGTGTAACTGGAGCTGCCATATCTGAACTTAGTGCTAATGGTTTTCATCTTTTGCACTTTACGGCTAAACTGAATATTTTATAGAGAATCAGTGTAGGAAACTCTTGAGGAAAAGTAGCCTAAGAGATTTTTATGAATCAATGTTTCCTTATGTGTATTTATTTTTCCTCACACTGCTCTCAAAAATGGCAGATTTTTTTTTAAGATCAAAGCTTCTCTTCTTCCCTTAAATAAAAGGCCAAAGCAAGAACAGATTGCGAAGCCATTATATTCATGAAGAGAAAAAGAGAGGTTAATTCAAAATTCTATGGTCTGTTGAACCCAATATCCGCACGTTCCCCAAAGCAACAACAAACGCACCACGGAAACTCAATCAAGGCATCAAACCCACTCCAGCAAATGTGTTGTGCCAACCCATTATTAATGTTGCCTCTCAGGGAAATTCTGTATCAGCATGAACTTGCAGAAAATATTTTTCACAAATTCACATTATACTATTTCCTTGACATTAAATGACAAAGATGGCAAATTAGGAGAGGCCTGAGAGAGGGGAGAGATTCAAGGATGAGTTCTGTTCACAGAACCAATCTGATGAACAAACTGTGCAAGTACATTCAGAAAGGGTTTAATACACTGACATTAGCTGTCGGCGAATTTGACAGGTTATAGATAAGTAAGTTGTCCTTGTGAAGAGAGCTTCTGTGGACTTGTTTTCCTGTATTCCTCCTCATGCCAATCACAGGAACAGGAGTGAAATGTCGGTGAACGAGCATAGCTGAATTAAGCCATTCAGCACAAGAATATGGAGCTTAATTGTGTTCCCTTGCATCTCTTCCTACTGCCAAATAAAAACACCGTTGTCCTTGCTGAAGAATTCCCTTTCATGTCTCAAGGATGCCTGCCAACTTAGTTGTGAGAGTCACACTGCATGCCCAAGTGGAAGCGAGAGGATCTCACGTCTTCAAATTTATCCCTTCACTCTCTTTTTGGCAATAGAATTTGAATGCAGTAAGCACTGCTGAACACACCGAAAAAGTTCATTCAGAAGGTGCCTGCACAAAAAAAAAATGTTGTTTTACAATTTGCGTGCAAGCTACATTGAAAGCTCTGTATGTATGTCATGTAAATATGCATGTTAAATGCATGCTAACTGCATCTCAGCGTAACAACTTCAGAGTACAAACCTTATCTGACGCAATAATGCAAACGTCCACTTTCATAGATGAATTACTGCAGTAGGTGGGAGGAGGAGGAGGAAGGGAAATACTTTCCATCATGTGACCTAATTAAAACTGTAGATTATAAAAGAAATTGATGGCACAAAAGTTCAGATATTAAAAACATATTTTTAAAAATTCAAAATCATGTTGGGAAGTGAGTATTCATTAGCAGGCTCTGTGAGACCAGGGAACATTAGAAAAAAATCCACAGGAATTTTCTGTAATGCCAGTGACCGAATCACTCTGAAATCCCATAAGGTTTTTTTAGAAAAAAAAGTCATTCAATAAAACAACAGCAACAATGAAATATGTCACATCTGAAGCTGTTATAAGTCATTATGGCTATCATCTGGCTATCACTGATACAGTAAGTTTAGCACACACAAACATTATTTAGTAATAAAACTCAAGTTTTACGTAGGTTATTAGTTGTTGGTTTTTTTCCTTAAAAGATTACTTATTAAAAGAAAACATGACATGTAAAAACATTTTCACTGAGGTGAAAGCGAACAGTGACTTTGCTGAAATATTAAATAGCACATTGAAGTATGAAAAACACAATAAGGATAATTCATTCAGTAGAAGAACAAATAGAATTCTGTATTCATTTCTTTAAATGTCTGCACTGAAAAATCAGCTCTTGGCATGTGTCATGCAGCTGGGACAAAACCAGTCTGTAATTTCTTTCGGTGCTCCAGTTGGAATTGATTTCCTAACACCTCCTGCAATAAGGACAAACTGTTGTTTTTGCAGAAGTCTGGGCAACTAACCCTACAGAAAGCCTTTAAAAACACACTGGTTGGGAATGGAGGAAACTGTGAAATGCACAAGCCAACAGTTTTATTTGGTAATAAATTCAATCTTTTGGCATAATTGCCATATGGTACATGATTTTCTTTTTTTTTAATGTTTAGCAGTTTTTCATTAGAAATTAGTAGTTTTCTTTTGTTTTAAAAAATCTCTTTATTCGGGCAAACATGATTCTTTTACTTTCCTTTAAAGCCCAAGGGTCTGTCAAAGGTAAGCACATATTCACAATATCCTGCCATGTGGATGTATATTTTGTTCAAAATCCTTTTAAGAAGAAAGCAATACCCAGATGAAGATGGACCAGAATCAGGACTGTAAATTAAATCAAACACAGAAAAAAATGAGATTTATAGCACATTTGCTCCTTCAATCTACAGCTCATTTATTCTAAATACCTCTTCCTAATGAGTAATTTTCTGGATGTCACCACAATTTACTAGGGTCAGAATCCAAGTGTAGTACAAGCAACATATTTAAATTAGTTTATTTGGTCAGGAAAGAGCAATATAACCTGGCATATATCAAGAAATTATTAATTTGGCTGTACTCAGGGACAAAAACATTGCTGCTGCAATAGAGAAGCGGCAAGCTGGAAGTAAAGTATCCTTTTTGATTGCGTCAATGAGATTCCTAAAAAGGTGCTGAATAAATATGGATCATTCTTCCAAGGAGGATATTAAGGCTCCAGCCACTAACTGTTAAGTGTCTGGATTCAGACTGTGAGAAGCCTGAACCAAGAGCCAGGCTAATCTGCATGCATCTGGTCCATGAAGAGAAAAATCCTGCCCCTCAGTTCTTACTCCCTCTTTGCACCCAAGGTGCTCAAGACCCTTCATCAAGTTATTTCCATGTGGTCCAAAGAAGGAGAACAAAGACAAGACAGCGAGACAGCTTTCAGTTTCTGACTCTCCCTTTTTACAGACCAAAACCAGAAAAAGGAACTCAAGCTTAATATTGTTCTTTTTGATACTAGGGTCCTTGTCCTGCATTATGAAATTAGCATTTATGTGGGGGCCTAGATTTTCCTTGCACTGGAGAGAACAAATGGGTTAATTTTTTTTTTATTAGGAAGCTATCCTGTTAATGCTAAGAAGGACAAAATCTTATAGCCTGATGAACCGAAGAAATGCATTATATTATTTCATAGGTCTGCAGTACCCCATTCATGACAATGTGCAGCATATTAACAGCAAGGAAGCTATTTCTTTAAAAGAAAGCATGAAAATACTTTAGGTAAAATCATAACTATCCTAATTTCTCAATTCAGTGGGAGTTTTGGTATGTGCTAAACTTGCAGTAAAAATGAGTTATGAAAATAGCTGTCATATAGGCCATTTTCAAAACATGAATAATTCAAACAAGTTCCTAATTTTTTTCCTCAAAAAATATTAAACTCTGTAGCTTGTACAATTAATGCAGCTGAAATAGTGAGACTTTAAAAGCAACCACTTATTCTATACAATAACATTTCATTGGAATTTTTATTGTGTTTATTTTCATTGATCTCAATAGACAATATATCCTGTGTAAGGAAAAAATGTAATCCATTTTACCAACAGTGCACAGTCAAAAGAGAGATGGAGTTTGCACTTTGCATGTTGTGAATGAAAATTGAGAATATAGGTAATAAGCATCTCTAAACCTTAATGAGTTATTGAGCTGTATGTCTCCTAGTGTGTCAGTGATTCTTTTTAATTTATTTTCTAGTTTCTACACAACTTTTCTGCAGGAAAAGAAAGCCCAAATGAAATTAAAGTGAAAATATACAATGAAGTAAAATTTCTAAAAGGGAAATGCTTTTGAAATTAAAACTGTATTTGCCCCAGACTAAATGCATGGCAAGAATCAAGCCAGGGGTGACTATGGCACTGAAACTCCAGCCAGAATCATTCCTGGAACTTCCAGAAAAGGGTACTTGTCAACAGCTGTTCTCTCCAGAGGCACATATGCATACAGAGGCAGGAACAATAGCTGCTGCTTAAAGCACTGAACATTTTTTAAACATTGAAGGCAAATAATTTTGTTTCCCCTCAAGATTAACTGAAGGAACTCAAACAAAATACATATCTTGTCCTCACAGTTCTTCCAGGAACCACAACTTTAGCAAAACCATCCGCGCTCAGAATTTGGATGGAAAACAGCTAAGTAACAAATAGAAGTCAGAAAGAAGTATGTGTATATGGGATAGAAATACAAATACTGCCAGACAGATTTTAAAAATATCTAAAAGATTGTAAACAAAAGCTGTGGACCGAAGATTCAGTTCAAATGAAAGGCAGGGTTTGGGAAACAACTATTAGGTTCCCTCTTCCACCAGAGACTTACCATATAACTTCTGCTAAATGGCTTAGGGCAGGCAAATTCTTTTGTAGGCCTTTCAGTCCTAGAGTTGGAAGTCAACTCTACCCATAAGAAAACAATTCTTGCTATATTTAACATGTTCATGTCTTCCAGATCCACAGTGACAGCAATATTACAAAACAGTTCTGCTGCTTAACCACCTTTGCCACTGGAAAGCTTTTCTAAGCACCTAACCTGAAAAACCCTTCCTTCTATTCCAAATCAGTATTTTTTGCTTCTCTAGGTAACTTACTCACTCTCTCAAGTGACCTTAGTGTGGAGACATACCACACATGAGCTGAGCTACGTCAATGGATCATGTCTAATTACACTTCAATTAACATTGGCTGAGTACTGACACACTCTGCTCTTGAAGCTTAGAGGATACGTAGTGACCATGAAACTTCTGTGACTCAGTCATATGTCTGATCTGGGCATGAAATCCATTCCCTTGCCTTCTCAGGACTGAGTGCCTCTTTCTCTAGTCCATACAAAGCCATGAAGGGGGATTGCTTAGATCAGTTTCAGTAGTAAGCACTCCTGGATCACACCTAACAAATCTGTCATGGCGCACAAACAGTTGCTGCTGTTTCAGCTAACAGGTTAGGGCATATATACTGAACTGGGCTGAAGTAATTTTTCTTGATGGGAATCAAAATTATGACTGTTTCCCACTCATCCACGGAGATATTCATGCACAAGTTATATGACCTATACAGTGAAGTAAAGTGGAATTAAACTAAGAAAAGCTTAGCCTAATAGTAGCATTTCACTACTACATCATTGCTGCATTCAGAAGAGACAGACAAATGAGAGGTGGTCAAAGGCAGTGGTCAAAAAGCGCTTGCATACAGTCAGGTAGAATGACTAAACCAAAAAAAAAAAAAGTAATAAAAAAATAATGTATTCACTCATTTTGCAAAGTGATTAGGAAGTATGTGTTGTCTTTATCACAGAAATGCATACCACCTTGCCACTGCTTTTGTGTGGTACAGTCCTGCAGTCCTGTAGCTACAGCCCTAACCTGCAAGCCTCGATAGAGCCTTGGTGGCAAAATATCAGGGAAGACTTCGTAATGATACCAAGTCTACCAGACTTGAAGATGATCTCCCAAGAAGAATGGCTTAAACATAGACACTTAGCACGTATGAGATAGGTTCAGTCAGACTGCTAGAAAGTAGAGAGCTGCAAAGAGAAAAAAGTACTCTATACAGAGACAGATGCCTTCTAACTTCTATTCATCCTGAAATAAGGTAAATCTCCTTGTAAATTGCACAATTGTAAAAAGTTGAAGCCCTAGAAAATTCTGACTAATAAATAAAAATGCAAATTTATGTTCCCACTCAAAGATTAATATAAAAATCTAGTCCCTCCCTTCATTTTTTCTCTACTTAGTATTCACCACGTATTTGACTATGCTAGTTAAATGTGATCCTTAGCACTCAGCCTAACTTAACAACCTATTTACACCTACATCATGAGTATCTGGCAAATCCAACTGCCTAAAGTATGTGAAGTTGCTTTTACGAGCAACTTAACTTAGCAATGAAGGGAAGTTATGCACCTTCACAGGCTTACAGAGAGATCCTGCCTGCTTACACTCTTTAAATCTCTTCAGTAACTCCATAAAAATACAGCCACTTAGGCAGGAGAAATAGTTCAGCACTTATCGAATATTAAAGCACAAATTAGATGGCGACATTAGAAAATTGCTCCTGAACACCTCTTTCAGAAAGATAACTAAAAGACTTTCCATAGCCATTTATTGTGATAATACACAGACCTCAGCAGTTAGACAAAGGCCCCCAATGTGATATCTCAAGTCATGTCACAGCTTTCTGTCTTTTTGCTCACGGCTGTCCACTGGGAAATACTTTTTTTTTTTTTCTTCTTATTGCTCTGCTACATATCAAGACAGGTGAATGAAGAATGAAGTCAGCATCACATGGAGGTTCACTAAGTTTTAGAAAGGTCTCTTCTTGAGTATATTAGCTTCTATCACTGAGGTGGCCGCAATGTTGCTGCTGAAAGAATGCTTCCATTATATTACGCATATTATACTACACACATCAAATATACACGTATGCATACGTACACACTTTCTGCACTGATGTTATATGCAAGATGTTATATAAAAATAAATCAATAAAAATCAAAAGAAACTATGTGCAAGGAAAACCAGCTAACATTATTTCCCGAAATGTTTAAAGAGGTATCAGAGTGTTAACAAACACGTATAAATACTCATGGAAATGAAATCACCATAAAAAATAATTACTAGCAAGGGCATCTAGGTATTTGTAAAATGAGTCTATCTACTTTTCATTTAAAAATCATGATTCCAAGCCAGCCGATGGACTAATGTGTACATGTACCTGTTACATTTTCATAGACCAGTTTTCCTTTTCTGTGCGTGTAAGCCATAAGGAAAGCATACTGAGGTTAATCTCGATACCATTAAATAACACATAATAAAACATAACATCTGCTTGCAATGTGTATTAGAAGAAGGTGGAATTTCCAATCAAAGCACTAGTTTTTGGACAAATTTGAACTTACTGGTTCTGCCAAAGTTCTCAAAGCTTCTGCAAACATTAATTAAGATGCATAAACTTTTGGTGTTTAGTATTAGAGAAAATGGAGAGAGAAAGGGAAGAGGAACTTTTGAGAAGAATTGTTAAATGACTAGTCCAACATCCTATAGTAAGTTAAAGGCAAGTTAATCAAAATAGTGTCTCCTTATTCAGGCTGGGCTCCTCCTGATCCCAAGACAGAACTTGGACAGTTTTTCATAGGTAGTTAAGACAAAATAACAATCCTGAAACGCCAGTTTCTACAGTATCTGTGAACCCAGCTACCTTTCTCAGGCGTTGGATCTTGGTGCGTTGGGTGGTCGTGGCAAGGTTTTCACACTGGAGGGCTGCAGGGAGGCCTCTGTGGGGGGAGGCCGGGGCCGCCCCGAGCCGGACGCAGCCGGTTCCAGCCGGCTCCAACCCACCCACCGCGGGGCATGTCTGAGCCCCGCAGCCAAAATGGCGGCGCCTGAGGGAAAACAGCTTTCAGAAAGGGCAAAATGCTGCCCAGGCAGTTAAGTGTGAGGCAAAAAAGTGGCAGAAACAGCCCTGCGGACACCAAGGTGAGAGGAGAAGGAGGAGGAGGAGGTGCTCCAGGCGCCGGAGCAGAGATTCCCCTGCAGCCCCTGGAGACCACATCTGAGCAGATATCCACACTGCAGCCTGTGGAGGGCCCCATGCCAGAGCAAGTTTACCCTGAAGGACTGCAGCCCATGGGATGGACCCACGCTGGAGCAGGGCAAAAGTGTGAGGTGGAAGGAGCTGCAGAGAAGAGTGGACTGACCCTAACCCCCCATTCCCCATCCTCCTTCACCACTCAGCGGGTGGGGGGAAGATGTTGTTTTAATTTGTCTTTGTTTTTCACCATCCAATTCTTTGTTAATTGGCAATAAATCAAATTTCTTTTCTCCCACTCAAGTTTGGTTTTCCCGTGATGGTAATTGGTAACCTATCTCTTTCTCTTTACCTTGACCCATGAGCTTTTTCATCTTATTTTCCCTCTGTCCTGCCAAGGAGGGGCAGTGGGAGAGCCGCTGGATGGGGATCGGGCATCTGGACAACATCAACCCACCACACTTCATACACTGAATATTTTCACACATTTAAGGTTCTGCTTCTGAAGACACAGGGAAGAGTGTCAGTTTCAACAGAGCTCAACAGTTTCACACCCAGAGCAAGCTTAAGCGCCATCAGGATCAATAAGCTAGATGTTCTTCTGCCTCCTTTTTCTGAGGCCTTGATCTTACAGGCCCTTTCAAGCACCTATAGCAGACTGAGGTCTATACACAGTAACACTGTAAGTACCATTGAAAAAATAAAACCTGTCTGCAGGAAGAACCATCGGTCCCAATTATCCAGTAATTCAAGCGCTGATGTAACACGTGAGAGGATACAGTTCAATTGTCTTGAAAGAGTATTATTCCAACTCCTATTGCCAAGTAAAGTACCGTAGCCATCAGAGCTATGATGGGGTATTTTTCATTCCTGCTGCTGAAACCATATATGATGATCCATAAAACACCCCCTTCTCCCTGCTATTAGCTTGTTTAAATAGTTCTCTCCTCATCGCAGTAAATTTTGTGGGTTCTACCCCGGACACGGCACTCTCCCTGTGCACTACATGGGTGGCTACAGATCTAGTCAAGGTTCAGCCTGGGAGACGGACACGCATGCAAGAGTTTGGCATAGCAATGCTCAGGATACAGCCCTTGCTTCCTTTTTCACATCTCAGCATGACTGCTTCCTCCACAACTTACATTAGAAAAATAAGCACTGTTGTGAATTTAATGATGTCTTCGCCTTTCACTGACAACAGATTATGCTTGTTAAAGAGTTTTTTTGTTTGCTATTGTTTTACATCTAGTTTCCAGCACTACCTGTTTTTATACATTTCTTTCCATTCAGCTGAGCAAAAAAAGCTGTAGTAGGAGCTTGAAAAAAACGAAAAACGGTTCTTATTCATTTTCCTCCACTGCCTGGGAACCAGATTTATGAAACACTATGAAACAGATATGAACTATTTTATATTACAGAATTTTCCCCTCCTCCACCGCAGACCCTGCATTTTCTGTTAGCACTGGAAGGGGGTAAGTCTGTTTATGTGAGCCAGGGCACTCCTGGAAACAAGATTATAAACCTCAAGTGGCTAGAGCAGAGAAATATTTATTTTGTTTAAAATAAATGGAGCAACTCTTGGATTATAACTGGAGTCATATGTTATAAATCAGCTTATTGAATAACACAGCCTTGCAACAATCACTGTTCTGGGACACAGCCTTCTACTACATAGTGAAACTTTCACAAAACCAGCTACAGTCTATGTTGCTAATAATAAACATTGGAAAACTAGAAATGCTTTTCCTTCCTTCTTGCTGGCCCTTTTTAAATGGCTTTGGGCCTAACCCCTAGGAATTACACAAGCCAGACGTAAACTAAAAGCTATCTTGAAGGCTAAACTGATAGGAATTTCTTTCATGCCCTTTCCTGAACCAGTGCTTTCTCTGCTATCATTAATGTATTATCTTCCATTAGTGGAGCTTATGCTTTTCATGCTGTGAGAACCTAAACTCCAGGCAGAAATGCTAAGATGCTACATCTGCAGGATAGGACTCTCGTGTGCTTGTTAATAGTCTAAAGAAAAAGGCAGTACCAAATCTCATTATCATCAGAAGGGCGAGAGAGTCTCAGGAATTAAAAACAAAAATAAAAAATGGAGGGTCCTCACTGTCAAAACAGGGGCACTTAGGTACCCTGAATTTTCCACTACTCCAGACACGTCAATCAAAGATAACACAATGCAAGAATATCTGAGTGACACTTCAAGCTGCATTCATAAGCAACCTGCCTCATTCAAAGTCAATGAAGAGACAGGACTTACAAGCCCACACTGGAAAGTTATTGAAATGTGACTGACATCTCAAAGGAAAAGTGTCAACGGGATAGCATGACCCTGTGCTGAAACACTGCAAGGTTAATCAAAGTTATGGCAGTTGGGAGCTAGAAAGGCCCTACCTTAGATTGAATTCTTGTAGTCACAGCAGTGATTGGGCCACTATCTCCTTTTCAGTTCCTCTCCCACTGACATTTGCACCCCAAGTTTGTATCATTTTGTCCATTCTTCTTATGGTTTCATTTTAGAAAAAACACTGGTGGATGTCGCCTGAGAGAAGGTTTTATACATCTGAGTAACGATAGGTCTCTCTTTTTCCTCCTCTGGGACTCACTGTGCTGTTAACATATGATCTAAGATAGTAAATATACCACTGAGAGATTAAAAGAAAGTGCTGTAGAGTTATTGCTCAAAAGAGAGTAGCTAAAGTCTGAGTTAAAGGATCAGTAGAAGTCCTTTGAGCTTCCATGGAGCAATAAAGAAGTAGGTAAATGCTCAGACTGTTTCTTAAAGTTTCCTATCTCCCTAAGTCCGGAGAGTTCCTAACAGTTCATTATTTACCAGTATCACATCAGGGAATGTATTACATGGACATAGCTCCTTCTCTCGCCAC